>NC_090437.1:345644139-346851014 GCF_031143425.1 Pleurodeles waltl | reverse complement strand
GACCTTCTTGGGTGAGTAGCACAGGGATCCACCTGTTAGATGGAGGTACAGGAACCTAGCCTTCAGGAGGCCAAAGATCCTTTCATGATCCTTCTGGTTCACCCATGTGCCTCATTATAACATTCTTCTGCCCTTGTCCTGACATTCCGCACAGAGGTCAGCAGCCATGATAGGTTTGGGTAACCAGAGTCACCTGCAAACATTGAGGGACAACATTTAGCCACACACTATCCTATATGGCCAACACCATAGGCATACACCAACATATACTAGGTGGGATCCAGGGCTCACCTATTAGCCACACCCTGTGCCTCTGAAGTTGAGCCATCACATTTGGGATGCTGCTATTCCTCAGGACAGAGGCATCAGGCACCGACCCAGGATGCTTAGCATTGACGTGGGAGATATACTGGTCCGCCAAGCACACCATCTGCACATTCATGGAGTGGAAACTCTTACGATTCCTGAACGCCTGGTCATTCTGGCAGGGGGGACAAATGCTATATGTGTTCCATCAATTGCACCAATTATATTGGGGATATGTCCCATTGCACAGAGCAATGGGCATGTTGCCCCCTCCAGAACCAGTGGGCAAGTCACCCACTTGAGATTCTGCTGCCTTCCGCTCCCCAGGACCAAGCACAGGGCATGTTGCTCCCTTCAGAACCAGTAGGCAAGTCACCCACTCCTGAGACTGTGGCCTTGCACTCCCCAGGACCAAGCACAGGGCATGTTGAACCCTCCAGAACCAGTAGGCTTGTTTCCACAGCCGGCTGAGATGCCCCCCCTCTCGCTGAGGTGCCTGCCTATTTGCCAACTGATGCCTCTTCAGTGTTCTCTCTGGATTGGGGCAGGATTCAAGTGGGGCCTTGGTCTTTGTCCTGTGGCCATGTGGGCCCTGTGAACAATCGACTGGGCAGTGTCCCTTTTTATACACATGTACAGATCTGTTTATTGTTGGACTGATTACAAACATTTTTGTAAATTCCTGTTGCCTTGGCATTATTTTGCAGACTTTCGTGGTCCAATTGTTTTTGTTATGCATATGGTTGGGTGTGTATGGTGTGTGCGTTAGTTGTGTGTTGAGCGTGTGTGTGTCACTCTCTTTTCCCTCCTACCCTCCTTTGTGTGCTAGGCATCTGTACTCACCATTGTCGTCTTCGCCGGCGTTGGTGTTCCAGGTGGAGCATAACATAGAAGATCATCGGGAAAACATGCAGTTCGGGTTCCATGGCGGCGTGGTTCTTCCCTGTGTCTCCAATGGTGAGTCCTTTGACTTTTGTGCTCTGTTTCTGCTAGGCTTTTGATGGCGTTGGTACCACCCTGGAAAAGGTGGCGGTTTCCTGTGTCCAAATATGGTTGGCAAAACTTTGTCTTCCACCTGGCTGTAGGCGGCTTCCACCGTGGTGACTGTTGTTTCCACCCTGGCAGTCGGTGTGGTACATTGGCTGTTTATCGGAGATATCACCGCCATGGTCATAATATGGCAGTAGTTACCTCTAGCCTGTTGAGGGTATTACCGCCACTTTATTACCCACCTCCAGGGTTGTAATGAGGGCCATAGTATGATAAGTGATGTGCATGAGGATGTGGTATATTGGAGCAAATGTTATGTGAATAGTTGTAAAATGTATGTTGGTGTGGTAAGATAAAATGATGTTGAGTTGGCAGTACTATGTGGTGGTGCTGTGTTTTGTTAGCATGGAAGCCTCAGGATTCTGACACATATGCCCGGTTTGGAAAAGCCAACTTATAGATTTACTCTAGAATGTGTTGTGTAGTCTGCATATTTGAGGTGAAAATGTTGTAAGTCATTTGATGATGGCCAGTGCAGGGTTTTGGAAGTGTAAAGGGAGCATGCCATAATGTCTCTCTTCACTATGAAGCAGATTTATGAGAACAGATGCTTTGCTGCACTGCGACAGTGATGCATCACAAAAAGATGTGGTGCACTATGACAGAGTACAGCAACTTGGATGTGCCATATCTATGGCTTCAAAAGCAAACAAACACAAACCAGTTGTTTTTGCTTATCTTTGCCTTGGCTCACCATGTCACAAGGTCCCAAGGTGCATCAAATATTATAACACATCAGTGGAAAGGTTGGCACACAGTGGTACAACGTATCTGTCCCAAAGTGACGTATGACTAAATTTGATCTTATGGCAAGCGGAACTTCAGCAATGTTCCATGCAACAGAGGCAATGCATGAGTTCTGACTTATGCAACTGTCCTAATGTGTGGGGACTAATGCACAAGAGTGTGAAATGGAGGAATTAACACCTTGGACACAGTTCCATTGGTCCTGGATGACTAGCGGACAAGTTTAAAGTACGCCTATGTGTGACTTTACAGTGGACATAGGCGGTCATTACAACATTGGCGGTAAAAGCCGCTTACCGCCGTGCAGAAGACCGCCAATACACCGCCGCGACCGCGGGATTCCGCCACAGCTATTATGACCCATATTTTGGAATTCGCCAAAATTCAGTCACCCACAAAAGTCCGCCACACCAAAGGTCAGTGTTAAAATGGCGAAAATAAAACCTCCACCTTCACGCCAACAGAAACACGCCTATGCTATTACGACCCACGAATCCACGCAGTGGTCTTTCAACCGCAGTATTCCATTGGCGGTACACACCGCCGCGCTCAAAATACACACACATCTCCAAAACACCGCCACATTGGACAAATACAAATACACACACCTGATACACATACAAACAACACTCCCACACACCCAATATGATATAAAACACACACCCACATCACCCACAAACCCCTACGACAACAATTCTGAAAGAAGCACAGAGAGACAGCACTGATTACACAATCCCACCACACAGAGGCACACAACACCATCACCCACACAACATCCACGCACAAAACACCACACACCACTACACATCACTACACTCATCACCACATACACCACCTCACACATTACACACACCACCCCATGGCACGCCAATGACACCCCCGCTTTTCCGAAGAAGAGCTCAGGGTCATGGTGGAGGAAATCGTACGGGTAGAGCCACAGCTATTTGGCTCACAGGTGCAGCACACATCCATAGCCAGGAAGATGGAGCTATGGCGCAGAATAGTCGACAGAGTCAAAGCTGTAGGACAACACCCAAGAAATCGGGAGGACATCAGGAAGAGGTGAAACGACCTACGGGGGAAGGTGCATTCAGCGGTCTCCAGGCACAACATCGCAGTACAGCGGACTGGCGGCGGACCCCCACCTCCTCCCCCACAACTAACAACATGGGAGGAGCAAGTCTTGACAATCATGCATCCAGAGGGCCTCGGAGGAGTCGGTGGAGGAATGGACACTGGTAAGTCAAATCTTAACTATCAGATCCCCCACCCTACCTGCATGCTATCACACACCCCCACCCTCACCCCCTCACCCATCACTCAAACTCCTCACTAATGTACTAAGAACACAAACCACCCATCCCAACACTAAGCCCTGCATGACACAACTAAGCATGGTCCCCACTCACCAAAGCATGCCCACTGCACATACCCAGAACAACCCCCTAACCATCATCACACAAGCCCCCACACAGGAATGCTAGAACTGGGGTACACAAACACCCACCCATTGCACACCATGACACACACACATGCAATAATCATGCTCTTATGCCCCTGCAGGATCATGAAGGACCGTCACCACACCGGAGGGTCCAGACATCTCCACTCCACCCACAGAAGAGGCCCACAGTGACAATAGCAGCTCTGCCCTACTGGAGCCTGATGACCAGCCCGGACCATCGTGGGCCTCGGGACAGTCGGTTCCCCTTTCACAGGCACAGCCCAACACTGACCTTCCACCCTCTGGTAACACCAGCACAGCACCCACCCAGCGGGCCCAAACCTCCGTACCCAGGACAGGTCAATCAGCTGTGTGTCCACCACTACAGGGAACCCAGGATAACCCACCACCCCAACAACAACAGGGACCTGGGGGCAGTGGTAGTGGGCACACGGTCCAGGGGACGGAGGCACTGGAACACAGGGGAACTGGGAGGGCTGCTGTGCGACAGGGGGCGGACAGGCCAAGGGAACCCACTCTCCACGAGACCCTCTCCTCCATCATGGGAGCATACCACCACTCCCAGGAGACGATGGCGACGGTCCTGGTCAAGTTTCAGGAGACCCAGCGCCTGCAGGAGGAACAGTATTTGGGGTTCAGGGAGGAGCTCAGGACCATCAGCTCCGCCTTGGGCACCATCGTAGGGGTGCTGAAGGACATACAGCAGACCTTGAGGGACACTGTGGCACTCAAAGGGGCCCCTCACACTAGCATGGACGATGAACTGCCCACCACCTCTGCCGGCGCTAGTGGACAGGACGCCCCGCCACAGGACCACCACACCAGCACCCCACCCCCTGCAGACGGACAACCACCACGCAAGCGGTCCCTGAGATCCAGGAACAGGACAGAGCAAGATGGCAAGACCCCCGCCAGGAAATGAGACCACCCTGATTGTCCCCCCACCGTCCCACTTTTTTACCCTGTCTATACTTTAACTGCCCCTGCTCCACTTCCTATGCCCAGATGGGCAGTGCACCTGTGAGACTAATAGACTGGACTCTGCCATGGACATTCCTCCACCATCACTATTTTACAACCACCCTCCAATACTGAGCACTTAAATAAACACCCTTGAACCACAAAACATTCTGGAGTCACTCTATGTTTTTGGAAAATGTATTATCAATGACAGTGTCAAAATGCGTTTATAGTTGTTGAGGCAACATACCAATGTCACACATCACAAGTCCTTGAAGGATGCTTGCAGATGACACACGTTGGTAACCACACCTGTGAAACCGTAATGGAAAGGAACAACTCAGTTACCAAATAATCCCAGTAAATTACACACAGGATAGAGTAAGACGTGTGACAGTGAATGTAATGTTAAAAATGAAAATGTTCTCACCTGTGTGTCACTGGAAATATTGCTGTATGACAGACTCCCTGTTGTCGTTGTCTTCTTCCTCAGCTTCCTCCTCATCACTGTCCACAGGCTCCACAGCTGGCACAACACCGTCATCTGGACCATCCTCCTGCAGAAAAGGCACCTGGCGTCGCAAAGCAAGATTGTGAAGCATCGAGCAGGCGATGATGATCTGGCACACCTTCTTCGGTGAGTAGAATAGGGATCCACCTGTCATATGGAGGCAACTGAACCTGGCCTTCAGGAGGCCGAAGGTGCGTTCGATCACCCTCCCAGTCCACCCATGGGCCTCATTGTAGCGTTCCTCTGCCCTGGTCCTGGGATTCCTCACTGGGGTCAATAGCCAGGAAAGGTTGGGGTAACCAGAGTCCCCTAATAGCCACACACGGTGTTTCTGGAGTTCACCCATCATATCAGGGATGCTGCTATTCCGCAGGATGTAGGCATCATGCACTGAGCCAGGGAACATAGCATTTACCTGGGAGATGTACTGGTCTTCCAAACATACCATCTGTACATTCATGGAATGATAACTCTTCCGGTTCCTGTACACCTGTTCAGTCCTGTGGGGGGGGGACCAGAGCTACATGGGTCCCATCAATAGCACCTATGACGTTGGGGATATGTCCAAGGGCATAGAAGTCACCTTTCACTGTGGCCAAATCTTCCACCTCAGGGAAAATGATGTATCTCCTTACTTGTTTCAGCAGGGCAGACAACACTCTGGACAGCACGTTGGAAAACATAGGCTGGGACATCTCTGATGCCATGGCCACTGTTGTCTGAAAAGACCCACTTGCAAGGAAATGGAGCACTGACAGCACCTGCACGTCAGGGGGGATTCCAGTGGGATGGCGGATTGGTGACATCAGGTCTGGCTCCAACTGGGTACATAGTTCCTGGATAGTGGCACAGTCAAACCGGTAGGTGACGATGACATGTCTCTCTTCCATTGTCAACAGGTCCACCAGCGGTCGGTACACCGGAGGATTCCGCCATCGTCTCAAATGTCCCAGCTGACGGCGCCCAGGAGGGACAACAGCGAGGATCGAGTCAACTTTTTTCCAGGTATGTACCCACAGTTACACAGAACACGACACCAAACACAAAACCCTTCCTGTATGTGTGTTGAGTGTAGGCCTAGCTATGTGTGACGCAGAAGTAAATGGAGCCATATGGGCCCCTGAAATGGCGGCTGCCTGACCTCTAAACTGGGACAATGGATTGTGGGGTAACTGCGCTGGCGTTGCACACTGTTGCGGTAGGCGGTCGTAGACCGCGGCGCAATGCTGCATTGGTTAACATTGGGCCCTAGGGGTCCCAGGAGCCAATGAGGAAGTGCGCCGGCGGTGATGATACGCACCGCCGCGGATGTCACCGCCACGGACGTCACCGCCATTTTCTATCTGTTCAATCACTAGATACCTGACCTTCGACAGGAGAGGACCTACACTGCAAGTGCTGCTGTGACCTCGGTCTGGAAGCGATGATGGCTGCTGCGTCTGGGGAAAGGGCCCCTGCCTTCACTGCTCAGGAGTTGGAGAAACTGGTAGACGGGGTCCTCCCCCAGTACACGCTACTCTACGGTCCTCCAGACCAACAGGTTAGTACACAGGGAGCACGTTGTATGGGTTAGGCCTGGGTGGAGAGGGCTGGTTGGAAGAGGGAAGGGGGCAGAGTTCAGGCAACATTAATGCATGTTAATGTATGTGCCACATGGCTAGGGTAGGGAGGGGGGCCATGCACATTGACGGTGCGGTTGTTAATGACTTCTCTTCTTCCCTTGTGCATGTCATGTAGGTCAGCGCCCACCAGAAGAAGGACATTTGGCATGCCATCGCCAAGGACGTCCGGACCCTGGGGGTCCACCAGAGACGGGGCACCCACTACCGTAAACGATGGGAGGACATTCGCCGCTGGAGCAAGAAGACGGCGGAGGCTCAGCTGGGGATGGCCTCCCAACGTGGGAGAGGTGCCCGTCGCCCCATGACCCCCCTGATGTTCAGGATCCTGGCGGTGGCCTACCCTGAGTTGGATGGGCGCTTGAGGGCATCACAGCAGACACAAGGGGGTGAGTACACTCTCATTCTGCTGACTTTGCGGGCAGTGGAGGGGTCTGGGTGGGGGAGGAGGCCTGTGGGTGTACCTAGGCCAGGCAGAAATAGGTAGACTAGGCCCCTCCGTAAAGCAGGCCATGTGGCACCCTACCCCACCTCAGTAGAGTTACAAGTACAGGTATAGATGCCCCTGTGGCATCCATGTGTGCAGATGTCCACCATAGCCATGTAGGCCAGATCCCAGGAATTGCATCTGTAGAGGCCAGGAGCACGGCGTAGTGCAGGGGGCTGCTGTGTCTGTATTGTCTGCTAACGGTCGCGTTATGCCATGCACTCAGCCTGTCTTTCTTCTGTCTTCCCCCCCCCTTTTTTTGCTCTCCCTGTTCTTTTGTTAATCAGCATCATCAGGCAGAGGTACAGTGGCACCGGAGCACGAGGGATCTGCATCCCACATGGCCATGGAGGGCCACACCATGGACTCAGAATGCACCAGTGGGACGGAGGGCGAGGGGAGCTTCACGTCGGCCACCAGATCAGCAACCAGCGACACGGACTCGTCCGACGATGGGAGCTCCCTTGTGGTGGCGGCACCATCTGTGTACCCCACTTCTACAGGTACAGCCGCCACCTCCCCTACCAGCACCGCCCTCCCAGCAGCCCCTTAGCGTTCGCCCCGTGCCCGCTCACCCAGGAGGGTGGGCATCACCTTCGCCCCAGGCACCTAAGGCCCTGCCCCAGTCACCCCTGCTGCCCTCAGTGAGGAGGCCATTGACCTCCTCAGGTCACTCACTGTTGGGCAGTCTACCATTGTGAATGCCATTGTAGAAAAGGAGTTGCAACACGGAAATGCATTCCTGGAGGGCATTCATTCTGGTCAGGCTGTCCTTCAGCGAACCCTGCAATCTCTGGCCTCAGCACTGATGGCAGCCATTGTCCCTGTGTCTAGCCTGCCCCCTCCAACTTCCTCCACCCAGACCCAATCCCCTGTACCCCAGCCTATCCCAAGCACACCTACAGACCAGCATGCACACACCTCAACACACAAAAGTAGCTCAGGCAAACATAGGCACCACACAACCCACAGGCACACACGCAAGCATCACCCACATGCAGACACTGCAACATCCACTGCCTCCACTGTGTCCCCCTCCTCGTCGTCTCCCTCCTCCCTCCCAGTGTCGTCTACACTCTCACCTGCATGCACTCCATCTACAGGCACTAGGACTCGCAGCAGTACACCCAGCACCACACCCCGCTCACCTGCACTCACCACCTCCACTCCCATTTACACTTCCCCTGTGTCCTCTCCCAGTGTGTCTGTGACGCCCCCTCCCAAAGTACACAAACGCGGGCACCCACACACCCAACATCCATCCACCTCACGACAGCCTCCAGTACCTGCACCTGCACCCAAAACACCTAAAGTGACACCTCCTACAACCACCTCCTCTTCCTCCACTCCCAGACCCCCTCCAACTACCCACCCCAGTGTTCTTCAGAAACTGTCCCTGTGTAAAGTTGACCTTTTTGCCCCCCCCTCCAATTCATCAGTCCCGTCGTAGCGCTTCAGCCAAAAAGCCTCCAAAACCAGTGGTGCCTGTTCAAGGTGTGTGGAGTGCACCGGCCACCAGGGCAGGCAGTGTGACCCGGAGCCAAGGCACTGGCAGCCCACCCCCTGTAAAGGATCTGAAATTGGAAAGTGGCCGATGGGACCCTGTGAAGACTCCTGGAGGCAAAACAACTCACAGGGGTTCCAGGGCGATTGCAGAGGCAGCTGTGACTCCTCCAAAGGTCGGGAAGGGCCAGAGGAAGTCTGCACAGCCTAGTGTGAGCAGCACAGCGGAGAAGGGCGGCATCCTTCCCGGCGGTCGGGACGCCACCGCCAGCACCGTCGTCACTGGTCAGGAGACTGCCGCCAGAGTCAGTGCCCAGGAGGGCCCAAGTATCGTCACTGGTCAGGAGACCACCGCCACCGCCGGAGTCATTGCCCAGGAGGGCCCAAGTATCGTCACTGGTCAGGAGACCACCGCCGGAGTCATTGCCCAGGAGGGCCCAAGTATCGTCACTGGTCAGGAGACCACCGCCACCACCGGAGTCATTGCCCAGGAGGGCCCAAGTATCGTCACTGGTCAGGAGACCACCGCCACTGCCGGAGTCATTCCCCAGGAGGGCCCAAGTATCGTCACTGGTCAGGAGACCACCGCCGGAGTCAGTGCCCAGGAGAGCCCAAGTATCGTCACTGGTCAGGAGACCACCGCCGTAGTCAGTGCCCAGGAGGGCCCAAGTATTGTCACTGGTCAGGAGACCACCGCCGGAGTCAGTGCCCAGGAAGGCCCAAGTATCGTCACTGGTCAGGAGACCACCGCCGGAGTCAGTGCCCAGGAGGGCCCCGGCTGCCACAGCCCCGCTGGGCAATGAGGGAACGTCATGCCACACACCAATGCCCAGTCCAGAGAACGTCATGCCACACACCAATCCCCAGTCCAGACACCGCCATGGCAAAGCACCGCTGAACAGTCCTGAACCGCCATGGCAAAGCACTTCTGAAGAGTCCTGAACCGCCATGACAAAGCACTGTTGAACAGTCCTGAACCACCATGGCAAAGCACCTCTGAACAATGCATGCACCGCTGAACAGTCCTGAACCGCCATGGCAAAGCACCTCTGAAGAGTCCTGAACCGCCATGACAAAGCACTGCTGAATAGTCCTGAACCGCCATGGCAAAGCACCTCTGAACAATGCATGCACCGCCATGGCAAAGCACTGCTGAACAGTCCTGAACCGCCATGGCAAAGCACCTCTGAAGAGTCCTGAACCGCCATGACAAAGCACCGCTGAACAATGCATGCACCGCCATGGCAAAGCACCGCTGAACAGTCCTGAACCGCCATGGCAAAGCACCTCTGAAGAGTCCTGAACCGCCATGACAAAGCACCGCTGAATAGTCCTGAACCGCCATGGCAAAGCACCTCTGAACAATGCATGCACCGCCATGGCAAAGCACTGCTGAACAGTCCTGAACCGCCATGGCAAAGCACCTCTGAAGAGTCCTGAACTGCCATGACAAAGCACCGCTGAACAGTCCTGAACCGCCATGGCAAAGCACCTCTGAACAATGCATGCACCGCCATGGCAAAGCACCGCTGAACAGTCCTGAACCGCCATGGCAAAGCACCGCTGAAGAGTCCTGAACCGCCATGGCAAAGTACCGCTGAAGAGACCAGAGACCGCCATGGCAAAGCACCGCTGAACAGGGCATGCACTGCCATGGCAAAGCACCGCTGAACAGGGCATGCACCGGGTAAGAATGAAAAGGCCGCCACATCAAGCATTGTTATCCCATGTGCAAGTGGGACAGTGACGGGACAGGAACTTCCACGGGGAGACTAATCCAATCTGGGCACCAGTCCCCCTCCAGAACCAGTGGAGGCTGTTATCTACTTTGGAAACTGTGGCTTTGCACTCCCCAGGATGGAAGAGTGGGCAACCCACCCACTTTAGAGACTTGAGAGACTGTGGCTTTGCACTCCCCAGGATGATACAGTGGGCAACCCACCCACTATAGAGACTTGAGAGACTGTGGCTTTGCACTCCCCAGGATGATACAGTGGGCAACCCACCCACTGTATAGACTTGAGAGACTGTGGCTTTGCACTCCCCAGGATACATCAATGGGCATGGAGCCCCGTCGTGGATCTGGCATTGCACTCCTCCGGCTGAGGTGCCCCCCCTTGCCTTCCCCCTGAGGTGCCTGTAGTATTTCTATCTGATGCCCCGGCAGTGTTCTCTCCGTGTGTGGACAGGTATCTATTGTGGGCCTCACCCATGCATTTTTGGACTAGTGGTGCACGGACATTTCTATGTGCATATCTGAACTACTTCATGGAATGTATATACTTTTGTACGATTTTCTAATATATCTGTATATTTTTGTGACATGTATATTGATACATTACAATGTTTGGACTAATTTCGTTTTGTCTTTGCATTCTTCTGGGGGGGTTGTGGGTTGTTACTGTGATTTTTGTGAATGCATTGGTGTGTGTGTTGTAATATGCGAGGGTGGGGGTGGGGGTGTTGCGTGTGTGTCCCCTAACTTTTGCCTCCCCACTCCCCTATGTCATAGGTGCATTACTCACCGTTGTCGTCGACGGCGCAGGCGTTGGTCTTCGTAGATGAGTAGGAATACAAGGGCCGGTAGGTTTGGAGTTCCGGCTCCATGCTATCCTCCTTCCTCGTTGGATGTGTTCAGGTGAGCGTTTTCCCATTGCAGTAACTGTTTCCGCCGTGTTTTTATCCATGGAGAATCCGCCCCGGAAAAGGTGGCGGATTGGCGGGTTGTGATACTATGGGCGGTACATTGTCTTCCGCCTGCCGGTGGTGGTGACCGCTGCGCTGCTTGTCTGTACTGCTGTGGCGGTCGGAGTGTTAAAGTGGCCGTCTATGTTGGCGGTTTCTGCCATGGTGATAATTCCCTTTTCTTGACCGCCAGCCTGTTTGCGGTATTACCGCCGCTTTAACACCGTCCGCCAGGGTTGTAATGACCCCCATAGTCTGCTTATGTGTACCAACAAACCTAAGTAGGTGTGATGTATTGAGTGACAATTGATGCAATGTAATGTGACATTTCCTATGTTACCTATAGTATGTGTGTGCCTACCTTTTGTGGTTGGTAGGATGCTTTGCTGGACTTGGGGAACCATACCTATGTAAGGTTGTGGCAAACCTGGCCTCTCCCTCACAAGCAGTACAATGCATAACATTGCATTGCTGCAGTGCTTGATTACATATTAGGAGCCACACCTCCATGTTGCTCACGGAGTCTGCCAACATGATTGATACATGTGTAGGACTACTACTAGTTGAGGGGATGTGGTTTAATTACAATTTATATTGTTTTAAGTGACTTCAGCTGGTCAGAATCCTATACCACAGCCACTGTGTCATTTTCTGCGCCCAAGTTATCAATGCTTAGGGTTTTCTGTGCATTTTTGGTGCATTCTAGGCTCAGCACGACGCATCCAAAAGATGTGTCACACACTGCCATACGCATACATACCACTGCATTACTATTGCACACATTTCTATGGGGGAATGCCTACCTTGCATCACTAAAGATTTGCACGGCACAGCTGGTTTAGGTGTAGATTTTCCCCAATGTAAACCTTTAAAAAATGTCAATTTTGGGGAAATGTGTCAACTCATACATATGTAGTAGTGACTGTGCTGGCATTGTGTCAAAACATTTAGAGCTACGGCGGTGCAAGCCTCTCATAATTTGCCCCTATGTGTTTTGTGTTTGGGTACTGTGTCTAACATAAAGCTTGCCAACTACTCTCCAAACCTGAGCTAGGTTGAAGACATGTCAAGTAAGGCATATTGAGAACTGTATTCTCCTGTGGGAAGAGAAAAAGGAAAGATCTTCATTTAGAGGTGGCATGTACGTTAGCTACAACATTTTAAACTATGCATTTGTGTGTGGTAGAAGACATTAACATTAAGAACATTGTTATTTGGCAATCCCTCATAGTAATGTCTTCTAGGGCATACTTTTAAGCTATAGTTGTCTACTGAGTAACTATACAGTTCAGTGTGGTATATTAGATTACTTATATGCCATGTCTTCACTAAAGTCAAAATGAAGAATTTAGGCTGACTTTGTAACCTTTAACCATATATTAACTAAATCTTTTTTTATACATCTGAGTATTCTTTCCTCAATATTCAAATGCAGTTTTTGGGACATGCATTTATGCATACATTGATCAATAAACCCTGAATCTACACATTCAGTATCAAAGGCATGCCCATTGTGGACAGTGTGAAACCCAGATGGCAGACTTATTACAGATTTTGGACAAAATCTATATTACCTGCACAGGACCAGTGGGTAGAATTATGGCCATGGTTTGTGGTACGTCATGAATGCACCGCATTTCCGCCCTTTATTTTGCTCACAGGGTAGCACAGAAAAAGGCCCTGCTGCGCTGCCCTGTTAAAAAATGTTAGAAATGAGGTCCTGTGTGAGTTATCAAACACAGATGTGCCCATTGGGTCATTTCTCATCTGCTGCTGTTGGGCCAATCCTGTAGTTCATATGTACTCATCAACAAGTAGGCTATTTCCATATTGATCATTCTGGAATATCTTGTTCCTGATGGAGTGGCAAACAATTTATGCACCATGCACACTCCCAGGATATTTGGCCAGGATGTTGGTAAAAAGGCCATGAAGACCCATGATGGCCTGGACATTCATGGAGTGCGTGTGTTTCCTGTCCCTGTGTATGTGTGCCATAGCTGCTGAAGGAATATGTTGCATAAGTGTGCAGTCCATGACACCTAGCACACGTGGGAAGCCAGCAATGGCATAGAATCCCTGTTTTGTCTCTTCCGCATTTGTTGTGTGTTGGGGAATAGGAGGTACTGTGGTGTTAAGGAGATGATGGCATCCAGGACAGTATTGAGGAAAGCCGGGAATGATGGCTTGGAAATGCCAGCCACTCTGGCTATAGTGATCTGGAAGGATCCCAACGCTAATGTGTGGAACACAGCCATGAGCTTTACCTGTGACTGGATGTTGGTGACCAGGCCAGTTGTTTTTTGGAGCCTAGGTGCTAATTGATGCAGTAATTGGATGACTGATTATCTCCTTAGCCGGTAGTGGGTGATGACCTCAACTTCCCTTAGCTCAAGGAGGCTAACCCACTGCTGATGTACATGTTCCCTTTTGGGGTGGGTGGAGGTGCATGTAGTTGGGTTGGCGGGAGTTGTGGCCTTCTCCGTGCCACTCCCAGCTGCAATATGAGGAGCTCCATGATGATGTTGTTGAGCTTACCAGACTGTTCTGTTTGTGTTCTCTTTATGTTACAATGCCAATGAGTCGTTTCCTATGTCTGGGTTAGCGATCAGAAAGAATTTTGACGCATTTGTGCACTTGCAGTGAAGTTCCATACGAAGGGTCACTTTTCATTTTCATTTTAAATATTCATATGATGGTTTGCTGTAAAACGTATGCCGGAACACCTATCTTGCATACATTATTACTTAAGTAACGCAGCACGAACAGCAACAGGACAATGAAAGTGACGCATCGCCTTGTGAATATGGAGTACTGAGTGTGCTGCAATGCATCAAAACATTTTATGCATTGGCAGTACAAACTCCTTGTAAATAAGCATCTGAGTTTCTAAATTTCTACTTTTCCCACATATGATAAACAAGCTTACCATTGCATATTCCATAGTCGAGTTTGCATTGACCTTGCGTTATAAATACCAACAGTATCCAAAGATTGCTAATCTGCCAAAAACTGTTGTTGCTGCCAGTTCATGTTGCAGTTGGTGTTACTTTCTTATGCCAGCAATATTGTCTTTTCTTTTCTTTTCATTAAAACACCCCATCTTACCTGCACAAAGATGCATGTTGGTATTTCCCTTCTGTGTTACAAAACATGGTTTCATTGGGTGAGTCAAATATGGTGTGCCCAATATTATTAAATTGTGGTTCTGCCTTGAGCTGTAACTGTGCTCCCACATGACCTAAACACCCCAGCCCACAGAAGTAAACTAATTTCTGTAACAAGTAACTTGGCTCAGCATTGGAAGCCTGCCCTAAGCAACATGGCAACCCCCAGAAAAAAATGATACAGTGTCATATGAAAAACAGGTATACAAACTGATACACCGTTAAGAGTTAGGGTACCTAAATATCCAAACCAAGACAGTTAAGAAGTTATAAATGTAATAAAATATGTCCCATCCCAAGAAAAAATTACTACAAATTTTTTAAATGGTGAGTGCTTAACCAAATACAGTCAACAAATAATTAAATGGGGCAAAACAGCTCAGAGTTATACACTGGACATTGCGGTTTAGTTCTGAGGGTTCAACAACACAGTTTTAACCTATGGAGAGCTATCAAATCAAAGAGAGGTGGTTGGACAGTTAAAAGAGCAACGGTCAGAGACATTGGCCCTCATTACGACCCTGGCGGTCGGTGATAAAGTGGCGGTAATACCGCCAACAGGCCTGCGGTAATTACTACCAACTTATGATCATGGCGGAAAGATCTCCGAAAGACAGCCAATGTACCACACCGACCGCCAGGGCGGAAACAACAGCCACCACAGCCAGGTGGCCGCCTACAGCCAGGCAGAAGTCATTGTTTGGCCCACCATATTAAGACCCTGCAAACTGCCACCTTTTCTGGGGTGGTACTAACGACATCAAAAGCCTGGCAGAAACTGAGCTCAGAAGTGAAAGGATTCACCATTGGAGACACAGGGAAGAACCATGCCGCACTGAGACCAGAACTGCATTTTTTCCGATGATATCCTACGTTCTGCTCCACCATGAACACCAACGCTGGCGAAGACGACGACAGTGAGTACAGCCACCTAGCACACAAGGGAGGGGGGAGGAAAAAGAGTGACACACACACACACACAACACACACCCCACACACACACACCATAAACACAACCATATGCATTAAAAAAACAATTTGACCCCGTAACTAGGCTGAATAATGCAAGGACAAAATGATTTCACCAAAGTGTTTGGAATAAGATCAGCACAGTATAAATAATAAGTTAGGCAAGATAATAGATATATATATATTTACAGAAAAAGGGCACAGCCCAGTCCTCAATTTGCGTGGGCCACATAGCCACAGGCCCAAGTCCAAGGCCACACATGTCACCTGCTTCAACACGGACAGAATACTGCAGGGGCATCAGTTGGTAAATAGGCAGGCACCTCTGGGGGGCAAAGGGGGGACCTCAGCCAGGACATGTAACAAGACCACTGGTTCTGGAGGGGGCAACGTCCCCTGTGGTTGATCCTGGGGAGTGATGGGCCACAGTCTCTCATATGGGTGTCTAACCCACTGGTTCTAGAGGGGGCAACGTGCCCTGTGCTTGATCCTGGGGAGTAATGGCCCACAGTATCTCATGTGGGTGTCTTACCCACTGGTTCTGGAGGGGGCAACGTGCTCTGTGCTTGATCCTGGGTAGTACAAGGTCACAGTCTCTCGAGTTGGTGCCTTCCCCACTGGTTCTGGAGTGGACGGGCTGCACAGCAGCCCATGGAGGCAGGATTACATACCGTCCACCCGTGGTGCTGGCTGCACAGTGGTGGTGCTGCTGGTGGGGGGAGGCTCCTGCCCATCCCCTGCAACCTCAGACAGCTGCACTGTGATGGTGCTGCTCGTGGGGGGAGGCACCTGCCCATCCCCTGCACCCTCGGATGGATGCACAACCATGGTTGGTGTTGGGGGCTCCGTCACAGTTCCTGGTCCAGGCTCCTTGCCTTTCCTGCCTGCTGGTGCAGACTCCTTGCTCTTCCTGCCTGCTGGTGCAGGTTCCTTGCTCTTCCTTCCTGCTGGTGCAGGCTCCTTGTTCTTCCCACCTGCTGGGGCAGAGTCCTTGTCCCTCCTGCCTGCTGGGGCAGGCTCCTTGGCCTTTTGGGTGGCAGGTGCAGGCTCCTTGCCCTTTTTGCCTGATGGGGCAGTCTCCCTCCCCTTTAGGCTGGCTGGTGCAGGCCTCAGTACATGTGATCCCCTTCAGTACATGTGATCCCTCTCCACCACGAGTGGGTTAGGACAGGGCCCGTGGACTGTGTGGCTGAGGTGCTTGGCTGGGTTCATTATACCCTACCCATACGTGCAGGACGGAGTTAGGGGTAGGGAAGAGTTCAATGGTGGACAGGAACAGTGTTTTAGGGACATTGGGGTGGGAAGAGGGAGAAGGAATGGGAGTGGAGGATGAGGGAGTGGTTGATGGAGGGGTCTGTCTGCTACTTTTGGGTGCAGGTGCATGGCCTGTATGCTCCTGTGAGGTGCATTGCTGTTGGGTGTCTGAGTGCTTGCGTTTATGTACTTTACGAGGGGGGACAGACACAGTGGGAGAGGACACAGGGGACGTGTGCATGGCTGTTGTGGAGGTGTCTGTCAGTGAGGTGTGTGCTCTTCTTGGTGTGGTGACGATGCTGGTAGTGGATGATGATATAGTGCATGCAGGTGTGAGCGTAGACATGGCTGGGAGCGAGGTGGTGGAGGGGGAGGAGGGCAAGACACTGGAGATAGTGGATGTTGTTGTGTCTGCAACTGGATGGTGTTCGTATAAATGCCTGTGGGATGAAGTGTGGTGCTTGTGTTTGCCTGTGACACTTGTGGGTGTTGCCTTGTGTGCAAGCTTGTCTGTATGTGTGCTTGGGATAGGGTGGGGTTGAGGGGAATGGGACTGGGCAGTGGAGGTTGGAGGAGGTACGGTCGAAACAGAGACAATGGCTGCCATTAGGGAGAAGGCCAGAGCCTGAATCGATCTCTGTTGGGCCGCCAATCCAGTGTGAATGCCCTCCAGGAATGCATTAGATTGTTTCATCTGGGCTGCCAGCCCCTGGATGGCATTCACAATGGTTGACTGCCCTACAGAGATGGATCTCAGGAGGTCAATAGCCTCCTCACTCAGGGCAGCAGGGTTAACTGGGATAGGGCCTGAGGTGCCTGGGGCGAAGGAGATGCCCACCCTCCTGGGTGAGCAGGCACGGGCAACTCGCTGAGGGGCTGCTGGGAGGGCAGTGCTGGTATGGGGGATGGCAGCTGTACCTGTAGCTGGGGTGGCCACAGAAGTGTCCTCCACCACCAGGGAGCTTCCATCAGGAGGTATCTGTGTCAGAATTGTTCCCTCCACTGGGTCCTGTGGGATGCAGCTCCCTCTGTTGCCAGTGCCTCTGCTCCTCTGCCAGATGATGCTATGCACATAGGGACAGGATGACAAAACAAAAAAGGGGAGGAAAGAGACAAAGGATACACTGGGTCAATGGCTGCACCAACACCACTGTTGGCGTACACAGCACCCTCACACACAGGGAACAGGCCTACTCAATATGCATTGCAGCACCAGAGAAATAGTTAGCCACCAAGGCATGGGGAGGGGCACACACCACCAAATGCAGCACACCTGAGACCCACACAGCCCTGACCAGTAGTGGACGCCTACAATTTTCCCTTCTGAACACTAGCCACCAGGGGACCTATGCAGCAATGTCATGCCTGGCCTAGGGGCACCCACTGACACACATCCCCCACCCGGATACCACCCTACTATGCGTAAGTTGTAATGATGGGCAATGTACTCATCCCCTTGTGGCTGCTGTGATGCCCTCAAGCACCCATCCAACTCAGGATAGGCCACCACCAGTATGCAGGCCATCAGGTGGGTCAGGGTTCGACTGGCACCCCTTCCTCATTGGGAGGCCATCCCCAGCTGGGCCTCCGCCGTCTTCCATCCCCTGCGTCTCAGGTCCTCCCACCGTTTGCAACAGTGGGTGCTCCACCTGCCATAGACCCTCTGGGTCTGCAACCCCTTGGAGATGGTACGCCATATACCCTTCTTTTGATGGGCGCTGACCTGTAGAGGCAATTCACACAGGAAAATAGTAGTAGACAAACAGTCCTGCCTGTTACACATATGGCCCACCATACCCCTTCACATCACCATTTACACACACATGGCCCAGCACACAACCTGTACGCCGCCAAGAGGACATCCACCCACCCCCTTAGATGAGGCCTTCACACACACAACTACATGCATTCATGCCACATGCATCGTGCTCCCAGTGTACTCACCTGTTGGTGTAGAGGCCCATACAGCAGTCTGTACTGAGGTAGGACCCCATCCACCAGTCTCTTCAACTCCTCAGAAGTGAAGGCTGGGGCCCTTTCCCCGGTCACACGAGCCGTGGTAGGTTCCAGACACAGGTCACACCAGCACATGCAGTGTAGGTCCTCTCCTATGGAAGGTCAGGTAACAAGTGAGGAATCAGGTAGAAAATGGCATTCACGTCCGCAGCGGTGCATACCATTACCGCTGGCGTAGATCACCATTGGCTACTGTAACCAATAGGGCCCAATGTTAGCCAATGAGGAGTTGCATGGCGGCCCCTGACCGCCTCCCGCAACGGCGCAAAACGTCAGCGGAATTACCTCACTTCCACCTGTCCCTCCACACAGGACAGGCAGATGTCATTTCAGGGCGGGGGGAGCAGGCCCTGTGTTGGACCTGGCCCTTGTGACAGGTTCATCCCCTGACTTTTTGCCTAGTTCCTCCTTTTTTTTCTGACCTCTCACTGTTGGCTCTGGGACTCTGAGCACTTTATCACTGCTGACCAGTGCTAAAGTGCAGGTGCTCTCCCATCTAAAGGTGGTATGATTGGCTTATACCTAATTGGCATAATTAACTTACCTGTAAGCCCCTTGTACAGTGGTATCTCTATACCCAGGGCCTGTAAATTAAATGCTACCGGTGGGCCTGCAGTGCTGCTTGCACCACCCACTGAAATAGCCTTTCAAACCTGTCTCAAGCCTGTGTGCGCAGTTTTCTGCCACAGGGACCTGGCATCTAAATTTACTTGCCATGCCCAGAACTCCCCTTTCACTACATGTAAGTTACCCCTATGGTAGGCCCTAGCTAGCCCTATGGGCAGGGTGCTATGTATGTAGAAGGCAGGACATGTGCCAGGTTGCTTGGCCTGTCCTGGTAGTGACAAACAGCCTAACTTGGTGTCTCACTGCAGTGAGTGCTGCCTTCTCATAGGATTGCATTAGAAATGCCCTGTGTTATATGGAGGGGGTATTGTCTGAGAATGAGGTGTAGCTAGGCATGTTTGGTATGGTTGTAATGGTGAAAAGAAATGCTGCTTACTGATGTAGGTTTATTTTCTATTACTATTACAGAAATGCCACTTCTAGAAAGTGAACATTTCTCTGTGCCTATGATTCTGGTGTTTTGCAGCTTGACCTCAATCTACGTTTGGGCAGAGTGAGAGTTGGGCTTTGTGCATACTTTTCAGACAGCCTGTACACAGGGAGGGTGGAGGTGTCACAGAGGTGCATCTGCATAGTGAATAGTCTTCCTGGGCTGAGAGGAGGGAAAGGCGGGGCACACCTACATTTGCAAAGGCTGTGCCCTGGCCTCGCACAATAGGGTTGTTTACCACCAACTGTTGTTTGGAGCCTGTGCTGGAGGAGAGAGTGTGCACTCCCTGAACCAGTTGTAACTGGTTGGAACCTCCTCTCCCCTTCTATTGTAACACACTGTAAAGACTGAATATAAGTACAGGTGAGTTTTTCCCACAATTTGGAGACTCTTAGAGACATTTTGGAACTGGACACAGAAGACTGGTAGGACTCACCAGGAACCACCATGGACTGCTGCTGCTGTGCTGACTTGTGACCTGCTTGGTCACTGTAAGGACATGCCACTTGCTTAAATCCTCTTTGTGCTGGCCTGTTGCTGGGCCCCTCCACCTGTGGGCCTTTTCCTTGGACTCTTGTCACCCAGGGGTGGGGTTCTGTGACCCCTGACCCCTGTAACCATGGGAGGCACGAGGGTTGCTTTATTTTTTGCTTTATAAAGCCTGGAAGGCACTTCACTAAACTGGTGCTGCGCTTGGAAAAGCATTTTATAGCTGTGGGGGCATCATCGCCACGACCCGGGCTTATCAAGTGAGTAAAGCGCTTTGTTAAGCGATGGTGCCGTAGAAAGATCACCGCCGCAATGCGGGCTGTTCCTCTGAAGCGCCAGACTCACGCTACCCAATGCCAAGGGTAGGTCGCTCCCCCTGCCGCTACAGCTCCACCAGCCCAGGCTCCTGAAACCTCCAAGCAAGTCCTGCAGTAATACAGTAAGTACCCACCCCGCCCAGCCCCTCGCCCTGCCCCGCGCTACTCACCTCTTCTCCTGCTTCTTTCTTCATCTTTGATCTTCTTCTGTGCTCTTCATCTGTATTCTTCATCTGTGTTCTTCTTTCTTCCCTGCACCCCGTTCTGCGTGTTCTTTTCTTCTGTCTTCATCTGTGTTCTTCTTTCTTCCCTGCACCCCGACCTGCGTGTTCTTTTCTTCTGTCTTCATCTGTGTTCTTCTTTCTTCCCTGCACCCCGACCTGCATGGTCTTTCTTCTGTCTTCATCTGTATTCTTCTTCTGTGTACTTCATCTGTGTTTCTTCCTTCTCTTCTGCACCGCGACCTGCGTGTGCTTTCTTCTTCTTTGTCCTTCTTCTGTGTTCTTCATCTGTATTCTTCTTCTGTGTACTTCATCTGTGTTTCTTCCTTCTCTTCTGCACCGTGACCTGCGTGTGCTTTTTTCTTCTTTACCTTCTTCTTGGCTCTTCTCTCTTCTGTTCTTCTGCTCCTCGCTCCTCTTCTTCTTTACCATCTTCTTGGCTCTTCTGTTCTTCTGCTCCTCGCTCCTCTTCTTCTTTACCTTCTTCCTGGCTCTTCACTCGTCTGCTCTTCTGCTCCTGACTCTTCTCTCTGACCTTCCTCACTTCCCTCCACCTCTGTAACCCCCCTCCCCTAGCTTCCTATCTTTCTTCCTCACTCCCCGCCAGTTACTAACTCCCCTATCTTCCTATCTTTCTTCCTAACTCCCCGCCACCTTTAACCCCACTCCCCTATCTTTTCTCCCCTCTACCTGACCCCCCCACCCTCTGCTTTCCCGCCGCCACCTCCTGCTCGCCCCCCATACCCCCATTCGTTGCCCCACTCCCGCCCCTGGCCCCCAGCTGACCCCTCCTCCCCCCATCCTCCCTCTGATGGTGGCCGCTGCGCGGACGCGCCAAAGGCGCGCCAAGGGCAAGCCCGTCTGCGCCCGTCCGCGCCTGGACCGCGCCCAGCGCCACGACCCCTGGCCCCAAGCACTCCCAAACCCCGCTGCACCACTACGACCCCATCACCCTCCACACCCTCAACCCGGGGCGCTCCAGCACCTGCTTCCAAGCCAACCCGAAACGTACCCACGGACCGTTCGCATGTCACACCTGCAAACTCACCTTCCACCGCGAAACCACTACGCCCGCCAGCCCACGCGCCATCAACCACCTCAAATGCATCCTGATCAACGCACGATCCGTCCACAAGCACGCCGTTGAACTATGGGACCTCCTGGACTCCACCGCACCGGACGTCGCCTTCATCACTGAGACCTGGATTAATGCCTCCTCGGTCCCCGACATCGCCATAGCCATCCCCGATGGCTACAAGATTTCAAGGAGAGACCGCACCAACCAAGTAGGTGGAGGAATCGCCATCGTCTTCAAGGACTCCATCAAAGTCACCA
The DNA here is from genome assembly GCF_031143425.1 of Pleurodeles waltl. NCBI lineage: Eukaryota > Metazoa > Chordata > Amphibia > Caudata > Salamandridae > Pleurodeles > Pleurodeles waltl. The sequence continues at coordinate 346,828,856 of NC_090437.1, read as the reverse complement.
CCTCCACCGAAGATACCCCCCTCGCCGCCGAACACCTGCACTTCCAGATCCACACCGACCCCAGGACCACACTCAGAGGAACTCTCATCTACCGACCCCCTGGACCACGCGCCCTCTTCAGCGACTCCATCACTGACTTCATCTCCCCGCACACCCTTGCCTCGCCGGACTACATCCTCCTCGGTGACCTCAACTTCCACCTGGAACAGAACAACGACCCCAACACCATCGCCCTGCTCGACAACCTCGCCAACCTCGGCCTCAAGCAACTGGTGAGCACCCCCACCCACATTGCCGGACACACGCTAAACCCCATCTTCTCCGCCAGCAACCACGTATCCTTCAGCCACTCCTCCGCTATACACTGGACCGACCACAGATGTGTCCACTTCACCTTCCGACGCGAGACTCGCCACCTCCGCACACAACCCATCCCACGTCGACAGTGGAACAAAATCCCCGTGGAACAGCTTTTCTCCACTCTCAACGACAACCAACCCACCTTCTCCTCCGACCCCAACGACGCAGCCCTCAGCCTCACAAATTGGATCACCAACTGCGCAGACAACCTCGCTCCCCTCAGACGCCTCCCAAGACAGACCGACACCAAAAAACCTCTCTGGTTCACCGACACCCTTAAGGAATCAAAGAAAACCTGCCGCACCCTCGAGAAAGCCTGGCGCAAGGACCACACCGCAGATAACATGACTGCCCTCAAGAACGCTACACGCGAACACCACCAACTGATCCGCGCCGCCAAAAGAAATTTCTTCACAGACAGACTGGACAAAAACAGCCACAACAGCAGAGAACTCTTCAACATTGTCAAAGAGCTCTCCAACCCTAACGCCAATGCCAACGCCATCACGCCCTCACAAGACCTCTGCAACTCCCTCGTCACCTTCTTCCATCGTAAGATCACCGACCTACACGACAGCTTCGGACACCAGACCCAGCCAACCACCACAGAACCTACAACCCCAGCCATCACCCTCAACGCCTGGACTCACATCAACACGGAAGAGACCAAAGCCACCATGAACTCCATCCACTCCGGTGCCCCCTCAGGCCCCTGCCCACACTTCATTTTCAACAAAGCCGACGACATCATCGCCCACACCTCCAGACCATCATCAACAGCTCGTTTTCGTCTGATACCTTCCCCGACAGCTGGAAACACGCTGAAGTCAACGCCCTACTGAAAAAACCTACGGCGGACCCAAGCGACCTGAAGAACTTCCGCCCCATCTCGCTCTTCCCATTCCCTGCCAAAGTCATAGAGAAGACCGTCAACAAGCAACTTACCAACTTCCTTGAAGACAACAGCCTACTCGACCCCTCTCAGTCCGGATTCTGAGCCAATCACAGCACAGAAACCGTCCTCATCTCAGTCACAGACGACATCAGAACCCTGATGGACAATGGAGAAACAGTCGCCCTCATCCTCCTCGACCTCTCGGCTGCCTTCGACACCGTCTGTCACCGCACCCTAATAACCCGGCTCCGCTCCACCGGGATCCAAGGACAGGCCCTGGACTGGATCACCTCCTTCCTCTCCAACCACTCCCAAAGAGTCTACCTCCCACCTTTTCGCTCAGACCCCACCAAGATCATCTGCGGCGTCCCACAAGGCTCCTCGCTCAGCCTGACTCTCTTCAATGTCTACAAGAGACCACTCGCCGACATCGTACGCAAACACAGCATCATCATCACCTCCTACGCCGACGACACTCAACTGATACTTTCCCTCACCAAGGACCCCACCAGCGCCAAGTCCAACCTGCAAGATGGAATGAAAGACGTCGCAGATTGGATGAAACTCAGTCGTCTGAAACTGAACTCAGACAAAACGGAAGTCCTCATCCTCGGAAACACCCCGACCGCCTGGGACGACTCCTGGTGGCCCACGGCCCTTGGCACCGCACCGACCCCCTCAGACCACGCACGCAACCTCGGTTTCATCTTGGACCCACTTCTCACCATGACAAAACAAGTCAACGCCGTATCATCCTCCTGCTTCCTCACCCTCCGCATGCTCTGAAAAATCTTCCGTTTGATCCCCGCCGACACCAGAAAGACCGTGACCCACGCCCTCGTCATGAGCCGCCTGGACTACGGCAACACCCTATACGCAGGAACCACCGCTAAACTCCAGAAACGTCTGCAACGAATTCAAAACGCCTCCGCCCGACTCATCCTCAACATACCCCGCAACAGCCACATCCCCGCCCACCTGAGACACCTGCACTGGCTTCCCATCAACAAAAGGATCACCTTCCGACTCCTCAACCACGCACACAAAGCCCTCCACAACAAGGGACCCGAATACCTCAACCGCCGCCTCAGCTTCTACACACCCACCCGTCCTCTTCGCTCCGCCAACCTCGCTCTCGCCGCCGTCCCTCGCATCCGTCGCACCACGGCGGGTGGGAGGTCCTTCTCCTACCTGGCGGCCAAGACATGGAACTCCCTCCCCACCATCCTCAGTACCACCCAGGACCACTCCGCTTTCTGGAGAGTACTCAAGACCTGGCTCTTCGAGCAGCAGTAACCCCTTCCCCCTAGCACCTTGAGACCTGCACGGGTGAGTAGCGCGCTTTATAAATATTTATGATTTTGATTTTGATACTCTTTGTGCCCCCAGGGTATGAGGAAAATGGCTCAAAAAGAAGATTAGAGCGAAGAAGAAGATCGCCCCCGGGGCACAGGTGGGCCGCCACGTGTTCCTGGAGTCGTCGGGCGGGGAAGGAGGCCTCATCGGAGGCTCCCCCACCCCACCAGGCCCCCTTTCTCCTTATTTGGGAAGGGGAGGAGGAAGCCTCTCCCTGCCCCACCTGAGCCACGAAGGAGTTGTTGCCAGACTGCAGGGCGGAAGCTTCGCCGGAGGCTCCCCCGCACCACTGGTCTCATTTCGCAGCCCCTTGTGGGCCAGTGCCATTGTGGTGCCCCCCTGAGTGGAGGGCCAGTGAAGGCCCTGGGTGGGGGGCCTTAGCAATCACGGGCACTAGAAGGGGCCAGTTACAAATCAGAGGGGGTGCGTGGTGCCCCCACCTCCCTAATCACTGTTGGCTGACTTTGGCTGCCCCTTTGTGAGGGCCAGTTGAAGCCCGGGGGCCCCCAGCAATTGCGGGCCACAGGAGGGGCCCATCATTAATCCAGAGGGGCTGCATGCCACCCCCTTTACCCCAGAACTATCAGGAGGCCCCCGTTTGGCACAGAGGAGCGCCAGGGGCCCCATTTTGGTTCCACTGGCACTGGAGGTGCCCTCATCATGGAAACCAGGTACTATTCAGAGACAATGTATATGATATAAGTTCTTTCTAGAGACTTTATTGGTGTATATGTTGCCTACCTGTTTTTATGATGTTTTCATATGTGTATGCAAATGTTTGTTTTATGGGCCTAACATGCTAATATGTTTTTCTGACATTCCATACGTTTTATAATGTTCCTAATATGGGCGTTTATGATATTTCTATGACAAGTGCTTTGGTGTAATAACGTGTTTCCTGACTACTGCTTATGTTGCAGAATATCAAGTAACCTGTGTGTTATGTGTGACTACTGCTAGTTTTGCAGAGTAAAAAAATGTGTAACGTTCTGACAACTGCTAAGGTAGCAGGATAATACTGATATGTGATGTTTGGTCTAATAATTGCATTGTGTACAATACAGTATATTTTCATATAACTTGGTGTTGTATTTCCTTTGTGGTGGGAATAGTGTGTCACATGTGTTGTGTGTGTTTTACAAATGCTTTACACTTTGCCTCCGAGTTAGGCCTGACTGCTCATGCCAAGCTACCAAGGGGGTGAGCAGGGGTTATCCTGGATGTGTAACTCCCTTGCCCTGACTGGAGTCGGTGGGTTCTGCCTGGCTTAGGCGCATACCCTAGCCAACCAGAAACCCCATTTCTAACATTGGTCATCAGCGGTGAGGATAGGACTTGCGATTGCTCAATACCATTGTGAATCATTATTTTACGAAAAAGTTTGCGTTTAGACCATCACGTGTTTTCCTTCTCTTAACTTTCTCTCTTTGGTCATTTTTCTTGTTTTCAGTTCTCACGCTTGGGTATTTGAATTGTCACACTTGAGTGTACTGTACCTTTTCAAAATGTGGATAACCTTTGATTTAGAGGACCTGCCATTTTACACGCAGGACGAATTAGAGGGGTTCTGTAGAGATAGAGGGTTGCCTGTAGAAGGGGACCACAGGAGATCTCTGAATTTCTTTGAAAGGTTTGTGGCATGTATCCAGAGGATCCTGAGTGTAGCGAGAGTTCCCAATGGGAGGGCACCCAGACCTCATCCCAGAGAGCGGTGGAGAGACTGATCAGGAGGGTGAGAATGACCGGGCAAGGACACCAGTTGACAGGGAAGGCCCAGCTGGGTCCAGTGTAAGAAGCAGGGCTACCTCTTATTCCTTGACGCCTGATGAACTAAGAGATAGGCAGTAAGAGAGGGAGCTGAAGTTGCAGTTAGCGTGCCTAGCTGTGGAGGAGAGAAGGGCTGGGATGGAGACGGCCTTAGTAAAGGAGAGGATAGCAGAGGCAAAGAGGGCCTTTGCCAGATAAAGACTCGCTGTTGAGCGCAGTCTGAAGGTTCTGGACTCACCAGCACTGCAGGTGGAGTCCAGTGGTGGCAGCAATGTACAGTGCTGTAGCAAAGCTGTTCCTCACAGACCCATATATATGCTACCTAGGTTGCAAGAGGGGGGTGACATATGTCAGTGGTTAAAGGAATATGAGAGGGCTCTGTTAGAGCGCAGGATCCCTGAGAAGGATTGGAGACTGGCCTAAGGACCTATATTCCTGAGGAGAGGAGGGATGACCTACTGACTGTAGAAGAGAGTGACAGGGAGGGGTACTCCACTATGAAGAACACACTGATTGAGAAGTATGGTTTTTTCCCCTGAGGAATACAGAAAGAGGTTTAGGGGTGCTAAGAAACTGTCCCACCAGTCTTGGGAGGAGTTAGTGGAGGATTGCTGCATTGCACTAGATGGATGGGTGAAGGGTAGCACAGTAAACAATTTTGAAGGGCTGTTTAATCTGATTGTCAGAGAGCACCTGCTTCGTTGTTGTTTTTCAGGGTTACGCCAAAACTTCTCTGTGTGTGAGCTCTCTGACCCCAGGGTGCTTGCAAAGGAGGCGGGCTTCTGGTTGTGTACCAGAGAGTCTGGTGTGGCATTAGGGAGTGTTCCTAATGAGAGCGGTCTAGGTGTTTCCCAACCAGGTGTGGTTCGGAAAGGCTTGTGTCCCAGGTAGGTCCCTGTGTAACGAGAGGGGTTAGGGATCCCATGTCTTGTCTCAGAGGAGTGGGGGTGGGCTGTGTCCCAGGATGCCAGAGACCCGGTCTCATAGCCTGGTTGGTTCCATGAGTAGATGCCAGGAGGGGAGCCTCGCCTGCACCAGAGGGCCAGCTGCTTAGAGGGATCCCATTTTGCCAGTAGGAAAGGGGGGGTGGCTGGTGCTAGCGTTCCGTCAATACTGTTGTCTGGTAGTCTCACTCTAGAGTGGAGGAGGTGGAAATCCAGGCGTAGGGGTGAGAGGGGGCTGCGGGCCCCAGTGGTGAACGTGGAGGGTCAGGGGTCAGCTCTGCGAAGTGAGCCCCCGAGGAATGACCTAGGTGAGACCATTTCTGGGCTGGGGGGAATCCAGACTCTCTCAGATCGGCAGGGGTCAGAAGATCTGCACCAGCCAGACTCTTGTGTGGCCCTTGGGGAAGGTATTTCCCTGGTGGGGGGTAGGTGTGCCCCCCAGGAAGTCCTGGTGCACCAGGCAATGGTTCAACCACAGGGTGGTGACTCTGGGTTAGATGATCAGGTTCAGGGGCTAAACTCTGACCTGATGGGAAGTAGGTGGGCTCCCAAGGAAGTCCTGGTGCACCAGGCAGTGGTTCAACTGAATAACGCTGCATCACAGGAGATATTAGCACATACTGGACAAATCACAATGACCCATTACATGTTTACAGGATGCAAAGTTCTGTTGTAGCTCCATTGTTCGGTTTATGACCGGATCCTCACTCTTGTGTCCCTTAGATTCCTACTGCTGTGAATGAATAGGAGATGGAGACATACCCCTATGTACAGACCCCTGGTGGACTTGGCAACACTGGAGGACAGGCACATTACCCTCAACAATAGACTTGACAGGGCCACAATCACAGAGCTGTGTGACCAATTGGAGCCTGACCTGATATCTGCTATCCGTGAACCCACTGGGGTCCCCCCACTTGTGCAAGTGATATCTGTACTCCATTTTCTGGCAACTGGTTATTTCCAAGTGACAGTGGGCTTGGCAACATGAGTATCACAGCCAATGTTCTCAATAGTGCTGACAAGAGTGTTGTCTGCCCTGATAAAACACATGTGCAGCTACATTGTTTTCCCCCAGGTTGAAGATTTGGCCACAGTGAAGGCCGAGTTTTATGCAATGGGACATATCCCCAACATAATTGGGGCGATTGATGGAACACATATTGCATTTGTCCCCCCCACCAGAATGAACAGGTGTTCAGGAATCATAAGAGTTTCCACTCTATGAATGTGCAGATGGTGTGCTTGGCAGACCAGTACATCTCCCACGTCAATGCTTGGTGCATGATGCCTTTGTCCTAAGGAATAGCAGCATCCCAAATGTGATGGCCAACTACAGAGGCACAGGGTGTGGCTAATAGGTAATCCCTGGTTCCCATCCAGTATATGTTGGTGTATGGGTATGGTTTGGGCCACATCGGATAGTGTTTAGTTAAATATTGTCCCTCAATATTTGCAGGTGACTCTGGTTACCCCTGTGAGGAATGCCAGGACAATGGCAGAAGAACGTTATAATGAGGCACATGTGTGAACCAGAAGGATAATTGAAAGGACCTTTGGCCTCCTGAAGGCCAGGTTCCGGTGCCTCCATCTAACAGGTAGATCCCTGTGCTACTCACCAAAGAAGGTCTGCCAGATAGTGTGGCAAGCTGCATGTTGCATAACCTGGCCCTCAAATGCCACGTCCCATTGCTGCAGGAGGAGGAGGCTGGAGATGCCTGCGTGGCACCAGCAGACCCTGTGGACAGTGAGGATGAGGAGGCAGAGGATTAGGACAACAGAACATATGTGATCCGACAGTACTTCCAATGACACACAGGTAGGACAGTGTTATTTCACATTTAAATGACATTTGTTTTAATTTGTGTGGCAATGGCATGCTGATATTATCAACTTCTATGCCCACTTACTGTTTCCTCTGACAATTAATTTTGCAGATGTTGGTGACCTGACATATACTCCTGGTGTGATTACTACAGCCAGCTACAGGTTATTAATCTATGCTCATTCTCTGTACAGTTGATTTGCAATGTTTGTACCTGTTACAATGAATACATATTTGAGATAGGTGACATACTCCAAAACTATTTTTTTCAAAGTGTGTTTATTGAAGCGCTAATATATGGAGGGGCAAGTTCAATGGGATGGGGTGATGATGGAGGAAAGTCCAGGGTATTGTTCATGTCTGTTTGTAGCACAGGTGCATTGTCCATGGGGACATAGGAAGGGGAGGAATGGCAGTTCAAGGTGGACAGGGTGACAGAGTGGGACACAAGGCTGACAATCAGGAGAGTCTCATTTCCTGGTAGGGGTCTTGGAAAGTGCCTCTGGCATCTGTCTGAATCACAGGGAATGTTTGGGGGGTGGTTCACCTTCTGCAGGGGGAGGGGTGCTGGTGGCCTGTGAGTCCTGTGGCGCGGCCTCCTGGCCACTAGTGGCAGCGGAAGTGGAAGGCTGTTCAGATGTCTGGCTAGTGGCAGGGGCCCGCTGGTGTGAGTACTGCAGCCACCTGTTCTCCTGCAGTGTCCAGGAACTGGCCCATCGTGTCCTGGGAATGTTGATAAGCTCCCAGGATCTCTGTGAGTGCCTCCCCGAGAGTCGGTTCCCTGGTCCTGTCCTCACCCTGGCACACAGCACTCCTCCCAGTTTCCTTGTTGGCCTGTGCCTCTGTCCCCTGAACGGTGTGCCCACTGCCACTGACCCCAGGTCCCTGATTGTCTTGGGGGTGAGGTGTGCCCTGGGGTCCTTGTAGAGGTTGACACACTGCTGATTGACGTGTCCTGGGGACAGTGTTATGGGTACGTTGTAGTGAATCCTAGTTTGTTTTAACAGGATTACAGGAGTTAGCTTAGCCTTTGGCTTGCAGACTCGTGCCCCCGTCACCTAGTGACTTTTAACCTACTTAGCTTGCTCTGTCTTAGCCTATTTAATTATTTAATTCACCTAAGATGGCTGCCTTGTTTATAGTTAGGCCACTTGTTATGCTTTGCATTATCAGTGCCACCGCGCTAAGGCGTCAATATCAAGCAATGAAGACAAACAAACAGTAGGTGTTCACACTTAGGGATTTTCCCTCTCTATACTTTCGAGGGATTTTTTATAATAATTGCCGTCCCAAGCATGTCTGTTATCTATTGTTTGAGAACACACCTACGTCAGGGATCCTGGTAGATCTGTATAAATACATCGCACTTTAGACAGATAATCAGAGGGATTCCAACCAGAGGGCATCGCCACCATCGCTGATACTGATGCTGCACGTCATCTTGACGCTGACCCAGTCTTCGTGTCCCTGCGGAATCTGAGATAGAGACCTAATTCCAAGGTAGCGAGGGTTAGGGCTCCTCTCATGGACATGGCATTGGCAGATTAGGTTTAGCAAACCCAGCTCTCATTTAGGTAGGAGGTTAGACCTATCACATTAGGGTATTAGGGCATATTACATCTCGTATGTCTTTTACATGCATTGCAAGATGGTGGGGGTCTTTGTAATAATGACTCTCGTCTTCACAATTCTGTTTCTTGCATTATTCATTATCCTAATCATTGCAGCCCATGCAACATATCGCAAATTGCAGTTGTGTAAAATAAAAACTATTGAAACTTTACTGCATCTTTGTCATTGCCTGTGTTTGTATGAGACATGATATATCTGTGAGAAAGGGGTCATCTCCGTTTAACCACGACACTCCCTGAGATGTCTTATTCTCGAGTCCATGCGTAAAGGCTGCCACAAATCACCTTTTACTATTGTGTTTCTGGTGAGGTGCTGCTAGTGAGCCGGTAAGGTTGGGACAACAGTTGCGACTTGTTGTAGGACAGGCATAATCGCCTACAAACAAAAGTACTGTCATCATTTAACCAGCAGCCTTGCCTAGAGTAAGAGTCTAAACTACGACAACTTTGGGTGGGTGCTGCAGTGGTGTTTCCTGATGGGGGGCTTTGTGGTGGTGTGTGACTGGGCCTGGATAACTGGCTGTTCAGTGGTTCCTGATGGGCCAGGTAGGTCATCCAGATCCTGAAGACCAGAGTTGCCGTCATCACTGTGGGTCTCTTCAGTTGAAGGACTGGATATTGCTGGCACCTCCTCTCCACTGACATTGGTTGGGGTACTTGTGGGGATGTAAATGATGTTTCATGGTTTCTGTGTCTGACATATTGTACATCCGTGGCTTCTCCACTTTAGTTGGATTTGCCCTGGCAGCTTTCTCTTGTGTATGTTAGTGTGTGGTGGGATAGTTAATTCTCTATAGCATGCATGCTTTAGTGATGAGTGCCCATGCAGGGCTGTGAGTTGTGTCCATGCATTGGTACAGCATGCAGGACTTGGCATTGGGATGAGTTAGATGTGATGGTGGGGTGTGTGGGAGGTGGTGCAGTGATGGGAGTGAGGGTGAGGGTATGAGATGGCATGCAGGTAGGGGGTGATAATAGAAAGTTGACTTGCCAGAGTCCAGTCCTCCTCCGACTCTGGCCAGGCCCTCAGGATGCAGTATTGCCAGTACCTGCTCCTCCCATGCTGTGAGTTGTGGGGGAGGAGGTGGCGGTCCATCGCCAGCCCTCTGAATTGTGAGCTGGTATCTTGCTGCAGTGGAATGTACCTTTCCCGTAGGTCGTTCCACCTCTTCCTGATTTCACCCCTAGTTCTTGGGTGCTGCCCCACGGCGTTGACCCTGTCCACGATTCTCCGCCATAGCTCCATCTTCCTAGCCATATATATCTGCTGTACCTGTGCACCAAACAGCTGTGGCTCTACCCTGACAATTTCCTCCGCCATGACCCTTAGCTCCTCCTCTGTGAAACGGGGGTGTCTTTGTGGTGCGATGGGTGTTCTGTGAGGTGTGTTGGTGAGGGTGTTTTGGGTAATGTGTTGGGGTGTGTGATGTGTACTGCGTGAGTGGTGTATAGGTGTGAATAGTGTGTGGCTCTAGTTGTGTCTGTGGTCTTGGTGTCAATCTCTTGCCAGTAATTGTTGTTTGTAAAGGGTTATGGGTGATGTGGGTGTGTGTTGTATAGTGGCGTGGGTGTGGTGTGTGTATGGGTGTCAGGTGTGTTGTTCAAATTGTCCAATGTGGTGTTGTTTTGTGTATGGGTGCCCATTGTGAGCGCGGCGGTATGTACTACCAACGGTTTACCGCCACTGAATGTCCGCTGTGGTGATTCGTGAGTCATAATGTGGTGGGTGTAGTTCTGTTGGGGGTGTGGGCTTTGATACCGCCAGTTTATCACTTACCTTTTGTGTGGTGGATTTGTGTATGTGGCTGAATACTGACAGATTGGTGTGTGTGTGTGTGTCATAATATGGTGAACGGATATCCACTGCAGTGGTGGTAGGTTGGCGGCCGTCAGCGTGGCAGTAAGTGGGATTTACCGCCAATGTCATAAGGAGGGCCATTGTGTCTGCTACAGCTAGTGTTCGACTCAAGGTCCTGAGTATTAGCTAAATTAAACAGCTCTTAAGTCCTACACCTCAATGTGTTCAATTTCTAATTCAAAATTATAGTTATTTTGGGAACAAAGAACAGTGGTGACTCAACAGTGTACAGCCTCCAGCATAAAAATATCATATAAGTAGGTGGAAATAGTCTGTTGTATTCATGTGCATTTCTTCAGTTTTTCTTGTTCCCTTTTTCTGTGTATACATTATGGGTGGCAGAAGGGATAAGATAATGGGGGGATATTTTTATCTGCTTTCCTACAAGTAGTTCTGAAGCATTTAAATTTATATTTCTCCATTTTATTTTTGACTGAGAAGTAATTCCTAACATTGATGATGAGTGGTGGAAAGAGAGCTTTCTAATTCAAAATTATAGTTATTTTGGGAACAAAGAACAGTGGTGACTCAACAGTGTACATCCTTCAGCATAAAAATATCATATAAGTAGGTGGAAATAGTCTGTTGTATTCATGTGCATTTCTTCAGTTTTTCTTGTTCACTTTTTCTGTGTATACATTATGGGTGGCAGAAGGGATAAGATAATGGGGGATATTTTTATCTGCTTTCCTACAAGTAGTTCCGAAGCATTTAAATTTATATTTCTCCATTTTATTTTTGACTGAGAAGTAATTCGTAACATTGTTGATGAGTGGTGGAAGGAGAGCTTCCCAGAGAAGTATACCCTTTAACACAGAGGTGGACTAAACATATAGGACTGCCTATTCAGCCTACTACACCTGGAGCGGAGCACAAGGTGGGGAAAATTAAGTAAGCAACTGACAATGACTCATGAGTGGCATATATGGAGGAAGGAGATGGGTGTGGGAAGAAGACAAGGAGGAGCCTCAGATAGCATACAGTACAGTGTGAGGGAGGATGACTTGGTTGGACTTACCAACAACAACAGGAAAATACAGCCTGCAGGAAGATAACTAAAACAAAATGTTCTTCATGAAAGTGTTTAAAAGTTTATATCCTTTGAAAAACACACAAGCACAGAATGTGAGTAGAACCGTGCATGCATCATTTATATATTTATAAAGTATAACCATGCTCTACTGCTAAAGATATAGCAATGCAAGTGTCTGAAGCACAAGTTGTTAAGAAAGTGCCAAATATTCAAGATAAAAGTAAATAGTAAGAATAAGTGAACTTTCGGCTCATGTGAAGCTCTCATTAGTTTTGCCCATGTTGCTTCCTTCTCTGTCACTTTCTTTTTCAAATGCTCTATCACTCCTCTGCATTTTTCCATAACTACCTCAGCTAGCGCATTTTATATGGGACTTTAGCAGGATTATCATGGCTGCTGTTGACCAAGAAAAAGTAGCCTTGCACTCTGTCCATAAAACACTAGAAATAGCAATTTCAAATAATTTATCCAAATCAATTCAAGCATTTTCGAAATTGTCACCAATCTATGAACCTTCTTGTACCACTTGTTAGGTTCCTCTCCCAGTTTTGGAAAATATGTGGTAAATGCAAAAAGATCACCTCTAACCCAAGGTACATGCACATTCCCTGGGTGCACTTCCCTTAAAGAAAATTCTGTCACTGTTTCTAATCTTGATTCGCTTATGACTACCTTCACTTTCTTTTCTGGCTCTGCGTTTTTTTTAGCAACAGGTTTCTTTTTCCACTTCTCTTTGTACTTCCTCAAAGTTCTCCACCCCTTAGTACACTCAAGAAACAACTTTATTTAAGCTTATAAACCCCCCAAAGTGAGGGAAATTGAAGGCAAAGACAAAAAATTGTAAGTACATTGCATCTCAAGTGTATCATTCACATATCAACTAATTCTTTATTGTGAGCCAACAAAGTCACCAGACCCATTGCCGCTATTTATGCTTTACTTATACACTTTCTGTAATTTCTATGGACACCCTTTGCTTTACTTGTATCAACATCATATTTTTCAGCTAAACCCTCAAGATTGTTATGTGGTTTGTTATGTGCTGCTTCTCTTACCAGGTATCACATTCCAATCACATTATATGACATGAGTCTATTTAAATTAACTGTTCCCTGTAAGAGTCCTCCAAATTCAATCTTTAGAAGTGCATTATTAATCGTCCTCTCTTTAGGAAGAGTAGTAACCACAGAGTCATTGTTAGACACAGCAGCAGGCACAGTGTTATAGACAGCAGTAAGCACAGTATTAAAGAAACAGCAGAGATACCACTACTAGTACAAAGCAAAGCTATTAACGCACTCTCAGGCAGAGCAATTGCACTTGCAGTTGTACTAGTTATATTTGCATTTTGTTACTTCAAATGCCTTCAGTCCCTGCACTCCTGTATTTAGTTCACCTGCTGTACTTATGTCAGCTACCATCAGTCTCTGTACTTGTGTCTGTAGACCATCTGCATATGGAGAAAGTCTAGAATTCCAAAAACCATTTAAAAGGTTCTCCTGCTTATCTGAATTTTTTCTTTCTCATGTTTCTCCCTGTCACCCTCTTCAGCTTTCTTTCTGTCTCTTCTTTCATTAACTATTTCAGGTAAAACTCTTAGGCCCTGATTTATACTTTTTGATGCAAAACTGCGGCAAAGCAGTTTTGTGTCAAAAAACGTTAGCGCTAACTAGCGCCATAATTTAACGCTACCCAGGTGTCATGTTTATACTATGACGCTGGGTGGTGCTAAGAATAGTTTAGACTCATTTTGTTTTACGTTATCCATTACACCTTGTCATAAGGCAAATTGATGTTAACGCCGGAAAAATTACTCTAACCCATTTCATGACATGTAAACACGTCGCAAAACAGAAATGCACCATTTGTGCCCTCATTAACATCAAATACAGATGCTAACGGAGAAGAAAGTGCAAAGGAGAGGCAAAATGGAGCCAGAAAGCCAGGAGAGACCCCAGGATGACACCAATCAACCAAGAACCAGCCAGGAGGACACAGACAAGACCCAGGGGAGAGAGAAGGAAAAGAGAAAGTGTTGTTTCAGTGCAGAGAAGCATGAATTACTGGTGAGAGAGGTGATGGGTATCAACATCAACTCTTCATCTCCTCAAAATTGCAAATTGGCAGAAGAGAGGCAATTTGGCAGCAGATAGTAGACAAGATCAACAGTTTGGCAGAGGTGAGGAGAACCATAAAAGAGTGCAAGAAACACTGGCATGATTGTAAGCGAAGGACAAAGGAAAAAATGGCAAGGAACAGGAAGGCAGCACTTCAAACTAGAGGTGGGAGTCCAGCACCACAAGAGGACTTGGATGAGATGGAGGAGATGGTTGAAGTGATCATTCCGGAGGAATTCGTCACTGGAATCGCAGGACAGCGCAGACTACGGGGAAACACCACAAATGCAGGGTAAGTTGCATGGGGGAAATTAATGCTAAAATGTCAAGTGCAAGAAGGAGGAGGCACATAGGACTCACACAATGCATGTCAAAAGAGCGCAGAGGGATACATTGCACATTAAGCAAGTTGCACCATGCTGACGTAAGCTGCACATGTACCTACGCCTTGGTAGTGCCATGCACCATAACACATACACAACCTGGACATATGTCGATCAAAAGGCCTAAATACCTACATGTACATATACAGCACATGGGATGGATGGCATGTATAATGACTGTGCCTCTGGTTGTGTCATCATAACATCCCGTGCATACTGTATAGTCATATCAACCCTACCAACACAACCAAGTCTTCAGAGACTAGGTAGTCAGTCAATACCATTCCTGGGGTTACGTCATGGTGGTGTCCCTTGCAGTCACACCTTGCAACTGCCTTGCCTCATTGCTCAAACACATGTATGCTGCATCTGACAGCACACAAGTCATTGCAACTGTCCCAACGTTACCCAGACATGTGCTGGTAGCACCACCACCCTGCACATTGACAACACATCCACATAATGCAGCCACCACTCCATCATGGAGTCAGGATGCCCCCTAGGCGCAGGGAACAATAATCTGAGCAGGCGCTGGGGGAATAGCAGGCTGGTCCTGTATTCTTGGTAACATACCACTATCCAGACCAACTAAACTGGTGTAGTGTTGAACCACACATCTTGATGCTGAACAGAAATGTAACACTACAGAAAATATGTACCACAGATAGTTCACAACAGTCACAGGCTGATCCCACATCTACTCTGACACAACCATATGAGGCATATAGGAATGGGGAAATAAACACACACATACAACACATGGTGTGTGACTGTGAACATAATGGCGTATAATTCCACATTGACAGGCGGGGGTGGTGCATGGGCAAGTGGTGTCGTTAGGACTGCCGGTGCAGTGTCCCTATGCGGTTGGCATGCTGAGCCACCCGTTGGGATGGCAGGAGGAAATCTGTCTGCTCATGGTAGCTCTGTGGGGAACTTAGCTCCACATTGTTGATGGATCAAAAAGAGTCAGTGGCAGTTTTGGGGTGCATTGGGTGTGACAGGACACGCTGCACTTAGCCCTGCAAATCAGGCAGTAGAAATGCCAAAGGGGAAGGGCATGGGATCCCCTGCACTGCCCATGCCAGGTGCATGGGCTATGCAGGGGCACCCCGGGGCACACCACAGCACATCACCACCAACCTTTGCATGGGGGTTTCTCTGCCATGCAAAGGCTGGTGGAAATGCGGGAACAGACCTGGAGTGTAGCGTTGAACGTAATACTGGCCTGGTGTCACAAAACAGGTGGCATTGCCAATCTGCATGCTGCTTGAAACCTGCCAGTGCCAGGCCATTGGTCCATGGGGCATTCCCCATCGACAACAGTTGTCACTACCACCTGTGCTGTTGGGGGTGGTTATATAGACAATGGCAGTCAGATGGCCATAGGACTGCCGCACTTGGAATGAGGGACCAGTATGACCACCTGTAGAATCACCATCAAACTAGCCTGAGGCCCTGACCTAAGTTCAACTCCAGTTAACTGGCTATGTCCATAAACTCATTTATCATCAGGCACTGTCACATACATTATGATGTGCACAGCAGAAATATTAAACCCATGCTGCCCATCGCGATGGATGGATTAAACCCAGATATGTGACTGGGGGTGAGTGTTTGAAAAGTTTCAACACTCCATCCATCATCCTTTTGTGTTGCTAAAGCTCATGGCTTCAACATATCTACTAGGTGTGATGTATATCCTTTTTGTAGTTTGACACCATTTTTTTTTGTTTTCAATCCTCCCTATGCATCCATTTGCATGGTGAGGCCTTGCAATGGGTGTTGCAGTGCTCAAGCCACAGCATCACACATGGCAATTTGCCCCTGTCCCAATCTTACATGTTACACATACACCCATGTGGTACTGAGACCTTACACCACCCCAGGGATGACATTGCCAGGACACTATGCTCTTGTTACCATTGATAGCTCCTCATGTTGATGTATGTGTATGTGTGCTACATTGCACAGCACACATGGACCTAGCAGAGTCCAATTTTACCTTCTGTCTGTGGCAGTAGCTTCGCCTTCCTACACACCTATGATCTCCCCCTCAATGGAGCCATCCTTGCACTATGATACATGAGATGCATCATGGCGGCAGTGCAGCTAATTTGACACAGGCACAGGGGTAGACCCTGGGATGGGAAACAGGGTCAAGACTGATTTGCATATGGCTGGGTCTAAACTGGAGTGACGTGGCAAGCAAAATAATGACGGATTAAACCCAGATCTGTGACTGGGGGGTGAGTGTTTGAAAAGTTTCAACACTCCGTCCATCATTTTATTTTGTTTTGTGATGTTGCTTTGTGCGTCCTTTGTGGCAGGGGTATACCCAGATGTGGGTCCCTTGCTCGCTGTGCCACTGGATTCAAGCTAGACAGGCTGACGAATGGTGATACCCAGAAACCGGCCCCAGGATGCTTGTTTCCTGTCCAGGGAGGACTTGGCCTAGCAGTTCGGGCTGGACTGTTCCCATGGGAAACAGGGTCAAGACTGATTTGCATATGGCTGGGTCTAAAGTGGGGTGACGTGACAAGCAAAATAACGATGGATTAAACCCAGATATGTGACTGGGGGTGAGTGTTTGAAAAGTTTCAACACTCCGTCCATCATTTTATTTAGTTTTTTGCTGTTTCTTTGTGTGCCCTTTGTGGCAGGGATATGCCCAGATGTGGGTCCCTTGCTCGCTGCGCCACTGGATTCAAGCTAGCCTGGCTGATGAAGGGTGATACCCTGAAACCGGTCCTAGGATGCTTGTTTCCTGTCCAGGGAGGACCTGGCCTAGCAGTCCAGGCTGGACTGTTCCCATGGGGAACTGGGCCAAGACTGATTTGCATATGGCTGGGTCTAAACTGGGGTCACTTGGCGAGCAAAATAACAATGGATTAAACCCAGATCTGTGACTGGTGGTGAGTGTTTGAAAACTTTCAACACTCTGTCCATCATTTTATTTTGTTTTGTGATGTTGCTTTGTGCGCCCTTTGTGGCAGGGGTATGCCCAGATGTGGGTCCCTTGCTCGCTGTGCCACTGAATTCAAGCTAGCCTGGCTGACGAATGGTGATACCGAGAAACCGGTCCCAGGATGCTTGTTTCCTGTCCAGGGAGGACCTGGCCTAGCAGTTTGGGCTGGACTGTTCCATGGGGAACAGGTTCAAGACTGATTTGCATATGGCTGGGTCTAAAGTGGGGTGACGTGACAAGCAAAATAATGATGGATTAAACCCAGACATGTGACTGGGGTGAGTGTTTGAAAAGTTTCAACACTCTGTCTATCATTTTATTTTGTTTTGTGATGTTGCTTTGTGCGCCCTTTGTGGCAGGGGTATGCCCAGACGTGGGTCCCTTGATCGCTGCGCCACTGGATTCAAGCTAGCCTGGCTGATGAAGGGTGATACCCTGAAACCGGTCCTAGGATGCTTGTTTCCTGTCCAGGGAGGACCTGGCCTAGCAGTTCGGGCTGGACTGTTCCCATGGGGAACAGGGTCAAGACTCATTTGCATATGGCTGGGTCTAAAATGGGGTGACGTGGCAAGCAAAATAACCATGGATTAAACCCAGATCTGTGACTGGGGGTGAGTGTTTGAAAAGTTTCAACACACCGTCCATCATTTTATTTTGTTTTGTGATGAAGCTATGCGCTTCCCTTCATGTGAGACGCAGGTGGGGCAAAGGGCTGATAGACTGCAACCATAATGTACAGGAACAATGTTTGGGAACTAAGATGAGAATGAGCCTCCAATAGCACGTCAGTGACATATCAACTACCACAACACAGAAAGATTGATTTTACACAATCTCATTGCAGAGGATGATGGCTCTCCTGCGGATCTGCCTATCCTGAAGTACTCTGATGACCTGGATGACCAGCTGATAACTATAAGCCAAGATACCCTCCAAGAGGTCCTCGTATCCCTCCAGACACCACCTCCAGTCGCAAGGAGGACTATTATTGTAGAAGCCATCCCAGAGGTCCCACCCAACACTTTAATAGTATGACCTGCCAGCACTGACACGGCTGAGGACTCTGATGACCCAGGGACCAGCTTTGAGAGGATCGTGGTAGGAGTCCAGCGGGAGCTGGCTTAGGAGGTGCGGGTGGGGATGCAAACTATGGCAGTCAGCCTAGAGGTTATGCACACGTGCCTCGTAACGGCCAATGAGCAGACTGCAGCCAACCGAGACACACATTCCCCAATGCATGGAGTCCAGCAGTGTCTGAGGGACATAGCTGCTGCCATGAGGGAGAGACCACAACAACTGCCCTCCCAAACTGCCAGCAGCGTGATTGAGGACAAGCTGGACTCCATGCGCCGGAAAGGGGCCTCCTTCAGGCAGACATGGCTGCCTACCACAGGGATGTTGCTGCTATCCTCAAAAATCAGCAGCTCCTCCTTCCTGCAGTGATGCTACATGTAGTTCCACAGATGGCAGCTGCCGGGAAATGGGATTTCACATCTCCAACCACTGAAGTGTGTGTGGCCCCCTCAAACTCCCCACCACTACCATCAAGGACAGAGGAGACACCACACACTTCGGAGGATGAAGATGTGGAACAGATCATCTTCACCCGTGAGAGTTCCCGTTAGCACCAGCCCATGCCACATGGGCAGTGTTTTCCTTTGTCTTGTGCTTGAGAGGATGCCAGTATTAGCACAGTTGGAGATAATGCACTCTTCACTGACACACTGTTGACCTTTCTGCTATGGACTGCATTTGTCTCCCACTTTCCAATTGGTAATTCATGTTCCTCTGCACTAACGACACTTCACCCCAGCATGTCCCATAACATGTCCCCCAACCCTGGAGTTGTGTTGTGTCACAATTGTATGGATTTCACCAATGCCGTCATTGACCTGGGCAATGTATATATTGCACTACAACACTTGTAAATAAACACCTCCTACACAACCAGAATGTCTTTGTGTATTGTAACACATCTACTATGCATAGGAATTGTGATGTGTGTAACCATGTCTTTAGTCACAGAGGGGGTCATTCTGACCTTGGCGGTCCATGACCGCCATGGCGGAGTGCGGCGGAAGCACTGCCAACAGGCTGGCGGTGCTTCCTGGGCGATTCTGACCGCGGCGGTAAAGCCGCGGTCGGAAAAGGGGAGCCGGCGGTTTCCCGACGGTTTCCCGCTGGCCCAGGGAATCCGCCATGGCGGCGCTGCTTGCAGCACCGCCATGGGGATTCCGACCGCCTTCCCGCCAGCCTGTCCAGGATGGCGGGAACGGGTGCCGTGGGGACCCTGGGGGCCCCTGCACTGCCCATGCCACTGGCATGGGCAGTGCAGGGGCCCCCTAACAGTGCCCCCCAAAGATTTTCACTGTCTGCTGTGCAGACAGTGAAAATCGCGACGGGTGCCACTGCACCCGTCGCACCCCTGCAACTCCGCTGGCTCCATTCCGAGCCGGCTTCATTGTTGAAGGGGCTGTCCCGCTGGGCCGGCCGGCTGTCTTCTGGCGGTCGCCCGCCGGCCCAGCGGGAAAGCCGGAATGGCCGCCGCAGTCTTTTGACCGCGGAGCAGTCTTTCGGCGGGAACCGCTTGGCGGGCGGCGACCGCCGACCGCCGCGGTCAGAATGACCGCCAGAGTGTCAATACAAGAGTGCAGGAATATGGGTGCACATATCTACGCACAAGGTTCCTGCATGATAAACGACAATGTTAGTTTCATACCCAACAACCAATTTACTGAGTATGTCAATAATGTAGAACACATGTAGGCTTCACCCACTACATACAGCAGGAATAGTGTGAAACAGTCCTCGGGCAGTATCGTCATCTGGGAGTACCAGTAGAACGCATTGGTGTGAAACAGAGGTACTTAACCTCATCTGTAATTGCCACTGGTCAGTTCTGCAGGATAGATTTGAAATTTAGGTTGTTGTCAGATGTGCCACAGTGCCCAACATTCCTACACAGCACCCTAACACTGACAGCTGAATTACCACACCTACCTGTACAATACAAAGTAAACATAGTCACCTTGAATGGTCGGTACACTGGATGGCAGATCCATAGAGAAGTATATGTGTTGTTGCTGCCAGAGTGATAGCTCAGTTGTAAACAGGCGATGAACATGTCAAGAGAGGGATTTGGAGGCAGAACGGAATCCCTAGGCCAACACACAATTTTCACTGTGCACTCATGTGAAGACCCTGAGGCACAAGCAAGTGACACAGAAAGTAAGGGAGTACCCAAACATTTTTATGAACAATGAAACTAAACTAAAATGATCAAGAAAACCTATCCTACCCTAACCTATTCTAATTATACTTAACCAACAACTAAACCTAACTATTCTATGCTAAACTTACCTAACACATTTAACAACACACTCTAAACATTGCCCCCCCACCACCCCTTAAGTTACAAGACACATGCAGGACAACGTATACTAAACTATACGTATATTAACTACATCTAAACAAATATATATTTTTGTTGGTGTTTTAATAATAAAATGTTTTTTTTTCTTCTATTTTCTTCTTCTAAAACACATACATACCCCAACATTATCTCCCACCTACCCACAAAGTAACATGTAAAAAGTAGAAACCCCACCCCCAAACCCACTTATCCTAACTAAATTACATACTTACTCTAACCTAACACTAACCCCCCTAAAACCTACTACAAAACATGAATACAAATGAGGAGAGAGGGGACAGAACTGGGAGGTGAAAGTACAGAAGACAATCGCAGATTTGCCTTCTGGAGGGTTTTCTTGATGTATTTGAGTCTTTTCGTATTGGCTGCCACCTCCTTCTCAAAACTGTCCAACCTTTTCAAGACAAGTGTAAGGTCCTGCTGCCGATCTTGCAGCATCTTCTGATCCATGGCAGCAGGTGGTGTGGGCTGATGCACGGATGTTGATGGTGTAGCAGCTGTGGTTGCAGTCGTGGTGACAGCAGTGCCCCCCTGCACTGCTGTGGAGCTGGGTCTTCTCTGTGTGGCCACTGCCAGTGTGGGGACTCCTTGGGTGAATGTCCGCCATTCCCCAGTTGATCTCTCTTCGTGACAGCGGCAAGCAATCCTCCAGAACACAGATTCCACTGCCAGAGTATATCTGTAGCGGACTGCCCTCTTTTGGAATGCTCGTAGTTCCTCATTGCTCATGTTGGCAGCTGTTAAATTGAGACAGGCAACCATTAGTGTCAGCATTGTGTGGAGTATGTACAGATTATTGGCTTACACTCTAAATCTAATTACACATGCACTCCACCTCACATTCCGGAAAAGACAATGCTCCTGATAAATGCAACAACAATGCTACCTTGGCGTCATTTCATTGACACCAAAGCGATGCACAACAAGATTAGGAACCAAACCAAATGAGGTGTGCATCGCTTTTGTGCAAAATGTAATGATGCAAAGGCAGCATAAACTTCACATAGATCAGGCCCAAATTTCCTCATCATCTGTCTCAATTTTCAACCATACATCACCAGTAACTTGAACATGTTATTGGGAGGAGGGGAAGCAGTTGGTAACCATAAGGGGTCAGAGCTGATAGGTACACCTGCAAGCCTGATCAATATGACTGTCACCTACACTGAGAGCATCACATCTCCCTACAAATTTGGTATTCCTCTCCCCCTGTGCCTAAGGAGGGATGGCCATTCAAACCATCATCTCAACTGCCCTGGTCATCCACCAAGGCATGCACACTCATATATGGAGTCAGGGAGAGGACCATATGTCAGGAGGGCTGACAACTAAGAATCTGGTATCCATAGGTCTATCACATCTACATTCTTGTGTCCAGGTGTAGACACCCATCAATACCTGCTCTGACAATACAATTCCTTACACACCCGTTTCCATGCCAGCACACGTTTGGCCTTGACCTGCATGCACGCATATTACATTCCACATAAGTGTTACGTACATGGAGTGCAAAGTACGGAGCGCCATGCTGAAGGACAGATGCTAGACCAGTCCTCCATATTCATGACAATGCAGGAATGCACCAAATGTGGTTCAAAATGGTTCACACCCGTGTTGTGAGAATGACAGAGTGTCCCACTGCCAATATTCACACAGTGATGCACTTCTTAGTCACATATGGCTCTACATGTGGCTTGTCATCACCTTGTTTACACAATGTTGCACATTGAGCACCACAAGCCTCACAAGATATGACCCTCTGGTGGTGCACGGGGAACCTTTCAATGGGACACAATGTCACCATCCAGCCTACTTTGAGATCTGATCATTTGACAGCTTATCACATCTAACATTATGTGAAATACACATGTCTCACTCACACCAAACCCTGGATTACTTCACAGTACACACATTATCACACTTACTGGTTACATCTAGGTCCTCAAATTGTGCCACTTTGCTGATTGTGTAGGGGGCAGGTCCACCTGTAAGATATGAATGGAAAACCATGCTTAGTGTCATATCACTGTCACTACTAGTGGACAACAAATGTCATTGTGTACTATTTTAGAGGAGTGAGCTAGTTATCCTAGTGTAAAACAGTGCAACAAACAAAACACTACAAACACACAATGGCAGAGACACTCAGGTGAGTGAGGGCCCCACATCTGCACACTTACACTGGGCCTGAGACTCATGTAGTGCTACACCCTGCAACAACCATATGTGGCCAATCTATAGAAGATGGAACTCCATGGAATAAGGGGGAGTTGTGTAACAAATACAAATACATGACACTATCCGGGTGCTTTGCAAGACATTTGACTCAGGTACTCAAGCTTGTCCTGCAAGGCACCCAGAGGCACTTCGTGATGGTCATGCAACTCAATTATAAGTCTGCAATGATCATGTGTTGAGTAATCCATGACTTATGCGGCAAAGTTGTCTGATGGTATCAAATGCACCATTTACATTGCCCCCTAATACGGGAAAGCCCCCTTTGCTGACATAATGGCAGAGATCATGTGCGTGAAATGATGACAAAGTACCACTATACATGCATTGCCCTACTTTGTTGACACAATACTGGTAAATATGGTAAGCTGGCGGTGTCTTGGCATATTATACATGGCACTATGCCGGGGCACAGGTGTCGCCAAGGCCCCTGAAATGTGTGACTTAATGATGTTAGTGCATGACTCACCAGACATCTGACCTGCATTGGTATAATGGTAGGACATGTGAAATCCATGTCTAGACTGGCCCAGTTACTCTTCATTCTGGTTGCATGCAACCTGTCCACAAGCATTGCATGCAGCACTCCAACACATCTGCTAGTGTCATTCAAGAGCAGTGAACAGTAAACAGTATGCCAGTGGGAGACTCACCAACAGGGCCACCGATCTCGACACAAAGATGATCAAGCAGATCCTGCTCCATGGCCCCCTGATCTTCCCAGAGATGCTTGAGCTGGTGCTCATTCCTGGTGCTCCGAAAGACCCTCTTCCAGTGGTGGAGCACCTTGCCCCACTGCAGCCGCCTCGCCTTGGTCCGGTAACCCTGTATGAACAGACCTCCCATCTCCAACATCTTTGGCAGGTAGTGGGCTACCAGCCACACAAAGCCACCCAACTCTTCCTCTCCCATCCTGGTCAACCTCCCCTTAACAGACATATTATGACAGGAAACGCTGACCACAACTACTTTGAAAAAAATATGTAATGAAAATAACATAAACTTAAGCCCAATGGCTAATCCCAACTATCCCAATTTAACAACTATCCCGGACAGACACCCCACAGTACAAATACAAATATACACAAAAAAAAACACAAATTTACAAACACTGGGACAAAATACAGAAAATAATTACCAAAACATGACAGGAGGGACACCACAAGATACAATACACAAGGAAATCACAACCATCAACTTCAGAACACAACCATACAGTCAAAAGAGGCACAGACTTTAAAGAGAAAGTGAAAGTACACCCACTGTATCATGCTTGTAAACAGGATTTCCTATTACATCACTTCCTGTCCCCGTGCGTCACGTTTTCTGTTATGCGTATATTTATATGACGCATTTGCGTGGGTATTTTAGACACATGACGCACATAAGTCGGTTTTATTGACGCATTACCTTAATGCGTCAAATTCACGGAAAATCAGCATTGAGAAAAGTGTGAAGGTGGAATTCACGCTAAGGGCCCATGTGTCAAGTACTTTGCATTTGCGGATGCTTTACATTCATTTGTGTCAATTTGTTTGACTCAATTTCTGATTGCATGTTTTTGTTCCATTGTCTTTAGATGCACCCTGTACCAACATACAAATGACATAGACTGTGCTGCAGCGTCACATATTGTGATTGGCCACATGTGGTAGTCCATGCAACAATGTGATGAGGGTGTGATTAGTCTGTTACACTGATGTGTGTGTTACAGAGTCAACAGCATGCAAATAGTTGCACATCGTGCATATGTATGCATGTGTGACTACAGTGTACCCACATATGTATGGCAGTGAGTACAATTCAATAGTTTTGGTTTGTGATTATGAATTGTGTTTCCTTACGTGATGTGTGATGTTTTCAAACAGAGCATAATTTTTAAGACAACATACACAGCTCGGGCATTGTTGATGAGGGCTGTACCAATGC
This sequence comes from Pleurodeles waltl, assembly GCF_031143425.1. Classification (NCBI taxonomy): domain Eukaryota; kingdom Metazoa; phylum Chordata; class Amphibia; order Caudata; family Salamandridae; genus Pleurodeles; species Pleurodeles waltl. The sequence continues at coordinate 346,804,122 of NC_090437.1, read as the reverse complement.
ACTCTAGGAAATGTTACCTGGCAACTGTCTCTGTATGTAGATTTGGAATTTATGGTGACGTGTGTGGCCTACACATATGTCTGACATATGTGCATCTTTGGTACATACTGTGTATGACACACTGACTCCATTGCATCCAGATTATGTTTTGACCACAAATGTTTGATTCAACTCATTACATTTCAATCAATCAATCAATCAAAAAAATGTATAGAGCGCGCTACTCACTCGTGATGGTCTCAAGGCGCTTGTGGGGGGTCAGGGTGAGGGGGGTTACTGTTCAAACAACCATGTCTTGAGGTTTTTTCTGAAGAGTAGGAGGTCTTTGGTATTGCAGAGGTTGGTGTGGAGGGAGTTCCAGGTTGTGGGGGCGAGGTAAGAAAAGGCCCTGCCTCCTGTGGTGGTTCGTTGGATGCGGGGGACTGTAGCTAGTGCGAGGTCAGCTGATCGGAGGTTGCAGGTGGGAGTGTGGAAGTTCACTCTTACTTTGAAGTAGGTCAGGCCGGTGTTGTGGAGGGATTTGTGTGCGTGGATGAGGATCTTGAAAGTGATTCTCTTGTCTATGGGGAGCCAGTGAAGGGATTTGAGGTGTGGTGAGATTCGTTCGTGGCGGGGGAGGCCAAGAACGAGGCGTGCGGCTGTGTTCTGGATTCTCTGGAGTTTGCGTTTGAGTTTGAGTGGATTGCCGGCGTAGAGGGCGTTACCGTAGTCTAGTCTGCTGCTGATGAGTGCATGGGTGACTGTCTTCCTGGTCTCAGGGGGAATCCATTTGAATGATTTTTTTAAAGTGCGGAGTGTGTGGAAGCAGGAGGAGGTCAGTGCATTGATTTGCTGTGCCATGGAGAGGGACGGGTCCAGGATGATGCTGAGGTTGCACACGTGGCTTGCGGGGTGGGTGCAGGGCCTAGGGCGGTGTGCCACCAGGAGTCGTCCCATATGGTTTTGTTGGGGCCGAAGATGATGATCTCGGTTTGGTTGGAGTAAAGCTTGAGGTGGTTAGTTGTCACCCAGTTGGTGGTGTCGAGGAGAGCAGCGTGTAGGTTGGTTTTGGCGGTGGTGGGGTTGCGTAGGAGAGGATAGTGATTCCATGTGGTCGGAGGATGTTGGCTAGAGGGATCATGTAAATCTTGAAGAGTGTGGGGCTGAGGGAGGACCCTTGGGGGACTCCGCAGATGATCTTGGTAGCGGTGGAGTGGAAAGGTGGAAGGCGGACTCTTTGGGTTCGGTCGGTGAGGAAGGAGGTGAGCCAGTCTAAGGTTTTGTGGCGAATTCCTGTGTTGTGGAGGCGTGTGCGGAGTGTGTGGTGGCAGACAGTGTCAAAGGGTGCGGAGAGGTCTAGGAGGATGAGTGTGACGGTCTCGCCTTTGTCGACTTTGGTCCTGATGTCGTCAGTGCATGCGATGAGGGCGGTTTCCCTGCTGTGGTTCTTGCGGAACCCGGAATGTGAGGGGTCAATAGTGTTGTTGTCTTCGAGTAAGTGGGATAAGCGGGCGTTGACTAGTTTCTCCGCAACCTTGGCTGGGAAAGGGAGGAGGGAGATGGGGCGATAGTTGGAGAGGACCTCCGGGTCGGCTTTGTTTTTTTTTAGGAGAGCGGTGATTTCTGCGTGCTTCCAGGGGTCTGGGTAGGTGGCGGAGTTAAAAGAGGAGTTGATTATGCTGCAGAGTATGGGGGTGATGGTTGGGCTGGCTTTGTTGTAGATGCGATAAGGACAGGGGTCGGAGTGGGATCAGGAGTGGATGGAATTCATGGATTTTTCAGTTTCTTCGTGTGTGGTGGGGGCCCAGGTGGTGAGTGTGGTGGGGGGGTCATGAGTGGGGGTTGAGTTGGGTGATTGAGGGGTGTGTGTGGTGGGTGTGTGTGGTATGAAGCTGTTGTGGATGTCCAGGATTTTGTGGTGGAAGTGGTTGGAGAGGGCGTCACATAGGGGCTGTGTGTGTGTGTGTTTGGGGTCTATGTTGCTGGCTTTGGGTTTGGCTAGCTCTTTAATGATGGTGAAGAGTTCTTTGCTGTTTTGGGAGTTGTTGTCAAGGCATATCTTTTAGTGATCTCTTTTGGTGGTGCGTATGAGTTGGTGATGGGTTCGAATGGTAGTTTTGAGGGTGGAGAAGTTGGTTGTAGAGGGTTATTGTCGCCATATTTTCTCTGCTTGGCGGCATTTACACTTGGAGTCTTGGAGTTCAGGGGTGAACCATGGGGCGTTCTTGATTATGCACATTATGAGTTTTCTGAGGGGGGCTAGTGTGTCTGCGCAGGTAGTGATCCATTTAGAGAGGTTGTGTGCTCCTGCGTTAGGGGTGTTGGTGTGGGGGAGGATGTTGTGAGCCAGTTGGGAGTTCAGGCATTCTGTGGGGATCTTCTCCCACATTCGATAGTGTGTGGTGTGTTGATGGTGGTATGTGGGGGGTTTGGTGAAGGAGAAGTGGACGCAGTGGTGGTCAGTCTGGTGGAGTTCGGTGGTGTGGGTGTAGGCTATGTGTTGGCTTGAGGTGGAAATTGCATCGAGCGTGTGTCCTGCTGAGTGGATGGGTGAGGTGACCAGTTGTTTGAGTCCGAGGTTGGTGCGGTTATCTATGAGGGAGGTTTAGTTGTGGTCTTGAAGGTTCTCCAAGTGAAAGTTGAAATCACCGAGGAGGATGTAGTCTGTGGAGGTGAGGGCGTGCGAGCTGATGGTGTTGGCGATGGTGTCGCAGAAGGCGTGGTCTGTAGATTAGTGTACCTCTGAGGGTGGAATTGTTGTTAATGTGGATTAGGAAGTGCATGTGTTCTGTGTTGTCGATGGTGTCTTGGGAGCTGATGGTGACTTTGATGGCGATGCCACCACCAGGTCTGTTGAGGCGGTCTTTGCGTTGGAGTTTGTATCTCTTGGGGGTGGCGATGGCTATGTCGGGTTCCGAGGAGGGGTTGGTCCAGGTTTCCGTGAGGAAGGCGATGTCAGGTGAGTGTGATGAGGTCCCAGAGTTCAATGGCATGTTTGTGAAGGGAGCGGTGTTGAGGAGCAGGCAGTTGAGGTGGTTGTGGTGGGTGGTGTTGGTGTGGTGCATGAGGGTGTTGTTGCAGGGTGTGTTCTGGTTGTGGGGTGGTGTGCGGTGGGGCTGGTTGGTGGGGGTAGGGGCAGAGCAGGTGGGTGTTGTATTTGTTGTTGGGGGTGTCGCTATGGTTGGTATGTGGTGTGAGGGATGAGGAGCATGAGAAATGACAGGTGTAGCAGGTGAAGGGGCCATGGGTGTGTGTGTGTGTGGGGCTGGAAAGGGTGCAGGTGGGGCGAGGGCCTGGGTTGAGTGAGTGGAGGGTGAGGGGGAGTAGATTTGTCTGAGGGAGCCAGGGGGACTAGTGCTGGGCTCGGTCTTGGCGCGGACGGGCACAGACGGGCTTGCCTTTGGCACGCCTTCAGCGCGTCAGTGGCGCGTCCGCGCCGTGGCTGCCATAAATAGGGAGGGAGTGGCAGCTAGGAGGAGGGAGGGCTAAGCGAATGGGAAGGCTGGGGGGTGGGGCCACGGGGACACAGTGGCAGGGTTTTTTTTTTAAAGGAGAGGAAATGGACGGAAAGAAGGTGGGGGAGGAGGGAGGTGCCGCGGGGACCCAGCAGCTGGGGTTTTTTTTTAAAAGGAGAGGAAATGGACGGAAAGGAGTTGGGGGGAGGGGAAGGGGCGCGGGGACGCAGCAGCAGGGTTTTTTTTTTAAAAGGAGAGGAAATGGACGGAAAGGAGTTGGGGGGAGGGGAAGGGGCGCGGGGACGCAGCAGCAGGGTTTTTTTTTAAAAGGAAAGGAAACGGACGGAATGAGGTTGGGGAAGGGGGAGGGGCCGCGGGGAAACTGCAGCAGGGGTTTTTTTTAAAAGGAGAGGAAACGGACAGAAAGGAGGTGGGGAGGGGGGAGGGGCCACGGGCACGCAGCGGCAGGGTTTTTTTTTAAAAGAGAGGAAACGGACGGAAAGGAGGCGGGGGAGGGGCCACGGGGATGCAGCGGCAGGGGTTCTAGAGAAGAGAACGGATGGAGGCTGGGAAGGGTATAACCGGCAAACTGGAGGCGGCGAGGGGCGGTGGCGCAAAGAGCAACCTGCCTGCTGGAAGCAGAGTCAAGGGTTGTTCCTTGTTACTGCGCTGCAGCTGCCATAAATGGGGAGGAGGGAGGGAGTGGCAGCTGGGAGGAGGGAGGGCTGGGCGAATGGGAAGGCTGGGGGGGTGTGGCCGCGGGGACGCAGCGGCAGGGTTTTTTTTAAAAAGGAGAGGAAACGGATGGAAAGGAGGTGGGGGGAGGGTCCGCGGGGACACCTTGGCAGGGTTTTTTAAAAAAATGAGAGGAAACGGATGGAAAGGAGGTGGGGGAGGGGCCGCAGGGACACATTGGCAGGGTTTTTTTTTAAAAGGAGAGGAAACAGACGGAAAGGAGGTGGGGGAGGGGCCGCAGGGAAGCAGCAGCAGGGGTTCTAGAGAAGAGAATGGACAGAGGCTGGGAAGGGTATAACTGTCAAAGTGGAGGTGGCGCGGGGCGGCAGGGCGAGGAACGACCTGCCTGCTGGATGCAGGGTCAAGGGTTGTTCCTTGTTACCGCGCTGTGGCTGCCATAAATGGGATGGAGGGAGGGAGTGGTAGCTGGGAGGAGGGAGGGCTGAGCTAATGGGAAGGCTGGGGGTGTGGGACCGCGGGGACGCAGAGGCAGGGATTTCATCAAGAACGAGAGGAAACGGAAGGAAAGGAGGTGGGGTAGGGGGAGGGGACACAGGGATGCAGCGGCAGGGTTTTTTTTTAAAAGGAGAGGAAATGGACGGAAAGGAGGTGGGGGAGGGGGAAAGGGCCGCGGGGATGCAGCGGCAGGTTTTTTTTTAAAAAGGAGAGGAAATGGATGGAAAGGAGGTGGGGAGGGGGGTCATGGGGACGCAGTGGCAGGGGTTTTTGCAAAAAAGGAGAGGAAACGGATGGAAAGGAGGTTGGGGAGGGGGAGTGGCTGCGGGGACGCAGCAGCAGAGGTTCTAGAGAAGAGAATGGACGGAGGCTGGGAAGGGTATAACTGGCAAAGTGGAGGTGGCGCAGGGTGGCGGCGTGAGGAGCGACCTGCCTGCTGGAACATTTAGCAATGGTTGTTGGTTTTGTGTGGCGGACTTGCAGCCCTAGCTGCATATGTTCTCATCCATACTGAAGTGCATTCCACAGACATGTCCATGCAATATATGAGGTCATGTGCACCCTGTGTCAGGATTGAGCTCCATGACAGTGGCAGGACAGATTACCATGTATGTAATGTGCAGGCCCAACTTCTTCCACTGCTTGTTATACCTGGGCAAATCATAATAACTATTGTTACCACTTATGTCCCCCCATTGTCACACATGTTCCATGCAGCCATTGCAACTCACACACATTGAGTTGTGACAGTGTTCTGTTCCAATATGACTAACTTTCTAGTTTTGCTCATCCACTACCTCATGTGTGGGCCCCTTGCATACTTCCTTTTTGGACATGGTGTAGTTGTGTGTAATAAGCTGTTGATGAACAAGTTGGCAACATGGTTGTACAAGATATGTTGACGTCCATAGAGTGTGTCCTTAAGTTGTCACATACCAGTGATGAGGCTATAAGGGATGTTTGTGATCGTGGCAGTGCAATCTTACACATCACAGATCATGTTGCAATAGTACTTGTCAGATTTGTATTTGTAACATGCTCCCTGAGGTTTGACTCACAATCCTATGCTATGTATAGTGGAGATTGAAGAGACCAAAGCAGTATTGGTTGTATAAGTGAAGTGTTTATTTACAAAATTGACAAGGTGATTTAAGTGGTGATTAAGTGACAATGTTTTCAACAATGTGCTGTCTGCGGCGCATCCCAACAGCTGTGTTATGCTGTTCCCCCTCCATTTCTACACCACCATCCTCCTCCTCCTCCTCAGGCAGGTCATCAACCTGGTCATACATGGGGACGTTCATCCACACACATATGTTGTGCAGGATAGCACATGTAATGATGATTTTGCAGACAATATGTGGGACATATAGGAAGCTGCCTCCTGTGATGTTGAGGTACCAGAATCTTGAATTCAGTATGCTAAATGTCCTCTCCACGATACTCTGTGTCCTACGATGTCCCTCACTGTATGCACCCTCTGCTGAATGCCATAACCCTGATCCACTGCAAAAGATAATAGGAGTAAGTTGTTGTTAAGGCTTGCAACAGGTTCGTCATGTAGCATGGCAGTTGTAATTTTGAGGTGGTTGTGACTCATATGTGTTTGTGGTATGGTGTGAGGTCCTGGCCTTAGGCAAAGTTTTCTTAGCACTGTGTTGTTGGACATGACCATCTTGAGTATCGGCCCAAGGACCTGGGACATATGATTTGGTATCCTACCTGATGGTCAGTATGTATGCACCATGCATTGTGTTGTGCACCTTTGTATCAGTGTGTTATCACTAGAGAGGTCATTACATATCCTTACAACACAATGTGGTCAGATGTGATGGCAATATGGTAGCACTACAGAGCCTGGACATCCCAGCCATTTTGTCATGTGTCATTACAGATGAAGTGCAACACTTAGGCCCATTTCAATGAGTAAGTGACAATGCACATCACAGCTCCTACATCGGCAGCACTGTGCTGCAATATTTTAACTATGAAGGAATGCACCATGTGTGACATGTTACTAGGCAACCCTTTGTTGTCCCCTGCCACAGTGGCTTATATACAGCCGTGCACCAACACTACCAACCCTGCACCAAGTTGCTTGGCTAGCTGCCCTGTGGAGGTGGATGTGTTTGTGCAGGAAGGGACATCTCCCTCTACATATGCTGTTTTGATGGACAATTAACTCTATCTGTGTGTGCAGCAGTATGCAGCATGCATTGGTTGGCACATTCATATAGGTTCAAATCACAGTCTATTTCCTTATTGAAACCTGCAAACGGCACCCCTATGGTGGTGTTTGATGTTGGCACTGCCTCACGTGGTAGGTGACACCTACATCTGAGTCAGCATCATCATGCTATGTATCTTGTGGTGACAGACCTGTAACTCACATTGCACGCCCCTTACACAAGAGGTTCTGCATAGGAGGGTGGACAATTTCCAATGTGACTTCATGTCACATAAAAGTGGTCATCCGCAAACTTGTACACACAGTGACACTGGCAGTGGGGACTCTTACATAAGTCCCTTAGTGATCCTGAGTGGCAGCTGTTGTTTGTGCCAGCCATCAGGTGTCTAAGGGTGTGTATCCCATTGTTTCAGGATGATCAACATTACTACCAGTGTCTCTCCTATCTTCCAATACATGATTCAGCATTTATACTGTCAACACATGCGCAGTGCAGGCTATGGGAGGGTGCTCAGCTACTTAGCAAATGTGTGCCTTGGCACAGTGCATGTAAGATCAGTGATGTCCTCTATACTACTACAGGGTCCCACACTGGCATCCATGATTTGCACTGTCTAACAGTGACTCTGCTGCATGGTGGGTCATTTATTGTTTATGGTACAGACATGATGGTGCTGTGGGTTAGTAAGGGGTGCATGTGTGGTGGCACCACAGTAGGTGTGGTGCCACTTCTCACAAATCTGGCACATGACATGTGATGGGCATTCATTTTGTAAAAAGATTTGTGAGCCAATGCGTCAGGCAGATATTCACACTACAGGTAAGTCAGGAATGTGTTAATGAGTTGTAGTTGGTATTGGCAGCAGTTGTCTGGCATTTGATGTTTGTTCTGGTAGTGACTTGCACAGCATGATTTGAGGGATCTGTGCCTATGTGAGACTTACGTAACATGAGCATGGTGCATACCATTGACATTGCTGTGCTATTCTTTGTTTGGTGTACTGTGTATGAAGAGTACATAGTAGGCAACCTGTGGGCACTTGTAGTGGTTTGTGTATTTCTACTATTGGCAAAGGGTACATCTCTGCACCTGTCCTCCACGTGGTGTGCCTGTCAAGTTGTGGGTGTGTTATGTACATGTGGGTGTTTGTGGTGTGCACTGATTGTGCTGCACTACAGCATGGTGCATATGTGATGTTAGCTGCACATCTGTGTTACTCTGGCCATGTGTTTTTGTACTGGTGTGTTCCTTGTGTGTTCTACAGGGTTGGTGTGTTGTGTGTATATTGCTAGGTTTTTTGACTTACCCTCAAGTAGGCCATTTCCAAATTCTCCATCCTGAAAGTGTTGTTGATCCTGCTGTGCCGGAATATGTAGGCATCATGCACACTCCCAGTATACTTGGCCAAAATGTTAGTGAATAGTCCCCGATGGTCCACTATGGCCTGCACATTGATGGAATGCGTGTGCTTGAGATTCCGGTATATGTGCTCAGTTGCTGCAGGTGGCACAAGTCAGACATGGGAGCAGTCGATTGCACCAAGCACATAAAGGGAGCCATGAAATTGGTAGAACCTGTGTTTAACCTCCTGCTGCTTTTGCTGGGTGTTGGGGAAGCTGATGTGGTGGGGTGTCAGGGAGATTATTGCGGCTAACTGCTTTGGCAAGAACGCAGAGAATGACACCTGTGACACACCAACAACCAGGGCACCCGTTGATTGGAATGAGCCACTTGTCAGTATGTGCAGGACAACTAGCAGCTTTGTCACAGGTGGTATGTTGTGTGGGGTCTGCAGGCTGGCTGTGATTTGTGGCTCAATGTGGTGCAGCAGGTGCAGTATGGCTTGCCGGTTGAGTCTGTATGTCCTTATGATATCTTGTTCCCTGAGGCCATGGAGGGTTGTCCTGTTTCTGAATACCCCCTTCGGCCTTCTGCGTTGCCTTTGTGGGCTGTGTTGTGGTGGTGGTGGTTGTTGTGGTTGTTGCTGTCCTCTGCGTTGTCTCACAAGCTGGAGCAGTATCACTTCCATCCTGTCCTGTGGGTTGGTAATGTTGCTTCTGTGTGTTTTCCTTATGTAGTGATGTGTTTGCGTCATTTTAATGCCTGGTCTGACCCAGGCGTTAAAATTTGATGCAAATCAGAGTTAACATCATTTTTTGGCTCTGCCTTCCACCGGTGCATCTTTTTTGCCCGGTTGGATAAATATGGCGCTGGGGGCTTGGAGTCATTTTTGGGATGGGAACGCCTATCTTGCATCTCATTGACCCAAGGAGGTTTCACGCATCCAAAAAAATGACATTAACTCCAATATTTTGACGCTAGACTGCTCTGGCATCAAAATATAAATATGGAGTTAAGTTTGCGCTGAATTAGCGTCAATATAAATGACGCTAATTCAGCGCAAACAGGGTATAACTATGTGCTTAACTCCTTCCACCATTTCCTCCACCCAAAATCTCTCCTGATTATGCCACTTGGTTTCTAACCACTGCCTCAGTAACGTTTTAAACTGTTTCTTCATTTAATTTTCTTTATCATTTTCTTTGGATCCGTTTGATCCTATTTAGTCAATGCTTCAAATTATATATTGTCTTGGTAGTTGCTTCCGCTTATTCATTGTTTGCCTCAAGAAATCTAACCTCCTAATATTAAAGGTACCCTCTAAAGGAAACAGTAAGTCCTTGTCATCAGTAGTATACGCATGGCACTCTTGAATCCATGTACACGTACAGATCCCAATGTCTGTCAAAATTTCATATGCAGATGAGCCATTTCGAAGAATTGTCTGTCCCTCCTTTGCAGGTACACTAGGTCCTTTAGGCACCTATTATTTGTACTCAAAATAATCCAAAGATCCCACAAAACTAGTAAATGAACAGCAACCAATCCCAGAGTGGCTATGCCTTAAGTCAACCAATCACAGTGCAACTGCAATTGCAAACTACCAATGACAGTGAAACTCTGTGGTTAGGCCTCACCAATCCTTCTGTGGCTCATCAGCTAGCCAGCCAATTGCAGCATCTCTTGTATTCACAGAAAAGCCATAAATTGGAATCCGCTCAAATGCCTTTTACTGCTAAACATATTTAATTCAAATACACACAAAAAACACGTCTGCTCAAGAAAATCATCATGTGAAAACAAGATAATCTCACAATGAATACAAACAAGACTAACACCTTCACAGCAATTGTCAAACATGATTATTAGTGAAGCAGACTTCCGTCCAGCGAAAGGCCACTTTAATTACTGTACTTGCTCCAATGCACCACAGAGCAAATAACACCAATCTAATTAAAAACACAAAACCTAAAAAGAAGCTGTTTAATTTGGAAAATGCCTATCTGTGTGAATGCAGTACCTTGCATATCACTCTACCTCTGCACACAAGTTCAACAACTTCAACAATAATATCTCGAGATACTGGATTATGCCAATTCTGTTTACCTAATCAACAAACAATAATACCAAAACCTTTTCGGTACAAATCACTAATGTATTGATTCCTTTATTTTTACACATTTATAGAGCATGTCTGTCATTTTAATGGTATCCTGGCACTAAATGCCAATAAACCGGACAGCATAACTCTCACTCAGACAGCAAGATGGAATCCCTGGTGAAACAAACAGGTTTTCAACGCCCTCCGAAAGCCCAGAAGATTGGATTGGTGTCTGATGGAAGCTAGAAGCTGGTTCCAAAGTGGAACTGGCTTAACAGAGAAGGCTCATCCACCATGTCAAATCTTCTTAAACTTAGCAATACATACAAGAGTGGCTGAGGTTGACCGAAGGGATCCTCCAGCAGTATAGTTCCAGAAACTATTCTGGAAAGGGCTTTGAATATGGCCCTCTGTCTAATCAAAAGCCAATGGAGCTCCCTTAGAGCCTCTGTACTGGAGAACGTCCTGGGTTTATCCAAAACAAGGTTAGCAGCTACTACCTGGACTCAATGTAATCTGTGCAGAATGTAGTCTGGGGCTCCAGGAAGGAACACACTGCGGTAATATAACCTGCTCAAGATCACACTGCATACCACCAGGTGTCTAACAGAGGAGGGCAAAAAGGGGAGGATTGTACGCAGACCCGTAGTAGGGAAAACAGGTTCCTGTTACTTTCATGACGTGGGCTTCCAGCAATAACTTTTTATCAAATGTCACCCCTAGATTATGGACAATGTCAAAGGGGAGGACCTCTGTTTGGGTAGGTAGAAGCTAAAATTTGGGAGGCAAGATAAATGAAACTTTGTTAACTGAGCAGCATAGGCTATCAGTTTTATCTCCATTAAATGTCAAAATATTGGCATTATGCCATGAGACAATATCATTCATACAGTTGTAAAAGGGCATTTTTTCAGCCTGAAGGTCGCTAGTTAATGCTAGAATTAGTTGTGTATCATCTGCGTAACTCACTACACAGATATACAGATATTATGAGACAACTACGGTCACAAGGGGTCTCAGATAAAGATTAAACAGAATAGGGCTAAGAGCTGACCTCTGGGGAACACCTTGCTTCACATTTCTGAAAGCATATCGATAGGGAGGGAGAGACACAGCCTGGCTGCATTCCAACACGTAAGAAGAGCTGATTCAGTTCTGTGACCCGGACGGAAATCGTATTGGTCTTCTTCTAGAAGGGTGCCATGCTCGAGGTACTGGTCTAAGATTTTACAAACGTGTCATTCGAATATTTTAATCAGGAAAGGTAATAGATAAATAGATCTATAATTATCTGGATGGCTGGATCGATCGAGGATTTTTTTTTAAATAGGAGAGATGATTGTTTTTTTCCAGGTTAAAGGGACTGTGCCAGAGTCCAAAGACTGATTACTTAATAGCTGCTGTAGAGGAAAGGATTAGAGGAAAGGGTTTATCTGCTAAGTTTTTCCAAATTCTATTAGATCAAGAAGGGACCCTGAAAAGATGGACTTAGCCAGAGAGCAGAAGTCTTCTTTCGAGATTGCCTTAAATTGCACCACAGTACTCCTATGGTTAGTCCCCAGAGTATTGGAGACTGATGAATTGGCAGGGGTAAAAAACATAGGAGTTTCGGTCAAATTGGTATTAGAGGTACGATCAGATGCTGCTGTGTTAGTAGAGGTAGGAGTGGCCTTATTCTCTTCTAAGAGTTTATTTATCTTCTCCTCTAAAAATATTACCAAATTATCGCATAATTCCTGCATACAGGTTGGGTTAGATAGTTCCCGCACAATTTCAAATACCCTTTTAGTATTTTGGGGGGGGCAGTTCGTATGGCTGAAGCGTAATAGTCAGCTTTTGCTGCCTTGATTGCATTTTTATATTTTTGGCAATGATATTTTAGTAGGGCTTTATCTTCATCCTTCCATGAGCTACGCCATTTTCTCTCGGCCTGTTTACAAACGAGTTTCAGTTGTTTTAAGGAGGATTTGTATCAAGGGGTAGATGGAGACAAATAAGACAAGTACATCAAAATCACAGTAATCAAACCACCAATGGAACCAAGAATCAATAGAAAATAGCCAAAATCTCACATACAGCATAACAGTACATCTCTCAACACAAACTGCACTCTCAACCACACATTCCACAATGAATCAGTGGCACGCTGAACACTTGATCTCAAGAATCACTTCACCCTATCAATACCACAATCCTTTTGCTCAGTTAGGAACATCACTATGGTGGTGCAGTCTCAGGTCTTATGAAACAATCCAAAGGACTCGGGAATGCAGACATAATGCCAGTCAGGGGACAGGGCAAAAATCAGTCTCTAAAGGCACCCCTAATTTCCTGTCCATCCTCTGCTACTAAAAAGATGTGGGTTCTGTGTACTCCTAAAATCTGACACTTCAAAACACACCTCAACAACACGACCATGAGTGGGTGGATCGGGGACGTGTTAAACCTCAATTTCATGAGGCAATGTGCCCCAAGAAAGGGTGCAACCCAGTATATCTAGCAGAACCTTCAAGAAAAAGACATTACAGAGCACTTACTAAAGGTTCTTCTTCCAGAGCAGTGTCAAATAGAAATAAACAAGCATGACTTACTTGACTATGTGCAACAGAAATAATAAACTATGAATGTGACATCCATTTTCAACAAGATGGCACCGTTGCCTAGCTGAGGCCTAGTTCACATAAACCAAGTTTTACTGGTTTTAAAAATTCTTAGCAAAATCGTTCTAAAGGCAACAGTATTATCAGTATACGCATATGAACTTGACTCGAGATTACTATTCTGCATATTGTTAATAATGCACATTACTGATTAATACCAAAAAGCTCCTACAGCTCAGAGCAGGTTGCACTGAATGCATTAATGCCTCACATTACCTTTTTCCAATTGTCATAGCACTGAAGAAAGGACAAAGCTTAGATTATACATCAAGTTAAGACACTTAAATTGATAAATTGTGTTGGTTTGGCAGCCTTTTTCTGTGTTGAAGAAGATGGTGATAAATATTGGGAGGGTGACATTTTACAATGCTGGAATTCAGAGGACTGAATGCTCCCATTGCTAATTGTGTAAGTACTGCATAGGTGATTTCCCCACTACATAAGACATTTTGGCGCCAAGTCCTTACCGTGAGGCCTCAGTGAAAGTCAGCATCTCTGCTCCCGCTTTATGCTGCCATACAGGAAACAGTAGTATTTCAGCTATATGACCTCTATGCTTACTGCTGCAATCTAATCCACTCCAACTCACTGCTCACACTGTCAATGCACACCATCAAGGCTCAGGACAGCATCCCCTTCTTCCTCGTTCTCAGTGATGCCAGTCAATCAGCAGAATATTGTTGCATTGCCCAAAGGTTTCTAGGATCCTAGCATGAGGATTATAGCAGATTCCACTGACTACAGGAGTCTCATATAGGTGTTGCCATTTGTGCAACAAATCTCTGGCGTTCCCTGAATAAGTTAAGTTGAACTTCTTCTGCTTTTTTTGCATGCAAAAATAAAAGGGCATACATCTGCATGTGCAAAACTAGAATTCAGAAAAGTTTTCAAGGAGGGAACCTTGAAACGTGTGACTGGGGCAGGTTTCCAGACATAACCTGAACAATGTTTGTGAATTCTGAAATGAGTAAACCTATATCCAAGTAAGACTGTAAATCAAAGGGTGCAGATACACTCATTTTCAGTAGATCGATCTACTATGAAGAGCAGGTGATGAATACCCTTACTTTTGGGCCACTTGGGCAATCAGAGCTTAACATGTGTTAATTGTTCCCTTTGTGTTTCCCCAGTCTGCAATGTGTGTGTGTGTGGGAGGGAGGTGAGAGTTTAGTCCAAACACTACACGATGCTAATGACAAGTGAAACCCAACTTTGTCTTTCCGAGTGGTAGTCTCTGCTTCCAACTACTAAAGAGATAAAGCATTTACTGAGGAGTGCAACACCGCAAAACCCGGCTGAAACTATACTCCTGGGGATGCTGTTCCGTGACTATGACTAGAGGAATTTATTCTGGACCTTAGTAGTTGTAATTACCGAGTCAGCCACCTAAGAAAGACTAACGAGGACGATTATACTGTGGCGATTGCAGATAGGCCTGTCCACAGGTTTCTTTTCAGATTCATCATTATTGCTGTAGTCTAAATCGGCCAGAAATTCCTGTAGCTGATTATTGGGTGCAGCAGGAAAGACGTGTTTGAGGAATAACATGAGCGTCAATAGAGTTCCGAACATATGGAAGCCCCATTGAAGCCTGCTGTGGACAATGTTTCCGTTCACAAGAGCCTCTGGCACTGAGGGACAGATTTATCATTATGTCAGCAACGCAGAACAATGCAGCAAGGCAAGTTGCTTCACTTCATTGCATGACAGAGAGAGGGCAGGAAGGATCCATAACTATCAAGAAATGGCGCAATCCAGGTCTCTCCTTGTGCTGTTGCACAATCTGCAGCCGAGCACCCACACAGGCACCCTGGCACCACGGAGCAAAGGTGCTTGCATTACTCACAAGATTGTTTTGTGCAGCAAGGGACCCCTACCTGCACAGAAAATATCCTAAGAGGCATCTTCTTCTTTCAGAGTGTGCTGCAGGAAGCAGCACAGTTAGAAGGAGGAAACAATGAGGAGAAATAAATATATTTCTCCTCATTGCACCTCTGGTAGGAAGGGACGCATTTCCAGATCTACCAGGGTTGGAAATGCTTCAGAATACCTGGTTGAGTGCATGGGAATACTTACACTGCACCCGTGTAAAGCCCACACCACGCAGAGCAGCGCAAGGCAGCAACTTATGCTGCCGTGCTTTACTCAAGGTTTACCAAGCCACGCAGGGTCAAGATAGATGGCCTTGCGTCGCTTGGCAAATCTCATTCTAGGTTTTCCGTCTCCCTGTGCACGCCGGAAAGGCGGCCCAAAACCTTAATAAATCTAGGCCAATAATGGCTGTGCTAGGTTTTGTATCCAGCATGGGTGCAAATGACTGAGGGAAGTAGGATGCGGAGCTTTCATTACCGAGTATGGTGCTGTCCGCTGGATAGATTAGAATGCGCGCGATCGTAGAGACAGTGTCTGACAAACAACCAATGCACATTTTACACTTGACTACGCCGGCGGCCAGTAAAGTGATGGGGGTGAGGGGGGAAATGTGCTGGCCTTTCAGAAATAGCGAGTTCGTGGAAATTTTCAGTATGCTTTACGGTACAGGTGCTGTCCCCAGTATAGAAAAAGGTATCATAGCCCAAAGCCTCCACAGCTGTTTCGCCTGCTAGAGGGACGAACAGTCAAATGTGATGAAGTTGGCACATGTGAAAAAACTGCAGATTTAACACCAGAACGTATGTACCGGAGGTGAATTAATTGGATGCCAAGAGGACTCAGGTGTTTCTAAATATGAGCTGGGCAGTGGATGCCAGACGGTACAAAAATGGAATTGAAGGAAGTCGTGGTATTGGGACAGGAGACAGAAGTTTAGGATGAAGTAGGGAGGTTCAGTTTTTCCCTATTTAAATATTATATAAGGTGAAAGCAAAAATAAACGATACTCTTCATTCCTATTACTGTTTCAACTTCTGTTAGACTTTTCTTTCAAAAACTGCTCAGACATTTTTTCGTAGCTCACCTCAGTTCTCTGACCTGCGATCAACCCTTGAAACAATAAGTGATATCCGAGCAGAACATGAAGTGCCAACTTGTTAAACCTGCAAAGTTGAAAAGTATGGAAAAAGCTGAGTTTTTTCTACTTTTCAATACACATGCATTTTCACATTTATCCACCACTTTCATGCCCTTGGAAATCCTGCCTCCATCATCCTATATATATATATATATATGTATATATATATATATATATATATATATATATATATATATATATATATATATATATATATATATTTGAAATCCTATTCTCTTACCTCAATTTTATTTTCTCCTTTGTCACTAGTACAGCTTATACAGATGCAACTACTGTTAGCAGTATTACAACTAGTATGAGTAGAACATGTGCTAGTCTGCCACTAATACCCCGTTTCTGTAAAAATACCTGTAGTACTAATGAAACTGGCACTATGGGTACAATTATGGGTATTCCTAACCAACATACTATGAATAGTATGAAAAACGCTGCTGCACTATTGTGATAAGGCTAGTATCATATTTACTTTTAGCACTGAAGTATATTACACCTTTTACTACAGACAACATTAAAGTATTACTACTAGTATGTAGACGTCTAACAGTACTCATATTACCTTTAATGTAGCTGACACTGTTATTGAAACTACAGCTGATCTCATACCCTAATACTATATTAAATTAAATGTAATGGTCATGACCCTACTGGTATTACAGATACCTCTGCTATCAATAATACTAATAGTACTTTAACACTGCTACTGGTGCTGCTTACTCATACTGTTAGTAATGTTAATTATACAGCTATTGCTCCTTGTACTGTTAATACTGCTAAAATAGTTTTTGCACGAGAGATAGTGGTTGTTCTAGAAAGACTTACAGTAGCACTAGAAATAGCACTAGTAGTCATAAAAGTAGATGCAGTAGTACAAATGCTGGTACTTACAGTAGTAACAGGTCCACTAGGAAGAACAGCAGCAACAGAGATGCATGATGTACCGCCGGTTATAGTAAAAGGGCAAATTATAGGGGGGAACTAATGCATTTTCAATTTGCTATAGTACTGTCACAACATAACTACTGCTAAAAATGGGAGGACTAGTAGTAGTATCAGTATCATCAAAGGACGAGATAAACAGTAATATCAGTAGTATTCATACTAATAAAAAAACGCACCTATTAATCCTCCTGCTATTAATTCTAGTACTACTGGCACTAATTGTTGTAATAATATCGTGGGTATTAATAGTGGCAATGGAAATAATAGCCAAAGCAACAGTTGTGGAAGTGGTGGTAGCAGTACAGGTAGCACTTGTAGTGGTCGGAGTGCCAAAGCAGTAGTGCCTGGAGGAATAGTACTGATTACAGACATATGCCTTGTTGTAAAAACAGGAATAGTGTCTACACCAGTAGTGGAGATGTGCCAGTGCTGGAAGAATGTGTTCCAATATTAGTACTAGTAATAATATTAATACTAGAGAGAAGCATCAGTAGAATTAGTAGTTTCCATAATACTTATAATATTATTAGCAATAAAATAGTATTAATAAAAAGGTTGGTAGCACATCTAGCAGTAACTAGGACTTATCTGTGAGAGATGGGAGATATGGCTGAATGGTATGTAAGCATTTCAAGAGATGAGTGGCAAGCCCCCAAAAAACACACGCATCTTCATGGGCAAGGGCTTTGCCTCATTTACTTCAGTCACACAGTGCTGCAATTTATTAATGTTTTGCAACCAAAATCCAGTTACAAAAATATGATGTTTTTACCGACTACTGAAAGGTAGTCCATTTGCGAACAGGAAGGGGTCCCTAAAGGATCCCTTCGGACCCCTTCCCCTTTGTGAATGGTCAAAAAAAAAATTTAGTTTTGGAATAGTAAGTGGTTTACGTGATGGCAACAAATCGTACTAACTCGGATTTGGTGACCTGACTCATTAATATGCATGAGATAGGTTGGATTCCGACCCACTACAATTCGGATTTTTAAAAACTGACATACTACTACATAGGTCATTTCCTAAAAATCTTTAATGCTTGCAAAAATAACAAATAATTCAAATTCCAACAGATATTAGTAAATATGGCCCATGCTTACAAACTAGAACTATGTATCACTCTGCTTTCCATTTTAACTATTTGACAGATAAACCCTGACATGTTTATGCTTCTACTTCATTACAGGGATTTAGAAGAATTTGATTTAGGTCAGAACTACTAAAATCCTCAAGGCTATCCCAATCCCCTAATATTTCTAGCATTTCCTAGACCCATGTTCTCCTAGTCTCGCCTTCCTTTGCATAACTTAACCCAGAGATCAGTTTACAGAGGGCTGTCATGGGGCACCAAGTGACATCGTAGGCAACTCAAGCTTCACTCTCATCATCTAGAATGTTACTGGGGCAGCGGATGACAAACAATCCCCTTGATGATAGCTATCCATCCACAACTCTACATGTTGTTTGTGCTTTAATTATGTTTCCATTTATGGGTGCAGAATATTTTGTTGCATCACCACAATGAACAACCAACCTGTTAATTCACTGTAGTGGTGCTACAGTACTCCATGAAAAATAGCAGTGAAATGGCTAGCTCCCTTGCCTTCGGACACCCCTGTGGGTTTCCACAATCCTAACAGAAGTGGTGGGTGGTAGGTGGTGAGGCCCTGCATCACAGCATGCCCCTGCTTCCCTAGAATATTCACAAATCCAAGGGAAGTGGCAGAATGCCAATGCATTCCCTCCCACCAACTACTCTACTTCTGTCCAGTCTGAAGAGACCCACTGGATGCAGCAGGTCCCTGCCATGTTTATCACTATCACTTTCAAATAGAGAGCCCTTCTGCAGGTGTTAGCTAACAGAGAGTATTGGGACCTGCACCACAAGGGAGGGAGACAACAGACAGCTGTGCTCCCACTGGTTCTGCCATTGGTAATCTGCCTCTAGTTTCATGGTGTGAGACCATTAGAACATTTTATTGTGCTAAATTGCTACAATAAGTGGTTGAGAAATGCTATTGCTATTACCATAAGAATGAGAAGGAGTAATGGTTACAACCTTACATGTCTGAACAATTGTTACAGCAGTTAGAGTAGTGGAACTGTTCCCTATTATGCCAGCACCTTCACCTTTGTGGGCTTTCACATGCTGTAAGTGGACAAGAGACAGTGGACGAGAGACAGCTTAGTCTGAAAGACAGCCACCTTTGCCCAAAGCTGATAAGCTTTTTAAATTTACATTTTCAATCTCTGAATCCATTTAGGCTCAACTGCACAAAGCAGAGTCTGACTCTCTCAGGGTGGTAACTGAAGGATTGGTCTGCTTTCCCTAGGGCTTGGCTACATATGTAGTTGAAGCATCAAGGTCTTAATGTGAGTCTGTACCACTTGGATTTCCCAACTTGGAAAACTCCTTGGGTGACAATCCATGCCATTGTCACGAGGACCTCGTGGACCTGCATTGGTCATCCCTGTTTTTGGCTTTGTTTTACATTTTCATATTTTCTTCGTTTTAGCTAAGCTGCTTTTAGCAAAGACATTTATATGGATGTTTTGCAGGGTAGGTTTTTATGAATCTGTGATATGAGTTGCTTGTTTAGTTAGCTTTTGCACAACATATAATCTGTACTTTCTGTTCAAGGCTAGGAACACTGGACACGATATCCTAGTTCTTATGTTGCCCATTCAGGAGACAGCTTCTCCCATCTAGACACAGCATTCCATCAGAGCTGTGCTTCCAACACAGTATGGCCTTATTATATAAACAGTGCACTTACCCAGAAGGGGCAGAGGGCATTCTGCCACAACCACCCTAGGACACATGCCCTACGACATGCAGTTTTGCTGGAGCTAATCTACCAGCCTCCTGAGGGACTTGCCCTCTATATTGCAGGGTGACTGTTGACACTGTTTCCAGTTATGGGGTTGGTGTTGACCCTAAGAGTGGGCCAGGCAAAAGGGTACACCCACTATGCTCTCAGTGTAAACTTGGGGTTAGGTAGGAACCTCCAGAACTTCTAGAATATCTAGAACCACATTTGGCATGATTGGATTGTTTATCTTATTTACCATGATTGGAACACTGACCTCTGTGCTTTGTTTCAGCTGCCTCATTATCGCAGTTCACTGTCTATATGCCAGATTGGGGCTGTTTCAATAAATGTTTTGAAAACTTATCTCACATCTCCTTGTGTCTCACGTTGGTATGCATGAGTAATACCACAAAACGGTAAGATCTGTTTCCACGACTTCCCTGGGAAGTCAAAGTGTCATGTTCAGGTTGCCATAATCACCTTCCACCCCAGATCAGGTGAGGCACTATGAGCTAGCCAGGAATTGGGCTGACAGTTACTGATGGTGTGGATGGACTCAGTGTCCCACATTCTGAAGTTCTGCCATATTATTTGAGTAGGAACCGTATGACATGGCGTCACCAACGTATTAAGGTCAGGTACTTATTTAACAGATCTCCTGAATAGTTTCTCTTGTGTGCTCAAGTGCCCTATTCACCATTAAACAGAGACGTCTGTGGTGTTGGGGAAATATTATCCTCAGACGTATAGAAAGCACCTATATTTGCAAGTTTAAAGGGATATGCCACTTAGTATTTCCTTCTCTGAATTCTGTTATTTAAAGTAGCAAGTCCAGTTGTAATTTGTTAGAAATGTGGTCTTTGGTTGGCAGTCAGGTTACCCACTGTCCAAGCAGGACCCTCACTCTAGTCAGGGTAAGTCTCACACAATCCAAATTATCCTGTGCCCACCCTCTGGTAGCTTGGCACTGAGCAGTCAGGCTTAACTTAGAAGGCAATGTGTAAAGTATTTGTGCAATAAATCATGCAATAACACCATATAGCAGCACAAAAATACACCACACAGTGTTTCAAAAAATATATAATATTTATCTGATAAGATGCAGGTCAAAATTATCAAAATGCAATAATTACATGTTGAGATATACCTGTAAAAGTGATATAAAGTGTCTTAAGTCTTTGAAAAACAATAAATGTCTCTTAAAAACTATAAATGTCTCTTCCAAGCAAAAAGTACCTTGTTTGCGTTCAAAATCTCTGCAAGGGACCGCAGAGGAGGCGATGCATGGAAAACGGGGAGGTGTGCTTTGGTTTCGCCCCTTCGCACACCGACTTGCGTTGTTATTTTCCACGTAGGGGAAGACTTTGCGTCGATTTCCAGTCCACGGACTTGGTTCTTCTTTGGGTTGAGGGATTTTCCGGTGCCCAGGGGATGGTGCATGGAATCCTGGGCTTGCGGAGCGAAGTCACAAGTGCTGCATCGATCCAGTGGGCATTGAGTAGAAATTTCTACCGCATGGCAGGCGCTGTGTCGATTCCAGGTCGGCTGTGCGTCGATCCAATGGGCTGTGCGTTGAAGTTCCGGCCGCTACACTGGTGCTGCGTCGATCTTCTTGTTGCGAAGTCGGGCTGCGTCATTCCAGTTCAGCGTGCAGTGAATTTCTCACCGCAATACAGGCTGTGTGTCGTTTTAAGCAGGCTGTGCGTCAAATATTCTCAGCACAAGGAATCCACTTGCAGGAGTGAAGTCTTTTTGGTCCTGAGACTTCAGGGAACAGGAGGCAAGTTCTATCCAAGACCTTGGAGACCACTTCTCAGCACAGCCAGAGAGCAGCAAGGCAGCAGGGCAACAGCAAGGCAGCAGTCTTTCTCAGAAAAGCAGTCCAGGAGAGTCCTTTGGGCAGCCAGGTAGTTCCTCTTGGCAGGTCTGATTCAGGGATTCTTCACCAGCAAGGTTCTTGTCCAGTGTCTGTGAGGAAGAGTGTCTACCCCAGTAGTGTCTAAAGTCTGTGGTTTTAGGTGCTCTTCTTATACCCATTTTGGCCTTTGAAGTAGGCTTACTTCTTGGCCTTTGAAGTAGGCTTACTTCAAAGGAAAGTCTCACTTGTTTGTGAAATCCTGCCTTGCCCACGCAAGGCCTCAGACGCACACCAGGGGGTTGGAGACTGCATTGTGTGAGGGCAGGCACAGCCCTTTCAGGTGCGAGTGACCACTCCTCCCCTCCCTCCTAGCACAGATTGCTCATCAGGTTATGCAGACTACATCCCAGCCCCCTTTGTGACAATGTCTAGAGAGAGGTGCCAACAGCCCAACTGTCAAACTAACCCAGACAGGGAATCCACAAACAGGCAGTAACAATAACGGTTCAAGCAAGAAAATGCCCACCTTCTAAAAGTGGCATTTTCAAACACACAATCTCAAAACCAGCTTTACAAAAATATGTATTTTCAATTGTGAGTTCAAAGGTCCCAAACTCCACATGTCTATTTACTCCCAAAGGGAATCTACGCTTTAGTCATGTTTAAAGGCAGCCCCCAGGTTAACCTATGAGAGATATAGCTATGCATCAGTGAAAACCGAATTTGGCAGTATTTCACTGTCAGGACATATAAAACACATTAGTATATGTCCTACCTTAACCATATACTGCACCATGCCCATGGGGCTACCTAGCGCCTACCTTAGGGGTGTCTTAGATGTAGGAAAAGGGAAGGGTTAGGCCTGGCAAGTGGAGACACTTGCCAAGTCGAATTTACAGTTTAAAACTGCACACACTGACACTGCAGTGGCCGGTCTGAGACATGATTACATGGCTACTTATGTGGGTGGCACAACCAGTGCTGCAGGCCCACTAGTAGCATTTGGTTTACAGACCCTGGGCAACTCTAGTGAACTTTAATAGGGACTTACCAGTAAATCAAATATGCCAATCATGGATAAACCAATCACCGGTACAAGTTACACAGAGAGCATATGTACTTTAGCACTGGTTAGCAGTGGCAAAGTGCTCAGAGTTCTAAAGCCAACAAAAACAGATCAGAAAAAATAGGAGGAAGGAGGCAAAAAGTTTGGGGATGACCCTGCAAAAAGGCCCAGGTCCAACATAATTCCAGTAAGTTGTCATACAACATTTACTTCAAAATGGGCTTGTTAATGGAGGTGGAGATGTTACTTTTGTGGTAGAGGCACACAATGTGTGCAAAACTGGAACACTTTACTCATGGGTCAACTTTCCTGCATTCAATGCCAACACAAATAAATTTCATACATACACGGTGGCAAACCCACCAGCACAATATAGAGCATACAACTATTTAGAAATACCATTGACATTTCTGGACATCAAAACTGGTTCAAGGCGCCCTCCCACATGTTGTTGGGCATGTCAGATTGGGTCCTCTCATTAATAACGAGGCCACATGGCCAGTTCTAGCTGCTTCCACCCCCATATCCAAACATACAAAATGTTGTAGCAGTAGATCAGTACACATTATATAATAATCTAGTTAGATTATAAAGACGTTTAATACAATGTGGAATGCAAACATTGAACATTGCCTCAGCAAGGGCTGTTCCACCTGTCCAAAACAAATTGGCTACACTTGGGATTAACTCATGACTATTAATGTTATTGTGGGTAAGGTATCCACCAATCAGGAGGAAATTCCATTCTGGCTTGTTTAAAAAATAAAGCTGCTAGAAGCAGCTTTTCTCCATATGGGAGAAGGCCATCAACCAGCAACTCACAAAATTTCTCGAGACACAGCATATCCTGGACCCTTCCCAGTCCCACTTTCGGAAGCAACTATAGCACCAAAACTGCACTCTTAGCAGCCACTGATGGCATACGCATCATACTGGACCACAGAGGCACTGCCACACTCATCCTCCTCGACCTCTCTGCTGCATTTGACACCGTCTCCCACTCCGACTGCACAACGTCGGCATCTGAGACAAAGCCCTGAACTGGATCAGCTTCTTCCTCACCAGAAGAACACAGAAGGTCAGACTACCACTGTTCACATCAGAACCTAAAAACACTTGCTGCGGAGTACCCCAAGGATCCTCACTTAGCCCGACGCTTTTCAGCATCTTCATGGCCCCACTGAATAAGATCATCAGACAACACGAGCTAAACATAGTCTCCTACGCTGATGACACCCAACTGATCGTTTCCATGTACAAGGACGCTGTGTAAGCCAAGAGGAATTTCCTCAACAGATGAGAGCAGTTGTTGCCTGGATGGAGGCCAGCTGCCTCAAGCTCAAATCGGACAAGACAGAGATCCTTGTGATCAGCTCCACCCCTTTTGCCTGGAATGACTCCTGGTGGCTCACTGCACAGGGTGATAGCCCTGCCCCCACAGATCATGCA
The DNA here is from genome assembly GCF_031143425.1 of Pleurodeles waltl. NCBI lineage: Eukaryota > Metazoa > Chordata > Amphibia > Caudata > Salamandridae > Pleurodeles > Pleurodeles waltl. Next base: position 346,780,050 of record NC_090437.1, on the reverse strand, counting down.
CGCAACCTGGGCATCATCCTAGACTCCACTATATCGATGTCCCTCTGTACTTTCAGAGGAAATGAATTGGCAACTTTGCCACAGTGTACTCAATTATTTTAAGAGGGGAAGCAGCAGCATTGGCAGGTCATCAATGTTTTGCACAGATTCCTTTAATAGATCTGGAGCGCGAGTTACCAAAAATAACTGTAGAGACTTACCACATGCATAGATTGCGATACTTTGGGGGCCAGACCACATAAGTCACAGCTTAAAGGTAATCCTGAAAAGGATATTACCAAGCAAGCACAAGAATCTTCTAAAAAGTGATGGTATAAACTAAAATTAAATAAAGAAAATAATTAATGGGGAGAATCTGTACAGCTGGAGAACTCTGGAAAACGTTATAATTTGAGTAACCCCGATATTTTGAAACAGCCTTACAAGGTATCAGTATACTGATACCCCCCTTCTTCTTTCTTTCTTGACTCATCCAACAAATGGTCCGTGAGAGTGGGCAGTCAGAGCGCAGACAAGAAGAGTACTTGAAACCAAGAAAGCATTAAAATTGAGGGAGAACTGTTGTGCACAATTGAAGTAATTTTCTGGGAAAGATTAACACTAAGGTATGACATTCTCTTAGCTAAAAAAAGATTGGCCAACACCAGAGTTTATTAGAACACTCCCACAAGGGGTAGATGTGATTTTACTGTATTTCTCAGTCCTTGGTCCAGAGTAAGTAAGGCAAGCGTACGCTGTAGATTGGGCTCTTACACAAGTCACAGCACTATACCACAACCATGTGGGCTGTGATAGAGACTCTCCATATCATGTAATACCCAAGTGGTCCAGTCTGCAAGTGCAACCACAGTACCTCATAAAACATGAAGAAAAAGCCTCTGTGAGGGAGATTCTCTCGCACCCTGAGCACCAGGGAGTAACTGAACCCTGCAAATCTCCAATGAACAACCTTTGTTGCCCGCAGCTAAGCCAGATCATTCCTATAGAACAGTTGTAGATTGCAGACATTTAAATAGTCACGCACAAACATTTGCAATACAAAACTCACACAGTACAGCACTAATCAAAATATTGTCTGCTAAACATGCAAAACAACCTTGGATCTTCTGACAAAACATAGCAACTGAAAGCAAGGATCTAACTGGTTATTAGCCAGAATCTTTCTTTTTAGTCCTAGTGCTCCTGCAGGCTTTGCAGAGCCCACTGTATAAAATACAAATTTATACTCATTTACAGGAACAATATTTGATGTTTATGGTATTGTCTGCTAATAATGCAAAACCTCCTTGTTTCTGAGTGCAAGATATATAATATATGACATATGTTAGACTGTATGTCTGAAGATATTTGAGTTGTGATCCGTTGCCTCTAATTCAGATAAAGAGGGAAAGCATTTGGAATGACTGTTTTTTAGCTGTGTCTATGTTGGTATTGGGAGGCTACTAGAATATTTAACTTTGTTGGATGGGTCTCTGTTTTGTAATGGTAGTCAATACCACCACTAGAATATTCTCGGTGGGAGTAAATAAATCCTCCAATGGGTTTTGTAGGGTATAATGGGGTAGTATGCTAATTATAGAAAACTACTCAAGTGTACGCCAGAGTGCTAGGGACAACCCTCATGATCAGGTTCCATTTATTCAGCATTCTAAGAAGGAATTTTGATTCTCCCAAGTAGGCTTGTAAACCATGCAAAATAGCAGCGTGGGCATCAGTCTAATTTATTGCTGAGATAGAGGGTGTAACCAAACCATATAACCGCTTTACTTACTCTGCATACAATGGCTGGAACATCATAGCAAGATTCGGAAATCCCACAGGCCTGGAAATGTTTGTAATATGTTTCGAGGCTCCAAGATGGCACACTTCTCTGGAAATTCTGTACTAACCCATTACCATCAACAGATAATTCATATTCAAAAAGATCACACTAAGGAAAGCAATTTTAGACTTTTTAAAGTTTATTGTATACTCCTATTTGACCACTAAAATAACTAGTCCATCTGCCATTTTAAAAGTTAATCTACGTCATTGTCGGTAAATTTCATCAGTGTACAAAATCGCCTTAGGATGCTCCTGTAGGAGTTCCCTAATCGTGGCTGAGAACAGTCCAGTACTGATCTTGTGCTCTTAAGGTAATTACACATACTCATAATGAATGCCTAAAACTATAAAGGCAGTTAAATATTGTGATTTGGTGCCATATTTTAACTAAAATAATACATTGGCAATGTCAAGAGGTATAGTTTGTATTTTTTCACTTGCCATCTATCACAAGCTAAGTATTGTGGATGTTCTGCACCGCATGTGTGCGTGTACTGGTGTTTAGGTTTCTAAAGTCTAATAAGAGATGGTATGACACATCTGGTGTAACCACTAGAAAAAGAGGAGAGTTCATTATCGAGTGACAGGGTCCTATTGCTCTCAGATTTTAAAACTCTGTTATCATGGTTTATATACTTAGCTTGGCCTCTGGCTTTAAAAGATAGTGGACTTTAATTTACAGCTCACTCCAAGGAGGGAGACCAAGAAGGTTTAAGCCTTCATTCCACTTACTTTGATATTTCTATAGTGCAAGGGTTTATTTATAAAGCACACTCTTTTGCATATTGATCCCAACAGCCTTTGACTAGTGTAGGGGAAAACACCTCTTTGATCATCTCAACATACAGAATCACTTGAAAGTGACAACCTCATTGCATTTATAACTTCCTTGCCTTGTGATGTGTCACCTATAAAGGGAAGAGCCAGCTATCCTCTTCTAAGGTGATTTCATTAGCCTTTGATAACTGTAACCAGAAAATAATTTTATGGTACACAATCTGCTGCCTTCCATTAGGAATTAAAAGTTATATATTTAGTCTGGCAAATTCAAATATCCACCGGATCTCTCTAGCTGAAAACTTGTATCAGGCATTGTCATGGCCAGCAGCTCCTTGAGAATCTGGAAGGCTATTATAACCTCAGCCATGCTGTCTATGAGTACTATTACCCAGCTCCAGTCACAAAGGTGAACATTCTGGGGCTTGATGTTTCTATTTATCAGCTAATCCTACCACTTTCTTTTTCTCAAAATTAATCTTTTGAACCAAATGTTTCTTTTCTCTTATACCACTCTGATCAGAGTTCTGAAGTTGGGGCTCTCCCTTGTCTTAGGCTTTATCTGGAGTACCCTTTCCTGCTTCAATACTCAACGTGGTCACTTGTCTTCTCCTTGGAAGAAGAGGACCTTCTAACCTCTGTATTCCATAACTAATAGGGAGGACTGTCAACCGTATGATGTTGCAAATCTGATTTATTTAAAGATGTATAATTCCTCAATAAATACCACCTACCAGAATCTTGCTATTTTGGTGATACAGTTCTAGATTTCTGTTTACCCTTCTCCTTTTTCCTAATACCTTGCCCTTTATCTTGTTGGATCCCTTCTACCTCTTCCTTTGGCTTGAGTTGCAATTATTGCAGGCACAGTATAGCCAATGTGTCTCAGTCCAAATTTCTGAAATTAATTCAGGTAGCTTTACCTCTCTTTGGTCACACAATACAGTAACAATGCTCTGACCTAAAGCTGAGTGCTCCACCGCTTTTATCACAGCAACCAGGTCATAATCTCACATTCATAGTTTGATCACCTGCTGGAGAAGCTCTGTTTTCACTCTGAATTTGTTTTAATACCTTTGAGATTCCCATGTATAATGGTGTATATATTAGCAAATATATTTCCCTGTGAAGTACACTCTTCAATGTAGGGTACCATTCTTATTGGAGACACATAGGCCCAGTTTTATACTTTTTGGTGCAAAAATGCACTAATGCAGTTTTGCACCAAAAAGTCTAGCACCGGCTTGCACCATTTCTGTGCACCAGCCGGTCACCATATTTATGGAATGGTGCATGCCGGTGCACAGGGTAGGCTAGCGTAAAAAAAAAATGACGTTTGTCGGGTCGGGTTGGTGGTATGGAAAAAGGGGGTTTTGCACCAAAAAATGACTTTAGGCAGGTTAAAGTACAAAATAATTACTCTAACCTGCCTAGAGTTATTTTCTGACGCAAAACCATCCATATCACATGACTCCTCTCTTAGAAAAGACAGGAGTCATGCTCACCACACCAAAGGCCAGCACAGGGACACAGTATCCCCTGGGCATGGCCATTGCACCCAGTGCCATATAGGGGGCCCCGTTTCAGGGCCCCCAATGGTACTTACAAAAAAATACTTACTTGTACTTACCTATACTTACCTGGGATGGGGTACCCCATCCTCTGCTGTCCTTCTGGTGTGGGTGTGGGTGTCCCTAGGGTCTGGAGAGGGCACCTGTGGGCTTATTCCATGGTGTTCCACCATGGAAATAGGCCCACAGGTCACCTAACGCCTGCCCTGATCAAGGTGTTAAAAAATGGTTCAAAGCAAGCTTTGCACCATATTTTGACCCCTCCTCCCTTCCATGCATGATCTTAGCACAGGGGGATAAATATGGCGCTAAGGCCATAGAGTCATTTTTTTGCACAGGAATGCCTACTTTGCATCTCATTGACCCACAGTAGGTTTCCACATCCAAAAAATGACTTACACTCAATAAATTTGGCATTAGACGGGTCTAGCGCCAAATTATATATATGGAGTTAGTTTTGCACCAAATTTGCGTTAAAAAAATGACGCAAATTCGGCTCAAAACAAGTATAAATATGCCCCATAGTATTCTGTACTCTTCTTGGAATTTAGTCTAAGGGGTACCATTTATTTTTTACTCTACATCTTTGTTGATTAACTTTCTTACAGACATTTGGTGGTGCAGCAGTTGTGTTAGCTTCCTTTGAAGTATTTCCAGTGCTCGTACATGAAAGAGGAGTTGTTAATGAAGACTGTGGCCTTCATTACAACCCTGGTGGTAAATCCCACTTACCGCCGTGCTGACGGCCGCCAAAATATCGTGGCTGCGGCAGAAATCCGCTACAGGTATTACGACCCACATCTCGTAATCCGCCACAATACAGACACCCACTCAAGTCCGCCACACCAAAGGTCAGTGATAAGCTGGCGATAGCAAAACGTACACCGTTACGCCAACAGGAATAGGCCCACACTATCACGAACCACGAATCAATGCAGTGGTCATTCAACCGCGGTAATCCATTGGCGGTACACACCGCCGCGCTCAAACTACTCACACATTTACAAAACACAACCACATTGGACAATTCAAAATACACACACCACACCCACACACTCACACCACTATAAAACACACACCCACATTACCCACAACCTCTCACAACAACAATTCTGGAAGAAGCAGAGAGAGAGAGAATGGCAAAGACAACCCCAGCATTCACAGGCACAAAACAGCATCACTCATACAACATCCACGCACCTCAAAGAACACACCCCAACACAACACATCACACAACACAACAAACATCACCTCACACATCACCCAAAACACATTATGACACCTCAAAGACACCCCAGGTTTTCTGAGGAGGAGCTCAGGGTCATGGTGAAGGAAATCATCCGGGAAGAGCCACAGCTATTCGGATCGCAAGTCCAGCAGACGTCCATTGCAAGGAAGATGGAGCTATGGGGGAGAATTGTCAATGCAGTGGGACAGCATCCCAGAACACGGGATGACATCAGGAAGAGGTGGAACGACCTACGGGGGAAGGTGCGTTCCGTAGTATCCAGACACCAGGTAAGTGTACAGCGGCCTGGTGGTGGACCCCTACCTCCTCCCCCACAACTAACAACATGGGAGGAGCAAGTCTTCGCGATCATGCATCCTGAGGGCCTCGCAGGAGTAGCAGGAGGACTGGACTCTGGCAAGACAAATCTTTACTACTTCATCCCCCACCCTACCTGTATGCCATCACAAACTCCTACCCCCTCCTACTGCCTCACACCCATCACATCAACACCTCACAGATACCCCACTATCACAACCCACACATCCCAATACCAAGCCCTGCATGTAACACCAATGTATGGACACCCATTACAGACCTGCATGGACAACCATCACCAAAGCATATCCAGTAGAGAGACTCACCCAGGCCACAAAATCACCACTCATACAAGGGCACAGGCAATAATGCTAGCACAGGAGTAGAGGGAAAACTCACCCATTGCACAAGATGGCACACACAGATACAATAACTATGCATTTACACCCCAACAGGACCCCTACCCAACGTCACCGGAGAGGAGGTGCCAGCAATATCCACTCCCCCCCACAGAAAAGGCCCACAGTGACGACAGCAGCTCTGCACGCCTGGATCAAGATGACCAGCCCGGCCGATCAGGGACCTCTGGACAGTCGGTTCCCCTGCCACAGTCCCAACCACCACTGAACCTCCCCCCTTGGGAAACACCAGCACAGCACCCACCCAGCGGGCCCATGCCACTGTCCCCAGGACACGTCAATCAGCAGTGTGTCCACCACTACCCCAGGGACCCCAGGCAAACTCACTAACCCAAGACAATCAGGGACCTGGGGTCAGTAGCAATGGGCACACGGTTCAGGGGACAGAGGTACAGGACAACAGGGAAACTGGGAGGACTGCTGTGCGACAGGGAGAGGAAAGGCCCAGGGAACCCACTCTCCATGAGGCACTCTCCAACATCATGGGAACATACCACCATTCCCAGGAGACCATGGGCACAGTACTGGCCAAGTTTCAGGAGATCCAGCGGCTGCAGGAGGAACGGTACCTGGGCATCAGGGAGGACTTGAAGTCCATTAACACCACCCTGGTCACCATTGCAGGGGTGCTGGCAGACATGGCCAAAACCATGAGGGAGACAGTGGAACACCAACGGGCACCTGACACTAGCCCAAATGATGAACAGGCCTCCACATCCGCAAGCGCTAGTGGACAGGAGATCCCACCACAGGACCAACAGGGCACCAGCACCCCGCTACCCCCTGCAGAAGGAGAACCACCCCGCAAACGGTCCCTGCGATCCAGGCACAAGACAGAGAACATTGCCAAGTCCCCCGCCAGGAAATAAGACTCTCATGATTGTCACCCTTCTGTCCCACTATGTCATCCTGTCCTAACTGAACTGCCATTACTCCACTTCCTATGCCCCCTTGGACAATGCACCTGTGATACAAAGAGACTGGACTCTACCATGGACATTCCTCCACTATCACCCCAGCCCATTGTACATACCCCTCCACTGATTAGCACTTAAATAAACACCCTTGAATCACAAAACAATCTGGAGTCAGTCTGTACTTTCACAAATGTGTTATTATAACCTCTCTGACAAATATCAACAGCAATGTTCATTTGCACATACCAAAGTATGACAGTTGTTGGGCAGCAATAAACATAGCAGAAGGCAGAATGTGGTACCCAGATCTGTGAAAAGGAAAGCCAAAGTGAGCTGTCATGGTCCATACACAGAGTTAAAAAGGCAGATTTATGCAATGTCATACAGTAGTCTGATATGAGAGGAGCAGTGCCAGTCTCTTACCTGTGTCTCACTGGAAGTATTGCATGATGATGTTGTTGCGGTTGTCTATATCTTCTTCTTCTGCCTCCTCTTCTTCACTGTCCACAGGCTCCACAGCTGCCACAAGACCAACATCAGGCCCATCCTCCTGCAGAAAAGGCACCTGGCGTCGCAAAGCCAGGTTGTGCAACATACAGCATGCCACGATGATCTGGCACACCTTCTTCGGGGAGTAGTATCGGGAGCCACCTGTTAGATGGAGGTACCGGAATCTGTCCTTCAGGAGGCCGAAAGTCCACTCTATAATACTCCTAGTTCGCCCATGTGCCTCATTGTGGCGTTCCTCTGCCCTTGGCCTGGGATTCCTCACTGGGGTCAGTAGCCATGACAGGTTGGGGTAACCAGAGTCACCTGCAAATATCGAGGGGTATCAGTTAGACATACACAAACCCTTAGGGACTACCCCATACCCAGACACCTATTCAAACTGTGTGGGGACCTTGGCCTCACCTATTAGCCACACACGGTGCCTCGGGAGTTGGCCCATCACATAAGGGATGCTGCTATTCCTCAAAATGTAAGCGTCATGCACTGAGCCAGGATACTTGGCATTCACCTGCGAGATGTACTGGTCTGCCAAACACAGCATCTGCACATTCATGGAATGGTAGTTTTTGCGGTCTCTGTACACCTGTTCATTTCTCCAGGGGTGGGGACAAATGCTACATGGGTACCATCAATGGCACAAATGATGTTGGGGATATGTCCCAGGGCATAGAAGTCACCTTTCACTGTGGGCAAATCCTCCACCTGGGGGAAAACGATGTAGCTGCGCATGTGTTTCAGCAGGGCAGACAACACACTGGACAACACATTAGAGAACATTGGCTGAGACATCCCTGATGCCATGGCCACTGTTGTTTGAAAGGAACCACTGGCCAGGAAATGGAGCACTGACAGGACCTGCACTAGCGGGGGTATTCCTGTGGGATGGCGGATAGCTGACATCAGGTCTGGCTCCAACTGGTCACACAGTTCATGGATTGCGGCACAATCAAGTCTGTAGGTGATAATGATGTGTCTTTCTTCCATTGTCGACAGGTCCACCAGGGGTCTGTACACCAGAGGATAATGCCATCTCATCATCTGCCCCAGCGGAGGTGCCCTAAGGAGGAGAAGGGTGAGCAGAGAGTCATATACCACATGGGTAGCACAAGGGTGTTTTGCACTATTGTGATTTAATCGCTGTGTGGCGCTGTCTGTCCGTATTCCTGTCCAACAGTGCTGTGATGTAGTAAGATGCCCTGCCATGTGCCCCCTGAAATGGTGGATGCCTGACCTGTATGTAGGGACAAGGGGAAATGAGGTAACTGTGCTGGCATTGTGCAGCGTCGTGGTAGGCGGACGAAGACCGCTGCGCAATTCAGCATTGGTTATCATTGGGCCCTATGGGTTCCAGGAGCCAATGACGACGTACGCCGGTGGTGACGGTACGCACTGCCGCAGACGTGATTGCCATTTTCTATCTCTTCACTCACTTGATACCTGACCTTCAACAGGAGAGGACCTACACTGCAACTGCTGCTGTGACCTGAGTCTGGAAGCAACAATGGCTATAGTGTCTGGGGAAAGGGCCCCTGCCTTCACCGCGGAGGAGTTGGACAACCTGATGGATGGGGTCCTCCCCCAGTACACGCTACTCTACGGTCCTCCAGACAAATAGGTGAGTACACTGTGTGCATGGTGGATATGACAGTAATGTATGGAGTAGCCTGGATGGAAGATAAATGGGGTGTGGGGGGGTGGCTGTGGCCTGCATGTGAGGATGTGGTAGTGGCCATTTACAACTAGTCAGCCTCCTGTGGGTTCCAGGTGTGCCGCAAATGGGCTTAGGCATAGTCCCCCAACTGTTAGTGCATGGCCTAGTGCATAGAGCTGCTCCCTGTGTGTTGTGTCCACCAACGGTGGTGTTGTTGCTGGCATTGACCAGGTGTCTCCTCTATCTTTCCCCCTCTTTTTGTTTTGTTTTGTCACCCTGTCCTTGTGTGCATTAGCATCATCTGGCGGAGGAGCAGTGGCACCGGAGCAGGAGGGAGCTGCAACCCACATGGTCCAGGAGGGTAAATGTACGGAGTCTGAAGGCACCAGTGGGACGCAGGGCGAGTAGAGCTCCACGACGGGGACAGGAGGGGACACCAGCGACAGCCCCTCCTCCTCTGATGGGAGCTCCATTGCTGTGGTGGGCACCACTGTGCCCACCGCAACAACAGGTACAGTCGCCACCCCCCCTACCAGCACCGCCCTCCCAGCAGCCCCTCAGAGTGTTTTCTGTGCCCGCTCACCCAGGAGGGTGGGCATCTCCTTCACCCCAAGTACCACAGGCCCTGCCCCAGTCAGCCCTGCTGCCCTTAGTGAGGAGGCTATTGACCTCCTGAGATCCCTTACTGTTGGGCAGTCAACCATTTTGAATGCCATCCAGGGTGTCGAGAGGCATTTGCAACAAACAAATGCAAGCCTGGAGGGCATTCACTCTGGGGTGGCGGCCCAACAGAGAGCATTTCAGGCTCTGGCCTCAGCACTGATGGCAGCCATTGTCCCTGTGTCCAGCCTCCCTCTCCAACCTCCACTACCCCAAACCAATTCCCTCTACCTCAGCCTATCTCAAGCACACCATCAGACCAGCATGCACACACATCAATACACAAAAGTGGCTCAGGCAAACATAAGAACCACACATCCCGCAGGCACTCACACAAGCACCATACACATGCAGACACACCAACATCCACTGCCTCCACTGTGTCCCCCACTTCCATGTCCTCCACCTCCCTCCCAGTCTCATCTCTACTCACACCTGCATGCACTACATCCTCAGCCACTACCTCCATTACCAGCACGCTCATCACCACACACCGCTCACGTGCAATTACCACCCCCACTACCATGCACACGTCCCCTGTGTCCTCTCCCACTGTGTCTGTGAGCCCTCCTCCCAAAGTACACAAACGCAGGCACACACCCACTCAACAGCCATCCACCTCACAACAGCCTCCAGCCCATGCACCTTCACCAAAACTCAGCAGACGTACACCTCCTACAACCACTACCTCTTCCTCCACTCCCAACCCCCTCCATCTTCCCATCCCAGTGTGTCTAAAAAACGTTTCCTAGCTTCCATTCACCGCTTCCCTACACCTCTCCCCCGTCCTTCCCCTAGGGCCATGAAGTCCAGATCCCAGCACCTCAGCCACAAAATCCAGTGTGGTCCCTGCAAGTCCGGGAGCATCGAATGCGGCACACATCAGGGCTGCCAGTGTGCCACCTAGTGAGACCAAGGACCACCCTAGTCCGCCACCTGCCAAGGTAAAGAAGGAGCCTGCATGCCAAAGAGAGAAGCCACACCAACCATCCAGCAAGGCCTCTTCCAGAACCAAAGAGGACAGTGGCAAGGTCCCAGCAGCGACTTCCAAGGTGGGGAAGGGACACAAGGGCAAAGGGAAGTCAGCTCAGGGCACGGAGCCTCCGGGTGAGGGACTGGTGTCACCCCTTCTGCAAGACAGACCAGCAACCTGTACAGTGGTGGCCATCGCCGCAATGACCGCCACCTGCACCGCCACCTGCCCACCACCTGCCCGCCACCTGCACCGCCACCTGCACATCTGCTGCCTCTACTACAGTCACCAGCATCATACCCAGTGGGCACCCTTCCGAGACTGCAGGAGAGGGCCTGGTCTCTCCCTCCAAAAGTGCAGACACCTGCACCAACGGCAGCATCTCCGCCGCAGACTCGGCCACAGACACCACCACCTGCCCCGCGACGTGCCCAGACAGTGACACTACAGCGAACATCAGCAGCATCCCAGTGGGCAGCCATCCAAGGCTGCTGGAGATGTCCTGGACCCTGCACACACTACATGAGGCACCACAACCAGCACTGGCACTACCAGCAGTTGGCAGGCTAAGTTGCCACAAGGTGGAGTGCATCTCTGCCTCCATGGAGTATCATGCTACCTGTTCCCTGAAAGGCTCGTGGCTCAGACACCCATCTGAGGGAATGGGAACAGCCACACCCCAGGTGCAGCATCACTGGGCACCAAGCCCCCTCCAGAACCAGTGGAGAACAGCATGCACTACCCTCGTCCTTGGCAGGATGAAGCACTCTGGGCACAAAGCCCCCTCCAGAAACAGTGGAGAACAGCATCCACTAACACAGTCCTTGGCAGGATGAAGCACTCTGGGCACAAAGCCCCCTCCAGAACCAGTGGGCAACCCACCCACTTGAGAGACTGTGGCCTTGCACTCCCCAGGACCAAGCAGTGGGCAAATCACACACTTGAGAGACTGTGGCTTTGCACTCCCCATGACCAGACAGTGGGCATGGAGCCCCCTCGTGGACCAGTGGTATCGTTTCATCATCTGGCTGGGGTGTCCCCCTCCCCTTCCCCCTGAGGTGCCTGTTTTTTTCCACCTGATGCCCCTGCAGTGTTCTCTCCGTTTTGAGGCAGGTGTCATGTGTGGGCTTCACCCATGCATTTTGGGACCACTGATCCACAGACATTTAATGGAACAGTATACAGGCTTGTGTACTTGCTGTAAATATTTGTATATACTGATCATGTAAAGTTATCTTGGCCTATCTGAATTTTCGATTATTGCACTTGTTACAATCATTTCATTTGGTCCTTGCATTCTTCCAGGGGGTTACGGGGTGTATCTGTAATGTTGTTGGATCTTTTAGTGTGTATGGTATTGTGGTTGAGGGTGGGGGTGTTGATTGTTGCGTGTGTGTGTCACTCTCTTTTCCCTCCCCAACTCCCCTGTGTACTAGGTGCAGTACTCACTGTGGTCATCTCTGCCGTCTTTGATGTTCCTGGTAGATGAGGAGGTAGACCAACATGGGCAGGACCTGTAACTCGGGCTCCATGGCGTCCTGGTTCCTCGTTGGGTGTCGTGAGGTGAGCGGTTTCCGTTCCAAAGACTGTTTCCGCCGTGCTTTTGATGGCGTTGGTATTGCCCCAGAAAATCTGGCGGATTGGTGCCTTGTAATAGTGTGGGTGGTACATTGTCTCCCGCCTGTCTGATGGCGGTTACCACTGCGGGGTTTATTGCTACCGCCGCGGCGGTTGGAATGTTAAAGTGGCTATCTGGGTTGCCGGTTTCCGCCATGGTTGTGATTCCATTTTTTTTACCTCCGGCCTGTTGGCGGTATTACTGCCGCTTTATCACCGACCGCCAGGGTTGTAATGAGGGCCTGTGTGTTAAATGCATTACTAGGGGGCTATGCATGACAAATACAGTAGGAAAGGGTTTTACATTGTGAACTCTCCGGAAACTACAGGAGAAAGGACTGCTTAGTGGGCAATGGCATCAACGGGCAATCAAATCTTGCAGTCCTGCTACACAAAGACCCAATAATCCTTGTTTTGATGGGCAGACTTCCCTGATGTATGAACACTCTATGGAAGATCACTAGACGTTTGAGCACCTCTTACCCAAACACCTGCTGGGGGACAGAAGAAACTGTACTGAGACAGTCAGTTTGTTTGAGTGGTCATAAAGCAAACCACATATCACAATAAGTGGTGCCGGTGTCTGTCTCTGTCCAGGTCTGACTGTCTAAATAAAAAGGCATTTTACATTTTGAACTCCTGAAAAGAAGTGATAGGAAGGGTATTTACATTTTGAACTCTGTCACAATTATCATAGGAAATGGCTGCAAATTGTTTTACACTAAAATACCTTCTGACACAGATCTCTAGTCCAGGAAGCGCTAAAGGTCTGTTTTTCATTGTATATAATTGTAATTTTATGTTAAGTATTTAGCTATATGTCAATTAAAGCATCTTTTATGTTTTAAGTAAAAGCATTACCTGGAAAATGAATAACTGTGACAGTGTGCCTTGCAGAGTTAAGATTTCTTATACACACCACCTGCCTGAGCAACCCTAGGACCATGAAAGACAAGAGCTAAAGGCCATTACTTGATGCTCAGTTTGCATCAAGTAGTAATGTGGCCCAAGGACACCAGAAATAAAAGCTCAGTTTGCTACAACTGGAGCCCAATTATCTTTGATTGATGTGGGTCCCTCCCAAATTTGCACATGAAGGCACTTTGCTGCAAATGATCACACAGTGGGGAGTGAGAGCAGCCTTCTGTTTAGGGCCATGTGACTGGCGTTAATCACTGGGAAAAGTTGCTAGAAACTACTATGGAGCTGTATATGTGAGGAAAGAGGCAGTGTCCCAGTGCAGAGGGTTACTGTCTGCAAACACTAAGAGGTCTGATGGAGGGACCTGAAGCGCTGCTCAATGGTATAACTTGTGATTTGTGGTGAAAGTAAATAAAAATGGCTGTGCACATGATGTGATGATGGGTGGACATGGCCTTCTAGAAGTCATTAGGCAACGGTTCTCAGAATAAAAATATGTACAGCCTTTGTCATTAATGTCCTAACCGATCCTTGGTCAGGCTCATTAGGGACAGGCTATAAACGCTCACAAGTGAAGGAAGAAGACCCCTCATAGGAAATACTGCTGCTGTTTTGTTTCAGAGTTAAGACTTATTCATCAATAAATAGTTGCACAGCATCTCTTCATCCATGGTGTCAATTAAAAGATGAGACAAACTGTTAAAGTCTTTATGGAAGAAAAGCAAAACATCCGAAGTTCCTACAGAACTCTCACAACCCTCAGAGACTAGCATTCATGAACTATCAAAATCACTTTCACACTTTCACGAAGTACCAGCCACACACTACTCAAAGCATTCTTACACGTGTTACCTACAAGCCATCATGCATGGCTAATACTACTCCTGCAGCTAGCAGAATAAGAGTGACACACTACAAGAAGCACTCTCACATACTAATAGTTACACATTAGCGACCACATTACACCCAAAATGGAGAAGCAGTCTAACATTACTGACAGCACTCTCACATCCCTCACAGAGTGCCAGTCAAAGAATACCAGAAGCATACACAAGCGGCAATTCAGGCGCTTCAGTCCACAGTCGTAAAGCGCTCTTGGCACGACAATTCAGGCACTTCAGTCCACAGTAGTAAAGCGCTCTTGGCACTGCAATTCAGGCGCTTCAGTCCACAGTTGTAAAGCGCTCTTGGCACAACGACTCAAGCACTTCAGTCCACAGTTGTAAAGCGCTCTTGGCATGACAATTTAAGCACTTCAGTTCACAGTTGTAAAGCACTCTTGGCACGGCAATTCAATCGCTTCAGTCCACAGATGTAAATCGCTCTTGGTACGGCAATTCAAGCGCTTCAGTTCACAGATGTAAAGCACTCTTGGCATGGCAATTCAAAGCGCTTCAGTCTACAGTTGTAAAGCGCTCTTGGCATGACAATTCAAGCGCTTCAGTCCACAGGTGTAAAGCGCTCTTGGCACGGCAATCAAAGCACTTCAATCCGCAGCAGTAAAAGGCTCTTGACACAACAATCAAAGTGAATTCAGGCCACATGAGTAAAGCACCTCCTTAGCAGAATGAGCGTATGGTCTCAGACAAGACAAGTAAAAGCGTTTCCTGGTATTATAAGTAAAGCGCTTCAAGTTCAATGAGTAAAAACTTTTTGGCCTTTATAGTTGTGAATGTGAAAGTATTTCTGGAGATAAGCAAATTTTCATTGTTTTCTGGAAGGCATAATATGTGAAAAGCATATTTAGTTCTTTGAGATGTTCTAGGTCATGATCAAAGGTTTATATTATGAATGAATAAATGTTACAGGATTGTTATTCTGAGTATAATCATAATCCAAAGCTCTGGCCATCTCTTGGTTCTGAGGTTGTAGTTTATTTTTGTTCCATGATTCAAAGAAGGGGCTTTGCCCTCATTTCAAAAGGGGTCTCCATTTGATATCACGGAGATGCATTTAGTCAAGAGTCTATTTATGAGGTATATTTCTATGAATGAGTAAGTGTACATTTGTTCTAACCTTTTCTTTTCAGATCTCTCTCCCTGCTGTTCCCTACCCTAATTCCCTTCTCCCCCGACTGGCTTCATCATGACTCTGTGCTATAATAGCTTCCTGAGTTGGTCACGCCGGAAGGTGGGCCTTTTGTTCAGCAATGTGCAGATCCCGAGGAAAGGACACTGTGACACAAGGCCAGCCAAATCATCGCTCCCCAGCTCCGTGCCGTCATCAACAGTACCTTCGACACCGCAACATTACCAGACGTTTGGAAGCATGCCGAAGTCAACGCTCTTCTTTAAAAACTCAAAGCAGACCCGGAAAACCTCACAAACCACCGACCCATTTCTCTTCTCCCCTTCCCCACAAAAGTCGCTGAGAAGATAGTAAACGCACAACTGTCTCACTTCTTAGAAGAAAAAAACATAATTGACGCCTCCCAGTCTGGATTCTGCAAGAACCACAGCACTGAGACCACCCTCATCGCCTGCACAGACGACATCAGGACCAGAATGGACAAGGGCAAGAGCGTCACCCTTATCCTCCTAGACCTCTCTGCAGATTTTGACACTGTATGCCACCAAACCCTCCGTGCACGCCTTTTTGACACCGGAATTCACCACAAGGCCCTGGACTTGCTCACCTCCTTCCTCTCCGAAAGAATCCAAAGAGTTTGCCTCCCTCCTTTCTGGTCTACAGCCACCAAGATCATCTGTGGGGTCCCCCAAGGATCCTCCCTCACCCCCACCCTCTTCAACATCTACATGGCTCCTCTCGTCAACATCCTCCGCCCCCACTGCATCCCCATCATTTTAAACGCCGACGACACCCAGCTCATCATCTCCCTCAGCATTAACCCAGCCACCGCCAAGATTAAACTGCACGCCGGACTCCTCGACATCGCCAAATGGATGACAGCAAGCCACCTCAAATTAAACTCAAACAAAACAGATATCATCATCTTCTGCCCCAGCAAGACAGCATGGAACGACTCCTGGTGGCCCCCAACCCTTGGAACACCCCCAACATCCACCACCCACGCACGCAACCTTGGCATCGTTCTGGACCCATCTCTCTCCATGACCCAGCAAATCGACGCCATAACATCCTCCTGCTTCAACACCCTTCGCATGCTACGCAAGACATTCAAATGGATTCCTTTAGAAACAAGAAGAACAGTCACCCATGCCCTCATTAGCAGCAGACTAGACTACTGCAACGCCCTCTACGCAGGGACCACAGCCAAGCTTCAAAGAAAACTCCAGAGAATCCAGAACGCAGCCGCATGTCTCATCCTCAACCTCCCTCGCCACGAACACATATCCACCCACCTCAGATCCCTACACTGGTTGCCCATCAACAAAAGGATCATTTTCAAAGTCCTCGTCCACGCTCACAAAGCCCTCCATGACACTGGACCGGCCTACCTCAACGAATGAGTAAACTTCCACATACCAACTCGACAGCTCTGCTCCGCCGACCTCGCCCTCACTACAGCCCCCCGCATCCAATGCACCACCTCCAGTGGCAGATCCTTCTCCCACCTCACTGCCAAGACCTGGAACTCCCTCCCCACCAACCTATGCAAGATCCAGGACCTCCTAACCCTCAGAAAGCACCTTAAAACATGGCTTTTTAAGCAGTAACTGGCACGCCTCCCAGCGCCTTGAGACACTACCGGGTGAGTAGTGCGCTTAAGAAATTATTTGATTGATTGATTGATTGAACTTTCAGGTAGAGTTTTAAAACTCTTTCCCTGAACTAGTTATCTTAAATCCAACAATGGCAATTTGTGAGATTTATTATATCAATTAATTTGATACCAAACTCAAAGTATCTGTCTCTTAGGAGTACTTTGTTAATTAAAATAAAGTCTCCTCATTTTAGCCTATGGAGGCCATTCACTAGAGTGAGGGAAAAACGAATTTGTCTATTTTACCTCACTAGGGCTTATAAAACAATTTTATAAGGTCCCTGCTTTGAGGACTTTCCTAAAGTGCCTATTTGGAATGTAACAGTACTACAACAATTCCTGTCAGAAACATTAGGATTTGAAGTGGGTTCCCTTCACCTATTCCTCAAAAGAGCACACTCAAGAAATCTGAAGCATTATTTAATGCAGCTTTATTTAAAGTAAATCCAATGCAAACCATATGTGAAAGCTATACACCATATTTTAAAAGAAGTATTGATGATCATGAATAAATGCAGATTACATAGAATGAAAACTGAAATGATGGTACATATTATGAATTCCCTCCTTGATAATTCTACCTAATAGCAATTATCACTATAATATTTGCCAATGGGAGGAGTATACAGTATTTGTTGCATCTCAGAAAACTGAAGGCAAATAGTCTGGAGTCCCATGTGATCCATGTTTATATTTCTGAAAAGCCAGTGTGTTCTTGGTCTGTTCCCTGAAAAGATAAAACGGGTTACCCAAAACTGAAATGTTTCTCTCTGCAGAGGGGGCTAAAACTAATCCTCAATCAATTGTGATAAATTGTTTCACCGTTCATGATATAATAAGAAAGAAAGCTTATGAAAAATATTTCACCATTTTTCGAATACAACCCATCTATATAATATGAAATCATTACTCAACCTATAAGTATATGAATATGGAAAATGAAAGACACACTATCAAAAACGATAACGCATTATACGAATTGCCATAAGATAATAATCAAAAATGTAAAAATTAAGCCATTGTTATTAATGAGGAATAAGGCCATTAGGCCCTTAAGGAATAATGTGTAGGGGAATAGTATTATGGGCCCTGGTACAATCAATACAAAATACATAACATCCCCGGATTGAAAGTGTGCATCTTCAGTAAAACTATAAATATATGAATGTTATAAGGACTGTGTATTTCGTCAGATGTGACTTTGTATTGCTATATAGTTGAGGTTTTGTGAATAAGGTACAAAGTATTCTGTGATATGCATATGTATTTATTATATTTATGAAGTGCAGCACTCATCCCCCGAGGGATATCACAGCACTAGATCACCTGCTACATTGCATCCTGCCTCACTGTCAGTTATAGGGGAATAGCCAGGTCTTTAATTTCTCTCGGAGCCTGTAGAGGTCCCAGGTCAGCATAGGTCTGTGATGTAGAGATTTAGGGGCCACTTAGAATATGGGGGGCAGCCACTATCCAGTCACGACAGGTGAGGTAGGAGACCACCTGCTATACTTTAAGTTCTCCTCCAGAGGGGCATTTCTGAACACAGTACGTCTGCCTATACGGCAGAAGCATCTTAGTCAGAAATATAATGCCAGTCATGCTGTCAAGAACTAACAATTATTTAGTGGCCCAGATGTGCCGGGTATTTTCTACCTGTGTTTGGTGGGAGCACTGAATATTTTTTCTTCCTGGGTCCACCATGCCTTGCATGGTGGTCCCAGACAGAAAAAATATATATCACACGGCTTACCCCAAATGCAGTGGGCCTTTCAACGCACTGACCTGGCAGACTGGTGGTAGAAGGCACCTATAAATGAGGCTGGAAAATTGATGGGTTGGCAGGGTGTCTGCCCATCCAATTTACCGTGACTGAAAAGGTCACGGTGCAAATGCAAATCAAGTAAGTTCACAATAGTCAATATCAGGTAAAATCTTGCCACAGTTCATTATAAGGTAAGGTAAACATTGTTTTCTGTCTAGTACTCCTGTCCCCATCAATATAACTACAATATTTTTGATAGCTTTTCTTTATTGGGAAGGACAACAATTCCAAAATAATAGGAGCCCCCCACATTCAATTTGGGCTTTGGCACAGGTTTACTAAATAGTGATGCACCAGAGTGCAGCAGCAAAAAATGCAGTGCTGTGCTGCGTGAGAAGGAGAGAGCAGGAGAGTGCCATATTTACAGAACTATGGCTCTCTCATCCCCTCTCCCTAGTGCTGGCACTGATATAAGCTGCAGTGCGCCACATACACAGCTTTGCACCATAGTGCAAGGGTGTGTGCGTGAGTCTAGCATAGGTTTTGTACTGGAAGGATACCCTTAAAGTACAAAATGCTATGCGTAGACACACTTTAAAACTTTTCCTACATCGTATGTGTGCTGCACAGTGCACCATGCATACAAAGTTGGAAAAGAAAGGAGAAATGAAAATATTTCTCCTTTTCACACCTGCTTTCAGGAGGTGTTAACTTTTGGCACAAAACACTGTTTACTATTGTTTGTAAATGGGTTTTGCCTGAAAAGGTATGGGTGGTTGCATGGGAACGCTCATGTACCACCCATATAACTCTCCCCTGGCACTAAGTAAAGAAAAGAAGTGAGTTGCGCTGCTTTGCGTTACTTTTAGGGTACTTTCCAAAATAGATAATAAAAAGGTGTTGCGTCGATTTGCTTCAACACATTGTGAGATCTTAGTAAATATACCCCTGGGTATCCTCCCTCAGATAAGATGGCCTTGACCTTTTGGCCTCTACTATTGTTTGAAGACAAGGAAAATATACTTCATTTGTATATGGATAGCAAACATGGCATACATTATCAACAAAGTATTTTAACTTAATTTTCTTCATTAAAATTCATGATCACATATAAAGATTGACCCTCGGTCCTGCTCTTACGGGCACACTTGCCAAAGGGCTAGAACAGATTTCGCTCTACTTTGCATTTTAACACTCTACAAATCATCCTGACTTGGCAAGATGTGCAAATAGTTGCCATTTTTCTCAGTCATGGGTTCAAACCAGCGATTAAATTAATTCCAAGTTATTCAGCATGGGAACAGAGCAAGTTTCATCATGCAGAGAGGATTGAAATAAAGTGACGGCACTGGGACTCCTTGACGTGGGATTTCCCAATAATAGAAGCACATTAGTGGGGAGATATATGACCAAGCTTAATTGAAAGAAACTCCGTAGCTTGAAACCCTGACACGGTGAATAGCGGAGTGTGACGGATGCCACAGCCATTGTGCTTCTTAGCATCGCTAGCACGTCGCCAGCTACCATCTGCGTAAGAAAAGTGAACAGCGACACCGACCATTAGAGTAATGACCTAATAACTTACCCGCAATCTTCAGCACACTGACCCTTACTCTTTGCCACATTACTTACTTGATTAAGTTTGTCTCTATTTTGCGACAAGCCACCAGCCGAAAAAACACACACATTTGTAGAGGACCTCTGGTGCTTTGGTCACTTTAGTGAGTATATCTGGCCTGACCATTCCGGACACACCCTCTTGACTAGTACCAGAGTCACTGGCCCTCTATAATGTCTGTATGGGTTAAGGGGAGAATGGAACTCAAGGACTGTGATTAGGAAACACAGGGGTTAGTTTAGTTAAAGTCAGTGATAAATAATCCTGACATGATCAAGCTGTCCCCTTTCCTCATCATTATCCTTGCTTAAATAAGAAGGCCCATTGACTATGTCCCCATAAAATGAAATGATATGCTTTAAGGCATTCAAATGTTTACACTTGTTTAGCTTTATATTGAAGTTGGTATTGTGATTGCGTTGAAGTTCTTACTTTGTAAAAATGTTTTACATGTGGATCTCTGTTGGGGTCCAAATCCATAAATAAACTTCAAATGTCATTGTACTGAAATAATAGTACATAGCCGTGTAACACCCATGATCCCCCATGCAGACACAGCTATGCCCAATTACCTTCAACATTTACTTAATAGCCGTACTGGTTATTTGTACTAGGAATTTAACCCCAATCATCCCATTTTCAGAAAAATATTCATACCTATGTCTTCAACACACAGCACTAAACAAAAGTAACAGATGTATGCAACAACCATTTAACACCAATCATCCTCCATGTAGAAACCATTTTGATCATTCTCCCAAGAGGGCTATATAAAATACCATGCCAGGGAATGTAGCAGACATTTACCTCCCATAATCCCCCATTTAAACATTATAATCCCTCATGCAGAACACAGCTATGCCCACTTTCCTTCAACATGTATTAAGTATCAGTGCCAGGTGTATGTACCTGCCATTTAAACTCCTTTGTCTTTGATTCCTTTTAGTGCCTTGCTTGGGCACTCTTATTTTAGCTCTAGGCCTGTGCCCATTTACCTATATACATATGTTTTCTGAGAAGGCTTTGCTGTTCGTGTTTTACATTTATCAGTCCTTTCCATGTATTTCACTCTGTGCCCTGCTCAAGACTGTACAGGATAATTTACTCAGAATTAACGTTCCCAGAGTCCTTAAGACAAACCTTATACCTTAGACATAGCAACACGTCAGGCTTGTTCTTAGAACACAACATGTGTTATTATGTCAACACTGCATAGGACAAAATAGGGTAGAGGGCATTCTGACCAGAGCCATCGCACGCCATGTACCATTTTGTCAACAGCTTCACCAACCCCGGGGTCGGATTTCCTCCCTTAGACTAGGACAGGCAGAATGGCTGCATGACAACACACTCTCAGGTTTAGCTATTAAGGGGTAGGAAGAATCACTAGATTCATGATTATTTCATGATGTTGGGACTGTTTATATTTTTCACCCTAATGGTGACAATCATCACTGTACCAGCCTATGTTTTATATACTAGGATGCAATCGCTTCAATAAATGTATTGAAACTTTGCTTGCATCACTTTTTCTGTCTTCGCATGTATGAGACTTTGTGAACATCAGAAAAAGGGGTATGATCTGTCGACCATGACTTCCCTGACGAGTTAGTGTGCCATGTCCCTAGGCTGCCACAAATAACCTTTGCTTTAAATTTTTTGGTGCAGTGCTGCTAGCTAACCAAAGCAGTCAGGCCCGACAGCTTCCATCAGGTGTGAGACTGACTCATTCACTCACACTCAGTGGTGCTGCCGCCCTAAACTTAGCAGTCTTATCTCCATGGTAACAGTTGTATGACATGGCGCCACCAACGTTGGTGAGGCACTGATTTAACAGATCTCCTGAGTATCTCTGTCTCTCATATGCTAAAGATACCCTAATTGCCTCTATAAGGAGATGTCTGTGGTTTTAGGGAAAAAATCCTCCTCAGGTAAATCTTAGGCTATAGGCCATTCAAACTTGAACTTTAAAAGGATTCCCTATTTGGTGTTCCCAACTCTGAATCCTATCTTTTGATATGGTGGAACAACAACCAGTATACTACAGTATCTACTTGCTAATGGGCTCAGTGATGAGTGTGGGGAAGTTACATTTGTGGTAGAGGCGCACAATGTGTACAGAACAGAAATATTTTACTCATCTGTCACTTTTCCTGCAGTAAATGCAGATACACACATTTCATTCACACAGAGTTGCAAATGTACCTAAACAATATAGAGCATACCAATATTTAGAGATACCTCTCACTTATCAAGAACACCAACTTTGCTTTGCAGGTGCCCTTCCACATGTAGTACAACATGTTAGATTAGGTCGCTTAAGCAAAGACGGCCCAACATGGATAGCATTGGCTATATATACACTACATATCAATATGTAAGCTTTGCTGGCAGCAAACGTACGCACATTGTATAATGACCTCGTAGGTATAGAGTCTTAATACCATTCATAATGCAGGCTTTGAACACCGCCCCAGCAAAGGCTGCTCCAGCTGGTCTTTAACTGGCAATTGCTGGAATAACTCCACAAAATGTACATACAATAATGGGTAAACCACCCACCAAACGGTAGGAAATTCCAATTTGGATTGCACAAAAAACAATTCAGCTGTAAGCAGTGTTTCCTCATATGGGACCCCAAGACAAAAATAATTTTCACAATTTGCTTGCCATTTGGAATGGTTCCCCCATAGATGACTGTCCCACTTGGGGCTCAGTCTTTGCGGCAATATGTACCACTACACATTGTACACCGGCTCTTGTAAATCTTCCGGAAGTGTTAAAACAAATTCAAAATGAACAAGGGGCTATCCCCTGCCCTGGAGTTAGGGATGAAATGAATGCGTTATTTTGTCCTCAATTATTTTAAGTAATGTTAAAGGGGAAGCAGCAGCATTGGCAATAAGCCAAAGGCCCAGAGGTGTTCCTCAACAAGAACAGGGGCACAAGCTGCCAAAGATTATTTCCGAAACTTGTACTAGTATAGGTTAGGATCGCTTTGGAGCCACACCAAATACACCACAATTACAAAGTAACTCTGGCAAAAATAATACAAAGCAAGCAAAGGAGGCCTCTAAAAAACATTGGGATAAACAAAAAACTAATAAAGATAAAAGGGGCCAAAGAGAAGAATCTCCGCATTCGGGGACCTCAGAACAAAAATACAACCTTAGAAATAAAGCAACATTAAAAAGTCCTTAGAGATATCAGTATACTGATACTTGCCCATCTCCTTCATTCCAGGACTAATCCGACAAACAGTGAAACAGGAGTGCAGTCAGACAGCTGAAAGGTATACGCGAAACTGAGGAAGGAGTCACAACACTCATCTGACATTTCGGTCAAAAAGGAAGAGAAACTTCCACAACAAAAAAAAAACATTTTAAAAAGAAAAAGGTTGCAGTAATTCTGGCAAAACATGCCACACATATTGAGAACCTTACTGAAGAACACAACATAGGCAGTGATTCTACTAGACAGTGCGAAGGAGGCCACAATAGTTCTCCATAATATTCTAGAGCTTCTGGATGTGACAGCAACTAATAACTTCCTTGAAGTTGAAACAGCAAACAGGCGCGTCCTACTGCCCAACAGGATTTACAAGATATGTATATTAATTGAGAGAGACATTAAGCGCACCATTAAAGTCATTTTAATTTTGGGGGGAAGATTAACACTCAGTTATGATATCCTCTTGGCAGAAAAAGAATGACCACCTGAATTTGTCTGTACGCTCACACAAGGGGAAGATATAATTTTGCCTTCTTTCTCAGTCCTAATTCCTGTCACAGTAAAAGAAGCTGACACAGCAGATTGGGTCTTGGCGCAAGCACCAGCACTGTACTGCAACCATGTGTAAGAATTCCATTTACCATGTCATGCCAAAAAGGTCCACTCCACAAAAATGACTTTAATATCCTATTAAACATTAGGCTAAAGCAGCAGTGAGAGAAATTCTCTCACAACTCAAGTACTAGGGATTAATTGAAAGCTGTGTATCTTCAATGACTAACCCTTTGAATACCGAAGCTAAGCCAGACCATTCATATGCAAAAGTTTTAGATTGCAGAACTCTAAACAGCAACACACACACATATGCCATACAAAATCCACACAGCACAGCACTAATGAACAACATACTGTGCAAAAAAATACAAAACAACTTTGGATAGGCCCAGTGTTTTTTCTGCCAAAATCTAGCACTTCAAAGCAGGGATTTATGCTGATTTTCAGTACTGGGGTCTCAAAGAAGATTTTGTAGACTCCCTCAAAGGAATATGAACAGTCTAGGATTGTTCTCTACCCATGTGACTTAAATTTTACATGATATATTGATCCTGAGGTGTTGTCCTATGTCGATGACATATATTTGACAGATGACGATCTCAACACACATAGCCCAGGTGGATTGCATTGTTTTGGGATTTGATGTATTGGGCTACATGTTTAATTTCAAGAAAACAAAAATGTGTTTTTCTTAGTGTCCTATTTTTAGGATACAAACTTTCAAATGAGGACAACGACTTGGCACCACACTTTTTTTTTAAAGTGCACGCAATTACAACCACCAAAAACCATCAAGAAACTGTAGTCACTATTTGGTTTCTTTAATTTTGGCAGAACCTACATTTCATAATATGCAGAACACATAAAACCACTTTATGACTTAATTCATCCAAATTTCTCAAGCAAACATTGGACCCTACAACATATACAAATGGTCAGAGCATTACAGATTGACATGCTTGAAGCAAAACACTTACACACGTGACAACATAACAAGTTTGTAATCCGCTAATTCCGGGTGCCATCGGGTTCACCTATGTCAGATTCACCGAAGGTGACTTGGTACCCATAGCATATAAATCAAATTTATACTCCAATGAAGAGCAGCATTTTGCACCTAAAAAAAATATTAACTGCTGTTCAGATGGCAGTCATAAAGGAAAGACCACTGGCCCAGGGAAAATGCATCTTTGTTATTACCGCAGTACCAGCTCTTGACGCTTTCAGCAAAGCAAGAGTTCTGAATGCAAAAGCATTACATCCACATAGGATTCAATGGGCTATCTCCCTGATTGCCACTTATGTAGATTAAATTTTTTAGCCAATACTTCGTACCCAATAATTTCTACAATATGAACTAGAATGCTCCTTGACCACTAATATTTTGCCTCTTGAACAATACAAAAACATCATTTACATAGATGGTTCAGCACAACCAGCTGTAGGTACTAAACACCAATGCTCTGCAGCTTGCATGGCCATTTGTGGAGTGATGAGGGATGGTGAATTCCACCCTCAACAGATCTACAAGCAGACCAGGGGGGACTGCACAGCACAACATGCAGGGCTCAAAGCCTTAACCTTGGCACTGGAACAAAAGGATTGTGAACTTTCAACTTTGATAGTGTGTGATTTGTATTACTGTGCTCAGTCCTTTAATGAATAATTACACCAGTGGCATCCTAATTGGTTCAGGGACTCCAAGGGGAAACACCATCAAACACAAATTCTTGTGGGGGAAGGTGGCTGATCTCAAAGAGAAGCTGCTGCGGGCTCATGAAGTACATACGTTGGGTCACCAACCTGTTAGAATACACGTTGTAGGAAATTCTTTGGCTGATGAAGCTGCCAAATCTGCACTAGCTATGGTTTCTGTTGCTGTGATTACTCCTTCTCATACAAGACTGAATTATGAAACATTGGCTGGTGTGCAAGCCATGGCTGACAGCAAGCCCTTACCAAAAGCATGCCCTGAAAAATATGTCTACTGTTTAAGAGCTCAAAACATTGCCTTTACAAAAATACCAGGGGTGGGTGATCGTGTTATCTCCAACAAAGACCAAAGGTTAGATCAAATCAAAGCAGCACATGAAAGGGGATGCTTCTGCCCATGCCTGTGTGGTGGCTACCGTCTCACTCTTGCAAAAGCGTTATTGGTGGCCAAATCTATACAAATAGACCAAGCAATATGTCCTGAGTTGTGACGTTTGCCGACAAATAAAGAGGTCCACCATAAAACACCCAATGCAGACACCCATCTGGGCTTCTAATAAACCAATACAATGTGTATACCTGGACCATTGCAGTCGCTTACAACCAGATGGTGCACACAAATACATTCCTGTTGTGGTTGATTCATGCTACAGATTTCTATAGGTGTGACCACAATGATCGTCTGATGCTCAAACTTATTAAAGATCTGCAAGACTTCATTGGGACATTTGCAGTCGCAACATTCCACTCGGACCAGGGCCCTGCCTTTGCCTTCTGTGCATTCAAGGTCACCATGGCATGGGAGTTGGAGTGCATTTCTTGTCTTCATATCATCCAGAGGGAAATTTCGACTCCGGAGCAGAAAAAACAAAATTTAAAGCAACCCTTAACAGCTAGAGTATTAGGTTCAGGTTGTAGTTGGCTTCATCAGAAGAAGGAGTTTGGCCCATCATACCGAGCAATGGTTCCAGTTTGGGGAATACATGGTACCAGAACTGTCATTCTAACACCACTGCCTGGTTCTAAAGATAATAGATTTGTTTCAATTGACAACGTCAAATTATACCATGTAGTTGATCCTGCACAGTAGACCATGAGGACTCCTGGGTATTTTCTGTACCCCCCCTCACCACTATTCAGGATATACCCCTACAAGCACTCAACAATGCTGAAATTATTTCCCTGTGCTTGGGAAGGGCAGAGGATGAACTTTTGTTGATTCCTGTCGCCACCTCATTAACAAGAAGTGTCCATGACATACATTTCATGTTTTCTAGCGCAACGCAATCAGATGGCATCATCTATAATGAACCACCATTGGATACATCTACCAGTTCTATTGTACCTGTGTGGACTCTTGTTTTTGCACAGATTGCTTTTCGTTACTTTTACGACATTGACAATTTTCCTTAACTGGAGTAGAAAACAACAGATAATGGCTAAGAAGCTAGTTACATCATGCTTAATACTGAAAAATTTGAAAAGTTGCCCTTTACTGTGGCTGAATTACCATTGCTGGTTTGGTTAACACATGGAGTGATTAACCTGCCACTATCAACATTCCAACTCACTTTTGTTTAAAATATTTTCCTGCAGGCAGGTCTGAGCAGTTTGGAGACTGTTACATCCATGAGGTGTGGGAGTTACTTTTCGATTACAAATGTTTCAATGGTGATAAAGAAGTTTTTCTTAGTAGTAGCGAATGCAAGACTTGTGTAAGCCATTCTATGATTTGAAAACAGATGTCCTTGCCCAGGGCATGCAAAGTTTGGGCTGCAAATTTGGTTTGCTATCTGAAGGGTATTTCCGTCCCTTTGATTCACCCGGTGTTTCAGTTAGTCTCGAATGGGAGTTTCTTAATGCTGAGTGATCATAGTTGGTGTGGGATGAGGCTTGAAGTTGCTTATGTGATTTCAGTCTGTCAAATTGTGACTTGTGCCCTCATTACAACTGTGGCAGTCGGTGTTAAACAGGCTGGCGGTAAAAAGAATTGGATCACGACCACGGCGGAAAGCGCCAACACAGCCAGCCACTTTAACACTCCGACCGCCACAACGGTAGCAACAAACACCGCGGCGGTAACCGCCAACAGACAGGCGGAAGACAATGTACTGCCCACCCCATCACAACCCGCCTATCCGCCAGCTTTTCCGGGGTGGTACCAACGCCATCCAAAGCACAGCGGAAACAGAACACAGAAGGGAAACCACTCACCTCTCGACACTCAACGAAGAACCAGGACGCCATAGAGCCCGAGTTACTGGTCCTGCCCATGCTGGTCTACCTCCTCATCTACCAGGAATACGAAAGACGGAGGCGATGACCACGGTGAGTACTGCACCTAGTACATAGGGGAGGAAAAAGAGAGTGACACACACACGCAATACGCCACACCCCCACCCCATCCTCACCCACAACACCATACACACAAACACATGCAACAACGTTACATTTACACCCCGTAACCCCATGGAAGAACGCAAGGACAAAAGGAATTGAGCCAAATCACTGATATATTAGAAATAGGCAGATATACGTAATGAATAGAAAAACAGTATTTACAAAAAAATACAATATGTACATAAGGACATACATTGTCCCTTCCAAATGTCCGTGGGCCACTGGGCCAAAAATCATGGGCCAAGCCCACACTTGACTCCTGCCTCAATACTGAGAGAATACTGCAGGAGCATCAGGTCGAAAACACACAGGCACCTAAGGGGGGAGAGGAAGGGGGCACCTCAGCCGGAAGATGGAATAACGCCACTGCTCCTCGAGGGGGCTCCATGCCCACTGCTTGGTCCTGGAGAGTGCAAAGCCACAGTCTCTCAAGTGGGTGGGTTGCCCACTGCTTTCTCCTGGGGAGTGCAAAGGCACAGTCTCTCAAGTGGGTGAGTTGCCCACTGCTTGGTCCTGGGGAGTGCCAAGTGGATGCCTTTCTCCACTGGTTCTGGAGGGGGCTTTGTGCCTAGTGTGCTTCATCCTGCCAAGGATAGGGTGAGTGGATGCCTTTCTTCACTGGTTCTGGAGGGGGCTTTGTGCCCAGTCTGCTTCATCCTGCCAAGGATAGGGTGAGTAAATGCCTTTCTCCACTGGTTCTGGAGGAGGCTTTGTGCCCAGTCTGCTTCATCCTGCCAAGGATAGTGTGAGTGGATTCCTTTCTTCACTGGTTCTGGAGGGGGCTTTGTGGCCAGTCTGCTTCATCCTGCCAAGGATAGGGTGAGTGGATGCCTTTCTCCACTGATTCTGGAGGGGGCTTTCTGCCCAGTGTGCTTCATCCTGCCAAGGATAGGGTGAGTGGATGCCTTTCTCCACTGGTTCTAGAGGGGGCCTTGGGCCCAGTAAAGCAACACTTGGGGTGTGGCAGTTCACATACCCTCACCTGGGTGTCTGAGGCACAAGATTTGCAGGGAACAGGTTGCATGATAGTCCATAGAGGCAGGGCTAGACTCCATCCTGCTGCGGCTAAGGCTGCAAACTGGTGGTAGTGCCGGTGCTGGTGGGGGTGCTGCCAGTGGTGGTGGGAGGCTCCAGCCCTCCTCCTGCAGCCTCGTACGGCTGCCCACTGTGGCTGCTGCTGCTGGTAGTGGTCCTACTGTCAGGGGTACAGGTGGCAGTGGTTGCGGCGGAGCTTGTGGCGGTGCTAGCGGTGGTGTATGTGGCGGTGCTGGCCGTGCTGCAGGTGCCGGTGCTGCCAGTGGTGGAGGGAGGCTCCAGCCTTTCTCCTGCAGCCTCGGACAGTTGCCCACTGGGGCTACTTCTGCTGACAGTAGTGGTGCTAGTGGCGATGCAGGTGGCAGTGCTTGCAGCGGTGCCTGCGGCAGGGCTGCTGCCGGTGCTGGCCACGGTGCAGGTGGCGGTTCTGGCGGTTGTGCTGGTAGCCACCAGGCCTTCACCTGCAGCCTCCGACGGCTGAAGTGCCTTGCCTGGTGTTTTCTGCCCCTTCCTCATCTTGGCAGATGGTGGTGTGACTTTGGGTTTGGCTGATGGAGTTTTGAGGAGGACGTGCTGGGTAGTTCGTGCTCCTTGGCCTTGCTGCATGCTGTCCCCTTCTTCACCTTGGCAGGTGGCGGAATGTTTTTTTCCTTTGCAGGGGTTGCTGGCACACTGGCTGCCCTGACCGCTGCCCCCTTTGAGCCTCTGTCAGTTGCAGGTACCACAGCGGATGTCGACTTGGTGGCTAAGATGCTTGCCTGGGTTCTGGACACCCTGGCCCGAGGGGATGGACGGGGGAGGGAGGGGAAGGGTAGGGAACAGGTCAATGTTTGCCAGGAAAAACTTCTTAGACACACTGGGGTGGGAAGAGGGAGAGGGTTTGGGAGTTGAGGAAGAAAGAGTGGTTGTAGGAGGTGTCTGTCGGCTGACTTTGGGTGCAGGTGCATGAGCTGGATGCTGTTGTGAGGTGGATGGCTGTTGGGTGGGTGGGTGCTTGCGTTTGTGTACTTTGGGAGGGGGATCACAGACACACTGGGACAGGACACAGGGGATGTGTGAATGGATGTGGGGGTGGTGACTGCTCGTGAGGGGTGTGTTGTGATGGGCGTGCTGGTGATGGAGGTAGTGGATGAGGATGTAGTGCATGCAGATGTGAGCGTAGATGCTACTGGGAGGGAGGTGGACGATGAGGAGGAGGGGGACACAGTGGAGGCAGTGGATGTTGGTGTGTCTGCATGGGGATGGCGCTTCTGTGAGTGCCTGTGAGATGAAGTTTGGTGCTTGTGTTTGCCTGAGCCACTTTTGTGTGTTGATTTGGGTGAATGCTGGTCTGAAGGTGTGCTTGGGACAGACTGGGGTTGAGGGGATTGGGTCTGTGTAGAGGAAGTTGGAAGGGGGAGGCTGGAGACAGGTACAAGGGCTGTCATCAGTGCTGAGGCCAGAGCCTGAAATGCACTCTGTTCGGCCGCCACGCCAGAGTGAATGTCCTCCAGGTATGCATTTGTTTATTTCAGATGCCTCTCGACACCCTGGATGGCATTCTGTATGGCTGACTGCCCAACAATGAATGATCTCAGGAGGTCAATAGCCTCCTCACTGAGGGCAGCAGGGCTGACTGGGGCAGGGCCTGAGGTTCCTCGGGCGGAGGAGATGCCCACCCTCCTGGGTGAGCGGGCACGGGAAACACCCGGAGGGGCTGCTGGGAGGGCGGTGCTGGTAGGGGGTGGTGGCTGTAGCTGGTGTTGGGGTGGGCACAGAGGTGTCCGCCACCGCCAGGAAGCTTCCATCAGAGGAGGAGTCGCTTTCTGTGGTCTCCCCTCCTGTCCCCCTTGTGGTGCTCCCCTCGCCCTCCATCCCAATGGTGCTCCCACTGTTGGTGGATTCGGCCTCCAGGCCCATGTGGGATGCAGCTCCCTCCGTCGCCGGTGCCACTACTGCTCTGCCAGATGATGCAAATGCACATAAGGACAGGGTGACAAAACAAAGAGGGGGGAAGAGACAGAGGATGCACTTGGTCAATGCCAGCAACAACACTACCGTTGGCATACACAACACACATGGAGCAGCCCTATGCACTAGGCCATGCCCAGCCATTTACTAAGATAGTCACCAGCCCATGGGGTACAGTGCCTACTGCCATTAGCTGCTCACCTGAAACTCACAGGACCCTGCCCAGTAGTAGATGCCCACTAATACTATCGGGGTAGGATTGCTTCAGAGCCTGCACAACAAGGGACCTACCCTGCCATCTTCGCCCTGGCCTTGGGGCACCCATAGCCCACATCCCCCACCCAGGTAACTCTTAACACATGCAAAGTCAGGATTCTGAATCTGTACTCATCCCCTTGTGGCTGCTGTGATGCCTTCAAGCGCCCATCCAACTCCGAATAGGCCACCGCCAGGATGCAGAATATCAGGGGGGTCATGTGCAACAGGCACCCCTTCCTCGTTGGGAGGCCAGCCCCAGCTGGGCCTCCGCCATCTTCTTTGCCCAGCGGCACAGATCCTACCACCTTTTTCGGCAGTGGGTGCTACGCCTGTCAAAGATCCCCAAGGTCTGCACCTCCTTGGCGATGGCATGCCAAATACCATTTTTCTGGTGGGTGCTGACCTGCATGGAAAAGACAGCAGAAAAGTCAATTAGTCAACCGTCCGGAACATCATAATTATGGCCCATCAATCCCTCCCATCCCATGACGCACATACACTGACCACCTTAGATGCAGCACTCTGGCCAGGACGCATCTTCCCCCCTACATGTGGTTTACATACACAGCACTCCATATATTCATGGCCCACGCATCATGCTCACAGTGTACTCACCTGTTTATCTGGAGGACCGTAGAGTAACGTGTACTGGGGTAGGACCCCATCCACCAGTTTCTCCAACTCCTCCGCGTTGAATGCAGGGGACCTCTCCCTAGACACATGAGCCATTGTCGCTTCCAGACACAGGTCACAGCAGCACTTGCAGTGTAGGTCCTCTCCTGTTGAAGGTCAGGTAGCAAGTGAGTGAACAGATAGACAATTGCGGTCATGTCCGCGGCAGTGCGTACCTTCACTGCCGGCGTACATTGCCATTGGCTCCTGGAACCCATAGGGCCCAATGATAACCAATGCGAAGTTGAGCGGCGGTCTTCGACTGCCTACCACAGCGGCGCACAACGTCAGCGGAATTACCTCATTTCCACTTCTCCCTCCTCACAGGTCAGGCAGCCACCATTTCAGGGAGGCTCAGGGCACGGCACCTAACTGCGTCACAGCAGACATTGGCACAGCAACAGATTGTCGGATTCACATGCTGGTTCTGTAAAGCAAAATAATCATCATTAGTGCAATAGTGTGTGAATATGACCTTCTGCTCCCCGTTGTCTTCAATAGGCTTCAACCGCTGAGGCTGAACATGAGATGGCTGCATCCTCCAGTATACAGACCCCTGGTGGACCTTCGACAATGGAAGACATACACATTATCATAACCTACAGACTTGATTGTGCCACAATCCAAGAACTGTGTGCCCAATTGGAGCCAGACCTGATGTCAGCTATCCGCCAGCCCACAGGTATCCCCCCTCTCGTGCAGGTCCTGTCAGTGCTCCATTTCCTGGCAAGTGGTTCCTTCCAGACAACAGTGGCCATGGCATCAGGGATGTCTCAGCCAACGTTTTCCAACATGTTGAAACACATGCGCAGCTACATCATATTCCCCCAGGTGGATGATTTGGCCACAGTGAAAGCTGACTTTTATGCCCTGGGACATATCCCCATCATCATTGGAGCAATTGATGGTACACGTGTGGCATTTGTCCACCCCCCCCCGCAGAAATGAACAAGTTTACAGGAACAGAAAAACCTATCACTCTATGAATGTGCAGATGGTGTGTTTGGCGGACCAGTACATCTCCCATGTGAATGCCAAATATCCTGGCTCTGAGCATGACGCCTTTATCTTGAGGAATAGCAGCATACCATTTGTGATAGGCCAACTCCAGAGGCATCGGGTGTGGCTAAAATGTGAGCCCAAGGTCCCCACATAGTATAAGTAGGTGCCTGGGTATGGAGTTGTCCCTAAGGGTTAGTGTGTGTCTAACAGTTGTCCCTCGATATTTGCAGGTGACCTCTCTGACCCCAGTGAGGAATGCCAGGACAAGGGCAGAGAAATTTTACAATGAGGCACATGGGTGTACAAGGAGGATTATTGAAAGGACCTTTGGCCTCCTGAAGGCCAGGTTCCAGTGCCTCCATCTGACGGGTGGATCCCTGTACTACTCACCCAAGAAGGTGTGCCAGATCATCGTTGCATGTTGCATGTTGCACAACCTGGCCTTGAGACGCCAGGTGCTTTTTCTGCAGGAGGATGTGCCTGGAGATAGTCTTGTGGCAGCAGTGGAGCCTGTGGAAAGTGAGGAAGAGGAGGCAGAGGAAGAAGATGTTGACAACAGAAGCAATAGAATTCAGCAGTACTTCCAGTGTGAAACAGGTGAGACGCTGTAACTTCACTTTACTTTTCAGTTTTCAGTTGGAAACTACATGGCAGCCTGTTTCCCTATTGCTATGGCCACTGACTGTACCCTTTGACATCTCTATTTTCAGATCTTTGCGCCCCACTCTGGATCCTGTTACTCCAAAAGTAAATTTCACTGTACATTTGCCTTGCAATGCTTTGACAATGTTGAACTAATACATATTTGAATCATTTGACAGACTCCAGATTTGTATTTGTTCCAAGGGTCTTTATTTACGTGCTCATAAGTAGAGGGGGATGTGCAATGAGCTGGGCTGATGGTCGAGGAAAGTCCAGGGTAGAGTCCAGTCTCTTGGAATCACAGGTGCATTGTCCAATGGGGCAGAGGAAGGGGAGTAATGGTAGTTCAAGGTGGACAGGGTTACAGCGTGGGACAGAAGGGTGACAATCAGGAGAGTCTTATTTCCTGGCAGGGGTCTTGGCAATGTTCTCTGGCTTCTGCCCGGATCGCAGGGACTGTTTGTTGGGTGGTTCTCCATTTGCAGGGGGTGGGGTGCTGATGGGCTGTTGTTCCTGTGGCGGGGCTTCCTGTCCACTAGCGCCGGCAGAGGTGGGAGTCTGTTCATCGGTTTGGCTAGTGTCAGGGGCCCGTTGGTGTGCCACTGCCTCCCTCATGGTGTTGCCCATGTCAGCCAGCACTCCTGCAATGGTGACCAGGATGGTGTAGATGTTTGTGAGGTCCTCCCTGATCCCCAGGTACTGTCCTCCTGCAGCCGCTGGGTCTCCTGCAACTTGGCCAGTATCTGGCCCATCGTCTCCTGGGAATGGTGGTATGCTCCCAGGATGTTGGAGAGTGCCTCGTGGAGAGTGGATTCCCTAGGCCTGCCATCCCCCTGCTGCACAGCAGTCCTCCCAGCTTCCCTGTTGTCCTGTGCCTCTGTCCCCTAAACGTGTGCCCACTGCCACTGACCCGAGGTCCCTGAACGTCCTGTGTTTGTGGGGTTGCCTGGGGTCCCTGTAGTGGTGGACACACTGCTGATTGACGTGTCCTGGGGACAGTGGCATGGGCTCGCTGGGTGGGTGCTGTGCTGGTGTTTCCTGAGGAGGGAGGCTTTGTGGTGGGTTGGGACTGTGGCAGGGGAACCAACTGTCCAGAGGTCCCGGATGGGCCAGGTTGGTCATCCTGATCCAGACGTTCAGAGCTGCTGTCGTCACTGTGGGCCTCTTCAGGGGGGGACTGAATGTAGCTGGCACCTCCTCTCCGGTGACGTTGAGTATGGGTCCTGTGGGGATGCAAATGCAGTGTTAGTGTATCTGCGTGTGCTATCTTGTGCATGGGTGTGTTTCCCTGTATGATTGTGATTTCCCTGTCAGCTTGGCCTTGTGTGAGTGGTGATTTTGTGGGCTGGGTGAGTCCCTCTACTGGGCATGCTGTGGTGATGGGTGTCCATGCAGGTTTGTGTTGGGGGTCCATGCATTGGTGTTACATGCAGGGCTTGGTATTGGGATGGGTGGGTTGTGATGGTGGGGCATGTGTGAGGTGGTGGGGTGATGGGGTGAAGGTAGGGGTAGGAGTTTGTGATGGCATGCAGGTAGAGTGGCGGGATAAAGTAGTAAAGATGTGACTTACCAGAGTCCAGTCCTCCTGGGGTGTCTTTGGAGTGCCATGGATGTTGTGTGAGTGATATGCGTGAGGATGTGTGGGGTGATGTGTTGGGGTGTATGCTGTGAGGTGCATGGATGGTGTATGGGTGATGGTGATCTGTGGCTCAGTTTGAGTCAGTGCTTCTAGCTTGTGTCTCTCTCTGTTTGCAATCTTTTTTTACGTTGAAAGGTTGTGGGTAATGTGGGTGTGTGTTTTATAGTGGTGTGATTGTGTGGGTGTGGTGTGTGTATGTGTGTCAGGTGTGTGTAGTTTGAATTGTCCAGTGTGGTGGTGTTACATAAATGTGTGGGTATTTTGAGTGGGGCGGTGTGTACCGCCAATGGTTTACTGCGGTTGAAAGACCGCCACAGCGATTGGTGGGTCATGATACTGTGGGCGTATTCCTGTTGGCGTAACAGTGTGGGTTTTGCTATCACCAGTTTATCACTGACCTTTGATGTGGTGGACTTGTGTGGGTGTCTGTGTAGTGGCGGTTTTCTCAGTGTGGGTCATAATACCTGAAGCGGAATACCGCTGCGGTCACGGTATGATGGCGGCTGTCAGCACGGCAGTAGGTGCCATTTACCACCAGGGTTGTAATGAAGGCCTTGGTGCGGGAATTTATTTTTTCCCCATGCATGACAGAAAAGTAGCAGACATATGGCCTCATATTGCTAGTTCTAATGCCAATTTTGACAAGCTGAGCAGACTGAAAGCTCTTTTGTTTAAAAATATGTGCACTCACAGCAGTGCGCAAAACATATGACATATAAGTCACATTTTCAATGCGCCTAATACAGCTGGGATTGTACACTGTTTTAAGGTTGTTGGTTCTGGTTTTGCCAGCACTTTCCATACCGTGTTTGGAGTTATACCTTCAGCCATCCACTCACTTTTTTGAGTGTATTTGGAGGATTCCCAATTACATTGGCATTAATTGGTGATATACTGCTGTTGCTATTTTTAATTCTCAATGGCTGCCCCTTCCCTGCAAGGACAAATGATGGAGCTTCCACCATCCCAACTGTGTTGTGAACGCATGATGCAGTATTTTGGAGCATCACTGCTGGCCGAACTTGATTTGAATTGATCCTTGTCATGCCAACCGGCTCTCAGCTATGTGCACCCTCTCCTCCGTTGTTTGTGGTGCCCCTTCGAACATGCACTGGAGGTGTGTCTTGCTGTACAGCATGTACCTTCTTTGGACACAGATCTGATGATGTTCTCAATGAGAGTTCTTTGCCAGACAAGTCCACTGAGATTACGATTGTTGCGGGATGCCTCCTATAAGCCATCCTTTGTATATCTAGTGGCTCCTGGTGCTTCAACATCTGGCATTGCACGGAACTGGACACCCAGCTGAAAAAATATTTACTGCACAGAACGCTGTCTCCTCAGCCGGAACTATGGCTGAGGCTCCGGAACATGAATGCTCTATCCTTCTTTTGTCTAATGTGCTGGTCAACTTCATTGACATCTCAGATTTCCCCTGGGATCATGATTATTGGTAATTTGGCATTTGGTATTTTTTATTCAATTTCTAAACTGTCCTCCTTTGAATTTGGCCCGCCTTCAGCTTGGTCTGCTTGTCAACTTCGACATTTTATCTCTTTTCCTGTATTTTAGAATGCCTTTAGACAAATACAGTGTAGTTTGTTTTAGGAATTGGACCCTGCACACTTGTATCGACAGTAGGGAGGGCTCTAGGCCTGTGCCCTTTTACCTATCTATACATTCATTGTATTATATTTGAGCACAGCATGATTTTAGCTTGCATGTTTTTATATCTATAATCAGCTGTTTTCTGAAAAGGCATTGCTGTTTGTGTTCTACATGTATCAGTCCTTTGCATGCATTTCACTCTGTGCTCTCCTCAAGGCTATACATGATAATTTACTCAGAATTGCAGCTCGAAGAGCCCTGGAGTAAAACCTCACAACCTAGACATAGCAACACATCAGGCCTATTCTTAGAGTACAAGATGTTTTAGGATATATGCACCTCATAGGTAAAAATAGGGTAGAGGGCATTCTGGCCAGAGCCATTGTACGCTATGCACCATTTCATCGACAGCTTCACCAACCCTGGCTTTGTCCAGCCAACTGTGAGGATTGTCAGCAGAACAATAGGCAGACTATGCCATTTTCCAGTTTGGGGCTCCTCTCTTACACCGGGACAGGCAGAAGGACTACACATTAACATGCTCTCAGGTTTAGATTAGATTATTTCACGGTGTTGTGACAGTGTATATTTTTTACGTTAATGGTCACAATCATCACCGTGCTATGTTTCATGCTCCTAATAATCACAGTCCATGTTTTATATACTAGGATGCAATAACTTCAATGAACGCATTGAAACTTATCTTGCATCTCCTTGTCAGCATTCACATGTATGAGGCTCTGTGTACATGGGAGAAAGGGCATGATCTGCTGACCACAGCTTCCATGAGGAGTCTGAGTATCATGTCTCTAGGCTGTCACAAATCGCCTTTGCTTTCCAGGTTTTGGTGAGGTGCTGCTAGCTAGCTGACAAGTCAGCCCAACAGCTTCCATTTGGTGTGAGACTGACTCAGTCACTCACACACAGTGATAATGCCACCATAAACTCAGCAGTCTTACCCCAATGGCAAGAGACCTACAACACCATCATCCCCATTTAAATAAATATTTATGCCTATTTCTTCAATACACGTGACCACTAGAATAGCAGGTGTATGTAACAGCCATTTAACACCCATCACCCGCCTTGTAGAATTAATTATCCTCCACCAAAACTATCACGGGGGACAAAACTGTACTATGAAAAGGTACTAGAATTTGCCAGAAAATAATCCCATGCACTTTGAAAGGCTCAGAATTGACACTGCAGTGGAGGGAGGAAAATGTCCCATAAGATAAGACACTGCAATAATAAATTTGTCACGCAGATAGTTCTCTTCAGTTTCCTTGTGCAGCTGAGTGCAGGCAGTTACGCGTTGTCACTGATGCACAGATTGTGGCAGCAGTGCAGCATGCATATTATTAAACATGAAAAATAGTGGTAAGTCAGCAAACTATTATCAGCTTCAGGATTGACAAAGGCTATCTTAACAACCACTGGGCCTACAGGGGGATCCTAACAGTCTGAAAAGAGAGTCATGGGGACGTCACCACCAGAATATACCTGTCCTCCTCCCAGGGCATCTCAGCCCAGGCTTTGAAGCAAAGGCTGGAAAGGAGAAGGGTGACTTCCCTGTTTGGGCTTGTTTTGGCCTGGCCAGGCAGAAGATCTAAAATGCTGCCCATTTTACTACTGATTTCAATTAACTAGAAGACATTCACAACAACTAACGCGATCACAATCTCTCAAAAAGCACACAGCTAATAATCTCAGGAAACAAGGCCGCTCTAATCAGCCTTCACCCACAAGCATCATCCACCTCTGCAAACACTCCTACATACCTTTGACCCCTACACAAGGGCCCCTTCACTTCAACACAAACCACACCTCAGTGATAAACCTCAATCCAAAACATCTATGCCGTCTATGCCACTACTACAGACTTTACTTGCCAATGCTTCCATCAGTCAAACATGCCCTCTCCCTTTCCCCCTAAATCCTACCACTGTACTTTGTCAAGTATAATTTTTGTCTATGCCAGCCCTCCTAACCCTCGACTCAGCACTCTCTCATACACCCCCCTCACAACACTCCTGTTTATGCCACCCAAAGCCCATGACAACACTGTTTCAACACTCCTTTCCACTAATAAGCCTAACTCTTGCCTCACTCACCCTACAACTAACCCTTTTAACCTCTCTATACTCTCTCTTCCACTTCCCAGAGACTCTCCTTTAACACCCAACCCTAACCCCCCTCCCATCAACATCCACAACAATCCAGTCCTTCACCTGCAAATCCTATATCTGAAATCAGTAACCAATATTAGACAATACTGCCCCATCAAAACAAAAAAACACCGACACAACCTTCCCCTGTAAAACATTTCAGACATTCTTAAGCTCCCATGGCCCTGAAAATACCTACAAACATCAACAATGCACGTAATGCTAACATACATAATGCAATTTAATACTTACCTCTACCTCATACTTTCCAAGCAACTAAGACACCGACTACTCCATCCACAAAAATGCAAAAACATAACTCATCAGTTTACCATATATTATCGAATTCAGAGCCATAAACTCAGACCTTCATACTCTACCACCACCTCTTATCAATGCCCTTTCCACCTTGAACATATGCCAAAAAAGGTCTCCATGCCTCTTCATAACCTTGCATCACTTTGACTACCACACAGTAGTGCAACTATTCAAAGACAGCTACACAACCCATCCCTTCAGTTACAACCAGTCTTCCACCACTCACAAATACAGACATTATAAAATGCCTTCAACTTTGTTAGAGTGGTGAAGTGGAGAAGTGTGGCACAATGGTTAGAGTGGCAGACTCTGATGCAGAGATCTGGCCTAGGGCCAATTCCCGCCTCGTGGGTCTTGGGCTCACTTCTCTTGGACCAGATAATTCTTGCCTCGGTGCCCAATCTATTTAATAGGTCCCACTCTGTAACTCGGTGCAATAGCTTGCTTAATCTCCACAATGTCCCTGACAGTGCTTGGATGCCTGCCTTCACCCTGGGGGTTGCCCAGGAGTGGGTGCCTCACAGGGAAAAGCTATGAGGGGTTCCACAGCAGTATGTGTACAGCACCTTGAGACCCAAATGGGTGAGTAGTGCGCTATACAAGTGTGAAGTTTTAGTTTTAGTTTAGATGAGGATACCAACACCCAAAGCTATTTAATTTCTGTTCTGCTTCAGCTAAAATTCCAGTAGCACACCACCTACAACCTCTAAACACAATACACTTTTTCCTGCAGCACAAAATCGCATAATATCCTAAGCAGAGCCTTCAAACTTCTGATGACTAAATGCTTGATCTATGTCCAAAAAACAAGTCCCAGATCTTCGACCTTTTGACAGACACAGAACTGAACTTACTCTTCATAACTGAATCATGTCGGTGGGAAGACATAGATCCTGTATTGTATAAAGCTGCTCCACTGGGCTATCAAACTGTTATACATAATTGCACAGACAAAAGAGGAAGCAGCATATCCATCATATTTAGGGAAACTGCAATTCTCACCATTACTGAGGATATGTCCATTCAAAGTTGTGAAGTCTTCCTCGTCAGATGCACCAAAACTTGTTCCTGTGACATTCTCCTTTTTTACAAACCACCTCCTAGCAATGGAACACTTCCAGAGACCTTTGCAGTCACAGTTTCAAACCTACTTACCAAATATTGAAACCTTTGCATTGCTAGTGACTTTAACATGCCCAAGCCCAGAACAATCCTCACAAGCCTAGGCACACTCAACCTACAACAGTTCATTCCCATACCCAGACACAATGCATTACACACATTAGATGACATTTAGGCAAGCCTGACCTAATTACATACCAAAGGATTATTCGGGTCACGTGGTACGTTCACCTACTTGGTTGCCTTCTAACTCAAGACACCACAGCTCATCCCAGCTGAACACATCTGTAATGTTATCTGTATTTAATCACCAACTCCATCTTGACCATTGACTCCATTTTGTGCTTAGTTTAGCCTCGAACGCTGCCACATTGGTGGCGCAGGTATTTTTCCACGCACAGCTTGTCAACGTGTTTTTGCTTTACTCACTAGGGAAAGAACATAATAAGGGGGTTTGAAAGAAGGGTACAGCTCGGTCTTGGAAATACACCTTTGGATTTGGCCAGTCTCTAGCGTTTTTTTAACACTAACCTGGTACGGCAAGGGCTTGACTTTCACTACTTACTCGACAGTAGGGGAATTTCTAGAACCTTCCTTTTAAGTTTGTTTAAAGTATATAAGGTGGGGAAGCTTGACACTGGGAGAGAAGGAACTCATCTCTGAGGATGGACGCATCAGAGTAATCCTATTGGGGTTGTTCTCTTTTGTCTCAGTTGTCACCGGTGCCACAGCTTGACGCTGGCAGACAAAGGAAGATGTTGGATTTAATACATAAATATACGTAGTCACTATATATCTATATATTTATACATATAAATATATATATATATTTACACATATATATATATTTTTTTTTTCATTGTAGATGTATTGCGTTTTCTTTGATTATTATTATTTCACTGCTGTGATTAGGTTAAAGAGTTGCACGTGTGTTGCTGCATTCACATTCATTGCTCACGTTATTATTGCGTATAACCTGGGAAGTGCCTGATTCATTACTCAGACTAAGAGTGCTGCATTCTTTGCATTCCTTTCACTTCATTCCCTCTCGGTCTGAAGCAAAGCAGAACAAATTGACATAATCGGCAGGATGAGATGGTAGGTTGAAAAGTGAAGTTTTAAAAGTGAAAAATGTTTGGCAAGAAGTCAAAAGTGGTTTCCCAGTTAGTTTCCCAGGTTTCACATGAGATTCCAGGGTGAGACAAAGAACCTTATAATGTCCTTGCGAAATAATGGTCTTGTGGTGCTGGTTTATCTGAAAGCTGGGACGGATGTCTTAGTGATGCTGAGGCAAAAAATGTTTTAATATTTTCACAGAAAGTACCTCTGGAATGATGATGTGATCTATCTAATTTAGGCAGAAGGAGCTGGATCCTGTTATCCACTTATAGAAAAATGCATGAAAAATGTAGGCAGCTGGAAAAAGAAAACCAGCAATTAGAGAGGCAGCTAGTTGAAGCTAAAAATAATGTAACCGTGCTCTGTTGTCATAATAATTTATTGCAAAATAAGGCAGATACTTATCAGTCTATAGCCGAGATGGCAGCTGTCAGAGTCGCCCAATACAGGTAAAGGAAACAGAGGGGTAAAACCAATTAAAAGAAAGTTCATTTAGCTATTGCTAATGCAGGGTTAGATTGGAACCCAGAAATATGGGACTCAAATATCTGGGAATCCACAGATTTTCCAAATTTAAGTGATAAAGTTAAAAAAGGTGAGGGCCAGCTTGAGCCAGACGAGCCGAAAGTGGTTTGTGCACAACCAATATTTAGACAGAAGATACTGGGCACTCCACGGAACCCAGGAAGAGTTGAGATGCACTTCCTAGAAGATTACACCCAGCAGGAACTTAAAGATATTATAGACAGATTCAAGCATTGGTCACATGGACGGTGCGGTTGTTTGACGCGGATGCCTCTGGGGTGGCACTAGATGAGGGAGATGCAAGGAAGTTTTGTACTCTTAGCATTGACCCCAGAATACAAGAACAGTTTAGAGGCTATGGGAATCAAAGAGCGACTAACTTGTTGCAATTGGCAGTTGTGGGAGGTATCGAGAAATATCGTACTGAATCAGACTGGCCTCCAAATGATATGCCTTGGTACACGTTGAGAGATGCTATGCAAAGAATGAAAGAAAAAGGTGTGAAAACTGCTACTATCTTGGATAAAGCTCAGAATTTGTTAGATGCACCATTGACAATTTCAGTACGAAATAAAATTATTCGCCTTGCTCCCCCAGCTTATAAGCAGGTAATAATGACTCTCCTAATTAATCAGACAGGTAGGCATTGAAAGACGTGCTGGAAGCAGTTCATGAGTTAGGAGAGCTTGGAGGCTGGACAAAACCTGAGAGAGCCTCGAGGACTGAGGATCGCACAGATAATAACAGAGTATCTAGGAGAGGCATGTTTATGGCATTACTAAAGAATGGTGTCAACAAGGAGCAGATTGATGGGATAGATACCAAAAGCTTGTGGGAGATGTACCATAAGAGAGGGCTGGACAGAAAAGAAGGCAGCAGGAAAGTTAACCAGTAAGACTATAAACAAGTGAATCAGGGCCAGCCACAGATGCAGGAGGACGGAAAAGAAAGGGAGAAAAAGGTTTCTTCACGAGGAAAAGAGGAGGAAGATTTTGACAGCGAGTGGTTAATTGCTAAGCACAGGGAAGGAGATGAATTTGCTCACCAATATGAAAACATATAACTAGACCTGACTTGGGCACAAGTTGACAGGTTTAAATCAGATTAGGAAGCAGGCCAAGCTCTGGTACAGGGATGGGCTTGTAAAGATAACAGATCCCATGCTGATTTAGAAATACACTGGAAACACAAAAAGGGTCTGGGCAATAGTTGACACCGGAGCGGAGACCTCTTTAATTTATGAAAATCCTAAAAGGTTTACCGGTCAGCACTACATCATCACAGGGTTGGGTGGGAAAAAAAAGCCTGCAGTGTAGAAGACTGTTCAAATGAAAATAGGAAGAACACCAAAAGGAGAATATACTGTTCTAATTGTGCCCCTCCTAGAGTATGTTCTGGGAATTGACATTCTGAAGGGTAATTTGTACTTGGATGATGGTTGCAATCAATATGGATCAAAGAGATACATTTCAGTGGCAGCAATGAGGGTGGGTCATATGATGATACCCCGTGTGAAGGTGCCCCCAGCAACCAAGGTGATTCGTTTAAAGCAATACCGAATTCCGGGAGGGCATGAGGAAATAAGTGAGACTTTTCAAGAGTTGATTGAGGCTGGTGGGTGGCTCTCTTACCACAAGTTGAATAAATATACAGCCCTTTGACTGCTGCACCATCATTTTGATTGAAAGAATAAAAAAACAGAAAGGGGCCTGGTATGCAACCATT
The DNA here is from genome assembly GCF_031143425.1 of Pleurodeles waltl. Lineage (NCBI taxonomy): Eukaryota > Metazoa > Chordata > Amphibia > Caudata > Salamandridae > Pleurodeles > Pleurodeles waltl. Next base: position 346,735,914 of record NC_090437.1, on the reverse strand, counting down.
GATATTGCTAATGCTTTCTTTTCTGTACTATTGGCCCCTAAGAATCAGGAGCAATTTTCTCTCTCTCATGGTGGCAGACAAATTAAGATGCTATCTTTGCCAATGGGGTATGTACATAGTCCCACCATCTTTCACAGGCTGGTGGCAGAACAGCTGGATGAGGTATCTGTCATACCAGGAGTTCAATTGACCCATTACATTGATGATGTGATGATTCAGGGAGAGACATAACAGGTCCGCACTCAGTTGGACCGGGTTGTGGAACTCTTGCAGAGCAAAGGGTGGATGATTAATCCAGATAAGACACAGGGACCCTCTAAAAATGTGAAGTTTCTAGGAAGTCAGTGGAATCAGGAAAATAGAGAGGTGTTGCAGAAGGCAAAACAAAAGAACTTAAAATGTGCCTCTCCCCACACTAAGCAGGAGACTCAGCGATTCATTGGATTGTTTAGTTTTTGGAGGCAGCATATCCCTCACTTGAGTCAGACCTTGGCTCCTTTGTACAAAGAGACAAGAAAGAAACATGAGTTTGAATGGGGAGACCAGCAGTAGTATGCATTTGACTTGGCAAAGGAGGCGATTCAACCGGCTTTAGACTTATGGCCAGTACAGGAAGGAGACATTGTGCTACATGTAACCGTTCAGGGGAAATATACAAATGGGAGCATGTGGCAAAAACAGGGAAGAACAAGGGTGCCCCATGGTTTCTGGGCTAAAAAGCTACCTGATGCTAGAGAGCGATATACTCTCTTTGAGCCCTAGGTCATAATGTAATTTTAGGACCCGGGATTCCAACAATGCAGTGGGTAATGAGTTCCCCTAAAACTTACCGCTAGTATCAAATGTTGGAAATGGTACATACATGACAGGGCCTGAGTGAGACCAGCAGGGGCAGAAACTCTACGTGAACAGCTGTCAAAAGTCCCTGTGTAGGATGATTAGAGGGTGCAGGAGGTGCCACAGATAAAAGAGTTACCAGTGAGATGGGGTGGGCCATTTGAATCCTTGTCTCCTGAGGATAAGAAGCATGTATGGTTTGCCGATGGTTCAGCCAAGTATGTGTGGGCCAAAAAACATTGGAAGGCAGTCTCATATAACCCAGTCACCAACAAGTTGTTATCTACTACTGAAGAAGGGAAGAGTAGTTAATATGCAGAATTGTACGCTGTGTATCAGGCACTGAAACAAGAATTGCCTGGGACATTTCACATTTATATTGATTTTTGGTCTACTGACAATGGGTTAGCCACATGGCTTCCCACATGGCATACATATAACTGGCAAATACTTTCTCAGGAGTTGTGAGGCAAAGAGTTGTGGCAAGAAATTTGGGAAATGCTAGAGCAAAGTGCCGTTACTGTGTATCATGTAGATGCCCACTGTCCCAGTGATTCACTAGAACAATGGTTTAGTTCCCTTGCAGATGACAAAACCACAATCTCAGAGGCAGGAGTGGCCACACAGGATTCTGACTTGGAGGGGATGGCTAAGCGGGCGCACCAAAAATGTGGACATCTGGGAGAGAAAGCCACTTACAGGTGAGCAGAAATTATAGGGATGCGCATTCCCTTAGACTTGATAAGAACTGTAATCTTGCAGTGTCGTATTTGTCAACACACACAACAGAGATCTGCCCCATAAACAGTCAAAGGTCAGTTGGGGAGAGGGAAGTTGCGGGGCAGATATGGCAAATTGATTACACTGGGCCACTACTGACTAGTCGCGGGAGTCCACATGCTTGCACAGTAGTGGCCACTTTATCTGGTTACCTGATTGCCGTCCCTTGCAAACGTGCCTCCCAATTCAACACCATCAAGACTCTGGACTTGTTATTGTTATATTACGGAGACCCACTCAAGTCCACATTGACAGAGGGTCACATTTCAAAGGAAAATTGGTACAAGATTATTGTTCACAACACAATATTGAGTGGATTTATCACATTCCATATTATCAACAAGCTGCAGGACTGACTGAGAGAATGAACGGCTTGCTGAAAGCCCAGTTACCAAAACTATCAGATCGAACCTTGAAAAGCTGGAGAAAGCATTTAAATGAAGCCCTCCAAATTTTGAATAACAGGCCATTGACAAATGCAGAGACTCCCTTGTTGCGAATGTTAACCCCAGTATTACAGATACAACCCCATGTGGCAACTAACACCATCATGTATTGGGAAATAAAACCAGGAGCCTTAGCTCCTTACCGAGCCACACCAGAATCTGCAGGTCTTGATCTAAATGCCTTAAAGGCCTACACCTTGAAACCAAGAGACATGGCACTCTGTGAAACAGATGTTGGAATATAGATTCCCTCAGAGCATTTCGGATTGATTGCTCCCAGATCTGAGTTGGCACTCAAAGGTATTCATGTTTTTGGGGGGAGTGATCAATGCAGATTACCAAGGAGAAATCAAAAACATTCTCCTGAATAGTGGAGACACTGACTTGATAATACAATCTGGAAACAAAATTGCACAGATTATAATTATCCCAGTGTATGGAGGAGTAGTGAAAAATGGAACTGCCTCAGCCCTGCTTACAGTGCATAGGGAGGGAGATTTTGGCTCAACTGACAAAAACCCTGGTGCTCAAGTGTGGGTAGAATCCCTAAATCGTCCTCCAGAAACAACAGAAATTATAGCTAAGGGCAATGATAATGTCCTCTTAATCATGAAACCAGGGAAGGAGAGATGGGAGTACATACCAGCTGCTAAATGTTATTTGTGAGAATGATCATACTTGTCTCTTTTACAGATCATACTATGAGGTGTCTGTGTGCTAGCTGTACTACGTGGTCTCCCTTCGGGCATGTGTGTGTGGGGTCAGGAGGGACCGAAACTCCCTGGCTCCGAAATGATTGACCTATCATGCTGATTGACACCTTTACTGCACTTGACTGAAAATGTTTGGGCTCATCCAACATGAGTCGTACTCAACAGGTCAGACTTCTGCATGGCCCCAATGCAAAGTATGGTGGATTTCATCTCCATCTGTTTGGTGGCAATTCCTACTCCTGCAAACTTTTAAGGCCTATTTTCAATGCCTTCAACAAAGATGGAGCCATTCAAGAAAGTGATGTGTTATCCCATTTTAGTCCCTACGAATACTGTAGGTTTAGTCATAAGATAACCGATGAAAAATGGGGCAATTTGTCCCTGGTGATTACTTACGATATTACCACTGGTGATGTTTGCTATACTTTAACCTGTGATTCTCATAAAATCAAAAAATGTGCTCAAAGGCTCCTATAGGCAACGATGGGGTCTCCTGTGGGAACAACAAACACTGTGTCAACTTAGAAGTGATAAACATTGTAAAAATATGAAGAACAGCATGTCTTGTCTCCACACTGTGACTGCTACTAGTCAATGAAGTATGTCAAACTACCAGCAGGATGGTTGTTCTCTTGTGTGAAATACCCACTTTTACATACATTCCTGCTAATATAACTGGTGGACTGTGTACCTTTACATGATTAGGACTTATGATGTTTCCATTTCACTCTCTACATACTCACTATCCAAGGGAAACAGTTCAATTAAGTGAAGACTGTGACTCTGAAACTTCAATTACTATCTAAATCAGAATATGTGAGTTTAAGCATTTCTATAGTAGGTGTTCAAGGATTAGCTGTTTATAATACTAGTTATTAACAAGTTAGCATGTTCAAGTGGTCAAGGACCTCAATCATACCTCCATTGCTTTAGCTGAATTATTGCTAGATAAACGAGGTACTAGAAAAGCTGCTCAAGACCTGGCTGTTTGAGGAATAGCAGCACCTACCCCCTCCCACCCACCTCAGTATCTTTAGACCCTCATGGGTGAGTAGTGCACTTTACAAATTCCTTCATTGATTGCAAAACAGTTAAAGCGCGATCATGGTTGCTCAGAATTTGAAGACCAGCGTTGTTTTAATCTATCAGACCACTCTAAATCCATTCAGTCCCATATTGAGACTTTACATGATTCGGTGAAAGGAGTAAATCAAGATGTGTACAAAGGGTGGTGGGACTGGTTATTTAGTTGGTTGCCCGATTTTGGGCAATTACTCAGTATTTTAGGTGGGATACTCATAGTGATTTGTATTCTAGTGATTCTATGTTGCTGTGTACAATGCATACCTAACCTATTTACAATGTTGAAACCAAAAAGGGTTAATTTTAGACCACTATGTTCTGTGAGCCACTGTTCAAAGGGTGGAGTGTAAAGCTATCTGTATTTAACCTCTGACTCCATCTTGACCACTGACTTCATTTTGTGCTTAGCTTAGCTTCAAACGCCGTCACATTTGTGGCACAGGTATTTTTCCATGCACAGTTGTTTTCGCTTTCCTCACTAGTGAAAGGAACATAATATGGGGGAATTAAACCTTGATAAGCCTGTACAAAGCTGAGAATGTTTATGGTGGAGAAGGGTACAGCTCGATCTTGGAAACAAACCTTGGGATTTGGCCAGTCTCTAGTGTGTTTTTTCAACACTGACCTGGTACGGTCAGTGTTGAATTTCACATCTTACTTGATGGGAGGGAGGTTTCTAGAACCTTCTTCTTAAGTTTGCTTAAATTATATAAGGTGGGGAAGCTTGGCACTAGGAGAGAAACAACTCGTCTCTGAGGGTGGCCACATTGCTCAGAGTAATCCTATTGACTCTTTTGTCTCAGTTGTCACAGGTTCCACAGCTTGACAAACATTAGCAGACAAAGAATGATGTTCCATTCAAGTCCCATGGTGTTGCATTTTTAATTCTTAATATCTAAATTCACTGTGTGCAGGTATAAATATACATTGTCACTGTAGATATATAAATATATATATTAATTGTTGATGTATTGCGTTTTCTTTGATTATTATTATTCCACTGCTGTGATTAGGTTAAAGAGTTACATGTGTGTTGGTGCATTCACATTAAGTGCTCACGTTATTATCTTCGTGTAACCTGGGACGTGCCTTAATAAATTCATTACTCAGACTAAGGCCCTCATTATGACATTGGCGGTAAGTCCCGCTTACCGCCATGCTGATGGCCGCCAACATACCACCGGCGCAGCGGATTACCGCCACCTATATTATGACACACACACCCAAATCCGTTACTATACAGCCACACACACAAGTCCTCCAGCCCAAAGGTCAGTGATAAACTGCCGGTAGCAAAACCCACATCGTTACGCCAACGCAACTACGCCCACAGCATTATGACCCATGAATCACTGCGGCGGACATTCAACCGTGATAAACCATTGGCAGTACATACCACTGCACTCAAAACACACAACCTAACAAAACAACACTACATTGGACAATTCAAACTGCGCACAACTGACATACATACGCACACCACACCCACAAACCCACACCACTATAAAACACACACTACCCACAACCCTTTATGACTAAATAAAATTGCCAACTGCGAGAGAGAGAGACACCAAGAGCACCCACAGAACCAGAGCCACATAACACCATCACCCATACACCATCCACGCACCTTACAGCACTAACCCCAACACATCACCCCACACACCCTCACACACACCCCTCACACTACACCCATGGCACCACAAAGACACACCAGATTCTCAGAGGAGGAGCTAAGGGTCATGGTAGAGGAAATCATCCGGGTAGAGCCACAGCTACTCGGATCACAGGGGCGGCAGACATCCATTGGTAGGAAGATGGAGCTATTGTGGAGAATCGTTGACAGGGTCAACGTAGTGGGACAGCACCCCAGAAAAAGGGATTAGATCAGGAAGAGGTGGAACGACCTACGGGGGAAGGTGCGTTCTGTAGTCGCAAGACACCAGATACCAGTACAGAGGTCTGGTGGTGGACCTCCACCTCCTCCCTCACAACTAACAACATGGGAGGAGCAAGTCTTGGCAATACTGCATCCTGAGGGCCTGGCAGGAGTAGCAGGAAGACTGGACTCTGGTAAGTCAACTCCTTACTACTTTCACCCCCTACCTGCATGCCATCACATACCCCCACCCCTACCCTCACCCCCATCACTCCACCACCTCACATACCCAACACCATCACAACCCACCCATCCCAATAACAAGCCCTGCACGTAATACCAATGCCCGGACCCCCATCACAGACCTGCATGGACACACATCACTAAAGCATGCACATTAGAGAGAATCAACTAGTCCACAAAATGACAATTCACACAAGTCAAAGCTGACAGGGCAATCACAACCATAGAGGGCAACACACCCATGCACAAGATGTCACACGCAGAAACAATAACACTGCATTTACATCCCCACAGGTCCCCCACCCAACGTCACCGGAGAGGAGGTGCCAGCAACATCCAGTCCCCACACAGAAGAGGCCCACAGTGATGACAGCAGCTCTGGACGCCTGGATCTGGATGACCAACCTAGCCCATCAGAGATCTCCGGACAGTCAGTTACCCAGGCACAGACTCATACCACCACAAAGCCTCCCCCCTCAGGAAACACCAGCACAGCACCCACCCAGTGGGTCCATACATGTCAATCAGCAGTGTGTCCACACTACAGGGACCTGAAGGACACCACAAAAACACAGGACAATCAGGCACCTGGGGTCAGTGGCAGTGGACACACAGCTCAGGGGACAGAGGCACAGGACAACAGGGAAGCTAGGAGAACAGCTGTGTGACAGGGGGAGGACAGGCCCAGGGAACCAACTCTCCATGAGGCCCTCACCAACATCCTGGGAGCATACCAGCATTGCCAGGAGACAATGGGCCAGATACTTGACAAGTTGCAGGAGACCCAGTGGCTGCAGAAGGGACAGTACCTGGGGATCAGGGAGGGCCTGAAGTCCCCATTGCAGGGGTGCTGGCAGACATGGCCAACACCAGGAGGGAGGCAGTGGCACACGAGCGGGCCCCTGACACTAGCCACACTGATGAACAGCCCTCCACCTCCGCAGCTGCTAGTGGACAGGAAGCCCCGCCACAGGACCAACAGGCCACCTGCACCCCTTCCCCTGCAGAAGAAGAACCACCCTGCAAACGGTCCCTGTGTTCCAGGGAGAAGCCAGAGAATATTGCCAAGACCTCCACCAGGAAATAAGACTCTCCTGATTGTCACCCTTGTGTCCCACTCTGTCACCTTGTCCACCTTGAACTGCCATTGTTCCACTTCATATGCCCTCTTAGACAATGAACCTGTGACACAAATAGACTGGACTCTATCCTGGACTTTCCTCCACCATCACCCCAGCCCATTGCACATACCCCTCTACTTATTGGCACTTAAATAAACACCATTTTAAAAAATACAAGTATGGAGTATGGCAAATGATTGAACTATGTATTCATTTAACAAGCTTTAAAAACAGCAATACAACTGTACAGGAATGTACACATAGGAATGACCTGTAGTAGGCTGCCTTCAACACACCAGGTGCCAGAGTGGGGCACAGATATCTGAAAATAGAGATGTCAAAGGGTACAGTAAGTGGCCATAGACTTGGGAGAATCTGCCTGACATGTACAATGTCCAATACAAAACTGTCAATGTAAAGTGAAGTTACAGTGTCTTACCTGTGTGTCACTGGGAGTAATGTTGTATTATTGCTGTTCTGTTGTCCTCATCCTCATCCTCTGCCTCCTCATCTTCACTGTCCACGAGGTCCACTGCTGTCACACTCTGATCTCCAGCCTCATCATCCTGCAAAAAAGGCACCTGGCGTCTCAAGGAAAGGTTATGCAACATGCAGCATGCCACGATTATCTGACAGACCTTCTTGGGTGAGTAGTACAGGGATCCATAAGTAAGATGGAGGCAACAAAACCTGGCTTCATGAGGCCAAAGGTCCTCTTGATAATCCTTCTTGCCGCCCATCTGCCTCATTGTAACGTTCCTCTGCCCTTGTCCTGGGATTCCTCACTGGGGTCAGTAGCCATGAGAGATTGGGGTAACCAGAGTCACCTGCAAATATCAAGGGACACCTCTTAGACACATGCTAACCCTTATGGCCAACACCATACCCATAGACCAACATCCACTGGGTGGGCACCAGGGATCACCTATTTGCTGGAGTTGAGCCATCACATTTGGGATGCTGCTATTCCGCATGATGAAGGCATCATGCACAGACCCTGGATACTTTGCATTAACATGGGAGATGTGCTGGTCCGCCAGGCACACTATCTGCACATTTATGGAGTGAAAGCTCTTTCGATTTCTGAACACCTGATCATTTCTCCAGGGGGGGACAAATGCAATATGTGTACCATCAATAGCCCCAATAATGTTGGGGATATGTCCCATTGCATAGAAGTCAGCTTTCACTGTGGTCAAATCCCCCACCTGGGGGAAAACAATGTAGCCGTGCATGTGTTTAATCAGGGCAGACAACACTCTGGTCAGCACTATTGAGAACATTGGCTGTGACATTCCTGTTGCCAAGCCCACTGTCACTTGGAAAGAACCAATTGCCAAGAAATGGAGCACAAATAGGACTTGCACAAGAGGGGGGATCCCGGTGGGGTGACGGATAACAGATATCAGGTCAGGCTCCAGTTGGGCATACAGCTCTGCGATTATGGCCCTGTCCAGTCTATAGGTGAGGATAATGTGCCTGTCCTCCACTGTTGCCAAGTCCACCAGGGGTCTGTAAATAGGGGGATGTCTCCATCTCCTATTCATCCGCAGCAGTTGTAAACTAGGGGGCAAAACGGGGAGCAGCTGGTCAGTATTCCACATTTCCAAACACTACACTGCATTGCATGTTGTGACTGTAACACAATATTGTTGGATAGGCCCAAATGGTGCATATGTGTACTGTGATGCAGTTAGGTGCCAAGGCCTGCCCCCCCCTGAAATGGCATCTGCCTGTCCTGTGTGGATGGACATGTAGAAATGAGGTAATTCCGCTGACGTTCTGCGCCGTTGTGGAAGGTGGTTGAGTACTGGCGTGCAACTCCTCATTGGTTGGCATTGGGCCCTATAGGGTACAGTGGCCAACGGTGATGTATGCCGGCAGTGACGGTATGCACCGCTGCGGATGTGACCGCCATTTTCTATCTGTTCACTCACTTGCTACCTGAACTTTAACAGGAGAGGACCTACACTGCAAGTGCTGCTATGACCTGTGCCTGGAACTGACCATGGCTCGTGTCACTGGGGAAAGGGCCCCTGCCTTCACTGCTGCAGAGTTGGAGAAACTACTGGATGGGGTCCTACCCCAGTACCGAATGCTGTACGGGCCTCCAGACCAACAGGTGAGTACACTGTGAGCACGATGCATGGGGCATGAATGCATGGAGTGCTGTGTGTGATGGCCTCGTGTGGGCGGGGTTGGTAGAAGGGTCCTGGGCAGCATACTGCATGTATGGTGGGTAATGTCTGTGTATAAGGGGATGTGAGGGCTATAGTGGGACATAAGTGTAACAGGCCAGATGGTCTGACTGATACCTTTTTCTATGTGTATTTTTCTGTAGGTCAGCACCCATCAGAAAAAGGGTATATGGCGTGCCATAGCCAAGGAAGTGCAGACCCTGGGGGTCTACGGCAGGCGGAGCACCCACTGTCCCAAACGGTGGGAGGACCTGAGACGTTGGGCAAGGAAGATGGTGGAAGCCCAGCTGGGGATGGCCTCCCAACGAGGAAGGGGTGCATTTCAAACCCTGACCCCCCTGATGGCCCGCATACTGGTGGCGGCCTGGATGGGCTCCTGAGGGCATCACAGCAGCCACAAGGGGGTGAGTACAATGCCCCATTATACTACTTGTGCATGGTGGGGTGGTCTCCGGGTGGGGGATGTTGGTCTGTGGGTGCCCCTAGGCCAGGCCGAACATTGAAAGGTAGGTCCCATATTGGGCAGGGTATGATGTACACCACCTCCTACCAAGCTAGTAGGTATCCTCCACTGGGCAGGGGTGTGTGGGTCTCAGGTTGCTATTGGCGTTAGGTATTCCTGTCCATGGCCTGGTGACTAGTATTGTGACTGGTAGTGCATTGCCTAGTGCGTAGGGCTGTTCCATATGTGTGTGTGTATTGTGTACACCAGCTGTGGTGTTGTAGCAGCCATTGACCAAGAGTATCCTTTGTCTCTTCCCCTCCTTTTTGTTTTGTCACCCTGTCCTTATGTGCATTAGCATTATCTGGCAGAGGAGTAGAGGCACCAGCGACGGAGGGAGCTGCATCCCACAGGGCCCATGAGGCCGTATCCACCGACTGTGAGGGCACCAGTGGGATGGAGGGTGAGGGGAGCACCACGACAGAGACAGGAGGGGACAGTTCAAACAGTGATACCTCCTCCGATGGAAGCTCCCTGGTAGTGGCAGACACCTCTGTGCCCACCCCAACTACAGTTACAGTCGTCACCCCCGTGCCAGCACCGCCCTCCCAGCAGCCCCTCAGCATGTTTCCTGTGCCCGCTCACCCAGAAGGTTGGGCATCTCCTTCGCCCCAGGCACCTCAGGCCCTGCCCCAGTTAGCCCTGCTGCCCTGAGTGAGGAGCCTATTGACCTCCTGCAATCCATCTCTGTTGGGCAGTCAACCATTGTGAATGCCGTCCAGGGGCTGGCAGTCCATTTACAAAAAACAAATGCATTCCTGGAGGGCATTCACTCTGGCATGGCTGCCCAACAGAGATCAACCCAGGCTCTGGCCTCCTATCTGATGGCAGCCATTGTCCCTGTAACTAGCCTACTCCCTCCAACTTCATTTGCCCAGTCCCATTCCCCTCAACCCCAACCTGTCCAAGGACACAGGCAGACCAGCATGCACACAAGACAACACACAGGAGTGGCTCAGGCAAACACAGGCACCACACATCATCCCACAGGCACTCACACAAACACCATCCAGATGCAGACATACCAACATCCACTGCCTCCACTGTGGCCCCATCCTCCTCATCCTCCACCTCCCTCCCAGTAGCGTCTCCACTCACACCTGCATGCACTACATCCTCATCCACTACCTCCATCACCATAACGCCTATCACTACACACCCCTCACTGGCAGTCACCACCCCCACACATCCCCCGTGTCCTCTCCCACTGTGTCAGTGCCCCCCTCCTCCCAAAGTACACAAACGCACACTCAGACACCCAACACCCATCCACCTCACAACAGCATCCAGCCCATGCACCTGCACCCAAACACATCAGACAGACACCTCCTACAACCATGTCCTCTTCCTCCACTTCTAAACCTTCACCCTCTTCCCACCCCAATGTCCATAAGAAGCTTTTCCTCTCCACCGTTGACCTCATCCCTACCCCTCCCCCGTCCTTCATGTCAGGCCAGAGTGGTCAGAACCCAGGCAAGCACCTCTGCCACCCAGTCCACGGCCACAGTAGTGTTGACAGCTACTGAAGGTGGGAGAGGCTCCAGGGAACCAGGGAGCAGCACTGAAAGTGTGCCTGCACCAGCTGCGAAAGGGAATGGCAAGGAGGCACCACCAGCTGCAAAAGGGTAGGGCAAGGAGGCACCACCAGCTGCGAAAGGGAAGGGCAAGAAGGGACCACAAGCTGCGAAAGGGAAGGGCATGGGGCTTGCACCAGCAGGCAGGAAGGACAGGAGGCCTGGTGCTGGGACTCATTGGAAACCCCCACTACCAAACATGGCGGTTCAGCCATTGGAGGATGCAGGGGAAGGGCTGGAGCCTCTCACCACCACTGCCAGCACCACCACCAGCACCGCTGCCAGCAGCAGCAGCCCCAGTGGGCAGCCGTCCGAGGCTGCAGGGGATGGGCTGGAGCCTCCCCCCACCACTGCCAGCACCGCCACCAGCACCACTGCCAGCAGTAGCAGCCCCAGTGGGAAGCCGTCCGAGGCTACAGGGGATGGGCTGGAGCCTCCCCCCACCACTGCCAGCCCCGACACCAGCCCCACCACTGCCACCACTGAGCAGCCCTCACCGCCAGCAGGCAGTGTGCAGTCCTCCCTCCATGGGCTGTAGTGCATCCTGGACCCTTTGTCACTATCTAGCTCAGCATGGATAGCACTGTGCTGATCCTATGCTTAAAAACTTTGCTAGATAAACAGACATTTTAGGTGAGCAAATCTAGAGTGTCGCTGGTGTTGCAGGGTGCTCCTTACTAGAGCTGCTCTCCACCTAAAATTGGGAACTTCCCAGAGTTCTCCTTTGTTTTTTGCATAATTTATGTGTCACTCTTACCCTGAAAGGGCCTTGTTTTGATATATATATATATATATATATATATATATATATATATATATATATATATATATTCATTTAAAGAAAACAAAGGTTACAGGGACATTATAGTTAGAAAATAGAATTTGAAAAACATAGAAATTCACTTAACAAAACAAAGGTTACAGGGACTTTATATGTAGGCTCACATTTTAAACAAACAAAACCATAGAAATTCACATATTATACTTAAAGTTATCGCAAATAGCTATAACTCGTGCCCTAGAGTAACCATAACTCGCGCCTCCCGCCATGCACAGCTTTTTCATCCAACATTTTACTACAAATATTAAATTGATATTATCAATGATGTTATAAAATGTGTCATGAGTTCTGCAATTTGTGGGGTAATTAGCAATGCATGGTGAGGGTGCGGGTTTCAGTTACCTTTGGGAACAATTTATAGTTACTTGAGATAAATCTAACTATAACAGATGAATATATATAAATCTATATATATATATATATATATATTTTTTTTTTTACAAAAAATAGTTCCTGCTGTTTAGCTGCCAGAGCCAGGCGAAGCCGGTGCACGTTTATGGGCACAGGACCCGTTAATAATTATAGAAAGACAAAAATTATCCAAACTAAGGCACTCCAAACAACCAATGATTTATTTACTCAAAGCTGTCAAAGTCTTTTATAGAAAACAATTTCTAGACTTGCAAAGGCTACGCGTTTCAACCATTGAGGTCTTCTTCATCAGCCCAAATAATTACATATATATATATATATATACTGAAAAAAACAACGGTTAAAATTACGTTATACTTTGGTGAGAATTTCAGTGACAACGTAACGTTTTAAATGTACAAAACCACTGAAATTCACCAGTTATAGTTATCTCAAGTAAATATAACTTGAGCTCTAGCAATCATCAATAATTTTATTGCAAATGTTGCAGTTATTTTATCAGTGAGGTCCCAGATGTCATAAGCAATGTAATAGGTGGGGTAACTAGCAATGCATGTGGAGGGCACGAGTTATGGTAATCTTAGTGTACAATTTATAGATAACTGGTGAATTTCAGTGGTTTTGTACGTATAAAACTCTATGTTGTCACTGAAATTGTCACTCTACTATAATGTTACTTTAACCTTTTGTTAATTGGGTTGGTTGAAGGGCCTGGCAGAAGTCCCCCTACACAAGTCACTTTGGGTGTAAAGGACCCATCCCCCAAGGCCTTTTTGTTTAAAGGAGAAAGGGCAGACTGCCTTTCTCCCCGAGCCACTTTGGGCTTCGGGTCCCTATGTCCTTGGGCCAAAAGACATTTGTAACCGGGAGGGAGCGAGTGGCCCAATGCCCCATGTCACTTCAGGGACAAGGGTCCCCATCCCCTTGGGTAAAAAGATATCTATAAAGTGTAGGGTATCAAGGGGCCCCTGGGCCTTGGGCCCCAAACCCAGGGGCTTTTAAGGGGAGGGGCACATTGGACCCCTCCCCAAGTCAAGAGTGACCCCTGGAACCCCACTCCTTGAAATCATTACTTAAATATGGTTATATCTCGAAACGAGTGCTTCAAGCAGCCATGGCTCAACAACGAGTTCGGCACAACAGACTTGTTGGTATCACTAATGTATTTACCATGAATGCCTTTACAATGATTTTTGGTTGTAAACGCATTCCTGGCAAAGGCATTAGGCATCAGCATGCACGGTTCCAGCATGCTTCTCCCCTAGCCCCCACCCCTAAAAATTACTGTGACCCCCCCACCCCCACAACCACCCCAATCCCCCTCCCCTAAAACCTAAACCACACCAATCCCCCAATCCACCCCTTAAACCTAAACCCTGACCCCACCACCCCCCTAAACCCTAATCACGCCAAGTTGCCCCCACCCCACCACCAAAAACTAAAAATACCCCGAGTCTCCACCCGCCCCTCAAACCTAAGCACCCCAACCCACCCCTAAAACCTAAGCACCCCAACCCACCCCTAATATCTAAACCCTGACCCCCCTCCTGCCCTAAACCCTAATCTCCCCGAGCCCCCACCCCACACCCAAAAACTAAAAATACCCGTGTCCCTACCCCACCTCTAAAACCTAAGCACCCCAACCCCCCAACCCACCCCTAAAACCGAAACCCCGACCCCCCCTTCATCCCCTAGACCCTAATCACCTGAGCCCCCCACCACCCCCAAAAAAACAGCCCCAGTACGAGCCCAACTTACCTCCTCCTTCACCGCGTCGACCGCCTTCTTCTGTGCCTTAACCACGCATGTACGTGGTTCAGACATGCTTGGTTAAGGCACAAAAACCAGGAAGTCGTGGAAAACAAAACCGTTGTTTTGCTTTTCTTTTCCACGATTTCGTGGTTTAGGAGTCGTTGTTCTGGGTGTTTTCTCTTAAATATAGTGGACGGGGCATATGACCCCCCGATCCTTAATAGACCCCAGCGGATACCATCCCTCAAAGCTGAATGCCATAAAAATGGAGAGGGGGGCTGCTCTGCCCCCTCTTTGAGCCTTAATAGGACCAAGGACACCATGTCCAGCAGCCGATTGCTATAGTAAAGGGGAGGGGCATGCAGCCCCCCTCCCCAAGCCTTAAGAGACTCCAAGGACCCAAACTCCTGTGGCCCTTATTTCTTTTAGGTGGGTGTACCAGTGCCCACCCTGGGCATCCACCAAACAGCAACTTTGGGGCTGTGAGGGAAGATGTAGGGCCCCTGCAGCTCCAGCCAACTCCTCACATGCTGGGGTCACCAACATTGTTCCCGGTTGGTGGGAGCAGCTATTTTTTGCTTGCTCCCGCTTGGTTGGAGCTACATGTTTTTCCCTACCCCAAGGACACCGGAGCATTTTATGGCTCAGTAAGGGGGGCCGAGCAGCTCCTCCCCTTTTTTTATCATTCAGTCCCTGGGATAGGGTCTCCGGGTCTATTTAGGCTTGGGGACTCATGGCCCCCCTTTAGTAGGTGAATTTGGCTGGGGGCATGTGGTCCCCAGGGCCTCACAGAGGATTGGGAAGGGGGGTCATGTACCCTCTACGCAAAAAGAATATTGTATGCTGCCCCTCTGGCCATGGAGCACCCCAGTGGGGGCGGGATTTAAGAGAAGCACAGGAGCCTGTGCTTTTTAAAAAAATTGCCATGTATTCACACATCATCTGCAAATTCTTGGAACTCTGGGACCCCACCATCAGGCTTAGTGGGTCAAGGTGTCCCTAGCCTGTCCCCTTAAATCATTGTTTTACCCTTTTTCTAGGGCTCTGGACTGGGTCTCAAGTCCTAAGACGGCTGCAGCAACATCATGGTTGATGCAGTGGCAGCCAATCAGATCTCTCCTTGAGATCTGTCAGCCCGAGGATCCTAATAGGTGTGAAATATGCAAAGTTTTTGAGGATTAATTGCTCAAAGACTACTGAACGGATGTACACCAAATCACAAAACACAGTCTCTCTGGACCAAGATCTAGCTTTCTGCCGAATTTGGTGTAAATTAATTCAGTGGTTTGTACTGTAGCAGTGTATAAACCTCCTAGGGAAAAATAAATGGGGAAAAGCTTTTTCACCCCACCCCATTTTCTCGGCCACCCACTTGACGGATCCCCCAAAAAACATTCCAGTTAGGAGCTTAGGTGAAAACATTTTTTGGGGAAGTTTTCTGAAGATTCATCAAATAGCGCCAAAGATATAAGCAAACCACAAAAATGTGTTTCCTATATGGGTATATGCGTCATATAAAGGTATAGCTATGGATAATATGTGTATGTGCATGTTCAGCTAAATGTATACATATATGTATATATTCACATGTGTATGTCTATATGCATATATGCATTATTTTTTTATTTAAAATTAAATAAATAAATATTTATTTTAAAAACACTTTCACCTCAGCATTTCCCTCCATGCTCAGACTGATCCCAAACCTTTCCGACTACAATAGACTCACAACCATGCTTTCAGGACTCTTCTCTATTTCTATCTAATTCTTTCATCTAATAGGTGCACACCATTCCGAATAACATCTTATATATTCCCTTTACTATTCAACTTCAATTAAGCCATCACTATTCAGAGTTCTAGAGTAAAAGCATGAGATCATAAGGACACAGACTTAACAAACTAACCTCAATTAATCCCACAAGGGAGGAGGAAGCATAAATTACTAATCTACTGCCTATATCCATTTAACCCTCGGTTCTGGAGTAGCATTCTACTCACCGAAAAGCACTTCAACACCTTGCCAGGGGTAGTAACTGGTAAATACAATATACAGTTACAATTACAAATGTATCTCAAGGTTTAATCAGGTCAGTCTATGAGAAGAATGTTGTGACATCTCCAAAATCCATAGATAATGGTTCTGGTTTCTTGCAATGGAAACAATGCTATCTAAACAGCTACAGACTACACAAATCAGTGCATCTAAGGCATGCCCATTTAAATTACTTAAAAAAAGAACACTTAAGCACTAATGAAAAACGTATATGGCAGGCCAAAGTTTTAAAAGTAAAAAGCAGACATTGTTTCTAATACAGATTACATTCCAAATAGTATAAATATGTAGCTAAATGGAAATACATTTTGAACACGTTTGGAAAAGTCAATAGGTCTGGCACAGGCCACCTTTGTCAATTTTCTTTTTTTATGGGTTATTTAAAACTGTATTATTGTTGGAACTGCTGGGCTCTCATCTTTCTAAAAATGGTTAAAAGCAAAAAGGAATTTGGTCTTATAAAGCACACACTACCCTAGTAGAACACGGCATGACTCCTCCACTATGGCGGAGGAGCGTATCACCCCCGCGAGCAGCAACAGCTGCAAATTGAAAAATAAAAATGATAATAAACAACGTCTATTATTGTTTTCATTTTTCAAGGGGCGCATGTGTCTTTGGCCAGCTGTCTTGGATGGCCAAACACACATGCGCACTGAGCTGTCTCCAATCCAACACTGTATTGCCGAGATGGACAGAGCAGGCACTGTCTCCCAGTCTGCCTGGGAGGGCAAAGCTAGGGCACTCAGGCCAATCCTAATGCTGCGGTATGTTGCCAGCAGCATGTGAGCAGCATTAGGATTGGCTGCCGGGCAGACTTGAAGCCTGTGCCTGCAGTGAGTGGAGGCAGAAGAACGGCACGGCAGCAGCGATGCAGTGGGTCAGGTAATTTTGTTTTTTAATTATTATTTGTAATGTTGTCTTTGTTTTGTGCCTCAAACCCTGCCTCTTTGCCCTGACAGGAGCCGCCACTGAATAATGCTGTCACTCCCTGGGAAGTAAGCCAGTTGCTGAAATGGGTTAACCATTGCCCCACACTGTATGCTGTGGTGGCTGTAGGGGATGAACTAAAAATGTGAAGACACAATAACAGACTAATGGATGAAGAGGGCTCACTGATAGTGTCTACAATTAAGTATATTATACACGTAATTGTAGTAAAAACAAAAGGTTTTGGCTAACACTAAATCTAATTGACTAAAAGCAATAATGCTTTAGTCCTCAAAAAGAATGCATTGCCATAGTAGACCTGGCACTGCAGGTAACTGTAGGAAAACGTCTCTCATGGCATAGTTACCCCCTAACTTTTTGCCTTTTGTTGATGCTAAATATGACTGAAAGTGTGCTGGGACCCTGCTAACCAGGCCCCAGCACCAGTGTTCTTTCCCTAAACTGTACCTTTGTCTCCACGATTGGCACAGCCCTGGCACACCGATAAGTCCCTTGTAAATGGTACCCCTGGTACCAAGGGCCCTCTGGCCAGGAAAGGTCTCTAAGGGCTGCAGCATGTAGTATGCCACCCTCGGGACCCCTCACTCAGCACATGCACACTGCCTCACAGCTTGTGTGTGCTGGTGGGGAGAAAAGATTAAGTCGACATGGCACTCCCCTTAGGGTGCCATGCCCACAACCCACTGCCTGTGGCATAGGTAAGTCACCCCTCTAGCAGGCCTTACAGCCCTAAGGCAGGGTGCACTATACCACAGGTGAGGGCATAGTTGCATTAGCACTATTCCCCTACAGTGTCTAAGCCAAATCTTAGACATTGTAAGTGCAGGGTAGCCATAAAGAGTATATGGTCTGGGAGTCTGTCAAATACAAACTCCACAGTTCCATAATGGCTACACTGAATTCTGGGAAGTTTGGTATCAAACTTCTCAGCAGAATAAATCCACACTGATGCCAGTGTGGGATTTATTGAAAAATGCACACAGAGGCCATCTTAGAGATGCCCCTGTATACCAGTCCAACTACTAGTGTTAGGCTGACCAGTTTACACCAGCCTGCAACATCCAGACGGGGTTCTGGCCACATGGGGTGAGTGCCTTTGTCACTCTGTGGCCAGGAACAAAGCCTGTACTGGGTGGAGGTGTTTCCCCCCTCCCCCTGCAGCAACTCTAACACATGGTGGTGAGCCTCAAAGGCTTAAGCCTGGTATTACAGCGCCCCAGGTCATTCCAGCGAATGGAGATGCCCGCCCCTCCAGACACAGCCCCCACTTTTGGTGGCAAGTCAGGAGGAGATAATGAGCAAAACAAGGAGGAGTCACCCACAAGTCAGGACAGTCCCTACGGTGCCCTGAGCTCAGGTGACCCCTGCCTTAAGAAATCCTCAATCTTGTAGGGATGTGCCCCCCTCGCCAAAGGGAGGAGGCACAAATAGGGTGTAGCCACCCTCCAGGACAGTAGCCATTGGCTACTGGCCCCCCAGATCAAAACACACCCCTAAATTGAGTATTTAGGAGCGACCCTGAACCCAGGAAATCAGATTCCTGAAACAAGAAGAAGGACTGCTGACCTGAAAGCCCCGTAGAGACGATGGAGACAACAACTGACTTGGCCCCAGACCTACCAGCCTGTCTCTAGACTCAGAGAACCTGCACAGTGACGCATCCAGCGGGACCAGATGACCCCCAGGTGACTCCAACAACGTGGACACCCTGAGACGACCTCCCTGCACACCCACAGCGATGCCTGCAGAGAGGATCCAGAGGCTCCCCCTGACCTTGGCTGCCCGGTAACAAAGGAACCCGACACCTGGAAGAAGTATTGCACCCACAGCGCCCAGGCCCGAGCGAAACCAACTATTGGTGCTGGAGAGACCAGCAGGCGGCCCTCATCCTAGCCCAGTCAGTGGCTGGGCCGAGAAGCCCCCCTGTGCCCTGCCTGCATCGCCAGAGTGATCCCCGGGTCTCTCCATTGATTCCTATCTACAACCCGACGCCTACTTTGCACACTGCACCCGGCTGCCCCTGTGCCGCTGAGGGTATATTCTGTGTGCCTGTTTGGGACCCCCCCAGTGCTCTACAAAACCCCCCTGGTCTGCACCCCAAGGACACAGGTACTTACCTGCTAGCAGACTGGAACCGGAACACCCCAGTTCTCCATAGGTGCCTATGCTACTTGGGCCCTACTTTGACCTCTGCACCTGACCGGTCCTTTGTTGCTGGTGCTGGGTATTTGGCGTTGACTTGAACCCCCAACAGTGGGCTGCCTATGCCGGGAGACTGAACT
Organism: Pleurodeles waltl; assembly: GCF_031143425.1. NCBI lineage: Eukaryota > Metazoa > Chordata > Amphibia > Caudata > Salamandridae > Pleurodeles > Pleurodeles waltl. Next base: position 346,716,284 of record NC_090437.1, on the reverse strand, counting down.
TGTAAGTGCTTTACTTACCTGAGAAACTAACCAATACTTACCTCCTCCAGGAACTGTTGATTTTTGCAGTATCCACTTTTAAAATAGCTTAATGCCATTTTTGCCAAAGCTGTGTACATTGCTGTTTTAATTCAAAGTTTCATACTTACCTGTGGAAAGTACCTTACAATTTATGTACTAACCTAAATTCTGAATCTTGTGGTTCTAAAACAAATTAAGAAAATAATATTTTTCTATATAAAAACATATTGGCCTGGAGTTAAGCCTTTGAGTGTGTGTTCTCATTTATTGTCTATGTGTGTACAACAAATGCCTAACACTACCCTCTGATAAGCAAACTGCTAGACCACACTACCACAAAATAGAGTATTAATATTATCTAATTTTGCCACTATCTTACCTCTAAGGGGAACCCTTGGACTCTGTGCACACTATCTCTCACTTTGAGATAGTATATACAGAGCCAACTTCCTACAGTAACTATTTTGTACTTCTTGTGAAAGAGCAGAAACTATCACTCACAGCGATGTAGCGGATGGCTAAAGTGGGCTGAGCCATTTTCCCATGTTGCGTGCTGTAGGGAGCAAATGAAAAATGTATATGACACAACATCAGACCGGCATCTGAAGAGGGCTGGCTAAAAGCCCCTATGCATCAGTAAACTCTATATAATAATTTTGGTAAAATCAAAAGGTTGTGGCTAACACCATACCAAAAAAAGGCTCTGACACATGCCACTTCTAATGTGAGTAGCTGACTCGATTGTCCTTATTCATTCACAAAAGAAATTCAACTCTCTCTGGAAAGCACTTTCATGCCTCACTGTTTGGCATTTTACACAAATCCCTTAACACAACATAACATAAACATTAATCAAGCAATACACAAGGGGAAGAACTAAAGAAATGTGCATGTGAGTTAATTATTGATTTTCTTGTCCACTGTAACTAATGGAATAAGAAGACAGAGGCGGAAGCTTTTAAGTGTCTTTGGCACCCAATTTCACAGAAAGTATGACAGATATTATAAAACCGAAATGTGAGAGTGCTTGGAACAACTGTAAAGCTGTAGAAATTACAGGTTTAGGTCAATAACAACCCTCAATTGCAACCCATATTCCAATATATATATATATATATATATATATATATATATATATATATATATATATACAGTATATATATATAAATATATATATATATATATATAGAGAGAGAGAGAGAGATATAAATATATATATAAATATTTTTTTTTAAAGCAACTGTATTATTAAGCACACATTTATTACCACAGTCAAAGCTCACATTCCACATTTCAAAGATTGCATTTATTACATTTTATAATGATTTTACACAGGGGTGCAACCATTCTACTAGTCAGAAAGACATTTTAATATGATTTCATCTCACTGCACAAATGAAACCCCTTGCACAGTGATGTAAAACAACGCCATCACATAAACCCTAAATTCAAAAGTGCACACTGGACTTCTACATAGGCCATATATTTACACTCTTATGTAGACATATATATATGATTATCAGATTATCACATGTGTATATGTCTAGTTCTGCATTGCCCTGGCATTTGTGCGGCTTTCTTATTATTTCCAAATTATTGTTCAGTGTAAGTGATTTCTGAAGAGGTTGCAATGTCAAATTTCACTTTGCATTGTTGCAGAATAAAATTATATATGCGCAGCTTGAGCACAGTGGAAGAGCATGAGACTAGTCACTGGCTGAAAGGGGTACAATCTTCAAACATTTAAGCGCCGGTGTTTTAAACGGCTCGCACTGGCAACCTTCAGCCAAGTACCGCCTCATATATATAGATTTTTGCAGAGATGTGTAGCAGAACTTGCCTGCTAGCAGCAGGTGGTGACTTCAACACTGAGACTGTGAGTGCCCTCTTTTAAACGCATAATGCTAGTCTGTTTACAGTGGCACTCGGAGGAATGGCTAAAAGGATGGAAGCTGCATTGAGTTAAATTGGCTTCTTTTTTAGCTTCGGGATTTAAGTTTGAGGTGGTCCCTTGGGGACAATAGCCCACAAGACAAATCTGACACATCCACACCGGCTGGCATTAATGCAGGCCTTTGTTCCGTGATATAATGAGTGTCAGGGGACTGACATTTCTCCGCTCATCTGAAAATGGCGGTCTCTCCAGGTCATGGTTGAGGTGCATTCGCCGACAGCTTCGGTATTAGGAAAGCTGGCATTACTCTGGCATGCGCGCTTACCGCTTAATAACGGGTCCAGGGTCTCCTGCGGTATCCTTCTCTCTGTGTCTAGAAAAATGTTTAATTCACGACTAAATAGCTTCGTTTTTCACATACGCAGCGCGCCAACCGTAATGAAACTCCATGATCCGGCTGCGCATTGATAATTATTTTATAAATAAATGGCTCTTCTGGAGAGCTGTATCTATCGCTTGCTAGAGAGCATATGCCTTTCATTAATCCATCACAATCCAAACGAGGCCTGCCCTGACTGCTGCGCTTGCATCTTCCGCCTTCCCTCCATCACTGTCCACAGATAGGGCTTTTGCGGTTGAGGGAGAGCTGCAAGGCGCACACTTCTCCGCACGACTGATGGCTCGTCAATAACATTAGCCAGCATTATGGGCCACATTGGTGTAGCGGAGGATCAATACGGCCGAGTAAAAACTCTAATAAGTTGACATGGCCATTCTCAGCAGGTCTCGCGTTACAAGAAATGAGTTTTTTCTAAGGAGCCCGCGTCAGCGCTGCTTACTGGCTCCACACCCTGATGCCTTGACTATGATTGATTACTCTAAGACTGTGGGCAGGGCAAAGAGAGCTTGTAAAGGTGAAAACATCATTTAGATGAGCAGGGAGCTTTAAAAAGTCTGTCCTTTCTGTTAGCCAACCATCCTTTCTTATAACCAATCAATGGCAACTGCTGAAATATTATATTTTCACAACACGCCCAATCATTTCTGACTTGCCTCTATTCTCGCATCAACTCCAACACACAGGCACACTACTCATTGTAGGCCTTTTGACAGCATGGCCGCTGGTGTCCATTTTACTTTGGGTTATCTAGCTAAAGCACCACAATATGCTAAGTGCCTTCCCAAGGGTCTAATTGAACATTCCATGAAAAATCTTCCAGCACTAACCTCCAGGTGAGGTGGTTCTAGCCATTTCTTTAATAACTCACATAATCATCTATTCTGGTTTAGCAAATTGTCTGAGGGAAACTCTTTTCAATCAGCTGGGGACGAGGTATTAGAAGAAATCGGTGGAGCAGCATGGCCAAGCTAATCAGGCCGCAGGTCAGCCATTTTGCCAACTGCTGAACACTACAGCACTTCTATTCATTTATTTTATCCATCTGCCCAAATATAGTTAACATTTTTAGGACTGGAATTTCAACAGCGTGTCAGCAAATAATCACCATTCCTGCCTAAAACCCTACTTCCTATTTTGTCCGTTATTTTCTTCTTTCATTCTCCCTCTTCCGTCCTCTTGTTTTTTTTTCTTTATTGTTGTCTGGCTGTATCCTGTATTGCACTCTATCTGTGCTTTTCATCCTAACTTTTTTACCTGATGCTTTGCTTTCTGTTCTTTTCTCTTTGCATTTTGTCTTTTTATTGATCTTCTTTATGTAAATCTTTTTAACACTTTTTTTTTCTCTATAGATTCTTGTTTTTCCAACCCGTATATTTTTTTCTGTTTTGCTAATTCTTTTCTTCACTTCAGCAATGAACATCTAAAAGAACCCATCCAACTAAATTATATTTCAGCAATACAATACCAATTATACTCTCACAACATTAAAGATTGTGTTGGCCTTGAGCGTACAATGGTTTGAACGGTTCACTTAAAAAAAAGTCTAACAAAAACAGATGATCAACCAAATGTGCTATGTCCGTGGTGACAGAGCCATTTTTTTACTTCAACTATGTTGTTTGCTAAATCCTTTTATAGGTGAAGTGTTCCTATTTAATCTTTCCTTGGGTCCACAACAGTAAAACTAGATGTCACCAAATGTGTGGACAAGTAACTGTGTATCCGAGAGGCTTTGGTATAAGCGTATTAAATTGCTGTTAGTTCTACTAATCAATAATGCACTTATATCAATTAAGATAATTTGTAAACAGATAGCGATATACAAAATATAATCACATAAAAAGAACGAATAGTGTAGATATTGAAAGATATGCTATTTCATGGTATATTGGACAAGTTGTATCCCCATCTAGATTGAAAAGAAAAATGTGTGATTTTGCTGTTCAATGTATAATACTAGGCCTCGATTATGAGGTCAGCATGGAAATAAAAATATCGCACCTTAGAGTAAGAGTACTCAAGCAACAGGATCCTTTGAAAGATCATTGGCAACCTCTCAAGAACCCCAAAAAGAGACAAGGAGGGACTCTCTATAGAAGTGACAATGTGATCTATGAAAAATTCACTTTTATTTGTTTTTATAGGGGGTGTCCACCAAGTACCAACTCTCAGTTTCACTCCACATGTTGCAGCGCTCTGCTTAACTCTTTACTTTAGCATTATGAATGAGAAATATTTTTGTCAGTATTGAAGATCGCCAATGACAATTTCATCATTGACCTTTCGTAATTCAAGATTCCATCATAATGGGCTCAAAGGCAACCAAGAGCAGTGTTATTGAACTGGGACCATGAACAGGGCATGGTTGTAACTTATGGCGTCTTCAACTTTAGGTATGTAGCTCCATGAGGACGTAGATGTAGCGTGGACAATAATTAAATGCACCTGCCATTGGATGTTCAAGTAATAGTTTGGTTTGAAGAGGCTAAGAGCTAGGGATGTGGCACAACGAATGATTCCATGGATTCATCCACATGCAGTTTTGCTTTATTATTACCTGATGTAAAACAATGTTCATTTATGATTACAGCTGGGGAACATTAATGCTGTCTCACAACAAAGCGTGTTTTGAGTCCAGAATGACGCAATACTGAAAGGAAACCGAGATGCTGCCCTGATTCACGAATGATATAACGATTATTTACAGGTCTATGGATTGTCAAAAAACTCACACCAATCGTTACTGCTTATTCTTTCATAAGCACCTGCGCTGTCATTAAGAGAAATGTTTGACTTTCCAAGTCAAGCCTCAAAACCAAATGCCGGGGAGAGTAAGGGAAGCACGATATTGGCAAACGAATTGACTCATGTGAAGAATACTTTATTGGATTTTAAACCTGTGCAATGTTTTTTTAGACATAATATTTGAACTAAAATGTAAACATCAACGGGGCTAGCCAAAGGTCAGCATCGAGGTTAATGTTTTCAATAAAGTAGAAAATAGAATTGGTCCCATGGGACCAGTGGCAAATATCACCGAAATAACAAATTATTTCTTTTCTAGGGGTGAGGGACAAATAAAATCATTGTAAGAAGGTAGTGATCATACAATGCAATAAAATGAATACCCATGCAAACGTACAACCATCACTGGTGCAAGGACAGCCAAAACGGCAAGCAGTAACAAGAACAAAACCCAGGAAAACATCTACAAACCACAAAATACTTGCATCTGTGAAGAACAGCAAACATATGGAAGTGCAGATAACAAACTGCTTGCTATAAAGCAGTCACTTAAGTTCGGACTCTCCCCTTCCTGTATACTATTCTGAATTCCACCTTTGTGTAGCTTGATTTCTGTACCTTTCTAAAATAAAATGATACAGCGCAAAGAGAGGGGAATTTCTGGGCCCCCATCGTGAGGCTAGCGTAGCCTGCTCCCCAATATGAAATTCACCGAACATGTACAGCACGAACGTCAATTCACCAACATGCCAGGGGTAGCGGGGTTGACATCACACGCTACTTAACCTTTACGTTCACTCTCACGCATACCTTCACGTACACACACATTTACACATACACACATTCATTCTCACATACGCACATTCTAACCCACAAGTGCGTACACAGCATACATTTAAAATCATTTTTTACTTACCTCAGCTCCCTGAGAGAGTCATAATCCAGGAAAATTGCAAGTCATTCTTTATTACTCTACCTGCGAATAACACATTATTCACTATTAGTGTAATAAAAATTGACGAAAAAAGAAAGTGGGTCTGCCCGTGTGTTCCTGGGACTGAATTTGCCACCTCTGAGGCCAGGGGTCACAAAGGCAGTGCCAGGGGCTGCAAGCCAGAGGTCGCAGTTGCGACCCCGGGCAACCCCTACATGACGTTCATGATGTAGACGAGTTATGAAAAGGAACCACAGCCTCAGAGAGAAGCGGGACCCATCGGGGAAGGTGGCTCCTAGTAGTTGGGGGTCTGGAGTAATGTGAGTATAAAAGCATGAAGCACAGCGGTTTGCTCATCGCTGTTTGAATGGCCGTGGTATACACTGCTCCGTGTGCCAGTGGCACACACACAATGGTGTATACCACTGGTTCCCAACCTTTTGACTTCTGTGGACCCCCACTTTATCATTACTGTAACCTGGGGACCCCCACTGAATCATTACTGGAATCTGGGGATCCCCCCCCACCCGAATCATTACTGAAAGCTGGGTACCTAGTCTGTTAATCTTATTAAATTTTCTTAGCAGTTATGGACCCCCTGAGGAGGCTTTGCGGACCCCCAGACTCCCCTAGAACACAGGTTGGGAACCACTGGTGTATACAACAGCCATTCCATGGTATGGCTGTTTCCCCTTGGTAAGAAGTGAAGATGTGTATGTAGGTGCAATGAAGAACGGACTTGAGGCAGGTAGAAACAATGACGGACAACGGTCTTTTTTAGGGAACTGAGGCCAGCAGTACTGAGTAGTCCATAGAGACACTTACCCAATATTTTATTTAATGGCGTTGGTTTAATTAATGTGCTCTCCTGGGGAACTGATTAGCCAATGACAACTTTCGGACTTTCAGCCGTTGCAGGGTAAATCCATGACAAAGACTATCTGGGCGACTGAGGAGAAGAGAAGATAACTGAACATGACTAATGACTGATACAAATGTGGCTTATCTGACATTCTGAATATGAAACAGCAATAAACTCATACAGTTATTTTGATCTTAAACTGTACATAGGAATTTAAATTTAAATCTTGAATGAAATAAATCAGATGTAAATACGCATGTGCATGGAACATTTATAATATGGATTTCAGATTACTGTTATTCCTTCATTATCATTCCCGGGCATGCTTCTCTTAGTCTCATTTGATTTGATTTGTTTTAAACACACGTTTTCTAGGAAAATTAACATCCATCTTTACCTTCATTACAAGTGTTTTCTTTTAGTTGAATAACAAAGATAAACACCAGGGACAGTCAGACATTGACCCCCCAATTCCTCCACCCCCCCCCCGATTCCTCATGCAAATGTTTCCCATAGTGGCCATGCCCTCCACACCACTGGAATAGCATGACATCATCTCTGTCTGAGGGTCAAGCCTCTGAAGCTTTCAATTTCTTCATCCAGCGGTTCAGTTACAGGGTGTATTGGTTCCAGACATACTCCCCGGCAGTCCACCCACACCTTTCCAGATTTTGGTGCATTTCTGGGGACAGTCTCTGGCTGTTTATACAGATTTCTCCCTACCCATTCACGGGTCTAGGCCCTTTCTCCAATCCTCAACCACAGGGGGAATGACATCCGTCCAATGGCGAGCCACATTCCTTTTGGGAACTATTAATCCCAGGTGGAGCAGGGCCAACTTTTACCTGCCACTGTCTATGTCCTCGCTTTTGTGTAAAAGAGCAGGAATTTATCATCCCAGAACATAGCTTAGACAAGATGTGATGCCCACCCAAAACAGTCTAAGCTTACTACAGCTCCCCACCATGTGCAAGAGGTCTTCCTCTTCATCTTGGCAGCAGAGGCAATCACATCCACCCTCCACAGCCTACATCTGGTAAGGTATACTTTGGTGGGGTATTTTATTTGTGTGAGGTGGTGTCTAACTGCTGCTGTGACCAAGCTCCGAGGGAGGATGCCCTAGTGTTAGCCTATTCTCCATCTATGAGTTCCCCAAAGTCACTTCCCAGGCCGATCATATTGCGGCAAATATTTAATTTGATGTGGGTGTTTTGTAATCTGTTGAATGCCCCTAGGATATCATTGATGAATCATTTCTGAAGGGGATTATATCAGTTTAGTAAGTTAAAACACCAAGATATAGACTACTCAGAAAATGTATCCCTAGGCTCTATTAAGAATGTGAAACACTCTTGGTCAAAATGAGACATTGTAGTAACCATCCCATGAACTTTCCACCTACCCACTTTTGATGTCAAAAGGCCAGAATCATCAGGGGTTCCTGAATCTTTAAGATGAGATTTTCTCTATGTCTAAATATAAAAGTCTCTAGTTTAAGAGGTAATCCTAAATTGAAACTTGCCAGGCTAGCTTCTGCAATCAAAGCTAAGTTCTCATATTCCAATTAGCGAATCCAAATTCTGGGAAGACTATTGTTCTCCAGTCTCTTGCCAGACAACACCACTAAGTTCCTTTCAAGACTTCAATGACACAGATCACTTCCATCAAGGAGCTTTGCATGGATAATTGTCTCTTCTCTCAAATGTATCTTAGCAGTGGGCCCGTACACAGCATGTATGGTGAAAGATCAACAATTTGTTGGATTTGTGAAACTTTGCACTCCAACTAAGTGTAGGCCTCATTTAAACAGAATCCTCTCTGTGATGACCCCAAGGTTCCTGACTTTAGTGTAGACATTCCAGACAGTTGGAAGTGCCATATGAATTAACACCTTGAACAAACTTCTGAGACCCTCTGATCTGTAACTGAGGAGAGTTATATGGAATCCTTTAGATAACCCTTACACCCTTCTGGTGCTTGGAGTGAAGTAGAGAACTTGTGTCACTGAGCGAAGTCTCTGGAGTTGAGTCGGAAGAAACTTCACTTAGCATGTTCCTCTAAGTGAAAGCATACAAACGAATGGTATACTGATTGTATAACAAAACAGACACCACTACTTGTTTGCAACCAGATTCCAGTCAGCAAAGACTACCTGAATCACACCCCCACATTGCTTTGACTGGCTACCACGGAGTGGAAATGACAGCTATTCATGCGTCCAGAGAATGAAAGGAAAAAGATAGTGAGCCCCAAACCCACTACGGGCATTGAGACCACAAAGCTGCACCTTTTAGTAGTATTCTTGTGTTTTAGTAGTTGTTTTTTTCTGCGGTTCTTGGGGATATCTTTCTTTTACAGCACTAAGAAGTGGTTACATAACGTGCACAGAAATAAATGTAACATAACACAAAACACAGCATTAAAGCAGGCGTAGCCTCAGGCAAGATCTTGAGTCATGAGGTGGTTTAGAGATCAAGAGTCTAAGGGGAAAATCTGGTTGTATGGATTTCAAAGCAGGATACAATCCATTTGATACTTTGTGTAGGCTACTGAGGAGTCAGTGAGTCCTAAGACTGAAGAAGATGTGTAGATGAAGTTGTACACAGGTTCCGTAGTTTAAAGGGTTGGAACACTTTTGATTTGATCAGTGGCTCCTGACATAATGCGCTGACACGTATATGCCAAGCTCAAGATGCATTTGGGACTGTGAAGGGATGTTAACAGTTTCAGGTCATTTTGCCTGAGTTGAGGAACTTTTCCACCTCTTTAGAAAGGTTGGGAGCTGACATCCTTGTTGGACTGGAGAATTCCTCTTTCGCCTATCTAAATTGTGTAGTGGTTTTCACTTCCAGTTGGAAGAGTCACCTGAGCTTCGTGAATAATAAAGCACACACGTCTCTGCAGACAGCTAATTTCAGGATCAAAAGGAAACGTGGAAAATTGGGCTAAACTTGGTGGTATAGGTTAGTCACTGGGTGAGTGCAGGGAAAATGAAAGCTAAAGATGAAAACTGTTGACTAAAGATGACATTGCATTCATGGACCTTATTATAGAAATTGTTCCTGGAGCACAACGGGTATTCACACCCATTGTTACACTTCTCTTGTAAGCTAATATTACAGAAGGGCATACATATGCTTTTGCCAAATAATTGCAGTGAAACAGAAAGTCGATGTTCAATATCTTGCTTGGGGTCCCGCAAATGCCTTTGACAGTGCTTGTGTGCAATATTACAGATTCAGGCACAAAAAGACCCTAGAGGGATATGCTATGAGGGCACTACAAGCACAAGGAGGACACTTAGCACCCCCTCCTCAGTACCCTTTAGGAGGCAACATGGATGGTACACCTCAAACTAAGATTACTTTTTAAACTATGATAATAGGGCAAATGATGCATTCTGACACAACTAGTACCAACATTAGTATTCACAGCCAGACAATAGGGCAAATGATGCATTCTGACACAACTAGTACCAACATTAGTATTCACAGCCAGACATAGGTAACATGAATGATAAGGCAATTGATGATGGTAGCAATCGGGGTAGGTATTCATTCTAATACACAAAGTAGACAGGACATCAAGAATGCCGCACCACAAATCTTTCAAAGGGTCTTCTTCCCACCTACATGCACTGACCAAATGATATTAGTGAACAGAGCACAAGGTGAATGGGAGACACCAGGATTGTTAGTAACCAGAACATGATCACACCCAAGGTTGTATACTGGCACATATGAAGATAAATATCAGAGAGCAAGTCCACAATACACTTAAACACACTACAGAAGGAACTAAAAAAGATGGTGATAAAAAAAATGGTAGCCAACCAAGAATGGTGAGAGAGTGAATGGCATATGTGGTAGAAGGTAAATGAAAGTAGGTGATCAATGGAATTTAAAATATACTGGAAAGGAGCAGGTTGTATCGAATGATTTTAAAAATAATAGAAGGAACCCTCTTAGGAAAAATGATCCAGATGACAAAGGGCAAGCAATGCCCCTAAAATCTGAAACTCCATTCCAGTACACATCAGGTCAAACCATTCTTTCCAGATCTTCAAGAAGCAGCTGAAGGGCCTCCTCCTCAGCCAACATTTTAGCTAGCAAGTAATCTATCACCCACAAGACCTATTCCCCTCCACTGGGATTTCTCCACATAACTCCTGTTTACACTCCAATATGTGTGATTATGGGAAGCTATACTTTTTATATGATTGATTTGTCGTGAACATGTACTATTGTAAAGCGCTGTGATACCCTCAGGTCTTGCCAGCGCTATATAAAACTCTAAAAATAAAATAAAATAAATAAATAAATAAAACCTAGGTGCTAAAAGGTTAAAGAATAGGGTGGGTGTTATCCAAGCATCAGGTGAGCAGTGACTACAACAAGAAAGAAAAGATTCATAGGCAATGCCAAAGTTGCAGGCAGAGAGAGAGAGAGAAAGAAAAAAGTAGCAAACAGAAGAGTCACAGGATGGGTGAAGGCTTGTAGAGAAGAATTAAAAATGTTCTAGCTGTCGCGTCAAGAATTTTAGATTTTATTAAGGACACGGAGGTGAGGATTATGCTTCTCTTCACTTTACTGACAAACACAGCAGCCAATGAAAGTGCAACAAATTCAAAAACAACAGAATCCCATGAACCCCAGTCCACCAATCATGGGTCTATATTGTCCATAAATAGCCTGAACGCTATAGTCCTTCCACATTCTTTGCGAAACCAATTCAAACACGCATTAAAACTTGCAAAACTTGTCCACGAACTCCATCCAGTTCTTCTGAAACAACCACATAGACGTATAATGATAAGGCTGCGCCAGCGGAAATTCACCGGGAAACTCACACTGCCGTGTTAGCTGTACCTGAATGAAACAAAAAGATCCAACTAATATCGAGATATACATTGGGAGGGTATCATATACACATTTTATCCTATAATCATTCAATATTCATACCACCCATGCAAAAAATTTGTGTATAGCGGGTGGGATAATCTTCGCCTCCGTGTCCTTAATAGAATCTAAAATTCTTGACGCGACAGCTAGAAATATTTTAATTCTATGTCAGGACTGGAGGCTTCAGATTATGCTAGTTTAAAGTCTATTTACTACTTCTAATACTACATTGACTATGGGTTTATGATAAAAAACCTTAATCTGCCTTAATCTGCCTTAATCGACCAATCTGCCGCAGCCATAATATCTTCTAATCTGGCTCCAGTAGCAAAGGCTTTTGAGGCCATGGCTCCTCTGACTGAGTGAGCTCCAAAAACACTTACATCAATACCCGTTTCGGCCAGTAACCACTTAACCCAACGAGCCAAAGTTGCTACAGAGACTGGACGAAAGGGCTTTGGTAATGAAACTAAAACCTGCCCAAAAGCATTTTGTCTGAATTCTCTTGTGGAATCTTCGTAGACTTTTAGACATTGAAAGACATACAGTTTTTTGTTCTGCGGAAAAGAGGAATATGAAATACATTTTGATGAGGTTTTTGTACGTCTAGAGATGGAAAAAGATACTCCCTCCGGAGTATATACTCTACCTGATAAATCCAGGGCTCTAACATCCGAGACTCTCCTGCAGGAAAGCAAACATAATAACACCGTTAATTTTGCAGATAATTGCTTGCGAGATAGGCCTTCATTATCCAGCCAATTCCTGAGGAAACGAAAGACAATGTTCACGTCCCATAAGGAAGAATACTTCGGTTGTGGAGGCTTTACCATACGAATACCTCTAAGTAATTTGCAGATTAAAGGGTGTTCTCCAACCGGTTTCCCTTGGATATGGGGATGACCAGCCGAAAGAGCTGAGTGACAATTGTTAATTGTCCTATATGCCAAACCCTGGGAAGCCAATTCAGAGAGGAAATTGGCTATGACGTGAATTTCTGACCCCAGGGGATCCAGACTCCTTGAATTGCACCAACGAACCCACTTCCTCCAGGCTTGTTCATATCTTTTCTGAGTGGAAGGGGCCCAAGATTGGGATAAGAAGAACATTGCTGACTCCGAAACTCCCGGCACTTGCCATCGTCGCCTGAAAGTCTCCAGGCCATCAGTGTTAACAATCCCTGCAGAACTAGAGGATGAGAACTGTTCAATGGATCCGTGAGAAGGTCCACTGACCATGGAATCCTCACCGGAAGGTCGCATGACAAGTTCATTGCCGTAGGGAACCAGGGCTGAGCACTCCACAAGGGAGTTATTAGAATGATTTCCAAGCGTTGGCGATGAACTTGTGCCAGGACTCGAGGAATCATCACAAATGGTGGGAAGGCATGAAGGAGATTCTTCGGCCACAACTGTAGGAAGGCATCCGTCCCCTTCGCTAGAGGGTCTGGTCTCCAACTGAAAAAACAAGGGACCTGACTGTTCAATCGGGAGGCAAATAAGTCCATTTGACATGTCCCCCAACGAAGTTGAAGGGCTTGAAACATGTCTGGACTGAGTTTCCAGTCGCTGCCATCCCGGAGAAATCGCGAGCTCCAATCCGCTGTTGTATTGGCAATGCCTGGAATGTATTCCGCTACCACCGAAATCTTCTGATTGAGGCAAAAATGCCAAAATTCCTTTGCTATCTCTGCTAAGAGGCGAGATCTGGTCCCCCCCAGGCGATTGATGTATCTGACCGCAGAGACATTGTCCATCCGCAGAAGGATACAACAATGAGCCCTGCGAGGGGCCAGGGACTTGATGGCAAAGGATCCTGCAAGGAGTTCTAGGCAGTTGATGTGAAAAGCCAACTCCCCCTGAGAACAACGACCCCCGGTCTCCACCGGGACGCACCGTGCCCCCAGCCCCAAAGGCTGGCATCTGACTCTATCACCACGTACAGACTGGACAGAAAAATCGCTCTGCCATTCCACGCATCCATGTGGTCTAGCCACCAAGAAATCTCCGTCTTGGCTTCTATCGAAAGGGGAACTAGTTCCGAGTACTGCAGGCCCTTCTGCAGGTGGAGGATCTTCAACCTCTGCAGGGCTCTGTAATGTAGGAGCCCCGGAAAGATCGCTTGAATGGACGAGGCTAAGAGACCGACAAGGCGTGCTAACGTCCTCAATGATATAGTCAGAGAGGCAAGCACTCTCCTCAACTCTTTCTTGATCAGGTTTCGTTTGCTGATCGGAAGAATTAATAGGGCTGCCAAAGAATCTATTTGGAACCCTAGGAATTCTATCTTCTGAGTTGGTACTAGACAGGACTTTTCGGAATTTATGACAAACCCGAGGTCTTGGAGTAATTGCAACGTCCAATTTAAATGGGTCAGAACGAGATCTCTCTCCTGGGCCATAATTAGAATGTCATCCAGGTAAATAATTAGACGTACTACTCGCTCTCTTAAGAATTGCACCACAGGGCGCAAGAGTTTGGTGAAGCACCAGGGTGGTGAGGAGAGTCCGAAGGGGAGAACCTTGAACTCGAACCAATGGTAACCCCATTGAAATTGGAGGAAACGCCTGTGAGGGGCAAAAATTGGAACTGAGTGGTAAGCGTCCTTGAGGTCTAGGCGCACCATCCAGTCTTTGTCTCTTAACAGATCTCTGAGGAGGTGAATGCCTTCCATCTTGAAATGGCGATACACCATCCAGGAGTTGAAAAGTTTGAGATTGAGGACCAATCTGGCTCCCCGCCCTTCTTCTGGACTAAGAAGATTGTGCTGGGGTGTGGGGAGGACCTCACCACCGCTCCTTTTTGAAGGAGCGAGAATATTTCTTCTTCTATAAATTTGTGATTTGCAAGGGAAAAAAGGAGAGGCATAGGAGGAGTCAAATGTCTCAGAGGGGCGTAAAATTCTAGTTGAAAACCTTGAACTGTCTGAAGAACCCACAGGTCTTGTGTAATTAGTCTCCAGGCTGGGAGAAAGTGCTGTATCCTGCCCCCCAAAATGACCTCCGAAGGAGGAATAATTCTCACCTGAGTTTGAGTTGTCCTGATTGGAGTTACCTCCACGATATCCTCTGGAGGATCGACCACGACCCCTGTAGCGATTGGGGTAGAAGTTGTGTTGGTCTGAGTAACCCCCACGATTGCCTTGAGCGGCGTGTCTGGGAGTCCGATATCTTCGGCCTGATGCTCGGCCCCTGAAACGTCCGGCCCAGATAAAAAGAGCGTTGTTGAACACTTTTTTCAATTTGGATTGAGCCTTGTCGAGGGCTGTAAAGGTAACCACATACTTGCTCAAATTGGAAATGAATTTATCTCCAAAGAGCATACCATTGGCCGAGGGCCCTGCCTCATTAGTGGCCAAATCTGCAAGTTTTGGGTACAAGCGAATGAGGAAGGATCTTCGCCGTTCCGTTGACATGGCGCAGTTGGCATTGCCAAGAAGGCAGATTGCTCTCTGTGCCCATTGTAGGATTGCATCTGTGTCTAACGGAGCCTCTGTTTCCTTAGATTGAATGGCTAGATCCAAAATTTTCGTTAGGGGACCTGACACGTCCAGTAATTTGTCCTGGCAACCTCTCCATCACGATCCAGACCCTTCTTTGGGTCTTTAGCGAACTTTCGGAGAAAGGTCGCCATGTTTGGATCTAACTCGGGCGTTTCAGCTACTTTACCGAGAAGGGAAGGTCGAGGACATTCTGACCGGAGGGTGTTGCGCACCTCGTTCTCAAAACTTTTACGTAGCCGATCTTGGACGTAACTGCCGACCTCCTGGTTAGGAATCCATTCTGTGGAGCGAGGATGGATAATATCCTCCGGTGAGAGTAGCAGATTTTTGCCTTGAGGGGGATTGCTCTCGGGCATATTGTGTTGTGTCTTGCGCTGTTTTTTGCGTGGTTGGGGATCAGCCTGAGACTCGTCTGAGTCTGATTTTGAGGAAGAAGGATCTTGATAGCTAGACTTCGAGGATTGCAGGAAGTTAGATGATGGGGGTCATTCTGACCCTGGCGGTCCAAGACCGCCAGGGCCACGGATGACTGAAGCACCGCCAACAGGCTGGCGGTGCTTCATTGCCCATTCCGACCGCAGCTGTAAAGCCGCGGTCGGAAAACCAGGTCCGGCGGTTTCCCGCCGGATTTCCCCCGGCTGGGCGAATCCTCCATGGCGGCGCTGCTTGACCCCTTCCCGCCACCCTGTTTCTGGCGGGAACAGGTGTCCTGGGGCCCCTGGGGGCCCCTGCACTGCCCATGCCACTGGCATGGGCAGTGCAGGGGCCCCCTAACAGGGCCCCAGCCTGCTTTTCACTGTCTGCTATGCAGACAGTGAAAAGCGCGACGGGTGCAACTGCACCCGTCACACACCTGCAACACCGCCGGCTCCATTCGGAGCCGGCTTCTGTGTTGCAGGCCCCTTTCTCGCTGGGCCAGCGGGCGCTACCTTAGGTAGCGCCCGCCGGCCCAGCGGGATAGTTAGAATGGCCCCAGCGGTCTTTTGACCGCGGGGCGGCCAAATGGCAGTTCCCGCCTGGCGGGCGGCGACCGCCGCCCGCCAATGTCAGAATGAGGGCCGATGTTTCTTGAGGTTGGGAAAAACCTCCATAGGCATGGTCGCGCAACACAGAGGTTGCCATCTGCGACAGGATTTCTGCAGAGGGACTGCTATTTGAACGTTGCAGGTGTAAACCCATCGTTTCACCAGAATCTCCGGATTGTAGGCGAGGCTGCTGGCTATTCTCACCCAAAAATTCCCTTTTAGCGAAGTTTGACAGAGGTTGTGTAAAGGGTTTCAGGGCTTGGATTAGGGCCCAATTCACGGAGTCTTGCACGTGATGACCAAATGCCTCCACAAGTCTTTCCTCCAGCTGATGCTCTGCTGGCATCTCTTGCAGTTCGTCATACTGCTCATCATCATTGGCGTAGTACGCAATGTTAAAGGTACTGATAAAGGAGGAATTAGCAGGGGGGGGACAAAAAACCCTGAGCAGGAGATTTTTTATAAATATATTGTACAGTTGGTAGCTGTACAGCCAGCAGTCTATTGTGGAGGGAGCCACCTGCTTACAGAGTTTAACCTGTGCTATGCCAAAAAAGGAGATAACCAGGCAAAAAACTATTTTGTCCCCTGAGCAGAGCTCTCACTGTATTATTACAGCCCCTACGGGCGATCGTTGGCCGTTTGGAGAGTGAATTTCTTGAGATCTGCCTTCCCGGAGCACACGCGCGTTGAGAAGCTGGTCGGAATGAAGATTTTCCGATTCTTCTCAACGAGCATGCGTGAAAGCGGAAGTAGAAAGAGGACAACGTCCTCTACTCGGCGAGCCTAGGCTCGTCGAGAACGGCCTGCCCCCACTCCACGCCGGCGAGAAAAAACAATTTTTTTAAAAACTATTATCTGAACGAGGCACAATGTAAACAAGAAGCGCTTGCTTACGCGCTCGCGATCGCTGCCGTTAAACGAAATCTAATCTAGAAACAAAAGCACACGAAGCGCGCTGCACTTAACTGGCTGCTGGAGCAGCAAAGAAAGAGGAAGGACTATAGCGTTCAGGCTATTTATGGACAATATAGACCCATGATTGGTGGACTGGGGTTCATGGGATTTGTAGTTTTTGAATTTGTTACACTTTCATTGGCTGCTGTGTTTGTCAGTAAAGTGAAGAGAAGCATAATCCGAAGCCTCCGGTCCCGACATAGAATCAGTACAGTAAACAAATTAATTTTCGCCTCAACCAGATTAGTATGGATAGAATGAGATCATATTCACATCCAACCCGATACCAAAGAAAGAATGTTAAAATGGTGTCATTGAGTGAAGAGTAGTTAGAAAATAAAAATCTGAAAGTCGTTTGTGTAATAGCGATAGGGCAGATCAAAGATGAGATGGAACAGAGAATGCTTATTCCTCCATATCATGTTAAATTAAATATTGAGAAGAATTAGTAGAAACTCATCAAGCAGGAAAAATATGGCTAATGTTGGAGTCAGCTAATTTTAAAAATGTTAAGAGGGCAATAGAAATGTGCACATGGTATGGATAAGTGGCAGGGCATAGCACATCTCATTTTCGAATATCTGCGAAATATCCCCATTATTCACAGTTATCAATCTATATTCTGTATGTTTTGCAGTCAGGGTGGTGGATCTAAGAATTTAACAAAAATCCTAAAATGCCATTGTTTTATTACATATTAGGAAGGTATACGGCTCTCAAATTATTGGTGTTGTAAATGAATGTGACAGTTTCCAAGGGCTGATGTAACACACCCATCAAGGATCAGTCATGTAACTTGTCATTGTCACCCAACTAATAGCATAAATCATGCATGTACTGCAATCAGAAAATCATGTTAACAAGATTATCAATGTTACAATCTTTTTCGAAGTCTAATACATGGTTTCTCTTTAAGCAAAAACTGTTTTTAATATCAAAAATAAGTAAAAGGTACTGAGTTTTGTAAGGCATTTCAGAGGAAAAAGTGCACGAAAGTCAAAACTGATCAAATAAAACTCAGCACATCCCAGGATTACTGTAATTCACAGTCTGTATGGAAAGGTCATAGATATACAAAAAATCCTTCAACGATGTGTCCTGGGCACGAATCTAAGGAAGTATTTTTGTGGACCAGATAGGAGTGCTCCTCCTTACATGCAAGAGGTCACTAGTTATGCCTTTAACATGAACCCAAATACCCATTTTGCTCTACTTTTAAAGACAAAAGGAAGAGCACAGGAGTTTTGGTATCCTTTTGAAAACTGGTCCAAAGCTACATAATTGTTCTCCAATGATTATGTCAACCTCATATAGAAGGTAGGCACTGTTGGCCCAGAAGCGGTCTATAGTATGCAGCCACATGACAGAACTTACTGATCTTGTTGTAGCTAAGATGGTGATTAACAAATATGAAGATACAGAAAAATCTATCATGATAGGTCATTAAGGTATCGCTATTAGCTTAAAATTCCTTCTTATACCAGAGAAGTACATTTTGTTTCACATGGAGTGCACCAGAGTGACAAGCAGGTATGTCAAGAATTAGCTTTATTCAGAGCACTTGTTGAAACATGGCTCATGGACATTTTCAGGTTCTGGCTCGTTCAAGCAATAACTGCAAGCTATGAGAGGCCATCATGATCCTATCGCCCATGAAATGTATTTCAATGATCGGAATTTTCTACTAACGAGGACAAGATACCTAATGTTGTAAGTAGTGTTGAAGTGTTCATTCCACACTTCAACACAATGGCAAACCAGAACAGAATTACTTAGAAGTGATGATTTATTCGATTCTCTATGATGTGGACAAATTAACGGAGTATTGCAAATTTGGTATTTTTATAAACATAAGAATGCATCTACATTTTAAAAAGCTCTAACAAGGGTAGTGGTCAACTCCAAAACCTTGGAGAAGACATCTCATGAACAGTATATCAATCTCTTTATTACATAACTCCAGAATCTATGTATATTACTTCACGCAACCACTGATTTAGGGATCAATATAAGTGCTGTGGTACCACCTGACATTCATTACAGAACTCAAAATGTTTTCTCAAACCCTAAGTATTCAACACTTTTGAAGCTGAGCACGATGTATAGGGACTTACAGAGTAGCATTTAAATGCAACTGAAATATCTTGAATCACCGAGAGTTAATGTTCATTAATGTTCATACTTTGGAATGTACTTATCCATTATGTACTGACAATCTAAATCAGCTTGCTCTTCAACTTATTCTGTGCATATTAACTTGGGTGTGTGCTGCCCTACTCTTAGGTGTCCCTAAAACTATAGCTGCTGTGTTTCTCTGGGAGCTGTTGATGAGCCCTGCAATGGAGAGGACTTCAAATGGTTCTTGCCATGTGTAATCTCGAGGTGGAAACCCCCGCCCACCCCTTTAAGTCTCTCTCTGCAGGTCCTTGCTGGTGGCAGTTCATTACCATTTGTGGCATGCCTCACTGCATAAAAGAAATACTGCATGTTGACGTCCAATGTTAAATGAAGCCATGAGGCAATGGGCCAATGAGGATCCCTTTGGTATTTAAATATGTTTTATTAATTGTAATATTCAAAAATACTATCTGCATTCATTACTGGCATAGCCGAATATTGTTTATGAATTGTGACAAAGCTCATCAAAAATATTACCAGCATGCCTATTTCAAGCTTACCCATATATACTTTTGAATATCTGATGTAAGGAATGAATGGAGTTTGTAAGATGGAGGATAATTAATGCCCACAGAAGACAACTCTTTGTCAGGAATTTGGGGAAAGATCACACAATTATAGTGTCTTCTCTACGGCATGCAGGGTTAAGACCCTACTTTAACATTACAACAGATCAGATATGGAGAGTATGGAGAACAGGAATGTGCAAGCTAAGTTTGCATTGCAAGTACCTCACTTCTATGTTGAGGGAGTGTCTACCACCACCTTTTGGATAGACACCTTTAAAAGACATGGCCAGGCACTGGGTGAGTGCCTGGCAAAATCTCTGAGTTGTTTCAGCTTGCTCTGCTTTCCACTGGTCACCACTTGTCATCAGTTTCCTCGCTCTTATTTTTTCCATTACCTGGCCATTTGATTCATATTCCTCCAATACTCTCTGTCCTTTGATTCCCTGGGTTTCTCATTCATACATTCTTAAACCTTGTGCTCACTTCAGGGCAGATTTATGGAAAGTGGCGCTGCACCGAGTGTATTGCCAATTTCCCTGCGCCCTTTTGTGCCCCTCTACTGGCACCATGTGTGCACCGTATTTAAAATATGGCGCACCATGGAGCAGACTAGGGGGCAATAGCATAATTTTTCTTGACGCTATTGATGTACTCTGCAAGAGTAGGACCAAAATATTGCTGCTACACCTGCAGAGTACATAGGGGCCCATTATAAATAATGGAAGATGACTTTTAACACCTGCTCTGAGCAGGCGTTAAAAGTGCCATACAAAACGACACAAGGAAATCTCTTAGATTTTCTTGCGCCATTTTTTCAGCCCCCATAATGGGGGAAAGCCCCCCTTTGCATACATTATGCCTGGCGTAGGCATAATGTAGCACAAAGGGTTACAAAGTGGCACAATGCATGCATTGTGCCACTTTGTAAATATGGAGCTAGGATTTTGGCCGCGTTGGGCCACATTAGTGTAAAACAAATGATGCTAATGTGGCGCAAGGTGATGCTAGAGGCTTATAAATATGCCCCTTGCTTCCTTGATTCTCCATTTCTAGATGCTCTCTCAGTGTGCTGCCTCTCTCCATCTCAACTGTTCCTCAGTAGCTTCAGTTTGCGGCCACACTGTTACTGCTGCAAGCTCATTTCAGTACTGGTGAGCTACCTTTACTCATCTTGGAAGTCCTGAATCTTCTCCTTAGCAAATCCAGCTCCTGGCCTGATTCCTGGTCAGACTGGGGCTAGTCATGTCACTTCTTCACAGAGAGGTAAGGTAATAATGCCACTTGTGTTAGACATTGTGGACCTGATTCACAAAGGTACCTTACACTTTGCGTAAGTTTACACTTTGAAGTAAGTATACTACTTTTTGGTATTCATAAACTGTGAATGAAAGTCACTACTGAAAAAAAATAGTAGTACAGCCAGCACTAGACATGGCCAACCTCTGGTACTTCAACAACCCCCATAGACTATAATAGAGGTATAGAGTTAGTCTAAGAACTCCAAAGGAAACAAATGTTAAATGAAATTAAATTATTTAAAGTAGTTAAAATACATAGAAATATAATTACATTTTAAAAATATAAAAAAGTACATCTTTATTATTTAATTATAAAATATTTTAATGTTCTATTTTAAATTTACAAAATTATGTATTAATATTTTTTTTACAAAATAATTACATTGATTTTAATTTATAATTTACATCACTTTTAATAATTTTTCATCCGTTACATTTTTTTCTTTTTTACTTTAAACTTCATAAAAATAGTTGTAATTTATTTTAATATAGTTATATTATTGGAAGCCTTACACCAAAATTAATATAATAGTTAAGTAGTGTTTTAATAAATAACATAAAATATTTGTATCATTTATTTTCGAGGTAAATGCACATTTTTATTTATCCCATTCCGAAATCTCCATCCTGACTGTGGAATCACCCTGTAGTAAAATATAGGAAAATGTCAAAAACGTCGTAAACTCAAACAATAAATATCAAACATTTAGATGTTAACTATCAATGTAAAATAATTTCCTCACTTCGTCTGCTTCCTTTGTTTAGGTAGTTTGACGGAAATCCATAATTGAGTCTCCCGATGTGAACTATTGTTTATTGAAGGGAACATTGGCGAAATATTGACATAATGCAATGCAAGCCGCAACATATGCAATGGACTGTGCTCTGCAATTAATCACTAGGCACTATTCCTCTAGGCTTTTTCTAGACCTTAGATTCTATGCTGCCTGTGATCTTAAAAGAGGACCGATTTCAGGAGAGTCCCCACTTTACAGTGTGCATGTGTAATGACCAAAGGGGAAGTTTACTGGAAGCAGAAATTCTGTCCAAGATTTTGACTGTCAAATTTGCTAACATTATTCAGCGTATTCCATGTCTAAAGCAGAGTACCTTCAAGAATGGTTTTCTAAATGGAGTCCATATTCAATTAATTGCAGCCACACCTGATCCTGTGTCATGAGTCAGGAATGGAAACTCTTCTGTTTTCTATTCTGAGCTGATTGAAAGTATTTTAACCAGGCATCCTCTGAAGGAGCGGCTGATTGCTGCTACAATTAGTAAGATAAAACACTTGCATTCAAGTTGGCATATTCTCATTGCAAGAAGGAGCTGTATTCCCAGCCATTGCAGGGGGCATGGTTATGGTTCCATAGAATTACACTGAAAATCCAAAAATAATTATCAAGACATTAGTGCAATTAATTTAAAGCACAGTTGGCCTGGTTTGTTTATCAACAGGGTATCAAATAAGGGGCATTTGCGATGGGAGATTGTTGGTCTTTCCAAAGATTTTTTTCATTACATGTGCAAAAGTGTTTAAAATGTTAAATCTGTTTTTTTTGCGTTTATTTTTAAAAACTGATTAGATTTTCCACAAACTTTTATGTATCAGTTATGGTATAACATCAAAATAAAATCCACAAAAAAGCAGCATAGGCTGTGTAGATCAGTGCCGATGCTGAACATGTGAACCGGAAGCACTGAGGTCTGATCCGGAAGCGCTGACGGACCCGGATCATCTGCATGTGATTCTCTGCTCCACCGTGCCACCTGCCCGCCCACCCGCCTTCTGAAAAATCATTGCACCCCTCTGCAGCTCCCCCACGGCTCTCCCAGGGCTCCAGCTGCTCCGCAAAAACCTCAGCTCCTTGGAGCAAAGCGGAGGAGGGGGACTGGCAGGAGAGG
The DNA here is from genome assembly GCF_031143425.1 of Pleurodeles waltl. NCBI lineage: Eukaryota > Metazoa > Chordata > Amphibia > Caudata > Salamandridae > Pleurodeles > Pleurodeles waltl. Next base: position 346,693,154 of record NC_090437.1, on the reverse strand, counting down.
AGGCAGGAGAGAAAGCAAGGAAATAAGACATCTGTCAGACACCTGACAGTGCAGCACAAGGAGCACAAAGAGCTCAAGCAAATGCTGCAGCAATAGGTTGCTGCCGCTAAGAGAAAGCCCGGGTCCCCTACAGAAGCGGCCCAGCCAGGTCTGAGTGCGGCTTGTGGGGATACCGGTGAGACCCGCTCGCCACCAGCAGTGAACCCTTGGGAGGCTCCACGCAAAGGAATCAAGCGCCCCCCGCCTTACTCATTCAACGCGGCCAGGCCCGTAGGAACTGCCAGGACCCACCAGGACTGACCAGATCCCACCAGATACCCGACAGGCCCCCTGCAGGGCTCAACAGGACCCGAAAGTCTCAGCAGGGCTCAGAAGGGCTCAGTAGGACCCAGGACACAGGAGGGCCCAGAAGATCACAGCAGGCGCCAGCAGCAAAACTAGAGGGGGTGCACCAACAAGCAGTCTACCTCGAGTCTACCTCCAGGCACCAGTTTCAAAGCTGGTCATCAATCCTTGAAGCTATCTTAGAGGCAACTTCAATAGCCAAACACAAAAGGAGACAGCTGCACTACCACAGCTCCATCACAGCATCGAACGCTGCACGGAACAGGCAGAGGCCAAAGCTGACCTCACCCTGTGAACACAGCATCACTGCAGCACCGCAAGCCGAGCAGGTGAAATTCAGTCTGCTGTTGTCTACAGTCAAGCTACAACGCCAAACCAACACTCCGAACAGAGCTGCACCGGACAGCAGGCGACCACAGGAGGGTCACTGCAGACCAAGGCGGTGGCTGTCTGCAGGGCCAAGTCTGAGCCCAGGAGGTCCCTGGCCGCCCCACAGTGGGTCTACAGTCACAATCTCAGACACTACTCAGCCACTGGAAACATGCTCCGGCTCCAGCTACAGCTACGCAGCCACAGCAGGTACCAGCAGCAGCAGTAGGAGCAGCAAGCGAGTGTGTGCATGGCGCCTGACCTAGCCTAGCAAGTACTCAGCAAGTGTGAGCGCGGACGTCGCAGGCAGCTGTCACCAAGTGCGCACCCCAGTGCCCTAGTTCTCCGCGAAAGCGGCCCAGCCAGGTCTGGGTGCGGCTTGCGGGGACTGGCGAGATCTGCCCTCTTGACCCATAGGTCCCTCGCAGCCATCCTCTGGAAGTCAGGGGAGCTCCAGCAGCCCATCTTCCGCCACTCTCCCGTCACACTCCTGTCACACTCTCACTCCACGAGACAAGAGGCAAAGGAGAAGCTCCCATAGATCGTGAAACCCTCGAGGGGAAAGTACTGAAAGAGCATGGGGACCCGCAGCTTCCTCCTCTAAATGGCACACAACAGAGTTCAAAACTTAATTTGGAGAAAAAAGGCCGCCCTCAATAAACAGGGGGGGTGGACCAAAGGGGTAAAAACAAAGCAGGTCTCAAAGCCCCACTGCACGTCTCAGGGGTCACCAAAGGGGGCAATGGCCTCAACTGCCCCAACAGAGGGTTCTCCAGACCCCCAGGAGAAGACACAAAAGGTAACCCAGAGGGTGAGGGGTGGACTCAAGGGAATCCCTGAGTACTTAAAGCCACTGAAGAAAAACACAAGACACAAAATTGCCTCTGGAGACTCAATCCCGATATTCCATTCCGGATGGAGATCCTTTAGTGACAGTGAATTCACCCTGGGCAGTCCCTGAGCGGACTTCCCTCCATGTAATACAGCCCAAGAATCAATGCCTGAACTATCATTACCAAGCTCTCTGTCCCGCTTCGATCCCTCACTCAACGAAACTGGGCTCACTCTCCAGCCATTCAAGCAGCCAATACCCCTATCACCCTCCAGAGTGGTACTGAGCAGAATCATAGTCACCGATGACATGCCCTTTAAAAGACATTGCTCTGAGGAAATTCAAAAAGGCAGCTGGGAAAATCTGGCCTTAAAATTATAACCCCCAAGGTCAAATTTGCCCAACCACACCGGTGAGGTCTCTCTAACTCAGGAGGAGTTAAAGGAGGTCTTTAATACTGAGATAGATGAAGCGGATGGCCAACTTACACCCACAAACAGAAACATCAACCAACCTTTCACAAACTCGTTGTTCTCAACAGAAACTACACAAAACCAGGGACACTTAGGCTCAGAATCTCTTCTCCTATAAGGATGGGACACCTTAAACAAAACCCTCACAGCCGTAACAAACGCTACGATTTTTAATACAGGCAAACTAGATATTAAAATCCACATCTTGCAAAGTCTGGCTACCACAACTATGCCCATTGACAACAAGCTGGACAGACTAAGGCCCTGATTTATATTTTTTGGTGCAAAACTGCACTAACGCACTTTTGGAACAAAAAGTTTAGCACCGGCTTGCACCATTTCGGTGCACCAGCAGGGCACCATATTTATGGAATGGTGCAAGCCGGTGCAAAGGGTAGGCTAGTGTAAAAAAAAATGATGTTAGTCGGGTGGGGCTGGTGGTATGGAAGAAGGGGGTTTTGCACCCAAAAAATGACTTTAGGTAGGTTAGAGTAAAAAAAATTACTCTAACCTACCTATAGTCATTTTCTGATGCAAAGTCATCCATACCACACGACACCTGTCTTAGAAAAGACAGGAGTCAGCCCACTAACCCAATGGCCAGCACAGGGGACCAGGGTCCCGTGGACATGGCCATTGCACCCAGTGCCATCCAGGTGGGCCCATTTCAGGGTGTTCCACCATGGAAATAGGCCCACAGGTCCCCTAATGCCTGCCCTGACCTGGGTGTTAAAAAATGGTGCAAAGCAAGCTTTGCACCATTTTCTTACCTCTCCTCCCTCTTGTCCATGATTTCAGCACAGGGGGATGAATATGGAGCTAAGGCCATAGAGTCATTTTTTGCACGGGAACGCCTACTTTGCATCTCATTGACGCAAAGTAGGTTTCCATGTCCAAAAAATGACTTTAACTCCATAAATTTGGCACTAGACAGGTCTAGCGCCAAAGTATAAATATGGAGTTAGTTTTGCACCGACTTTGCGTAAAAAAATGACACAAATTCGGTGCAAAACAAGTATAACCATGCCCCTAACTTCGCTAATCAAAAGAGAGCAAGCACAAGTAGAGGCCAACAAGGAATTACTTACTCAGGGTCATCATTCCCACTACAGCTCAATCTTGGACAAACTTCAAGAATTGCCATCAATCATGCCATCAACAATAGGAAACTTAAAACAGGAAGCCGAACAGAGGATAAATGGCAGGCTAAAGACACAAGGTCAACCAACCCCTGTCACAACAAACAGACCTTAAATGAGAGTCCCCAATGGCGCTATACAGCCCGAAGGATGAGCAGAACAGATGTTGAGAGCAACAATGGAAAGTCCAGAAAAAGCATACATCAAAGAAGAAGCCACCTTTCTCCCATTTCTGTCTAGGAAAAACAAGAAAGGGCTAAGAAAAATTCACAACAAACCATCAATGGGTCAGGAAAGCAAAACCCAGCCTACACACAGGAACCGGTGCAATAACCCCCTGGAAGTGAAGTCGGAAAAAGAACCTAGCATCAAAGAGGAATTGGTAAAACGCCCGCCACCCGGCCAATCAACAGAAACTAAAACTCCACCCCGAAGCTACTAAGTGGAAACGATCCGCAAAGACAGGCTTTAGAGGAAGGAACCGTCTCTGCAGGAAGCAGGAACCAAGGAGTTCCCGGTAAAATAACAGAACCGGATAGGTCCAACGAATGTCAATTAAACCACCCCTGGCCTAACAACCTCCAGCGGTCGGCCCCCTCTGGCTCACCCTTTCATAGGTCACCCTCCGGGCCCTGGGTTGAGCCAGAAGGGAATAGAGCTCAAGGAAGGGATCAAGGCAAAGTACCCGTCATTCCTCATCCTGCAGGGCACCAGGGGAAACCATGTCACTCAGAGGTCAATTCTACAACATGCAAAGGGGGCTACCTCCGCCCTTCCCCGCGGACCAAGTGATTTCACAGTCTCTATTACACAGGAGCACCAGGTAATAAGATGAGACCAGGTCACGGACCAGCAAAAAAGGAAATCAGCTGCAACAAATTATTTTCTCGACCCTGATGCACCCTGCACCCCAAGATAGGTGTGGGGATCCAGGACCACGGATAAATATCTTAAATTTTGGACCACATCCCAAACAGGAACTGGGCAACACAAAAATAATATCCTGGAACATAGTAGGGTCAACCAAAATCACTCATGATCCGAACCTGTAATCCTTTTTGAGAACTTTTGACATAATTTGCGTACAAGAAACTTGCGAGTAGAAGAAAATCCGTTAGCAGGATTCCAAGAATTCTATAGCCCAGCAACAAAAGCAAAAAGAAAGGGACACCCCAAGGGAGGACTTTCCACTTACATAACCACAAGTAAATCTTTAACGGCAAGGAAAATCAACCTGCTTCCAACCCATGTGCTAGCCGTCAGCATTGAAAACTGTCTTTTGGACAAGGTATCAACCGTGGTCATAATATTAAACATCTATAGCAACCCAGAAACAACCCATAAATTACAGTTATTAGATACAATAGAAAACAAACTGCAACCTCTAATTACCCCGTACCTAGTACGGAAACGCATCCTGGCTAATCACAGGAGACTTCAATCTAAATATGGCCAAGCATGGGTACAGAAGTTTCAGAGAAGGAGCCTTAGATCAACGCCTGGGCATTTCACAGCAAGTATCACGCTTCAGTGATTCGGATAAATGCAATCATCCTCTGGTGAGAGCATTGGAGATGTTAAATCACCCTTAAACCTGTTAAACCGGCCCTGAACGGTCGCTTCCCCCCAGACATCCCAATGAATCCTACACACATAGCAAAGAGATCAGCAAGCACCCTGGATTACACATTTACATCCATGACATTCTTCAAATACATTCAAGGCTTCAGCTAAGAAGTACGATGCAAAAGTGATCATCACCCACAAGTCATGGAAATCTCTAACAACAACCACTACATGGCACAAATGCACAACATAGGGGCACAGGATCCAGGCAGCCCCCTCCACCGTGTAAGAAGGTCTACCCAGGACATGGGGAAATATGAGTTTTGGAAAGTGAGCTTCTTATCCAATCCAGGGACCCAGTCGGACATATCCTTGAGGTGGGAAGCAATGCTAACTTCACTAAGGAACCAGCTAGATCCCTTTCAATTGCACAGACTTGGACCTCCCAGGAATAAAAACCAATGGTTCACACAATCTCTTAAGCAACAAAGGCAACAGCTCAACAAAGCGGAAAGGGCCATAAAGAACCAATACACGGACCCCAAACAACTCAGTAATTTCCAAGCTTTAAGAAAGAAATACAAAAAGGCACTCTGGGAAGCAAAGCACATTCACCGAGAGCAAGAATAGATCAAAGTTATTGAGGCATGCAAAGAAAAGAACAGCCGCCCCCTTTGGTCTTTCATTAACTTGCTGGAGCGTGGGGTGGCTGGAACCCTAAGCAACACCATGCCAGAAGCAAAGTCCGAATACATCTCTAAGCTATATAACTGTCAGGAAGTGGTAGAATGCAACTTGAGCTTAAAGGACGAGCCAAATCACCTATCCTTCGAAGCACATAAGATTGAAGGTCACCTTAGGTGCTGCAGACCCAATGGGGCCCCCAGCCCAAATGGTCTCCCCATGGGGGTCCTAAAACACGATCTGGAATTTTGGTCCAACCCATTTACTAATCTGTTCACCTCTTGCGTCACAGAAAATAAAATCCCGGACTCCTGGAGAGGGCGATTCTTCACCCAATTTACAAGAAAGGCCCCTATGGGAACCCTGACAGTTATCGCTTGATTGCCCTCCTCGACACTGATGCGAAAATATTCGCGGAATCCCTGCTAGTGGAAATAAAAGACTGGGCTTCTAAACAGAACATAATCCTATTGAACCAAATAGGTTTCTATCCCTCATCAAGCACCACCGACAACTTGGTGACACTAGCAAGACTGGCGGAAAAGTACACAAAAAAGAAAATGGCCTTGTACTCCTGCTTTGTGAACCTCTCCAAAGCTTTCAACTCTGTGGAACAGCACAGGTTATGGATAAAATTAGCAGATCTCAATATTCCACCACACTTGCAAAAGGGAGTGCAACTCTTATATTCTGACAACTGGACTAGGGCAAACGTTGGCTCCAATGGAAGAGTATTGGCAAAAATTCAGATAGAAAGAGAAGCAAAGCAAGGCTGCGTCCTAGCCACTATGCTTCTCAATCTATTTCTTGCAGACCTGTGTGCACATTTGAACTCTGCCGGTTCCCATGCCCCCAAATTAAGTTCCCAACTTCTAACTGCACTTCTCTACGCAGACAACATTGTCCTCCTGAACCTATCAGGCATGGGACTGCAAAAACTGCTAAGCAGCCTGGATCAATATTGCAAATCCAAAATGTTGCCGATTAACCGAGAGAAAACCAAGGTAGTCACCCTGAAAGCCAGAGTGGCAGCACAACTAGCAGCCCTTCAAAAATTATACTCGAATCTGCAAAGTCCTGCCTGCAGGCCGTTCCTCACTGTGATCAGAGCAAGGTTCCTGCCTTCCCTGACATACGGCTTAGAAAGTGATCCTGGCAAGTTTAATGACTTTCTGAACATCGCCCAGAGTAAAGTTTTCCGACTTCTCTTCCACCCACCACACAGCTCCTCACCAGCGCAAATCAGACTAGAATTTGGGCTACAAGACCAAGTTCTGGCACAGAACTGAGCCATCCTTAAATATGCCTCCCTATTAAAACAAGCGCCACCAAACACAGTAAAAGCACTAATCAGGGAGGGATCAGGCCTGCAGGTCGACTCAAATTCTTGGTCCGATAAAATCACCTTTGCAATCAAGCAACTTCAGGCAGAAAGTCCTTACTGCATAATACTTTTAAGAAGCTAATAAATAAGTAAATCAAACAACTATCGTGGAGCAAGGACAAAGGCAAATTCAGGTCACGTTCCCACTTATGGATGACTATAAACAGGTATAAGGCACCAACAGCACAGGCATACACGGGAGAAACACTAAAGCAATTCCTGAAAGTAAAGGTACTGCACGCCAGGCTGGGTATCTTCCCCTCACTGGACATGGTCCCAAAATGGCTCAACCCCTCACAAACCGAGAAATGCAGGCTATGTGCATATCATCAGGAAGATTTTCTACACCTTCTATGCATATGCCCCGCACTGGCACCCTGGCACAAACTGTACCTTAAAAACATGATAAAGGCAAACAGCATTCCATCATGCAGACAAGCCATCCTTCTTTGCCTCAAACGACTGACACCTCAGCACATGGCATGTGTCGCAAAACTCTCATTAAAAGCAGAACTCCTGTCAAAACAAGCACCAACAATTGCTGAAAGCTGAGGAAGATATTCAGCCCATGACTAAACAATCATCCTTTAATTACTCTCTTTTCAGCCCAGACGCAGAACTTTACGGACAGTACAGAGGGTGATCATCACCTCTGATGAAACAGGCATCCTTGTAAGTAGACACCCTACAACTAGGCGAGGGACCGTTGTTTTTACTCACTGTAATCTAGAAAACCCGCAAGGTGTCTTGCATACTAATTGTATCATTTATGTATATTTCTGACTACAATGATTTTATCAATTATGTAACAAAGGTATATCTACCGTAAAAAAGCATAAATGGGGATAATCTAAGTAGTTCACTTATTAACAGTGTGATTTTGCAAATAATTTGCATTAATACAACATGTACATCAAATCTGAGTTGCGAATAGACCATTAGGAGTTTATTGATATTACTCAAATGCATTCAGGAGTCTCCAATTCATCTTTACCTTCTTCCTAGTGGCTATAGCGAGTAGGCTATGAACTCTATGCACTTAGATGATCATGATAGAAATATAAATTCAAGCTTTTTATGATGATTATGAGAGCAAAGGTTGTCAGGAATCTAAATATATTGAGAATTAGGCACCTTAGCATTAACATCTTCTGACTCGAGCTTTGACTTTATGGTGACATTTTTATTATAGGAACTAATAATGTTTGCACTTCACATCATGATATAGTTCTGACGATAAATGTTGGTTTTTATTTTGTCCGATATTTGAACAATGAACAATATTTTACAAACTGTATTTTTTTAAATTTCAATGCGTCAGCAACTGCTCTATTCATATATATTGTAATGATTTTTATTAATCAAACAATAAAGCTATTGTATTGCATTGTATTGTATTGCAACTTGAATTCATGTTTTGGCCACTTAAATAGTAAAATATTTGTGGAAGTTAGGTGTGGTTTGTCTCATTATCAAAAGATAAAATTGCAAAATCTGAAGGTCTGGTTCATTCATGAACCACTATTGTCCAAGTAAATTAACAAGATTTGCCAGAGACTATGATCAACTCACCCACCCACATCGCCGGTCACACCCTTGACCCTCTCTTCACTGCAAGCAACCACATCTCGTTCAGCCACACCTCCGAACTCCACTGGACCGACCACCACTGCGTCCATTTCACCTTCAAGAAAAACACCGAACACCACCGCACCCCACTACCGCCTCACCACCGCTGGGGAAAAGTCACCGAAGACCAACCAGCCAGCACCCTCGACAAAAACCCACCACCCGACCCCACCGACCCGGACTCCGCCGCCATCAACCTCCAACAATGGATCCTCAACTGCGCCAACATCCTAGCACCACTCAAGAGACCCACCATCAACCAAGAAAAGAAAAAAACAGCCTGGTTCACAGACGAACTGACCACCTCCAAACGCACCTGCCAGAAACTCAAGAAAAAATGGATCCTCGAGTGCACACCCGACAACCTTTCTACCCTCAAGGAAGCCAACCGCAAACACCACCAACTGATCCGACTCGCCAAACGCTCCCACTTCACAGAACGCCTTAACAACAACGCACACGACTGCAAGGAACTCTTCTGCATCGTGAAGGAGCTCTCCAACCCCAACGCCAACGTCAATGACGTCCCACCATCCCAGAAACTCTGCGACGATCTCTCCACCTTCTTCTACCAGAAAATCGCAGCCATCCACGACAGCTTCAACACCGCACCTCCGCCTGACCCCACCCCCAACAACGCCTCCCACGCCGACCGCCTCACCACCTGGACCCACGTAGACGACGCCGAAACACTAAAGACCATGAACTCCATCCACTCAGGATCTCCCTCTGACCCCTGCCCACATCACGTCTTCAACAAAGCCGACGTCACCATCGCCCCCAAACTCCGCAAGATCATCAACCTTTCCTTCAACACCGCTACCTTCCCGGACAGCTGGAAGCACGCAGAAATCCAACCCCTCCTCAAGAAACGGCTGACCACAACGATCTCAAAAACTTCCGACCGATCTCCCTCCTCCCTTTCTCAGCGAAAGTCATCGAGAAGATCGTCAACGCACAGCTCTCCCACTACCTCGAAGACAACTCCATCCTAGACCCCTCCCAATCCGGTTTCAGACGCAACCACAGCACAGAGACTGCACTCCTCGCCGCCACAGATGACAGATGACATCAGACAACAAATGGACAACGGCGAAACTTCAGCCCTCATCCTCCTAGACCTCTCCGCTGCCTTCGACACGGTCTGCCACCGCACCCTACTAAATCGCCTCCTCAAAGCCGGTATCCAAGACAAAGCCCTCAACTGGATCTCCTCTTTTCTCTACGGCAGAACCCAGAGAGTCCGACTCTCACCCTTTCGCTCCAAAGCCACCAACCTCATCTGCGGCGTCCCCCAAGGCTCCTCGCTAAGCCCAATGCTGTTCAACGTCTACATGGCCCCCCTCGCACAACTAGCCCGTCAGCACGACCTCCGCATCCTCTCCTACGCCGACGACACCCAGCTCGTCCTCTCCCTGACCAAAGATCCTCACACCGCCAAAGCCAACCTCCACGAGGGACTGAAATCCATCGCCGAGTGGATGAGCAACAGCCACCTGAAACTAAACTCCGACAAGACGGAAGTCCTCATCCTCGGCCGCTCCCCCTCGGCCTGGAACGACTCTTGGTGGCCCACCGCCCTGGGCCCCCCACCCACCCCAGCCAGCCACGCACGAAACCTCGGCTTCATCCTCGACTCCGCTCTCACCATGTCCAAACAGGTCAACGCAGTCTCCTCCTCCTGTTTCAACACCCTCCGCATGCTCCGCAGAATCTTCAAGTGGATTCCAACAGGAACCAGAAAGACGGTGACCCAAGCCCTCGTCAGTAGCAGACTCGACTACGGCAACGCACTCTACACAGGCATCCCAACTAAAGACATCCAACGACTCCAATGCATCCAGAACGCATCCGCCCGCCTGATCCTCGACATACCCCGCCGATGTCACATCTCCCACCACCTGAAGGACCTCCACTGGCTCCCCGTGGACAAGAGGATCACCTTTAAACTCCTCACCCACGCACACAAGGCACTACACGACACCGGACCCACCTACCTGAACACCAGACTCAACTTCTACGTCCCCTCACGCCAACTACGCTCTGCCAACCTTGCCCTCGCCATCGTCCCCCGAATCCAGCGCAAGACCTCTGGCGGCAGATCCTTCTCCTACCTCGCCGCCAAGACCTGGAACTCACTCCCGACCTCACTACGCCAGACCCAGGACCTCCTCACCTTCAGGAGACTCCTCAAGACATGGCTCTTCGAATGATAGCAGCTACCCCCCCCCCACCCCCCAGCACCTCAAAACCCTAACGGGTACATAGCGCGCTTTATAAATCTAATGATTGATTGATTGATTGATTGATCAATGTTTTACAAGGAAAGATTGGTCACCATTTGCACAGAAAAATTATTCATCCCTTTTGCAATCGGTGTCAAATATTTCTGCCAGCCATCCGCCATAATATTTTCCACTTACTCTTTTTAACCTATCCCTTATGTGCAATGCAGTCTAAATCTTGAAGGTGTTTATGACAATCTATGTAAGTGGTGGGTGGCCCTTGTGTTACCATGCCTGCCCTACTCTACTTGCCCTAAGCAGATATTAGACTGGAAGTACTGGTATTTATATAACTCATTCTTCCCACCTACAAGAATCAAAGGGTCAGATTCACAAATGTAAACTTAGACCTGAAGTCTAAGTTTAGACCTGAGGTCTCAGTTTAGACTTAAGGTCTAAACTTGAGACTTTAGGTCCAAAGTTAGACATAAAGTCTCAGTTTAGACCTAAAGTCTAAGTTCAGACCTCAAGTCTAACATTAGACCTCAGGTCTAAGTTTAGACCTTAAGGCCCTGATGTATACTTTTTGACGCAAACCTGCGTTAGTGCAGGTTTGTGTCATAAAGTATACCGCCAGCTAGCGCCATTCCTGGATGCAAGCCGGGCGTCATATTTAAGCTATGACACTAGCCGGCGGTAAGGCCCAGTTAGGTCAAAATTATTGATGCTAACCGGGTGGGGGAGGCATAGGGGAAACTGGAAGTTGTACGTGAAAGAATGGTGCTAGTAAGGTTGGAGTAAGAAATTACTCTAACCTGATTAGCGTCATTATTTCCTCTCACAACCCCATGGACATTACTCCTGTCTAAGAAAAGACAGACGTCATGCCCCCCAGCCCAATATCCATGCCCAGGGGACTTAAGTCCCCAGGGCATGGCCATTGGGCACCGTGCCATGTAGGGGGCCCAAGTTAGGCCGCCCATGGCACTTCGCAAAAAAAATAAAAGACTTATTTGGACTTACCTGGGATGGGTCCCCCCCGGACCCATCCTTAGGTGTCCTCCACATGTGCGTGCAGGTGGGTGGGGGTGTCTCTGGGGGTGGGGAAGGGCAGCTGTGGGCTGTTTCCATGGTCTCTGACCATGGAAAAAGGCCCACAGGTCCCCTAATGCCTGCCCTGACCCAGGCATTAAATAATGGTGCTAAGCAGGCTTAGCGCCATTATTTAAGGCCCTCCTCCTCCCGTGCATGTTTTCTGCACAGGAGGATAAATAAGGCACTAGGGCCTTTGAGTCATTTTTTGCCCAGAAACGCCTGCCTTGCATCTCATTGACGCAAGGTAGTTTTCTGCAGGCAAAAATTTACTTTAACTCCAATATTTTGGCGCTAGACATGTCTAGCGTCAAAATATAAATATTGAGTTAAGTTTGTGCCGGATTTGCATAAAACAAATGACACAAATCCTGTGCACACAGAGTATAAGGATGCCCCTAAGTCTAAAAGTAGACTTCAGGTCTAAGTTTAACTTTGTGAATCAGGCCCAAAGTGCTTTCTAGGTGCTTGGATAGGAAGCTTCTTGTTTGTATGATTTATATAACAGTTCATACCTATTACCACGTCTTAGTGAACTCCAAGACAGGTTTTAAATATTTAAACAAAATTCTGAATGAGGTCTTAAAACCCTTAATGTAGTAATCCAAGGGTACTGAAATTCTGGAGGCTGTTTCTCAATATTACAAACAGTTAGGAGCGCACCTGCCTAACATCCCAGCAATTAATCTGCCCCATTGCATCATGGTAGATGTAGTTTCTTCAAAAAACGAACTTCATTAATTTTTAAATATTTCACCTCTAAGTAGGTACAGCCTTTACTGTGCATCTCTGGACACATGTGTTTCTGGGTTAATCCCTTCTTCAGCAGAGAACAAATTTGCGGGGTGCTGGAAATGCTGCCATTAATCACCCGGTTTCAATACCTCTTCACTGGCATGCTGGTGCCTGCTCCAGAGCTCGTCAGCCCAGTAGCTCAAGGGAGCCTTTTTAAAGTCACAAACAGGAGCGCACCTGCCTAACATCCCAGCAATTAATCTGCCCCATTGCATCATGGTAGATGTAGTTTCTTCAAAAAACGAACTTCATTAATTTTTAAATATTTCACCTCTAAGTAGGTACAGCCTTTACTGTGCATCTCTGGACACATGTGTTTCTGGGTTAATCCCTTCTTCAGCAGAGAACAAATTTGCGGGGTGCTGGAAATGCTGCCATTAATCACCCGGTTTCAATACCTCTTCACTGGCATGCTGGTGCCTGCTCCAGAGCTCGTCAGCCCAGTAGCTCAAGGGAGCCTTTTTAAAGTCACAAACAGTTAGGAGCGCACCTGCCTAACATCCCAGCAATTAATCTGCCCCATTGCATCATGGTAGATGTAGTTTCTTCAAAAAACGAACTTCATTAATTTTTAAATATTTCACCTCTAAGTAGGTACAGCCTTTACTGTGCATCTCTGGACACATGTGTTTCTGGGTTAATCCCTTCTTCAGCAGAGAACAAATTTGCGGGGTGCTGGAAATGCTGCCATTAATCACCCGGTTTCAATACCTCTTCACTGGCATGCTGGTGCCTGCTCCAGAGCTCGTCAGCCCAGTAGCTCAAGGGAGCCTTTTTAAAGTCACAAACAGTTAGGAGCGCACCTGCCTAACATCCCAGCAATTAATCTGCCCCATTGCATCATGGTAGATGTAGTTTCTTCAAAAAACGAACTTCATTAATTTTTAAATATTTCACCTCTAAGTAGGTACAGCCTTTACTGTGCATCTCTGGACACATGTGTTTCTGGGTTAATCCCTTCTTCAGCAGAGAACAAATTTGCGGGGTGCTGGAAATGCTGCCATTAATCACCCGGTTTCAATACCTCTTCACTGGCATGCTGGTGCCTGCTCCAGAGCTCGTCAGCCCAGTAGCTCAAGGGAGCCTTTTTAAAGTCACAAACAGTTAGGAGCGCACCTGCCTAACATCCCAGCAATTAATCTGCCCCATTGCATCATGGTAGATGTAGTTTCTTCAAAAAACGAACTTCATTAATTTTTAAATATTTCACCTCTAAGTAGGTACAGCCTTTACTGTGCATCTCTGGACACATGTGTTTCTGGGTTAATCCCTTCTTCAGCAGAGAACAAATTTGCGGGGTGCTGGAAATGCTGCCATTAATCACCCGGTTTCAATACCTCTTCACTGGCATGCTGGTGCCTGCTCCAGAGCTCGTCAGCCCAGTAGCTCAAGGGAGCCTTTTTAAAGTCACAAACAGTTAGGAGCGCACCTGCCTAACATCCCAGCAATTAATCTGCCCCATTGCATCATGGTAGATGTAGTTTCTTCAAAAAACGAACTTCATTAATTTTTAAATATTTCACCTCTAAGTAGGTACAGCCTTTACTGTGCATCTCTGGACACATGTGTTTCTGGGTTAATCCCTTCTTCAGCAGAGAACAAATTTGCGGGGTGCTGGAAATGCTGCCATTAATCACCCGGTTTCAATACCTCTTCACTGGCATGCTGGTGCCTGCTCCAGAGCTCGTCAGCCCAGTAGCTCAAGGGAGCCTTTTTAAAGTCACAAACAGTTAGGAGCGCACCTGCCTAACATCCCAGCAATTAATCTGCCCCATTGCATCATGGTAGATGTAGTTTCTTCAAAAAACGAACTTCATTAATTTTTAAATATTTCACCTCTAAGTAGGTACAGCCTTTACTGTGCATCTCTGGACACATGTGTTTCTGGGTTAATCCCTTCTTCAGCAGAGAACAAATTTGCGGGGTGCTGGAAATGCTGCCATTAATCACCCGGTTTCAATACCTCTTCACTGGCATGCTGGTGCCTGCTCCAGAGCTCGTCAGCCCAGTAGCTCAAGGGAGCCTTTTTAAAGTCACAAACAGTTAGGAGCGCACCTGCCTAACATCCCAGCAATTAATCTGCCCCATTGCATCATGGTAGATGTAGTTTCTTCAAAAAACGAACTTCATTAATTTTTAAATATTTCACCTCTAAGTAGGTACAGCCTTTACTGTGCATCTCTGGACACATGTGTTTCTGGGTTAATCCCTTCTTCAGCAGAGAACAAATTTGCGGGGTGCTGGAAATGCTGCCATTAATCACCCGGTTTCAATACCTTTTCACTGGCATGCTGGTGCCTGCTCCAGAGCTCGTCAGCCCAGTAGCTCAAGGGAGCCTTTTTAAAGTCACAAACAGTTAGGAGCGCACCTGCCTAACATCCCAGCAATTAATCTGCCCCATTGCATCATGGTAGATGTAGTTTCTTCAAAAAACGAACTTCATTAATTTTTAAATATTTCACCTCTAAGTAGGTACAGCCTTTACTGTGCATCTCTGGACACATGTGTTTCTGGGTTAATCCCTTCTTCAGCAGAGAACAAATTTGCGGGGTGCTGGAAATGCTGCCATTAATCACCCGGTTTCAATACCTCTTCACTGGCATGCTGGTGCCTGCTCCAGAGCTCGTCAGCCCAGTAGCTCAAGGGAGCCTTTTTAAAGTCACAAACAGTTAGGAGCGCACCTGCCTAACATCCCAGCAATTAATCTGCCCCATTGCATCATGGTAGATGTAGTTTCTTCAAAAAACGAACTTCATTAATTTTTAAATATTTCACCTCTAAGTAGGTACAGCCTTTACTGTGCATCTCTGGACACATGTGTTTCTGGGTTAATCCCTTCTTCAGTAGAGAACAAATTTGCGGGGTGCTGGAAATGCTGCCATTAATCACCCGGTTTCAATACCTCTTCACTGGCATGCTGGTGCCTGCTCCAGAGCTCGTCAGCCCAGTAGCTCAAGGGAGCCTTTTTAAAGTCACAAACAGTTAGGAGCGCACCTGCCTAACATCCCAGCAATTAATCTGCCCCATTGCATCATGGTAGATGTAGTTTCTTCAAAAAACGAACTTCATTAATTTTTAAATATTTCACCTCTAAGTAGGTACAGCCTTTACTGTGCATCTCTGGACACATGTGTTTCTGGGTTAATCCCTTCTTCAGCAGAGAACAAATTTGCGGGGTGCTGGAAATGCTGCCATTAATCACCCGGTTTCAATACCTCTTCACTGGCATGCTGGTGCCTGCTCCAGAGCTCGTCAGCCCAGTAGCTCAAGGGAGCCTTTTTAAAGTCACAAACAGTTAGGAGCGCACCTGCCTAACATCCCAGCAATTAATCTGCCCCATTGCATCATGGTAGATGTAGTTTCTTCAAAAAACGAACTTCATTAATTTTTAAATATTTCACCTCTAAGTAGGTACAGCCTTTACTGTGCATCTCTGGACACATGTGTTTCTGGGTTAATCCCTTCTTC
This sequence comes from Pleurodeles waltl, assembly GCF_031143425.1. Taxonomy (NCBI): domain Eukaryota; kingdom Metazoa; phylum Chordata; class Amphibia; order Caudata; family Salamandridae; genus Pleurodeles; species Pleurodeles waltl. Next base: position 346,677,153 of record NC_090437.1, on the reverse strand, counting down.
AGCAGAGAACAAATTTGCGGGGTGCTGGAAATGCTGCCATTAATCACCCGGTTTCAATACCTCTTCACTGGCATGCTGGTGCCTGCTCCAGAGCTCGTCAGCCCAGTAGCTCAAGGGAGCCTTTTTAAAGTCACAAACAGTTAGGAGCGCACCTGCCTAACATCTCAGCAATTAATCTGCCCCATTGCATCATGGTAGATGTAGTTTCTTCAAAAAACGAACTTCATTAATTTTTAAATATTTCACCTCTAAGTAGGTACAGCCTTTACTGTGCATCTCTGGACACATGTGTTTCTGGGTTAATCCCTTCTTCAGCAGAGAACAAATTTGCGGGGTGCTGGAAATGCTGCCATTAATCACCCGGTTTCAATACCTCTTCACTGGCATGCTGGTGCCTGCTCCAGAGCTCGTCAGCCCAGTAGCTCAAGGGAGCCTTTTTAAAGTCACAAACAGTTAGGAGCGCACCTGCCTAACAACCCAGCAATTAATCTGCCCCATTGCATCATGGTAGATGTAGTTTCTTCAAAAAACGAACTTCATTAATTTTTAAATATTTCACCTCTAAGTAGGTACAGCCTTTACTGTGCATCTCTGGACACATGTGTTTCTGGGTTAATCCCTTCTTCAGCAGAGAACAAATTTGCGGGGTGCTGGAAATGCTGCCATTAATCACCCGGTTTCAATACCTCTTCACTGGCATGCTGGTGCCTGCTCCAGAGCTCGTCAGCCCAGTAGCTCAAGGGAGCCTTTTTAAAGTCACAAACAGGAGCGCACCTGCCTAACATCCCAGCAATTAATCTGCCCCATTGCATCATGGTAGATGTAGTTTCTTCAAAAAACGAACTTCATTAATTTTTAAATATTTCACCTCTAAGTAGGTACAGCCTTTACTGTGCATCTCTGGACACATGTGTTTCTGGGTTAATCCCTTCTTCAGCAGAGAACAAATTTGCGGGGTGCTGGAAATGCTGCCATTAATCACCCGGTTTCAATACCTCTTCACTGGCATGCTGGTGCCTGCTCCAGAGCTCGTCAGCCCAGTAGCTCAAGGGAGCCTTTTTAAAGTCACAAACAGTTAGGAGCGCACCTGCCTAACATCCCAGCAATTAATCTGCCCCATTGCATCATGGTAGATGTAGTTTCTTCAAAAAACGAACTTCATTAATTTTTAAATATTTCACCTCTAAGTAGGTACAGCCTTTACTGTGCATCTCTGGACACATGTGTTTCTGGGTTAATCCCTTCTTCAGCAGAGAACAAATTTGCGGGGTGCTGGAAATGCTGCCATTAATCACCCGGTTTCAATACCTCTTCACTGGCATGCTGGTGCCTGCTCCAGAGCTCGTCAGCCCAGTAGCTCAAGGGAGCCTTTTTAAAGTCACAAACAGTTAGGAGCGCACCTGCCTAACATCCCAGCAATTAATCTGCCCCATTGCATCATGGTAGATGTAGTTTCTTCAAAAAACGAACTTCATTAATTTTTAAATATTTCACCTCTAAGTAGGTACAGCCTTTACTGTGCATCTCTGGACACATGTGTTTCTGGGTTAATCCCTTCTTCAGCAGAGAACAAATTTGCGGGGTGCTGGAAATGCTGCCATTAATCACCCGGTTTCAATACCTCTTCACTGGCATGCTGGTGCCTGCTCCAGAGCTCGTCAGCCCAGTAGCTCAAGGGAGCCTTTTTAAAGTCACAAACAGTTAGGAGCGCACCTGCCTAACATCCCAGCAATTAATCTGCCCCATTGCATCATGGTAGATGTAGTTTCTTCAAAAAACGAACTTCATTAATTTTTAAATATTTCACCTCTAAGTAGGTACAGCCTTTACTGTGCATCTCTGGACACATGTGTTTCTGGGTTAATCCCTTCTTCAGCAGAGAACAAATTTGCGGGGTGCTGGAAATGCTGCCATTAATCACCCGGTTTCAATACCTCTTCACTGGCATGCTGGTGCCTGCTCCAGAGCTCGTCAGCCCAGTAGCTCAAGGGAGCCTTTTTAAAGTCACAAACAGTTAGGAGCGCACCTGCCTAACATCCCAGCAATTAATCTGCCCCATTGCATCATGGTAGATGTAGTTTCTTCAAAAAACGAACTTCATTAATTTTTAAATATTTCACCTCTAAGTAGGTACAGCCTTTACTGTGCATCTCTGGACACATGTGTTTCTGGGTTAATCCCTTCTTCAGCAGAGAACAAATTTGCGGGGTGCTGGAAATGCTGCCATTAATCACCCGGTTTCAATACCTCTTCACTGGCATGCTGGTGCCTGCTCCAGAGCTCGTCAGCCCAGTAGCTCAAGGGAGCCTTTTTAAAGTCACAAACAGTTAGGAGCGCACCTGCCTAACATCCCAGCAATTAATCTGCCCCATTGCATCATGGTAGATGTAGTTTCTTCAAAAAACGAACTTCATTAATTTTTAAATATTTCACCTCTAAGTAGGTACAGCCTTTACTGTGCATCTCTGGACACATGTGTTTCTGGGTTAATCCCTTCTTCAGCAGAGAACAAATTTGCGGGGTGCTGGAAATGCTGCCATTAATCACCCGGTTTCAATACCTCTTCACTGGCATGCTGGTGCCTGCTCCAGAGCTCGTCAGCCCAGTAGCTCAAGGGAGCCTTTTTAAAGTCACAAACAGTTAGGAGCGCACCTGCCTAACATCCCAGCAATTAATCTGCCCCATTGCATCATGGTAGATGTAGTTTCTTCAAAAAACGAACTTCATTAATTTTTAAATATTTCACCTCTAAGTAGGTACAGCCTTTACTGTGCATCTCTGGACACATGTGTTTCTGGGTTAATCCCTTCTTCAGCAGAGAACAAATTTGCGGGGTGCTGGAAATGCTGCCATTAATCACCCGGTTTCAATACCTCTTCACTGGCATGCTGGTGCCTGCTCCAGAGCTCGTCAGCCCAGTAGCTCAAGGGAGCCTTTTTAAAGTCACAAACAGTTAGGAGCGCACCTGCCTAACATCCCAGCAATTAATCTGCCCCATTGCATCATGGTAGATGTAGTTTCTTCAAAAAACGAACTTCATTAATCCCTTCTTCTCAATATTACCTGGCCACTGCAGGAATTTGTTAGTGGCCGGTCTGCACATGTGACTCTGGCATGCAGTGGTGGCATGCAGTGGTGCTCACTGAAAACTGGGTACGTTTGAATCTTAGGTTAGTGTTCTCCTGCCTCTTGAGATCACAGATCACACCATCTCCAAATCTGTAGGATGTAAGGATATGGTTTAAAAATCTTCTGAATTCCTGTCAATCAACTTCACTCAATGGAGGATGCTCTTATGACTTGGGATGAAAGCAAGCACTCTTCCATCCCTCAAATACTCCCAATAAGTTGAGGGTGTCAGAGGGCAGGGAAAACTCATCACCAGGCTCAGTGCGTTGATGATTCAAGCATATATTCAGTGTTCAAAGATGCTCTCAACAAGGCATGGTGTGGTATGGTGACTACAGACTCTTTTTGGCTTCAATTCCTTGAGCCATCTTCCATGCAGGCCATGTGAGTAGATCCTTGCTTTTTCTCTGTGTCAGGAAGTTTCTATTCCCTCTATGACAATGTAGACCCAACCACCCCAGTATGATGCAATAGTAAGGCTTTTCTGCTGACCAGAAGTGGACAGGGAACCAGAAGCACCCCTTTCAAAAATGCTCAAACCATCTTTTCTTAATCTATCCCTCCATCCATCCATACATACATCCCCTGTCTCTCTCCTCCCCTAACTCTTTTCTCTTTCTCTCTCTCTCTCTCTCTCTCTCTCTCTCTCTCTCTCTCTCTCTCTCTCTCTCTCTCTCTCTCTCTCTCTCTCTCTCTCTCTCTCTCTCTCTCTCTCTCTCTCTCTCTCTCTCTCTCTCTCTCTCTCTCTCTCTCTCTCTCTCTCTCTCTCTCTCTCTCTCTCTCTCTCTCTCTCTCTCTCTCTCTCTCTCTCTCTCTCTCTCCTCCCCCTCTGATCTATCTCTCTCTCTTTCACTTTCCATCTGTGCCTGTTGCAATTAAACTCAGGGAACTGGGAACAATTAAACTCATGGAGATGGGAAACTGACAGGCACCCCAGCAGTAGTTACCCAGTTCCTTCAAAACCAGTTTCCAATGTCTGCAGCTGCTCCCCCACTCCTGCCCTGGGAAATTGCCGATGGAGTAAAAGGCTATTTTGGGCCTGGACATAACTTACTCTTATCCGGGGGGAGGGGGGAGTAAAACAATGTGTTCACAGTCTGCTCTTATGCCTGTCTGTGCTGGAGCAGTGGAGGTCCTGCAGAAGTCCAGATTAATACAAGGGCTCAACTCTGGAGGCCAGTTATGACAAACTGGAGACACACTGAAACACTGACAGGGTTACCAACTCACTTCAGGTCATTATGGTCACTGAGGCTGATTTGCTAATATATCAGTCTACATAGTGCAGCAACCAAAGTTGCTGCAGTGCATTACTTGAGCGAGAAAGAAGGACAGCATCATATGTACTAAGATATAGCACTGTTGCTCTTTTCCCTAGCACTGGTGCACAAACAGTCTGCCTCGAGCTATACATACATCACTCAACTATTTTGCAAAGATGTCTGCTTGGTGTTTAGCATAGATTTTGCGCTGGAAGTTTAACTTTCTAGCACTTAATGCTATGCCTAGACAAATTTTAAAACTTTTCCAACTTTGGAAGTGTGCTGTTCATTGCAGCACACGTGCAAAGTCTAAAAGGTTTGGAAAAATAAAAACATTTTGTCGTTTTCATATCTGGCGCAAGGCCCTGTCTACCATTAGTAGTAGATAGTGCTAGCACGGCAACCCAATGTACCAGCCTAAGGATAGCCCCTTGATGCAAAGTAATGAAAGGCAGTGCTAGTACTACTTTGCATTAATGTTAAGATACTTTCTAGCAAAAATGTAGTTTTGTTCTGGAAATTAAACTACAAATCAAACTTTGTGCCAGTGTGTGTCACTTTTGCTCTGGACTTCAGTGTAATAGCCTTATGCACCCTCAGTGTTGTAGTTTTGTTGTGCTTCAACTGAACTAATTAGACTTACATTCTTGTAAGTAATGATTTGTAGGTCATGCCGGAAGGCAATGCCCATAATGACTTGAAGTGAGTGGTCAACCTAACCATTGGCGAGGTACACTTAATAAACAAAAATGTTAATGAACAAATCACAAACATGATATAAAAGCAGAAGGCAAAAGTTGCTTAGTCGTGCAAGGATTATTATTCCAACACAGGCACAGTTAGAGAGATGCGGAAATGGAAGAACTATGCAGATATTATATTAGAGTACCTTTCCTGCTTCTAGCACCCATTGTGGTAACACCACATTGCATAATGAATACTACCACTTGCTATAATATTGTTGCTGCACTTTGTTGATATGTGTTGGACTTTTTGCCTTATGCAGGGTCATCCCCAGTCTTTTTGCCTCCTTCCTCCTGGTTTTTCTGACCTCTCGCTGTTGGCTCTAGGACTCTGAGCACTTTATCACTGCTGACCAGTGCTAAAGTGCAGGTGCTCTCCCATCTAAAGTTGGTATGATTGGCTTATACCTAATTGGCATATTGAATTTACCTATAAGTCCCTTGTACAGTGGTATCTCTATACCCAGGGCTTGTAAATTAAATACTACTAGTTGGCCTGCAGCGCTGCTTGCGCCACCCACTGAAATAGACTTTCAAACCTGTCTCAGGCCTGCTAGCGCAGGGCCTGTGTGCGCAGATTTCTGCCACAGGGACCTGGCATCTAAATTTACTTGCCAGGCCCAGAACTCCCCTTTTACTACATGTAAGTCACCCCTAAGGTGCGCCGCAGCTAGCCCTATGGGCAGGGTGCCATGTATGTAGAAAGGCAGGACATGTGCCATATTGCATGGCCTGTCCTAGTAGTGACAAACAGCCTAACTTGGTGTCTCACTGCTGTGAGTGCTGCCTTCTCATAGGATTTCATTAGAAATGCCCTGCCTTATGTGTAAACAATATTGTCTGATTTATGAGGGGTAGCGTAGGCATGTTTGGTATGGTTGTGATGGTGATAATAAATGCTGCTTACTGGTGTGGGTGTATTTTTTATTACTATCACAGAAATGCCACTTCTAGAAAGTGCGCATTTATCTGTGCTTATGACTCTGGTGTTTTGCAGCTTGACTCCAATCCACGTCTGGGCAGAGTGACAGTTGGGGCTTTGTGCATACTTTTCAGACAGCCTGTACACAGGGAGGGTGGAGGTGTCACAGAGGTGCATCTGCATACTGAATAGTCTTCCTGGGCTGAGCGAAGGGAGAGGCGGGGCACACCTGCATTGTAAAGACTGTGCCCTGGCCTCACACAATAGGGTCGTTAACCCCCCACTGATGTTTGGAGCCTGTGCTGAAAGGAGAGAGGGGGCACTCCCAGAACCAGTTGTAACTGGCTGGAACCTCCTCTCCCTACCATTGTAAAACACTGTAAGAACTGACTATAAGTACAGGGGAATTTTCCCCACAATTTGGAGAGTCTTGGAATTATCTTGGAACTGGACACCAAAGGCTGAAATGACTCACCAGGAACCGCCATGGACTGCTGCTTGCCACTTGTTGCCTTTCCCTTGTGCTGGCCTGTAGCTGGGCCCTCCACCTGAGGACCTTGTCTTAAGATTGTGCTCCCCAGGGGCAGGGTGCTGTTGCCCCTGACCCCTGCATCCATTTCTTCATGAGGGGTGCTTCTCCGTGGTTGCGGCTGCCATAGCGCTGATTGCAGCGCGCTTATGGAGCCCTCGAAGCTCGTAGGCTCCTTGCTGCATTGTGCCCCTTTAAATAAGATCACCGCAGCGGCCCGGGAAGCTGGAAGAACACTCGCGCACCACATTGGGTGCAGGCGAATGTCTGCTCGGGCCCCAGGAGGGGTCTGATCTTCTTGTGGCTTCACGGCAGGACCAGGGGAAGGCGCAGGGAGTGCCCCCTTCCCCCTGGCCTCTGCGTTAGGAGCAGGACGCTCCTTTTCTGCTGTTAGGTAAAACAGGCATTTTTGTGGCCCCCCCCTTGGTGGAAGGGCCAGTGGAGGCCCAGGGGGGCCCTCAGAGATCGCGGGTCCCAGGAGGGGCCTGTCATTAAACCGAAGGGGGTGTGTGGTGCCCCCCTCCTGCCCTAAGTTGTTTTTGCTGGCTTTGGCCCCCTTCGTGAGGGCCGGTTGAGGCCCTGGTGGGCCCCCAGTAATAACAGTCCCCGGAGGGGCCTGTCTATAAAAGAGAGGAGGTGCATGTCGCCCTCCTCTGACCCCAGAGTATAAGGGAGTTTTGCGCATAGGAGCGCCGGGGGCCTCATTGTTCGCCTTCTAGGCACTGGAGGTGCCTTCATCCAACCAGGTACTGTTTAAAGGACCAATATAGTTGCAATCCAAAGTTCTTTCTGCAGACTTTTGTTTGATTCATATATTACCTACCTGCGTTTGATGTTTCTACATATGTGTATGCAAATGTTCCTTTTATGGACATGCTTGCCATATGTTTTCCAATGTTCCTACTATGGGCATTTTATGATATTCTTATGACAAGTGTTCTAATGTGATAACGTGTTTCCTGACTACTGCTTATGTTGCAGAATACTGAGTAACCTGTGTGTTATGTGTGACTACTGCTAGTCTGCAGAGTGACTAATGTGTAACGTTCTGACAACTGCTAAGGTAGCAGGATAGTACTAATATGTGATGTTTGGTCTGATAATTGTGTTGTGTACAATACAGTATATTTTATATAATCTGGTGTTGTGTTTCCTTTGTGGTGGGGATGTTGTGTCACATGTGTTGTGTGTGTTGTGCAAACGCTTTACACATTGCCTCCGGGTTCAGCCTGACTGCTCGTGCCAAGCTACCAAGGGGGTGAGCAGGGGTTATCTTGGATGTGTAACTCCCTTGCCCTGACTAGAGTGGGTAAGTTCTGCCTGGCTGAGGTGCATACCCTAGCCAACCAGAAACCCCATTTCCAACAATATGATACTAGATTTTGAGTGAAAGTGAAAAAAGTGGCACAGTGTAAAATAGCAGAGCCAATATTTTCACTTGTTGTACCCCACTTTTTACTGCATTCTATAACACTTAGGCCCTTATTACAAGTTTGTCAGAATAGGGTGGGGTATTTACCGTGGTAAATACTTCCTATTTCAACAACAGGAAAACAAGGCATAACATTCAGAATCAGTTAATAACACACCTAATTGTTTAGCCTTTTTTTCCAGGCTTGCAGGAATTTATCAGGAGAAAAATACAATGGTGTGACAATCGTCCCACAAATTGCAATTTCTATCCCTGTGCTGGCATGTGTTGGCATAGGATTCAAGAGTTAGCCCTGAACCCGTGATGAGGGCCTTCGACTGTAAACCCTGTGGTGAATCCCTATCTCGAAATACGGTAACATTAGTACTGATTCACAAAATTAACCAAGATTTTAGGGCCTTCTGTAAAAAAAAGCCTGAGCTGATGAATGCTATGACCTTATAAAAATCCAAGCCCAGGCAAGAAGCACCTTAAACTATCACCACATTCAGATCGTTGTGGCATGTATGACACAAAAGCAGACCGCATGAAGATGCGCTTTGGTTTAAAAGTGGTCGTCTGCAAACCACATTCGATCTAAAAATGCTTGCACTTGGGCTAGAAGAGGACAATTAAAATCCACAGTAAAAATTGACATATCTGCAGAAGAAGAGCTGAAAAGACATTCCAATCCCTATCCGACTATAAATACAGGCTTAAATTAAATAAATCTTGTACAATTATAGATTAAAACATATTTAGCTTTAATGATCCAGCGAGTAGGCACTGCCGGTTATGGATTGCAAGCTATACATTCTGAAATCGTTGCTGGCTCTTATGAAATATGTGTCGTGCCTAATTCTAAATTGCACAGTATGCAGATTGTCAATGAATCGATATATGTACTGCCATCTGACCTCCTAGCGATGGATAACAACATCTCATGCCTAATCCTTGTCACTGACCACCTCACATGTCACGAGTATAAGTATTGTCCACAATTCCTTATATACTTTGATATACATATGTGGCAACAGTGGGCCTTGTTCCCTCTAGGTACTTTAATTGTGCAAGCTACTTTTGTCGGTAAAGGGCTGTGAGCCTTAAAGATGCTTCGAGCATTAGAGGTCAGTGTTTGAACCCTGATCTAGCTAGGATACTTGCCTTTTGGGGCTAATTCACAAACACATTTAGGAGTGTGGGAAGCAGTACTACAGGAGTAGTCTTTTAGCTATTCTCACACACTCTTGTGAATCGTCACTGAGATGTCCAACTCCCTGTTACTAATAGTGCAAAGAGGTCACTACCTTTCTGTTTGTACTCTTTGTGCACGAATATTCCCTGAATATTACCCTTTTCCTTCCCAATTGTATAAATGTATGTGGCCAATACACAAATGCAAGTACAAGTACATAAAAGAGTATTAAGGAGTGCTCGTTTATGTACTACAAAGTACTTTGATAATCGGCCGAGATATTACAGAACGTTTCTCATATTAGACACAGGGCTCAAGTCCGGTGACTAGACAGCCATATACAAACTCAGTTGCAACTTTGATATGTGTTAAAAATACACGTGGTTTACAAAAAGTAAAGCCAAAAATGTATTTTCCTATTTATTTGTGATTATGTTGCGTTGTTGTTTCTGTAAAGTGAGCATTAGACTTTTGGAGTAATGATTAGTATAATGGCATGGCGTCGCTCCTTGTAACGTCACTTCCTGTGTCATTGGACGTAAAGGAATTTCTTACAAATGTTAACCTTTGATTGTCTAAATACCATCCCCAGGCGCTCGTGAGACTTAACATTAGCATTGCAACAGTTTTCATTTAATATTTGCCATGTCTGCGATCACCTAGCATTTCCTAATAGTTTGCCTTGAAGTGTTAGCACAAAGGCCAGATATTTTAAGCATCTACAACTGCTAGAAAGGCAATAGGTTTGACTTATATACTCTAAACAGGTAGCTGACCGTTCACCTTTTTTTAACTGGATGTTAAATGTCGACTCGAGTACCCTTTCCTTCTTATTGTACCATTGTGTCTTTTTTTCCTGAAACAGCTCACCTTCAAGGTGAAAGAAGCTTCGAAAAAAACAATGACGACAACTCCGACTTACATGATGGGCATGTCAGGACATTTTTTTCATTTTCTAAAGACGAACCTCTCAAAGCAGAAGATTAAAGTCAGAAAATGAAATAAATAATGTTCTTGTTACACTGGCAGTTTTGTGTGTGTGTGTGTGTGTAACCGCCATCGTGTGCATGGCCGTCCCGTGCTGTTTTCCTGTCTAGAGCTGCCATGATTGCGACTATTAGCTGTGCATGATGGCATTGTTGTAGAAGTAGTAGGTCACTATTATGTCAACATTATGAATCGGTTTGGTCACTTATAAGAAGGGCACCACCTAACCAGCTCCCTCCATTATCCCATCGTGTTGTTCCTGTACAGCATTAGGGTCTGCTCGGCCCAGCAAGTCTTTGGGCCAGATGTATCAAGAAAGCCCTCTGCGAATCGCAAATAGTGATTTTTAAGAAATCGCTATGTCCGAGTTGCAATATGCTATGTAACGTATTTGCGATTCGAAATTAGCGATTTCTTTAAAATCGCTATTTGTGGTTTGCGAGGCCCAAATACCGAATCGCAATTTGCGAGAACGTAATTTGCGATTCAGTAATTGCAAAGTGCAAATTGCGAGAACGCACACCTGGTAGAGCCTGATGACATCACAAGCAGGAAGTGAGTCATCCCAGGGAGTTTGCAGGTGCCACACCCAAAGGAGTACTGAGAGAGACACATCCCAGCCACAGGGAGCAAGTCTGTGAACAAGGCAGGACTGCACATCACCATGGACACCTCTGCACAGGGAAAGGAGAAGGGAGAGAGGAAAAGGAAACTCAAGTTTAGTGAGCAGGAACTGGAGGTGCTCACTGAGGAGGTGGTGAGGAGCCATGACTGTCTGTTTGGAAAGAGCTCATGCCAGGTCCCTGAGAGTGAGAAGCGCAGACTCTGGGCGGGCATTCAAACAAAAATCTGCGCTGTGGGAGTTGCGCAGCGCTCAGTGGAGGAGATCAAAAAGAGGTGGTACGACCTGCGTTCTCGTGCCAAGGAGAGGGTGGCAAGATGACTACAGGAGCTAAGGAGCACAGGAGGCGGACCATCCACCGAGACACCCTCCACCCCGATGGAAGACCTGGTGGAGTCGACACTCCTCCCAGAAGCTGTCAGTGGGGTCACTGACATCGACACATCCGGCACACCAAGCACAAGTAAAGGTAAGTGCAATATTGAAATGTAACCCCATATGTGTATGTACAAATGCCCCTTAGGAATTAGCAAGTAATGCAAAGCATTGTGAGAAGTAGTCCATTCCACATCTTAGAAGCAGCACAACAATGCCTTATGGGAGTGGTAGTCCACAACCCAGAGCTGAACGTAGCACATAGAAGGTAATGAGGCAGAGAGACACCCAGAAGAACACAACACCCACTATATAGTGATATGATGTAACAGTACATTTATTACCATTGTGTAACCTTTGGTCAGACATACATAACTGACATGCTGCACATTGTCGTTGCAGGTGGACCAGGCCCAGCAGCATCTGCGAGTGCCGTTGTGGGGGATACTGAAACCCACCCTGCATCAGACTCAAACACCAGTGAGTCACTGTATATTGCGCCTATCAGACGCAGGGCTAGGGCTGTAACGCTACCCGAATTGAGCCAGGACTCTGACGACATGCGGGATGACGGCCACACACCTTCCCTAGATGGCAGATCCACTGTTATGCAGGAGTCCCAGCCCCAGCGTAGCTCAACACCCCGCAGGAGGCCTCAGTATGCAGGCGCACAGCACATGGAAGCAGGAGAGGGCCCATCAGTCTTCGGTGGCCTGGAATCCGGTATGTTGAAACAGCAGCTCCTGCAAAACAGGAAAATATCAGCACTACAAAGGCAGATGCAGACACACAATGCCAACATGGGGGGGCTGCATCGGCAGTTGGAGTGCCTTAATTCCAACATCACAAAACTGCATGAGGGACAGATCCAAGCTTCTGAGAACACCAGCGAGCTGACAATTGCAGTGAGGGAACTGTGCACAGAGCTGCGTCACAACAGAGTCACCCACCGCAGGCAGGAGAGGCGTTTTATAGGCATGTTTGGTGGATTCTGTCGCTCGGTCAATCACCTCGCTACTTCAACAGCCCTCATATCGCGGCGTGCTGTGGCCGCACAGGTTGAGGCAGCGCACAGCAGTAGGGATGTGGCACAGGGACTGCTTCAGATCACTAATGTGCTGGACAATATGCGGGGACAGTGAACTGGGACTAGGGGAGACTGAGGACACATCTAGCCTCAGCAGCGTAGCAGTGCCCACCACTGATGCTAGGCGTCACAGTGCCAGGCACAGCACTGCCAATGAGGCTGATAACAGAGGTGCCAGTGAGGCCACTGCGCACTCGAGTGGCTTGCGTGGCCGTAGAAAGTGACTGTAATGGGCACATGGGACTGTTTGCTTATTGTGTGATACAGTAAACTATGATTCAATAGTGAGATACTGTTATCTGCTTATTTTTAAGACACATATTTTTTTTTTCTGCTAGTGAAACTTATGTTACCTGACGTTAAGGTAATAAATGTTCTAACTACCAGTACACATGTCAGTGAAGTTGTATTGTCATTACTTACATCTGAAATGGTTGTGCGTGATGTCAGCACGCCTTTGCCTGCCCTCTGCTGCACTGGTCCTGTCTGCTGGCTGTAGTGGGGGGTATGGGATCATCATCCTCATCAGAGTCTGAATCAGATATTTTCACAGGTATGCCCCTGGTGGTAGCTATATTGTGCAAGATCGCACATGTGGCCACTCTTCTACATGTCGTCTCCGGGCTGTACTGTAGTGCACCTCCACTTTTGTGGATGCACTGGAAGCGACTCTTCAGCAGCCCAAAGGTGCGTTCCACCACATTGCGGGTTGCTCTGTGTGCTGCATTGTATCTCCATTCTGCTGGTGTTGTAGGATTGAGGTAGGGCGTCATCATGTAGGTGTGCACTGAGTAGGCCATGTCTCCTGGAAAGAACAGAGGGTATAATCAGTAAGTGAGCCATCTGACGTCACAACACCATCAATGCGCCAGCGTACAGAGGGACAATACCTAGTAGATATCCTTCACCAAACTCCCCAGCTAGCAGTCTTGTGTGAATCCCACTGTGGCGAAAGATGTATGAATCATGTGTGCTCCCTGGGTACCTGGCCACGAGATCAGTTATGATGTAGGAGGCATTGCATATTACCTTTATATTCCTTTAATGTTGGTATTTGCGGTTGCGGTACACATACTCAGTGGCCGATGGTGGACAGATTGCAACATGTGTCCCATCTATGGCACCTTGGCCGTGGGGGAACTGTGCTATCTGGCAGAAATCTATTTTTATCTGCTGTATTTCCTGTGGGGTGCAGGGGAATCTGATGTACTGGTGTATCCTACTCAGCATGGCGTTGATAAATGCATTGAAAAATCTAGAGAGGGCACTCTGTGATGCTCCTCCAGCTGCTGCTATGACCCCTTGATAGCTCCCTGAGGCGAGTAGGTGGAGGGAGCATAATACCTGCAGACGGGTGGGTATTCTATTAGTACTATGTGTTGTGCGCCGCAGTATGGGTTGTAGCTCAGCTATCAGGTCCGGTATTGTGGCTGAGCTCAACCTGTACTTCTCATATATCTCCTCAATCTGGTCAAAAAGGGTAATGCGCACTCTGAAAATGCGCTCCTGTCTCCTCCTCCCTCTCCTCAAACCTGCCAAGATCCTCATTCTCCTCGCCATGACGTAGAGTGCAGCGATTGAGCAAAAGAGTCTGAGGCATCCTGGACCTCTTTATATAGGTTGCACCTGGTTACCACCTGGTTTCACTTAGTGGTATTTTGCGTTTGCAAAAGGCCATTCTGCGAAAAATCGCAATTTGCGATTTTTTGATGCATCGTATTGCGACTTGGTTTTGCGAGTCGCATTTTGTGTCTCACAATTTCCGAATTGAAATACTGAATCGCTAATTGCGATTCAGTATGTCATGTCGCAAATTGCAAGACGCAAAATGCGACACGCAAAACCAGGTCGCAACGCTAAAAATCGCTATTTTTGCACTTCCTTATTTTTGGTCTGCGAATACCTTTCATGCATTGCAGACCACATTTTTGCATTCGCAAACGGCCAAATTTAGCGATTCGCACCATTTGTAAATTCGTTTGATACATCTGGCCCTTGGTTCCTCCAAGTTTATACTCCTGGCATGAGCTTCACAGAGATACTCCAGGAATTCACTGTGTGCTCATAATACTTTGTATATTTACTCCAAAACATTATTACAAACCTTTAGGTTTAGATATACATTTTTCACGAATCAGGCCCATGCAGGCATCAATTTAAAAAAAAAAAGCTTAAAGTAGGTGGTAAGTAAATAAAATTGCGAAATGCACTTATAATACACACTTGCACACAATAGTACCCGAAAGAAGTAAGCACAGGCATGATAAAATGGCGTGGGATTGTTGGGATTAATAAATACACAGGAAATCTTTGTGAATCGGATTTGGGATTGTAATTCTCAGCAAAAACACAATTTGTGAAATAGCAAAAATATGGAAGTGTACTCTGATAGTCATATGCCTATGGTTGCCTAGAACTCAGCATTTTTTGTCCATCAGCCCAATGATGCATAAAGACTTAGGCCCATATTTATACTTTTTGATGCAAACCAGCACCGGTGCTGGTTTGCGTCAAAAATGTTTACCGCCGGCTAACGCCATTCCTACGCGCTGATCGGGCACCTTATTTAAGGAATGACGTTAGCCGGCGTAGGGGAAAATGGGGGTTGTGCGTCCAAAAATGGTGCAAGTCAGGTTTGAGGCAAAAATCATGCCTCAAACCGGACTTGCGCCATTTTTTTACGCACAACCCCTTGCCCAATGGCCATGCCCAGGGGACTTCTGTCCCCTGGGCATGGTCATTGGGCACAGTGGCATGTAGGGGGGCACAAATTAGTCCCCCTATGCCACTTTAAAAAATTAAAAAAAATACTTACCTCAACTTGCCTGTACTTACCTGGGATGGGTCCCCCCATCCATGGATGTCCTCCAGGGGTGGGCGAGGGTGGCAGGGGGTGTCCCTGGGGGCAGGGAAGGGCACCTCTGGATGCACACAGAGGAATTTTGACGTCCGCGGGCTCGGGCGTTAAAGTTTAAATATGGTGCACGGTTTGCACCGAATGTGCGTCAAAATGTTTGCCACATTCGCCACAAACAGAATATAAATATGTCCCTTACATTTTTGTGAGATTAAAAACTTGTAGAAAAGGTTCCGCTTTGCAGTATCTTCGGCGTCAAAGGCACCCCAATTAACAGTGTTCAAAAACATTCATCATATTCCAAAGTTGTTTGGTTGCAGTGTATACTGTGTAATCTCCCCATTGTGTTTCCTCCTCTTCACCTGATGGGTGGTGTTTTGCTCCTTTTCCCTTGTGACACAAAAGCTCATAGCGTAACTTCTACCATCCAAAGAAATTTGTCTCAACACACAACGTTGCAGTCTACCAGCAAATGTTTATTACTTAACAACTACAGTTTTATCTCCCCCTTGGAAGGGGAGTGTCCTGTGGGTCTGTCCCCCATCGCTACATGGTCACTGTACATGGTTTCAAGTGTGTACTTTTGCGGGGCAGCCCCTGAGTAAGTGCATTTTTTGGTTACTAGCCAGGTCATCGGTGTCCTTCCAAATTGTGTGTGCAAGTGCTGAGTTGGAGAAACTCTGGCAGTGCAGCATCAGGTATATGCTGTGTGGTGCCTGAGTAATCTGCTGTACATTAGTGAACCTTTTGTTAGATCGAGCATGCAAGAGCTTTGACCTGTTGTAAGTATTGTGGGTTTTCAAACACACCACCTTACGTTTGTCATGCCTTGCGCTGGTTTGATTACCGCCTTAGACATGGACCCTGTTACAGGGATAATTGCACGACTGCAGATATACTTCAGCGTGGGTGAACTACTTTTTTCTTTTGTCTGCACCATGCGGCTGTCATGGCGCTCAGAGCGTGCACTCGATCGTCAGTATGTTTTTTACATTATATGCACCCTGATCTGCTTAGTAAACATTCTTTGCCGCAGGCATATTACCCTTGTGCACTACCTTATGATGACTTCAAGCTTCCACTCAACAAAAGTATGTTCTCTCTCCAGAAAGAACATAAATTGTCAGAGTTATTTTGACATTTTTACATTACATGCACTTTGTGGTTTGGCTAATACACGTTCTTTGCAGCAAGCAGATTAACCCTGTGCACTACTTTATGATGACTCCACTAGACAAAAGTATGTTCTCTCTCCAGAAAGAACATAAATCAACAGATATTTAGAGATTTTGACATTACATGCACTATGTGATTTGCCTTGTACACATTCTTTGCAGCAGGCACATTAACCTTGTGCGCTACTTTATGATGACTACACTAGACAAAAGTATGTTCTCTATCCAGAAAGAACGTAAATCGTCACAGTTATTTTGACATTTTTACATTATATGCACTTTTTTATTTGCCTAGCACACGTTCTTTGCAGAAGGCACATTAACTCTCGGCGCTAACTCATATTGAGTCCAAGCTTACACTAGACAAAAGTACGTTCTCTCTCCAGAAAGAACATTAGTCCACTGTGCTACCCTATAATGAGTCTAGACTTCCACTAGACAAAAGTATGTCCTCTCTCCAAAAAGAACATTAATCGCCAGAGATCCCCTTAATAGACATTATTTGCAGCACACATATTCATTCTGGGACCTGTAGTTTTATTTTAATAACATGAGATAAGCCCTTTGAGTAGTATTAATAGAGTTGTCCAGCTCCCTAGTTCAATGCATGAGTCCCTCATTTAGTTTATGTTTCAGCTTTGTCAGCTTTGCATTATGGGACTTGTATTTTTATTTTATAACATGCTACAACCTGCGAATACAGAGCAGAAACCTGACTACATGAACTACACAAGTCTGAGTATGTGAAACCTGACCAGTCCAGTTATGCCTTTACAATGCCAATAGCTCCAACTCAAGTAAATGTGAGACCCATTGCACTGCAAATGCTTGTATATGGTTCTGGCTATATAGAAAGGAAGAACCCACTTCCTTTGATCACTCTCCCCAGGTACAAATTTGTGTTAAGAGTTGGAGGAGCACCACAAAGTGGGCCACATTTGCAGTATATGATTCTCAGGAGTTATCTGCAGCAAACAGACTTAAAGTGCTTAAAATGTGGATGAAACTAAGTTTGGACCAATTTCTTATCACCAATTGCCTGCCTGAAACTACCATAAAAAAAGTCCTTACCTCAGAGGTATAAGAAAACAAATGGACCTGGAGAACAACAGAAGAGGACAAACCCACTGCCTGCATCTGCATAAAGAAAGTACTGAGGTCTGTTCTGCTTTTCATCTGTTTAATGCGAAATGGCAATGCTTCTCAACAGTAAGACCAGTTGGCCTCCTGTTGTTTCAAGGACATAAAGGACAAGAAGGATACGTTTACGGAAGGAGCAACAGTTCCGGTGGACACCGAAACCTGTGCTGGAGTCTTGGCTGAACAACATAAAAGACAAAAGGCGAAACATTTACAGAGAAACGCTGGAGGCCTGCGGGTCTAGGACCTCTGCTGGAGGCGTGGCTGAACAACTTAAGGGACAAGAGGTACAACGTTTACAGAAAAGCAGGGACCTCTGGGTACTGGGACCTGTGCTGGAGCCTTGGCTAAAGAGCATAAAAGACAAACTGTTGCTGAAAAGAGTGATTGAGCCTATGTCCATTTTGTATCTGTCCCCTGGCATCCAAGAAGCTGTTGCCTGCAGTTTAGGAAATTTAGAAGTAAACAGGGGGTAGCACAGATTGGGGGTAACAGTTTTTTAAACACTTTTTGGTGCAAGAGAGGCCTTCATTGACTTTTACATCCCTTTCGCTTCCTATGAGTATTTTCTTCAGGCATTCTTGTAATTTGGGCTCAATCATTACGTTTTTTCTCATTTACGTAAATTGATTTCGATATTCTACTAGTTGGTTCATTGGCTTTATTGTTGTTTGATGCTTTTTAAAGACTCACAATTCTCCAAGGCACAGTCCTCTGCTTTGTGCATTAACTACCAGGGGCAAGTCGATGTTTCTTTCATTGAAACTGTTATTATCTTTTTAGGACGTATGATAATTCATACTTTGTTGTCCCCCAGTTATTAATCTAAGATCTCACTGTCAATTTCCACTGAAGGACTAGGACTAACAACTGAAATCAATGGTTTCTAAAAAAATAAAAATAAAAAGACAAGGACTGTCTCTAAGACAAACGGTAAATGCTGTTTTAATAGGGAGAAATAAGGAATATAGCCAGAACCTGACATATATTATTGATACTCAATGACTGTCTCTTTTAGTGGGATGGCCCTGACTTTTAGAGGTGTGTTTAGCAAATGTGCATATAGTTTGCTTCTTTTTTCTTCTTATAAATCCTTTCTGCCGAATGTCAGAATGCACCTTTTCATATTATTGAATGTGGAATGTTGAAACAGCTAGTATGTCAGTCGCCTGCTAACTGTTGGTGCCTATGCCCTCCCGATCAGACAATGAGCAAGTATTAGGGGCAGATTTAAGAGCTCCTAGAGCCACCTTAGCGCTGCCGAGTACATCCATAGCGTCAAAAATAATGATGCTATTGCCCCCTACACTGCGTCATGGTGCAACATATTTTAAAAACAGTGGGCATATGGTGGCGGTAGGGGGGTGCTGAGTGTCGGAAAGAAAGTGGCAATGCACTAGGTGCAGCACCACTTTTCTTAAATCTGCCCCTTAGTGTTATATTCAAATGTACACATTTTGACCTTGGAACCTGTAAACTCTTGTTTCTATCCCGCTATGATCATGTGACCCCAAACCATGTTTCATCCCTAAACTTGTTGCCTCCTTCCTCCTATTTTGTCTGACCGGTTTTTGTTGGCTTTAGGAATCCTTTGTAAATTGTACTGTTGATTGGTTTATCCATGATTGGCATATTTGATTTACTAGTAAGTCCCTAGTAAAGTGCACCAGAGGCGCCTAGGGCCTATAAATCAAACACTACTAGTGGGCCTGCAGCACTGATTGTGCCTTCCACATGAGTAGCCATGTGAACATGTCTCAGAACTCCCACTTGCCAGGCCTAAACCTTCCCTTTTACTACATGTAAGGTACCCCTAAGGTAGGCCCTAGGTAGCCCTAGGGAAGGGTGCAGTGTATGTTAAAGATGGGACATGTACTGATGTGTTTTACATGTCCTAACAGTGAAATACTGTAAAATTTGTTTTTCACTGTTGCAAGGCCTATCTCTCTCATAGGTTAACATGGGGGCTGCCTTTAATTATCCTTAAAGTTTAGTTTCCCTTTAAGAGCAGATAGAGATGTGACGTTTGGGGTCTCTGAATTCACAATTTAAAAATACATCTTTTGGGAAAGTTGGTTTTTAAATTGTTTGCTTGAAAATGCCACTTTTAGTAAGTGGACATTTTCTTGCTTGTGTATTCCACATCTGGGTCAGACTGACAGTTGGGCTGTTGTGAATTCTCTCTAGACAGTGACACAAAGGGAGCTGGGGTGCAGCCTTCATATCCTGAGGTACCATTTTGGGGTAGAGTGGAGGGAGGATGGGTCACTCACACCTGAAAGGGCTGTGCCTGCCCTCACACAATGCAGTTTCTGACCCCCCTGGAGTGTGTCTGCAGCCAGGCCTGGGCAAGGGAGGATATTGTCAACAAAAGAGACTTTCCTTTGAAGTTTGCCTACTTCGAAAGACAGAAAGGGGTATAAGTAGTGGACCCAAACCCCCAGACTTTTAGAATCTTTCTGGACCAAGAGGAACCTTTGCCAAGGAGAAGAGCTGAAGAGCTGGAGGAGGAGTACTGTCCCTTTGCTGTGTTGCTTTGCTGGGTTGGGTTGCAGTTGTTGCTTCTGCCTTTAAAGAGAGCAATGGGTGAACTTTGCTGTGTATCCTGCTTAAGAGAGTTCTCCAAGGTCTTGGAGTAGAGCTTGTCTCTTGTTGGAAGTCTCAGGGACACCAAAGACTTCAGTTTCATCTGCCTACAGCACTTGGAACTGTGTGTTTTGTGCTGTTCAAGAGGAAAAACCACTGCAATGTCGCCAATGACGCCATTGGCCTGCTCCGTGACCTGCCGCTGCATGGACCCGCACTGTCCTGCTTTGCACCACAACCCTGGTCTCACTGATGCCGCTATCTGATGCCACCACCTAGCCGCTGCTTGCACCACGATCTGTGGGCCCGACACTCCAGCATCGCCTTGCTCACACCGCAGCCTGGGCAACCCCGATAATGAAGCTCCTGCTGACACCGGTGCCACTGCCTCCACCGTGGCCTGTGGACACCACTCAAGAGTTACACGAAACACCGTTCCATCCCGCACTGCAGCCCTGGTCCATCGACTCCAGCACCATCGACTCCAGTGTCGTCACCAGATATCCCTGCCTGCACTGCAAACCGTGGATGCCGTATGGAGCCGCCCCACGCCACACCGCCAACTTGGGCCTATCAACGATGGCGTTTCAGCAATGACAACGACGCTGCCTGCACCATGACCTGGTGACACCGCATGTCGCACCGCCCCCGCTTCACACCGCTGCCCTAGTCTCACCGATGTCACTGGATGCCGTCACCAAGCCGCTGCTTGCATCGTGACCTGTGGGCTCCACACATCGCATCATCCTGCTTCACACCGCAGCCCCGACGCATTGCACACCAGAGCTCCTGACTTCATCAGCCCGGACTTCGATCTGCAACACATGTGACTTCAAGGGCCCTACGACCCGCGCACTGACCTATGGAACCAATGCCTGCAATGCCAGCGACACTGCTCTCCAGATCTCACTGGGAGGATCACAACGCCCTGCACTTCCAAAGTACTGTTTGTGGGTCTTCCCGACACTGTAGCTGGACCGCAACGCCACAGCCAGCCTGAACTGTTGGATTTGGTGTTCACAACGCCGTGATACCCCAGACGGAGCTATCGAAAATTCTTGCAAAATTCATATCTTTAATACTGTATGTTGGATTTTTCTTCTTTTCATCTTATTTTATAATTGAAATTTTAAATGTATTTTATGTACAATAGATATTTTAAAACACTATACATTGTTCTATTAAGTAATAATGAAATGCTATGTAGCATTCCTTCAACATATTTGTATTGTGATTTCAACTGGACTCCATGCACCAAATACTGTTGTACCATAAAATACATTACGAGCACTGCTGGTTCTTACGTATATGAAATACATAACAAAAAATTCAAAGGCCCATAGTTATACTTTTTGACGCAAATCAACGCCAGGGCAGATTTGCTTCAAAAAGTTTACTGCCGGCTAACGTCATTCCATCGCGCCTGCCGGGTGCCTTATTTATGGAATGACATTAGTGGGCGATGTGGCCTGGTTTGCGTCAAAATAAATTACTCAAACTGGGCAGCAGAGGTGAAGGGAAGACTCGGGGTTGTGCGTCAAAGAATGGTGCAAGTCAGGTTAGAGTAAAAAATGTTGTCTTACACCTGACCTGCGCCATTTTTTGACGCACAACCCCCATGGAAATGACTCCTGTCTTAACAAAGACAGGAGTCATGCCCCCCCCGCCCAATGGCCATGCCCAGGGGACTCTTGTCCCCTGGGCATGACCATTGGGCACAGTGGCATGTAGGGGAGCCCAAGTTAGGCCCCCCCATGCCACTCTAAAAAAACACAAAATTATACTTACCTGCACTTACCTGCACTCAGCATGGATGGCGGGCTAGGGTCGCAGGGGGTGTCCCAGGGTGCAGGGAAGGGCACCTGTGGACTGCTTTCATGGTCTCCCACCATGGAAAAGAGCCCACATGTCCCTTAACGCCTGCCCTGACCCAGGCGTTAATTTTGTCGCAATCGGGGTTTACGTCATTTTCCGGCTCCGCCTCCCAGCCGTGTGCCATTTTTGCCCAGTTGGATAAATATGGCGCACAGGTGTTTAAGTCATTTTTTGGATGGGAACGCCTACCTTGCATGTCATTAACGCATAGCGGTTTCACACATACAGAAAATGACGCACACTGAGATATTTTGACATTAGTGGGGTCTAACGTCAAAGTATAAATATGGTCAATATGGTCTTAGTTTTGCGCCGAATTTGCATTAAAAAAAAGTTACGCAAATCCGGCGCAAGCAGAGTATGAATATGCCCCAAAGTACCTTGAGGAGACACACACACTTTTGCAGCAGGTGCATTAACTTGATCCACCTACCATAGAGAAACAGTTCCTATAGGGCACACAATTACAACCTTAACTAGTTCGACAATAGTGGTTCTGCTCACTATTGGACACAATATCTATTTTTAAGTGCCTGCTAAGTTCTTTCTGTATCATGTCACTCACAGTGGTAGTGCTTTTCATTATCAACATTTATTATTATACATATACGTCAGTGACCTGAATAACAGAATTTATGCTTATACTCATGTTGTTCTTGTATTCTTTCACATTGGTTTTTCCAATGGTCATTTCATTGATGGAAGCCACCAAGAGGCAGTCCTATTGTTTCCTTCGTGTAGCAAAAGTAAAACACCGTTTGCTAGATTGTAGTCCAGTTTTTTGGGAAAAAATAATCCACACATGTATATCTTTAGGCAGGACTCCTCCCATTATGGTGGTCGACACATTTCAGCCCAAATTGATCAGAGCCTCCTCAGAACATCACTCATTGTACCTAAAAACACATAACTAAATATACAATTTGAAACATAAGTGCAAATTAAAGTACTTGTTCCTAAAGGCACTATTTTATGTTATGAAAGATGAGTTGATTAATGCAAACTCTGCAGATGTCGGCGTGATGGCTACAGAATTGAATCCTGGCTGGCACCAAAGGGAGGTTAATTATATTTATAGTGCTACAAGGGTCCTGCTTGCAACAGAAAGCACTATGAAAAATGTAAGACATTATTATAAAATGGTATTGGATTTGGTATAAAGAGGGGACCACTGAAATTATGCAGCAGGGTTGATTAGATTATGCAGCATAATACGGCACTTTTTATAGTGTTACTTCATTATTTTTTAACTTTTACAAATGGTAATACTGCCTGGCCAAAGCCTATCTTCATTAGTACCTTTTTAGCAATCAAATACAGAAATAGTCAACTGAAAGATGGCAAACGCCACAAATCCATTATTATGCAAAAGAAAGTCACAGTCGTAGAATCGCATATTTCCCGAGGCCCCGAGTATAAGTAAGGTTGCCACAAAATATGTAAAAGAAAGTTTAAGGTAATAAAGTGCTTTTAAAATATATACTTTTAATAATAAGCAATCAGGCTGTATCGGTTCAAACCTTTTTTACAAGTTTTCATTAGCATGAAGCACCCTAGACTTGAGTGGTAACACTCCTACACGAATTCTGATAAAGAATAAATGTTTGTCATCTTCAGATGTCTCTGTCAAGTAAAGCTGTATAGTAGCACTCAAGCAGCCCTTACAATTGCTAGATATGCTATTAACCAATAGCTATTAACCAATTGCATACATTTACATTTGTGTCTAGTAGCAGCCACTCTGGTCAGAAGCTTTGTTTCTTTTTTGGCTGTCTGACCGTCTTCTCACTTCACATACAGGTGTCCTGCATCTTCCCTTTCAACACCATAAGGTCAGAAGCTTGGGGACTGCTTTTGTAAAATGCAAAACCTTGGGAACATCATTTTCAATAGAAACCACCCTCTTCGATGCCTCCAGTCTATACCAGTGGCTCCCTTTTTCTGCCTCCTTCAATTTTTCATTCAACTCCATTACCTCTCCATGTATACCCAATGCCACCCCCTTTCCCCTCTTTCAAACCTGATTCACCTTTTCTCTATGTCTCCATCTATCTTTCTCCCTATTAGCGATCTCTTAATCCCAGCAGCAGCTGCCGCATAACACAGAGGGAGGGACAGGAGGGTGTAGTGCGGGACACAGACGAGGTAAATATTAAAAAACAAAGAACTCACCTCGACTCTGTCCCCACGCCTCATGCTCCTCTTCTTCTGGTGTCCCAGCATTCACTGCTGGGACACCAGCACAGGCTCTCCAGCAATCCTAGCGCTGCTTTCATGCAAAACCTTGCATGAAAGCAGTGACAGGATTGGTCTGAGCGGCAGTGACTGCTGCTCAGACACATCCCTGGGGTCTGTGCAGTTTCTCCAGCCCTACTGTTAAACACAGCCAGGCTGGAGAAACCTAATTGTGCATGTGTGTTTAGCCGGCCTCAGACAGCTGGCCAAACACACATGTGTTCTTAGGGGCATTCTCCCCACTCCCCCCCCCCCCCCCCACACCACCACCTTCCATGGCACAGTCCCGCCCCTCCCTGCACTGCTGGCTGTGCCAGAAGCAGAAAATTAAAACATTCTATCATTTTATTTCTCAACTTCTGGCACAGCCAGTGGGACGACGCGCTACCCCTAGCTAATACCCCATTTCTTCATCTTTGCCACCCCTCTCTCCTCCCTGGTTCTTCTTTAACTGTCTTGCTTCTGCATTACTTTTTCACCATTCTGCTCTTGACCTCTCTTCACAAATTTCAAATACTTTGCAGCAAACATGGTTTTGACTGTGGTATTTAAA
This sequence comes from Pleurodeles waltl, assembly GCF_031143425.1. NCBI lineage: Eukaryota > Metazoa > Chordata > Amphibia > Caudata > Salamandridae > Pleurodeles > Pleurodeles waltl. Next base: position 346,652,470 of record NC_090437.1, on the reverse strand, counting down.
TTGGTGTGTTGTGCCAGACTGAAAAAGGCTAAAACTGCAGAGGTTTGGAGCGGAATGGATAATTACCAGAGGGGGAGGCTTTAGGCTGTGTTCTCACACGTTGCATTCAAACCATCTCCTCTCTTGCATGTATAAAAATTAATTAACAAACCAACCGCACAAGATATCACTTACAACACTGGACTGCATTGGCCCTTCGAATACTTGTTAATCACCCCTTTTTTTAAACCTAATATATTTTCAGTTTACTGAAGACCTGGGGATGAGTCTCTGTACTCACAGATTAAATAACTAGGAAAATGACAATGCAGGAAATAATTAAACGCCTTTCCAAAAGGTGTTTCATGGACAATTCAGCCACATCACTGTGCCATGCCATCTATTAAACAAAATACTAAATTGTCCAATGTATATATTGTGCTTTCACACATCTCAATTCAGAGGGGTAAAAGACTGGCCCAGTCCTGCTAGGATTCCACCTGTGATCTGCAGACTGCAAACCGATTTCTCTAGCTATCACGTACTGTCCCTTTTTAACTATAGCAGTTAATTAGCCAGGACACTAGAGTGGAGATATTTTTGTCCCTCCTTTCAAGGGATCTACTAACTCTCACTGTGCTAAAAATTGTTTTTCCTTACATGGCCCTCACTCCTTTAGAACAGCGTGACCGAATCAGTTATTCAAAACCCCAGAAAACCTAATTAAGAATTAGAAATGATCATATTGTATTTTACTGTAATTGCAATTATACATCGATTGCTACAACTGATGAGGCATTGAAGCGATTTACTGCTCCAGTTTCTTTGTTGTTGATTAAAGTAATAGGAGTTAGGTGGCATAAAAAAATGGAGGGGATGTGAGTTCTTGCACGTGATTGGTGGAATATGACTAGATGGGCCAGAGAAGTTTATATATTGTTAGGGTGCACGGTTATGGTTTCAAAGAATGAGAGGTGATTTATTAAATTAGGTGTGGGCGATTTGCAAAAAGACAAGAATATAGATTAAGTCAAACAGACATGCGATTTAGAGTAGGTTGTACTTGGTGAGAGGTTACCTGTAGAGAATGAAAGGTAAAGAGATGGTCATTAAAAAGATAAAAAGATAAGAAAGGAGAGGGAACAATCAAAGGCTTGTTGATATACTCATCATGCCCAGTCTCTGTCTTCATGCTGTTATCCACTTGCCTAGACTATCCCATCCGATAAAATCTGTAACCCATTACATCAGTCCCTTCTGTGGTGCGCTATTCCTCTATTCCCATGCCAGTACCCACTCTATAAGACTATGGCCCTCATTATGACATTGGCGGTAAATGCCGCTTACTGTGGCGCTGATGGCCGCCAACTTACCACCGCGCTGACGAATATCCGTTCACCATATTATGACTCACACTCACCAATCCGCCAGAATACAGCCACATACACAAATCTGCCAGACCAAAGGTCAGTGATAAACTGGCGGTCCCAAAACTCACACCGTTACACCAAGAGAACAACGCCCATCATATTATGACCCACGAATCACCACGGCGGACATTCAACAGCAGTAAACCATTGGCGGTACATAAATTGCGCTTACAATGGACACCCACAGGCAAAACAACACCACATTGGCCAATTCAAACAACACACACCTGACACCCATACACACCCACACACCCACACAACTGTAAAACACACATACATTACCCACAATCCTTTACCAACAGCTATTTCCACCACAAGACTGAGAAGAAGGGCACAGAGACAACTAGACACACGCACCACTCACACCTTTACACCCCTCACTCACTCCACATCATACACCCCACCACGTTACCCAACAGACACTTACCAACACACATCACACCACACCCATGGCACCACAAAGGCACCACCGTTTCACTGAGGAGGAGTTAAGGGTCATGGTGGAGGAAATCGTCAGGGTAGAGCTACAGCTCTTTGGAGCACACGTGCAGCAGATATCAATAGCAAGGAAGATGGAGCTATGGCGGAGAATCATGGACAGGGTCAATGCCTTGGGACAGCATCCAAGAACAAGAGATGACATCAGAAAGAGGTGGGACGACCTATGGGGGAAAATACGTCCCATTGCAGCAAGACACCAGCTCGCAACACACCATCACCCTCACTTCCATCACACCACCACAACCCACACACCCCACCATCACATCTCACTAATCCCAATGCCAGACCGTGCATGCTGTGTCAATGCATGGACACCACTCCCAGCCCTGCATGGACACTCATCACAAATGCATGCACAGCATGTGGAAACTAACATAACCACAATACACCAACATATGCAATCAAAAGCTGACAGGGGAACAACAACCAGAGAGGGGAAGCTACAGAAGTAGAAAATGTCAGACACCTGAAGCTTAATACATCAGTTAAATCCCCACAGGTACCACAGCCAATGTCACAGGAGAGGAGGTGCCATCACTATCTAGTCCCCCAAGAGAAGAGTCTCACAGTGATGAAAGTAACTCTGGACTTCAGGATCCGGATGATCTATCCGGCCCATCAGGGACCACTGGACAGCCGGACACCCAAGCCCACTCACAGACCACCACAGAGCCTTCCCCATCAGGAACCAACACCACAGCACCCACCCAGTGTGCCCACACCTCTGTCCCCAGGACATGTCAATCAGCAATGTGCCCACCTGTACAGGGACCCCAGGCCACACCTCGCCCCCAAGACAATCAGGGACCTTGGGTCAGTGGCAGTGGCCACACAGTACAGGGGACAGAGGCACAGGCCAACAGGGACACTGGGAGGACTGCTATTCACCAGGGGGAGGACAGAAGCAGGGAACCGACTCTCCAGGAGGCACTCTCCGAGATCCTGGGAGTCTACCAACATTCCCAGGACACGATGGGCCAGATCCTAGACAACGTGCAGGAGAACAGGTGGCTGCAGGAGGGACAGTGTCAGGGGATCAGGGAGTACTTGCAGGCCATTAACAACACCTTGATCTCCATAGCAGGGGTGCTGGCAGACATGGCCAACATCATGAGGGAGGCAACAGCACAACAGTGGGCCCCTGCCACTAGCCAGTCTTCTGAACAGCCCTCCCCTTCCCCTGCCACTAGTAGCCAGGTGACCCCACCACAGGACCAACGGGCCACCGCACCCTTCCCCCTGCAGAAGGTGAACCACCCCGCAAACGTTCGCTGCAAACCAGGCAGAAGCCAGAGACACTTGCCAACACCACCGCCAGGAAATTAGACTCTCCTGATTGTCCCCCTTGTGTCCCACTCAGTCACCTTGTGCACCTTGAACTGCCATTGCCCCCTTTTTCTGTCCCCATGGACAATGCACCTGTGCTGCAAACAGACTGGAACAATACACTGGACTTTCCTCCATCATAACCCCATTCCATTACACTTTCCCCTCTATATATCAGCACAACAATAAACACCCTTGGATAAAACTCTACTACTAGTATTTCATTGATTTCAAATTTGTATTCATTGAAACAGCTACAGCCATTGCAAGTGAACTATAAGTAGTATGAGCATAGAATTAATTACCTCTAGCTGGCTGTTGTAATCACACCAGGAGAATGTTGTCATATCACCAACATCTGCAAAATGAATATCCATAGGTAATAGTAAGTAGGGGAAATAAGTGGATAATGCCAGCATGCCAATGCCACACAGAATACACCAATAGTCATAGAAATGTGAAGTTGCACCGTCTCACCTGTGTGTCATTGGAAGAACTGACATATCATTGATGTTCTGTTGTCCACATCCTCATCCTCTGCCTCCTCATCCTCACTGTCCTCAGGGTCCACTGCTGCCACAGGGGCATCTCCAGTCTCCTCCTCCTGCAGAAAAGGTACATGTCATCTGAGGGCAAGGTTATGCAACATGCAGCATGTCACTTCTATTTGGCAGACCTTCTTGGGTGAGTAACACAGGGATCCACCTGTCAGATGGAGGCACCTGAACCTGGCCTTCAGGAGGCCAAAGGTCCTTCCAATGATACTTCTGGTTCGCTCATGTGCCTCATTATAACGTTCTTCTGCCCTTGTCCTGGCATTCCTCACAGGGGTCAGCAGCCATGGTAGGTTTGGGTTACCAGAGTCACCTGCAAATATTGAGGGACAGCATTTAGCCACACACTATCCCATATGGCCGACACCATAGGCGTACACCAACATATCCAACATATACTAGGTGGGAACCAAGGCTCACCTATTATCCACACCCCGTGCCACTGTAGTTGGGACATCTCATTTGGGATGCTGCTATTCCTCAGGACAAAAGGCATCATGCACTGACCCTGGATACTTAGCACTGATGTGGGAAATGTACTGGTCTGCCAGGCACACCATCTGCACATTCATGGAGTGGAAACTCTTACGATTCCTGTACACCTGTTTATTCTGGCGGGGGGTACAAATGCAATATGTGTTCCGCCAATCGCCCCAATTATATTGGGGATATGTCCCATTGCATAAAACTCGGCCTTCACAGTGGCCAAATCCTCAAACTGGGGGAAAGCAATGTATGCACATGTGTTTGATCAGGGTAGACAAGACTCTTGCTAGCACGATTGAGAACATTGGCTGTGACATTCCTGCTGCCAAGCCCACTGTCACTTGGAAAGAACCAGTTGCCAGGAAATGGACAACTGATAGAACCTGCACAAGAGGGGTGATCCCAGTCGGCTGACAGATAGCTGAGATCAGGTCAGGTTCCAATTGGACACACAGCTCTGTGATTGTGGCCCTGTCCAGTCTATAGGTGAGTACGATGTGCTTGTACTCCACTGTAGCCAAGTCCACCCGGGGTCTTTACATGGGGGTATGTCTCCATCTCCTCTTCATCTGCAGCAGTAGGTATCTAAGGGACACAAGCGTGAGTAGACTGTCACAAACTGATCAATGGAGCCACACCAGCAGTCCACATTGTGCATACATGTTATGGGACAGTGTAATTTATAAAGTATGTGCCTATTTATCCTGTGACGCAGCAATTATCGATAGGCCTGTTCACCCCCCCGAAATGGCGACCGCCTGTGCTGTGTGGAGGGACATGTCGAAGTGAGGTAATGCCACCGACATTGTGTGCCGTTGAGGTAGGTGGCCGTGAACTGCTGTGCAATTCCTCATTGGATAATATTTGGCCCTACGGGGATACAGTGGCCAATGAGGATCTACGCCAATGGTGATGGTATGCACTGCCGCAGATGTGACCGACATTTTCTATCTCACTCCTCCCTTGTTTCCTGACCTTCCTTAGGATAGGACCTACACTGCATGTGCTGCTGTGACCTGTGTCTGGAACCTACCATGGCCCGTGTGACCGGAGAAAGGGCCCCAGCCTTCATTTCTAAGGAGTGGGAGCGACTAATGGATGGGGTCCTACCCCAGTACGGACTGCTGTATGGGCCTCCAGACCAACAGGTGATTACACTGTGGGCACGATGCATGTGGCATGAATGGATGGAGTTGTGTGTGAAGGTATCGTGCAAGGGGGGTGGGTGGATGTCCCCTTGGCGGTGTACATGTTGTGCACTGGGCTATGTGTGTGCCGATGGTGATGCAAACAGGTATGGTGGATCATGTCTGTGACAGGCTGGACTGTTTGTCTAATGGTGTTCTCCTGTCTCTATTGCCTCTGCAGGTCAGCACCCATCAAAATAAGGGAATATGGCGTGCCATCGCCAAGGAGGTGTGGACCCTGGGGGTCTATGGCAGGTGGAGCACCCACTGTCGGAAACGGTGGGAGGACCTGAGATGCTGTGCACGGAAGACCGTGGAGGCCCAGCTGGGGATGGCCTCCCAACAAGGAAGGTGTGCCTGCCGGACCCTGATACCCCTGATGGCCCGCATACTGGTAGTTGCCTACCCTGAGCTGGATGGACGATTGAGGGCATCACAGCAGCCACAAGGGGGTGAGTACAGTGGCTATCATTATAACTTACCGCTGGTGGGGTGGAATCCGGGTGGTGGTTGTGTGTCCTTGGGTGACCCTAGGCCATGCCAGACATAGCAGCTTAGGTCCTCTGGTGGCTAAGGGTTTGAATGTAAAATACTGCTTACCTAGCTTGTTAGTATTAACTTCTGGGCAGGGCTGCGTGGGTCCCAGGTGTGCTGCAGATGGCGGTGTGTGCCCCTCCTCATTCCTTGGTGACTAGCCATTTCACTGATAGTGCAATGCCTAGTGCGTAGGCCTGTTCCCTGTGCGTGAGGGCGCTGTGTATGCCAACTGTGGTGTTGGTGCAGTCATTGACCCAGTGTATCCTTTGTCTCTACTCCCCCTTTCTTGTTTTGTTATCCTGTCCTTATGTGCATTAGCATCATCTGGCAGAGAAGCAGAGGCACCGGCGACAGAGGGATCTGCATCCCACAGGACCCTGGAGGCAGAGTCCACCGACGCCGAGGGAACCAGTGGGACGGAGGGCGAGGGGAGCACAATGGCGGAGACTGGAGGGGACAACACAGACTCGGATACCTCCTCCGATGGGAGCTCCCTGGTGGTGACGGACGCCTGTGTGACCATCCCAGCTGCAGATACAGCCACCACTCCCCGTACCAGCACCGCCCTCCCAGTAGCCCCTCAGCGAGTTTCCCGTGCCTGCTCACACAGGAGGGTGGGCATCGCCTTCACCCAGGCACCTCAGGCCTTTCCCCAGTGAGCTCTGCTTCCCTGAGTGAGGAGGCTATTGACCTCCTGAGATCCATCTCTGTAGGGCAATCAACCATAGTGAATGCCATCCAGGGGCTGACAGCCCAGATGCAGCAATGCAATGTTCTCCTGGAGGGCATTTACAGTAGATTGGCGGCCCTACGGAGATCGATTCAGGCTCTGGCCTCCTCTCTGACAGCAGCCATTGTCCCTGTTTCAACCATCCTCCTCCAATTTCCACTTCCCAGACCCATTCTCCTCAACCCCAACCCATTCCAAGCACACAGACAGACTAGCATGCACACAAGACAACACGCAAGAGTGGCACAGGGAAACACAAGCACCACACTTCATCCCACAGGCACTCACACAAACACCATTCATTTGCAGACACGACAACATCCACTGTCTCCACTGTCTCCCCCTCCTCTTCCTCCTCCACCTCCCACCCAGTTACGTCCACACTCACTCCTGCGTGCACTACATCAATATCCACTACCAGCATCATCACCACAGCAAGCAGAACACACACCTCACTAGCAGACACCAACACAACATCCATGCACGCGTCCCCTGTGTCCTCTCCCACTGTGTCTGTCCCGCTCCCTCCTAAAGGACACAAACACAAGCACTCAGACAATCAACAGCCATCCACCTCACAACAGCTTACAGCCCATGCACCTGCACCCAAATCCAGCTTGACATTCACCTCCGACGACCACTCCCTCATCCTCCACTTCCTCTTCCCACCCCAACGTACCTAAAAAGCTTTTCCTTTCCACAATTAACCTCTTCCCTACCCCACCCCCGTCCTGCACGTATGGGCAGGGTAGCAAGGACCCAGGCCAGCCCCTCAGCCAAACGGTCCACGGGTACAGTGGTAGCACCACCTACTCGTGGTGGTTGGGATACCAGTCCAACAATACGGAAGGAGAAGGATACAGCACAACCTGGGATGAAAGGAAAGAGTCTGGCACCAGCTGGGAAGAAGGGAAAGGAGCCTGCATCAGCTGTGAAGAAGGGGAAGGAACCTGCACCAGCTGTGAAGAAGGGGAAGGAGCCTGCACCAGCTGTGAAAAAGGGGAAGGAGCCTACCCCAGCTGCAAAGAAGGGAAAGGAGCCTGCACCACCTGGGAAGAAGGGGAGGGAGCCTGCTCCACCAGGCAGAGGGGCGAAGAGCCCATCCACCCCTGCCAGGAAGGGTAAGTGATCCCCAACCCATGACCAGGAGGAGAATAGGCACTCTACACCAGCGGAAGCTGTCAGTCAAACATCACCACCACCACCAGCTGTCACAGAGCTCCCACACCAGCCGTGGTTGTGTTGCCATCACAGAGTGCAGGGGCTGCCCAGGAGCCTCCCCCAACCACCACCAGCATGCAGCCATCACAGAGCGCAGGGGCTGCCCAGGAGCCTCCCCCAACCACCTCCAGCATGCAGCCATCACAGAGTGCAGGGGCTGACCAGGAGCCTCCCCCAAACAACACCACAGTGCAGTCATCACCGCCGGCGGACGCCATGTAGTCTACCCTCTAGAGGATACTCTGCGGGCTTCCCCTCCAGAACCAGTGGGCAAGTCACCCACTCGAGAGACTATGGCCTTGCACTCCCCAGGACAAAACACAGGGCATGTGGCTCCCTCCAGATCCAGTGGGGAAGACACCCACTCAAGAGACTGTGGCCTTGCACTCTCCAGGACAAAGCACAGGGCATGTTGCCCCCTCCAGAACCAGTGGTCTTGTTCCCGCATCCGGCTGAGGTGCCTCCTCTTCCCCGGAGGTGCCTTCCTATTTGACAACTGATGCCCCTGCAGTGTTCTATCTGGATTTGGGCAGTATTCAAGTTTGGCCTTGGACTGTGTCCTGTGGCCATGTGGGCCCTTTGAACTATGGACTGGGCAGTGTCCCTTTTTTAGGATCGAGCCTGCGTTGCATGCGCTCGCGCATGCGTATCGCAAGGAGACTCTTTTGTATTTAGAAAAGGGCTCGGAGCCCTGTCATCTTCACGTTAGTGCTTTTTATTGGTTCGTGAGCTTCCCTAATAAAATCTGCTTGCTTTCATTAGTCGAAGGCACGCATAGGTCATGCCTTTTCCGGTGGCAAGCCCTCCTCGAGCGCAGCGACCAAGTACAGAAAACATGCGAGGCTCGCTGTTTTCCATCAGGCTCGTGCTTTACATACTTGATTTCACTTTTTCGGGTTATGTACATAAATGTACTTTCGCCCGATAGGTGAAAAGTCGGGTTAAGAGTTTACAACGCGATCAGCTCTAACATGAGCAAACTCGAGACCCGTCGCATTGTAAATGCTTGTTATACACTTGTACGTATCTGTTTCATGGCCAATTCGGATTATTGATTTTGTTGTTGAACTGGTTACAATCAATTCCTGTTCTCCTTGCATTATTCTGCAGATTTTCGGGGTCAAATTGTTTTTGTAATGCAGCTGGTTGTGTGTATTGAGTGTGCATCGGGCGTGTGTTGTGCGTGTCACTCTCCTTTTCCTCCCACCCTCCCTTGTGTGCTAGGCGGCTGTACTCACCGTCGTCGTCTTTGCCGGTGTTCGTGTTCCAGGTGGAGCATAACCTAGAAGATCATCAGAAAAACTTGCAGTTTAGGTTCCATGGCGGCGTGGTTCTTCCCCGTGTCTCTAATGGTGAGTCCTTTGACTTTTGTGCTCTTTTTCCGCCAGGCCTTTGATGGCGTTAGTACCTCCCTGGAAAAGGTGGTGGTTTCCTGTGTCAAAATATGGTGGGCGGTCTTCCGCCTGGCTATAGGCAGCTGCCGCCATGGTGACTGTTGTTTCCGCCCTGGCGGTCAGTGAGGTACATTGGCTGTCTATTGTAGATATCAGGGCCATGGTCCTAATTTGGCGGTACTTACCGCCAGCCTCTTGGCGGTATTACCTCCACTTTATCACCCCCTGCCAGGGTCGTAATGAGGGCCTGTGTGCCTTATTATGAGTCTGTTGGTCCATGGACCGTTAGACTGGCGGTGGCGATCGGACCGCCGCACACCAGGTGGTCTAACCACCACATTACGACCCTGGCAGTCAGACTGCCAGGTGACCACCATGCCTGCCAGGAACATGGTTCCCGACGGGCCGGAGTCGGTTGGACTCGGGGTCAGCAACGGCAGTGCTGAACTCAGTGACGCCGTGATGTTCATGACTCCCGTCCTCCAATCCACCACAACAAAGACCCCAGGCTTTGCTACGCCCTTCATGTCCTCACTAGTAATATGTAGAGTTCTGGTACCAAAGAGAGAGGGTTGAGAAAGCTCAAAGCATGGTCGTGTGCACTTTCCACTCACATGGATGTAAGTGCAGAGTTAAGACAATGACCGCATAAAAACCAACAGTGGTATTGCCATGCAATTGTGCCTAAGCTTTCCAGGATTCGTTCAAAAGACTTGCACCCATGGCATTACAAAACAAGCATCATCTCAAATATGGAAGTCCTCCTTTAATCACTGATTGTAAAATTAAACCTCATACTCAACACAAAGGAGAAAGAAAAGAGTCAATACAGACACTTGATAAAAGACCTAATGGTTTCTACCCCACTGTGGGAGAAGGACTTGTAAGACAGACACAGTGTAATAAAAGTGGATTAAATGTACTGTTCATTATTAATACTGTGCAGCCTTGTTTAGTGGGTGAGGGGGCTCTTCAATATCCATTACATATGGGACTTGGCCAAGTAATGTGCTGTCCAGTGCAGACTGATTTCCTTCTACATATGCAGAGAAGAGTTAAAAGCATAGCATTATGCTGATATGTAATAGCACTAGCAGGTTAGAAGAAGCAATCCAATTATTTAGTAGCCACAAGCATATTAATACTTTCTAGGTTTCATTATGAGACAGCAAATTGGGACCATGTTATGCAATACTACACAGCCTTTTTATCTGGTACTAACAATCCTGTGGTGGGAAAGGCAGAAAATGCTGTCAGTCATAAAAAACAGTTTTTTTGACCTGTGGATCACTCTTGAAGAGTTAGGATTCACAAACAATGCTAAAGGTTTTCAAAATATGTTCAAATCACTCATGACTGGCTTTAAAGTGAAGAAGCATCACATTCTTAACTGTAAGACCGTCCCCTCACCATGGATCAACTTCAAGCTAGTGGCCAAATGTAATTTATTGATCCTTTCATACGTCCAGAAGCTGCAATTGGCTCCCCCAAGGAAGGGAAAATATGACAGACATTTTCGTATTTCTGCTGCCCAGGGCCTTTCAGAAACACTCTAGTTCCCCAGGCAGCACAGTAAAGAAAAAAGAAGGGAGCTCAATAGCTCACAATATATTGTGGTTGTTGGAAAAATGTGAATGGCACAATAACTTATCAATGGCTGAAGTGGGGTCACCCATTGACCCATGATGCATGTTGGTCTGGGAGGAAGTAAAATTTGAATCACAAATTAATTGATCAATGGCTAATGTGGCATGACATTTTACTCTGTGATAGGGTGGTTAGAAGCAAAATGTGTTAGCTAAATAAGTGTTCCATATGGTAACGTTTTTATAGGAACAAGTGTAGTAATGCTGGATGGTAGAAACTTGCAAATTTAATTACATGTCCCTACAATAATACCTACAATGGGGATACCATCAGATCACTTAAAACAGGATTCAAGTGTATTATAGAAGCATTAAAAATTTGACAAAACTTTATAATTGGTTGAACATTATGAGAACCAATTATCAGCATACTTTCAAACACTAGGATGAAATGGTAGATTTGGATTTTATTTGAACACCTGTAATTCTTGAACTCAGAAAGTTATAACATCAATATTGTAAATTTACATACAAAAAACTGGCGCACTATATGATTGAAGAAGCCATGTGTATTTATTAATTAACCTTTTATTGTTTGTAATCCACTCCTTATTGAAAAAAATTGACATGTTCAAAAGGAGTTCATAGATATGAAAATGAATCAATATTGTAATTATACTCACAAAAAATGTAAGCTGCATGTATATATATATATATATATATATATATATATTTAACCTTTTTGCCTGTAATCTACTCTTTCTTGTTTAAAAAATGAACACGTTCAAAATTAGTTCCCAGAAAGTTTATATGATTATATGTGGTATAACACTAGGACTAACCAGATTCAATATTCTAAACAAATCTTCAGTACAATCTAAAAGGTCTTATCTCTGGATAACATAGAAATCACTGATTGGGTTGCAATAGACTTCGAACTATTGCTAAAGTTATTAATACAATTACAACATAAACACTTGAAGATGGCACCCATAGTTTAGATTACCTCGAGATAAATGAGTGGCCTCATAAACACACAAAGGACCAGGGCCCATATTTATACTCTGTATGTGCCGGATTTGCATAATTTTTTAATGCAAATCCGACTCAAACTTAACTCCATATTTAGATTTTGACGCTAGACCTGTCTAGCGTCAAAATATTGGAGTTAACGTCATTTTTGCCTGGGGAAAACTACCTTGTGCCAATGAGATGCAAGGTAGGCGTTCCTGGGCACAAAATGACCCTAAGGCCCTTGCGCCTTATTTATCCTCCCATGCAAAAATCACACACGGGACGAGGAGGGCCTTAAATAATGGCGCTAAGCCAGCTTAGCACCATTATTTAATGCCTGGTATGGGCAGGCGTTAGGGGACCTGTGGGCCATTTTCCATAATCATAGACCATGGAACCAGCCCACAGGAGCCCTTCCCTGCACCCAGGGACACCCCCACCCACCCCCACCAACACCTAGAGGTCACCTAAGGAAGGGGGGACCCATCCCAGGTAAATCCAGGTAAGTTTTTTTATTTTTTCTTTAAAAGTGACATGGGGGGCCTAATTTGGGGCCCCCATACATAGCACTGTGCCCAATGGCCATGCCCAGCGGACAGAAGTCCCCTGGGCCTAGCTATTGGGCTGGGGGAATGAATCAGCCATTTTGGGTTGTGCGTCAAAACAATGACGTTAGTAAGGTTAGAGTTATTTTGTTTACTCTGACCTGACTAGCGCCATTCTTTCCCGCACAACCTCCAGTTTGCCCTACGCCTCCCCTACCCGGTTAGCGTAATTTATTTTGATGCTAACCGGGCCTTAGCGCCGGCTTGCACCATTCCTTAAATATGGCACCTGGCTGGCATCCTGGAATGGCACTAGCCAATGCTTTACTTTTTTACGCAAACCTGCGCCAACGCAAGTTTGTGACAAAAAGTATAAATCTGGGCCCAAGTATCCATACACTGTATCAGGAATTTCTATTAGATATATATGGGTTAAACCTCTTTAAGCACATTATAATGACTACCACACAGACGCATACCCAGATTTGCGCCAAGCAATGATCAGTAGAGTGAGAAATAAGGAAGGAATGGGATTTTTTAATATCATAGGTCATCAAACTTTTTAGTGACTATTACTTTTTGTAAAATTAAGGATTATGAACATAGCCTTTCTTTGACCAGGTTACAATTTTTTTGTAATCTTATACATCTGATAATGGAATTTCAGATCTAGCAACCAAAGTCTCATTACAGATGTAAATGAGATGGCACAGTTATATATATGCATTTAGCTGCATATTTTAGTTAAAAAAATTTAAGAAAACACTATAACACTACCATTGTCCTCAATTTGCAAATTCAAATATAACACTCAAAGACAGTACCAATAGTTCTGTTTACCCCAAAGCAGTGCATATTTCCAGAAACAAACAACAGACCTTGATAATGGTATTCCAGATTGAACAGCCAACATCCTATTAGGGCTCTAAATAAGGCGTCAATGCTAAAAATGTGCACTTAGCAGTATATTTTAGATAATAAATTCCAAGACGACACTATAATGCTACAATTGTCCTCAACTTCCAATCAAAATACATCACACACAGATGGTGCCCATAGTTCTGCTTACCTTGAAGCACAGCATATTTATAAGAAAAAACAGAGGACCAGGTGTCTACACACTGAACATGGACACCTGTTAAATGGTGTCAGAGTAAAACGTGGATGTGCATTCTTTGTGACCGCAGAGACAGCTACAGAGCAAAAGCCAACCTGGCCTATACAGAGTATGACTTAGGCCCTCATTATGAGAATGGCATTCATCAGACCGCCATCCTCACTGTGGCGGTCTAAATGCCGCGGACCAGGCGGTAAAGACCGCAACATTACAAGTTGTGAGGTTTGGCAGAAGCCAAACCTCCACAACGCCGGCTGGCCCACCGGTGCAGTTGCACTGACGCAGCAGCAGTGAGCACCTCCAGCCCGGCCACAGGCCTCAGCCTGCCAGCCAGATTACAGGGCTACAGACCACCGGGCTTTCCGTGGCGAGCACCTCGCCACAAAAACCCTGGCTGCAACGCAACAGGAATCCCCATTCCTGTGTCAGCAAACACATGCACACATGTCTCCACACCTCCATGCACCCCCACCCATCCACACACTTACAAACACCCGTCCACACACTTACAAACACTCCCCAAGCACACATATACATCCAAACACCCCTAGCCGCACTCACAATGACATACACATAACCCCACTCACACATGCGCACCCACCCTCCACAAACATTCACTCCCCCTGCACCACATACAAACACTCACCCACTTTACCTCTTCACTCACACAAACACATGCACACGCACCCACAAACACCTCCCCATCTACAAACACTCACCCCATCCGCAATCACTCACACATGCACCCCCATCCACAATCATTCACACCCCACCCCGTCCATGCACGCATAGATTCACAGACTGCTCCTCCGCATACGCACACTTGCACACACACCCCTCATCCGCACACTTGCACACATGCACCCCTACGCACAGACTTGCACACATGCAACCCCATTCGCACACATACATGCACACACCACACACCTGCACCCAACATTCCCCCCTTTTAGACGATCACATTACCTTTACTGGCGAGCTGGTCATCTGGGAGGGGATGGTTCCTGGTGGTTTTGCACCGCCAGCACCACCAAGCCAACAAGACTCCGCCAAGCCATATTATGACTCGTAATACAGCGGGCAGTGTCTTGCTGGTGCGGCGGTACTGGCGATGCACCCGCCTCTTCAACTCCATTGGCCAGGCCAACAGAGTCGGACTTCCTTGCATGACTCCAAATATGACAGTCAGCAGGCTGCCAGCACTGACGGTCTGTTGGCTGCAGCAGCTTTGGCGGGCTTTGAAAAAGACAACCGAAGTCATAATGAGGCCCTTATTATCTTCTTCTCCCCCGGCCAGTCTATTTTGTGAGTTCCTGCCAGTATAGAGTGGGTTTCTTAAAAGTTACCCGATCTTGTATATTACTTACTTTGCTCAAATGATTTGTATAATGGAAAAATCTATTTATATTTCCTTGCCCTTCACAAACCATTTAGGAGGTTATTTATTATATGTGTGTTGTTTATCACCGGGGTGCAGTTCACATCGATATAGTATCTCACCGGTTAACAAGGAACTCTTTGTTAATGCAAAAATATCAATAGTTAATGTCAGTTTCTTCAGTTTTCAGCCTTGTTAAAGCACCAGGCTTGTGAGCCAAGTAGGGGCGAAACACATGTTGGCTTCATTAATATTTACAAATCTCCAGTGATTGATAAATGGAACATTACTAATATTTATCCAAAGGAAGTATTGGGAAACATATTGTAGATATCAACAAAGTAAATCATATACTGGATTTCTACATTTATTATCTTACTGAGCACACAGCTCTTGCTATTATTGCTCACAGGATTGCCTTTACATGGGGATGAGTCAATACTCCTTCAACTCGGGCGTGTTAATTTTCTAAATAACGCTAGCACCATGATGTGAATAGAGTCTGCGCTAATCTTTCTATTTTATTCTTTGTTTCTCTTCTCATCAACGCAGTTCTCCTGTAGGGTTCCCTTGTAAGTATTTTGAATTTTCTGAGCACATGTGGTGGGGTGCACCATTCTTTCTTGCTTTCTTTTGCCTGATCAGGTGGGTACTACACCACACCATTTTCACACTGTTGGTCAAATTCTTCTTTCCATATTAATTAGGTTCTTTCAGTTTTTGCTTCCAGGTGTCCCATATATTCTTTGGTCCTGATAAGCCCCTATATCCCTTAGAGAGTTTCAGGTCATTTGCTACACTTTGGAAAGCTGGGCCCTGATTTATTCTTTTTTTGCACCGCATTACAATTGTATTTTGTAAGTATGCGTCGCTTTTGAGGTCAGTAAATGATGGTAATGCGGCGCAAAAAAAGTATAAATCAGGGCCCTAGATTGATTTGTTTTTCCAAGTAATACCATAAGATTCCTACTTTTGTTTGTTGTGGGTTTCGTCTCACTTGAGACACTATGCACATATATACGTAACAATATACATTGATTAAGATCCAAACAATTGTGTCTGGCATTATTCATTTTGATGTTTTTTTGAGGCTGGCTCTCTCTACATACGTCCTACCGCAGCTTCACTTGTGCGATTGTGCCTTTGACTCATTGAGTCTACATGCATTTCTAATAAGAACCGTTGCTTTTGATAATAAGGATTTCCACATGATGCACCAATGAAAGATTGAATAACAAATAAATACATATCAAAAGAAAAATAAATTCAGTGTTTTCAATTTAATCTCTTCACATGTTTGTTCATAGTGTGTACCATTTTGGGAATGTATTGTAAATATATTGGAAATAATACAGCCTATAAGATACCATTCAACCACAAGTGAGAGGTAGTGGCTCCACCCTCAATGAGTGTAAAAATTCCCCTCTTGGGAGGCACTGTGCAACAATAAGGGCATTAATGAGCAGGTATATAGTGGTTCTGGCCTTTGTTGCAGAACCGCATAGTTTTCATAAATGTCTGGGTTTGGTAGTTTTCCCTAGGTGGAGGCAGACAGAATCAGTGCCTAAGTTTAGCAGCTACCGACATTGGCAGAACAGGTTTTTTCTCTCTGGTGTTTTTTATGTTTCCATTTGTCTTTTGGGGATGCTTTGTGTTGCAGGTGCTAGGCCCAGTCACACAAGTTAGGTACCATTTTATTTGGTACAAGGGTGGGAACAGTCAGTGAACTTTCTCTCACAGAAATTTGAAGAAAATGCATTTTTTGCCAAAGTTTGAGATTTAGAAGTCTTTATGCGGAATACAACTTTGTGATATCCATGCAAATCACATTGCCCTGGACTCCCTGGGTGTCAGAAATGTTTGTATTAAGGTAGGTTTTCCTGGGTGGTTGAGGAGCCCGGGTTCAAATTCTGCTGCTATCCCCATTGCCATGTTTTTCTCATTTGATGTCTCCACGTTGAGAATTTAGAGTGTTTTGTGTGGTGGGTGCTAGGCCCAGAATTAAAAGTGGGGTATCATTTTGTAGAGAGAAGTGTGGGAGTGCTGGCTGGTAAGTATTTTGTGGATCCCTGCAACTCCAGGAACTTTCTCTCAAAGAAATGGAGGAAAATGCATGTTTTTAGAAAGGCAAGGCCTCATGGGTATGAAAACGTCATCAGATGCCCATGAATCACACCTTCCTGGACTTCCCTGGGTGTCAGTTCTCCGAAATGTCTGGGTTTGGTAAATTTCTCTTGGTGGGAGTTGAGCTAGGCCCAAATACCTCAGCTAACAACATTGTTAAAAAGCATTGATTTTGCTGGTTGAAATAAGATGTTTCTACGTTAATTTTGGGATGTTTTGTTTTGCAGGTGCTAGGCTCAGCCACACATGCAGGGTGCTGCTTTTAGCAAGAGTTCTGTGGGAACACAGAATAGGAGAGCATTTAGTATTTCCAATGGATTTCTCTGCATTCTTTAGCTAAATGTAAGCCAGTGTGCAAGAAATGACACATTTGTAAAATACTATTTCATTTGTATCACATGATAGAACAGGCAACTGCAAATTCAAAGGTGTACAAACAACCCCTGTTCCTAAACTGAGTATCTTGTGCACATCTCAGAAATACGTAGGTTTCCCCCATACTAATTTTTCATATATAACATTTTACCATATGAATTGCCACATGGTGAATACACCAAAAATCATTATAGGTTGATGCATCTCAGTTGTTGGCTCTGGTCATGACATGCTTTTGGAAAACTTACAAAGCCTATTTGTCCTTGTGATCAAATAGACCTCACAAACATAATGGTAGATAGCTTGTAGAATGGGCATTGTGACAAAAGCTTTGTTGTCAATTGTTATGTTTTCTATTTATTTATATTGTTTTTTTATTTCAGTAATTAGTCTCCTTAGGAAAACATTCAGGGGTCTACGCAAATGGCCCTTTGCTGAATTTTGAATTGTCAGAATTGTGTCTACTTTTCAGAAACAAACAGCTTTCTGGGTTAACCCAAGGGTTTCACACCTGCTTCCACCATAAACTGCAAGTTTGTTGAAATCACAAAAATTCGAAAAAATTTACTTCCTCTTAGAAAAATTCAAATACTGTGCAAAAATTATTTTTTGATACAATTCTGTTTGTTCTTGAAAGCTGGGAAGATCCCCAGGATCTTCCTAAAAAAGGGCGCAAACTTGGCCTAGATACCTTTAGCGATAAAAAGTCTGAAGGTTTAAGATTGAGCTACCGCAGACATCCAAAAAAGAGCTCAGCGCGCTGGAGGAAAGGCTTCATCAATTAATGTGTTAACATTGCAGCTGAAAACATTTAATAAAGCTTTTCCAATCAGTATTTTTGTGGCTGGAGAAGCATACAGCAACATTTCCAACTAGGATAAAACATTATTCATGGGGGTGTGGCCAACTAACATGGCCGTCCGGACGTGATTCCCAGAGGCTCCGCTCAAACCCCTCACAGACACGCAGAAGGCAGTGTCCAGGTGTGGGTTCAACCCTTACGAAGCCCCAGTGAAGGTTTACAGAGTGCCGGGGGTTGAGGTGTGCCGTGGTTGGGGCGCCTGGCCTGAGTGCTGGCTGCCTGGGGCCTTGCAGAGGAGGGACAGGCCGGCGTGCAGGCCGGAACAGCCCGTTGGTCGCAGCCTGGCGGCACACCATCGAAGACGGATGAAGGTACGGGGCTAGGGGCGCGGCGGCCCCCTTTGATGACTGGCGGGGGCCGCAAGATTCCCCTTGAAGGAGGAGCGATCACGTGGAGAGGAGGCAGCATGGCCGTGCTTTGGACCGGGTGGGGCTCAGCTTCTTCCTAGTGGTGAGCGGCAGTCAACGGCCCATCTAGAGAATGCCAGTGGGGGCCATCCTCCCTCCCCATTGGTGAGGAGTGGGGGGGGTGAGCCCAATGATACACAAAGATTGCGCGCGCCGGTGACTTTGCCTGACTCCAAGATGGTGCCCATTGGCAAGGTACGGAGGAGCTCTGTGAAGGGCTCCACGGGCAGCCGTGGCTGGGACGTGGCATAGCACATCCCCCTCCTGTGAAACAAAGACTTGAAGAACAGGCCCTGATCGGGTAGATGAGTTCAAGTGAACAGATCAGCAGATCCAGTAGCGGGCGACGCGATTGGAGGTGGAGCAGGGAGCAGGAAGGCGGTAAGACCTTGGGGGGCGCCTATGCCTCGACAGAAACCACAAACGAATAGGGTCTCCAACTACTTGCACCTGCCAGAGCAGGTGGGTCTTCCTCACCGCAGACAGGTGAGGTGGTGCTAATGAAGAATGACCTCCTGACACTCCTCCGTGCCTTAAGAATGGAGGTGCGGCAAGAATTCACGGCCAATATTAAGGCTACATTGGATGCTTTCAAAACTGACAAAATTAACACTTGGTTGTCCTCCCTTCAAGCTGATTTGGATTCAGTGGGGACCCGCTCACTGGATCTAGAGGCGAAGGTCATGGAGGTGAAACAGCAAGTAGATCCTATGGAGAGAGAGGTTACTCACCCTAAGTCGCAACTCCAACTATCACTTCTTAAATGCGAGGACTTGGAAAACCACTCCCGCAGAGACATCATTAGAGTGAGGGGGCTGGAGGAAGGCATTGAAGGTGCGGATCTGGAGGCTTTCGTGCTGGGTCTCTTTTCCACTATCCTGGGCAATGAACACCCAGAAGTACAATTGGAGCAGGTGCACACTATAAGGATCCGCTCCGCCAGCGAGGGGAGGAGGCCTAGAGACATCCTTGTGAAAATGAGCTCATTCAAAGTAAAGGAACGCATCCTCCAGCAGGCAAGACAGCAGGACTCTGTGTCCTTCCAAGGGGCAAACTGCGCATTATTCCAGGACATTGCTCCTGCAACGCTGGCCAGACGGCTGCAATTTCGACCAATTACAAATACTCTGCCAGAGAAAAATGTTAGGTATAGATGGACATTCCCCTTTGGCTTAGCTTTTGAAGTGAACAACAGGTCATATCATTTCACGGACCTCGAGGAGGCAGCAGTCTCACTGGGTCTACAGGAGAGCGGTGCAGAAGAACTGACCAAGGAACCAGGAGGATCACAGCGACAGGGGGACCCTTCTTCCTCCATGGATCAGTGGAAGCAACCAAGGAAGGGGAAAAAGACACCCAATAAATAAAGCATTCCACATGGCCCAAGACCGTGATCAGGACAAGCTATGGACTAGGTGAGAAACCCGAGCATGGGTCATACAAGATCTCCTAATGAATCTGGGGGGGAGGGCCCCCCAATGAAAGGGGTCCAAGAAAACACGATTGGAGACATGCGAGAACGCAAGATGAATAGTTAAAGTGTTCTCCTTTTCGCACCACGGACAAGGAATGGTGGAGGACCTCACATTTGACGCTGTTATGGCTTCTATAAGAGGTCTCTGTGGGGGACGAGAGTGGATGAATACTCACTCCCCTCCATGAAGCCCCAGGGAGGTTTGAGAACCAGAAACATTATGATACATGTTTATCATTGTTCTGATGTTCTTTTATGTTTTTTATTATTGTTTGTTGTCCTTATTTGTCGTAGGCAGGCCGTCTAGGAAGGGCACGATGTCTCTGGGGGCCTGTGGGGGGCTCAGGGTTGGGAGGAGCCTGCAAGACAATCAGATGGGAAGCTGGTTCGGGTGAGATGGTACCGGTCAGATCGGCACGATGCTAGAACTCCTATTATGGAATGTCAGGTGGCTGAACTCACCTAAAAAGCGGTCCCAGTTGGGAAAGTTATTTGATGATCATCATTATGATATTGTTGCCCTGTAAGAAACGCATCTTAAGAGGGGGAGGGACATCAACTACACGACAAACATTACCCGCAGGTATACACCGCTTCAGTGACAACAAAGCATTGTGGTGTTGCCCTGATGTTCCACAGATCCATCCATTTCCAGATTTTGGGTACGAAACAAGATAAAGAGGGCAGATTCTTAATGGTCAAGGGAAATCTTGGAGGGAGGACTTGTACGGTGGCCACTCTATGTGCTCCCAACAGTAGACAAACGCAGTTTCCTTTGGGTTTTTTGGATGGGTTGGAGGGCTTTGCCGAGGGGGATATTCTTTTATTGGGTGATTTCAATCTGATGTGGGACAACAGCCTAGATACAACTCACCCCCAGAGAGCGCAAACAAGTTCCTTTGCAAAATCTGTTAAAACGGCCTTCAACAGGTTGGGTCTTTTTGACACATGGCGTACACACAACCCCACGGTGAGGGACTATAACTTTTTTTTCCAACTCTCACAGATCCTACTCAAGAATAGAATATATATTTATGAGTCGACCCTTTTGGCAGGCTCTCAGATTGGCAAATATTCACCCAATCATCATATCTGATTATGCCCTGGTGGGTATTGGTCTGGACTGGCCCACCTCGCGCTCGAAATTCAGAAGATGGTATTTCCCAAACATTTGAACCCGCGACCCGACAGGAGGGCTATTCGAGATTTTTTCAGGAATAATATTGCAGCGGACACTTCCCCCCACACTAATTGGGATGCATTCAAGGCAGTCATTAGGGGTAAATGCAATTCCTTAGCAACTTCGCTACACCATTTAAAATCCAAAGAAAGACAGATTCTAGAAAATGAACTGAAGGTAGCGGAACAGGCCCATAAACACTCCCCCACTTGGCTGTCACAGATAAAGGTGACCTCCATTAAAGGAAAATTGCAATCCATATACACGAATAGAGCAGAAATTGCATTGCTAAGACTTAAGAAAACTCATTATGAAAAGGTGGATAAAATAGGCACACTATTGGCAAGGCAATTACGCACCAAACAAGCAAAGGACTAGCACAAATACATGATGAGTCAGGGGAACATTATTCAGATGAGGGGAAAGCTCGAGCCTTTAGAGATTTTTATACCCAACTGTACAGGTCGGAGAGGCCGGACACTCTCACTCAATGTGCATATGTACAACAAACAAACCTTCAGCAGGTATCCCGGGATACCAATGACTTACTGACGGCTCCTTTCACAACAGATGAAGTACAGGCAGCCATTGACTCTCTTCCTCTACACAAAGCACCGGGTCCAGACGGGTTAAATGCCCATTCCTACAAAACCTTCAGTGCAGAGCTAACATATCACCTCACTGACTTGTTCAATCACCTTAGAACGGAGCATACACTCTCCCCCACCATGGGAGAAGCCCTAATCACACTCATCCCCAAGGCGGGGAATGAACCTTAGTTCTGTGCCTTCTATAGACCTATTGCCCTACTAAATCTTAATGCAAAATTATACTCTAAAATCCTGGCCCGGAGACTCGAGGAGGTGCTGCCGGACTTGATTCATCCTGACCTATCTGGTTTCATCAACAGCCACCAAACGCACGATAGCTGAGACGAGTCATTCATCTAATGGTAAAAGTGACAAAGAAACAGGTACCGGCATTGCTACTGGTTCTAGATGCAGAGAAGGCTTTTGATTTGGTGGAGTGGTCATTCTTGGTGGCTACGCTGCGGTGGTTTGGGTTCGGGGATCAGTTTATAGCAATGGTGGTGAGCAATTACTCCTGTCCCCGATCACAAATACTGGTAAACGGGGTGGCTTCCGAATTTTGTGACCTGACATGGGAAACAAAGCAGGGTTGCCCTCTCTCCCCACTGCTTTTTGCACTTAGTGTGGAACCCCTGGCAACGAGAATGAGGGCACATCCGGGTTTTCAGGGAATCCGGTTTGGTCCCGAATAGCATAACATTTTATTGTTTGCAGATCACATCTTGCTCTTTGTTACTGAGCCTCGAACGACCCTACAGACAAACCAGGAGGCGCTCGCTCTTTATGAGCAGGTAGCGGGCATCAAGATGAATAAAGGGAAACCATATATCCTCAATTTGACAATACCCACATCTGAGATGGGGGAGATAGCGTCCTACATTCCATTTGTTTGGGCCAAAAATGAGATTACATACTTAGGCGTCAAACTCACCCCCATGGTCGCTGAACTGTTTAAAGCCAACTTCCCGTCCCTCCTCAAAACCCTGCGAACAGACTTTAAGAGATGGTTATCTCTCCTGCTTACTTGGCTGGGACGTATCAATACCATTAAGATGATGGTACTCCCACATTTTTTATATATGTTCCAAAGCCTACCCATTGACATCCTCAAAGTTTTTCCTTAGAGGCCCGTACAATGATCACCTGGTTCATATGGCAAGGTAATGGGGCCAGACTTTCCAATAAATTGCTTATGTGCTCCAGAGAAAGGGGAGGTTTGGCACTACCAGATCTCCTAATGCACTATAGAGCGCCCCAACTCTGCATCATTGCTGAGTGGTCACTTCGTGAATCAGACAAATTGTGGTTGCACATGGACAGGGCAGTGACGGGTCGGACAATGTGGGACAAACTGTGGAAACCCAAATGGGAGCGAACAAAGAACACTTACCTCAGTACCCCTACCACCCTTAAAGTGTTGGACACAGTGACAAGAGCCTACCGGGTGGTAACTTTTTCTTCACCGCATACCCCCATTCATTATAACATGGCCTTCCTCTCGGGAATGACACCAGGACCATTTTATAGATGGAGGGAGGGAGGGTGTCTGCGGATCGCAGATCTATATCATGGGGAAAATATACACACGTTTGAAAACTGTTGCAGAGACTTTCAGCTGCCCCAATCTGAACACTTCCATTACACCCAATTAAAACATTGGGTCACACAGCCTCACATCCGACTCGCGGCCACCAGGGATCTTCTACTGATTGAGAAGTTTGTCCAAGAAGGAGGGGTAGCGAAAGGTAGCATCTCCACATTGTATAAACTACTGACCTCGGCAAAACGCACGTTTTCCCCTCAACATATTACTTTTTGGGAGCAGGTGCTGGGCTCCACAATAGAGGAGGGTCACTTGAACCAACTATTTCACGATATAACTAAGTAGAATTGTTCAAAGGGGGCTAGAGAAGCACACTATAAACTACTCTACAGTTGGTACCTCTACCCAGAAAAACTTAAAAACATATATCCCCAGGTGTCCGATAGGTGCTGACGGGGTTGTGGTATGCTGAGTGATTTCCGACATATTTGGTGGGATTGCCTTGCTATCCGCCCCTATTGGGAGGAAGTCCTGTCACGCTTAAAAGAGGTCCTAGGTTACCTCATACCGACATCTCCAGCACACATCTTGCTAGGCATACGTGCCCCGGACCTGCAACACCGAACTCTAGGAGACCGCTCCATTATGTGATTAGCATTGGGTGCAGCGAAGACGGATTTAGTGTGGTACTGGAGAAAAACAGAGCCCCCTTTAGCATTGCGGTACACTAGGTTATGGCACAGCCTCGCCATGGAATACTTAATAGATAAAATGGGCGATTCAAGGAGAGGCTTTGACTATATATGGGACTAACCTGGAGCAGTTACTTTCCAGAGGCCGACCTCTTACAGCCTGTAGCCCATGTCTTAGCACTCTGCATCTCATTCATGTATAGGGGGGAGTGTCCTTGGGAGGGGAGAAGGGCATGGTAGAGCAAGGTGCACATAGAGAAAGTGAATCGATTCCTTGGATGATACATCCCGGGGCTTGTTGACCACAATGAGTGAGATAGTACACACGGTTTTGTTGTTATGTTTTGTTTTTCATGTTTACATTAGTTATTTGGCATGTGAGCCCTTATGCTACTACATGTTGGGATCATGTGATATATAATGTCCGCTTGTCGACAAGTTGTCATTGTAAGTTGTGCTCAGGGGCTGATAGGGGGCGCACGAAACACACTGTGAGATATGCCATCCCATTTGTACTTTTGAACTACATATTATATTGTATTACAAAATGCCAATAAAGAAAGTTTAACAAAAATAAACATTATTCACAGGGAAGGACTCAGGCTAGTCACAAGCTAGATGGCTTCCCCTTTACAAACAATGGAAACAGTAGTTTTCAGGTGCTCAATCTTTTGTCTCTGTCTGGGATTCTGAAATAATGACCAGATGAATAGTGAATTATGATAGCACTATGACCAGGAGTGGGTTATCCTGATAAAAGAAGAGCAGCCTGTGCTCACAGAAAAAACCTCTTGAGTTCTTACGGTATTTGAGAAAAATATTATATTTACGGACCAGAGTGAATTTACAGTTCTGCAATCTATTCTGTCCAATTACCCCCTGATTAAACGTGTTGACTTACACATGACCAGGTTTTGATTACTATTAGGAAAACTGAAAACCCCTTAACAACTGAGTGAACTTTATGTGCAACGGGAAGTCTGGTTCATAGGCAATTGCACCTATTAAAACCATCAGTAGTGCAATGGTAGCATTCAGGGTTTCATCTTACAGCCTACAGATCCAGTGCACTTGCCAGTGGTCCACATCAGAAATGTCTAGTAAATGTCTCGAAAGGTTGGCCTCACTTCGCCTCCATTACAAAATGCAGCCTCTTTGGTAATGTGCATGAAGCTGTCCCTGATGTTAGTATTTAAATTCTGCTTAGTGTGAATGATTGCTAGATTTGTTAGTCTGTAAATAAGTGCACTACATGTCAATATTTTCTCACTATCGCTGTGTATTATGCAAACCCAATAGACAAAATCTATCTTGACTTACACTTGTTCAGCAGTCTGTTTACCTGCTTGTTGCATTGTCAGGTGAAGAAATGCTGTTAAACATTCTTCAAAGGAATGTTGTCTAGCGTTCAGAGGGGATCGTAGGGAGGGGGGGGGCAGCTGGAGTGCTGGCCACCAGCTCCATCTTTGTTTGCGGAGGACGAAACAAAAGAAATAAACTCTTTACCCATCCACTACTTCTATACTATTATGTGGGCTTCATTGGCAAGTTTGAAACCCACACACCTGACACACATCCACAACACTATGAAACACGCACAGACACACCCCACAATCCTTAGCATCACCAATAGGAGAAGCCAGACTGAAAAAACTACAAGCAGAAGCTGAATGCAACAACACACATCTCACACACCCAACCACACAACAACACCCTCACCAATATCCACACACCACCGACAACACACACCATGGCACCCACTAAGCACCCACGCTTCACAGAAAGGGAGTAAAGAACAATGGTGGATGAGATACTCAAGGTGGAGCCACAAATATTCGGTGCACAGGTCAGCACCCACCCATCGCCAGGAAGATGGAATTATGGCAGACAATAGTGAACAAGGTGAACACAGTGGGAAACCATCCACGCAGAAGGGACAACATCCGCAAGAGATGGAACGACCTGCACAGGAAGGTGAGGTCAATGGCATCGAGGCACAACATTGTGGTCCAGAAGACTGGGGAGGACCCACACCACACCCCACGACTACACCAACTAGGAGGCAAAGGTACTGACCACCCTGCACCCCGAGGGCCTCACTGGAGGAATGGACTCGGGTAAGTCATCTACAATTACCCCATATCCACCACTCCTGTAATGCATGCACCACCTCACCCCTCCAACTACCACCAGGACCACACCCCAGCCTGGCCACAATCACTACATCAGTCACCTTGCATGCCCACTAACGGGGCCACATCTCTCCCCCTGTGCACAGCCACCACCGTAAGTTATCATATTGGCACCATACCACCCACAATGCACCTCCACATTCCATGCTAAATGCGATGGCAACCTCACAAAAGGACACTGTATGGCCCACCAGTGGAAAACCTGCACAAAATAGGCCTGTCTTGTGCACCCCATCCGATTTTGTAAATGTAACATACATGTCCATTCCCCCCCACAGGCACCACCACCCATGCCACCCTGATGGAAAGAGCAAGGAGTGCCAGCGTCCCACATGGAGACAGAGGCACTACTCAGGACACTGGAGAGGGAACTCTGGACAGTGAGGAATACCCTGGCCCATCACATAGTCCTGGACTGTCACCATCCAGCAGCCCCACCCAGGACACCAGTGACACCCCTACCACCCAGACCCCAACATCATCACATGGCAAACAAGCCCATACCAGTGTATCCAGGCCACAGACTGGTGGAACAAAAGTACAGAGGCCACAGTCTCCACCTACCAACAGGCAGGATGATGATGGCCCCAGTACAAGTGGTACCGACAGACCTGTGCAGGGGACACAGACACGGGGGCTAGGGCCAGTGGGAGGGCATCAGTGGCCTAGGGGGGAGGCCAAAGGATGGATGCTGCAGGCCAGGAGGTGATCACTGAGGTCCTGGAGCATACCACCATACCCAGGACAGGCTGGGCCAGATCATGGCCACCCTGGAGCAGAATCAAAGGCTGCAGATAACACACCACCAACAGGCCATGGAGCAGTGGAAGCAGCTCAATGCCACCATTGCCACTATTGCAGGGGTGCTTCTGCACCACTTCCCAACCCAGCCTGAGACCCCCACAAACCAGGAAGCCCCTACCACAGGCCACGATACAGACCAGCCATCAACATCAGCAGCAGCAACTGGTCTGGTGCCACTGTCTAAGGACACACAGGAGACCAGCACTCCTACCCGTACAGCCCAACAGCAGACACTCAAATGGTCCCTCAGACCCAGATATGGCACTGGTATACCTGCCAAGACCAAGGCACCATCAAAGAAGTGACTCTGACATGAACTGTCTCCCAAGTGTGCAACTGATCCACCATCCTCACCAGCCAATAGCAACTCAACAACTAGTAAAGTACAGATGGATATATAACCACTGCCAACAATCGCTGAGACCTTGTAGCCAGTATGGACACCCACCATCAGCCCACTCCCATCACTGTAAAGAGCACCAATACATCCTTGACACCTAGTGAAACACATGTACACCAATCTCAATGTCCCCTGTCATTATGTTGAGTCAAATTGAAGTGTGAATGCATTTGCCAGTTAAATTCAATAATTAGACCTTTATTGCAGGAATTGCACCCCACGCACATCATGGTGTGGAGTAAACAGAAATGTCTAACAAGTTGTTTATCATGTCACCTGGCACTTGAAATTCATGTTACAGTGTTAATGGCTACAGACTCCACACCCCCATATAGAATAAGTCAGACTGACAGTATGCAGTACAGACAACATCATCCGTGAACAGTACCTCATAGTCACTGGAAGTATAGTTGGATCAGTTTGTTCCTGGAGTGTACATATTCCCCCTCTTCATCATCACCATCACTCTCATCCCATCTCAGAGGAAGCTGGTCTGGATATACAGCACCCTCCTCCTCCAAGAGGGGGATAGATTTCCTCTCAGCCACGTTGTGCAGCATGCAGCAGGCCACCACTATTCTACACACCTTCTCAGGGCCATAGCACAGGGAACCCCCAGTGATATGGAGGCAATGGAATCTAGTCTTCAGGATACCTATTGTGTGCTCAATCACCCTCCTAGTACGTTCCTGGGCCTCAATGTAATTCCTCTCAGCATATGTTCTAGGATTCCTCATTGGTGTCAGGAGCCAATGCATGTTGGGGTAGTCTGAATCACCTGCACAAGTGAGCAAAACATGACTGTAAATAACTACCCTCAGTTGCAGACAGCAAGGCTATCAGCTATGTACAGAAAAAGTGTAAGACACACTCACCTATGATCCATCCTCTGTCCCCTTGTAGTTATTCCATCATTTGTGGCACACTGCTGTTTCTCAGCACAAATGAATCATGGACTGATCCAGGGAACATGGCATTCACATGTGAGATGTATTGGTCTGCAGTACACACCAACTGGATGTTCATGGAGTGGCAGTTCTTCCTGTTTCTGTACACCTGTTCTCTTACTCTTGGGGGGATGAGAGCTATGTGGGTGCCATCAATGGCACCTATCACATGGGGAATGTTGGCAAAGGCATAAAAGTCAGACTTGATGGCAGGTAGTTCAGCACTTTGGGGAAACCTCACATATGACTGCAGGTGTTGTACAAATGCATCCAGGAACCTGGACAGGATAAGTCAAAACAGTGGCTGCGACTACCCTCAGTTGCAGACAGCAAGGCTATCAGCTATGTACAGAAAAAGTGTAAGACACACTCACCTATGATCCATCCTCTGTCCCCTTGTAGTTATTCCATCATTTGTGGCACACTGCTGTTTCTCAGCACAAATGAATCATGGACTGATCCAGGGAACATGGCATTCACATGTGAGATGTATTGGTCTGCAGTACACACCAACTGGATGTTCATTGAGTGGCAGTTTTTCCTGTTTCTGTACACCTGTTCTCTTACTCTTGGGGGATGAGAGCTATGTGGGTGCCATCAATGGCACCTATCACATGGGGAATGTTGGCAAAGGCATAAAAGTCAGACTTGATGGCAGGTAGTTCAGCACTTTGGGGAACCTCACATATGACTGCAGGTGTTGTACAAATGCATCCAGGAACCTGGACAGGATAAGGCAAAACATTGGCTGCGACAACCCTGCACCCATTCCCACTGTCACCTGGAATGAGCCCTTGGTCAGGAAATGGAGTACAAAGAGCAATTGCACTTCCGTAGGGATGGCATGCTGATTCCGATTAGCCGGTCTCAATACTGGATCGAGTAATGCACAAAGTTCAGGAATAGTAGCGAGTGAATCTGTAATTGATAATGATGTGACGTTTCACCATGGTCTCCAAATCAATGAGTGCTCTGTATACAGATGGGGCCATCCCTCGCCACATGGGTCTGTACCTAGAAGGAGTGGAGAACACACGTGAGGGACACAAATTCATTTGCACAACATGTTGTGTGTTCAACACTGCTGTCAAACATTTAGGTGACACATAAGCAATGTAGGATGTTAAACTGGAGTGACATGTCCTAACTGATAGATCTGTACTGTTGTGGTGAGTAAATTGTATTTTGGGCATGAGTTTGAGGGCTGGGGTCCATAGGGCCTGCATGGGACCCATGACCAAATGATAACTGCGTAGTAGTTCGCAAAATGTCAGCCCCCTGTCATCCAGATATGTAGCAGTGGAAGTGACCTCATACAGCTAGCGGTTGTCATAATGGCATAAGGCGGTGTTCACCGCCGTGCACCCCTTTATTGGTTAACATGGTTGTCAATGGGGAATATGGGCCTATCATGATGGCCGCCGGCGGTAACAGTGCACACTGCCGCGGAGCATATGCCATTTCGTCACCCCAGGTTCACTTGACTCCCGGATTACGTGCATGCAAATACTCCACTGAGTGTGCTGCTGTGTCCTGACTCTGGTCCTGGAAATGGCACGAGTCACAGGAGAAAGGGCCCCGGCATTCACCACGGAGGAGCTGGAGAAGCTGGTGTACGGGGTCCTACCCCTGTATGCCAAGTTATATGGTCGACCAGAAGTGCAGGTGAGTAGGCAAATGGGGTGCATGGATGTGTGTGATGGTGGTGGATGGCAGTATGCATGTGTGCACGATTTGTAACTGCACAGCCATTTAATGCATGAAATTCAGCATTCAGCATGAGTGAGGTGCTGGAATGCTGTTTTAAGTGTCTATCCCATAGGGGACGTATGGCCAGCAGTATCAAATGTGCTTTTTCTGACCTCTGTGTTTATTTTCTGTGTGTCCCCTACAGGTCAGCGCCCATCATAAGAGGGGACTCTGGCAGGCCATAGCCAGGGAGGTGTGGACCCTTGGGGTCTACAACAGGTGGAGCACCCACTGCAGGAAGCAGTGGCAGGACCTGCGGCGCTGGCAAGGAAGACTTGCGAGGCCCAGCTGGGTAAGTCTTCCTAACGAGGAAGGGATGCCCGTCGGGCCCTGATCCCCCTAATGCGCCGCATTCTGCCGGTGGCATATCCAGACTTGGCTGCATAGCAGACACAAGAGGGTCAATACCAAGATCATATAATGCCTCCTTAATAGATGTCTGAGGGTGCTGTAGTATGTATGCTGTCTAGTGGCAGGGACTCTGAATGATGTCATTTAGCATTATGGCCCCCATGAGCAGTTAGATGATAAGGGGCAGGCCTGCAGTTCTTCAGGTCCTTCTGTAATGTGGGAGATGGTTGTATACTAGGGTTGTGGCCAGTAGTCACGGGCACAGCCATTAGTATAGCTGTAGGTGCTGCATGTTGGTGTATTAGCTGGGTTAGAGTATGGGTGAACCAGATATGTACATCAATTCATATGTTAATATTCTCTCTCCTGTTTTGTCTCCCCACCCCTTTACTCTTGTGTTGTCTGTGTACATCAGCATCATCTGGCGAGGGAGTAGTGGCACCAGCCAGTGGGGATGCAGTGGCCCACGGTTCCAAGGAGGCAGAGTCTACCGCCAAGGGGACCAGTGGGTTGGAGGGCGAGGGGAGTACCACAGGGGAGGCAACTACCACTGGAGGTAGTGACTCTGATACCTCCTCCGATGGGAGCCCCTGGTGGTGGCGGACCCTACTGGGCCCACCGAATCTTAGACATCTTCCGCCACCTCCCATACCATCACCACCCTCCCAGTTGCGCCCCACCCAGTTGCCCATGTCCTCTCACCTAGAAGGGTGGGCATCTCCTTTGCACCAGGCACCTCATCCCCTACCCCAGTCAGCCCTGCTGCCCTCACAGAGGAGGCTATTGACCTCCTGAGGACCATCTCTGTAGGGCAGACAACCATTGTGAATGCCATCTAGGAGCTAGCATCCCAGATGCAGCGGTGCAATGTATACCTGGAAAGCATTTATGGTGCCATGTCTGGCCTACAGAGATCTTTTCAGGCTCTGACCTCCTCTTTGACAGCAGCCAGTGTCCCTGGTCTTTCTGTCCCCCCAATACACACCTCATCACACAAGAAGCACACAGAGAAACACAAGCACCTCACTTCCCACCACAGGCATACACACAGCCAACATACAAAGGCACAGACAACAACATCCACTTCCCCCACTGTGTCCACCTCTTCCGCCTCCCTGTCTGTCACCTCTACATCCACACTCACAAGCACTGCACCCTCATTCACTGTTGCTGACTCCATTCTTGCAGTCATCACAACATCAGATATCCAGTCATGCACCCCGGACACCACACCTGCACTCACCACAACGACTTTGAGTAACACTTGCAGCACACTCACCAAGACATTTACACTGGCAGCCTGTCTTGTCCCACTGTGTCCACACCCCCTCCTCCCATGACACTCAGACGTTCACAGACACCCACCCAACACACATCCACCACACCTCAGCATACTGTTCAGGCACCTGCATCCACGTCACGCACACCTACACCTGTTACAACCACTCCCTCTACCTCCACTCCCACACCTTCCTCTAGGTCCACCCCGATTGCCCCAAAGAAACTTTTCCTATCCTGTGTAGACCTTTTTGAACCCACTGGACCAACCCGTCTCGTCCCTAAATTTACACAATTCCTTTCCCTGTCCACTCCTTCCACGCCCAAGTCCGCTCCTGTCCGCCCTTCCCATTCCAGTGCACCTTCCCCAGTGAGCAAGAGGCCCCATGCTGGCCCTGGACCATCTGCCACCCCCGGTCCAAACCTGCTCCCCCACCTTCCAAAGCAAAAACAAAACCCCCTCCACCTCCCAAACTTAGGCCCAAGCCTCCCCCAGCAAGATGTGAGTCCCACCCTCTGCCCCTGTTCCCTGAGGTGCTTGGCTGTCCTATTGATGCCCCTTTATGGTGGAGTACCATGTGCACATGTGCAAGTCAAGTTGGGGCCTTTTAGGCCCATCAGCGTTTTTGATATGGACTGGCCAATGGCCTCATTTGGACAATCTGTTGGTCCTGGAGCTTTAATAATGTTTGTGTGCCCAGTGTTGGTATTGGCACACTCTGGATCCGTGGTTCCTCGTTTCATTGTGGGGGGGTGTTGTGCACATGTGGGTACTTTGGCCAGGTTGTTTTGGGCTTGTGTTGGGTAAGTACCTCTTGCTCAGGTGTGTATGGCTTGAGATGTTGTGATGGGTTGTGGGTGCATTGTGGGGTGGGTGGAGTGGGTGGGTATGTCACTGTGCCCTTTGTTCCCTTTTTTAGTAGGTTGTGGTATTTACCGTTGTCGTCTTCATCGGCGGTCACGGTCGCGGAGGTATTTGGCAAGGAGCAGCACTGGCATGATTTCCAACTCTCCCTCCTTGTCTGCTTCGCCATGTTGTGTCAGCCTCCGGTGAGTGTTTCCTTTTATTTGGTTTGTTTCCGCCTGGCTTTGAGTGGCAGTGGTTCTCGCCCCGGAACTGATGGCAGTCTAGTGCTTCATTATTTGTTGGGCGGGTGGGGCCTTTCCGTCGGCCTGTGGGTGGCCTCTTCTGTCGTTGTCGACACTCCTCTGCTGGCGGTGAGTGTTTCTCAGGCTGCCTGTTTTTAATGTGCTTCATTATTTGGCGGCCCAGCCTGCCAGCCTGTTGGCGGTAGTTACCGTCAGCAGTGCAGTCTTTCCCGCCGTGTTCATAATGAGGGCCTTTGTCCTGATTTTTTACAGTGATTGCTTTGAATTTGCTTCCATGCCAGGTCGTCACCATATTTCTGGCCCTCTGCTTTGATGCTGTGGAAGAAGGGTACAGCAGGAGGTAGGGGTGCCAAACTAATGCAGTCCTAGCTTTTGATTCCAGCCCAGCATTAAAAGTGACAACCAGAAGGACAGAATGGGAGGGGAAAAGTGGTTACAGTGGTCACTGCACCCATCCGCTCTTCTTTCTGCTTATCCTCAATGGAAGACGGGGATGACTTATCTACTTCCAGACAACTCCAAAATATGCCTGATGTAACCGGTAAGACCAATTGACAGTGCTTAATTTGAACCAGTTGTTGCCAGTGGGGGACACCAGGGCTCATTTCGGTGAACTAGCACTTATTTTTACCCATCAGTGTGATGGAGCCCTGGGCCATCTTCCATAAATCCTCAGACAATGTCTCTTTTTTTAATGTAAGGAAAGATGTAGAGAGTTAACATTCTGCACATCAATTTCAATTTACAGTGCAAAATCACACAATAAGGACAAAAAATCAGAAATAAAGTTAAGGATTTTATTACACATTAACAGTCAGGTTATTATAAACAAATCTCAAAAAAATGCTGTAGAAAGACAGGTAACCAAACCGCCTAAAGACGTTTAAAGCAAATCAGCATTGGGCAAACCAAGAGTTCAGTTAGAGCAATATAGAATATCAGCAATAGAATTGGAAGTTCAGAGAAAAGTCTTCAATATTCTCTCCTATATATGAGTAAAATCTATGATCATCTACCTAAAACAGTCTATGAAGCAAAATGGGAAAAATCTCAAAAGTCTGGAAGCTATGGCAAAAGAAAAGAAATATATGCATAGGCATTATATAGTGAAGAAGAAGGTGCCAGCAATTCCGAAGCTCTGTCAAGAAACGTCAAGAGAGAATTAGGTATTAGCCTAAGCCACACTCACCAAAGCATAGAAACAAGGGAAAAGTCAGAGGTCTGTACCTCTCTACGTCTAAAGGGATAGAACCTGAAATCAATTGGTGTGAACACTGGTTTATACCAGACAAATCTGGAAGGCGAAATACCCTTGACCACGCCATTTGAAGGTTCATTGTCCTCTCCAGTGTTGCATGGTAAACTGCAACATTCACAGATTTCTCAAATCAATCCTGCGAACAATGCCATCCTTGGTCACCTGGACATCGCTTGCAACAAATTTGAATACGGGACTGTCAGCTAACATTCGGTTTCTCCATGTTCTTCCATTAAGGTCTTTTTCCAGACTCTCTATTGCCAACTCAATAAGACATCTGTTCCCAAACTAACAATTCATGCGAATGCACATGCAAGGAAAAGGCACACAGGTAGAAATGGGAAACAGTTTCTCATGTCAAAATACTGGTCTTGTTATGTCAATTTAAAGTATTATTCACTAATACATATTTAATTCATATTATTGTGCACAATTTAATTTCAAATAAATGCAAATGTCAGTTATGCAATCTAAAATTTGCTTCATGTTACAATTAGAATAAATGCAATGCACCTTTGTACACATGAACGTAAATCAACCAAGAACTGCATATTAGCATTGAACTGTAAAACATTAGTGCACATAGCTACATAAATCCTTCTCGTTTCTATGGCAAATATATTTAATTAATGTGAGGATGATTTCTAATTCACTTCAAATGATTACATTTTCTTTTAATTTAATAAGGTTACTACAGTGAATGCATTTCATTACAGAGTTTGTGTGCAACACTTAACATTAATAATGTTTGAACACACATTATGTGAAACGTTACATGGACATACGGGTTGATGTTGATCTTGTTACATTAGGTTGGGAGTCATAATTTATACTGCACTATGCAGTTACTGACACAAGAGAGGAAAAAACACACCATCGAGAAAGAGAAAGATGGAACCTTAAGAGAGAATTAAAGGAACAGGGAGTATCTGGTAGTCAATTAAAGGCATGAAGTGGAGTTAAGACTTTGCAGCTAATGTTTTGAGTTTTGGGCACCAGCACTCATTCTTTTACAAATTAAGAGTGCCAATGAACACCAAAGTGGCAGCCTCAAAGTGAGACAGGACCACTAAGGAAGATTCAGGGTCTTCAATCCCTGGCTG
The DNA here is from genome assembly GCF_031143425.1 of Pleurodeles waltl. Lineage (NCBI taxonomy): Eukaryota > Metazoa > Chordata > Amphibia > Caudata > Salamandridae > Pleurodeles > Pleurodeles waltl. Next base: position 346,617,046 of record NC_090437.1, on the reverse strand, counting down.
CTCAAGGATTCAGCCACTGCTAAACTTGTCCACATATATGCCACAATATAAAAGGAAAGTAAATGGAGACAACAATATAACAAATATAACTTTATATACTCGCGATATAAAGAATTATGTGGTACTTTATAACACACCGGCTGCATTACTAAATGACCAATGGAAGTGGTTTGTGTTGACGTCTGCAATAAGAGGCATGTGCTCTTTTTTATGACACAAAAGTATTCTGTTCGAGTTTCGGTGGAAAAAAATTCTTCCTTTAAAAAAAAGATAGCTATAGTCCGAAGACCATTGCTAGATTTGAACTTATGAGCGTGCTTTCTGTTTTACAGAGCATACTAATGTGAAGAAATGAGCTCTTTTAGAAAGTCAAGTGCCCTAATAATTTTATATCACCTTCCCCGGCACATGTCCAGATCATTGATGGCTCAGATTCCAGCAGCTTGTAAAAATCGGAAAAACGCCTGGCGCACAGATTGCTTTGTGGACAAGGAACAACAAAGAACAGAGGGTTTCCTAGCAAAGGAACATTGTGTTGGTCACAAAGTAATACACGCCTCTTTCATGCGAAAACATAATGGAACGTTTCACCTCATTCAGGAATCTAGCTCCTCAACGAACAACGTTTGGCGAGGCTTTATGGGGCTCTGGGAAAATGCCAAGTGGGCTGCGGCAGCAGTGGCTCCGGCCATTCCTGTTTGGGATGATGGATTCTCAGCCCAAACCTAATAGGGGAGCAGCGCACAGTCTATCAATAAAGATTCAAAGGCGTTCATTAGGGAAATATGATAGCAGCCTAACGTGGCCTGATGCATGATGCCCGGACTTTTTCTAATACTGAAATCAGAACAGATAACACCCTCTTCACTGCAAATCAAGCATTATATGCATGAAACCTATGGCCCGACCCAACGTTAAGTTTCCTCATTCTGTTTTTGTCTCATACATGCTAATGGGGACCTGCAGCAGTCGGAGCAAGGACCTCAGAGGAAAGACACCAGGCCAAGGTCAGCCTGGAGATGCAGGTGTAGTGGGATAAGTTGTTTCACATCATCGTGCTCCATATGGATGGCTTAGAGAGCATTTCTTAATCTTAACTTAGTTTTAGGAAATTGCTCCTATTTTAAGTGATCCCTTGGTTCTCTATGACTCTCCTGGTGATGCATGCAAGAACAACATCAGCTTTGTGTGGGTTCCAAAACAAGCAGAGGTTAAACATCTCTGAAAGCTTTGAATGTTGTATTTCAAGAATTCTTACAGAACCTTCCTTTGAGCATCATTAGGATCCAGTAAAATCTTGTATGGTTTTGTTTGAACGTTTATCATATTATGTGGTTGAGAAAAAATATATTTTGTGTGTCAAAATTCAAAATCTGTATGGTTTTGTTAGAAATTGGGGTTTTCTTTGAGAGGGTGTGAGCCCACCTCAAGCAACAACCACAATCCCAGGCAGGGTGAACCACAAAAGTCACTAATTTAGCCAGTGCTTAACCCTTTGGTAGCTTGGCAGCCTTTAAAAAGTAATAACGTGAAAACATAGCACGAGACAAATCCCTCACCAATTTGAAAAAATAGAAATGTAACAAATTATTTGACACCAAAATGACAAATCCCGATCGGTAGAACCAGAGTTATGAATTTTTAAGGTTTTTAGTAAAACTAACACCTAAAAGATCAAAGTGCTAACCGCAAACATCTAGTCACACAAGACCAGGACAAAGGTTATGGACAACCGGGATGGAGAGCTGTCTGGAAACAAGTAGTGGATTAGGCCTGGTCTTGGCTTACCTTCAGACTTTAAAAACATTTTGAAGAAAAATGTCTGAGAAGGTTAACTTCAGCAGTGCAAGGCAGCCAGTGGTGCCCAAGGATGAAGCGCCGTCATCAGGGAGCCGCTGGGAAAAGTTGTGGTGAAGATTTCTATGTTCTGCCTAATGGCCTGAATTAGATATTTGTGGAGGGGTTACTACGTCACAACGGTGATGGATATCACATCCACCGAAATCTAAATCCCATAGGAAATAATGGTGTTTAATATTCCAGAGAATAAGGTATCTGTTGCCCTTGTGATGGAGTAACCCATCCGCAGTCCACAGTTATGTGACCCTAAGGCTGACAGTTCTAACATGTTTCATTTTCTGATTTGTCCTGATATTTATCACCACACTCATCTTCGGGAGTGGGAGCTACTGCAGTTTATTCTGAAAGTCAAGTTATGAACAATAACTCTCCAAATTAGCCTTTTCTTATTTTATTGCTATATCTTTATTGCAGTAAAATGTCATCACTCAAGTACAATATCATAGGCATTCATTAAACACTATAGGCAGTCCACTTTGTGAAATGTACTATTCATTTTATACACACTCTTCATTTGTGAAGGGTCCATTATAATTTGATAGTGAACAGGACGTTAAGAACCAGAATTGGATCTCTCCATAATCATAAAAGAATGTAACATGGTTCTATACTTGAATAACCAAACTGTTCCAGAATTCTGAAGTGAATGAACCCTATAAAGGCATTAATAGGATGATATGGGGGCTTGGTGTGGGTGGAGTCACCGATTAAGGGACAGGATGCAGAAACGCTTAAAGAGTATTAGAGGGATTGCGTTACAATACATGCCGTTTCTAGTGGTGACCCTTTTTATGTGCCGGGGGTTACTTCTGTGACCAATTTCTGAATTTATTTTGTGATATCTGTAGATAAATAGCTTGAATCTATGGTAAGAATTCAACAGTTGGTATATGGGATAGCATGCTTTGGCAAAGAGGATAGAGGGGACTCCCAGATGTGGGTGAGTTGGGAGGAGGGCATAGTTAGAATTTATCATTTCAGTTACCTTCAAAGGGATAAAGTTGTAGTTTGTAAAGATGCAAAATACCACAGTATTTGCCTGTTGGGATTCTAATAGGCTACTCCACATTTAAAAAAATGTAAAGCAATCTTCTAAGACTTGAGCATAATTACAAATTATTTTACAGGAGACCCATATTTCCCCTTTCTAAATTGCAGCACTCTTAGAAAAAGGAAACACCTCCAAAGAGTTCTTTGGACAGGAAGGTATCCCTTCCTGCACAAAAACAATCCTGCCTGCAAAACAGGTACCCTTGCACCATGATGAAATGATGCCTTTATTGGCGCTAGGCAGCACATAGTGTGCCATCGCAATGAGAGAGAAAGCATGGTATACATTAGTAAATATGGTGCATTCCTGCCTTCTCATATGAAAGTGCAGTGTAGCAAGTTGTCTTGCTGTGTTGCACTGCATCAAATATTGATAAATCTGTCCCCCAACACTCCCATTGATGCCACTTATAAATTCAATAAAAACATTATCACTAAGCCCTGTCCAAAAATTACTGGTTGTGTGTTGAATGATGAGGTGGTAACATAACCACCTCAGGTCAGACGCTCACAAAAGAGTGAAACATTGGAGAGTATGAACTAAAAAAAAAACAACTGCCAAGAGATAATTTACCAGGATGCAATAGTCAACCACAATTACTAAGAGAAATAACAATGGCAAGCCCAACTGACAGTCCTCATCTTGGAATACTCAGATCATTTGTGCATGCATTGCGCCACTTTGTAACACTTTGTGCAACATTATGCCTGCGCCAGGCATAATGTAGGTAATGAGGGCGTTCCCCCGTTAGGAGTGCAGAAAAAAAGGCGCAAGGAAATCTAAGAGATTTTGTTGCGTCATTTTTTACTGCACTTTTAACGCCTGCTCGGAGCAGGCGTTAAAAGGGGGCTTCCATTATTTATTACGGGCCCGTATGTAATATTTTGGCACTACTCCTGCAGAAAATGTTTTTTTTTTAAATGTACATTATGTATTGTTTACAGCCTTAAAAAGTCCTGAGGAAGTCGTGGGGCAACACACTCCAGATGAAACACGTGTTGGCTTGGCTGGAGCACAAATAATAATAAGAAATAAAGAAGAATATTTAGAGTTCGTTGGGACTGAATTTGATAGTATTTTTATACACAACAGGATCTGTGCTATAAGTATATATATTCAATTTACCCTAATTTCGCAAGCGATTTTTAACTATCACCAACTGACCAAAAGGTTTCAATTATCACCCCTTTTTCTGCCTCAGATGGCATTACTTCAACCATATTAAACTGAAATTTAAAAAAGTAAATTTTTATGAGTGCCATATCATGACATAGCACGACTGTCAAGGTTCAAGCCACCCAATAATGAACGTTAAAAAGATCCTAAAATCTCTAAAACCAAAAATTCTACCATAACCTTGGCATACGTAAATGTGCATTCCGAGGAAGGTAGTTTTAAAGCCCAACATTCAAAGCATCACCTAGAACACTACAGGCCTGGACTAAAAGATGTGCCTCTTCACTCATTCAGACTAAACTTTCCAGAGGTTTGAACCAATAAAAAACGTTGATGTGTACCATCTGTTTAGGAGATTTGTACGTGGCAATAGCAAAAACAAAGGATTGCTTTCTGTATAGAATGCATATTGGAAGGGGCGCAATACAGACCCCTGAAGCCTCCTGCTGCGCAAGAGGGGCCCAACACACCTGGGGAGCCCAACCCACTCACTGGCTCCTCACCACGTTCTGCAGGGGGTGCCATCATTTTGTATTACGCCACTTCATTTAGTTGATGTGGAATTGACACGTGATGGTTCAGGGTACTCTTCCGATGTGAAATGTTGCCTCATGCATTCCAATGGAAGCACCTACAGAACGAAATAATACATCAAGTCGCCAATGGCATGAAGTGAGCCAGAGCCCACTCTTTATTAAAAGAATTGGTAACAAGACATCTAAATACAACTGTGTTATAAAGCCAGATCTAAAATGGCAAAGATTAGGCTGAAGTACGAGAATAAAGCCAGCAATACTGTAATTAGAACATTTCTAAAAGCATTGCAGCTTTAAGAATAGCTTCAGGTTGTGTGAGATTCTGGGGTCATTTGAGGAACAGCCATTTTGTCAATGAATGCTTTTATGTTACCTCCGATTCCATAGTAAAACTTCACCACTGTCACAGCTAGCAGAAGTGGTACCACATGTTATCCTACCTAAGATATACACGTATGGTTCAGGTACTTGTGAATAAAAGTCATCAGGACAAGCACAATAGAAGTGTTTAAGTAACCCCGTAAAAATATATATAAATTAAATAAGTCTTTTTTATAAAAAAGAATTTCCTGTGTTTAATGCTTATCTTTAATTTACTCACAGGATATGTTTCAGAAGTGTGTAGCTTGTCAAACAGTGCGATTGAATTATTAGGGCATGCGAGCAAACAACAATGAGCTCTTGAGAAGGTAATGGCCCAAGCTTCTAAAGTTCGTAATGAGCAGCAGAAGGCTAGACATAATTCCAAAAACCACAGCCTATTTCCATAGCAGAAAGAAACATTTGAGACCAAATGTATGTAGAGCTTCTAGTTAAAAAAAAACGGCATTTTTTTTTTTTTTTTTTTACTGAGATGTGTTGCAGAATGCAGCACATTTAGAAAGAGGAAACAGTGAGGAGAAATAAAGATATTTCTCCTTGTTACACCTTCCATAGGAAGGCGTATCATTTTGATGCACTCTGTGGTTTAATTCTCATAGTAAATCTGAGAATGAATCCAAATCAACAAGTGGATGTGTGGGAACACCAATTATCAACCAATTGAACGCCTTCCTGGAGCAAAGTATTGCAAGGCAGTGACTTAAACTTCTGTGGCTTGGTAAATGTGACTTTAATGTTGTGCTGCCCTTGAGTTACCTTGTGTGATGGACGGGCAACGCAACAGTTTGATCAGTCTGGCTCCAAGTACTTACAAGTACATAAAACATTACAAACACAATTTTATGAAGTATTGCTAAGACTTGTGATGTATTACTATTGCTTACCTTAATAAACATTCTGAAATATGTTACCAGTTGTTTTACATAAAATAAAATTTATACCCTCCGTTAGTCACTAGCGTCTTTCACCGTACAAACATTTAGGCCAATATTTATACTTTTTTAGTGCCGCATATGCGTCATTTTTTGATGGAAAATCGGCGCAAACTTGCAAAATACAATTGTATTTTGTAGGTTTGTGCCGTTTTTGCATCAAAAAGCGGTGCAAATACGGCGCTAAAAAAGTATAAATATGGGCCTTAACTTTTTGAATCCTCATTCAACAACTTTTTCTAATGTCCTGATAATACTTTACAAGCATTAGTACCTGCACTATAAAAGCAGCCCTTATTCCTGCTGATTCCATGTCCTTGCACTGCATTGTTGTTTTCAAGAGCTCTTTGCTGTGTGGACAGCCACCAACACAGTAGCTACGGTCTACATGGTGCTCTTCCCAACTGCTGCATTCTAATGAAGCAAGTCTTTCTCTTTTTGACCAGGCTGTATAGGTGAGTGAGTTTGCACTTCAATGGGGGGTAGAATTGTGTGGCATGATGGATGCACAAATGCTCAGTCCCAAACATCTACCAGATCAAAGGCTGTGGTAAAGATCTTCAAAAGCCACATAAACTGGAACATTTTTCTTCACTTTACATTTTCCAACCAGAAGGTGCAATATCAAATACCCACTTATAGCATAAAGATTTTTTCTAAACCCTATCTGCTACAAGGGAAGAACATATTAATCTTATACAGAGTCCTCCAGCACCCTCTAAAAGTGACTTACATAAAGTTTTTACAAGATTTCCATAAGGAACATTCCCTTAGGTCATTCATATAATGACCTAGGAGACTTACCTTGATTTTTAAATTGCTTGAAGGCTGTAGAACTGCCCCCAAAAACATGATTGGTGATGCCCAGGAATAAAGAATGTTTTTTTTAAAAGGGCACTATGGGGTGGTTCTTGGCAGGAGGATTAAATAATAAAGAATTTATTTGGGAAGCTCATTTATTATTCTTCCCTTTCTGTTTTTTTGTTTTTTAGTTTATTTTTGGGGGTGTCCCAGTCTCACTTGGGACACTCACATCTAGTGGGCCATGGGGGGAACCTAGGGCCCTCAGTCCCACTGGCTCCATGCAAATGAGTGGCCCCATTCCATGGGGCTGCACAGGAGCTGGCAACACCTTGTGCCTTTTCTAAAAAAAAAAAATGGGAGGCCCTGATGCCCATCCGAGCCAACCAACAGCAATTTTTACATTGGGGTTGTTGGGCTACACCAAGCCCAGCAGGCTCCTTTACCAGCAACCATCCTGTGAGCAGAAGGAGCAAGCATTGCTCCCATATGATGGGAGAAGTTTTTTTTCTGCTGGGTAGGAGCAATTCTATGTTTCCCTGACAGCAAGAACGCCGGCAGGGAGAAACATTTGTGCTCCCACCCGGTGAAGCAGCTTTCGGCTCCCGCTGAGTGGGAGCAAAGAAGGCTTCTTTGCCCGTGCTATTAGAGGCAGGGAAAATACACTGTCCCAGTCGGGTGATGGGATCCCCAGAACACTGTCACAGAGCAGGCCCCAGAGGATGGGATCCCCAGGGCTGTAGATTGGCTCAAGGATTGGAGACTCCCCTACCTCTACTTTACCCACACAAAATCATTATGTTTTTTTTCTCCCAGGACTCTCACAGGTCAAGGAGAGGGGATTATATGTCCCCCCTCCTATTTGCTGTTAGATCCCTGTGGAGATGGTGGTCCCCAGGGCTCTTCAGAGCCTCTGGAGGAGGTCCATGCAACCCCCATTTCAGCCCCCCTTGGGGGCAGGTCAGCCTACTTTTATTAGGCCAATCTGCCCCCAAGGGGGGCAGAAAACACTACACCCCAGGGATTCTTCTTTTTAATATTTTATGTAAGGGGAGCGGCCCCTTGAGCAAGGCAAATTATTTTAGGCAATTTCTGCCCCCCTTGTGGGTAGATTGGCCTATTTCTGTTAAGCTATCTGCCCCTCAGGGGGGCAGGATCCACTTAGGCACCAGGGATTGGTGTGTGTTTGTTTTGTTTAGGGGGGCTGCCCCTTGGGCTAGGGTCACCCCCCATGGGGGCACATTACTGTTGGCCATCAGCCTATTTTTTGTAAGGCCCATCTGCCCCTAAGGGGGGCAGAAAGCCCACTAGACACAAGGGTAGATTTTTTTTTTTTAAGAGGGTGGAGGTATGGCCACACCCCCACCCCAAATAAATGGAGACAAGTTTGTTCTGCCCACCGGTGGGAAGATGGTGCAACTACCCCTGATTCACTCCCGGGGAGGGCAGAAAGCCAACTAGATGCCAGGGAATTTAAAGAAAAGAAAAAGAGTGGGGTGGTGGCTAGCAACCAGTAGGGGCATGGTTATGCCCACACCCCAACTGAAGGGCGTAACAGTCTTTTAGCTCTCCCCCCGCACACTAAAAGATCCTATCCCAATGGCAAGCAAGAGGACATTTGATTATTTGAGGTTTTGATTTTACATTTGGTCTATAAGAGCTTGGCTAACTCTCAAAATTGGCCCACTTGGAATGGTGAGGGTTGCACTTTTTGGAGTTTGGGGCATGTCCATCTAGAAAAATCTACGAGACCTAGACACATCTGAAAACTAAATATCTGGGTGAGTCCAGCGAGGTGTGCTTCACATGCACTTCACACCATTTTCTTACCCACAATGCCCTGCAAGCCTCCAAATTTGCTTGAAATCACACATTTTCCCCACATTTTTGCGATGGAACCTTCCAGAATCTGCAGGAATTCACCAAATTCCTACCACCCAGCACTGTCGCATCTATACCGATAAAAATTCTGCCCCACTTTTCAGCCTACAAATGTTTTTTTTCAAACTGCCCTTTTGAACCCGCTTTGATTCCCCCTTAATTTTGACATGTTTTTGGCTCTTCCCTGTCACAGGCACTTAACCAATCTACACATGTGAGGTATAATTTTTATCGGGAGTCTGAGGGGAGCGTTAGGTGGTAAGAAATTTGTGCCGGTGATCCCACACAGAAATGTGTGGAAAATGTGATTTCTTTTAGCTACATTTGAAGTTTGTTGAGGCTTATGGGAAAGAAAACACTGGGGGAGCCATGCAAGTTACACCTCCCTGGACTCCCTGAGGTCTCTAGTTTTCATAAATATCTGGGTTTGGTAGATTTCCCTAGATGGCTGCTGAACCTAGGACCAAAAACACAGGCGCCCCCCCTTGCAAAAACACGTAGTTTTGTTATTGATAATTTTGATGTGTCCACGTAGTGTTCTTGGGCATTTCCTGCTATGGGCACTAGGCCTACCCACACAAGTGGTACGATTTTTATTGGGAGATGTAGGGGAATGCTGGGTAGAAGAAAGTTTGTGGCTCCCCTCAGATTTGAGAACTTTGCAGCACCGAAATGTGAGGAAAAACTGTTTTTTTTCCAACTTTTGAGGTCTGCAAAGGATTCTGGGTAACAGAACCTGGTCAGAGCACCACAAGTTAACCCATCCTGTGTTCCCCTGGGTGTCTAGTTTAAAGAAATGCACAGGTTTGGTAGGTTTTCCTAGGTGCAGGCTGAGCTAGAGACCAAAATCCACAGCTAGGCACTTTCCAAAAAACACATCAGATTTCAATGTAAAAATGTGAGGTGTCCATGTTGTGTGTTGGGGCATTTCCTGTCGCGGTTACGAGGCCTACCAACACAAGTGATGTACCATTTTTATAGGGAGACTTGGGGGAATGCTTGGTGGAAAAATATGTGTGGCTCCTCTCAGATTCCACAACTTTCTATCAAGAAAAGGTGAGGCAAAATTGTTTTCTTTGCCAAATTTTGAGGTTTGCAAAGGATTCTGGGTAACAGAACCTGGTGAGAGCCCCACATGTCACCCCATCATGGCTTCTCCTAAGTATCTAGTTTTCAAAAATCTACAGGTTTGCTAGGTTTCCCTACGTGCCGGCTGAGCTAGAGGCCAAAATCCACAGCTAGGCACTTTCCAAAAAACACGTCAGATTTCAATGTAAAAATGTGATGTGTCCATGGTGCGTTTCTTGTTGCTGGGCACTGGGTCTACCAACACAAGTGAGGTTCTGTTTTTATCGGGAGACTTAGGGCAACACAGAATAGAAGAATAAGTGTTGTTGCCCCTTGTCTTTCTCTACATTTTATCCTTCCAAATGTAAGATAGTGTGTAAAAATGAAGTCCTTTTGAGAAATGCCCTGTAATTCACATGCTAGTACGGGAACCCCGGAGTTCAGAGATGTGCAAATAACCAGTACTTCTCAACACCTTATCTTGTGCCCATTTTGGGAATACAAAGGTTTCCTTGATACCTAATTTTCACTCTTTATATTTTACCAAATGAATTCCTGTATACCAGGTATACAATGAAAACCCATTGCAAGGTTCAGCTCATTTATTGGCTCTGAGTACCTAGGGTTCTTGATGAACCTGCATGCCCTATATATCCGCGCAATCAGAAGAGTCCAGCAGACGTAACAGTGTATTGCTTTAAAAAATCTGCCATAGCTGGAAAAAGTTATAGAAGAAAACATGGACAGAAATGGCTATTTTTTTACCTCAATTTCAATACGTTTTTATTTTAGCTGTAAGTTTCTGTAGGAAAATCTTGAAGGATCTATACAAATGACCCCTTGCTGAATTCAGAATTTCGTTTACTTTTCAGAAATGTTTAGCTGTCTGGGATCCAGCATTAGTTTCACACCCATTTCTGTCACTAACTGGAAGGAGGCTGAAAGCACAAACAATTGTGAAAATGGGGAATGACCCAGTGAAATACCAAAATTGTGTTGAAAAATGTGGTTTTCTGATTCAAGTCAGCCTGTTCCTGAAAGCTGGGAATAGGGTGATTTTAGCACTTCAAACCCTTTGTTGATGTCCTTTTCAGGAAAAAAAACATGTTTTCTTCTGCAGCACTTTTTTTCCCTTTTAAAAAAAAAATAATAATAATGTTAGCTGTATTTTGGCTAATTTCCTGGTCTCCTCCAGGGGAACCCACAAACTCTGGGTACCTCTTGAATCCCTGGGATGTTGAAAAAAAGGACGCAAATTTAACGTGGGTAGCCTATGTGGACAAAAGGTTATGAGGGCCTAAGAGCGAACTACCCCAAATAGCCAAAAAAAGGCTCAGCACCTGAGGGGGAAAAGGCCTGGCAGCGAAGGGATTCATTTCTGCTGAGTATGCAGAGGCCATTTGGTCCCGGCCCTCCCATTTTAGTAGGATGCAACAGAGTTTCTGCCATTTTCCATGGTGATTAACTGTGTGTTTTCTTCATAATTGCACATTGAAAAATGATCTAAAATCCTTGATGGAGGTGAGTGCATCGTTGATTTATTGGAGCACAATCTCTTCTATGTTGACTGTCCAAAGCAAGTAGGTTCTTTACTGTTGTCTCCTGCTTTGAGAGCATAGTCCACGGTCCTCCGTTTTAATTGCTGCTGAGTGTGCAAAGGTGCCATATCACCGACAAGCTCCACCCGTTTGGCCCCATCCCTTCCACATTAGTAATAAGCAAGTGTTGGCTCTGGGTGATTTTGTCACAGGGCCTTGCCGGAGCCACACCCTCTTGCCAATCCCTTGCTGTGTACAGCCAAAGGTCATGCACAGTGTGGGGTTTGCTGTATTTGGGGGGGCTTGCCACCATAACCCCCACCACTCATGGCCAAAGGCAGTGAGCAGAGGGATGTTGGCCTTACGTATGGCAATAAAATATTTTTTTAAACCCTAGAAATTCACTCGAAAAACAAAAGGTTAAAGTAACATTATAGCTAGTTGTGATAAAAAGATCTGTTTTTGTTTTTTTTTAAACTTAGAAATTCACTAAAAAAAAACCATTTTAAAGCATTGTTAAGTTAGGTAAATATGTTAATGACAACATCATTGTTTTAAACTAAAACAAACACAGCAATTCAGAGCTAACTATAACTTGCAACCCCGCCATGCACAGCTTATTACCTCACCTATTGCATCACTCATGACATGTTCTATGACTTTATTTATACCATCACTAATTACATCCCTGATACAATCATCTACTAAGTGTATTAGTAATTATTCAGTAGAAGAAAACTAAAGGTTACGGGGACAGCATAGTTTGGAAATACCACTAAACAACCATAGAAATTCACTGAAAAAAACATATGTTACACAGATGTTGTAGTTAGTAAAAAGAATTTAAAAAACCTTAGAAATTCACTGAAAAAACAAAGGTTACAGGGACATTATAGTTAGGCTCAGGTTTTGCACGCACAAAACCATAGAAATTCAGCAGTTATAGTTACCTGAGCTAAGTATAACTTGCCATGGAGGATCTGCGTCTGTAGATATATAGATTTTTTTTTTTAATAACTCCAAAACTACTGAACAGATTTACACCAAATTACAAAATGCACTCTTTCTGGACCAATATTTAGGTTTCTGCCAAATTTGGTGAAATTCCATCCTGCAGTTTGGACTGTAGTCGTGTCTAAAATCCCTATGGTGGAAAATTGCATAGAGAAAACGAGTTTTGGGACTGACTCTTTTTCTTGCCCCCACCAACGAATCAACCTGCAGCTTTCTAGGCAGCAGCTGAAGTGATTGGCAAATTAGTTTTGAAAATTTTGTGACGATTTCTCAAACAGCGCCAAAGGTATAAGAAAAACAAAAAACACTTTTGCTATGGAAATTAGGCTCAACTTATAACTACCTTCTATATCTTCCATCCCTATCCACGGAGAGCCATCAATGTTTTTTTCCATTGTCTGGTTAATACCAGGCGGCCCATTGATCTATCACGTAAAGTCACATAGATCCTGTTACACGCTCCTCAGAAAAGCATTTTGTTTCTTCTACCCTTTAGCTTCCAGAAACCCTTTTGCAATAAAATCAGTGATATTGCTTCATTTTTGCATGCGTAGCTACCGATGCAATTAACTGTAAGGTTACCTTGGCTCCTACCTGTTTACATTTTTTAGTGGATATAATAAATAGCCCAGTATATTGAAAAACTGTTGATACCGGATGGAATTGCCAAACCTCTAGGATATAGGAAATTCCCATTAACAAAATAAAAAAGATGCTTCGAGGGCTTGAACTGTAAGTCTGTCAACTGTACCACGGCTCCTAATTAGGGCCCCACACCTCAGACAGATGAAGCTTCCTGATTTAAATATTCGAACAGTACTGCGGTTTCACCCCCCTTAGACCAGGGAAACATTTAAAGACATTGCAATGGTGCACACCAATTTGACATTCTTCTTTCCCACAGCGCATCTGGACACATTATAAAATAATCCTAGGCCAATTATGCGGCCTCTTAGTGCCTGTGCACGCCAGGGATTCCTTCAAAAACGCGGAGGCCTCATTTAAGGCCTGTTTGGGCAGTTCACCCCTATCCTATTAGTTACTGCCTCTGTGGAAGATCCTATGTTGGTATTGTATTTGACGTACATTGCGTTTTACCACAATAATGTGGCTGAAATATCGACATACAGCTATATTTTGACCATAACACTGAATCCCATAAAAAAAATACTTGCGAGAGTTAATAATAGTAAATCGGTTGTGTGTCAAGTGTGCAGAATAACTGTCTGTAATAAATATTGTTTAGAGAGATATCGCCCCAATGGGTGTAGGTTTTCAATATGCATTCCAGTGGGGCAATATATTTGTAGACAATATTAACGACATAATTTATGCCACGTGATATTCTCATAACAATCATCTGGTAACAGACCTAGTAAATGTACACTTCTTTTGACAATATATGGATAGTCAATATTATTGTCAAGATACGGCTGTAGGTCGATACTTTGACCGCATTATGATGACATACGACAGCCCACCCTGACCTGCTGCACACCTTTTCACTTAAAGAAGGGTTTTAGCGCTTGCTCTGCCATGAAAATGACGTTTCAGCTGCAGAGGAGTGAGCTGAGAGGTCAAGGGAGCACGTTGTGTTCTCGCTCCCCAAACAAAATCAATGTCAGGGCCTAGAACATGATAAGTCATGTTAGAGGGTCACATGTTTTCTCAACGGAGGCCCATCAATGCAAAGGAGCACTGTGTGGACAGCTCCCAGGCTTCAGCCCCTCACGCCAATCAATGTGTATGCTCATTATGCAGTCTCTGATGAATATTAATAGTGATTGGATAAGCTTGAGTCATGTGACTAAAAATAACTGCACCCCACGCGATCAATACTGGCTCTGTTTTTTCAGTCTTGCTCCAGGCAGTCCGGGTGTCTTTTTTCCTTCCTTTCTCCAATCGATCAATATCCTTGTATGAGTTGCTTTATTAAATTAGTGGCACTTAATCCGCCATCACGTTGTCAACATGTGGAGAGCGAAAAAGCGTGCAGGCGCTCTTCAGCTGCCCCGGTGACTGCCTGGCTCACGACCAGGCAGCTCGCGATGCAGTGCCAAAAGCCGTCTGTGTATGGGTGTCTGCTAGCATCCTCTCTGAAAATGCAATCTTTATGCAAAGGGAAAAAAAGCCGTTCGGGTTGGTTCATGCCAATTATAGATGTGTTGTGACAGATGAAAGGAGCATAATTATGCTTGGCTACCAAGCAGAGTGCATTAACACATCCATGGCATTTCATTACAGAGAATGATAGCAGCATGCCTCAACAGAGACCTGCTGCCTTTAAATTGGTTAACCTGAATTTTGAGTTTTTTTTCTTTACTGTGTCTACAAACGTCACATTTTGCACCGTCAGGCAGAAGTTTCCGCTCCAAACGGTCTTAAAAAGAGAAACGTACCCATTTAGAACAAAAATAAAATAAGATACTTGGTTTTCCCAAGGCCCTTAAACCCCAGCGACAAATCTTATGCAAAAGAGTGACGTGTTGGGGATTCAGCCTTACTGGAGTATGTTTTTGGAAACTAAGCAGGCATTAAGCTGTGCTGCAGAATCACTCCGATAATGCGTAAAGGAAGTGCTGTTCCATATAACCCAGGTAAAGTAATCTCCCCAGCACAGTAGAAGTCTGCAACATATTCCCGAAATTCGTCTCCTGCTCAACATCAAAAGAACTACATATTTTAGGTTAGCGATGCAGCCATCTTGGTTTGCGAGAGATAAAGTATTGCACCATCACACCACTTTTTGTGTGTAAAAGGCCGCTTTATTGGAAACAGGTGCACTCACAAGCGTTCACTCCCTTGGCCTTGAGCCTTACAAAACTAAAACCTCACTATACATAATTTTTCCTGTCCACACACCCCCTCCCCTAGGCACCCCTCCCTCCCCTTTTGCACTTGGCGTTCAATAGTCCAGTCCTCCTAGCTACGTGCTCCTATCTACTCTGTCCAGTACCTTAATAGTCATTTGCTAGCGTCTTGAGCGTGCCAGTGTCCATCTCTTAACCCTCGATATTATCTATGCATCCCAGCTACTGTCCACCCTTATCAATCATCATTTGTCTTGTCTTCTTTTGTTCCCATCCGTTCACGTCTGTCATGTGGCCGTTCTCTGTCTCCGCCACCAGAAATGGCAGAGGATCCCGCCCCCCGGGCCATCCTCTCCATTTCTGCCCCCCCCAACCCGTTCTGATCACGCGGCAGCTCTATGGCCTACACGTCCTGAAAAATCCCTCCAATGCCTCCTTCAATTGGAGCAGGTACAACTCTGACCCCAAAAAGGACAGGTGTACGCCGTCGCCCCGGAAGAATTCTTTATCCTCAAAACGGATATCAGAATGTTCAATGTACGTGAAACCTTGTTCTGCACAAAAAGTCTTCATTTCTTTGTTAATTTTTCTTCTAGCCTTTTCTATGGCTCCTGGTTTACGCGCTCCCCTCCATATCAGGCGGGGAACGAAAGCCGTCCAAGTCACGTGACAGCCATACCATTGCTGTCTTATTATTGCCAAATCATGTTTCATGTCCTTTAAGATGTCCAGCCCCGTCCTCTTCACCATGTCATTCTCCCCTAAATGTAACATTAGTACGTCCGGACAGTGTCCCCTCCCTTTTAGCCTCTGTAACGTCGCTAAGAGTTCCCCCCAACACATGCCCCCTTTTCCCTCCCACCGAACGCAGTACCGATTCCTATCCAATCCCAAATTAGCCCCTCCTTTGGATGCCAGAGCTTGTCTCGCTGCCCATTTAACGAAGGAATGTCCCACGACCCAAATATGCAGCGCCTGCACCGTTGGTCCATGAACCGATCCTGCAGAAAAGAAAGAAGAATTAACCTATTGCCTACCTGAACCTCTATCGCACATATGCCTTATACGCGTCCGACCTCCACCGCCCCAGCGCCAGGATTGCCTGCTTCTGCCATCCCCTCCGCCCCGCCTCAGTTGCCATCCCAATCCGAAATGAGTGAGTCCCAAAGCGGGAAGCGTCGACACCTAAGGAAGTCAAACAGGCTCTCATCACCCCCAGCAACTGATAGGCCGATACCGCTTCCCACTCTTATGACAAAAAACCAACCCCTCCCGCCCACCCCCCTCCCCCCATAACCGACGCGTCAGTCTCATCGGACACATTTCATGTACCGGGTATGACCGCATGAAAATCTGTGACCCACCTCTTCTCTGATCCGTTTTAGAACGCTCCAAAAATACCCCGACTCCTCTCGAGGATATGCAAACCGCATCCCACTGAACACCACCCCAGAACTTGGATCCCACTAATTCCGACACGCGGAAAGCTCCGAAAAACATCCAGGACATCAAAGCGCGAAACAGCAGCGCCTCTTCCAGGCTTACACAAACTGTTACCGTCGATAGCAGCATTGCCCTTAGCAAAGGCAACGATATGGCCCGCCGTTCCCTTACTGTTCTGCCCCTCTCCCGCTCCCAACCTTCCAGGAGCCGCCGCCCGATCTCCCCAGCCGACGGAGTGTAACCCCACAATAACTTACCCATAAAGGCTACCCCCGCTAATTTCCCTGCGATAGACGCTCTGGTCAAACGCTTCTCTACCATGAGCATCATGAAATTGATGACGTCCTCCGCCCGATCCCGCGTCCGCCCCCGTCGTTGTGCTCCCGAAGCCAAAAATTCCTGCCACGCCCTTACATACTTCTGCTGAGTAGAAGGGGCCAAAGAGTTCACGACCAGGCGGAGAACCCTCTTTCTCCGACTCTCCACAGTGCTGTCGGCATCGTCATCCTGGTTAACTGCTCGTCCGCAACCAACCCATGGAATCTCTCCCACTGCGAACGAGATAAAGCATCCGCAATGTCATTGTTAACCCCCGCCACGTGTCGTGCCCGAAAATAAATGTCGCGCCGCAAGCACTCCAAAACAAATACACGCAGCAGCTGCAAAACCTGTGGATCCCTGGCCGACTGTCGATTCACCACCTGCACCACTGCCATATTATCCACCCGAAAAAGTACCCGCTTATGCTCTAACCGGT
The DNA here is from genome assembly GCF_031143425.1 of Pleurodeles waltl. Taxonomy (NCBI): domain Eukaryota; kingdom Metazoa; phylum Chordata; class Amphibia; order Caudata; family Salamandridae; genus Pleurodeles; species Pleurodeles waltl. The sequence goes on along the minus strand of NC_090437.1, from coordinate 346,599,798 downwards.
GTCCCCATAGACACACAGCAACCACTAGTGGGAAAAGCTCCAAAAATGCGATACTCCTTCCCCCGCGCGCCAAGCCACCGGCCACGATTCCGCACAGAAATTGCCCTGCCAGTAAACACCGAAACCCGACGCCCCCGCCGCATCAGAAAAGATTTGTACATCCCATTCGCACATCGGCCAAGCCTGAATTGGAATGCCGTTGAACGAGTCCAGGAAGGTACACCACATCCTCAAATCTTCCTTGACGCCCGCCTTAAGCCGCACGTGATGGTGTGGTGCTGTCCCCCCCGCAAGAGCCAATCCCAGTCGTCTACAAAAAACTCTGCCCGCTCGCACCACCCTGCAGGCAAAATTCAGATGCCCCAACAGCACCTGAATCTCTTTCACTGTCACTTTTTGCCGTCGCAACACCGTCCGCACCGTGTCCAGCATATTCACTCTTTTGTCATTTGGCAACCGTGCCATCATGGCTTGAGTGTCCAACTCTATACCCAGAAACGACAAAGCCGTGCAGGGCCCCACCGTCTTTTCAGGGGCCAGGGGCACACCCAGGTCCCCCATAATGTCTTGGAATCTCTGCAGCGCCACCCTGCAAGATTCCGTCCTCGCTGGCCCTGCGATGAAGAAATCATCCAAATAGTGCGTGACTGCCCCATGGCCCGTGACCGTCACAAAAATCCACTGCAAGAACGTGCTGAATGCTTCGAACAAAAAACACGAGCTCGAGCATCCCATGGGCAGCGCCTTGTCAACATACCAGTTGCCTTGGAATTGAATGCCCAACAATTCAAAATCTTGCGGGTGGACCGGCAGCAACCGAAAGGCAGACTTTACGTCTGTTTTTGCCATAAGGGTGCCCTGACCCAATTTCTCCACCAATGCCATTGCCACGTCCACCGAGGCATATGACACCTTTGTGACCTCCTCCGGAATGAAGTCATTGACCGACGCACCTTCAGGCCAAGACAAATGATGTATCAGCCGGTATTGCCCCGGCTCCTTCTTAGGCACCACACCAATTGGTGAAACAATCAGATTAGGTAGAGGCCAGTCCGAAAAAGGGCCTTCCATTCTTCCCTCGTCCACTTCTTTCGCAAGCTTTTGCCTCACCACCTCCTCTTTTCCACATACCGAGCGCAAATTCTCCGCCCACCGACGCTGCAGCGGACCCGCGTAACCCAATTCAAAACCCTCAGAAAAACCCCGCCACAATAGACGCCCTTGCTCTTGTACAGGATACTGCCTTGTCCAATACCGAAGCCGCTCCAATCTAACTGGAGTAAAAGCCTTTCCCCAAAGGCCCTTGCCCCCTGGGCTTGGGCTGGGCCGCGGTCCCCGGAGCATTGCCCCCAGTCCCCCCGAATTGCTGCCCCCCGCTGGCACCCCGAAGCAACTTGTAACTGCATGCTTTCCTCCACACTTGGAGCATTCGTGCCGGAATTTACAGTATTCCCGAGTGCACAGCCCTTTATTAAAATCCCAGCATGCCCCGGGTTTTTTCCCCCCTGCACCTGCGCCTGTCGTCCCCACTCCTTTGTCACCTGAGCTGGCGCCAGCGGCCCCACCCTGGGTGGGGCGGTCTCGAAAGGGCCGATAAATTATGGGCAGCCCGCTAGCCGTGAAAAGCGTTTTACCGAACTTCGCTGGCCCCATTGTGTGTTGCCACAAATCCGCATCAATCTCACCCCACTGCGCTTCTTCATCTGCCGCCATACGCGCTCTAAATTCTTCATCGTACTGTGCCCATGCATACCCACCAAAATTCAAATAGGCCTTTCGAATCACGTCCATATATTTAAATAATGCCACCGCCCGCTCCGGATGGCGCTCACAATACACACTCGCGTAGATTAGAAAGGCCGCTGTCCAATTTTCGATAGTAACGGGAACCCTAGGCCTCTTGGCCAGCTCTGTTCTTCTTCCTTTGACCCCTCTTTTGCCCTGACCTCCCTGTGAAGCAGCTTAAGCATCTCCACATACTCCCCTTTCCAAATCTTCTCTTTAGTCGCGGGCATGAGGTGGGCTCCCAGCGGTTTGGCTGTTCCTATGTAAGGGAGACGCTTATGTTTGCCCCCTACTTTTTCCGGCCCCAATTCTTCTCCACTCTTCCCCGTGACCTCCTCCGCCTTACCTGTGCTTGTTTGAGCCCCCTCTTCCTTTGACTGCTCTGTACCCACGCCCGCCACATATACCCCTTTGTATAGCCGCTCCCCTTTTACCCCGTCTGTTTCCACTGCCACCCCAACCCGGGACACTGCACTCTTACCTTTCTGCAACAACGGGGGCCGCTCCGTAACCGTCCGCTTTGCAGCCATCTTCTCCTTGGACGCAGCCTCAGGTCCCTGCAATGACTTAGACACCACGTTAGCTTCCCCCCCTGCCCACCATACCTCCTCGTCCCTTATCTCGCCCTCCTCAACACTGTCCTCGTCAACGTCCAAACTGTCCCCGCTTTCCACTCCCCCAATATCCACTTCGCAAAACTTACTCCCCAGACGCGCTTTCTTGATGAACTCCTCAATCGGCGGCGCCGGAATGCACGGTCGCCGCAAGGGCGTTTTGCCCCCTGCACGCTGCAATGCATAGCCAGGCCGCTTACTCACCCATCCCCTGGGGGGCGCAAAACCCTGTCCAGAGGTGGACTGCGTAGTTACCTCCATGGCCCGCACCGCCTTCCCGTCCCGCCGACGTCCTGTCCAGCTAGCCGCACTGGGCCCTGCCAGCACCTCTTCATCCTCCCAGGGTTCCGAACCCGCCACAAGCTCGCCTGGGTCCCCATCCTGGCTCTTATATCGCGCCCCCTGGAAAAAGTCCAGATCCATATCAATCCGGCTGCTAACAACTCCACCCTGACACCTGCTCCTGCCACCTACCCCCTTTTCCTGCTCTCCGCCCGCCCCTGCTAACTCACCCCCACTAAACACTCCATAAGTGCGGACAGGTGGTAACACCTTAAATGTGAGCTCCTCCCCCTCCCCCTCCTGAACCCCGTCTTCGCCCCCCCCCCCCTGGCTGGAATCGTCACTCCATTCCAGGATGTGACTTCTTTCCCTCACCTGCTCCCCCTCATCCCCTCCCCCCCCTCAATCTGGCCCCTGCACCCTCCCTCCCCGATGTCAAGCGAATGCTCCTCCCCCCATGCCTCCTGTTCCCTCCCCCCACTCATCCTGTACTTACCAGGGGCCCTCTGTCCTTCCCCCTCGAGCACGGCCGCGGCGGCCAAGCCTGCTGGCTCGTGCTCCTCTGACTCCTCTTCCGCGCTCTGCATGCCAGGCCCCCTACCCCCCGCCGCCTTCTCCTCACGCTGCCTGCCCCCAGCTCCCGCCCGTCCTGACCGTAGCCTGCCGGGCTGCCGGAGCTGTCGGAGCCCGGCAGGGGTGGGCCTTCCGCCCTTTCCCCCACTGGTGGTGGTTCTCTGCGGCCGCCGCGCCCCCAAGGGGCGCGGTTGGCCCTTCATTCTCCCCTCAGACCCCCCCACGAAACTCGGGGACAACCTCCCACCCCTCCCTCGTCCCGCCCCGCTCACCTGCTTTCTCTCCCTCGGAGGGGAGCACGCCGCCACCGCGGCCGCGACTCCGCTCGCCGCCCTTCTAACCGGCCGGTCCCTGGAGGCCGCGGGGGCCGCAAGCAGATCGAGGCGCCCCGCCTCCTTCAAGAGCTCCATCGCCCGGAGCACTCTGGCGTCCATCCCGACACAGGTAACGCCGCGCTGCTAACCGCCGACTCTTAACTCCTACCAGATCTCCTCTTGCACCTCAAAACTTGCGCTCCCAAAGCACGCTACCGAGACTGCAACTCAAGCTGCACTACCACTAAAAACCGCTACACCGTCAACACAAGACACGAGAAAGCACGACCTCTGGCCAGCACTAAATCTCAAAATGGTGGCGACTTAAAATGTCGCCAGGCTTTTATACTGTAGCCCTAGGCTACAGTTGCCTTACCTTGTATAGCCCAAATAGCGCCCAAAATTGGCGCGAATGGGCCATACCACCCTCGCAAATATCCCCGGGGGGGAGACTGCCGGTTCCGGCGCTCCCCCCCAAGACCCCCTTATGCTATTCCGAGGTTTCAGTGGGGACTTCTGAAGCTGTAGGACCCTACCAATTATAGTTGAAGAAAATAGCATTACCTCCTGTCCCTCCCTCGCCTTCCTTCTTAACCAATGAGGCTCCCTTGCCTCCAAGAGACCCCTCTCTTCCTATAAATAAAGCGCCCACTCCCTCCTCATCCTGTTTATGTCGTCTCTCAAGAGACTTACCTTCTTTCCTCCTTCACGGCAGGTCCTGAGGGACTTAATGGGTGGATCCCAGCTGGGTGCAGAGCTCCAAGCGGCAGTCTCCCGGCTTGGCAGCGTTCTGTGTTTGGCAGGGTGGCTGGTGAAGGAACCTGGCTGGCAAACGCCCCAGTGGAGTCGGGTGGTACTGCTACAGCTGGAGCTGAGCATTTTCTTCAGGGAGAAACTGCGAAGTTGGTCAGCCTGCAGGATCAGGTTCGGTTTTGGTGGCTCAGGCTGCTCCCTGAGCTTTCGAGTGGTTGCAAGTGCAGAGTCACTTTTCATCAGCTGTGCTGCTGGTCCCTTGGGCAGGTTTCCCCTGCGCAGTCTAGGGAACTCGATTCTCTCACTTGGTCTCCAGGGACTAGCAGTCTTCAGGACCATATCCCGTTGGCAGCTCCTGTCTGCAGGGAACTGTTTGGGTGCCTGGAGCAGGAGCATCTGGTCAAGGGAATCCCCCTGTATCCTCCAGCACCAGTGATTGTTACAACAGATGAAGGTCTCTCTGGGTGGGGTGCTTGGCTGGGGTCGGAGCAGTTTCAAGGGTTCTTGGTCTCTCCAGTACTCTCGGAGGTCATCAAATTGGAAAGAGTTCAAGACTATCCTCCTGGCTCTGGTGCATTTTCAGGTGCTTCTGAAAGAGAATCCAGTTCTTCTACAAAAAGACAATCTGGTTACAAAAGCTTACGAACTTGATTGTATGGACATTTTCTTGTGGGTGCAGATTCCTGTTCTGTCTCTAATTGCTCTGTACATTCAGGGGGAGGACAATGACCGGAGAGATCTGTTCAGCTGAGAAATTTTGTCCTCCAAGGATTTCTCCATACACCTGTCTCTATTCGATATGCTGGTGCTTAGGTGTGGTCTTCCAGTGATAGATTTGTTTGCTTCAACAGGGACTGCAAAAGTGAAGAGATTTTGTTCCCGGAGCCGATGTCCTCTAGCTTGGGCGGAGGACGGGTTGACTTGTTGTTGGCCTCATGGCTGATAAAAGCCTTCCAGCCTTTTCAGTTGGTCAGGGCTTTTCTGGTGAGAGGCAGGAGAGAGAGGGCAGAGGTGATTTTGGTGGCACCTCAGTCACCACGAGCAAATTGGTTCCCTCTACTCCAGTTGTTGAGGAGTGGGCCGGAGTGGGATCTTACAGTGGTACCGTCTCCACAGGTCTTTTCGGCCACTCCTCTAGGGCAGATGTCATGTGTAAGATACAGTGACATCTGCCTGGGAAATTACCCCTTCATCCGTCCTCCCCGCCACAATCTTTACCATGTGAAGCCATCCTGACCCATTGAGATAGATTAACTGCAAGCTTTGTAATATATCTTTTCTATTTCAATGAAAAACTGCTCTCCTATGGTCATATATTGCTTTTTCCCCAATCTCCTGCTTTGTTCTGACTCCTCGGAGAGGTCTTCGGAGTGTAGGTTAGTCTTATTTCTTCATTTTGCTGTTAAAGATTACTATAATTTTGTGTTTCTGTGCTTGGAAGCATAGCGCTGAGTTGGTCTTGCGTGGATTCTCTTCAGTCCTCAATTTTGAGGAGACTAGCCACAGTCCTAAGAGCCCTTCAAGGGTACTCTGCCAATTTAGAAGGGAAGGCAATGATTGTATGAACAGGCAACCTGGTTGTCAAAAGTTACATAAATCAGTGAGGGGGAACAAAAGAGGTGTCCTTGGTGGCTCTAGCAAAGTCGATTTGTGCCTGGGATAGGTCCCAGTTGATCTCCCTGAAAGCTTTGTACAACCCAGGGAAGGATAATTTCCATGCAGACAGTTTAAGCAAGGACATCCCTTCCTCAGTGAATTTTCAATTGAGGAAGGAACTGTTCAAAGAACTCATAGAGATTTATTGTCAGCCTTGGCAGGATCTGTTAACGTTGCCATCCAATGCTCTTCTTTCTTGGTTCTGCTTGAAATTGTGGGTGAGCTTGCTATCCATTTCTGAACTGGTTAGCTGAATAAGAGGCCAGCTATTTATTAATGCTTTAGCAAATGGCACGTGTCATGGTCTCTATGCCACACCAGTGCTTAATTTGATCCAGCGGGTGTAGGCTGAGACCAGCAACACTTATTGTGATCACTGGTACTTATTTTTCTCAACCAAAACAAGAGGGAGAAAATTACAAAAAGGGGAAAAACAGACAAAGTGAATGATGGAAAAACAGTGACAAAGGGAGAAAGCAAGGCTGAAAAGAATGTGCAGGAGTAAGTTTGAGGGGCAGGCAGTGATGGACTGAAGATGCATGGATGGGAATCAAGACTTTGCAGCCTTCGTATTCAGCACCACTACCTTCTGCAGGGACAGCGAACGCTTCTGAACAAAAATTTAGGCCACTTACTATTTTTACAAATAAGCACTGGCACCACACCATCCTGGGTCCAAGAGCCAGGCCAAACAGTGGAGAGGAGAGATTGAATCCCAGAATCAGCACCAGAAAGAAAGACAACCACTGAGTGAACAAGTGTGTGGTGGAACAACATGAGTGAATGTGGACAACCAATATTCAAAAACTGTGTTGAATCATAATCGCTCCACCTATTAAGTTAACTAGCAGCACCTTCCTCTGCAGCCCACAGAAGGAAAAGATTGATAGTCAGCCTAATTTTTTTTTTAGGGTTAATTAGAGAAGCATATGGAACTGAGAGATCTTTGTCATTACATTATTTTAACAAAGAGACTGATAGACTTTTTCAGAAACTACTCACCACAGGAGATAATTATGAACAAGCACTTGCAATGCAATGGGTCTCGCATTTGCTCGAGTTAGAGCTATTAGCATTGTAAACTCCTAACCAGACCTTTTTTGCCACATAAATTAGAAAGGAAAAAAACGAGCTCAATCGTGCTATGGAAAAAGCAGCACGATTGTGCTGAAAGTAAAAAACTAAAAAGTGAGCGCGATCGTGCTGCGTGGAAAATTAAAAGATTAAGTAGTGCAGAAACCAGGCTGAAAACATGGAGTCTCGTATGTTTTCAGTAGTTGGCTGGTGCGCTCGAGGAGGGCTAAACAGCGAAAAAGGCATGACATATGCATGCCTTTCACTAATGAAATCATGCGGATTTTAAAAGGCAAGCCCACGAACCAATGAAAGTGACAGGTGTGTCATGTGCGTGGTTGAAAACCCAAAGAGAAATTACAGCTGGGATAGAGCGGTTGTTTGCTTGATCCTAAAAAGGGATTGCTGTGCTGGAGTCTATCTTTAACTCTTAGTTAAGTCCATACTGTGGGTGCTATGTAATACAGCTCGTTCAGCAAGTGTAGGAAAAACAATGGTAGAATCCTATGTCATATTGAATGAACGGGCTGCCACCTACAAAGAGGAGTGTGGGATGCCATGCTGACATCGCCGACACCACACATACTGTCACAAACAAAGTCGCTCAGTGTGGAGTCCACATTGGTCAGAATGAGTGAGCTACAAGGACCAAAAGAAGTCACAATACTGCCAAGGTTGAAATGAACATAATCCAAAATGCAAAAACAGAACATGACTAAACCCCATTGCCGTGGCACAACTGCTTTAGTGCTGTGGAAAATGTTGGAGGGAGTATCAGAACAGGAAAGTGTTCCTTGTTAAGGAACAAAATGTTCAGTATTAGGCAAGCCCAGTCATTTGGTGAGTGTACGCTACTACATAAAAGTGGAACGTGTTTGTCACAGAAGAGGGTTAGGCACCAGAAAAAAATGAAACATGTGAAAGCCAAAAGGCAGAACATTCTGCACTGCTAATATCAATAGTAACAACAAAGGAGTAAACATGTGTAAGACGACAGACATATATTCTTCATATGGTTTGTGTAGGGAAACTCAAGAACAAAAGCATTCCAACTCAAGCACTGAATCATGATATATGGTCTATGAAGAAAATTGGGTTATTAGTTGTGTGGCCTGCACAAGTAACAGGTTCACAGTTCCCCTACTGGTAACCAAGCACCCAATTGTAGCACTTGCAAAGCAGTCCAAGGCCTACTTACCGGAGGTGGTATGAAACTCAATATTAGCACTCAATAAATGAATGTCCAGTCAGTATGTTTTCTTTAGAAAAAAGGGAGCAGATTTATTGCATACACACTACTAAATACTGGGCAATAATTTATAAATATGTACATTGGCAGGAGGATAATACCAAATATGACATTTCATAATCACCTTTCACCCCTCTATAGTGGGTCACACAAACATATCAAGTGAATCTATTGGTTTTGTCAAGGTTCAAAAGCAACAAACTGCATGTTAAAATTGTCATTTTGTACTTAAATGGAATTATAAAAAATAATAGGCCTGCGTGAATGCACTTATTATTGCTAATAAAACATGTATACAGTGAGCAGTAATCATTGTCATCATTATGGGGAACCAATGAAGCATTTATAATGAATAAAACCCTTGTTTGTTTATTTTTATACATTTTCAACCCTTAAACTACAATTATAAAAACAGCCCCAAGAGGGCATCATGTTGTAATGACATTGCATTGCAACCATACACTCGGGCCCTAGAGGCCACTTCCAGACATGCACTTCCTTTAATCAGCTACAGGCCTTTCAGATCATTACAATTGCAATCACAGACATATCTCTTAGAGGGCACAGCACTCCAAGCTGTAGAGCAAAATTTCAGCCCTGGGAGTGCTTACAAATATGAGGAAAATCCTTAATTCCCTTTTGGGGAAAGGATGCACACTTCCTAATGTTGCTGGTGGCAGCCCGCTGTCCTGGGGCCACCGCAAAGAGTGAAACATCCAAGATTGGGGAAAACAAAGCCAAGAATAATCCGGCTCCCCCAGAACATTATGGAGTGCTTCTTCAGGAGCAGTGAATATTTTGCAGAGCAGAGCTGCAATAGTTTTGTATTCAATGTTCTTCTTTTTTAGGGGTTCACAGCCCCATCCTGGTACCCTGCATTTTGGTCACATTGGGGCGTGGCCCGGGATCCCACCACTGGCCGCTCCCACTGACTTCTTGCCCAGGCAGCACTCTCCCATGCTGCCAGATGGATAGGGTCCCTGGGACCTTGAAACACCAAAGGGAGGGGGCCCATTGCACGTTCCCTCCCTGAGGCATAAATACAGAATATTGTTGTGCTGATGTCCGGGCCCTGGCTCACCCCAGGGGTAAATGAAGAAACAGCAGCGGAGCCCTATGTGCTTCATCCCCAGAGAAAGATCAAAGGTCACCAAACTTTAAAATACCATAACTTGGGCCCTGTTGGGCCGGTTGGGACGATCTTGGGCACCTTGTGCTCCAATGGTGAGCTCTACCCACCAAGGGCAGTTGCAGCAACTCTCCTCACCTTCAAAATGGTGCAGTCCTAAAGGAGCTGCTTCTCCAGGCTCCCTACGCCAGCTCTCCTCCTGACCTTGGTTTCTGCACCCCAAATGTCCAGGGCTTTCCCTAATTAGTCCTCAGGGGTATAAGGAGATCAGCCTCACTAGCCCTTAGGGAGACCCACTGAGCCTGGGGTGAACTGGGCAGAGTCCTTAGTCCTTGGTGCCCATCAGGGGGTTCCTCCTTCCATTTCTCCTTGGTAGTCCCGGGGTCCAGCAACAAGATCCACAAGTTAGAGACAGTCTCCCCCTTGTGCAATAGATTTTGGGGGGAGAGGAATGTTGCAGAAGTCAGGCATTCCTGGCCAATCCTAGGGTGCCACGTCATCTCTCTACCTTTGTCCCAACCCTCCTGCACAGCAGACAGTCCAAAATGGCACCATCCAGAAGTCACTGGTCACATCAGCTTTTGGGGTCTCAGCTCCACCCCTCACGGACATCACTGCCAGTGGCTTACACAGTAAAGCCATCTGCCCTCTGGGTTGCTCCAGTTGTCTGGGCTCCCTCCTTTGTTCGGTGGACTTGGACAGACTCATCTCTGGTAGTGTGACAGCTGAGTGATTGATGCAGATCATTTTGCCCCACCCCTTTCCTCCCCAGGCGCTGAGTGATGTACTGTTAATTGCTCCTTTTGCATGGGGCAGCCTTTGTTCCTGTTGCTAGAGAGAAATGTAATTAACTGGGAATAGCAGGGTGACAAAAGGCGTGGGCTGTGATCCTGAGCTGAGCCAGAGAAATATGGCAACTCTGGATGACCCATAAAATTTACAAATTAAATTTTGGAAATTACATAATTGATTTTCCAGCAAAGGTTACACTCAATTCAAGACATCAGTGGTCTCTGTAGGCCAAAGGGGAGCGACACTGCACTCTATAGCAGTTCTCTCCCTATGTGTATAATAGAGTGTCACTCTAGACAAAACAGTAAATCACATTAGCTTTCCCTATTAGTGCTAGCTAACATTATAAGGCCTATCCCAGGTGAATATCTAATCCTGAAAAGTCCCTATTGTGCCAAGCTACCTGTGCACAGTTACCGGGCTGTGCACAACAGTAGTCTCCTATGCGCAGCCTGCACACGTGTGTACACATGTGCACAGGTGTTCACATGTAACCAGCTAAGTGCCCCTTACCCTTGCTGCTTTGCTGCAGCCTTATCTTCAAAGGTGGACACTGGTGGTAAAAATGCACAGTCCTTTTGGCATGTGATTACCATGGGTGAGATGCCTGTAGTGCAACTTGCCCACAGTTAAAAGTCGAAAACCGGCTGACCCCAAAAGCAAAACAAATCTAGATGTACTGAATGGGCAGAACCTAATTGCAACAGTCTAGCAGTGGTCTTACTCATTAACAAAGGAGCATTTGGCAATGTTATGAATGGGAGACAATATGGGCAGCTGGAAGTACACCCCAGGGTTACTGAAAACAACACCCGAATATGCCTATAAGGTTAAATCCACTTCCGCTACATGGGTTTTTGTCAAGGCAGAGAAAAGTCTGCACTCATAAAACCACAGCCATATCTTGAGTGACAAAATGTAGTATGAACACTCTGATTAGTGTGACTAAGTTTGATACAATTTGCTTTAAACATCCACAGACTCAGAGCTGATGACATCCTTCAGAAATGCCAACACCTGTTCACAAGATTGGGATACTTCAAAGCAAAGCCATTTTAACTGCTAATTGACAAAATGATGAAGCTAATTTCACTGTCATCGCAGGGTGCCTCATGGAAGAGACCATTGTTTGCAGGGTGTCCCTACAGATTTTGACTTGACTGTTTTTGCTGACTTTAGAACTCTGTGCACCTTGCCCACACTAAGTATGGTAAAGTGCCTGTGCACCACCTTTCAATATGATGAAATTAGCATACCTTCACTGGCATATTTAACTTATCTGTAAGACCCTGGGAGCTGCAGCCCTAATTGTGCCATCCACTACAATGACAGTTTAAACATGACTGCAGGCCTACCCTCTGTAGTCTGCCTGTGCAGTTTTTAACTGCAAATTGGAACTCTCAAAATAACCCCCTTTTACAGCCAAAACCTTCTTTTTAAATATTAATAAGTGAATTCTAAGTAGGCCTCACAGCCCATAAGTTATGGTGTGTGGTATTTAAAAGTATGATATGTAAAACTTTAATGTTAAACATGTTTCTACAGTGAAAAAGCCCCAAAAGTTATTTTCACTTTAGCAGGGTTGGCTGTTTTATAGGAAAGCACTGGGAAACAATACTACATTTATAGTGTTATTCCCGTCTGGGAAACAATCACAAATTTTAATCTTGAACTTTATGAAATATTTATTACAACCCAATTCACTAGTAAAGTTGGATTTGTACAAAATGTTTAAAACATTTTGGAAAAGGTACATCTAGAAAGGTAACATTTTCCCTTCCTTAAGCTATCAGAGGCCCAATTGCCTGAGCTTCAACTGTCACCCAGGAGCAGAATAGCCCACTTGATGAGATTTCACTTCCTCCCAGAGCAGGACAAATGCTTTGTTGTCAGGAAGTCCCTTCTTTATTCCACCAGTCAGGCGGGTACCAATTCCAATGGGAGAGGAGCTGCCTATTAACTGGTTAATAGTGACCACAAGTGGAGGGGTTCCTCATTTCCCAAGGCACACTTTTTGGGGGTCACACAGACTGTGCACAAAAGGAGAATGGTTTCACCATCTTGGATTTTGGGAAAGAGAGACTGTTTGAAGTAGGGCAAACAGGAAGAGCTGTAAAAGTCTGTAGGGTTGCTCCTGGGAATGTTTATCTTACTGGTTAGGGAGGGGCCAGGAGTCACCCAAAGGCAAGTGCCAGGTATAAATGTAGCATCCGCAGTACCCTTCGCAGAACACTTTCTGGACCTGAGGAAGAACAGAAGAGGACGGAACCTGCTGTATGTTACCTGAAAAGAGCCTAGAAGATTGGAATCTCCCTCGAGTACCCAGGACAAAGAAGTGGACTCCAATAGTTGTAAGGCTGACCTCCTCTTCAAGCTACAGGACACAGCAAGGTACAATGGGCTTTTCTGCAACTTCCCAGCTGACAAACTCCAACTCAGCCTTCGCGTGACCCTGCTTCTGGCCTCTGCTGGACTGAGTCTTGACCCCCAAAATGCTGTCTCCAAGGTCCTGGACCCTTGGCTGGTGTCAAATTGTACTCCCCCTAACTTTACTTGAAATCTGGAACCTTTTCGGCTCCAAATACCTCCGAACGGCCAGGACGTACCTGCCAAACTAATTGGAAAAAAGTGTGTTGTCGCTGGACCAAAGATTCAGGTTGCTCCCGCTTCGAGCTTTTCTCTGCAAATCCAATTCAGCCAGACCTAGAGGGGAAGGAACCCAGCCTTGTGGAACTCTCTTTAGCCACAGCATGCTGCCTTGAGGCTTTTTGTTGTTTTAGTATAATTTTATTTTTATTAAAATGGACTCTGTTTGTCTAAATTGGTTTGGGGTTTTTCTTGTTTTGTGCTTTGGCTTTATTGCTGTTTTCATAACTTCATAAATACTTTACATATCATCTGTATGTTAAGCCTGTCTGATCTCTTCTATAGCTACCAGGGGTTAAGCTCAGTTTAATTTATTAACTTTACTACTCTACCCTGGCAATGGTTGTTGTTATTACTAATAACCCAATTACTTACAGTGCCTTTCCACATAAGTCCACAAGTGAAGGTTGGACTTGCAAAACTTGAACGTGGCAGAGTCATAGAGAAGATATTTGAACCCACCCTGTTGTCTCTTCAATGACTGTAACAGCACAAAAATAATCAAGAAGGGTCTGAATATGATGTGGTTAGTGTATTCGAACCGTGCGTAAACCCCTGTTTTAAAAGTTGAAAGCTATTTAAAGTGCCGATAATGATCAGATTCTTTAAATACCGCAAGGAACATTAAATTTGAACAGGCCAAACCTTTCAAAATTTAACCCCTTCTGACCTGGGGACGTAATGGTTACGTCCACTGGCACACTGCTCATGTGCAGAGGACGTAACCATTACGTCCTCGGCACTGAGCTCAGAGGGAGCGCTAGCGCTGCCTCTGTGGGCTTCCTCCCCCACCCCCCCAAGGTAGGGATGGAAGGGGAAGCCCTTCCCATCCCACCACCAACCCCCGACCCTCCCCAGTGATGTCTGATGACATCAGCATGCATTTGCACACTGACCTCATCAGAGGCCACTTCGCCTATCGCGCTGAAAGCTCAGCTTCCAGCGCGATTGGAAGAGAAATGCAAAGCATTTCCCTTCCAATCATGTGATGGGGGCCCTGAGAGGCTTCAAAGGGAAGGAAAGGAATTTCCTTCCCTTTGAAGTCTCTCAGACCATTTCAAAAGCCGGATAGTAAAGCAATCCCGCTTTTGAAATGCCCACTAGACACCAGGGATATTTTAGAAAAATGAAACTGGCACAAGGGGAGCAACCCATTGGGCAAGGGTTGCTCCCCAGGGGGGCAATATTTTGCAAGGCCGATCTGCCCCTAGGGGAGGTAGAATCCACTAGGCGCCAGGGATCGTTTTTTTCTGTTTTTTTGTTTTGTTAGAGTTGGGGAGGGACACCTTAGGCAAAGGTCGCTCCCTAGGAGGCAAATTACATTTAGGCCGTTGCTGCCCCCCTTGGGGGCAGATCGGCCTATTTTTATGAGGCCAGTCTGCACCCAAGGGGGGCAGAAACCACTAGACACCAGGGAGTTTTTTTTACGGCAAATTCACGGAAGGGGAGTGACCCCTTAGGCAAGGGTCGCTCCCGGGGGTGGGGGCAGATTTACTTTAGGCCATTTCTGGTGTTATTAGGCCAATCTGCCCCCGGGGGGGGCACAAACCTCTAGGCACCAGAGATAATTTATTTTAGGTTTCTTTTTGTTTTGTTTTGTTTTTTAGAGGTGGGGAGCAATCCCTTAGGCAAGGGTTGCTCACCTGGGGGCAAATTGTATTTAGACCATTTCTGCCCCCCCTTGGGGGCAGATCAGCCGATTTTGAAACCACTAGGCACCGGGGATTTTTTTTTTGCACCAATTTCACGCAAGGGTAGCAACCTTTTAGGCAATGGTCGCTCTGGGGGGGGGGGATTTATTTTAGGCCATTTCTGCCCCCAAGAGGGGGCAGAAATGGTCTAAATACAATTTGCCCCCAGGTGAGCAACCCTTGCCTAAGGCCCTTTGGAACTAGAAGCATTTCTCATTCTTTCAGACCCTGATGAGCTGTGAAAGAGATGCTTATCAATTCAATTCAGTTCTGAACATGACCTGTTTTAGAGGGGGGATTTAGAATGAACACCTACAAATCTGCAATGCGACTCTTAGTTCTCCTGCTTCCCAGTAAACATCTTCCAAAGTCTCTGCATACAAAATGTGTCTCCACACATGCAGTGTTTCTCCAAAGGCATACATTTACCTGTGAAGTGATAAATGAAAATTGCCCACCCTGCTTGGCTCTTGCAGCTATGGCTGAGGACCATGGCTGTGAGGCCCGGGGAAGGGGACTCTCCTTATCTGGGTCTTGCAGCACCAGGCCATTAATGTGAAGCCCAGGGCAGTGGGACCACATCTCATGGACCTTGCAGCACTGCATCATAGCTGTGAAGCCAGAGAATGGGACAACACTCTCTTGGACCTCACAGCTTTGGATCATGGTGGGTGAGCCATAGGAGGGAACACACTTCCACTGGTCTTGCAGTGCTACACTATTAATGTGAGGCCAATGGTAGAGGGCTCCCTTATCCTGGGTCCCTTGGCCTGGGCCTTGCAGCATTAGACATTGATTGTGAGGCCTAGGGGAGTGGAGGCCTCTAACTATGCTCTGAACCATGGCCATTGGGAGGGCCCCTCTCCCCGGGGCCTTGCAGCTATGCTTATGTGCTGCGAGGTCACAGCCTCCCCTAATCCTCTCAGCGCTACACCATGTCTAAGAGGTGGAGGCTGCCTCATGTTGACGCCTCCCTCAGGCCCCTTTGAAAGTGTTTCACAGCTCTGTACAATAGGTCGATGTCAAGAAACATGTCCTGTGATGTAACGTTCTGTGATATCACATTACATGCAAATTAGAGGGGCCTAACACATTCATTATCAGCCCAGACATAGCCATCGGTCAGGGGCAAAGCCATCACTAATGCAGCAGGTGCAGTGGCACTGGGCCCAGGGGAATTAAGTGTCCAATGTTCTTAAATTATGGTTTTCTTTTACTGTGCAGCCAGTGGACAAGAGTGAGGGGCACTTTTACTTTGCACCAGCACCCATGGCACCATTGCTGTGTTACTCGCCTCGCTTCCCTGGGCATTGCAGCCATGTTCCAGAGCTGTGCGGCCTGGGAGAGGTCCTTTATCCCCTGGGCATTGCAGCTGGCCATGGTTGGACACTTGGCAGAGGAGGTGCCAGTCAATGAGCTTAACACAGAAAGAGTATGGCTGTGAGGCTCACTGGGGCCCTCTCTCAGGGGTGAAGTTATCAGTAGTGCAACAGGTGCAGTGGCAACAGGGCTCATGGATGTTCTGGACCCAAGGCACCCAAATTAGGGCTGTGTTTTAGTGTCTGGCATAATTTTCTTGCAAAAGGGCCCATGGCTACAGTACTATACCACTGGGCTCTTCTCTCATGTCTGGCATAGCCACGATACACAGCTGCAAAGGTCAGGAAAGGCCTACAAGCCATGGTCCAGCGCTGAGAGGCTCAAGAAGAATCCCTGCTGTTCTGGGCCTTGCAGCACTGGTCCATGGATGCAAGGGCCTGGGCCCTCTGAAGAGCATAGCAATTAATAGTGCAGCATGTGCAGTGGGACTGTGGCCCCGTGGGGTTACTGGTCCAATGGGTCTAAATTATGGCTGTATTTTACTGTCCACAAAAAAAGTATACAAAAAGTGATGGATGGAATGCTTGAATTAATCACAGCAACTGGTAATTACTCAGGCTGCATCCCACTGCATTGTTATTTTGCACACCATTCCACCTCAGTTTGGACCCAGCCATTTGCAAATCAGTCTTGACCCTGCTCCAAAGAGAACAGTCCAGACGAGACTACCAGGCCAGGTCCTCCGTGACACAGAGTACAAGTAACCTAGCACAGATGTCCTCCTACTTATGGATCATCAGCCAGACATAGCTTGGTTCCAGTGACATAGGCGGTCATTCCGACCCTGGCGGTCATTGACCGCCAGGGCCGGGGACCGCGGGAGCACCGCCAACAGGCTGGCGGTGCTCCCAAGGGCATTCTGACCGCGGTGGTACAGCCGCGGTCAGAAACGGAAAACCGGCGGTCTCCCGCCGGTTTTCCGCTGCCCTGAGGAATCCTCCATGGGGATTCCGACCCCCTCACCGCCATCCTCCCGCCAGGAACAGGATGGCGGTGAGGGGTGTTGTGGGGCCCCTGGGGGCCCCTGCAGTGCCCATGCCAATGGCATGTGCACTGCAGGGGCCCCCGTAAGAGGGCCCCTAAAAGATTTTCAGTGTCTGCCATGCAGACACTGAAAATCGCGATGGGTGCCACTGCACCCGTCGCACCCTTCCCACTCCGCCGGCTCCATTCGGAGCTGGCTTCCTCGTGGGAAGGGGTTTCCCGCTGGGCTGGCGGGCGGCCTTCTGGCGGTCGCCCGCCAGCCCAGCGGGAAACACAGAATAACTGCGGCAGTCTTCTGACCGCGCAGCGGTATTCTGGCGGCTCCCGCCGGCACCGCGGTTACCGCGGCCGGCGGGAGTCAGAATGACCCCCATAGTGTGCACGGGACCCACATTTGGGCACACCCATCCAATATAGAGTGACTCACTAAAGTACACAAAAAAGTGAAGGATGGAATGCTTGAATTAATATCCGCCACTGCTGAGGCTGATGCCCCCCTATGATAAATTGAGGTCCACCTGGGGAGCCTTTCCCAGTTTGAAGACCTCTATTTACACCATTTGTCTTTAGATTTTTTACACTTTTACTTAGCTGATGAGGCACGGATATTTTCTTCCATATTGTTATATCCCTAGAAGTTCTATTGAGATTATTTAGCTTTTTTGCTGTTTTAGACATGAAAATACTATCCATGATGGTAAAATACTGACCAGATGCAACTCTACAGGCCTGGCCTTTCTCCCATGGGCCTAGCGGCCATAGTCTAGCACTGTGAGGCCCAATTAAATGGATGGGTTAGTGTGCCTGGCTCGCTACATTACTTACTTGCATTTAAACATGTGCTTTCCAGGTTTTCTTCAAAATTAGGAGAAATCAAATGAGAGGAGATATATCTCAAATCTAATAACTGAATCTGCATCATTCTAATTCACAAAATGAAATGCACTCTGGAGCCATGTGAGTGCACACTAGTTATTAGTAACAGAACATTTAAAGGCTTCAGAGGAAGTTGAAGGATGTTGTAGTCATGGCTCATGGCACATGACATAAAACCCTTTTAGCCTACATGACTGTAGTCTGGTAGTTTCTGGTGTTTTTTCCTTTACTAGGGTGATGCCTTTAATAGAGGTCAAACTATTTTCAAGTGTTTTATTTGCTTTCATATCTTATTTGCACACACCCTGTCTTGCACTGAGTAACAGGGAAACCATCTTGGAATTTTAGTCCACACTGGCCCCCCTTAAGGGCATTCTACGTGCTGCAGCACAGCTCACTAGGGCTTGAAGAAATATGACCACACCATGATGAAATTCCACAGGTCCTCCTTGCCGGCCCGCACCATCTTCAAGCTCAGCTGCATTATCAACAAAGCTATCACAATGAGTTAACAGTCCACAAACCAGCTATTTTCCCATTGGTCCTTGACTTTGTGCTTGTCATTGACCCTGTACAATGCTCTGCTGCTTTTGGCTAGGTTTGCACTGTGAGAAGGTAGCCTCTTTCTAGCCTTGTTACCCCCACTTTTGGCCTGTTTGTGAGTGTATGTCAGGGTGTTTGTCACTGTTTTCACTGTCTCACTGGGATCCTGATAGCCAGGCCTCAGTGCTCATAGTGAAAACACCATGTTTTCAGTATGGTTGTTATGTGTCACTGGGATCCTGCTGGTCAGGACCCCAGTGCTCATAGGTTTGTGGCCTATATGTATGTGTCACTGGGACCCTGTCACACAGGGCCCCAGTGCTCATAGGTGTGCATGTGTATGTTCCCTGTGTGGTGCCTAACTGTCTCACTGAGGCTCTGCTAACCAGAACCTCAGTGGTTATGCTCTCTCATTTCTTTCCAAATTGTCACTGACAGGCTAGTGACCATTTTTACCAATTTACATTGGCTTACTGGAACACCCTTATAATTCCCTAGTATATGGTACTGAGGTACCCAGGGTATTGGGGTTCCAGGAGATCCCTATGGGCTGCAGCATTTCTTTTGCCACCCATAGGGAGCTCTGACAATTCTTACACAGGCCTGCCACTGCAGCCTGAGTGAAATAACGTCCACGTTATTTCACAGCCATTTTACACTGCACTTAAGTAACTTATAAGTCACCTATATGTCTAACCTTTACCTGGTAAAGGTTAGGTGCAAAGTTACTTAGTGTGAGGGCACCCTGGCACTAGCCAAGGTGCCCCCACATTGTTCAGAGCCAATTCACTGAACTTTGTGAGTGCGGGGACACCATTACACGCGTGCACTACATATAGGTCACTACCTATATGTAGCTTCACCATGGTAACTCCGAATATGGCCATGTAACATGTCTATGATCATGGAATTGCCCCCTCTATGCCATCCTGGCATTGTTGGTACAATTCCATGATCCCAGTGGTCTGTAGCACAGACCCTGGTACTGCCAGACTGCCCTTCCTGGGGTTTCTCTGCAGCTGCTGCTGCTGCCAACCCCTCAGACAGGCAGCTGCCCTCCTGGGGTCCAGCCAGGCCTGGCCCAGGATGGCAGAACAAAGAACTTCCTCTGAGAGAGGGTGTGACACCCTCTCCCTTTGGAAAATGGTGTGAAGGCAGGGGAGGAGTAGCCTCCCCCAGCCTCTGGAAATGCTTTGTTGGGCACAGGTGTGCCCAATTCTGCATAAGCCAGTCTACACCGGTTCAGGGACCCCTTAGCCCCTGCTCTGGCGCGAAACTGGACAAAGGAAAGGGGAGTGACCACTCCCCTGACCTGCACCTCCCCTGGGAGGTGTCCAGAGCTCCTCCAGTGTGCTCCAGACCTCTGCCATCTTGGAAACAGAGGTGCTGCTGGCACACTGGACTGCTCTGAGTGGCCAGTGCCACCAGGTGACGTCAGAGACTCCTTGTGATAGGCTCCTTCAGGTGTTAGTAGCCTTTCCTCTCTCCTAGGTAACCAAACCCTCTTTTCTGGCTATTTAGGGTCTCTGTCTCTGGGGAAACTTTAGATAACGAATGCATGAGCTCAGCCGAGTTCCTCTGCATCTCCCTCTTCACCTTCTGATAAGGAATCGACCGCTGACCGCGCTGGAAGCCTGCAAACCTGCAACATAGTAGCAAAGACGACTACTGCAACTCTGTAACGCTGATCCTGCCGCCTTCTCGACTGTTTTCCTGCTTGTGCATGCTGTGGGGGTAGCCTGCCTCCTCTCTGCACCAGAAGCTCCGAAGAAATCTCCCGTGGGTCGACGGAATCTTCCCCCTGCAACCGCAGGCACCAAAAAGCTGCATCTCCGGTCCCTTGGGTCTCCTCTCAGCACGACGAGCGAGGTCCCTCGAATCCAGCGACACCGTCCAAGTGACCCCCACAGTCCAGTGACTCTTCAGCCCAAGTTTGGTGGAGGTAAGTCCTTGCCTCACCTCGCTGGGCTGCATTGCTGGGAACCGCGACTTTGCAAGCTTCTCCGGCCCCTGTGCACTTCCGGCGGAAATCCTGTGTGCACAGCCAAGCCTGGGTCCACGGCACTCTAACCTGCATTGCACGACTTTCTAAGTTGGTCTCCGGCGACGTGGGACTCCTTTGTGCAACTTCGGCGAGCACCGTTTCACGCATCCTCGTAGTGCCTGTTTCTGGCACTTCTCCGGGTGCTACCTGCTTCAGTGAGGGCTCTTTGTCTTGCTCGACGTCCCCTCTCTCTGCAGGTCCAATTTGCGACCTCCTGGTCCCTCCTGGGCCCCAGCAGCATCCAAAAACGCCAAACGCACGATTTGCGTGTAGCAAGGCTTGTTGGCGTCCATCCGGCGGGAAAACACTTCTGCACGACTCTCCAAGGCGTGGGGGATCCATCCTCCAAAGGGGAAGCCTCTAGCCCTTGTCGTTCCTGCAGTATTCACAGCTCTTCAGCCTAGTAAGAGCTTCTTTGCACCAACCGCTGGCATTTCTTGGGCATCTGCCCATCTCCGAGCTGCTTGTGACTTTTGGACTTGGTCCCCTTGTTCCACAGGTACCCTCAGTCAGGAATCCATCGTTGTTGCATTGCTGATTTGTGTTTTCCTTGCATTTTCCCTCTAACACGACTATTTTGTCCTTAGGGGAACTTTGGTGCACTTTGCACTCACTTTTCAGGGTCTTGGGGAGGGTTATTTTTCTAACTCTCACTATTTTCTAATAGTCCCAGCGACCCTCTACAAGGTCACATAGGTTTGGGGTCCATTCGTGGTTCACATTCCACTTTTGGAGTATATGGTTTGTGTTGCCCCTATCCCTATGTTTCCCCATTGCATCCTATTGTAACTATACATTGTTTGCACTGTTTTCTAAGACTATACTGCATATTTTTGCTATTGTGTATATATATCTTGTGTATATTTCCTATCCTCTCACTGAGGGTACACTCTAAGATACTTTGGCATATTGTCATAAAAATAAAGTACCTTTATTTTTAGTATAACTGTGTATTGTGTTTTCTTATGATATTGTGCATATGACACTAAGTGGTACTGTAGTAGCTTCACACGTCTCCTAGTTCAGCCTAAGCTGCTCTGCTAAGCTACCATTATCTATCAGCCTAAGCTGCTAGACACCCTATACACTAATAAGGGATAACTGGGCCTGGTGCAAGGTGCAAGTACCCCTTGGTACTCACTACAAGCCAGTCCAGCCTCCTACATTGGTTGTGCAGTGGTGGGATAAGTGCTTGAGACTACTTACCACTCTTGTCATTGTACTTTTCATAAGAGAAAAATATACAAAACAAGGTCAGTGTATATACACATAGCCAAAAAGTTTTGCATTTCCTCTTTTCACTCTTTTCTAAGTGCTGAAAAGTACTACTAAAACTTTCAAAAAGTTCTTAAAAGTTTAAAAAGTTTTTTTCTGTCTTTCCAAAAAGTTCTGAAAACTTTTTTCTCTTTGTCTATCACTTTAACTCTCTCTAAAAATGTCTGGCACAGGCCAAAATGTTGAACTGTCCAAACTTGCATATGATCACCTTAGCTGGAAAGGAGCAAGGAGTCTCTGCATAGAGAGAGGTTTGAGTGTAGGGAAGAATCCTTCCTTAGAACTGTTAATTAATATGCTTAGAGTACAGGATAAGGCCATAAGTGCCCAATCTGTAGAAAAAGTAGCTAATGGTTCTCAATCTGATCCAGGGACTCCCCCAGGAAAAGGTTCAGGAAAGAAACTTCTCAGCCTGCCCATTACTAGACAGTCTAGCATAGTTGGTACAGAGGTTGAATCACACCATACTGATGATGTGATCTCACATTATGCTGGTAGCCAAGCTGTTAGGGTGCCCTCTGTAAGGGACAGGTCTCCTTCTGTTCATTCCCATCATACCTCTGTATCTAGAAATGTCCCTCCCACCCACCCTGATGACAGATTGTTAGAAAGGGAGCTCAATAGATTGAGAGTGGAACAAACCAGACTGAAGCTCAAGAAGCAACAGCTGGATTTGGATAGACAGTCTTTAGAAATAGAGAGGGAAAGACAGAAGTTGGGTTTAGATACCCATGGTGGCAGCAGCAGTATTCCCCATAGTCATCCTGCAAAAGAGCATGATTCCAGGAATCTGCATAAGATAGTTCCCCCTTACAAGGAGGGGGATGACATTAACAAGTGGTTTGCTGCACTTGAGAGGGCCTGTGCTGTACAGGATGTCCCTCAAAGGCAGTGGGCTGCTATCCTATGGCTATCATTTACTGGAAAAGGTAGGGATAGGCTCCTTACTGTAAAAGAAAATGATGCTAACAATTTCCAAGTTCTTAAGAATGCACTCCTGGATGGTTATGGCTTAACCACTGAACAGTACAGGATAAAGTTCAGAGAGACCAAAAAGGAGTCTTCACAAGACTGGGTTGATTTCATTGACCATTCAGTGAAGGCCTTGGAGGGGTGGTTACATGGCAGTAAAGTTACTGATTATGAAAGCCTGTATAACACAATCCTGAGAGAGCATATACTTAATAATTGTGTGTCTGATTTGTTGCACCAGTACCTGGTAGACTCTGATCTGACCTCTCCCCAAGAATTGGGAAAGAAGGCAGACAAATGGGTCAGAACAAGGGTGAACAGAAAAGTTCATACAGGGGGTGACAAAGAAGCATGGGGATAAGGGTAAAACCAAAGATCCCACTTCAAATCTTAAACACTCTTCAGAGGGTGGGGATAAAACAAATTCTTCCTCTTCTTCCCAACCTGCACACATTAAAAAGCCTTGGTGCTTTGTGTGTAAAAACAGAGGCCATAGGCCAGGGGATAAGTCCTGTCCAGGTAAACCCCCTGAGCCTACCACCACTAATACATCAAGCTCTAGTGCCCCTAGCAGTAGTGGTACTAGTGGTGGGACTGCTGGCAACAGTCAAGCAAAGGGTGTAGTTGGGTTCACTTATGGGTCCATAGTGGAAACTGATGTAATCAGTCCCAAGACAGTTTCTGTCACACCTAGTGGCATTGGCCTTGCCACACTGGCTGCTTGTCCCCTTACAATGGATAAGTACAGGCAGACAGTTTCAATAAATGGTGTTGAGGCCTTGGCCTACAGGGACACAGGTGCCAGTTTCACTTTGGTGACTGAAAACCTAGTGCCTCCTGAACAACACATCATTGGACAACAGTATAAGATTATTGATGTCCATAACTCCACTAAGTTTCTTCCCTTAGCTATAATTCAGTTTAGTTGGGGTGGAGTTACTGGCCCTAAGCAGGTGGTGGTATCACCTAGCTTACCTGTAGACTGTCTCTTAGGTAATGACCTAGAGGCCTCAGGTTGGGCTGATGTAGAGTTTTATGCCCATGCAGCCATGCTGGGCATCCCTGAGGAATTGTTCCCTCTCATTTCAAGTGAAATGAAAAAGCAAAGGAGAGAAGGCCTGAAAACTCAGGATCCCTCTCCATCAACAGGTAAAAAGGGTATCACAGTATCCCCTAACCACCCTACCATTCAGGATACTATTCCTGTGGTGGGAGAAACCTCTCCTGGGGTGGCACCTGTTCTAAGGGAATCATCAGCTGGCAAAGCTGGACTCCCTGAGGTGGAAGTACCTCTCTGTGGGATAACTAACATTGGTGAGAAAAACAGCACCATTTTAGTTAACATGGAGCATCCCTCCAACCCTTCCAGAGAAACTTTAGTGCAGAAACCCTGCACTACCTCACAACACTTAGGACAGCATCCCTGCCCTAGTGTGGAGCTCATAGGACAGCATCCCTGCCCTGCTCCAACTCAAGAGAAACAGCATCCCTGTTCTCTCTTCCAGCCAGATGGACAAAGTTTTTGCCCAGCTATGGCTTTTCTGAGACAGCATCCCTGTCTGGCATTTCCATCACTACAAATAGGTTCAGTGGACAATTCCCACTGCTCTAAACTAAAACTTACTGATAGAAACTCTGAAAATACATCTTCAAATTGTTGCTTAGCTAAAAAACTTCAAACAGGGTGGTTTACATCCCCACAGGGAAGTAACCATATAGTGGATGATAAAGGGAGTAACCAGTCTATTGCAGAGCTACTCTCTACTTATCACCACTTAGACAATAAAGTCTCAACTGGCCAAGGTTAGCCTTATTGTCCTTCGTTTGGGGGGGGGTTGTGTGAGAAGGTAGCCTCTTTCTAGCCTTGTTACCCCCACTTTTGGCCTGTTTGTGAGTGTATGTCAGGGTGTTTGTCACTGTTTTCACTGTCTCACTGGGATCCTGATAGCCAGGCCTCAGTGCTCATAGTGAAAACACCATGTTTTCAGTATGGTTGTTATGTGTCACTGGGATCCTGCTGGTCAGGACCCCAGTGCTCATAGGTTTGTGGCCTATATGTATGTGTCACTGGGACCCTGTCACACAGGGCCCCAGTGCTCATAGGTGTGCATGTGTATGTTCCCTGTGTGGTGCCTAACTGTCTCACTGAGGCTCTGCTAACCAGAACCTCAGTGGTTATGCTCTCTCATTTCTTTCCAAATTGTCACTGACAGGCTAGTGACCATTTTTACCAATTTACATTGGCTTACTGGAACACCCTTATAATTCCCTAGTATATGGTACTGAGGTACCCAGGGTATTGGGGTTCCAGGAGATCCCTATGGGCTGCAGCATTTCTTTTGCCACCCATAGGGAGCTCTGACAATTCTTACACAGGCCTGCCACTGCAGCCTGAGTGAAATAACGTCCACGTTATTTCACAGCCATTTTACACTGCACTTAAGTAACTTATAAGTCACCTATATGTCTAACCTTTACCTGGTAAAGGTTAGGTGCAAAGTTACTTAGTGTGAGGGCACCCTGGCACTAGCCAAGGTGCCCCCACATTGTTCAGAGCCAATTCACTGAACTTTGTGAGTGCGGGGACACCATTACACGCGTGCACTACATATAGGTCACTACCTATATGTAGCTTCACCATGGTAACTCCGAATATGGCCATGTAACATGTCTATGATCATGGAATTGCCCCCTCTATGCCATCCTGGCATTGTTGGTACAATTCCATGATCCCAGTGGTCTGTAGCACAGACCCTGGTACTGCCAGACTGCCCTTCCTGGGGTTTCTCTGCAGCTGCTGCTGCTGCCAACCCCTCAGACAGGCAGCTGCCCTCCTGGGGTCCAGCCAGGCCTGGCCCAGGATGGCAGAACAAAGAACTTCCTCTGAGAGAGGGTGTGACACCCTCTCCCTTTGGAAAATGGTGTGAAGGCAGGGGAGGAGTAGCCTCCCCCAGCCTCTGGAAATGCTTTGTTGGGCACAGGTGTGCCCAATTCTGCATAAGCCAGTCTACACCGGTTCAGGGACCCCTTAGCCCCTGCTCTGGCGCGAAACTGGACAAAGGAAAGGGGAGTGACCACTCCCCTGACCTGCACCTCCCCTGGGAGGTGTCCAGAGCTCCTCCAGTGTGCTCCAGACCTCTGCCATCTTGGAAACAGAGGTGCTGCTGGCACACTGGACTGCTCTGAGTGGCCAGTGCCACCAGGTGACGTCAGAGACTCCTTGTGATAGGCTCCTTCAGGTGTTAGTAGCCTTTCCTCTCTCCTAGGTAGCCAAACCCTCTTTTCTGGCTATTTAGGGTCTCTGTCTCTGGGGAAACTTTAGATAACGAATGCATGAGCTCAGCCGAGTTCCTCTGCATCTCCCTCTTCACCTTCTGATAAGGAATCGACCGCTGACCGCGCTGGAAGCCTGCAAACCTGCAACATAGTAGCAAAGACGACTACTGCAACTCTGTAACGCTGATCCTGCCGCCTTCTCGACTGTTTTCCTGCTTGTGCATGCTGTGGGGGTAGCCTGCCTCCTCTCTGCACCAGAAGCTCCGAAGAAATCTCCCGTGGGTCGACGGAATCTTCCCCCTGCAACCGCAGGCACCAAAAAGCTGCATCTCCGGTCCCTTGGGTCTCCTCTCAGCACGACGAGCGAGGTCCCTTGAATCCAGCGACACCGTCCAAGTGACCCCCACAGTCCAGTGACTCTTCAGCCCAAGTTTGGTGGAGGTAAGTCCTTGCCTCACCTCGCTGGGCTGCATTGCTGGGAACCGCGACTTTGCAAGCTTCTCCGGCCCCTGTGCACTTCCGGCGGAAATCCTGTGTGCACAGCCAAGCCTGGGTCCACAGCACTCTAACCTGCATTGCACGACTTTCTAAGTTGGTCTCCGGCGACGTGGGACTCCTTTGTGCAACTTCGGCGAGCACCGTTTCACGCATCCTCGTAGTGCCTGTTTCTGGCACTTCTCCGGGTGCTACCTGCTTCAGTGAGGGCTCTTTGTCTTGCTCGACGTCCCCTCTCTCTGCAGGTCCAATTTGCGACCTCCTGGTCCCTCCTGGGCCCCAGCAGCGTCCAAAAACGCCAAACGCACGATTTGCGTGTAGCAAGGCTTGTTGGCGTCCATCCGGCGGGAAAACACTTCTGCACGACTCTCCAAGGCGTGGGGGATCCATCCTCCAAAGGGGAAGTCTCTAGCCCTTGTCGTTCCTGCAGTATTCACAGCTCTTCAGCCTAGTAAGAGCTTCTTTGCACCAACCGCTGGCATTTCTTGGGCATCTGCCCATCTCCGAGCTGCTTGTGACTTTTGGACTTGGTCCCCTTGTTCCACAGGTACCCTCAGTCAGGAATCCATCGTTGTTGCATTGCTGATTTGTGTTTTCCTTGCATTTTCCCTCTAACACGACTATTTTGTCCTTAGGGGAACTTTGGTGCACTTTGCAC
Organism: Pleurodeles waltl; assembly: GCF_031143425.1. Lineage (NCBI taxonomy): Eukaryota > Metazoa > Chordata > Amphibia > Caudata > Salamandridae > Pleurodeles > Pleurodeles waltl. The sequence continues at coordinate 346,572,737 of NC_090437.1, read as the reverse complement.
TCACTTTTCAGGGTCTTGGGGAGGGTTATTTTTCTAACTCTCACTATTTTCTAATAGTCCCAGCGACCCTCTACAAGGTCACATAGGTTTGGGGTCCATTCGTGGTTCACATTCCACTTTTGGAGTATATGGTTTGTGTTGCCCCTATCCCTATGTTTCCCCATTGCATCCTATTGTAACTATACATTGTTTGCACTGTTTTCTAAGACTATACTGCATATTTTTGCTATTGTGTATATATATCTTGTGTATATTTCCTATCCTCTCACTGAGGGTACACTCTAAGATACTTTGGCATATTGTCATAAAAATAAAGTACCTTTATTTTTAGTATAACTGTGTATTGTGTTTTCTTATGATATTGTGCATATGACACTAAGTGGTACTGTAGTAGCTTCACACGTCTCCTAGTTCAGCCTAAGCTGCTCTGCTAAGCTACCATTATCTATCAGCCTAAGCTGCTAGACACCCTATACACTAATAAGGGATAACTGGGCCTGGTGCAAGGTGCAAGTACCCCTTGGTACTCACTACAAGCCAGTCCAGCCTCCTACATGCACTATATGACTAACACTCTTGTCTCCTTGGATGACAAGCTTCCCATCTCCAGTGGCTCTCCAAACACCCACAGCAAGGACACCTTCAGAAAGAAGAAGAAGAAGATGTGCTGAAAAGATAAAAAAAAGAAAAAGGCCTTTGCCATCTATGTATCAAGGATCTGGAATGTTATACCTATATCCAACCGACAGCTCAAAGTCAGCTCCAGTTTATGAAACAGCAAATACTCATCTTTTTTAAAAAGATAACAAGCTCATGATGCAGTTACAATCCACAAACCATCTACTCTTTCTATCAAATGTTAAATGTGTGGTTGACCCTGTACAGTGCTTAGCAGGCTTTCGGCTTGGTTTGCGCTCTATAAATACTGAATCAACATACTGTATATCCATATCTAATGCACTAATCTGGAAACAAGTTGTTAACATTTGATTGAACTTATACGTTTTGGAGAAACCTAGGCCAAACCTTTCCATCCAGTATGATTAATATAATGTATTTCCAATTAATTGAAATGTAACATATATGTGCTTATTTTATTAGTATTAATATTTATGTTTTTGTTTTACCAATATTCACAGCAAGAAAGTTGCTTCTTGCAAAGTCAATCAACAATAATCAATTCATGGCACTTCTTATTATGTAATGTCCTGTGATTTCACGCTGTCTGCAAATGAGGGGGGCCTCACACATTCCCTTCCTGCCCAGGACCCCAAAAGTTCTAGGACCAGCCCTGCCTTGTGTGGTGCAAGGACAATGCAAAACCTTAATAAATCTGGCCCTATATATTTGCAAATTGAAAAAGATGCATGAACCATTATTTTAGGATGTCACTCTTTTCACCTACGCCTGTTTGGAAACCAATGTGATTTAATAACAAGCCACAAACTCCTATCTCTGTTTTTCAATGCTGCACCACAGAACTAGCAATGGAATGGCAGTTGCAAGTGTCTGTTTCTGACTTTTGCGATCTACCTGATGTTAACAATCACATTGACCAATTTGTGAGACACATACAGAACACCACTCAAGCAGAAGAGTCTCTATAAGTGGCATCTGAAGTGGCCAGAACCCAACAATAGAAGTTTTTTTGGAACAAAATCGCAACAGGAGCCACAATGCTCAGGAAGTGGTGAAGGTCATGTGGCAAACCAGGAAAGAATGTACATAGCGAACACTGGGATTGCACTGAGAGGGGACAACACAGTAATACTTCCTTGTCTAGTAGAAATAATACTTCATTTGGCACAGCAAAGCCACCAAGGCATGCCCAGGACCAAGGCTAGACACAGGGACAATGTGTGGTTTCCTTAGCTAGACACCAAAGTTGAGGATATAGTGGCCAAGTGTTCAATGTGTCAGGCAATGTGGCCCACTGATCCACCATCTCCTAACATAATGGAGGAGGAATCCGAAGTCTCACTTGAGAACATAGAGAGGATTTCTGTACAGCACATGATTGTCAGAAAGTGCTGCTAGAAATTAATGCATGTATAAAATACCTTGCTGTGGAGTTTGTCCTGTCACAGCATCTTTAGGGAATATTATTGTAAATACTGAATGATGTGTCCCACAAAGTGCATTATAGAAGAGGTGAAACTGGTAATGGGACATGTTCCCAGGTGTCACATTATAACAGTACCTTACAAATCCCAATATGCTGGCGGAAAGGATTGAGACCCCAAAGAAAATCATGAGAACTGGGGTCAAGCAACACAGCTTTGTTTTAAAAAAACTATACACAGTTTCTTGAGGACCTATTGAAACACACCCCATTTTAACAACTAGCGCTCAACGCAGTGTCCATGCCACACCTGTAATGGGTCATACACCAAGATTGTCAGAACATTAATAAATTTAGGAAGGGATACCTTTTCCAAAGGAACACTTTATGGTTGCATCACAACAGCTCTGGTAGCTATTGCACAAGTAGCCGACAATTCTCCAGAGTTATCTATTCTGTGTTCAAGCAGAACCAAAAAACATTAAAGTTGGGAAGACAACACAGTAAAATTCCCATGCCAATTTAGAAAAACAAAATAAGAATGAATAAACAAAAGATACAAAACTGGTGAAACTTGGAAAAGGGGAACTGGAGTAAAGACTTTTTTTTAAATATTAAGATAAAAATCAACAAAAAAAACACAAAATGCAACAGAATGCCAATATTTGTAGCACAGCAGGACCTAGATGTGATCTCAGGCTGATCGCGTGATAGAGCAGAGTTTAATAACGAAAGCGATTCACACTGGTCAAAGCTTTTATTTTGGGACTTGTTACTTTTCTGGTTCTCCAAATTCTCCAGTGGTTGAAGGCAAGACTGAAATGCTCACTGGATGACAAACATCACATATAGACAGGAAAGTTATCTAAACATGAGCAGGGAACTGATACACACATGATATGAGCAAGGTGGACATAGAGCCTTGTATACGTTTATATTGAATACAAAAGGCCTATTTGCCAACAGGCAGCAGATGCTGTCTGGAGATGAGACCTAAAAAGGGCTCAAGCAGAATCTCATTGATAAGGCCCAAAGTAGCAAAATCGATGGGGGCTGCCCGATTCCTATCCAGAAGGGGTGTAGTCCTGCTGTTCAAGCAGACTGGTCTTTTTGAAGCAAGACCAAAACAGACATACATATCCTTGTTCCATGTCTGGAGAGGCACTAATAGATCAAAATGACCGACTGGAAAATATCCTAGAGCACCTACCACTTGCTGAAATTAATTCAAGAATAGGTATGCCTAGATGTGGGTGCCATGGTTGCTGTGCCATAGGACTCAAGCTGCACCTCACTAGTAAGGGCCAACACACCTGTTTAGCATAATTACTTGCTTCAGTCTGAATTGCTAAGATTTTGAATATTATCAGTGGCTGAAGTTTTTCAGGAAGTCAGGAAGAATAATGAAAAGTGACCCCAGGTGTTCCCATTTGATTGACTTGCAGTAATGGCAAAGCTCAGCATTACCACGATGAAGCCAGGAAATCATGGAAGTCTCTTGAGCTTTTTGCTTTTCAAAAGTGGGACAGACCACACACCTTTTCGGGACTAGCCACGAAACCTGATACAGAAAAGGATTCCCCCGCCTCACTGCCAGCAACTTAAAACTTGTCTGGAATGTATTCATTTCGTGGCATAGCTAGTTACTGTGCAAAGACATTTCCTCCATCAGTGCATCACTGTTGGAAGGGACCAAGAAAGGTAGAGACTTTCAATGGTCATGACAGTGTCAAGCTAGAGTTGAAGTAATTTTACACCTGAACTGCTGGTGCCATCATCATATCCTACTTTGACCCACAGTCTGTAGACTGAAATTATAGTGGGTGCCAGCTCAGTGGGAATATCCATCATCTTCACTCAATGAAACCATGAACCTAAAGGCCCTGCCAAGATCAATGGATATACTAGTTGAACTCTGACCAAATCTTGAAAGTGCCTATTCACAACTTCAGATTGAGAGCCGGTGGTGGCATTGCGGCACCTTCCAGTACAAAACCAACCCTGAGAGGCATTTTCCTCTTTCTTTGTGTGCTGCAGAATGCAGCACACATAGAATGAGGAAAAAACGAGGAGAATAAAGATATTTCCCCTCATTACGCGTCACCTGGGGAGGGGGCAGCATTTGAGGCATTCCTAGGTCTCCCAGTAATTGTAAATCTGGGAATGCGCCAAACTCCATGGGTGGCTGCATGGGAACACTCATGCTCCACCCTTGGATGCCTCCCTGCTGCAGAGTAATGCAAGGTAGTGATTTTTGCTGCCTTGTGGTAATCTAGATTTATCAAGCCATGCAGGGCTACGCAAGGTGGCTTTGAGTGGCTTGATAAATTTCACTTAGGTTTTGTGTTGCCCTTGAGCCACGTGGCACAAGGGCAATGCAAAACCTTAATAAATCTGGCCCCTTCTCTTTAGGGCCCTTATTAAAAGTTCCTGTATGTTGTCTCAGGGATACAGTAGGCTGGAATCACTGATTGCGGTTGCTATACTAGCACTAAAAAATGGAAGGAACAAGCTATTTTCCCCAGAATTGAGAATAACCTGCCACTAAAATGAGCCCAAGACTGTATCCACATAACACCTCCTTGAAGTAGGTGGGAAATGGACTCGGAGGCTTTGTTTTGCACATGGAGTGGGAGGCAGGGCACAAGGAGACCAGGACTAGAGGGTAGAGCAGGGGTTGGGCAGGATTTAGTGCTCATCCATGCTGCAGAAGAGGAACTAGCAGGGGCCAGGTACAGCAGCTGCCCACAGCCCCAGCAGCTCCTATGTTATGTGTGGGGAAACGAGGTTTGCTGGGTCTCGCATTTTCTGGTCCAGAGACAGAGGAAAGTGCGCAGTATCACTCTTGTGAAAAGAGATTAACAACGTTCTCAAGGGATACACTTAGGTGCAACACTGAAGTTGTAGTGCTGAGGCAGTGCTACCTCTGGCAGCACCCTTCGCAATACTGCATGGAGGTCCTGAGAATTACCTTACATTGAGATGCATGTGTTACTGCACTACGCTCCTCCATGTGGCTTACCAACTCTCCTCCAAAAGCAGGTAAGGGGTGTGGTTGCAGAGACACTGCTCTCATTGTCATTTTAGGCAAATCCTGACACCCTGTAGGAGGTCCTGAGTGCATCTTCAGATTGCGTGCAACTTCCATTCCCCCCACCCCTAAGGTGTCTTTCAGGACCTAGCTCTATGCCCTGTGGTCCTTCTGCAAAGAAATACATAGTGATGCTCTGTCCAGCACCATGCTACTGTCATGTCCTATGTACTAAGGACTGTTATGGAAACACTATGAGGCACTGACATTTTCTGAGTTATGTGGTGCTGTTTATAGTTTGGCCTCATAGCTTCTAACTAGTTGCCGCCTAGATTTTTGTCAGCAATTGTGTTAGTGACCTCAGCATTCACTGCAATTTTGTTTTCTTCATTTCCTTCTTACGAAAGGGAGTTGTGTAGTGTGCTGGCTTGCATGCAGACAGACAGAAGACACACAGCCAGATGTATATTTAGAGGTAATTGTAGGAAAGTACCATCTTGCCTGGCGTGTTACCCCCATATTTCACTGTATATATGTTGTTTTAGTTGTATGTGTCACTGGGATCCTGCCAGCCAGGGCCCCAGTGCTCATAAGTGTGCCCTGTATGTGTTACCTGTGTTATGACTAACTGTCTCACTGAGGCTCTGCTAATCAGAACCTCAGTGGTTATGCTCTCTCATTTCTTTCAAATTGTCACTAACAGGCTAGTGAGCAATTTTACCAATTTACATTGGCCTACTGGTACACCCTTATAATTCCCTAGTATATGGTACTAAGGTACCCAGGGTATTGGGGTTCCAGGAGATCCCTATGGGCTGCAGCATTTCTTTTGCCACCCATAGGGAGCTCTGACAATTCTTACACAAGCCTGCCACTGCAGCCTGAGTGAAATAACGTCCACGTTATTTCACAGCCATTTTACACTGCACTTAAGTAACTTATAAGTCACCTATATGTCTAACCTCTACCTGGTAAAGGTTGGGTGCTAAGTTACTTAGGGCCTGATTCTAACTTTGGAGGACGGTGTTAAACCGTCCCAAAAGTGGCGGATATACCACCTACCGTATTACGAGTTCCATAGGATATAATGGACTTGTAATACGGTAGGTGGTATATCCGCCACTTTTGGGACGGTTTAACACCGTCCTCCAAAGTTAGAATCAGGCCCTTAGTGTGTGGGCACCCTGGCACTAGCCAAGGTGCCCCCACATTGTTCAGGGCCAATTCCCCGGACTTTGTGAGTGCGGGGACACCATTACACGCGTGCACTACATATAGGTCACTACCTATGTGTAGCTTCACAATGGTAACTCCGAATATGGCCATGTAACATGTCTAAGATCATGGAATTGCCCCCTCTATGCCATCCTGGCATTGTTGGCACAATCCCATGATCCCACGGGTCTCTAGCACAGACCCGGGTACTGCCAAACTGCCTTTTTAGGGGTTTCACTGCAGCTGCTGCTGCTGCCAACCCCTCATACAGGTTTCTGCCCTCCTGGGGTCCAGCCAGGCTTGGCCCAGGAAGGCAGAACAAAGGACTTCCTCAGAGAGAGGGTGTTACACCCTCTCCCTTTGGAAAATGGTGTTAAGGCAGGGGAGGAGTAGCCTCCCCCAGCCTCTGGAAATGCTTTCATGGGCACACATGGTGCCCATTTCTGCATAAGCCAGTCTACGCCGGTTCCGGGACCCCTCAGCCCTGCTCTGGCGTGAAACTGGACAAAGGAAAGGGGAGTGACTACTCCCCTGACCTGCACCTCCCCTGGGAGGTGCCCAGAGCTCCTCCAGTGTGCTCCAGACCTCTGCCATCTTGGAAACAGAGGTACTGCTGGCACACTGGACTGCTCTGAGTGGCCAGGGCCAGCAGGTGACGTCAGAGACTCCTTCTGATAGGCTCCTTCAGGTGTTGCTAGCCTATCTTCTCTCCTAAGTAGCCAAACCCTCTTTTCTGGCTATTTAGGGTCTCTGCTTTGGGGATTTCCTTAGATAACGAATGCAAGAGCTCATCAGAGTTCCTCTGCATCTCTCTCTTCACCTTCTGCCAAGGAATTGACTGCTGACCGCGCTGGAAGCCTGCAAAACTGCAACAAAGTAGCGAAGACGACTACTGCAACTCTGTAACGCTGATCCTGACGCCTTCTCGACTGCTTTCCTGGTGGTGCATGCTGTGGGGGTAGTCTGCCTCCTCTCTGCACTAGATGCTCCGAAGAAATCTTCCGTGGGTCGATGGAATCGTCCCCCTGCAACCGCAGGCACCAAAGAACTGCATCACCGGTCCTCTAGGTCTCCTCTCAGCACGACGAGTGAGGTCCCTTGAATCCAGCAACTCTGTCCAAGTGACTCCCACAGTCCAATGACTCTTCAGTCCAAGTTTGGTGGAGGTAAGTCCTTGCCTCCCCACGCCAGAGTGCATTGCTGGGAACCTCATCTTTTGCAGCTACTCCGGCTCCTGTGCACTTTCCGAGGGAATCCTTTGTGCACAGCCAAGCCTGGGTCCACGGCACTCTAACCTGCATTGCACGACCTCCTGAGTTGTCCTCCGGCGGCGTGGGACTCCTTTGTCCAACTTCGGGTGAGCACCGTTTCACTCCACTTTGTAGTGCCTGTTCTGGCACTTCTGCGGGTGCTGCCTGCTTCTAAGAGGGCTCCTTGTCTTGCTGGGACCCCCTCTGTCCCCTGACGCAATTGGCGACATCCTGGTCCCTCCTGGCCCACAGCAGCATCCAAAACCCTAACCGCATGACTTGCAGCTAGCAAGGCTTGTTTGCGGTTTATCTTCATGAAAACACTTCTGCACAACTCTCCACGGCGTGGGACATCCATCCTCCAAAGGGGAAGTTTCTAGCCCTTGTCGTTCCTGCAGAATCCTCAGCTTCTACTGCCTAGTAGCAGCTTCTTTGCACCCACAGCTGGCATTTCCTGGGCATCTGCCCACTCTCAAATTGGTCGTGACTTTTGGACTTGGTCTCTTTGTTCCACAGGTACCCTCGTCTGGAAATCCATCGTTGTTGCATTGCTGGTTTTGGTCTTTCCTGCAGAATTCCCCTATCACGACTTCTGTGCTCTTTGGGGAACTTTAGTGCACTTTGCACTCACTTTTCAGGGTCTTGGGGTGGGCTATTTTTCTAACCCTCACTGTTTTCTTACAGTCCCAGCGACCCTCTACAAGGTCACATAGGTTTGGGGTCCATTCGTGGTTCGCATTCCACTTTTGGAGTATATGGTTTGTGTTGCCCCTATCCCTATGTGTCCCCATTGCATCCTATAGTAACTATACATTGTTTGCACTGTTTTCTAATACTATACTGCATATTTCTGGTATTGTGTACATATATCTTGTGTATATTTGCTATCCTCATACTGAGGGTACTCACTGAGATACTTTTGGCATATTGTCATCAAAATAAAGTACCTTTATTTTTAATATATCTGTGTATTGTGGTTTCTTATGATATTGTGCATATGACACTAGTGGTACTGTAGGAGCTTCATTCGTCTCCTAGTTCAGCCTAAGCTGCTCTGCTAAGCTACCATTATCTATCAGCCTAAGCTGCTAGACACCCTATACACTAATAAGGGATGCCTGGTGCAAGGTGTAAGTACCCCTTGGTACTCACTACAAGCCAGTCCAGCCTCCTACATTGGTTGTGCAGCGGTGGGATAAATACTTTGTAACTACTTACCACTTTTGTCATTGTACTTTTCATAAGAGTAAAATATACAAAACAAGTTCAGTGTATGTACACCTAACCAAAAAGTTTTGCTTTTCTTTTCTCACTTCTTTTCTAAAGTGCTGAAAAGTACCTCTAAACTTTCTAAAAAGTTCCTAAAAAGTTTTAAAAGTTTTTTTCTGTCTTTCCAAAAGTTCTGAAAAACTTTTTTTCTCACTTTTTCTATCAATTAAACACTTTCTAAAATGTCTGGCACAGGCCAAACTGTTGATCTGTCCAAACTTGCTTATGATCACCTTAGCTGGAAAGGAGCAAGGAGTCTCTGCATAGAAAGAGGTTTAAGTGTAAGGAAGAATCCCTCTAGAGAACTGTTGGTTAATATGCTTGTTGAACAGGATAAGGCCAAAGGTGCCACTTATGTTGAGAAATTAGCTGATGGTTCCCAATCTGACCCTGGGGCACCCCTAGCAAAAGATTTAGAGAAGAAACTTCCTAGCCTGCCCATTATCAGACAACCTAGCATAGCTGGTACTGATGTAGAGTCACACCATACTGATAGTGTTGTCTCACATCACAGTAAGAGTATTCCTTCTCATCATAGTAGAAGTGATGTTTCTGTTAGCCAAGCTGTTAGGGTGCCATCTGTTAGGGACAGGTCTCCTTCTGTTCATTCTCACCATACTTCTGTTTCAAGGCATGTCCCACCCACCCACCCTGATGACAGAGTGTTAGAAAGGGAGCTCAATAGATTGAGAGTGGAACAAACCAGGCTGAAGCTCAAGAAGCAACAGCTGGATTTGGATAGACAGTCCTTAGAAGTGGAAAGAGAAAGACAGAAATTGGGTTTAGAAACCCATGGTCGCAGCAGCAGTATTCCCCATAGTCATCCTGCAAAAGAGCATGATTCTAGGAATCTGCACAAGATAGTTCCCCCTTATAAGGAGGGGGATGACATTAACAAGTGGTTTGCTGCACTTGAGAGGGCCTGTGTTGTACAGGATGTCCCTCAAAGGCAGTGGGCTGCTATCCTATGGCTATCATTTAGTGGAAAGGGTAGGGATAGGCTCCTTACTGTGAAAGAAAGTGAAGCCAATGATTTCAAAGTTCTTAAGAATGCACTCCTAGATGGTTATGGCTTAACCACTGAACAGTACAGGATGAAGTTCAGAGAAACCAAAAAGGAGTCTTCACAAGACTGGGTAGACTTTGTTGACCATTCAGTGAAGGCCTTGGAGGGGTGGTTACATGGCAGTAAAGTTACTGATTATGAAAGCCTGTATAACTTAATCCTGAGAGAGCATATACTTAATAACTGTGTGTCTGATTTGTTGCACCAGTACCTGGTGGACTCTGATCTGACCTCTCCCCAAGAATTGGGAAAGAAGGCAGACAAATGGGTCAGAACAAGGGTGAACAGAAAAGTTCATACAGGGGGTGACAAAGATGGCAAGAAGAAGGATGGTAAGTCTTCTGACAAGGGTGGGGACAAATCTAAAAATGAGTCTTCATCAGGCCCACAAAAACACTCTGGTGGGGGTGGTGGGCCCAAATCCTCTTCAAATCAAAACAAAGAAAAGAAACCATGGTGCTATTTATGTAAAATAAAAGGCCATTGGACAACAGATCCCAGTTGTCCAAAGAAAAGCACCAAGCCTCCTACCACTACAACCCCTGCTGCTACACCTAGTGCCCCTAGTAATAGCAGTGGTGGTGGGAGCAAACCTACTAATAGCCAATCCAAGGGAGTAGCTGGGCTCACTTTTGGTAACTTAGTTGAGGTTGGTCTTGTTAGGGAGACCACAGAGGCTGTGTTAGTCTCTGAGGGGGCTATTGATTTAGCCACCTTAGTTGCTTGTCCCCTTAACATGGATAAGTACAAGCAACTATCCCTAATAAATGGTGTTGAGGTTCAGGCCTACAGGGACACAGGTGCCAGTGTTACAATGGTAATAGAGAAACTGGTCCACCCTAAACAACACCTACTTGGTCACCAGTACCAAGTAACCAATGCTCACAACAACACACTTAGCCACCCCATGGCTGTTGTAAATCTCAACTGGGGGGGGGGTTACTGGTCCAAAGAAAGTTGTGGTTGCCTCAGATTTACCTGTAGACTGTCTACTTGGAAATGATTTAGAGACATCAGCTTGGTCAGATGTGGAGTTGGAGGCCCATGCAGCAATGCTGGGCATTCCAGGGCATATTTTTGCTTTAACCAGGGCTCAGGCCAAAAAGCAAAAAGGACAGGGTGACTTGGATCCTGGAAGAATGGACCAAGTGCTCCCTAAAGCTAGGGCTAGTAGAAGTAAAGCACTACCTACTATCCCTCCCTCTACAGTGGATTCTTCTTCTGAGGAAGAAGAATTTCCACCCTGTGCAGAACCTACACCAGAGGAGCTGGAAGCAGACACTGCTGAGCTTTTGGGTGAAGGGGGGCCTGCCAGGGAGGAGCTGAGTGTGGCACAGCAGACCTGTCCCACAATAGAGGGTCTAAGGCAGCAAGCTGTCAAACAAGCAAATGGGGATGTCAGTGACTCTCACAGAGTTTACTGGGAGGACAACCTCTTGTACACTGAAGCAAGGGATCCAAAACCTGGAGCTGCCAGGAGATTGGTGATTCCTCAGGAGTACAGAAAGTTCCTCCTAACTCTAGCCCACGACATTCCCTTAGCTGGACATTTAGGGCAAATGAAAACTTGGGACAGGCTTGTCCCCTTGTTTCATTGGCCTAGAATGTCAGAGGACACAAAGGAATTTTGTAAGTCCTGTGAAACCTGTCAAGCCAGTGGCAAGACAGGTGGCACTCCAAAGGCACCCCTTAATCCACTGCCTGTGGTTGGGGTTTCCTTTGAAAGGGTAGGGGTTGACATAGTTGGCCCCCTTGACCCTCCTACTGCTTCAGGCAATAGGTTTATCTTGGTGGTAGTGGACCATGCCACCAGATATCCTGAAGCAATTCCTCTAAGGACCACTACAGCTCCTGCAGTGGCAAAGGCCCTCCTGGGAATCTTTTCCAGGGTGGGCTTCCCAAAAGAGGTGGTATCAGACAGAGGAAGCAATTTCATGTCTGCTTACTTAAAGGCCATGTGGAAGGAGTGTGGTGTTACATACAAGTTCACTACACCCTATCATCCACAAACAAATGGACTGGTGGAGAGATTTAAAAAAACTCTCAAAGGCATGATTATGGGACTCCCTGAAAAACTCCGCAGGAGATGGGATATCCTGTTACCTTGCCTCCTTTTTGCTTACAGGGAGGTACCCCAAAAAGGAGTGGGCTTCAGCCCCTTTGAACTCCTATTTGGACACCCTGTGAGAGGTCCTCTAACACTTGTTAAGGAGGGTTGGGAACAACCTTTAAAAGCTCCAAAGCAAGACATAGTGGACTATGTACTTGGCCTCAGATCAAGGATGGCTGAGTACATGAAAAAGGCCAGTAAAAACCTTTAGGCCAGCCAAGAGCTCCAAAAGCAATGGCATGACCACAAGGCTGTTTTGGTTCAGTACCAACCAGGGCAGAAAGTGTGGGTCTTGGAGCCTGTGGCCCCAAGAGCACTCCAAGATAAATGGAGTGGACCCCACACAATTGTTGAGAAGAAGGGTGAAGTCACCTACTTAGTTGACTTAGGCACTGCCAGGAGTCGCCTTAGGGTGCTCCACGTCAATCGCCTGAAACCCTACTATGACAGGGCTGATCTCACCCTGCTCATGGCAACAGATGAGAGACAGGAAGAAGAGAGTGACCCTCTCCCTGATCTCTTCTCATCCACAGAACAAGATGCTCTGGTGGAAGGTGTAGTACTGGCAGATTGTCTCACTGCTGAGCAGAAATACCACTGCATAAATCTCCTAGGTCAGTTTTCTGAACTCTTCTCTACTGTGCCAGGCACCACTTCTTGGTGTGAGCACACTATAGATACTGGAGACAGCTTGCCTGTCAAAAGTAAGATCTATAGGCAGCCTGACCATGTCAGAGACTGCATAAAACAAGAAGTGCAGAAAATGCTTGAACTAGGAGTGGTTGAGCACTCTGAAAGTCCATGGGCCTCTCCTGTGGTACTTGTACCAAAACCTCATTCCAAAGATGGAAAGAAGGAAATGCGGTTTTGTGTAGACTATAGAGGTCTCAACCAAGTAACCAAAACTGATGCTCACCCTATACCCAGGGCAGATGAGCTAATAGATACACTGGCTTCTGCCAAGTATCTAAGCACTTTGGACTTGACTGCAGGGTATTGGCAGATCAAATTATCAGAAGATGCAAAAGCAAAAACTGCATTTTCAACCATTGGAGGCCATTACCAATTCACAGTAATGCCTTTTGGATTGAAAAATGCACCTGACACTTTTCAAAGGTTGGTGAATACAGTCCTGCAAGGGCTGGAAGCTTTTAGTGCAGCATATCTAGATGATATAGCTGTCTTTAGCTCCAGCTGGGATGATCACCTGGTCCACCTATGGAAAGTTTTAGAGGCCCTGCAAAAGGCAGGCCTCACTATCAAGGCTTCAAAGTGCCAGATAGGGCAGGGGAAGGTGGTTTATCTGGGACACCTGGTAGGTGGAGAACAGATTGCACCACTTCAGGGGAAAATCCAAACTATTATAGATTGGGTTCCCCCTACAACTCAGACCCAGGTGAGAGCCTTCTTAGGCCTCACGGGGTATTACAGGAGGTTCATAAAGAACTATGGCTCCATTGCAGCCCCTCTTAATGACCTCACCTCCAAGAAAATGCCTAAAAAGGTATTGTGGACAGCTAGCTGTCAGAAAGCTTTTGAGGAGCTGAAGCAGGCCATGTGCTCTGCACCTGTCCTGAAAAGCCCCTGTTACTCCAAAAAATTCATTGTCCAAACTGATGCATCTGAATTAGGGGTAGGGGCAGTCCTTTCACAACTTAATTCTGAGGGCCAGGATCAACCTGTTGCTTTTATCAGCAGGAGGTTGACCCCTAGAGAAAAACATTGGTCTGCCATAGAGAGGGAGGCCTTTGCTGTGGTCTGGGCACTGAAGAAGTTGAGGCCATAACTGTTTGGCACTCACTTCATTGTTCAGACAGACCACAAACCTCTACTTTGGCTAAAACAAATGAAAGGTGAAAATCCTAAATTGTTGAGGTGGTCTATATCCCTACAGGGAATGGACTATACAGTGGAACATAGACCTGGGAGTACCCACTCCAATGCAGATGGACTCTCAAGATATTTCCACTTAGACAATGAAGACTCATCAGGTCATGGCTAGTCTTATTGTCCTTCGTTTGGGGGGGGGGGTTGTGTAGGAAAGTACCATCTTGCCTGGCATGTTACCCCCATATTTCACTGTATATATGTTGTTTTAGTTGTATGTGTCACTGGGACCCTGCCAACCAGGGCCCCAGTGCTCATAAGTGTGCCCTGTATGTGTTACCTGTGTTATGACTAACTGTCTCACTGAGGCTCTGCTAATCAGAACCTCAGTGGTTATGCTCTCTCATTTCTTTCAAATTGTCACTAACAGGTTAGTGAGCAATTTTACCAATTTACATTGGCATACTGGAACACCCTTATAATTCCTTAGTATATGGTACTGAGGTACCCAGGGTATTGGGGTTCCAGGAGATCCCGATGGGCTGCAGCATTTCTTTTGCCACCCATAGGGAGCTCTGACAATTCTTACACAGGCCTGCCACTGCAGCCTGAGTGAAATAACGTCCACGTTATTTCACAGCCATTTTACACTGCACTTAAGTGACTTATAAGTCACCTATATGTCTAACCTCTACCTGGTAAAGGTTGGGTGCTAAGTTACTTAGTGTGTGGGCACCCTGGCACTAGCCAAGGTGCCCCCACATTGTTCAGGGCCAATTCCCCGGACTTTGTGAGTGCGGGGACACCATTACACACGTGCACTACATATAGGTCACTACCTATGTGTAGCTTCACAATGGTAACTCCGAATATGGCCATGTAACATGTCTAAGATCATGGAATTGCCCCCTCTATGCCATCCTGGCATTGTTGGCACAATCCCATGATCCCACGGGTCTCTAGCACAGACCCAGGTACTGCCAAACTGCCTTTTTAGGGGTTTCACTGCAGCTGCTGCTGCTGCCAACCCCTCAGACAGGTTTCTGCCCTCCTGGGGTCCAGCCAGGCTTGGCCCAGGAAGGCAGAACAAAGGACTTCCTCAGAGAGAGGGTGTTACACCCTCTCCCTTTGGAAAATGGTGTTAAGGCAGGGGAGGAGTAGCCTCCCCCAGCCTCTGGAAATGCTTTCATGGGCACACATGGTGCCCATTTCTGCATAAGCCAGTCTACACCGGTTCAGGGACCCCTTAGCCCTGCTCTGGCGTGAAACTGGACAAAGGAAAGGGGAGTGACCACTCCCCTGACCTGCACCTCCCCTGGGAGGTGCCCAGAGCTCCTCCAGTGTGCTCCAGACCTCTGCCATCTTGGAAACAGAGGTGCTGCTGGCACACTGGACTGCTCTGAGTGGCCAGGGCCAGCAGGTGACGTCAGAGACTCCTTCTGATAGGCTCCTTCAGGTGTTGCTAGCCTATCTTCTCTCCTAAGTAGCCAAACCCTCTTTTCTGGCTATTTAGGGTCTCTGCTTTGGGGATTTCCTTAGATAACGAATGCAAGAGCTCATCAGAGTTCCTCTGCATCTCTCTCTTCACCTTCTGCCAAGGAATCGACTGCTGACCGCGCTGGAAGCCTGCAAAACTGCAACAAAGTAGCGAAGACGACTACTGCAGCTCTGTAACGCTGATCCTGCCGCCTTCTCGACTGCTTTCCTGGTGGTGCATGCTGTGGGGGTAGTCTGCCTCCCCTCTGCACTAGAAGCTCTGAAGAAATCTCCCGTGGGTCGACAGAATCGTCCCCCTGCAACCGCAGGCACCAAAGAACTGCATCACCGGTCCTCTGGGTCTCCTCTCAGCACGACGAGCGAGGTCCCTTGAATCCAGCAACTCTGTCCAAGTGACTCCCACAGTCCAGTGACTCTTCAGTCCAAGTTTGGTGGAGGTAAGTCCTTGCCTCCCCACGCCAGACTGAATTTCTGGGAACCGCGTCTTTTGCAGCTACTCCGGCTCCTGTGCACTTTCTGAGGGAATCCTTTGTGCACAGCCAAGCCTGGGTCCACGGCACTCTAACCTGCATTGCACGACCTCCTGAGTTGTCCTCCGGCGGCGTGGGACTCCTTTGTGCAACTTCGGGGGAGCACCGTTTCACTCCACTTTGTAGTGCCTGTTCTGGCACTTCTGCGGGTGTTGCCTGCTTCTGAGAGGGCTCCTTGTCTTGCTGGGTGCCCCCTCTGTCCCCTGACGCAATTGGCGACATCCTGGTCCCTCCTGGCCCACAGCAGCATCCAAAAACCCTAACAGCATGACTTGCAGCTAGCAAGGCTTGTTTGCGTTTTTTCTTCATGAAAACACTTCTGCACAACTCTCCACGGCGTGGGACATCCATCCTCCAAAGGGGAAGTTTCTAGCCCTTGTCGTTCCTGCAGAATCCTCAGCTTCTACTGCCTAGTAGCAGCTTCTTTGCACCCACAGCTGGCATTTCCTGGGCATCTGCCCACTCTCGACTTGGTCGTGACTTTTGGACTTGGTCCCCTTGTTCCACAGGTACCCTCGTCTGGAAATCCATCGTTGTTGCATTGCTGGTTTTGGTCTTTCCTGCAGAATTCCCCTATCACGACTTCTGTGCTCTTTGGGGAACTTTAGTGCACTTTGCACTCACTTTTCAGGGTCTTGGGGAGGGCTATTTTTCTAACCCTCACTGTTTTCTTACAGTCCCAGCGACCCTCTACAAGGTCACATAGGTTTGGGGTCCATTTGTGGTTCGCATTCCACTTTTGGAGTATATGGTTTGTGTTGCCCCTATCCCTATGTGTCCCCATTGCATCCTATTGTAACTATACATTGTTTGCACTGTTTTCTAATACTATACTGCATATTTTTGGTATTGTGTACATATATCTTGTGTATATTTGCTATCCTCATACTGAGGGTACTCACTGAGATACTTTTGGCATATTGTCATAAAAATAAAGTACCTTTATTTTTAGTATATCTGTGTATTGTGGTTTCTTATGATATTGTGCATATGACACTAGTGGTACTGTAGGAGCTTCACTCGTCTCCTAGTTCAGCCTAAGCTGCTCTGCTAAGCTACCATTATCTATCAGCCTAAGCTACTAGACACCCTATACACTAATAAGGGATACCTGGGCCTGGTGCAAGGTGTAAGTACCCCTTGGTACTCACTACAAGCCAGTCCAGCCTCCTACAGTAATAGCCTTCCTATCACGCTTGTTTTACTTTTGGGGGTTATTTTCTCATAAGCCACGCAGGAAGTGGTGTCCAGTGTCCTGGCTGTGGACGATGAAGGCTCTGTCCTGCATGGTCCTAGTTTTCTTACGGCCTGCAATGTGGCAATATCCATTGTGTGTAAGTGATGTGTATGCTTACAAGCATGTCCCAACCAAGCAAACGCGATGTATACTTAACACAGCCCCCTACAGAGCAGGACCACAAGGTCACAGGGCGAATAATGAGCAGGCTCTAGTTACCTGGGCTTCCACCAAAAAGAATTATCAGATTCTAACAATTTTTAACATGTGTTAAGAAGACATGTTAATTTTCCCATGATAGAATCACCTAAAACAACACCTCTTGTCAGTCCAACCCTACCGCAAGCAAAAATCACATAATGCATAAAAACATTCTCACATACTCCACTCCGCTAGCATTCCCAATCACATTTCCAGCTTACCCAGGCACTGTAGCTTTCATTGAAAAGTGACTCTTGCCACGCATTACATGCATAAACACAGACACTCACTTTCCATTAAGAGAAGTGATTAATTATGCATGGGTGATAATACACCTCCTAATGTAAGGCCAGAAGCCTCTTGATTCAGTGAGCCAGGGAGGGGGCGAGGGATGCTGAGAGCTAGATTTGCGGGATCAGAGTGACATTTTACTTGTGGCCATATTCTATTACAGGAACAACCATGAAGGCGACTTACATTGAAATGCAGTTCAACATTGCTTGCCCTTGCTAGCTAGCGTCAACCCCCGAGTGCACTCCACAAGCTCATGGATATGTTGGAAGCACACTGGATAGAAAAGAGCAGTAATCCTGCGTTTGATGTGACTAGGCCACTATCACGTGAACTTGGACATAAGTGGATATTTATTTGGTGTCACGGGACACATTCATGTTTTTAATGATTTACAAATGTGTTAAAGTACATTAAATCACTGGGCAAAAGTTACAAAGGTGGTGGGCTAACCTTTATATTGGTGGAGCATAAATCACCTTCCTGAACTGTGCAAGAGCCTGGCACCCTCTATGTTCTTTTGCAAAACATTTGCAAAACATCAGACCAGATTCTATAGTTGACATCATCATTTGCATATTAACCGGACAATGAGCTTGAATAAACATTCTTGAAAATTTGCAACACTTTAAAGATGCAAAAAACAAGCTTCGTTCAACTCAGGTTGTTTTGTGAAAAACTGCGCAATTTCAGTTTATTTTCCATAAACTGTTTAAAATCCATAAGATTTAAGGACAGTACAAATTGTCGGGGTCTGCTAATTCCGTGGCGTCCTGTATTTTTTCAAACTGTATTTTCCTTCACTTCTACTTTCAATTTCCTTTTAGATTTCCTTCCAAATAGAATCCCAGATATGTAACCTAACTAGGAATCTACTTTGAAATCATAAGACACCAACATTAAACGTTGCCCATAATTTGCTCTAGAAAGCAGAGCTATCCTTTAGGTTCGATTGGATTTACAAGCCCAAACAGATGAGTTACCATACTTAGATTACACCAGTCTTACATGGTGAGATCTCACATATCAGTTGTGATGATAATATCATAAAAGCTTTCAATATAGGTAATGATTGGCATTCACATGAGTTGTGAAATGAAAACCATCACAATAAGTACCCTCTGGGACCAAGGAAATGACATCAACATTGAACATTCACAACCCATCATTAAATTGTCACTCAAACATCAGCCAGCTTTAAATCCATTTTTGCCATGCAGTAAATGTACCCAGAAATATTGGTGTGTCATGTTCTAAAAATGCTCTAATTTTGCCCTCAGATACCTATTTTCCATTTTGGCTGAAGTTCTGTTTTCCTTAGCACCATAGTCTGGAGAAAAACACATTTTGCCACAAATAATTTATTTTTATTATTTGGTGAATAAAGAAATCATTCAGTAAAGCCAAGGCAGCTTCTTTTCTAAACATTCTCACATATTGGAGTGAAACTCCTTTTTTATTTTTGGTTAAAAAGAGTAATATCTCTCCAAATAAAAGCAACAATTTCTCAAAAGAAACACCCATTTGATCCATAAATAACACCTTTTACTTTTTGTAAATTAAAACCTCACCTCATCCAACCAAAATTAAAATGTAACATTGTATTTAAAATGCATTTATTCTGGCTCAAATATAAGCTTTTATTCTTTGCTAACCAATGCCAGCCTATCCCAAAAACAACTTCCAGAAAATGCACTACTTTGTCCACAAATAGCTACTTTTCATTTTGAATAAAGACACCATTTTGATCCTAAATAGCTGCTTGTCATTTTCATTGAGCACATAACCTCACTTCTGCAAAATATAAACAGACACTGACTAATATTCCCATAAGACATAGATGAAAACCAAATGCGGAATGGGTGGCATCAGATACCAAGGAAGGAGACCAATACACCTGAGGTGGCCACCATGTACAATGAATGCACACCAGATGTCAGAGATGGACTGTACGACGAAACAACGACTTCAAAAACAACTACTGCCTTAACAACGAGGTCGGAACACCGACCTCGTTGCTACTACTAATGATTTTACCACGAATGCCTTAACAACGATATTTCGTTGTAAAGGCATTCCTGATAAAATCATTAGCAATAGGCACCATTCACCCTACATCCCTCACCCCACCCCCCCCAAACCCACCCCAAAACCTAAAACCCCCTGACCCCCACCCACTCCCCAAAACCAAAAATGCCCCACCCCCCCAACCCCACCCCAAAACCTAAAACCCCCTGACCCCCCACCCACTCCCCAAAACCAAAAACGCCCCACCCCCCCAACCCCACCCTAAAACCTAAAACCCCCTGACCCCCCACCCACTCCCCAAAACCACCAAAAACGCCCCACCCCCCCAACCCCACCCTAAAACTTAAAACCCCCTGACCCCCCACCCACTCCCCAAAACCAAAAACGCCCCACCCCCCCAACCCCACCCCAAAACCTAAAACCCCCTAACCCCCCACCCCCTCCCCTCCCCAAAACCTAAACCCACCACTTACCTTCGCCAACTCACTTCTTTGTACCTTAACCACGTATGTAGGTTGTTCAGAACATACGAAGTTAAGGCACAAAAAAACGGAGTTGTGGTTAAAAAAAGCGTTGTTGTGCTTTCGTTAACCACGACTTTCGGAGAAAAAAAAGTCGTAAAAAAGGATGTTCCCCTCAGAGATGACCATTAGATATCAGAGATTTCTATATCAAACCAAGAAGGCCCCCCTTTACATAGACTAATCACCAGAAGCAAGGGATTTCCCCCAATGAACCAGAAGATGCCATCAGATATGAGGGCTGACCACCAGATGTCTCTATACACTAGACCTGTATACTAGGCACTCTGAGACACATCTACACATATGCACATGTGTGATCGTGCACGCACACACAGCCGCACACACACAATCAATCAATCAATCAAAGCATTTGTAAAGCACACTACTCACCTATGAGGGTCTGAAGCACAGAGGGAGTAGGAGGCCGTGCTGCTACTGCTCAAACAGCCATGTCTTGAGGTGTCTCTTGAAGGTTAGTAGCTCCTGTGTCTGTCGCAGGTGGATAGAAAGAGTGTTCCATGCTTTGGCGGAGGAGTGGGAGAAAGATCTGCCACCGGCGGTCGCTCTGTGGATGCGTGGGACTGTGGCAAGGGCAAGGTCAGCAGAGTGAAGCTGTCGGGTCGGGGTGTGGAAGGAGAGCTGTCTGTTGAGGTATTCTGGTCCGGTGTTGTGCAGTGCTTTGTGAGCGTGGATGAGGAGTTTGAACGTGATTCTCTTGTTGACGGGGAGCCAGTGCAGGTCTCTCAGGTGGGCTGTGATGTGGCAGGGGATGTCCCGGATTCGGCGTGCTTAGGCATTCTGTATGCGTTGCAGTCTTTTCTGGAGGTTGGCTGTGGTTCCTGTATAGAGGGTGTTGCCATGGTCCAGTCTGCTGCTTACGAAGGCTTGGGTGACCACCCTTCTGGTTCCAGTAGGGATCGATTTGTAGATCTTCCGAAGCATGCAGAAGGAGTTGAAGCAGGAGGAAGAGACGGCATTGACCTGTTGGGTCATTGATAGCGATGAGTCCAGGATGAACCCCAGGTAGCGTGGGTGGTCGGTGGGTGTCAGTGCGGTTCCCAGTGTGGCAGGCCACCAGGAGTCATCCCAGGCAGAGGGGGTGGAGCCGAGAATGAGGACCTCAGTTTTGTAAGAATTCAGTTTCAGGTAGCTATTCTTCATCCATTCGTCAATGGCCTTCATTCCTTCGTGAAGGTTGGTTTTGGCGGTGGTGGGGTCCTTGGTGAGGAAGAGGATCAGCTGGGTGTCATCGGCGTATGAGACGATGTTGAGATTGTGTGATCAGACAATGTTTGCGAGCGGAGCCATGTAAATCATAAAGAGGCTCAGGCTGAGGGACGACCCCTGGGGTATGCCACAGATGATCTTGGTGGCTTCAGAGCAGAATGGAGGGAGGCCTACTATATGGGTTCTACCAGTGAGGAAGGAGGTGATCCAATCCAGGGCTCGGTCACGGATCCCTGCGTCGTTGAGACCTGTGCGTAGGGTGTGGTGGCAGACAGTGTCGAAGGTGGCCAAGAGGTCTAGGAGGATGAGGGCAGCGGTTTCGCTGTTGTCAATTAGGGTCCTGATGTAATCGGTGGCGGCAATGAGGGCGGTTTCGGTGCTGTGGTTGCTGCGGAATCCGGATTGGGACGTGTCCAGAGTGTTGTTCTCCTCGAAGAAGCGGTCAGTTGTTTGTTGATAATTTTCTCAATGACTTTTGCCGGGAAGGGGATGGGGAAGGGCACACACAACACTGATTCTTCCTTGATGCTTACACTAAACAGTTAGGTGGCTGTAGTGTTTTTCTGGTTCACTCAGTTCTTCAGGATAACAGCATAGTGGGTAGGTGGGTTGAGAATTCTTACACCCCTTTACTTCCATCAAATTAGTGTTAACCAGTGAAACAGCAAAGAAAGACATTGGGACATTTATGGTCTGCTGGTGAGAGGAGGAGCACGGCTTGCTGACCCCACTCCAAACTGTCACAATATGCATGGTGGGTAAAAACAAAGAAGGCAGTTATGGGGTAAGGCGGGTCATGCTATCCTGCCCTCGGGCTTTGGCTGCATAATACAGTGCCTGAGACAGGATTACAAACCTCAACCCTCACCTCAACGCAATTTATTAGGATTGGGTGGCCTGCACTATTGGGCCTCCTAACAGCTCCCTAGGATAGCAGAAAACTGCTCAACACTCAGTTCACTGCAGCAGTTCCATGCCTACATGGTCCCTGGCCAATTGCCAATAATATAACTTTGGAGTTTATACTGAGAAGTCATAACGGTGACACATTTATGCTATAAGACCTGTGAAAAATATAGGCTGCTGCTTAGTCATTACATCTATTGACAAGCTGTCACTTCCAGATTGTCACTGGTACCTTTTACAGTTTAAATTACTTTGCTCACCTTTCACCTTGATAGATAAGTGACCCACTAAAAACAGAAAGTAGGTGGATTATGCTAAAAAAACAACTGTCTCTTTAGAAACTGAGTAGACCAAGAACATATATGCCAAGTGATAGGGATCTAGATAATATGTAAGTAATAGTGCACATTATACATAAGGATGCATGAGCCAGATGTACCACTTCCAGGTCACAAAACTACTGGTCACATATTGGGAGCAGTAAAGAATGTTAAGGACTAACCTATGTACTAATAGGTCAGTTCTTAAAATTCCGAGTCATAATGGGTCTGAATCTGACCAACCTCATGAATCTTAAAGAGGTAAGTCGCAAATCACGATTCACTATGATTTCAGGTCCTCACAGGGATGGTGGCCTACAGGGATCAGCAGACCACCACGTCTGTGACTGATTTTTAATAAGGCAAAGGTTTTTATAACTGTTGCCTATTTTTCTTAAAGGAAAAAGGACTACGTTTAAAACGCAAAGTACTACTGTCCACCTGTTAACAAACATTTTTTTTACATTCACGAGGAGGAAGGGGTACCAAGGGGACCCCTTCCCTTTTTAGTATGCATCATCACCTACCTTGAGGAGTCAGGAAAATATGAATTTTTTGTGACTGGATTTCGGTTAGAATACATTGATACATACAGTAAGATACTGATTTGGTATTTGGAAGCAATGCCTACACCATTACCCTTCCAAATACCGAATCAGTATCCATTCAGAACCTCACTTTGTAATTGGAAAAACTTGTCCAACTCCTAAAATGGGTTTAGTTCATAAAAAAACCCATCTTTATGACCACAGCGATGAGCTGCAGCGTCTATTATCTTCAAAATGCTTAGGACATCTGGCACCACGTTGGCATTCTGGTCTACATTTCCCAGAAGCGGACTAGAAGAGGCAGAAGATTGATACAGTAATCCTTTCCTTACAGCTCACTGAAGCCAAAGATAACGGTGTTGTGCAGTCGTTCTCTCTGTTTAAAGGACTAATTCCATCCAAAATGAATTTCGTCACAGACTGCATTTAGGATTTGTACACCTCGCACTCATTAAAAACATTGTTGTGGGATATCGAGAGGGAAAAGAATCTGAAACCAGGAGCCATTAGGTAATCCCACAGCCTTTACTGTTTCATTTTGGAAACCTAATGGGGCTGATAATTCCAGTGTGCAGCCCATGCCCTCACAGGTGACAGCTAAGTCAACCTGTGATAAACTTTGTACCATATATTTAACATTCAGTCACTGGTCAACTCTCTCACAGGGAAGACAAAGGAGGGTTCACCCTTACCATCTTCACAAGAGTGATGCAAATCAGCACAAAATGTTTTTTTTATTATTTACTTTCCAGAGCAAAGCTGCTTGTGTGACTTAACGCCAAGGGGGCTTTACATGGGTGGTACACTGGGACTCGTATGCAACCACCTAGTTTTTTTAATGCAATACCCTACATATCACAAATTGGAGTTAAGGTTTTGCATAAAAAATGAACGCCACTTGAAAGGAGGTGTTAAAAGTAGAAATGTTAATTTCTCCTTTCTTTTTCGAGCTCATGTGTACTGCACTGTACGGCACACTACAAGGTAGGAAAAGTTTTCAAAGTTGTCCACGCATAGTATATTGTACTCAAAGAAAACTAAATCTATGGTAGACTCACACACTCAACCTTGCACTGTGGCGCAAAGGTGTGTGTGTGGCGCTCAGCAGCAAAAGTTTGTGCCGGCAATAGGGAGAGGGGAGGAGAGGGCATTATCTCTTCCTGCTCCCTCCCTGTCATGCAACACAACACAGCATTTTGGGGTTTTTGGCTACCGCAATGCATCGAATGGCACTTTCATAAATCTGGCCACAATATCTTCTAAGACTTGTCAAGATATAGGGCCTATGACGAGTCAATAGTTTCGGTAGAAACAGCTGTTTACATCAGTGATGCCGGTGCGCTGCAAACTGCTTCAGCGCAGCAGTGGGTGCCGCAGATCTCAATTGGGGATTGCAGGGGGACGATGGGGATGGGGAAAAGAACAAAATATTTTTTGTTTAAAATAACTCTTACCTTTCCGTTCTCACCACCTGTGCCACCTCGCTCGACGCTCCTCTTCTAGTGTTCCAGCATTCACTGGGACACCAGCGCAGACTCCCCAGCAATCCTGGTGCTGATCTTATGCTAAAGCTAGCATAAAAGCAGCACCAGATTGGTCTGAGCATCTCGGACTGCTGCTTAGACACAGCCCTGGGGTGTTTGCAATTTCTCCATCCCGGCTGATAAACACAGCTGGACTGGAGAAACCTAGGAGCGCATGTGTGTTTGGACAGCCTGAGACAGCCGGTCAAAAACACATGCGCAATTAGGTGCACTCTCTCCTCCTCCCCCTTCCCACCTCCCGCTGCCGAGCACTGCCACTCCTTGTACTGCTGGCTGAGTGCGAGTTATAGTTACCTTAGGGCACGAGTTATACTTACTTTAGATAAATCTAACTATAACAAGTGAATTTCTTTGGTTTTGTACTAGTAAATTCAGAACTTATCTATAATGTCCCTGTGAACTTTTTTTTTTTTTCAGTGAACTTCTAAAGTTTTTTAATTCTATTTCCTAACTATAACATCCCTGTAACCTTTGTTTTTTTCAGTGAATTTCTATGTTTTTTTTAACGTATAGTAATTTTCATTGCTACACCTTAATCCAACCCCTGCCTTTGGCCACATGCAGCAGCTGTTGGCTGAGGCCAACTCCCTAAAGGCATGCAACTTTCCACCGTGCACAGCCTTCACCCGTGAGCAGCAGGGGTTGCCCTCATGCCAGTCACTGTGGCCAACCCCACTAACCACCCAACCCTACTCTGCACACAACCCTTTCTCTCTGGGTGTGAGTATAGGTGTAAGAGGGTGAATATGGGGGCGAGAGAGGCTGTGAGAATCTCTGTCTCGGTGTGAGAGTGGGTGCATCAGTCTTAGTGCGTCAGTCTGTGAGTTGGTGCAAGATGGTGTCAGTGGGTGTGTGAGTCTGAGTGGGTCTGTGAGTGGGTGTGTGAGGGTCTGAGTGGGGCTGTGTGTGGGTGCACTAGGGTCTAAGTGGGTCTGTGAGAGAGAGTGCGTCAGTGTCTGAGAGGGTCTGTGAATGGATGTGTAAGTGTCTGAGTGGGTCTGTGAATGGGTGCATGAGGATCTGAGTGGATTTGTGAGTGGTATGTCAGTGTCTGTGTAGGTCTGTGAGTGGGTGCATGAGGGTCTGAGTGGTTTTGTGTGTGGGTGCATGAGGGTTTGAATGGGTTTGTGAGTTGGTGCGTAAGGGTCTGAGTGGGTCTGTAAGAGGGCTTCTGAGGCTCTGATTGGGTCTGTGAGTGGGTGCATGATGTCTGAATGGGTTTGTGAGTGGGTGGGTCAGTGTCTGAGTGGGTCTGTGAGTGGGTGCATGAAGGTCTGAATGGGTCTGTGAGTGGGTGCGCCAGTGTCTGAGTGGGTCTGTGACTGGCTGAGTCAGTGTCTAAGTGGGTCTGTGAGTGGGTGCAAGAGAGTCTCAGTGAGTCTGTGAGTGGGTGCATCACTGTCTGAGTGGATGACTATTTTTTTTGTTGTCACCGATATTCGTGAAGGCGTCAAGATGTTACACAGGGGGCCATGCTGAGCATCACGATGTATTCAAAATTATCACAACACTCGACAAAAAAATTATTTTAATGTCATAATTAGACCACCATAGTGTCCTATATAATAGCCCTGGGGTCAAGGGAACTCCACCCTAACCCCCTATGCCACTTTTGATCTAAAATTTCAGCCCCACAGACCGTAGCCCATTCCCTAAGACAGCGGCTGCAACTTTCTAGGCAGCTCAAGCCAACCAATCACAGTATCTCTGTTGTTGCATGCATTCGCAAATACGTTGTGATCATCGCTAAATCATCGCAAGCCCAGATATACAAACGTGTTTTCCCTTTAACACCTGCTAAAGTACTGGATGGATTTTCACCAAATAAGCAAAAGTGTAATCTGCGTACCGAAAGGTAGCTTTCTGCTAAAGTTTGTGTAATTCCCTCCAGTAGTTCCAGCTGTAGTCTAAAGGTCCTATGGGAATTAACATGGGAAACACAACTTTTTTGCCCCCCCCCCTTTTTCTCAGCCCCCGCTTGACGGATCACCGCAAAACTTTCCATGCGCAGCAATGATCACTGGGGCACTTCTTTTGGAAAATGTAGTGAAGATTCGTCAAATGGTGTCAAAGATATAGGCAAGTCAAAAGACGCTTTTTCTATGGAAAGTAGGTCCTATCTATACCTACCTACTGGCAACTGCCAGTAGGTAATAAACACATATATATATTAATTAATTACCTATTGGCGGTCACCAGTAGGTAGGTATAGTTAGGATAGTAGGACCTAGTTTCCATAGGAAAAGCCCTTTTGTTTTGCCAATAACTTTGGCGTTGTTTGATGAATCAGCACAAACTTTTCAAATCTAATATGACAGTCAGCGCAGCTGCTGTCTTGAAAGTTATGGGGTGATCCAGCAAATAGGGGCCAAGAAAAAAGGGGGTCCCAAAATGCATTTTCCCCTATGCATTTTCCATAGAGTCTTTAGACATGACTATAGCCCGAATCGCAGAACGGAATTACACCAAATTTAGTATGAATCCGTTCAGTAGTTTCTGAGATATTGAAGGAAAAAATATATATATCTAGGCAAGCAGATCCTCAGTGGATCCAAATGTCACTGTGCTGGTATCTGATTGGCTGCCAACACTTCAACTAGGAATTGTTGGCAGCCATTTTGGGACTCGGCTTCACTTTAAAAAAAAAAAAAAACTTGCAATCTCGCCATGCACTGCTAATTACCCCACATATTACATCATCCATTACATCTTCGATAACATCATTGATAATATCAATGCAAAATTTGCATTCAAATTATTGAGGAAAAAAATTTGCATGGTGATGATTTGAGTTATAGTTACCTTAGGGCACGACTTATAGTTACTTGACATAACCATAACTATAACTACTGAATTTCTATGGCTTTGTGTGTGTAAATTCAGAATCTAACTATAACATCCTGCAACCTTTGTTTTTTTAAGTAAACATACATGTATATATATATATGTTTGTATATACGTATATTCACTTAAAAAAACAAAGGTTGCAGGTACAATATAGTTAGGCTCACATTGCAAATGTACAAAACCATAGAAATTCAGCTGTTAAAGTTATTTCAAGTAACTGTAACTTATGCCCTAAGGTAACTATATCTCTGTGCCCTTCCAATGGGCTGTGTTTTTTATTCTATTTTCTAACCATATATTTTGTTTATTTCAGTGAATTTCGATGTGTTTTTTTAAGGTAAAGTAATTTTAATTACATTATGTTAATCCAACCACTGCTGTGCACGGCCTTTGGCCGTGCGCAGCAGGGGCTGACTGCAGGGTCTGGCCTGTGGCCAGGTCCTGCCTTATATCCCACTGCAATCAAGAAGTGCTTCTTTGCTTTGTGGAGATGTGATCATATTCCTGTTCATCAAGAGCACATCTCCAAAACTGGGGGGGGAATGTGCCTGGGGGTTCTTTAATTAAGCTGTCCACCTTCATTGGAAAGTGGGGGGGGTGTTCCATATCACTAATGTACATGGGGCAGGGCCAAAATATTTGGGCTTCAAGGTAATTTTCCATACTTCTAGTTTTTATAGGGAGAACATAATCTCTGGTCTCAGCACCAGATGACAAGAAAAAACCCACTTGTCATAGTCACTACATGAGATATTGCACTGAAAAAAAGAAAGGATGCAAACATCTCTTTCAATGATTACAGATAACTTTTCATGGTGGAAATGCAGAGAAAACACACTTACGTTGTCTTGGCCATGCACATGAAGTTAGGATGATTATTAGTTTACAGAAATGGAGCTTCAATTTGGGCACCTGCTTTGTTTTTTTTCTGCAAGTGCTTTGCCATTGAGGTTTAATATCTGTGAAATTAGGTTTGTACCAGAATGAATCTTGCATATTTATGTATCAGAAATACGCAGAGAAGAATTCATTATTTTTCGCTCATTAGTTGGAGGCCCCACGTTCTCAGCAGGCACCTCATCTTCAGCGGGAGCCAGCATTGCTCCCACATGCAGGCAGCTGTTGAAAAAAAAAAATGCACCTCCCTGGGTACAGGAGAAATACTTTCATCCCTCTCCCTGCCCCCATGTTTGCGGGCAGGGAAAGAGATGAAAATTCTGCTTCCAGCAAGCAGGAACATTTTGACAGCTCCTGCTTGCTGGAAGGAGACTTAGGGGGTTATTCTAACTTTGGAGGAGTGTTAATCCGTCCCAAAAGTGACGGTAAAGTGACGGATATACCACCGGCCGTATTACGAGTTCCATAGGATATAATGGACTCGTAATACGGCTGGTGGTAAATCCGTCACTTTTCCGTCACTTTTGGGACGGATTAACACCTCCTCCAAAGTTAGAATAACCCCCTTAGTGCTGGCTTTTGCTTGGGGGGAGTGGTCACAGCTTCCACTAAACAAAGGCAAACAGCTATCACTTGAGGGTGGGCACCTAGGGAGATAGCAGGAGCCGGCCCTGGGGCGTGGTGGTCCCGAGGGCCATATATGGTTCTAGGAGAGGGGCTGTGTGGCCCCACTCCTTTGTTCTGCATGGGCCAGCCTCAGGAAGGTGGTGGCCCCTGAAGCTTTATATGGCCCAGGAGGGGGGCCATGTGGCCTCACCCTTTCTGTTGTAAAAAATGAATTGGCCCCATGGAGGTGGTGATCCTATTGCCCCAGGGGGTCCACGTGGTCCCCCCACCTAAGTTTTTATTTATAGCCCGAGGAGGTGGTGGTCCCTGGAGCCCATGGAATATGTGTGACCCCCTACTTAATTTTTTATTTCTAGCCATGTGGAGGTGTTGGCCTCTGACGCATCGGGAGTCCACCTATTCCCCCCTGTAATATTAGCATTAGCCATGTGGAGGTGGTGGTCCTCTGGGCCTAGGTGGTCCATGCACCCCCTGTAATGTTAGCATTAGCCTCAGGGAGGTGGTGATCCCTGGGTCACTATTAAGGCTTTAGAGGGGGCCTGTGCGCTCCCCTCCATCTTTTTACACATAAGTCTGCATGCCCCCAGTGACCTGGCCCTCCTGGGTCTAAAGTTATAACAAGTACAGGAGGCTGCGCTTTTTTTTCACCGCAAAATTCGTGAATATTCACAAATTTTGCCGTGAATAAAAAAAAAATGTTTTTTTTCCCTGGCAGGATCCCATGAAGATCCTAAGAGCAAGGCTAGGGTGTTAGGGTGTTCTAAAGGGTCCCTTTTTTTGGTTGCTTTCTTTTTGGGACTACCCCCAGGACCTTTATGGCCCCATGGACCTCCACCTTCCAGGGGCGAGGCCGACTTATCAAAAAGTGGCAGGGGGCAACATGGCACCCCTCAAAGGCCATTTTTAGCACCAGGTACATCACCTCCCTTGGAACTAGCCAAATTTAGAATGTGGAGGGGGCCATGTGTCCCCCTCCCGGTCCATTTTCGGCCCCAGAGACCACATTCTCCCCAGTGCAGGCCCTGCAATAACAAAGGAACAAATTAATGGCCCATAGGACCGCCACTCCCCAGGGTTGGGTCTATATGCCCCAAGGTGTCCACCCTCAGGATATAGTTGATTGCTGTTGCTTGGCAGGAGCTTTGACAGCTCCCGGCAACCAAGAGGAGACAGTAAGTCCGCTGTCAGCGGGCAGGAGCAGGAAAGCTGCTGCCGTTTGCTGGGAGCTGACTTTTAATCTGTTTTCCTGCCAGCTGTCAATTGGGCAGGAAAACACATGAAGGAATTGCTCATGCATGCAGGAAGCAGCATTTTTTGCTCCTCCCCACATGTGAGAGCAGTGCCGCCCACCTCCTTCTGCAGTCCCCAACACTGCACAGGGAAATGTAATTGCACTCTTTTTACTTGACAACTACATTTTTCTTTTCAATTTGTCTTAAAATATTTAATTCTAAGTATATCATCCATCAAATTCTAGAAAAACTCTCTGGGTGGCTACAGGGAGTTGGCCGCAAGGTCTGCCCACAGGCCATACCTTGCGGCCAAACCCTGCCACACACAGCCGAAGGCCATGTGCAAAGCAGAGTTGTGCTGTTACAGGGAGTTGGCTGCAGGGGCTGGCTGCAGGCAGTCAATCAGATCTCAGCACGAGATCAGGAGGGTTTGTGGAGCTTATGTGTCAGCGCTGCAATGGTGTGCATCAAAGGGCACACCCCAACCAAGCATAGGTATAGCTCTCACGATTTGTAGCTGCTTCTTGCAGACATCAAAACAGCACTGGTCTATGTGGAAATTGTCATGTTGCATGTTCAGTGTGCTGGTAGCTGCGCTGTTTGTTCTGATCACATAATAAATAATGGTATTAGAGATATGACTTTTGTGAAAACATTATTATTTATATGCACAACCTTGCGGTATTAAAACGATAGACGGTGAAAGAATAACCTTTTTAATACAATTACTTTTCATCCTTTATTTATAGTACAGAAGAAGAAGGCACTTCAATTCCCAAACTCCCAATGCAGCAGCTATGTTGGGTGTGGCCTCGAGTAGAAATGAGTGGTCCCACCCAGTGGGAACCGCTCATTATTTTAGTTTCCTGGTCCAGCCTGAGGTTCCGATCCAGCTCTCGCGCTCGTTACAGCCTTCGAAGAATATTCCGCTAGGTGCACTTGGCGGGTGCTTCCAATCACACCTGTCTTCTTTAACGGGCCGGCTACTGCTGCGGTGGTAAGACTTCAGTTCGGCTTTTTGAAAAGTCTGCTTCTAAGATTTTGTTAACGCCTACACGTTGTGATTAAGAAATCATTTATTCACATTTCAAGTACTTTCAATATGAATGCACTTTAAAAGCTGATAATAAAAATTTTGTGTTTCTTTGTATATTGTTATTGAAATTACTACTACTTTGCTGAGTTAGGGAATGGATCGATGATCACGCAAAGAAGCACATTTTGGGGGTTATTCTAACTTTGGAGGAGTGTTAATCCGTCCCAAAAGTGACGGTAAAGTGACGGATATACCACCAGCCGTATTACGAGTTCCATAGGATATAATGGACTCGTAATACGGCTGGTGGTAAATCCGTCACTTTTCCGTCACTTTTGGGACGGATTAACACCTCCTCCAAAATTAGAATAACCCCCTTTATGTTTAAGCAAGCATTTTGCAGTTAAATGTAAGCACCCTTATTGACAATTGGATGATTGAGACAAAAGACTGAATAAGTGTTTTTTATTTTAGGGTGCGCAGAGAGTCTGAGCTTGAATCATTGATCATATATATGTGTCAGCCTCTATTGCAACCAAGCTCACTCCTTGAGAGACCTTCCTCAGCAAACAGGATCATTTGGGCAGATCCTTTTTCTTCTTTGATGTTTGTCTGTGTATTTTAACATTTTTTCTTTTGGGTCTCCTTCCCTGCTGTTCCCTTCCCACACCCTTTCCTCCCACCTGGCCACTCTAATCCTCAGTGTTTCAATAGCAATCCTGATTTGGAGCTGCCTGGAGGTGGGCCCTCAAAAGTCTTTGTGCAGAGCCCAAGAATTCGCTCTGATACTCTGAGTCCCAATATATACAAATGTGTTTTTTCTTTAATATTTCAAAACCTACTGAATGGATTTACACCAAATAACAAGTAGGGTTCTTTCTGAACAGAGAGCTAGCTTTCTGTCAAATTTGGTGTAAATCTGTCCAGTGGTTTATCCGCTATTCTTGTTCAAAATCCCTATTGTAATTAACATGGAGAAAACACGTTTCGGAGCCCTCCCTTTTTCTCAGCCCCTGCTTGACAGATCACCCCAAAACTTTCCAGAAAGAAGCAGACGTGAGCTTTATATTTTTCTGGGAAATGTTATGAAAATTCTTCAACCGGCACAAAAGATATAGGCAAGTAAAAAAATACCTTTTCTATAGAAACTAGGTCCTAACTATAACTACCCAGTGGCCAATCATTGAAAAAAACAAAGGTTATAGGGACATTATAGTTAGGCTCACATCTTAAATGAACAAAACCTTAGCAATTTGCCAATTATAGTTAGAGTTATCTCAACTAACTATAACTCGCTCCCCTGCCATGCACAGTTTTTTATCAAAAATTTTACTGCAAATATTACATTGATATTGTCAATGATGCTATCAAAGATGTCATGAGTGCCATAATTTGTGGGTAATTAGCAGTGCATGACGAGGGTACGAATTATAGTTAGTTGAGATAACGCTAGCTATAAGTGGTGAATTTCTAAGGTTTTCTATGTTTAAAATGTGAGCCTAACTATAACGTCCCTGTAACTTTTTTTTTTTTTTTTGTGAATTTCTATGTTTTTTAAAAATTCTATTTCCTAACTATAATGTCCCTATAACCTTTATGTTTTTCAGTTAATTTCTATGTTTTTTTTAACGTATAGTAATTTTCATTACTATATGTTAATCCAACGACTGCCACGCATGGTGTAAGGAAATGCCTCCTTGGCATGGATACCCCCTGACTTTTTGCCTTTGCTGATGCTATGTTTTGATTTGAAAGTGTGCTGAGGCCTGCTAACCAGGCCCCAGCACCAGTGTTCTTTCCCTAACCTGTACTTTTGTTTTCACAATTGGCACACCCTGGCATCCAGGTAAGTCCCTGGTAACTGGTACCCCTGGTACCAAGGGCCGTGATGCCAGGGAAGGTCTCTAGGGGCTGCAGCATATCTTATGCCACCCTGGGGACCCCTCACTCAGCACAGACACACTACTTGCCAGCTTGTGTGTGCTGGTGAGGACAAAACGAGTAAGTCGACATGGCACTCCCCTCAGGGTGCCATGCTAACCTCACACTGCCTATGCAGTATAGATAGGTCGCCCCTCTAGCAGGCCTTACAGCCCTAAGGCAGGGTGCACTATACCATAGGTGAGGGCACCAGTGCATGAGCACTGTGTCCCTACAGTGTCTAAGCAAAACCTTAGACATTGTAAGTGCAGGGTAGCCATAAGAGTATATGGTCTGGGAGTCTGTCAAACACGAACTCCACAGCACCATAGTGGCTACACTGAAAACTGGGAAGTTTGGTATCAAACTTCTCAGCACAATAAGTGCACACTGATGCCAGTGTACATTTTATTGTAACATACACCCCAGAGGGCACCTTAGAAGTGCCCCCTGAAACCTTAACCAACTACCCGTGTAGGCTGACTGGTTTTAGCAGCCTGCCACACTCGAGACATGTTGCTGGCCACATGGGGAGAGTGCCTTTGTCACTCTGTGGCTAGTAACAAAGCCTGCACTGGGTGGAGATGCTTATCACCTCCCCCTTGCAGGAGCTGTAACACCTGGCGGTGAGCCTCAAAGGCTCACCCCCTTTGTTACAGCACCACAGGGCATTCCAGCTAGTGGAGTTGCCCGCCCCCTCCGGCCACGGCCCCACTTTTGGCGGCAAGGCCGGGGTTGATAATGAGAAAAACAAGGAGGAGTCACTGACCAGTCAGGACAGCCCCTAAGGCAACCTGAGCTGAAGTTACTCTGACTTTTAGGAATCCTCCATCTTGCAGATGGAGGATCCCCCCAATAGGGATAGGAATGTGACCCCCTCCCCTTGGGAGGAGGCACAAAGAGGGTGTAGCCACCCTCATGGCTAGTAGCCATTGGCTACTGCCCTCCCTGACCTAAACACACCCCTAAATTCTGTATTTAGGGGCTCCCCTGAACCTAGGAACTCAGATTCCTGCAACCTAAGAAGAAGAGGACTGCTGAGCTGAAAAACCCTCCAGAGAAGACGGAGACACCAACTGCTTTGGCCCCAGCTCTACCGGCCTGTCTCCCCACTTCTAAAAGACACTGCTCCAGCAACGCTTTCCCCAGGACCAGCGACCTCTGAATCCTCAGAGGACTGCCCTGCTCTAGAAGGACCAAGAAACTCCTGAGGACAGCGGCTCTGTTCACCCAAGACTGCAACTTTGTTTCAAAGGAACAACTTCAAGACAACTGTGTTTCCCGCCAGAAGTGTGAGACTTGCTACTCTGCACCCGACGCCCCCGGCTCGACTTGTGGAGAAACAACACTTCAGGGAGGACTCCCCGGCGACTACGAGACTGTGAGTAGCCAGAGTTGCCCCCCCTGAGCCCCCACAGCGACGCCTGCAGAGGGAATCACGAGGCTCCCCCTGACCGCGACTGCCTGCTTCCCAGATCCCGACGCCTGGTAAAGACTCTGCACCTGCAGCCCCCAGGACCTGAAAGATCGGAACTCCAGTGCAGGAGTGACCCCCAGGAGGCCCTCTCCCTTGCCCAGGTGGTGGCTACCCCGAGGAGCCCCCCCCTTGCCTGCCTGCATCGCTGAAGAGACCCCTTGGTCTCCCATTGATTTCCATTGGAAACCCGAAGAATGTTTGCACACTGCACCCGGCCGCCCCGTGCTGCTGAGGGTGTACTTTCTGTGCTAACTTGTGTCCCCCCCGGTGCCCTACAAAACCCCCCTGGTCTGCCCTCCGAAGACGCGGGTACTTACCTGCTGGCAGACTGGAACCGGGGCACCCCCTTCTCCATTGAAGCCTCTGTGTTTTGGGCACCACTTTGAACTCTGCACCTGACCGGCCCTGAGCTGCTGGTGTGGTAACTTTGGGGTTGCTCTGAACCCCCAACGGTGGGCTACCTTGGACCCAAACTTGAACCCCGTAGGTGGTTTACTTACCTGCAAGAACTAACAAACTCTTACTCCCCCTAGGAACTGTGAAAATTGCACTGTGTCTAGTTTTAAAATAGCTATATGTGATTTATTTGAAAAGTATATATGCTATTGTGATTATTCAAAGTTCCTAAAGTACCTACCTGCAATACCTTTCATTTAAAGTATTACATGTAAAATTTGAACCTGTGGTTCTTAAAATAAACTAAGAGAAGATATTTTTCTATACAAAAACCTATTGGCCTGGAATTGTCTTTGAGTGTGTGTTCCTCATTTATTGCCTGTGTGTGTACAACAGATGCTTAACACTACTCCTTTGATAAGCCTACTGCTCGACCACACTACCACAAAATAGAGCATTAGTATTATCTCTTTTTGCCACTATCTTACCTCTAAGGGGAACCCTTGGACTCTGTGCATACTATTCCTTACTTTGAAATAGTGCATACAGAGCCAACTTCCTACACATGGCATTTGGCTGTGCGCAGCTTCAATTGGCCACAGGGTCTGGCTAAACCCCTATATACACCAAACTTTACACCGTGCACGGCCAACACCCGTGTACACAGCAAGACAGGGGCCTTCAGCTAGACTCTGTTACCAACCTCTCTAACCACCCAACCCCCTGCTGTGCATTGGTCTTTGGCCATGCATGGCGGGAGTTGTACGCGGCCTCTCTGGGTGTGAGGAAATAGTCTAGGGAGGTGGTGGTCCCCGGGGTTTGGGGGTCCCAAAGGGACCCCCTTTTTAAAAAAAATATTTGCCCTGGGTAGTGGTGGTCCCTGGGGCAGCTGGGGGGGGAGCGAGGCCCCCCTCTCATAAATCAGTGTAGCCCCAGGGAGGAGGTGGCCCTGGGGTTTGGGAGTCCACTTTTGTTTTTCTTAATATTTGTCCCGGGTGGTGGAGGTCTCTGGTGCAGCAGTTGGGGGGGGGGGGGTCGAGCATCCCCGCTCCTAAATCAGTGGAGCCCCAGGAAGGTGTCAGTCCCTGGGGCTGGGGAAGTAGGCCATCGGGTCTCCCCCACTTAATTAGAACAGTTTTGCCCCTGGGGGAGTGGTGGTCCCCAGGCCGCGGGGGAGCCGCGAATCCCCCTGCTCATATTTGTATATTCACCCTGGGGAGGTGGTCCCCAGGGCTGTGGGGGATGCCATAGAGACTCCCCCATCTTAAAAAGCATTTTGCCCCAGGGGTGATGGTCCTGCACGCCCGCACACATTAGCTCAATCGCCCCGGGGAGGTGGTGGTCCCTAGGGCTTATCAAAGCCCAAGGAGAAGGGGGCCGTGCAAAATTATGGTCCTCAGGCTGGTGCTGGCTAAATGCTACATTGCTATCCAGTGGCTGGATCCTGAACCCCCAGGTTACAAAGATTGGATTTAAAATATCTCAGAGAGGGCAATAGCCAAGGAAATACATAGTAAACTGACTAGGAGGAACGATAAGGTGGAGGATGACTGCAAGCTCAGGCGGCCATGTTGACAGCTCTTAGAGATCCTCTGGACTCTTACCCACCTTCAGTGTGGTGATGGGGGAAGAGATGGAGGAAGAGTGAAGTGTGGTGGGGATTTACAGCTTGAGTTAAAGAGAAGAACTTACTATGTTTGACAGCCTGGATGAATGCTGAGGCACTATGGAATATCCCATGAGGGCTTGTGGTGGTTCTACACTACTTTTCGTCACGATTTGAATGCGAGATGATTGAAGACACCATTGACACAGTCGGGTCAGCGGGTGGGAGTGAGTTTGGAGCAGGAAGGGGGTTGGTGGGCAGTTGGGTGAACCATTCTATTTGATTGTTATTATTCAAGGAAACTGTATGTGGTCAACATACTGTGTCGAATTTTGCATAGTGTGCTTTTGAAAAACTCAATCAGGACTATATACATTAAAAAAGAGGATACCATAGCATCTCCCCAGCCAGTGCTTGTCAACAAAGCTGTGCTACTCTTGATAAAACCAGCCAGAAGTGATAAAAGGCTTTATCAATTAGCCACATTCATTGAAGAACGTAAAGGACTTTATCCTGTGACCACCTGGCACGAAGACATTTGTGCCTAAACAAACAGGAAATTGATAAATGAACACAAACTGAAAACAGACACATCAACTCCCTCAGTTCCTAAACTGAGGCCTAGGGAAGTTTTAGGTACTTAAAAAAGCACTAAGAATGTTTTCTTATCAGCTCAGCCAAGAGGGAGAGGAAAAGGGAACAAGAAGGAAAATTAAGAAAAATAGATCTCAGAAAACACCACTTCTGCAGTTCAAATTTTAAATTGGATTGCAGAAAAGTTGAGCATCCAGTAATAGCCCATCTAACTTCATTTAAAAAAAGATATGGTGAGAAACAGTACTTGGGTAATAGTTTTATCTCACTCTGTAGATATGTTATGTGAGAAATCAAATGACTTTTAGGTTCCTCATGGGAAAAAGTGCATTTAAACTTCATTGAGTTCCCACCTAGTGAGTGAATTTTCCAACAGAAGACCAGCTGGTGATAGGAGTGTCACAATAAAAGGCATGCACAATAGCATAGACCAGTGACTTCTGTGGACCCCAACTTAGTCATTACTGAAATCCGGGCACCCTCACTTAACCATCACTGGGAGCTGGGGACCACTACTTAATCATTGCTGGAAGCTAGGGTCCCTAGATTAAGCATTTTCAATGATTTGAACTGCAAAACAATTAACAAAATATACAGAAACAAGCATTGATCAAAAAATAAAACACATGAATAAATATTTTATTTAATTCACAAACAAATGTAAAACCAATTCATAATTTATTTTGATTGGAAAGTTGGACCTTTTCTAAATTCAATTGAGGTCACTCATCATCTATACTTTATACTGTTTGATGCACTTGCTCTGCTCCCTCGAGTCGATCTAAGGAGACCAACTTAATTTTTAGTCTCCAATTTCAAATTCCTTCACATGTACAGAACATTTTAAAATTTTCAATTTTACATTGTGCTTCTT
This sequence comes from Pleurodeles waltl, assembly GCF_031143425.1. Lineage (NCBI taxonomy): Eukaryota > Metazoa > Chordata > Amphibia > Caudata > Salamandridae > Pleurodeles > Pleurodeles waltl. The sequence continues at coordinate 346,534,548 of NC_090437.1, read as the reverse complement.
TAGTTATATAAACATTATTAATCTGTTAATATTATTTAATTTTCTAAGCAGTCATGGATCCCCTGAGAAGGCTATCCTAATCTATGAAACTGAAGGATGCTAGGAATGTGGTCCATTACAGTAGGCACTGCTTGAACCTGACTGGAAACCCTCATTCCCATCCAGCCACCAACCAAGGGGTAAATGCAATGAGTTCATATCCCACCACAGAGCAGTTGGGGAAGCATGAGACCCTGTAGCCACTTGAATGCTGGGACATCAAATGTGAAACCTGGTCTTCCAACAAAGGCATGAGTAGTCTGGTAAAAACCAGTTCTTGATAATATTGGGCCTGATTACAACTTTGGAGGAGGGTGTTAATCCGTCCCAAATGTGATGGATATACCACCCGCCGTATTACGAGTTCCATAGGATATAATGGACTCGTAATACGGCTGGTGGTATATCCGTCACATTTGGGACGGATTAACACCCTCCTCCAAAGTTGTAATCAGGCCCATTGTGTTGGCTCCTTTACAAATACCACCACATCTAAACAGCAATAAAATTAGCAAAGCACAGGAGGCACTGACGAGCATGCCTGCTCTACAGCGGCTGAGCTGCTAGCTCTCATATCCAGCTATGTTATCGGCAAAATAATGAACCTTTTATCCGACCGCAGAACTTCTATTAAACTTAAATTGATTTTGAAAAACATGTATATAAATTATACTGGAGAGCCCTGCAATGTTTTCATTTTATGACCATATTAACATTGCCTACTACCATTTGTGCTCCAGCATCTTTCCCCCTAGTGCCAGGACAAGATACTGGAAAATCTAGGTGACTGTACAAGTTTTTCTCCTAAAGTTACTTTGCTTGAAATTATCCTTAGTAAACCCTCTCTATGCCTGTCTTCAGACAAACACCATTCTCCTAAGTACGGGAAGAGAAACACACAGTGTAGTACAATTGGTTGGCTATTGGGCCCTAGAATCCAGATAATATACACCTGATCACTAGCTCCAATTATGACAACTGACCAACTGACGTTTGTGGTCAACATTTCTTGTTTTGGTCCAACAGACACCTGACACTCATCTTCAAGAAGGACTCCCAAGAAAAAGCCAGTGTGAGTTTGAAAAAGTAGCTATTGTTTGCGGATCCAAGGTTACAGTAATTCTTATGATTAGGGTACACCCATGATGAAAAAGGGAAAGACAGTTACCCCTATAGTTAACATCCAAATACCAGAGGTGGAGCCAGGAGGCCATGCATTTAATATCAGTGTGCCCTCCCCCAGGCTGACGCACAAGTTTTGATAATTGGCATGACAGCATTGGCATGGTCCTGGCAGTAAATACCACTGACAGGCCTAAGCAAGCAGTGATATAACAACTCTTTAAATATTATTGAGATTGTGGGCTGGTCACCTATGGAAACTGTTGTTTTTGGCAGTCATTCTCCAACCTTTCTTTGGCTGCAGCAATTCGCCTGACACATTGCTGGCAATTTTGGTATTTCTGGGTCTTCTTTTGATATCATAACAAAACATATGTCAACATTTTACAAACCCAAAGAGGGAGATTTTGAAATTACAATTGGGTGAATGTATTTTCTCCATCGACTTATATTGTCACAGAGGCAATTTTTGGCAATGGAGACAGCTAAAGAAACCTAATATGGCTTCAAAAATCAGGAGTCTGAAGCCTGAATCGGGTCTGTTGGTATGTATGTCATAGAATAACCGAGTGGTACCAGAGAAGTTTTCATAAGGGCACGGAACAGAAAGAGTGTCAGGTAACCCAATCTCTAGGCATATTTCTACATTGTGCATTAACATCTCCCATTTTTGTAATGACGTGGTAATTTGTTAAGAGTAAGGCATGCTCTTTACAGAGCTTCAAAATATATATAATATGTATATATGTATATTTGTATAGCGCTTACTACCCCTGATGAGGTGTCTAAGCGCTTTGCGTGAGTAGTGGCCAGTCATCTGGTTACTGGGGTTAGTTTTGCATGCTCATTCCATGAATTCTGTGGTAATGGCCGATATAGATGTGATCATTAGAGGGGGTGTTAGGTAAGACAATTTTTAGCTGAAATTAATAGATATTGTTATGCTTTCCAAAGAGCTTTAAGGCAGATAGGGTGACTTCTATAAGGAAGAGGGAGATAGAAGGTATAAAGAAGCAGAGGATGATTTTAAAAAGTTATAGGGTTATAATAGGTTGAGAATTTTTGCAGGCAAATTGTGGATGTAAACCTCTTGAAAGAAACAGTTTTAAAGATACTTCTCACAAGGTGTGTGGCCTTCAGTTGAGTTGAAGAAGACTACAACCAAAGAAGCAATAATTATAATGTTCTCATATTTCGAGACAGTACCAAGGAGATAATTTCCTCAAGGAAATGGACACTGGTGTTTTAGTTTGGTCTTAAGTTACTGCAATGTTGTGACTCCAAAACTGAGCAAAGAAAGCTACACATTAATAGTGTTAGATGCCATCAACCTTACAACTTTGTATCTGCAGTAATGCAAACATTGATCAATGCAGGAAAAAAGCTTGGGAAAGATGGGACCTTTATTTCACCACAGCCCATCAGAAGTGCCAGGCAGGTCAGAACTGTCTCATCAGTGACTTCGGATCAATTTCAAATGAGAAGCTGACTAACATTTTGGTTCTTTGCTTCATACAGTCTTACTCATTATAGCAACTTCTTCTGTGTGAGAGTTATCGTGCTTAGAACAGAGAATGGTACTGAAATGACATTTTTAAATAACAGTCAAGAGGACAATATAACACTTCAAAAACTAAAATCTGTACATGCTGAGAATTAACTAATAATATCAGTTCTATTTGGTGCAATGTACAGGAGAAAGCAATACTGGGACTCATGTGGGTTGCCAATCCTTCAACCCCTTTGTTGCCAGGCCTTTTCCCCCTCAGGTGGCAAGCATTTTTTTGGCTGTTTAGGGCAGTTTGCGCTTAGACCCTCATAACTTTTTGTCCACATAAGCTCCCCACGTTAAATTTGTGTCCTTTTTTCCCAACATCCTAGGGATTCTAGAGGGGCCCAGACTTTATGGGTTGCCCTGAAGGAGACTAAGAAATTAGCTAAAATGCAGCGAAACTTTCAGTTTAAAAAAAAAAATTAAAAAAAGAGCTGCAGAAGAAGGCTTGTGTTTTTTCCCTGAAAATGGCATCAACAAAGGGTTTGCAGTGCTAAAATCGTCATCTTCCCAGCCTTCAGGAACAGGCAGACTTGAAGAAAAAAAAACATTTTTTAACACAATTGTGGCATTTTACTGGGACATACCCCATTTTGACTATTTTTTGTGCTTTCAGTCTCCTTCCAGTTAGAGACAGAAATGTATGTGAAACCAATGCTGGATCCCAGAATGCTAAATATTTCTGAAATGAAGACAAAATTCTGAATTCAGCAAGGGGTAACTTGTGTAGATCCTCCAAGGGTTTCCTACAGAACATAACAGCTGAAATAAAAACATATTGAAATTGAGGTGAAAAAAACAGCAATTTTTCTCCACGTTTTACTCTGTAACTTTTTCCTGCGATGTCAGACTTTTAAAAAGCAATATACCGTTACGTATGCTGGACTCTTCTGGTTACGGGGATATATAGGGCTTGTAGGTTTGCCAGGAACACTCGGTACCAGGAGCCAATATATGAGCTGCACCTTGCAATGGATTTTGATTCTATACCGGGTATACAGCAATTAATTTGCTGAAATATAAAGAGTGAAAAATAGGAATTAAGAAAACCTTTGTATTTCCAAAATGGGCACAAGATAAGGTGTTAAGAAGCAGTGGTTATTTGCACATCTCTGAATTCCGGGGTGACCCTACTAGCATGTGAATTACAGGGCATTTCTCAAAGAGACGTCTTTTTTACACACTGTCTTACATTTGGAATGAACAAAATGTAGAGAAAGACAAGGGGCAATAACACTTGTTTTGCTATTCTGTGTTTCCCCAAGTCACCCGATAAAAAATGTACCTCACTTGCGTGGGTAGGCCTAATGCTCGCGACAGGAAACGCAACATGGACACATCACATTTTTACGTTGAAATCTGACATGTTTTTTGCAAAGTGCCTAGCTGTAGATTTTGGCCTCTAGCTCATCCGGCACCTAGGGAAACCTACCAAACCTGCACATTGTTGAAAACTAGATACCTACGGAAATCCAAGATGGGGTGACTTGTTGGGTTCTCTCCAGGTTCTGTAACCCAAACCCTTTGCAAACCTCAAAATTTGGCCAAAAAAACACATTTTCCTCACATTTCGGTGACAGAAAGTTCTGGAATCTGAGGGGAGCCACAAATTTCCTTCACCCAGTGTTCCCCTAAGTCTCCTGATAAAAACGGTACCTCTCTTGTGTGGGTAGGCCTAGCGCCCGCGACAGGAAATGCCCCAAAACACAACGTGGACACATCAAATTTTCCCAAAGAAAACATACCTGTTTTTTGCAAAGTGCCTAGCTGTGGATTTTGGCCTCTAGCTCAGCCGGCACCTAAGGAAACCTACCAAACCTGCGCATTTTTGAAAACTAGACACCTAGGGGAATCCAAGATGGGGTGACTTTTTCCTCACATTTCGGTGACAGAAAGTTCTGGAATCTGAGAGGAGCCACAAATTTCCTTCCACCTAGCATTCCCCCAAGTCTCCCAGTGCCCCAAAAGACTATTTGGACACATCACAATTATCAAATACTAAAGTACCTGTTTTTGCTGGGGGGACCTGTGTTTTTGGTCCTGGGCTCAGCAGCCATATAGGGAAACCTGCCAACCCAAACATTTCTGAAAACTAGACACCCGAGGGAATCCAGAGAGGTATGACTTGCGTGGATCCCCCAATGTTTTCTTACCCAGAATCCTCAGCAAACCCCAAATTTAGCTAAAAAAAATCACATTTTTAACACATTTCTGTGTGGGATCGCTGCACGGGACAAATTTCCTACCACCCAACGTTCCCCTCAGTCTCCTGATAAAAATGATACCCTGTGTGTTTACGTGGGCCAAGTGCCTGTGACAGGGAAGAGCCAAAAAGAACCAAAGCGGGTCCAAAAGGGCAGTTTGAAAAAAACATTTTTAGGCTCACAAGTGGGTCAAAATTTTAGATGAGACAATGCTAGGTGGTAGGAATTTTGTGGATTCCTGTAGATTCCAGAAGGTTGCATCACAAAAATGTGGATAAAATATGTGTGATTTCCAGCAAGGTTGGAGGTTTGCAGGGCATTGTGGGTAAGAAAATGGTGTGGGATGAATGTGAAGCACACCATCATGGACTCACTCAGATGTTTTGTTTTCAGATGTGTCTAGGTCCTGTGGAGTTTTGTACATGGCAGCGTCCAAAAGTGCCAAAAAGTGCAGTCTCACCATTTCAAGTGGGACGATTTTGAGAGCTAGCCAAGCTCTCATGGCCCATATGTAAAGCCAAAACACAAAATAATCAAATGTCCTCATGCTTGCCATGGAATAAGATGTTTTAGTGTACGGGGGAGAGCTGAAAGACTTTTACCCCCTACAGTTGGGGTGGGGGCATAACCATGCCCATACTGGTTGGTAGCCACCACCACACAATTTTTGTTTTTTAATTCCCTGGCATCTAGTAGACTTTCTGCCCCCCCGGGCTGTGGATCAGGGTAATTGCCCCATCTGCCCACTGGTGGGCGGAACAACTTTGGCCCCATTTATTTGGAATGGAGGTATGGCCATACCCTCACCCTCTTATTTAGGAAAAAAATCTTCCCTGGTCTCTGGTGGGCTTTCTGCACCCAGAGATGGGCCTTCCTAAAATAGGTTGATCTGCCTCCATGGGGGGCAGATATGGCGGCCAACAGTAATATGCCCACATGGGGAGCGACCCTTGCCCAAGGGGCTGCCCCCCCAAACAAAACACACACACATATACACACACCAATCACTGGAGCTTAAGTGGTTTCTGCCCCCTCAGGAGCAGATCAGCCTAATAGAAATAGGCCGATCTGCCCCCCAAGGGGAGCAGAAATGGCCTAAAATAAATTTGCCCTCCAGGGGAACGACCCTTGCCTAAGGGGTCGCTCCCTGTGCGTGAAATTGATGCAAAAAATAAAAATCCCTGGTGTCTAGTGGTTTCTGCCCTCCTTGGGTGGAGATTGGCCTAATAAAAATAGGCTGATCTGCACCCAAAGGGGTAAGAAATGGACTAAATACAATTTTCCCCACAGGGGAGCGGCCCATGCCTAAGGGGTCACTCCCCATACATAAAAACATAAAGTAAACAAAAAAAAATATATCCCTGGTGTCTAGGGGATTCTGCCCCCCCCCCCCTGGGTCAGATAGGCCTAATTATAATAGGCTGATCTGACCCCAGGGGGGCAGAAAAGGCCTAAAAATATTTTGCCCCACTGGGGAGGGGCCCTTGCCCAAGGGGCCGCACCCCTTATGCGTAAGTATAAAAAAAAAATCCCTGGTGTCTAGGGGGTTTCTGCCCCCCTGGGGGCTGAAATGGCCTAAAAATAATTTGGCCCCCTGGGAAGTGGTCTCCTTACCCAAGGGGCCGGTCCCCTTATGAGTAAGTATCAAAAAAAAATATTTCCCTGGTGTCTAGTGGGCATTTCAGCTGTCTGATCGCATGAAATGCTTTCAGAGACATGAAATGAAAGGCCTTTCCTTTCATGCCTCTGCCTGCCCCCTCCTCCCGGATGGGAGGTGATCTCTAATGAGGTCAGCACGCGATTCCCCTTCCAGCCCTGCCTCTGGGGGTGGGGGGTTGGCCCTTGGGGAGCGCCAGCACTTCCCCCGAGGGTCTATACCAGGACATAGTGATTACGTCTGCGGTGCCTCAGCGCCGCGCCACCGGACGTAACCACTACGTCCTTAGCGGGGAACAGGTTAAATGCTTCAAAATGAAACTTCAAAATATCCTAATCTGCCACATCTATCATTAGAAAGTGGGTAGCTTCACATAATTAGATCTATACTTGAGTCCTCATGTCACGAAGGCTACCGCAGATTGCTCCGGTATTTGCTGTGATACTAAGGCCCATATTTATACTTTTTGGTGGAAACCTGCGCTAACACAGGTTTACACCAAAAAGTATAGCGCCATTCCTAGATGCCGGCCTGGTGCCATATTTAAGGAATGCCGCTACCCGGTGCTAAGGCCCTGTTAGCGTCCTTTTAAAGGATGCTAACAGGGCCGGGGAGGCGTAGAAGGAACCGGGGCTTGTGTGCCAAATTATGGCGCTACGCTGTTTAGAGGCAAAACAATTGCCTCTAGGCAGTGTAGCGCCAAGTCAGGACCCCCGAGCGGTGTTGGACAAAAAACAAATATATACTCACCTGAACTTACCTTGGATGGGTCCCCCATCCGTACATGATCTCCTGATGTGCGAAGGAGTGGCTGGGGGTGTCCCTGGGGACAGGGAAGGGCACCTTTGTTCAATTTCCATGGTATCCAACCATGGAAATCTGCCTGCAGGTCCCTTTACGCCTCCCCCTTCCCAGGTGTTAAATAAGGGCGCTAAGCAAGCTTAGCATCTTTATTTAAGGCCCCCATCCCCCTGTGCTGGATTTTAGCATGGGGGATAAATATGGCACAAAGGCCATATCGTCCTTTTCTGGACTGGAACGCCTACCTTGCATCTCATTGATGCAAGGTAGGTTTTCCCCTCCAAAAAATTACGCAAACTCCATGACTTTGCCAAAGTATAGATATGGAGTGCGGTTTGCGCTTGATTCGCATAAAAAAATGACGCTAATTCAGCGCAAGCTGAGTATGAATATGGGTCTAAGTTTTACTTTTTATGGGTAGAGAAGTGACCTCAATCTCGTCTCAAGAAAGGAAGGGGGCCATGGAACTATGTGGGGAAACAAACAGAAGTGTAAAGTTCCACTTGTTTGAAATGAATGAATCCTGCTGCCCGTGCAAAAAAACGATTTAGTAATTGGCCCGCCTCCATAATACACTCCCCTTACAAAGCCCAGGTGCAAAATTAAACAATCAGTCTCGTTTTATTGCTGATGAGAAGACATCCCTGTTGTGTGTTTGCTCATGACAAATGTTATGACATCTATAGGTTCCAAGTTCCAATATGGATAGCGAGGCTCGACTGGTGACAGTTGGAGACTCGGTGTCTGAGGAGCGTGTGCCCTGTTTCCTGTACCACTGTACTTGCATTAAAAAGAAGAATCCTTAGACACCTACTGTCTCATATACATTTGTGAGGATTGTGTCCACTACAATTTGGCGATGAGCTGGTTTGTGAGCCCACCCATGGTCTTCCAGGAGGAGAATCCTCATTGGTGATGTCAGGATCAGCATTTGTGGCTCATTCTGAGCAATTCTCATCAGATCATCATAGCACAGCAGTCAGAGCTTGCCGATGCCGGTAGGAAGGAAGGATTTTACTTTGTTTTTGGGCCGAGTATTCCTACCATTATACTACACGTGGATACGTACGTGAAAAACACGCTGCAGCGTCATTATTGAGGTCGGTGTCCATACGCTTCCTACGTAACGTGGCGGCCATCTTTAATTGTCGTTACCAGGACAACATAGATGCTTTTCAAGAGGAGTTTATAACCCTTGGAAAGACGTGATGCTTAAACAAAACGCATTAATAAGCGCTGGTTAGACGCCTTGGTGAACGTGTTGCTAGGCGTCTAGGCATTACAGGAAGTACAGAAAAGAGGTGAAAAAACACATGTGTAACATGGAAACATAATTAAGTTTCCCTTACAGAAAAAAAAGAAAAAAAGAGGAAGGGTTACAAAGGGATCATTTAAGTTACAGGGAAAAAAATATGTACAGATTGTATCTCACCTTTGTACTGTGCAATATGGCTCAGCAAAATTTCACTATCAATCCACCACAAGCATTTTGGTCCACAGGAAATGAACCAATCCTAAAATGGGTGGAATGGAAAGACTATTTTTTAAATTATATATGTACAGTTGATGAAGATAATAAAATGACATCAGAACAAAAGAAAAGAATTCTTCTGCACTCGTTAGGTCCTCTTGGATTAAAACCGTACAACAAAATGCCAAACATTTCTGCAAGTGGGGATTTGAGTGTTTTTAATGCTGCTCTACAAGAATTTGATAAATATTTTGCACCAAAGGTTTGCATGGTTATTGTCAGATATGCATTTTTTCAGCAGAAACAAGGTAAAGAAGAGTCTGTGAATGATTATGTGGCGAACTTTTAAAAAATAGCAATTGACTATAAATTAGGTGCAATCCAAGATGATTTGATAAGGGACCAACTTGTTATGCATACCAGTAATCAAACCATTCAAGAAAGGTTGTGGATTAATGGAGATTCACCATTGGAGGATATCTTAGCAATTGTATGAAAGGCGGAGATATCGGGAAGGTGTGCTTCGGAACTTAAGCAATCTGATGAAGGAAGTGAATGACTTTATAAGGTGACAAACCGGAAACAAGTGAAGGAACAGAGAACAAAGTCACAATGAAAAATATGATAATAGTGAAAGAATATGTTATACGTGCAACAGCAAAGAACATTTAGCATACACTAAAAGGTACCCCACGTTGAAACAGAGGTGTAGTAATTGTTGCATCAATGGACATTTTGCAAGAGTGTGTAGAAGGAAAAGTAAAACTGTGAAATGCATATATGATGACAGGAGTCAGAGTGGAAGTGATGAGGCTTAAAAAACACATACTCAGGAAATGCTGGAAGTGTACCAGGTAAGTTTAATATAAATGACAATAGTGCGAAGGGCAAACCTGTATGTGAAATGGAAATTGGTCATGTTCCTATTATGCGATACGTGGATTCAGGGTCACCTTTTCCCATAGTCAACAAAGAAGTGTGGAGAAGGAATGTTGTTGAGAAAATTGGTACACAATTGTTGCGACCGGACATAAATCCTGAAAGTTATACTGGCAAAAAAATTGATCTGTTGGGGTTCAGATGGTTACTATTTTAATTTAAGAATAGGAATGCTAGGGCAAAACTTTATGTGGCTAAAAGCGGACCATCGGTTCTTGGATGGAAGAATTTACATATTGTGTTGGACCCAAATAGAGAAAGAGAAAGTATTGGTGATGAATGACAGAGGTTTTTTTTATGTGGAAATGGAGAACAAGTTCCCAAAGGTGTTCAGTAAACAATTTGGAAATTTGAATGAATTTGAACATGATATTGCGCTAAAAGGTGATGCTGTGCCGAAAATACAAAAATTGGGAACTGTACCGATAATGATAAGGGACGATGTATAAAGGGAACTAGACAAAGTGGTACAAATGGATGTTTTTGAACCCATTTAGAGCTCAGAATGGATTTCACCAATGGTAGTGGCTCTACACAGCAATGGGAAAATGTGTCTATGTATAGACTTGCGTCATTAGAACAATAACATTATTGTTGATCATTTTTCATTACCAAAAATCACAGAAATGGTCTCAAGTCTTAAAGAGGCAAAAATGGTTCTCAACAATAGACTTAACTGCAGCCTATCATCAAATTTCGCTTTCTCAAGGCAAAGGAAACTCACAGCATTAATTACACCTTTTGGGTGTTTCGCATTAAAATTAGGCTGTTTGGCCTGGCATCGGCTGCTGTTGTGTTTCAGTGTATAATGCATAAGTTATTTGGGAAGGTGAAGGGATTGATGTTCTTTCAGGATGATATATTGGTGTTTGGAGAGAACAAGGAAGTACATGATGAGACACTACAGAATGTGTTAGGAGTGTTAAAAGACAAGGGTCCAACAGTGGAATTGATTAAATGTAAATTTGCCAAAAGGAGTGTAAATTGTCTAGGACATGAAATCAATGATGAAGGAGGGAAACCTAAATCATATTTTATTGATGCCATTGTTAATGCACCAGCACCTCTCAGCAAAGATGATGTTAGGTCATTCCTGGGGATGGCTGAATATTGTGCAAAATTCATTCAAAATGTCACGGAAAAAGTTTACAGCATATGACTTTTACTTAAAAAGAATGTGAAATTTGTGTGGAATTCACAATGTGAGGAGGAATTTGTTAGAATTAAAAAAGAACTAAGTAACGTAGCTCATCTAGGAAGTTTTGATCCTAAGTTAGACTGTTTTATGACAACGGATACCAGTAACAGGGGTCTAGGTGCTGTTCTGTCACAAAAAGATAACAAATGCAAATAAACTATTATTTTGTTTGCTTCCAGGCCTTTATCACCATCACAGGAGAAATATCCCATCATAGAAAAGGAGCCATTGGCCTGCTCATGGGCCTTAGAGCATTTTCGTACGTTTGTGTGGGGGAAGACTGTCACCATCAAATGTGATCATAAACCTCTTATCAAATTACTTTTGATAAGAGGTGTGTGTCCGCCTCAGCGAGAATTGCAAGGTTATCCATGAGAATGAAGGATTACATGTACCGCGTAGTGTATGTACCTGGTAAAAATAATTGTGTCGCTGACTTTTTGTCTAGGATGCCTAGTTTGATAGAAAAATGTGAGGAGGACACATGGAATGATTTTACAGTGACTGTGATACATGACTCTGGTAAGCCGGCCATCAAGAAAGCGTATTGGGAGAGGGAGATGGAAAAAGATACTGTGTTACAGTTAGTTTTGAAATATCTATTAAAAGGTTGGCCTATAAAGGATCAGTTATCTCAGTTGTTTAGACATTTTTGGGAGGTTAGGTCTGAACTTTCAGTGGATAGGGAGATCATTGTCAGAGGTAAGAAGATTATTCCTCCTTGTGGGCTGTGGGAAGCAATTTTGGGACTCTGCCATGAGGGGCATTTTGGTATTGTCAGAACCAAATCTATTGTAAAGGTTTTATTTTGGGGGCCAGGGATAGACAAGACTACTGAGAGGTTTGTGAAGTGTGTTCTACGGCTGATAAGAGTCTGCGTACTTGGAGACCACCTATGGATCAAAAGCTCTTGCCTAAGCAACCTTGGGAATGTGTGGCACTGGATTTATAGGTCCTGTAGGGGAGTCTCAAGATTATGTAATTGTATTGATGGATTTATTCCCTTAGTGGCCGATGGTTGACATAGTTGAAAAGGCAAACACTGCTACAGTTTTGGAATTTTCAGACAGGACGTTCGGGTCGGAAGGAATTCCTGCATCACTGTTGAGTGACAATGGTGTCCAATTTGTTTCTAACACAGCTAAAACACACTCTGAGAGAGGGGGTATAAAACATAAGACTACTTCTTTTTATAATCCCAGTGGGAATGGCACTGTAGAAAGATTCAACAGGGTTATCAAGGGAGTTATTCAGAGTGCCATTAAGCAATGGTGTGACTGGTACACTGCTGTACGAAAAGCGGTCTGGGTGTATAGGATTACGGAGAATGATACCACAGGGTTGACCCCTTTTGTGATAATGAGGGGACAGAAACCAAGATGCAAATTTAGTCCTGCATGGTTGGCGAATGCTGAAGTTGAACACTGGTCTCCTGACTTGGTAAGGTATAGCTTAGGAAAAACAAAAGCATATTATGATAAAACACATAAAACACATGGGCCCGTATTTATACTTTTTTAGCGCTGCATTTGAGCCTCTTTTTGACGGAAAAACTTCGCAAACTTACAAAATACAATTGTATTTTGAAAGTTTGCAGCGCTTTTGCGTCAAAAAATGACGCAAACGCGGCGCTAAAAAAGTATAAATATGGGCCATGGTGTTAAACAGGTCAGTATTGAGGTGAGTGACTGGGTTCAGGTAAAAAAAAAAAAACATAAAGTCAAAAAAAGGGGAGAGTCAATATTTTGACCCAGAGCAAGTGATAGAAGTCTTGCATAACGCTCTTAAACTAGGAAATGTCAAAGTATTGAGTTTTAAACGTGTGTCTTTGCATTCAAAAGGACAGCAGAGGGAAGGCAGTGAAGTAAATGCGCGAGAGATGATGGAAGGAAGGAAGACCTCAGATTGGTTGGAAGATAATGTAGAGCCTGTGGAAAGAGGAAATGTGAGGGATGAGACAACAAGTATTAGTCATGAGGATAGTATTTGTGAGTATGAAGATAATTTAAAGAGAAGTGGCCAGGAACCTGTTGATGAGGAACTGAAGGGTAGGAAAAGGAAAGTAATATTTCCTAGTTGGTTGAAGGATTTAGTTGTGGGGTACACCTCAGACATTCAGGGTCCAGTATAGTAACTTATAGCTACATGCGTAGTTGTATGTTTTTTTTTATGTCATATTAATTTCATTGTTATTTCTACAAAGATGATTTTAAGTTTGTTAAAGTTTATTAAGGAGGAAGATGTGTTGGGTGTGACTTGTGTTGTTTTTTTTATATAGTTTTTTTTCATAGTCTTAACTCCTATAGGTTGTTGTTAAGTTTTATCTTTAGGTTCTGTGAGGGGATATCAAATTATAATTGTTAATAAAAAGGGGAGGATATGTTGTGTGTTTACTTATGACAAATGTCATAACATATATAGGTTCCAAATTCTGATATGGATAGCGAGACTCGACTGGTGACAGTTGGTGTCTGAGGAGCGTGGCGCCCTGTTTCCTGTACTGTTGTACTTGCATTAGAAAGAAGAATCATTATACACCTACTGTCTCATATCCATTTGCGGGGATCCTGACCACTACAGTACCCTAAATCTAAAAAGGGTGGTGACGTTAGATCACACATTACAATCGGCTCACAATCACAATTCACATCACTGCTCTGATAACCAATATCAAAACGTGAAAGGCGAGCACTGGATTGTTAAAGGACCTCGGTAGCTTAACAAGAGTCTTAAAGACGTCAGCCGTGCAGATATACATCTCAGAAAGACTACCAAGCTACAAAAACACTGAAGCAAACTACAACATAACCAGTACGGTAGGCAGCTGCCACAAGCAGCAGTAACACATGCCACGTCTGCTCCGCGCTATCCTTCAAGCAAGCTCATTTCGATGATCTTTTCAAAGTCCTACATAAAAAAATATATATATATATATATTACACTGTTAGAAGACTGATAGTAGCTGTCAGAGAACACAGGATTTTGTTCTCAGAAAATGTTGTTCTAGAGGCCTATCTCCCATTGTGTAGAAAAATGCAAGTAGCGCGGATTAGTAAACCAGGTGACAGTTCTCCAGTCTTAACACGAGGCACTTAATTCATTCTTGGCAGACCAAACACTTGGCATCAGCGGCGCGCCTTGGGTTCCTGCCTATTCAAGGAGCAGTATTCATGTTTTTATTTCGTGAGCTATGAATGACAATTATTCAGGAGTGGCAAAGCTACCTCAGTGACTGAGTCACCCAGAGCGAGCGAAATAAAAATACGCGCGCAGTCCCTTGAAGTCATGTGTTCCGTTTATTCAGCGGTAGGGCGGAGGCGGAGCAGGGAGGTAGATCAACAAGGCCCTCTTAACTGTGTTTATTCAGACGTACTTTTTCATAAAAACCAACTTGGATTTTATTAGCGTTCACTTTCACTTCCATGAGGCTGATGACATAAAAAGGAAACGCATGTTTTTAATGCATGCGCGCGCTTTTACCGTATGTCATCAAGGCAGGGTTGTGTATCCTGCGGGGGAAAGTACTTGAGTATATGTGATGACAATCACGCTGCACCCGCTTTGGGTAAATACGGTATGCGGTAGGCGAAAGCCACTTTTTTCCCACTAGACTTGTGAGCGGCACCGACGCCACCTTAATATTTACAGGAAACACTGAGTGTAATGTTTGCAGCTGAAAGTTACTGACCAATCGACTGGCAGCACGACCAGACAGTGTTAATTATACGCATGTAGCACAGTAGTTTTTCAGTCCATCATAATGTAAAAACAAGACTCCCCTTTCTGAAATTTCTTAAATGCGCTGAGCAGGCGTGTGCGCCTAGCCCTGCCTATGGAAGGTTGAGTAATTCAAAAGCTAGGTCTGTGGAATTCAAGGAGAGGAGGAAGCTCTGATGTGGAGTGCCACCCTTTGGAAGCAATGTAAGAGAACACTTGTCCTCCTGATCTGGTTGTGTGTGTGTGTGTGGGGGGATGTGTGCAAGTAGGAGTACTGCAGAAGGAAGGTGTCTGAGTGTGGTGGAAAGAGATGCAACTGTTTAGCTTGGTGGGGCCTGTTCTATAGTGCCTTTAATGTGTGTGTTAGGAGCTTGAATTGATTGTTTTTTTGTATCCGGAGCTAGTGTATTTCCCTGAGATGCATGTGATTTAAGTTATGTGTGGGAGGTCGAGGATGAGTGTGGCTGCCGAGTTCTGGATCGTTTGTAGTCTTCTAGGGAGTTGCTTGCTGATCCCGGTGAATAGAGTGTTCCCATAGTCCAATTTGCTGGTGACTAAGGTGTGAGAGACAGTTTTTCTGGTGTTGTTTGGGAGCCATTTGAAGAACTTCTTCAGCATCTTCAGGGTGTGGAAACAGGATGCAGTGATGGCGTTGACTTGTGCAGTTTGTTGTCAATGATTATTCCAAGGTTTCTACCATAGTTTCTGGGCATGGGTCAGAGTTTGGCCAGCCAACAGTTTGTGTCCCTTGCTGAGGTGTTCTTGCAGAAGATCACTCCATCTGTCTTGTCAGTGTTGAGCTTGAGGCAGTAGGCTTTCATCCAGTTAGTGACTTCAGTAAGGCAGGCACTGAACTTGTTTCTTATGTTGAGGGTCTTGTCTGAGAGGGAGAGTATAAGTTGTGTGTCACCTGCGTAGGAGAGGATGTTGTGTTTGCGGATGATATTGGTTAGAGAGGTCATGCATGTGTTGAAGAAGGTGGTACTGAGAGATGAATCTTGAGGCACTCCAGAGATGAGTTTGCAGGCTTCCCATGAGTAAGGTCTTCTATTCGTTAAGAAGGAGCAGATCCAGCAGAGAGCAGGTCCTTGTTTTCCAATCTTGTATAGGGAACTGATGAGGATGGGATGTGAGACAGTGTTAAATGCTACAGAGCGGTCCAGGAAAGTGAGGGTTGCCATGTCTTCTCTGTCAAGAGTCATGTGTATGTCGTCTGTGGCAGCAAGGAGTGCTGCTTTTATACTGTGTTTGGGCCTTAATCCAGACTACCTGTTGTCAAGGAATTAGTGGTTGCTGAGGTGGTCAGTGAGGTGTTGGTTCATTAGTTTCTCTAAGACCTTTGCCTGGTATGGTAGGAGTGAAATGGGTCTGTAGTTGGAAAGCATGACTGGGTCAACGGATCGTTTCTTGAGCAGAGGCATGATTTTGGTATGTTTCCAAATGTTAAGGAATGTGGCTGAATTGATGGAGACGTTAAAGATGGGTGTTAGTGCTTCAACCATCTGTAGGAGTCCTTTGGTGAAGATATGGTGGAGGCAAAGGTCAGATGGAGTTACCAAGTGGATGGTCCTCATGGTAACAGGATTTCAACAGTGGTGATCTGTCTAGGTCATAGTTTCTGGCTTTTCGAATGTGTTGTTGTTTGAGGAGACGCATCTGGCGGTGTGGGTGGGTTCAGTAACTTGCTACATGTGAGGCTAGGGTTTCTGGGATTTTCTAGAAGGCCATAGAGTTTGGGTCAGTGAGGTCTTCTAGGTGAAAATTAGGATCTCCAGGAAGACTGAAGGTGCTGGCTTTGATGATGAGAGGTGCAACAAAATCCATGACGTCACTGGCGAAATTGGCATGAGGTCCTTGTGGTTCCAAACCAAGGAGAAGTTGGCTGTGATGCATATCTTAAACATAAGATGTTCCATGCAACTGGTTGGGGTATCTGAGTAGGTGGTGCAGCTGATGGTCTCTTTGAATATCATGGTGACTCCACTTCAAGGCTTGTGCTGAAGATCTTGCCTAACAAACTTGTATGCAGCAAGTATGATTGTAGTTATGTCCGGTGCCAAGGTGAGGATTTACCTATGTTTCCATGAGAAAGAGCAGGTCCAGAGAGTGGCCATGCAGTAGGTCCCATATTTTCATGGCGTGTTTGGTGAACGAGGGGTTGTTGAGAAGCATGAATGTGAATGTGGAGACTTGTGCAATGTTTGGTCTGTGTGAGCATGAATGGGTGGCTGGTTTGAGTGAGTGTAAACATGTGTGGTGCTGGGTGGTGTTGGTGCAGAAGTGGTAGGTGTACGGTGTGGGAGAATGCATGAGAACCTTCAGGAAGTTCATGTTGTGTACATACAGCATGGAGTTCATGGAGGAGCACAGCAGGATGGAACAGTGGAGCTTAAGGCAATTGGATGCCTGTTGTCCAATATAGAATCAGTTGGTCTTAATTCAGGATTGAACTGTGGAGCAGAATGACAGGCCTGGAAAGACTAAAAGTAGTTAACAAGAATAGTTTAAAAGAGGGATTTAGAGCCGAACAGGGAGAAAAATGTAATTATTTGATTAATGAATGGGGGATTTGAAGTCAAATCAGTGTATTAGTTTGATGCAAGAGACAAACATTACTGGTGTGAATGATGGCATGGCTAAGGGTGCAAAATACAAGTTTGTGTCTGCCCTCGGGCAGCGCATGATAGGGCACACTTTCCCTGTTAGCGCATATCACATATTTAATGGTGTGCAATGGGGCAAACAGGAAATCTGTAATAGTGCCTAGGTGGCCAAATGCCAAGGCTGCATAGTCTTAATTCTATCTCAGACTTCTTTATTCCACTGTATACATTTTCTAGCTCTCGAGCTAACTCTTGCAGTTGGCTTTCATCTCTTTCTTTACCTGTCCCTTTTCTGCCTTTCTCTCGCTCACTCTGGGTCAAAGTCTGATGATGGTAAATAAGTCACAGGTCCCAAAATAAGTGTTATGGTCCATCACCTGCAAACCATGTGCACCCACTGATACAAATTAAGCAGTGATTTGAATACATGATGATAAGCATATTGTGACTGTCAAAGAGTTACAGAATGTTGCAATGAAAGATGTTTCACTCACACTGTAAGATAAATGTGAATTGGCTACCTTGACCTAATTTGCTAATTCTGTTTTACATAATTTAGTAGTATTAATTTTTACTGTGGTACTAGCAGTATCATTGCATAGTACAAACACAAAGTATCAAATACTGTTCCAGGTAGGTATTCATAAACCAATCAAATCCTTAAAAACTGGAACATGAATTGTAGTCTTACTATACATAGAATCCCGTAAAAAGTCAATTTGTGATTGCTACTGATGGAAAGTCCCTTGTTACCTGGGGGATACTGCTCTGAGACATTCTGAGTAGCCTGATATTTCCAGCCTGGGGTAACTGGATCTGAAAACACCAGGGGCCGCATTATGAATACTGTGCATTTTTCCTGTTTGTGCCATGGCGCACCTTTCAAAAGGTGCACCAGGCGCAAACAGGGACATTGTGCTATATTACTAAGAATGTGCTGCTCCAGGGCAGCCAAAACTCCTGCTGCCCTGGAGAAAGCACATTCAAATGAAAAACTGAGTAGCTGTTTCAAAGCTGCTCTGTGTTCCACAGTTCAAATGGCATGCTGCCCACACTTTCAAGAGGGGAAAGGGATCCTCTTGCAGGTGGGTGCAGTGAGTGACTGCACCTGCCTGAAAGGGGATGTTTAGGAGTCCATTGTACCTCCTTTCTCCTAATCAGAGGGCTATCTTTAGGAGGAGCACTGAAAGAGCACCACCTTTTTGTGGCTCTCTTTCAACGCAACTCCTAAAGGCATCTATGCCTCTGTCTATGCAATATGGCATGAGTGCAGAGGCAAAGCGATTCCTGCCTTTTCATGGGGCCATGCTGGTGCTACATGTGCGCCAGCTCTAGCAGTATTATGAGGTGACGCACAAGCATCTCTGTGCCTCTTCTGAAATACCAATGTGCTCCTGGAGCACACAAAGTGGGCACACATGCTTGATACACCCCCAAGGCACAATGTATGATATGGCTCCTGTACTGATAATCCCAGGCTCAGAAACACTGGACCTTGATATGGTGCTGCGCGGGTGGTGAGCAGCAGCTGCATCTACCTTTTCCCAATCTGCCTCTCCACAAACAGGCACCTGCAAATGCTTTCCCAGATCACCACTTGCCTGCTCTTCCCTCTGTCTGCCCCACCACCTATAGCATGGGCTAAACGAAAGCCCCCAAATCCATTTACCACCGGTGAAGGATGCAGATTGGCGTCTGTTATATTCCACACAATAGAGAAAAAACAAACAGATTTGGAATCAGCATTCCTAGGTCTGTGTATTAATCCCCATTTCGAAGATGTAGGTGTTGGGATACTGGCCAGAATTAGAAATTCCAGTCCTACATTTTCCCCATATTTAAATCCAGGACACAGATAACTAGGGCCTGAGTCATTTAGGCCCGTATTTATACTTTTTTTAGCGCCGCATTTGCGCCGCTTTTTGACGGCTAACGGCGCAAACCTACAAAATACAATGGTATTTTGCAAGTTTGCGCCGTTTTTGCGTCAAAATACGACGCAAATGCGGCGCTAAAAAAAGTATAAATACGGGCCTTAATGACTAAATTTAATTCCGGGTTCTCATTTCCTCTGCTTTCAGCGAATGTTGAGTCTTAGGCCCATATTTATACTTTTTGACGCTAAACTGCGCTAACGCAGTTTAGCGTCAAAAAGTTTTGCGCCGGCTAACGCCATTCTGAAGCGCCATGCGGGCGCCGTATTTATTGAATGGCGTTAGCCGGCGCAAGCAGACCGGCGCTGCCTGGTGTGCGCGAGAAAAACCACGTACACCAGGCAGCGCCGGCGTAGGGGGAAAATGGCGCATGGGCGTCTTAAAATGGGGCAAGTCAGGTTACGTCGAAAAAATCATCGTAACCCGACTTGCGCCATTTATTTTCGACGCCCATCCCCCATCAACATGACTCCTATCATTGTAAAGATAGGAGTCATGCCCCCTTGCCCAATGGCCATGCCCAGGGGACTTCTGTCCCCTGGGCATGGTCATTGGGCATAGTGGCATGTAGGGGGGCACAAATCAGGCCCCCCTATGCCAAAAAAAATTATTAAAAAAAAAAAAAAATTACTTACCTGAACTTACCTGAATGTCCCTGGGGTGGGTCCCTCCAGCCTGGGGTGTCCTCCTGGGGTGGGCAAGGGTGGCAGGGGGGGTCCCTGGGGGCAGGGGAGGGCACTCTGGGCTCATTTTGAGCCCACTTGTCCCTTAACGCCATGCCTGACCCAGGCGTTAAAAAGCGGCGCAAATGCGCCGTTTTTAGCCACGCCCACTCCCGGGCGTCTCTTTTGCCCGGGAGTATAAATACCACGTAAAGGCCTGGGAGTCATTTTTTAGACGGGAACGCCTCCCTTGCATATCATTAACGCAAGGAAGGGGTTCACGCAAAAAAATGACGCACATTCCGGGAACTTTGGCGCTAGACGCCTCTAACGCCATAGTATAAATATGGCGTTAGTTGGCGTTAGTTTAGCGTCGAATTTGCGTCGAAAAAAACGACGCAAATTCGGCGCAAACGGAGTATAAATACGGCCCTTAGCACGCAAAGTGACAATTAGGAATGGCCAGAGATGAAGCTGCCATTTTCAGCATACATGTGGATTAGCATTATGTGTGAATAACCCTTTGGGATCCTTTGGGGTCTCCCATAACATCCAGAAGAAAGACAACTGCTTTTAACCAAATCAAGAAACCGTCAAGTCTGCATTATAAGTCCCACGTACAAGGGTGGCTCCATGTCTGATACAACAAGTACACCGCCTTCATCAACAAACGTGAAAAGGTTCCAGGTTTTTGGGAAGTAATGTCCAATCACCACTTGGCATTTGTGGTATCCTCGTACTCATTATATAGTTTACTTACCTTGTGAGTAGCACAAGGTTGCAGTTTATTGTTTCTGCATGTTGTTAGCTTACCTGGTAAGTAGCTGTTGTATTCTGTATTCAATTGTTTAGTTTTGAACAGCCGTTCTGTTGTTCTGCTTAGCAGTGCAGCTAGTCATGCCCTCTGCTCCTGGGGACCATTTTTAAAGAAAGAGTAAAGGTCTATATCAGTGTTCCTGTTTCAATTTGGCGATGAGGAGAACTAGTCCCCAGCTGTGTATATTCACCACGAGAACAAATCCGTCCATCCCTGTTGTAGGTAGACGGCTCTGTGCTGCTGTGGATTATGCTCCTTGCTGGTTTGCTCCAATGAGGTTGTGCCATTCGCCAATTTCAGAACACGGGTGTGCATACTTCAACGTTCTGCTCCTTAAATTTTTCTCTCCCTGATGCTCAAGACATTCGCAAACCTATCCCCAGCCATTCATTCGTTCGGTAGTGCCTGTATGTATTAATCTGCTGTGAGCCACCCAGCTCAAACATGCCAACACCTTTCATTAGAACCTGTTCATAACACTGCAATTTTTCCAACCGATGTAAGCCATCTGGCTTCAACGTTCGTACCTGCTGCCATTTTCTTCAAAATGCCTCCTAATTTTTAGCGCATCAGCTCTACTTGTATTGTTTAGTGGTGTTTTTAAGAATGCCATACATTTACTTAATCATCTGCTTTGCTGCCTGAGACATTTTCACTGCATGCAGTGTACCCCCGTCTCTTCTCAGGTATTGTTTTTAATATTTATTTTACCTCTGACTACTGCTACCATCATATTTTTCAAGATGCAGCAGTGTTACACTTCTCAACGTCTACTGCTTCTGAATCCTGGTAATCAACTCATGAAGTGGAGTAAGTGGTTAGGGTTATTTAATAATTTTATGGTGGCTATTGATGGCAATTCATTTCCGACTGCTAGGAAGAAAGACTTAGGCCCATATTTATACTTTTTGACGCACAACTGCTCCAACGCAGTTGTGCGTCAAAAATTTTACCGCCGGCTAACGCCATTCCAAAGCACCATGCGGGCGCCTTATTTATTGAATGACGTTAGCCGGCGCTGCGGACTGGTGTGGGTAAAAAAAAATGACTCACACCAGGCAGCGCCGGCGTAGGGGAAAATGGAGGTTGGGCGTCAAAAAATGGGGCAAGTCAGGTCTGAGGCAAAATTCAGGCCTCAACCCGATTTGCGCCTTTTTTTTTTACGCCCAACCTCCATTCACATGACTCCTGTCTTAGCAAAGACAGGAGTCATGCCCCCTTGCCCAATGGCCATGCCCAGGGGACTTATGTAACCTGGGCATGGTCATTGGGCATAGTGGCATGTAGGGGAGCCCAAATCAGGCCCCCCTATGCCACAAAAAAAAGGAAAAAAAATACTTACCCCAACTTACCTCAACTTCTCTGGGATGGGTCCCTCCATCCTTGGGTGTCCTCCTGGGGTGGGCAAGGGTGGCAGGGGGTGTCCCTGGGGGCATGGGAGGGCACCTCTGGGCTCCTTCTGAGCCCACAGGTCCCTTAACGCCTGCCCTGACCCAGGTGTTAAAAAACGGCGCCCAGCCCCCTCCTGTGCGTCAAAATGACGTCAGAGTATAAATATGGGGCACAGGCCTTAAAGTCATTTTTTGGAAGGGAACGCCTACCTTGCATATAATTAACGCAAGGCTGGTTCCCCCTTCCAAAAAATGACGCACATGGTGGAACTTTGACGCCCGTGGGGTCGGACGTCAAAGTATAAATATGGGGCAGGGTTTGCGCCGATTGTGCGTCAAAAATTTTGACGCACATTCGGCGCAAACAGAGTATAAATATGCCCCTTATTGTTGAATCCTATTGGCACTGAGGCACAGGAAATCTTTGATGATCTACCTGTTTTACCTACACCTCAAGGAGTTCAAGCGAATGATGAGTTTACTGAGGCTTTGTATAGACTCAAGTTACACTTCACAGTTGAGCCACGCATTGTCATCAAACAATGTAACTTTTATTCAATATTTCAAATGCCCGCTAAACCTATTGAAAATTAATTGGCAACTTTGTGTATTTTGGCAATGACTAATGACTTTGGGATAATTACAGTGCAATACTTACTTGACCAAGTAATCATGCATTGCTACAATAAAAAGATCAGAAACAACTTCTCAGACATAAAAATCCATCTCTGGCAGAAGTTATTAATGTTAGCAAGGGGACTGACAGATCGATCAGATCATTTAAAGTATTAAATGAAGACAGTGGTAGCATGATTCACAATTCTAACAGAAACACGTTTAATAAAAACAAAAATTACTAAAACGGAGGCAAGGGAAAGTGTTCCAATCATGGTTCCAATGTTCATTTTAATAAATCTGTATGCCTAGCCAACAATAATGATTGCTTGAAGTGCGGCAAAATCAGTGTCATTCATGCCATTCAGGAAAGTAAATTGGAAGGTCGTACTAAAGGAGAGGTTGAGAGAGAGAACATGGTTCTTATTGTAGAGAATGCTGGTGTAGAAAATGCTTCTGCTATTGATAATGAGCCATATAACCCTCTCTGTTGTGAAGTCACCATCGATGGAGTTAAGACTGTCATGTTGGTTCAACTTTTTCCTTAATCTCTGATGAGTTTGTCAAAGAACAGTGGATAGACAGGAAATTAAAAAATAATGGCATCAATGAATTTAGCTACAGAAATTCCCTCATCACTATTTTGAGCTATTTTGTAGTTGCAATTTCCTTTGGGTCTCACACCATTTTAAGGAAGATCTATGTAGCTAGAAATAGGCAACATGTTTTTGGGTGGAGGCACCAAGACAATTTGAGACTGATATTGGATCTGTTAGCTGAGTTGCCAGTTTACTGTATGACCATTCATCAAGGCATTGAGGGACTTATTGATCAATTTCAAGAAGTGTTTCGTAAGGTTTATGGGGTCGTGAAAGGAGTCATACATAGGATTAAACTTAAGCCTGGTGCATCCCTTGTTCTGCTAAGTGCCAGGAAAAACCTCAGGTAATTACTTAAACAAACACAAAATGATGGTGTCATTGAAACAGTTGATGCTTCAGTGTGGGTTTCTCCCATAGTTTTAGTCAAAAAGAAACCTAATACGTTAAGGTTCTGTGTGGAATTAATCAATCAATCATGAATTTGTATGGTGCACTTATCAACCGTGAGGGTATCCAGGTGCTGTGTCTACTGCGTAGGTCTCAGATAGAGCTCAGTCAAAAAGCCAGGCCTTGAGCTGCTTTCTGACATCTTGGATTGAGGGAGAGGTCCTTAGGTGGATGGGGAGACTGTTTCAGGATTTTGCTGCCATGTAGAAGAAGACATGTCCTCTGTAAATGCTCCTGTGAATGCGGGATGTGTGGGCGAGGTAGAGGGAGGCAGAGTCCAGGTGTCTGGAGGGGTGGTGAAAGTTGTAGGAAGTACCATCTTGCCTGGCATGTTACCCCCATTTTTACTTATATGTATGTTTGTTTTTGCCTGTGTCACTGGGATCCTGTTAGCCAGGACCCCACTGCTCATGAGTTGTGCCCTGTATGTGTTCCCTGTGTGGTGCCTAACTGTATCACTGAGGCTCTGCTAACCAGAACCTGAGTGCTTATGCTCTCTCTGCTTTTAAAATTGTCACTGCAGGCTAGTGACTAATTTTACCAATTCTGATTGGCACACTGGAACACCCTTATAATTCCCTAGTATATGGTACCTAGGTACCCAAGGTATTGGGTTTCCAGGAGATCCCTATGGGATGCCGCATTTCTTTTGCCACCCATAGGGAGCTCAGATAATTCTTAGACCGGACTGCCACTGCAGCCTGAGTGAAATAATGTCCACGTTATTTCACAGCCATTTTACACTGCATTTAAGTAACTTATTAGTCACCTATATGTCTAACACTCACTTAGTGAAGGTTAGGTGCAAAGTTACTTAGTGTGAGGGCACCCTGGCCCTAGATTTGCATATGGCTGGGTCCAAACTGGGGTGGCATGGTGAGCAAAAAAACGATGGATTAAACCCAGATCTGTGACTGGGGGTGAGTGTCTGACAATGTTCAGCATTCCGTCCATCACTTGTTGTTTTTGCTTTGTCGCCCTAAGTGGGAAGGGTATACCCAGACGTGGGTCCCGTGCTTCCCATGCCACTGGATTCAAGCTAGCCTGGCTGATGAGGGGTGAAACCCCGAAACCGGTCCCAGGATGCTTGTTTCCGGTCCAGTGAGGACCTGGCTTGGCAGTTCGGGCTGGACTGTTCCCATGAGGAACAGGGTCAAGACTGATTTGCATATGGCTGGGTCCAAACTGGGGTGGCATGGTGAGCAAAAAAACGATGGATTAAACCCAGATCTGTGACTGGGGGTGAGTGTCTGACAATGTTCAGCATTCCGTCCATCACTTGTTGTTTTTGCTTTGTCGCCCTAAGTGGGAAGGGTATACCCAGACGTGGGTCCCGTGCTTCCCATGCCACTGGATTCAAGCTAGCCTGGCTGATGAGGGGTGAAACCCCGAAACCGGTCCCAGGATGCTTGTTTCCGGTCCAGTGAGGACCTGGCTTGGCAGTTCGGGCTGGACTGTTCCCATGAGGAACAGGGTCAAGACTGATTTGCATATGGCTGGGTCCAAACTGGGGTGGCATGGTGAGCAAAAAAACGATGGATTAAACCCAGATCTGTGACTGGGGGTGAGTGTCTGACAATGTTCAGCATTCCGTCAATCACTTGTTGTTTTTGCTTTGTCGCCCTAAGTGGGAAGGGTATACCCAGACGTGGGTCCCGTGCTTCCCATGCCACTGGATTCAAGCTAGCCTGGCTGATGAGGGGTGAAACCCCGAAACCGGTCCCAGGATGCTTGTTTCTGGTCCAGTGAGGACCTGGCTTGGCAGTTCGGGCTGGACTGTTCCCATGAGGAACAGGGTCAAGACTGATTTGCATATGGCTGGGTCCAAACTGGGGTGGCATGGTGAGCAAAAAAACGATGGATTAAACCCAGATCTGTGACTGGGGGTGAGTGTCTGACAATGTTCAGCATTCCGTCCATCACTTGTTGTTTTTGCTTTGTCGCCCTAAGTGGGAAGGGTATACCCAGACGTGGGTCCCGTGCTTCCCATGCCACTGGATTCAAGCTAGCCTGGCTGATGAGGGGTGAAACCCCGAAACCGGTCCTAGGATGCTTGTTTCCGGTCCAGTGAGGACCTGGCTTGGCAGTTCGGGCTGGACTGTTCCCATGAGGAACAGGGTCAAGACTGATTTGCATATGGCTGGGTCCAAACTGGGGTGGCATGGTGAGCAAAAAAACGATGGATTAAACCCAGATCTGTGACTGGGGGTGAGTGTCTGACAATGTTCAGCATTCCGTCCATCACTTGTTGTTTTTGCTTTGTCGCCCTAAGTGGGAAGGGTATACCCAGACGTGGGTCCCGTGCTTCCCATGCCACTGGATTCAAGCTAGCCTGGCTGATGAGGGGTGAAACCCCGAAACCGGTCCCAGGATGCTTGTTTCCGGTCCAGTGAGGACCTGGCTTGGCAGTTCGGGCTGGACTGTTCCCATGAGGAACAGGGTCAAGACTGATTTGCATATGGCTGGGTCCAAACTGGGGTGGTATGGTGAGCAAAAAAACGATGAATTAAACCCAGATCTGTGACTGGGGGTGAGTGTCTGACAATGTTCAGCATTCCGTCCATCACTTGTTGTTTTTGCTTTGTCGCCCTAAGTGGGAAGGGTATACCCAGACGTGGGTCCCGTGCTTCCCATGCCACTGGATTCAAGCTAGCCTGGCTGATGAGGGGTGAAACCCCGAAACCGGTCCCAGGATGCTTGTTTCCGGTCCAGTGAGGACCTGGCTTGGCAGTTCGGGCTGGACTGTTCCCATGAGGAACAGGGTCAAGACTGATTTGCATATGGCTGGGTCCAAACTGGGGTGGCATGGTGAGCAAAAAAACGATGGATTAAACCCAGATCTGTGACTGGGGGTGAGTGTCTGACAATGTTCAGCATTCCGTCCATCACTTGTTGTTTTTGCTTTGTCGCCCTAAGTGGGAAGGGTATACCCAGACGTGGGTCCCGTGCTTCCCATGCCACTGGATTCAAGCTAGCCTGGCTGATGAGGGGTGAAACCCCGAAAGCGGTCCCAGGATGCTTGTTTCCGGTCCAGTAAGGACCTGGCTTGGCAGTTCGGGCTGGACTGTTCCCATGAGGAACAGGGTCAAGACTGATTTGCATATGGCTGGGTCCAAACTGGGGTGGCATGGTGAGCAAAAAAACGATGGATTAAACCCAGATCTGTGACTGGGGGTGAGTGTCTGACAATGTTCAGCATTCCGTCCATCACTTGTTGTTTTTGCTTTGTCGCCCTAAGTGGGAAGGGTATACCCAGACGTGGGTCCCGTGCTTCCCATGCCACTGGATTCAAGCTAGCCTGGCTGATGAGGGGTGAAACCCCGAAACCGGTCCCAGGATGCTTGTTTCTGGTCCAGTGAGGACCTGGCTTGGCAGTTCGGGCTGGACTGTTCCCATGAGGAACAGGGTCAAGACTGATTTGCATATGGCTGGGTCCAAACTGGGGTGGCATGGTGAGCAAAAAAACGATGGATTAAACCCAGATCTGTGACTGGGGGTGAGTGTCTGACAATGTTCAGCATTCCGTCCATCACTTGTTGTTTTTGCTTTGTCGCCCTAAGTGGGAAGGGTATACCCAGACGTGGGTCCCGTGCTTCCCATGCCACTGGATTCAAGCTAGCCTGGCTGATGAGGGGTGAAACCCCGAAACCGGTCCTAGGATGCTTGTTTCCGGTCCAGTGAGGACCTGGCTTGGCAGTTCGGGCTGGACTGTTCCCATGAGGAACAGGGTCAAGACTGATTTGCATATGGCTGGGTCCAAACTGGGGTGGCATGGTGAGCAAAAAAACGATGGATTAAACCCAGATCTGTGACTGGGGGTGAGTGTCTGACAATGTTCAGCATTCCGTCCATCACTTGTTGTTTTTGCTTTGTCGCCCTAAGTGGGAAGGGTATACCCAGACGTGGGTCCCGTGCTTCCCATGCCACTGGATTCAAGCTAGCCTGGCTGATGAGGGGTGAAACCCCGAAACCGGTCCCAGGATGCTTGTTTCCGGTCCAGTGAGGACCTGGCTTGGCAGTTCGGGCTGGACTGTTCCCATGAGGAACAGGGTCAAGACTGATTTGCATATGGCTGGGTCCAAACTGGGGTGGTATGGTGAGCAAAAAAACGATGGATTAAACCCAGATCTGTGACTGGGGGTGAGTGTCTGACAATGTTCAGCATTCCGTCCATCACTTGTTGTTTTTGCTTTGTCGCCCTAAGTGGGAAGGGTATACCCAGACGTGGGTCCCGTGCTTCCCAGGATGCTTGTTTCCGGTCCAGTGAGGACCTGGCTTGGCAGTTCGGGCTGGACTGTTCCCATGAGGAACAGGGTCAAGACTGATTTGCATATGGCTGGGTCCAAACTGGGGTGGCATGGTGAGCAAAAAAACGATGGATTAAACCCAGATCTGTGACTGGGGCTGAGTGTCTGACAATGTTCAGCATTCCGTCCATCACTTGTTGTTTTTGCTTTGTCGCCCTAAGTGGGAAGGGTATACCCAGACGTGGGTCCCGTGCTTCCCATGCCACTGGATTCAAGCTAGCCTGGCTGATGAGGGGTGAAACCCCGAAAGCGGTCCCAGGATGCTTGTTTCCGGTCCAGTGAGGACCTGGCTTGGCAGTTCGGGCTGGACTGTTCCCATGAGGAACAGGGTCAAGACTGATTTGCATATGGCTGGGTCCAAACTGGGGTGGCATGGTGAGCAAAAAAACGATGGATTAAACCCAGATCTGTGACTGGGGGTGAGTGTCTGACAATGTTCAGCATTCCGTCCATCACTTGTTGTTTTTGCTTTGTCGCCCTAAGTTGGAAGGGTATACCCAGACGTGGGTCCCGTGCTTCCCATGCCACTGGATTCAAGCTAGCCTGGCTGATGAGGGGTGAAACCCCGAAACCGGTCCCAGGATGCTTGTTTCCGGTCCAGTGAGGACCTGGCTTGGCAGTTCGGGCTGGACTGTTCCCATGAGGAACAGGGTCAAGACTGATTTGCATATGGCTGGGTCCAAACTGGGGTGGCATGGTGAGCAAAAAAACGATGGATTAAACCCAGATCTGTGACTGGGGGTGAGTGTCTGACAATGTTCAGCATTCCGTCCATCACTTGTTGTTTTTGCTTTGTCGCCCTAAGTGGGAAGGGTATACCCAGACGTGGGTCCCGTGCTTCCCATGCCACTGGATTCAAGCTAGCCTGGCTGATGAGGGGTGAAACCCCGAAACCGGTCCCAGGATGCTTGTTTCCGGTCCAGTGAGGACCTGGCTTGGCAGTTCGGGCTGGACTGTTCCCATGAGGAACAGGGTCAAGACTGATTTGCATATGGCTGGGTCCAAACTGGGGTGGCATGGTGAGCAAAAAAACGATGGATTAAACCCAGATCTGTGACTGGGGGTGAGTGTCTGACAATGTTCAGCATTCCGTCCATCACTTGTTGTTTTTGCTTTGTCGCCCTAAGTGGGAAGGGTATACCCAGACGTGGGTCCCGTGCTTCCCATGCCACTGGATTCAAGCTAGCCTGGCTGATGAGGGGTGAAACCCCGAAACCGGTCCCAGGATGCTTGTTTCCGGTCCAGTGAGGACCTGGCTTGGCAGTTCGGGCTGGACTGTTCCCATGAGGAACAGGGTCAAGACTGATTTGCATATGGCTGGGTCCAAACTGGGGTGGCATGGTGAGCAAAAAAACGATGGATTAAACCCAGATCTGTGACTGGGGGTGAGTGTCTGACAATGTTCAGCATTCCGTCCATCACTTGTTGTTTTTGCTTTGTCGCCCTAAGTGGGAAGGGTATACCCAGACGTGGGTCCCGTGCTTCCCATGCCACTGGATTCAAGCTAGCCTGGCTGATGAGGGGTGAAACCCCGAAACCGGTCCCAGGATGCTTGTTTCCGGTCCAGTGAGGACCTGGCTTGGCAGTTCGGGCTGGACTGTTCCCATGAGGAACAGGGTCAAGACTGATTTGCATATGGCTGGGTCCAAACTGGGGTGGCATGGTGAGCAAAAAAACGATGGATTAAACCCAGATCTGTGACTGGGGGTGAGTGTCTGACAATGTTCAGCATTCCGTCCATCACTTGTTGTTTTTGCTTTGTCGCCCTAAGTGGGAAGGGTATACCCAGAAGTGGGTCCCGTGCTTCCCATGCCACTGGATTCACGCTAGCCTGGCTGATGAGGGGTGAAACCCCGAAACCGGTCCCAGGATGCTTGTTTCCGGTCCAGTGAGGACCTGGCTTGGCAGTTCGGGCTGGACTGTTCCCATGAGGAACAGGGTCAAGACTGATTTGCATATGGCTGGGTCCAAACTGGGGTGGCATGGTGAGCAAAAAAACGATGGATTAAACCCAGATCTGTGACTGGGGGTGAGTGTCTGACAATGTTCAGCATTCCGTCCATCACTTGTTGTTTTTACTAGCCAAGGTACCCCCACATTGTTCAGGGCAAATTCCCCGGACTTTGTGAGTGCGGAGACACCATTAAACACGTGAATTACATATAGGTCAATACCTATGTGCAGCTTCACAATGGTAACTCCGAACATGGCCATGTAACATGTCTAGGATCATGGAATTGTCACCCCAATACAATTCTGGTATTGGGGTGACAATCCCATGCATCCCCGGGGCTCCAGCATGGACCCTGGGTACTGCCAAACTAGCTCTCTGGGGTTTTCTCTGCAGCTACCGCTGCTGCCAACCCTCAGACAGGCTTCTGCCCCCCTGGGGCCTGGGCAGCCCAGTCTCAGGAAGGCAGAACAAAGGATTTCCTCTGAGAGAGGGTGTAACACCCTCTCCCTTTGGAAATAGGTGTTAAGGGCCTGAGAGGAGTAGCCTCTCCTGGCCTCTGGAAATACTTTGAAGGGCACAGATGGTGCCCTCCTTGCATAAACCGGTCTACAGCGGTTTAGGGGTCCCCCAGCCCCTGCTCTGGCGTGAAACTGGACAAAGGAAAAGGGAGTGACCACTCCCCTGTCCATCACCACCCCAAGGGTGGTGCCCAGAGCTCCTCCAGCGTGTCCCAGACCTCTGCCATCTTGAATGCAGAGGTGTGAGGGCACAATGGAGACCTCTGAGTGGCCAGTGCCAGCAGGTGACGTCAGAGACCCCTCCTGATAGGCTCTTACCTGGTTAGGTAGCCAATCCTCCTCTGAGGGCTATTTAGGGTCTCTCCTGTGGGTTTCTCGTCAGATAACGAATGCAAGAGCTCACCAGAGTTCCTCTGCACTTCTCTCTTCGACTTCTGCCAAGGATCGAGCGCTGACTGCTCCAGGACGCCTGCAAAACTACAACAAAGTAGCAAGAAGACTATCAGCAACATTGTAGCGCCTAATCCTACCAGCTTTCATGACTGTTTCCTGGTGGTGCATGCTCTGAGGGCTGTCTGCCTTCACCCTGCACTGGAAGTCAAGAAGAAATTTCACGTGGGTCGACGGAATCTTCCCCCTGCTACCGCAGGCACCAAACTTCAGCATCACCGGTCCTCTGGGTCCCCTCTCATCTTGACGAGCATGGTCCCTGGAAGACAGGAGCTGGATTCAAGTGACCCCAACAGTCCAGTGGTCCTTCTGTCCAAATTTGGTGGAAGTAAGTCCTTGTCTCCCCACGCCAGACAGTAATCCTGTATACTGCGTGATCTGCAGCTGCTAGGGCTTTCGTGCACTTTTGCAAGACTTCCTTCGTGCACAGCACAGCCCAGGTCCCTAGCACTCTGTCCTGCATTGCTCAACTCACTGAGTTGACCTCCAACTTTGTTGGACCCTCTTTTGTTGTGCTGAGACGACTGCCATGCTCAGGTTTCCTGAACACCTGTTCAAGCGTTTCTGCGGGTGCTGCCTGCTTCTGCATGAGCTCTCTCTGTTGCTGAGTGCCCCCTCTGTCTCCTCCTCCAAGGGGCGACCTCCTGGTCCTTCCTGGGCCCTGGCAGCACCCAAACCTTCAACTGGGACTCTTGCAGCTAGCAAGGCTTGTTTGTGGTCTTTCTTCATGGAAACAACTTTGCGTCCTCCAGCATGCCGTGGAACATCTTCTGACCAAAGGAGAAGTTCCTGGCACTTTCCGTTTTTGCAGAATCTTTGGCTTCTTCCACCCAGAGGCAGCCCTTTTGCACCTTCATCCAGGGTTTAGTGGGCTCCTGCCCCCCCGGACACTTGCGTGACTCTTGGACTTGGTCCCCTTCGTTTGCAGGTCCTCAGGTCCAGGAATCCATCTTCAGAGCTTTGCAGTCAGTTGTTGTCTTTGCAGAATACCCTATCTCGACTTTACTGTCTTTCTGGGTAGTAGGGAACTTTACTCCAACTTTTCAGGGTCTTGGGGTGGGGTATCTTGGACACCCTTAGGGCCTTATTTATACTTTTTGGTGCAAAACTGCATTAAGGCAGTTTTGCCCCAAAAAGTTTTGCACCGGCTTGCACCATTTTTTAGCACCAGCTGGGCACCATATTTATGGAATGGTGCAAGCCGGTGCAAAGGGTAGGCTAGCTTAAAAAAAAAAATGACGTTAGGCAGTTTTGAGTCAAAATAAATGATTCTGACCAGATTAGCATCATTTTTTGACGCTAAGGGGCATATTTATACTCTGTTTGCACTGAATTAGCGTAATTTTTTTTTACTCTAATTCAGTGCAAAACGAACTCCATATTTATACTTTGGTGCTAGACCCGTCTAGCACCAAATTTATGGAGTTAAAGTCATTTTTTGGAAGTGGAAACCTACCTTGCCTTAATGAGATGCAAGGTAGGCGTTCCTGTGCAAAAAAATGACTCTATGGCCTTAACACCATATTTATACTCCCATGTAAAAATGGTGCAAGGGAGGGAGGAGGGGTAAAAAAATGGGGCAAAGCTTGCTTTGCCCCATTTTTTAAGACCAGGGTCAGGGCAGGCGTTAGGGGACCTGTGGCCCTATTTTCATCATGGTGGAACACCATGGAATAAGCCCAGAGGTGCCCTCCCTAGGCCCTAGGGGCACCCCCACCCACACTAGAGGGACTGCGAGGATGGGGGACCCCATCCCAGGTAAGTACAGGTAAGTGCATTTTATTTTTGAAAGTGTCATGGGGGCCCAGAAATGGGCCCCCATACATGGCACAGGGTGCAATGGCCATGCCCAGGGGACCCCTGTCCTCTGTGCTGGCCACTGGGGTGGTGGGCATGACTCCTGCCTTTTCTAAGGCAGGAGTCATGTGGCATGGTAGGTTTAGCACCATAAAATGACGCTAATCTGGTTAGAGTCAATTTTTTTTACTCTAACCTGCCTAAAGCCAACTCTAGCCTACCCTTTGCACCGGCTTGCACCATTCCATAAATATGGTGCCCGGCTGGTGCACAGAAATGGTGCTAAACTTTTTGGTGCAAAACTGAGTTAGTGCAGTTTTGCAGCAAAAAGTATAAATAAGGGCCAATATTTTGTAAGTTTGCGCCACTTTTGCATCATAAAATGACGTTAATGCGGTGTAAAAAAAGTTTAAATCAGGGCTTTGGTGCTAGATGGGTCTAGCACCAAAGTATAAATATGGAGTTAGTTTTGCACCGAATTAGAGTTTAAAAAAATGACACTAATTCGGTGCAAACAGAGTATAAATATGCTGCAGAGTATAAATATGCCCCTAAATATGGCGTTAAGGCCATAGAGTCATTTATTGCACGGGAACGCCTACCTTGCATCTCATTAAGGCAAAGTA
This sequence comes from Pleurodeles waltl, assembly GCF_031143425.1. NCBI lineage: Eukaryota > Metazoa > Chordata > Amphibia > Caudata > Salamandridae > Pleurodeles > Pleurodeles waltl. Next base: position 346,501,125 of record NC_090437.1, on the reverse strand, counting down.
GGTCTCCACTTTCAAAAAATGACTTTAACTCCATAAATTTGGTGCTAGAGGGGTCTAGCACCAAAGTATAAATATGGAGTTAGTTTTGCACCGAATTAGAGTAAAAAAAAATGTCACTAATTCGGTGCAAACAGAGTATAAATATGCCCCTTAGTGTTTTCTTACACTCCCAGCGCTACACACTAAACTAGGCCTGCGGTCCATTCGTGGTTCGCATTCCACTTTTGGAGTATATGGTTTGTGTTGCCCCTAGGCCTATTGTCTCCTATTGCATTCTATTGTGTTCTACAGTGTTTGCACTAATTTTCTAAGTGTTTTACTTACCTGATTTTGGGTTTGTGTGTATATTTTGTGTATTTTACTTACCTCCTAACGGAGTATATCTTCTGAGATACTTTTGGCATATTGTCACTAAATGAAGTACCTTTTGTTATTTTGAGTATTGTGTTTCTTATGATATAGTGCTATATGACATAAGTGGTATAGTAGGAGCTTTGCATGTCTCCTAGTTCAGCCTAAGCTGCTCTGCTATAGCTACCTCTATCAGTCTAAACTGCTAGAACACTACTAATCTACTAATAAGGGATAACTGGACCTGGCACAAGGTGTAAGTATCACAAGATATCCACTATAAGCCACGCCAGCCTCCTACAAAAATTGAGTTGGTGGTTAAGGCACTCTGGTCCTTGGTTATGTAGGGCATTGCAGGTGAGTGTCAACAGCTTGAATTGGCACTACTTGTGTATAGTGAGCCAGTGCAGGTTCCTGAGGTGTGAAGATATGTGGGTCCACTCTGGGAAGTCGAAGATGAGCATGGCTGCTATATTCTCGATGATTTGAGTCTTTTTGTGAGGTGTGTGGTGAGTCTGGCATGGAGAGCATTTCTATAGTCATATCGGCTGGTGTTGAGGGCCTGTGTGATGGTGCATCTGGTGTGAGTAGGGAGCCACTTGAAGATCCTTTGTAACGGTCAGAGGGTTAGGAAGCAGGAGAAGGATACTGCGTTGACTTGGTTCTTTATGTTTAATTTGTCAAAGATGACTCCAAGATTACGGGCATATTCTGTCGGTGTGAGGGGGGGCCCCTAGGTCCACGGGCCACCACGAGTCATCCCAAGGTGAGGTAATGTTGCCGAACAGCAGGACTTCAGTTTTTATCGGTGTTCAGTTTGAGGCAGTTGTTCCTCAATCAGTCAGTGATGTTGTTAATGCTGATGTGGAAGCTGGCCTTTGCCGAGGTGTGGTGTTTGGATAGCGAGAGGATTAGTTTTGTTTCGTCCGCATAGGAGATGATGTATAGTCCATGATCTTTTACGATGTTGGCCTGGGGGTTCATGTAGGTGTTGAAGAGGGTGGGGCTGAGGGAGAATCCTTGGGGAACTCCACATATGATGGGCTTGTGTTGCGAGGTGATTGGCGGGTGGAGGACTCTCTGAGTTTGTCCAGAGAGCAACAATGCTATCCACTTCATGGCATTGCCTTGGATGACGATATGTTGGAGTCTCTTGAGCACGGTGTGGTGGGAGACTGTCAAAGGCCGCTGGAAGATCAAGGAGAATGAGGGCAGCTGAGTCTTCTTGGCCCAGGAGAGTTCTGATGTTGTCCGTTGCTGCGATCATGGCAGTCGAAGTGCCGTGTTTGGACCGGAATCCAGATTGAGATGGGTCCAGGAGGTCGTTGTCTTCTAGGTGGGTCATGAGTTCCTGGTTGATGGCTTTCTCAATTACTTTTTCTGGGAAGGGGAGCAGGGAGATTGAACTGTAGTTTTTGAGGTTGTTGGGGTTGGCGGAGCGTTTCTTGAGGAGGGGTTTTACCCTCGCATGTTTCCAGTTGTCTAGGTAGTTGGCTGAGTTGATGGATGAATTGAGTGCATGTCTGTGAGTCTGCTGACGATGCAGAGGTTGAATATGTGATGTGGGCAGGGGTCAGTGGGTGATCCTGAGTGGATGGGCTTTATGATGCCTGTGGTGTTTTGCGTAGTGAGCTGATTCCATTTGTAGAATTTATTCTTGGAGGGGGGATCAGAGTGGTTGAGGAGGTTGATGGTGTCTGCTATAGTGAGATAAGGTGTGAAGTTTTTATAGATGGTAGAGATTTTGTTGTGGAAGTAGGTGGCTAGGGAGTCACACAGTTCCTCGTTGGGGGTTATGGTGTTTTCTCTTCCTGTTGGACTGCAAACTCCTTAACGATGTTGAAGAGTTCTTTGCTGCGGTTGGCGCTGGCTTGGATGCCGGTGTCTAGAGCCTGCTTCCTGTTTCTTTGTGGGAGTTTGTGGTACTGGTTGAGTGTGTTCTTGAATGGGGTTCAGTTGTTGAGGAGTTTCCAGGAGGTGAAGCTTTGATGTCTCTGTTGATATCCGGGGTTGGTGCCAGGTGCCTGGTGTGAGGTGTCTGGGTAGTGGGTGTTGAGGACATTGGTTCATTAGTCCTCGGATATCTTGCTCCACCTACGGTGTGTGGTTGAGGGTGGTCTGGGTGCTCTGTCTGATGTGAAGAGGTAGTTAGTTAAAGTGTACTTGAGGTGAAAATGGGGTCTAGTGTGTGTCCAGTGATGTGGGTGGCATCTGTAACTAACTGTCTGAGGCCAGTGATTTCCATGCTATCTATGAGGTTGGCAGTGTTGGCTTCATTTGGGTCATCTAGGTGAAAATTAAGGTCTCCGAGGAAGATGTAGTGTTCGAAGTGGATGGCTTGGAGGGGGGGATGATTTCTGGAATGGTATGGCAGAAGCTAGGATGGGTTCGGGGGGTCTGTAGGCAAGAGTTCCTTTGATGGTGGTGTTGTCATTGATGCTGAGTTGAAAATTGAGGTGCTGTATGATAGTTGTGTTGCTGTCTGCTGAGGTTGTGCAGTATGGGTTTGTTGATGCAGTCAGGGTGGATGATCTTGTATCCATCGGGAGTGGCCGCAACAATGTCAGGTGCGGAGCTTGAGGCAGGTCTCTCTGAGGAAGACCAGGTCGGCTGCGAGGGTGGTAATAGTGTTCCTTATCTCGATGAGATGTTTGCCTAAAGAATGGATGTTGAGCAGTATACAGTTCAGTTGGCGGGTGTTTGTGGTATCTGGGTGTGGTAGTTTGGTTGGGTGTGGAGGAGAGTCATGAGGCAGGTGAACCAGCATTACCAGCACCTGCTGTGGTCCGTGGAGAGACGAGGCAGCAGTTCTTCTTGGGTGGTCTGGTGTTCGTGGCAGTGAGTTCTGCTCTGGTGTAGTAGTGGGTGGTGGAAGAGCCAGGGTTCCTGCTGCTGGGCACAGTCCAGGTACGGACAGGCACAGACGGGCTTGCCTTTGGTGCGCCTGTGGCGCGGCATCGGCACGCCCGCTCTGTGGCCACACCGCAGCCTCTATAAGTAGTGCTGGGAGGTGGGAGGGGCTGGCAGGGAGACAGGAGGCGAAAGGGCAGGGGAAAGGCGGGAACATCGGAGGCGGCAAAACAAGCAGGACAAAAGAGAACCGAAACTGACTTAAAACAAGTACAAGTATGAAAATCAGACAGCCTAAAGCCAGATAAGTAAAATTACAAGTACAATTACAAGTACAAATAAGCAGACTGAGCTAACAGAAAATAAGAATAGGCAGCAAGGAGGCAATGCAGGAGAAGGACTTGCGGTAAGCCGGTAGTGGAATTAAACCCAGGCTTACGTGGCTCTGAAACAAAGCAGCAGTGCCTCTGGGCCTGCCTCTGTTAAGACCACTTAACAGACAGATTATTGCCGACTCTTCCAAAAATTAAAAAGTTACTTGCACAAATTAGAGGAGCTACATTTTTCACATCTCCTGATCTCAAGTCTGCTTATCATCAAATTGAAATAGAAGAGGATTGCAGACTTTTAACAACTTTCATAACTCCGAATGGGACTTATAGATACATAAGAATGCCATTTGCCCTAGCATTAACCACATTTGTGTTTCAAAAACTCTTTTCCTTCTTTGGTGACATTAAGGGTGTAATTTTTTTTTAGAATGGCATTATTTTTTTAGGATAGTGCTGAATCACAGAATGCTAGGATATCTTGTGCTTTGCAGATTTTACATGATAAGGGTATAACCTAACAAATGGAGAACTGTGAGTTTTTAATTCAGGAAGTGGACTATATGGACATGTTATTTCTAACAAAGGTATCTGTCTCAAACACAATTTGCTGCAGTCAATTGAGTTCATGCCTACTCCTATGGATAAGGATCAGTTGAGATCATATTATGTGAAATTTACTCTAGATTTGTTGATGAATTTTCACATATTGCTGCTCCACTTAAAACTTCGCTCAAATAAAGGGAAAAGTTCAATTAGTTACAAAAACATTAGCTCGCATTGGAAAACATTAGGTCATCAATCATGAATGTTGCTTCACTGTCCCCATTTAACAATAAAAATCCTTGTGTTTTATATGTTGATGCTAGCTTGGAAGGGTTGAGAGCAATGCTGAATCAGAAAGATCATAATGTTGACAAAAGTATTGCTTTTGCTCCAGACCACTTTCTTTAGCTGAAAGTAAATATTCCACCATAGAGAGTGAAGCTTTGACTTGTGCATGGGGCGTGGAACACTTAAAACATATTTATGGGGAAAGAGTTTTACTTTAAAAACAGATCACATGCCACTTGTATCTTTGCTTAGTGGAAATGGAACAGGCAAAGTGTCTCCTCTCTTTGTGACAACTTTATCAAAAAATGTATAATTTTTCAGTGAACTATATTCCGGGTTTGTGTAATGTGGTAGCTGATTGTTCATCAAGATTGTCAGATTTTGGTTATTTGGACAAGCTGGAAATTGCCTGTTCCATCTGTTGACAATATCTTGGAGGTGTGGCACAACAAACTTTCTAAAGAATGCTAGTTGGAGGGTGTTGAACAAGACAAAGAGATGCTTCATGTTATGGAGTATACTAAAAAAAAGGTGGCCACAAGAGCAACTTTTGGCTTCCGATATGCACGTCATTCTTGAGCTGTGCCATGAAGGAAATTTGAGTGAGACTATTACAAAAAACAAGTTTGAGAATTCTTGTGGTGTACATCCATGGATTCACAGATTTTGCCTGTTTTCAAGTGATGTTCCATTTTGGCTAGTTCAGACAAAACTCTGATAACTAAAAGGGTTAAACCCATTCATTCTGAGTTTCCAGGAAGGCCTTGGGAAAAGTTGGCTCAGGGCATACTTTGTCCACATGAAGAAAAATCATTTGGGAAAATGTATGTTTAGGTTATAATTAATTATTTTTTGAAGTGTGTGGAATTTAGGTGGATTGCCCAACCCACTAAACAAGTTGTCATTGAGTTTTTTTAATGAATGTTTTCAGAAGGAAGGATTACCGGAGTCTATTGTTTCTAACATTAGAGTACAGTTTACTTCCCAAGTATTTTAAACATTTTTAGGGGACAGAGTCATTAGGCACACAGAAACAGCATTACATGCTCCCAATATGAATGGTCTGGTTAAAAGTTTTAATAGAGTCATTGTTGAAGCTATCCAGCCTGCCATAGCTTATAGAGTTGAGGTGAAGAATTTTATTGCTGAAAATATTTAGGCATATCCTTCTTCTCCTCATTCTATCACAGGTTTTTATCCCTTTGTCTTGTTGAAAGGAAGGATTCCACAGACCAGTTTTATTCCTTTGTGGATTAAGGAAAAATTACTCATTATCAATCTTAAGGATATGTATAATAAGGCCCGTGATAATGTGTGCTTCAAACAAGTTCATCAAGCTTGGAAGGATGGTTTTAATAATGATTGTTTTAAAACTGGTAGTTTTCCATTTTTTGAGTGTGATTTTGTCAAAATCAAATTGCCTTTTCATGTTAAAAAGGAGACCCTAAGGGGCATATTTATACTGTGTTTGTGCCGGAATTGCGTCGTTTTTTTTTACGCAAAGCTAACTCCATATTTATACTTTGGCGTTAGACCCGTCTAGCGCCAAAGATCTTGGAGTTTGCGTCATTTTTTAGCGTGGACACCTACCTTGCGTTAATGATATGCAAGGTAGGCGTTCCCGTCTAAAAAATGACTCCAAGGCATGTGCGCCTTATTTAAACTCCCGTGCAAAAATGACGCACGGGAGTGGGCGGGTCAAAAAAAAGGACGTCCAGCCGCTTTTGCGTAATTTTTTAACGCCTGGTCAGGGCAGGCGTTAAGGGACCTGTGGGCTCGGAAGGAGCCCAGAGGTGCCCTCCCATGCCCCCAGGGACACCCCCTGCCACCCTTGCCCACCCCAGGAGGACGCCCAAGGATGAGGGACCCATCCCAGGGAACTTAAGGCAAGTTCAGGTAAGTATTTTTTTTTTGTGGCATATGGGGGCCTGATTTGTGCCCCCCTACGTGCCACTATGCCCAATGACCATGCCCAGGGGACATAAGTCCCTTGGGCATGGCCATTGGGCAAGGGGGCATGACTCCTGTCTGTGCTAAGACAGGAGTCATTTCAATGGGGTTTGGGAGTAAAAAAAAATGGCGCAAATCGGGTGGAGGCCAATATTTTGCCTCAGACCTGACTTGCCCCATTTTTTGATGCCCAAGCTCCATTTTCCCCTACCCCGGCGCTGCCTGGTGTGGGTCATTTTTTTTGACGCACACCAGTCAGCTGCGCCGGCTAACGTCATTCCATAAATAAGGCGCCCGCATGGCGCTTTGGAATGGCGTTAGACGGCGTTAAAATTTTTGAGGCACAACTGCGTTGGCGCAGTTGTGCGTCAAAAAGTATAAATATGGCCCTAGGTTTCTGAAGGTTTTTAGAATTGTTAGGTAGTGTAAATCCTTTGCCACATTTAATAGTAACTCATGTTGGAGTTTAAACAGGCTAGCGAAGGTTTGGAAAGAGGGTCATGATAAATCTTGTGTAGAGAATTTGGATGTGAATGTCCTTGATGGGAATTCTGGTTCTATCTCATGATTTTCTTCTTTTTCAACTGACAAAGGCAGATTCAAGTACCTGTGGTTATCCTTCTAAAAGGAGTTGTTGCTGTTGAGGCTCAAGGTGTCTGAGTCTGATGAGTCTTGTGCTGATTAGCATGAACCACAGTGTTCGGATGATTCAAGTGAAGATGTAATTTGTATCACTTCAGAGTCAATAAGGGAGCCATGATTGGAGGATAGTGAATCTAGTGTCAAACAGCCTAGAAGGGATAGATGTACTCCAAAAAATTGATGATTTTCTCTTGTTTTAACTTAAGGGAGATTTATTTTGTAATAATTGTTGATGATTTTATCTTGTCATAATTGTTCTTGTTCTAATTTTGTGTTGTTTACTTTGTTGTTTTGGGGATTTTTTTTTGCTCTTTCTCTCTCGCTATGTCTTTTGGTTATTTTGCTAAACTGTGAAAGGGAGGAGGTGTGTTTTATTCTCTTACTCATTAGGTACTTTACTTACCTCGTGAGTAGCATGAGATTGCAGTTTATTGTTTATGCATGATGTTAGTTTACCTCCCAAGTAGTGTGAGGCTGCTGTATGGAACATTCTGTTTTGAGTGTTTAGTTTTGAACAGCCAGTCAGTTGTTCATCTTCCCAGTGCTACCAATCACACCCTGTGCTCCTGGGGACCATTTTTGAAGAATAAAGATGTTTCCAGTTTTCTCCACCTCAGTCTACCTTCTTCAGCATCTTGTGCAATCTTCTGCCTTGGTGGGGAAAATTGGCTTTTAGGCACCGGTGTTGTTTAATTCTAGTTGTGTAGTTATACTGTTTAAGTTGTGCAGTGGGTTAATTAAGGTTTTCTGAGTGGATCTCCAGCATTGAGCCCATTCTGGCTTACTGAGATTTGATATGGACTATGTTTTGTTCCTCTATATGTAACATAAGCTATGGCTGTGTTTCAAATTCAACCTATAGCATATAACCTATCACATTAATTCCCTTATTCTTTCTATTAGGTTTGCAGGACAAGCAGCTTTCATGAACACACTAGAAACACTGGCCAGTGTTTTCTTACCAATTGCTCTACTTGTCAATATGCTAAATAAATATAAAAAGCCATGAATTTTCAATTTTCTGTTCTTCTAAGCTCATAAACCACTGGTGCATGCGCAAAATTGTCCGCTACGAGCAACTCATATTTGCCTACTTTTGTGAGTCCTTCTCACTATGTACAGCTGAACAGGGGAGCCAAATTGCAAACCAGTAGCATTGTTTTTTTTTCACAACCATGTTTATATCCAGGGGTATGACTACTGTCCTCTATTTTACTGGGTTCATCACCATTAGACTCTTAAGAGTCGCAGGCAAGTAAGTCAAGGTTTGAAATCCAGCCAGTGCTCGTTCCTCCTCGGTAATTTCCAAAAAGGGGTGCATAGACCTATTTGTCTAACCATAGACCTATCTCTCATATCATAGACACCAAGGTGGTCATTATGAACATGGCAGGAATCACTGCACCGCCGGCGGTGGCGGCACTCCCGCCAACAAACTGGTTGTCCGGACCGCCAAATAATGAAGCACATGAGAAACATGTGGAGTGGTGACAAGAACGGAGGAGGCCACCCACTGACCGATGGAAAGGCCACACCCGGCCACCAAATAATGAAGCACAAGACCGGCATCAGTTTCGGGGCAGGAACCACCGCCACACAAAGCGTGGCGGAAACTAACTAAATAAAAGGACTCACCGGAGGTACACACAACATGCGAAGTAGACATGGAGAGAGAGTTGCAAATAATGCCAGTGCTGCTCCTTGCCATATACCTCCACGACCGTGACTGCTGATGAAGACGACGACGGTAAGTACCGCAACCTAGTACACATGGGAAGAAAGGGCACAGTTACATAAACACCCCACCCACCCTGCAACGCATTCCCAACCCCTCACACAATCATACACCATACACACCAGAACAAGGTGTACTTACCCGACACAAGGCAACAAAGACCGGCACCAAAGTACACACAAGTGCACACCACACCCCCACAATGAAACGATGAACAACGTCACCATTTTGTGCCAAGGGCACCACTGGGCACTCAAACTTTAATATAAGTAGAACATTGTAATGTCCGAACAAAGCCATTGGCCAGTCCATAACGAATACCCTGAAGGGCCCAAATAGGCCAGAATTGACTCCCACATGTGAACAGGGTACTCCACTGTAAAGGGACATCAATGGGGCAGCCAGGCACCTAAGGGAACAGGGGTTGTGGGTGGGGACTTATGTCTGGAAGGGGGTGGTTTGGGCTTAAGTTTAGGAGGTGGAGGCGGTTTGGGCTTGCCCTTGGAAGGTGGGGCAGTGGGCTTGGACTGGGGGGTGGCAGAGGGACCTGGGGCAACATGGGCTTCTTCCTCCCTGGCGAAGGGGCAGGGGAATTGGAAGGGCGGACTTGGACGAGGAAGGAGTAGACTGGGCAAGGAGATGTGCACATTTAGGGACGAGACGGGGTTGGCCAGTGGGTTCAAACAGGTCAACACAGGAAAGTTTCTTAGGGGAAGTTGGGGGTGGATTTGGAGGAAGGTGTGGGAGTGGAGGTAGAGGGAGTGCTTGTACCAGGTGTTTGTGTGCCGGATGTGGATGCATGTGCCTAAACAGTGTGCTTATGTGTGGTGGATGTGTGTTGTGTGGGTGTCTGTGAACGTTTGAGTGTTTTGGGAGGAGGGGGTGGACACAGTGGGACTAGACAGGCTGCCAGTGTGCATGGATGTTGTCTGGGTGTCTGCAGGTCTGTTGAGTGTGCTACATGTGTCAGTCACTGTAGTGGTGGTGAGTGCAGGCGTGGTGTCTGGGGTGGATGACTGGATGACTGGATGTCAGATGTTGTGGTGACTGCAAGAATGGGGACAGCAGCAGTGACTGAGGGTGCAGTGTTTGTGGGTGTGCATGGTGAGGTGACAGACAGGGAGCAAGTGGATGTTGTTGTGTGTGCTTTTGTATGTTGGGTGTGTGTATGCCTGTGGTGGGAAGTGTGGTGCTTGTGTTAGTCTGTGTGCTTATTGTGTGTTGATGTGTGTGCATGGTTGTCTGGACGTGTGCTTGGGATGGGTGAAGGGAGTGAAGGGAGTGGGGTGCTGGAAGGGGTAGAGGTGGTTGGAGGGGGATGGAAAGACCAGGGACACTAGCTGCTGTCAAAGTGGAGGCAAGAGACTGAAAAGATCTCTGTAGGCCAAACATGGCACCGTGAATGCCTTCCAGGTATGCATTGCATTGCTGCATCTGAGATGCTAGCCCCTGGATGGCATTCACGGTGGTTGTCTGCCATACAGAGATGGGCCTCAGGAGGTCAATACCCTCCTCCGTGAGGGCAGCAGGGCTGACTGGGTCAGGGGATGAGGTGCCTGGGGTGAAGGAGATGCCCACCCTCGTGGGTGAGCAGGCATGGGCAACTTGGTGGGGAGCAACTGGGAGGGCAGAGATGGCATGGGGGTGGCGGAAGATGACAAAGAGTGGGTGGGCCCACTAGGGTCTGCCACCACCAGGGAGCTGCCATTGGAGGAGGTATCAGAGTCAATACTGCCAGTGGTAGTTGCCTCCCCCATGGTGCTCCCCTCACCCTCCAACCCACTGGTCCCCTTGGCCACCACTGACCCTGCTTCCTTGGAACCGTCGCCGCTGCATCCCCACTCATTGGTGCCACTGCTCCCTCGCCAGATGATGCTGAAGTACAAAAGGGACACAAGAGCACAGGGGTGGGGAGACCAACATGGGAGAAATCTGTAAATACCTGAATGAATGTACGTTCCTGGTTCACACACACTCCCATCCAGCTCACACACCTACACACAGCACCTACAATAGTCATGACCGTGCCCCTGACTAGTGGCCACTAACCCAGAATACACCCCATTACCCACATGAAACATGGACCTGAGAAACTGTGTGGACTACACATATAGGGGACCATGCCCAGCCAATGCACCCGCCAGTCAATGGGCCCAGAAAGCATCCAAGAAAATAGGAAGGTGAACCCTCATGGGCCTATTTCGACCATCCACACCTGTCCCACACCATTTCTGTATATATGGGGGGCAGGACTGCAGGAACACACCTGTCAGAGTGCCTGGCACAAGACAGCATACATACCACAGCACCCAAACATATTCATCAAAGTAGTATTAAACAGTATTGCTACTCACCCCCTTGTGGCTGCTGTGCTGCCTTCAAGCGCCCATTCAAATCCGGATAGGCCACTGCCAGAATGCAGGCCATTGGGGGGTCAAGGTCCGACAGGCACCCCTTCCTCAGTGGGAGGCCTTCCCCAGCTGGGCCTCACAGGTCTTCCTGGCCCAGCGCCTCAGGTCCTCCCACAACTTCTGCAGTGGGTGCTCTGCCGGCTGTAGACCCCCAGGGTCTGCACCTCCTTGGTGGCGGCATGCCATAGTCCTCTCTTCTGATGGGAGCTGACCTGTATGGGACACACAGAGCAGGAAAACAGACGTCAGGATGTGGGCATCTTATACAGATGACATGTTCTTCCCTATGGAACGGACATTTCAAAAAGACATGTTACCAACTCACAAACAGTACATGCCACACAGTCTACGGCTGAGCAGTTACAAATCGAAGACACATGCATACAGGCATCCGCCCCTATCACACACATCCAAGCGAAACATCCGCCAACTCACCTGCTCTTCTGGTCACCCATATAACTTGGCATACAGGGGTAGGACCGCGTGCACCACATTCTCAAGCTCCTCAGTGGTGAAGGCGATGACCCGTTCCCCTGTGACTCGCACCTTTGGAGTAACCAGAGTCAGGACACAACGGCACACGCAGTGGAGTACTTGCCTGCATGGGAATCAAGAGTCAAGTGCTATGGGTGTGACAACATGGCGTACGTTCAGCGGCGGTGTGCACCGTCACCGCCGGCAACAATCATGATAGGGCTAGGTTCCCCATTGACAACCATGTAATCCAATGAGTGGGTGCATGGCAGTCAACACTGCCCTCCGCCATGACGACTACTGCCAGCGGAATGATGTTACTTCCACTCTCTCAGACCTGGATAGCAGGAGGTTGCCATCTTGCTAGCACCACGCATATATATATCCTGGTCAGGGGCCCCATTCAGAGCCTCAAAATCTCAGCCCTTATTCGCTTGCTCACATGAGTGACTGATCCTCACATGCGCCCATCTTATGAAATGTGTCCACACTGGGATGGCATTACAACAGAGGTGACCCTGCACACATGTGCCGGACGTTGTACATAATCCATAGCGTCTGTATGTGTAACCTACGTATTGCACATCCATTAATACATTTACAACCTGTTTAGGACATGTATGTGACACCCTCATATGTGTTCTTTCATCCCCCATAGGAACAGACCCCTGTAGCGAGGGAGGGCCCCATTTGTGTACAGCCCTCTTGTTGATTTGGAAACCATGGATGAACGTCACATCATTGTCACCTACAGACTCAATCGTTCAACAATCCATTAACTCTGTGCTTTACTGGATCCTGCACTTAGACCGGCTAATCGGAATCAGCATACCATCCCTCCTGAAGTGAAAGTGCTATCTGTACTCCATTTTTTTGGCTAAGGGCTCATTTCAGGGGACAGTGGGCATGGGTGAAGGGTTCTCACAGGGAATGTTCAGCCTCATCCTGTCGAAATTCCTGGATGCATTAGTCCAACACCTGCAGACATATGTCCAGTTTCCCCAAACGGCTGAACTACCTGCCATCAAGTCTGGATTTTATGCCTTTGCTAACATCCCCCATGTGATAGGTGCCATTGATGGAACCCACATTGCTCTCATACCCCCAAGAGAGAATGAACAGGTGAACAGGAACTGAAAGAACTTCCACTCCATGAACATACAATTGGTGTGTACTGCTGACCAGTACATATCACATGTAAATGCCAGGTTTCCAGGATCAGTCCATGATTCCTTTGTCCTGAGGAACAGCAGTGTGTCACACATGATGGAAGAACTAGAAGGGGACAGAGGGTGGCTCATAGGTGAGTGTGTGTATGACACTGGATCAGTACATAGCTGACAGCTAGGCTGTATGCAACTAATGGCAGTTTGTTAAAGTCCTTTTTGCCCACTTTTGCAGGTGATTCTGGGTACCCCAACTAGCAATGGCTCCTAACACCTGTGAGGAATCCCAAGACAGATGCAGAGAGGAATTATAATGAGGCCCATGGACGTACTAGAAGGGTGACTGAGCGCACTATGGCCCATATTTATACTTTTTTTAGCACTGCATTTCCGTCATTTTTTGATGCAAAAACGGCGCAAACTTACAAAATACAAACGGATTTGGTAAGTTTGCGCCACTTTTAAATCAAAAAGTGGCACAAATGCGTCACTAAAAAAGTATAAATATGGGTTTGTAGGTCTCCTGAAAGCTAGATTTCATTGCCTCCATCTCTCTGGGGGATCCCTGTGCTATGACCCTGAGAAGGTGTGTAGAATAGTGGTGGCCTGCTGCATGCTGCACAACTTGGCTGTGAGGAAAGCTATCCCCCTTCTAGAGGAGGAGGGTGCTGTCCAACCAGACATGCAACCACTGAGAGGGGATGAGAGTAATGGTGAGGATGAAGAGGGGGAAGATGTCAACTCCAGGAACCAGCTGATTTGCCTATACTTCCAGTGACTATGAGGTATTGTTCAGTTATGCTGTTGTCTTCACTGCATAGTGTAAGTCTGACTCATGTGACTGGTGATGTGGTGTATGTAGTCATTGACACTGTTAACTGAAGACTGATGTGACATGTGCAGGGGAAACCGAAATGCTGTCCATTCTGACTTACTTCGGACAGTACAGTGCGTGGGATTCCATTCCTGCAATAAAGAAGTGATTATGAAATTGACTGGCTAATGCATACACACTCACAATTGTACACTCATAATGACAGAGGACATATGAATTGGTGTAGCTGTGTTTTATTAAGTGTCACAAATTTGTAAGTTTGCTGTTCCATGATATGGAGTGGGCTCCTGGTGCATATCCAAACTCTGGTGCATGGGCTCAGCTGTTGGTGGCAGTGGGTATTGGTCCATTTGTCCCTTCGTAGATGGTGTATTGGTATTGGCAGGTCAACATGGTAGCACAGTGGCACACTTGGGAGACAGTTGAGGGCAGAGTCACTTCTCAGCCGGGGCCTTGGTCTTGGCAGGTGTTTCAGTGCCATATCTGGGTCTGAGGGCATGTTTGAGGGACTGGTGATGGGCTGCAGGGCTAGGGGTGCTGGTCTCCTGTCTGTCGTCTGGCAGTGCCACCAGTTCAGGAGCTGCTGCTGATGTACATGGCAGGGCTGTGTCCCGACTAGTGGTAGGGGCTTGCAGGTGGGTGGGGGTCTCAGGCAGGCTAGGGTAGTGGTGCTGCAGCACCCCTGCAATGGTGGCCATGGTGGCATTGTTTGTTTCCATTGCTCCATGGCCTCTTGGTGTTGTGCTATCTACAGCCCTTGATTCTGCCCAGGATGGCCAGGATCTGGCCCATCCTGTCTGGGTATGGTGGTATGCTCCCAGGACGTCAGAGATCACCTCCTGGGCTGCATCATCCATCCTTTGGCCTCTCCCGTGGGCCACTGATGCCCTTCTAGTGGCTCTTGCCCCTGTGCCTGTATCCCCTGCACAGGTCTGGCAGTCCCACTTGCACTGGGGCCATCAACGGCCTGCCTGTTGGTGGGTGGAGACTATGGCCCGCCAGTCTGTGGCCTGGAGACACTGGTGTGGGGTCATTTGGCCAAAGCTGATGGTGTTGTCTGGGTGGTAGGGCTGTCAGTTGTATCCTGGGTGGGGCTGCTGGAGGGAGACAGTCCTCCACTGTGTGACGGGCCAGGGTATTCCTCACTGTCCATACATCCCTCTCCAGTCTCCTGAGTGGGGCCTCCATCTGCATATGGGGAGCTGGCACTCCTTGGCCTTTCCATCTGGGTGACATGGGTGGTGGTGCCTGTGGGGAGGAATGGACATGTATGTCACACGTACTAATTCGAAAAGGGATGCACAGCTCTGCCCTATTTTGTGTTTTTTTTCCCCCTGTTGGGCCATGCAGGGTCCTTATGTGGAATTATCCTTTCATTTTGCTTGGGGGGTGGAGGTGCATTGTGGGTGCAATAGTGCCGTTGTGAATCCTTGCAGGGGTAGGTGACTGTGCACTGGGGGAGGGATGTGGGCCTGTTAGTTGGTTTGAGGGCATGCAGGGTAACTGGATGTGGATGTTGTCGCCTGGGTGGGGATGGGTCCTGGTGGTAGTGGGAGGGGTGGTTCATGCATTACAGGTGTGGTGGATATTAAATAATTGTAGTTGACTTACTCGAGTCCAGTGCTCCAATGAGTCCAGTGAGGCCCTCTGAGTGCAGGATAGCCAATACCTTCTCCTCCCAGTCGGTAGTCAGTGGGTGTAGGTGGGAGTCCTCCACTAGTCTTCTTTACCGCAATGTTGTGCCTGGATGACATTGACCTCACCTTCCCACGCAGGTCGTTCCATCTCTTGCGGATGTCGTCTTGTGTGTGGATGGTTTCCCACTGTGTTGACCGTGTTGACAATCGTCTGCCATAACTCCATCTTCCTGGCGATGGTTGTCTGCTGCACCTGTGCCCCGAAAAGTTGTGGCTCAACCTCCAGCATTTCGTCCACCATGGTTCTTATCTCCCTATCTGTGAAGCCTGGGTGCTTAGGGGGTGCCATGGTGTGTGTTATGGGTGTGGTGTTATTGGTGTATTGGTGAGGGTGCTGTGGTGTATTTGTGTGTGTGACTTTTGTTATGTTGTGTTCAGTGTATGTGTGTGGTGTTGTCAGTCTCATTCGTGCAATTGGCGTTGCAAAAGATTGTTGGGGTGTGTATGTGGGTGTTTAATAGTGTTGTGGATGTGTGTCAGGTGTGTGGGTTTCAAACCTGCCAATGTGTGCATTTCTTGTTGTTGGGTCCCATTGCTGGCCGTGGCGGCCCGTACCGCCAATAGTCATTCGATATCTACTATCCGTCTCGTGATTTGTGCATCATTATTTGGTGAGCGGAGGATTTGTCTGCATGGCGGTGGCGGGGTGAAGTGTGCAGCCTTTCCACCATTATGGGCCCTGGCGGTGGCTGGATTTTTTGAGGTTTTAGTTTTTGGCATCATTATACGGCGGTGTGCTGTTCACCGCCACTGGCGGTCTTCTGTTCACTGTCACCACGGCGGTCGGTGGTGATTGCCGCCAAGTTCATTATGAGGGCCCAGGTGATAGGTTCCACATTGAAACAGGCAATACACTGCCCTCTTGAGCCCAGGTAGTCATAGAAAATCAGATTCTAGGCATATTTCCCACTCAGATTAATTTAGGAGATGGACATCAGCTGCACCACCTGGAAAAGTACTCGGGCTAGGAGTAGGTTGGAAAAGTTGGTAGTGTTCAAAGTTTACTTCTTATTTCCTTCATTTTGGAAAGTTTGGTAGAGCCAACCAATGACTATAGGGGTGCTCCCAAATTGAGTGTTTTATATGGGATCAAATATTCTACAGAGATTTGGCTCTTTGTGCCAGGAACTCGGTCTGTAACTTGTGCCAATTTTTCAGATCTGGCCCAGAGACAGCTTTAGCTTTCTGGCCAGACTCAGATTTTAAAAAACTCCTAACAAAGTTACATACATGGGTTCTGTCTGGCAAGACTCCAGTTTCCCAAAAATCTCATGGGCTTTTTGTCAGCCCTCTTCATCCACTGGTCTATTCAAGTGTCATTCTCATTGCACTTCCACCCAGCACATCATGGGGCAATGACTCAGCTCAGTTAGGCCACTGCCTTTGTCACAGTGAACAAAAGCATTTTATGCACATGTGAACATATGTCTGAAGGTATTCTACCATAGACCTGTAGGCACTTTCTAATTGCTAGTGACTGGTGACTCCCAGGTATATTAGTGTGTCCTCACTGCCTTTCAAAACACACAAGACTCACTGAAAACTGCAATAATGACTATCATCATCATCATGCGACTGCAGCTGGCTATTTTATTTAGCTCATAATAACAAGCACAAAATCTTTGGCGCAGCAGAAGTGAATATGCAAATTTGTATGTTGTTGTCACCCCCTCAATGTGATGAACACCTTTAGAACCTCTCATTAAAGCATGAGAAAATGCAACCTAATAGAGTCTGGTCTTGTGCATAGCATACAATATGGCTTCTTGTTCTGCTCTCATTTTGGGGCAGATGTAGGAACACAAAAAATAACGAGTCGGAAATAGCGACTCCATGCGAATCGCTATTTCCGACTCGCAAAACGATATGCCAGGAAAAATCGATTTTCCAAATAGCGATTCAGTGCGGAGTCGCACCGCAATTTGCGACCTCACTTTTTGCAAGGTCAGTATTTACTACCTCGCAATTTGTGAGGTCGCAAATTGCACGAAGGGTGTGGTCCAGTGTCGCAAATTGCGACTGACTTGCAAATTGCACGCAGGTGAAAATTAAACTTTTGAAAACCCACTTCCTGGTTCTGAGTGATGACATCAGAACCAGGAAGTAACCCCATGGAACAGGGAGGAGCCCACCCAGCCCAAACTGCAGAGCCACACCCAGGTGAGAGGAGCTGCAGCAACAATGGCTACACAAGAGAAGGAGACACCCAGTGGAGGCAGAAAAAGCAAACTTAAGTTTTCTGAGAAGGAGCTGGAGGTGCTCACCGAGGAGTGCTGCCTGCACCATGAGGAATTATTTGGCAAGGCAGCAATGAGTGTCCCTGACAGCCACAAAAAGAAGATCTGGCAGGACATCCTGAACAAAATGAATGCCATCGGTGTCAGCCACCGCACCCTGGATGAGGTCTGCAAAAGGTGGTATGACCTTCGCTCCAGGACCAAGGAGAGGGTGGCGGAACGCATGAGGGAGATGTATTGCACTGGAGGAGGGCCATCTACTGTACCACCCCCTACAGCCATCTAAACCATGGTGGAGACAACTCTGGAGCCAGAGGCTATACTGGGCATTGGAGACCTAGACAGTTCAGCACCAGGAACATCAAAAAGTAAGCACCAAAATTAATGTATTTACACCAGCCTGTGCACCATGCACACAATCACAGTACACATCAGCAGGCACCTCCAGATTAGCGCCATTCACAGTTTTGCAACCTATAGAACAGTGCATTATGGGCAATGTAGTACAGTAGTCCAAATATAGGGAAATGTTTATTCTGAGGCATCAAACATATGTGCGATACTGACAGTGTATCCCCTATGTCCCACAGGTCTCCCACAAGGCCCCCCATCAGCGCCACTATGCAGGGAGAGGATCATGGCACTGACACACAGAAGGAGGCTGCCACAGACACCGCCGGGGACTGCAGGACAACACAACCTGTCCAATCGGCACAGGAGAACATGGATGATCCTGCTCTGGGTATGGAGGCAGCCATTGTGACACCGGGGCCAATGCCTAGGGAGAGCAAACCACGGGGATCATCTAGCGCGGTGCGTAGACAACGACGCACAATGCAGTCTGTGCGTAGGGAGGATGTTGCCGATGAGGATTTGTTGGGACTTGAGGCATCCTTATTGCAGAGTCACCGGCTGCAAAATAGACAAATGCGGTTAATGAACTGTAACCTTTCACGACTGCAGAACACAATCATGCATGGGCTGGCAAATGTGGACAACCAGTTCACTACAATGAACGCTCACTTGGGTAACCTGACTACCTCCATAAACAACTTCGTCAGGGAACTTGTGGCTGACAGGGCACAAGCACGGCGCAGGGAGCGCAACACTTCTGCCCGTTTGGACAGGCTAGGTGTGTCTATAGGGCGCCTGGCTACCAATACAACCTGCCTCTCAAGGCGCACTGTCAGCCTGCAAGTGGAACTAAGGCATTTTGCAGGAGATGTGGCTCAAGGACTTGGCCACATCAGCCATGTGGTGGACCTACTGGAGATCAGACAGGCAGCAAGGGGCATTGGGTATACCCCGCAGGACAGTGAGGAGGTCTCCAGTGTGAGTAGTGTGTCTGCAACTGATGCACGTGTGTTGCGGAGTAGCAGTGCACGGCAGGGTTCAGGGGACCAACTTGGAGTGAGTCATGGTGGCCACAATTGCAGGAGGCTGTGAACTACTGATATGTGGTGTTACAGAGGCACATGCACGTAATGTGCCAGACTACACTTTTGTTTTGCATCCTGTAGTATAGTTGACAAATGTTTCCACATTATAGTCCTGCAATAAAAGGGTTAATTTGTTGAACTACACAACTGGGCAATGTGTGTCTTACATTAGTGAGTGTTGTCACGGTTGCTACGTCCCTGCCCAAGTAGTGGGTTGCTGTGTGGTTCCGTCTCTGTCTGCCCTCCATTGCGATGCTTCTATCCCCAGGCAGTCGGTGTGGTAGCTCTTGCTCCTCATCCTCCGAATCTGTGTCTTCAGGGGTGAGATATAGCCCACATCTGTTGGCAATGTTGTGTAGGATGGCACAGGTGGCAACTATCTTGCATGCTGTTTCTGGGGCATGCTGAAGTGCACCTCCACTTTTGAGCAGGCATCGAAATCGTGACTTCAACAAGCCGAACATCCTCTCTATGGCAGCTCTGGTCCACTGATGTGCAATGTTGTATCGCCTTTCATTCTGATTGCCAGGTGTTTGGTATGGGATGAGTATACATGGTCTCAGGGCATATGCACTGTCACCTGTTTGACAAAAGAGGCAAATTTATCAGGGCATCACAGGGTTACGCAGTAACATGTATGTAAGGCTTCAGAGTGTACTCGCCAGTACCTAATAAATATCCTTCTCCAAACTCCCCACGTTCTAGGCGTTGGTGTATCCCACTGTGCCTGAACATGTATGCATCATGTGTACTCCCTGGATATTTAGCCTCAATGTCAGTAAGGACATTATGGGCATCACATACCACCTGGATGTTTAGTGAGTGGGTACATTTCCTATTGCGGAACACATATTCCAGATTTGCTGGTGGGCAAATTGGTATATGTGTCCCAGTCCACACACCCTATTACATGGGGGAAGTTGGCAATTCTGTAGAAGTCCAACTTGGTGCTGTTCATTTCTGCCTCCTTTCTGGGAAGGTATATATATCTGGACATGTGTGCGAGTATGGTATCTAGGAAACATCTGAAGAATCTTGAGAGGGCACTTTGGGATACCCCACCTGCCACTGCAATCAGCCCCTGATAGCTACCCGAGGCCAAGATGTGCAGTGAGCATAGCGCTTGCACAAGTGTGGGGATGGTGCTGCCATGCATTGTCTGGCGTTCTAGCTGAGGTTTCAGCAGTTCAATTATCTCTAACATAATAGCGCTGCTCAGTCTGTATTTATCATAAATCTCATCCTCAGTTTGTTGAAATAGTGTCTGCCTGGTTCGGTATATCCTCTCCTGTCTCTGCCTCTTACACCTCTGCTGGTCAGCCTGGACTCTCCTCCGCCATGCAATCACGTATAGTGCAGCCATTTTGAGTAACCCAGATGCCTTCTGGGTCTCCTTTTATACTTTGGTTCTGGTTACCACCTGCTCTGAATCAGTGGTAATCTGGGTATGCAAAACTGGATTTTTGCGACTAGTCACAATTTGCGACTGGCTTTTGCATACGGTTTGCGAATCGCAATTTGCGACTTCCTAATTGCGAGTCGCAAAATCAGGTCGCAAATTTTGAGAGTCGGTAATGGGTCGCATCGCTATTTGGTACTTCGAAATGGGATTTGTACATCCCATTTCACATTTTGCGGGGTCGCAAATAGCGCTGCAACCCAATTGCGACTAGCAAACGTTTGCTACATCTGGCCCTAAATGTCGCTTTTGCATTCAGAAGTAGCCAAAGGACTAAAGAAGGCAGTATTTGATGAGCTAGCTACATGGATGCTTGTTGTGCATTATGAAAACATATGTGCTACTTACTAGTGACTTCTAATACCTATGTCTACTATGGCATCCTGCCCTTCTTGCTTAACATAGAAGAGATGCACTGAAAGCCACATAAATTCACTATCAGCATCATAAGTCAACACCGGCATATTTCTTTATCATATAAAAAAGAAACACAAATCTTTAGAGCTGCACTATAAAAATGCACATTTATATGTTTAAGCCGCACCCTCTACAAATTCTTGTGTGAAAACAGAAACACAGGCAGGTTTTTGGCCATTCTTCTGCCCCATTTTCAAAGAAAAAGAGACATTGATGGGAGTTTTTTATCATTGTAATTTAGTTGTTGTTGTATTTTTGTATATTAAGATCGAGGCGGCAGTGACAGGCGCCCCTCTGACCTCTAGTAGGAGCCCAAGATATGGCAGGACGGTACTGCAAGGACTTGTATCTGACTCAAGAGTGACATCTAGTAATAGCTTGTGATACTGCAGGTTTCTGAAAGACTTCAAGTCCTTGCATCTGGACCGCAGGAAATTTGGCAACTGCCTTTCCTACTACAGATTTCAAGCACTTGTATCTGGCTCGAGAGAGATATCTATTAATCCTTGTGGTACTGCAACTCTGCAAAAGGCTTTTTAAGCACTTACTTCTCACTTGAGAGGGACATATACTAACGCCTTGCGGCACTGCAGCTTTGCGAGATACTTTTCAAGCACTTGCATCTGATTGGAGATGAACGTCTACTAACACCTTCTGGTACTACAGTTTTCTGAAAAGCCAGATCTATTGGTGTTACCACTGTTTTTTTATATATTTGGATGTGAAAAAGCTGTTGCACATTCAGAGGTTGTTCTTATTACTTGGTCTAGTGATTTATGAAAGAGAGTAAAAGATGGGGCCCACTACCTGATAGGGTCTAAATTGGACATATGTTTTTCTCTCACAGGGACGCTGTTGATCCTGGTTAGGCTCAAACAGGAACATGGTACTATGTAACCTCAAGCCTCTTTTTCTTTTCTTTTAATTTCTCCGATTGTTGCCCACTGGCTGCATCTTTGTCTTTGTTTCTTTATATTTTATGTTGCCTTGTTACATTTGTTTAGGTAAAAACTCATGAAATCCAGTGTTTACATTACGTGGTCTAGTGACCCAGTCCATTAATAAAGCACCTATAAAAAAGATAGCCCTGTATAGGCTGCACCCCTAGGCGTTTCCCTTACAAAATAGACTTTCCTAGATCTGCATGCGTCTCCACATCTATTTATAGCAGACTTTTTTTGATCAATGAAGCAGTTGTTAGCGGGTATGACCTTAATAAGTAAACTTACAAGGGGACGCAGATAGGTCGATGAACCTTTTGATTCACAATTAAGATGTTCTTCCCATAGCTCCAGTACATAACTCAATAATCAATACACAATAATCAATAATCATTAGTAATCAATAACATCAATAATCAATGGAGTCAGTAATTGTCATGCACCATGACCTTTCAGTCATGAGTAACCACACCTTTAGTATAAGTTAGAATATTTATTTCCCTATATTAACAATGCTAAGGTCATGTAGATTAATCTCAAAATCAGATGAAACACATAAAGAAGCAATACTGGTTGTCGAAAGCGGCGGAAGACACGTAATAAAATCAGAGCTTGAACTATAACACATTCTAAGGTTATGGTGCAAATCAATAGCAAAGTCAGCTGCGTCAATGTTATGATGTACATGAAGTTTAGCAGAGAAATTCATCAAACAATAGTCCCTGTTATCATAATTTCATTAGTGAGAATCCTTAACTAACATCAAATCAGCATCAGAATGTTTGGTTTCATGCAAAACAATTTAGTAACACAAATTTGGAAAAACATTTAACTGTGGCTCTATCAAACAGGCAGGTGGTACCTAGAAAGGGAAAAAATAAATATGCATAATAATCACAATTTAGGTTATACCTATCCTCAGTATGTATCAGCAAAGCAGAATCAGTCTTCGTCCTCAGGACATCAGTCGATCAGCAAGGCATCAGGATTTAGTATCAGGAAACGCAAAGTTTCTATCAAAGTAAGCATGTGTCTTATCAAGATGCATAAGGAAGTAGTACCCTCTCGGTCAGGAAGAAAATGGGAAATGGGCTGTCTTCTCCCAGTGTACTCTTGTTAAGTCAAAACTGTTAAAACTACCCCCCCAAATCCCTATTGGTCAGTTAATCGTATGTTCACACTCTGTCCAATAAAACTAAAATCCCAAATCTATGAATTCTAATATTACTCCGTTCACATGTCATTGATTGGTTTGTCTTGCAATGTCCTCATCACCCGGTTTGTCAGGTAACAATATTTTTGCAGCTTCCACTCTAGTCAGCATCTTCATTGTTCTTGTCCTGGGAAAGTCAGTCTGAGACAAATTACATATAAAATGTTGCATTAGCAAGAACATCATCTCCTAGCAGTCGGTTCACACGAGAAGCTTCCGTTATGAGCACATTAAACAGTACAATACAAATTCAGCGTTTAACTTTCTAGAACATCCATTTTATTAAACGCTAATAAATACAGCTTTTACATGAGGCCTGGCAAGTAGGCCAAGAAACTCGCTAAGTTAAGGTCTACAATTAATAAAGCCAAAGCAAAATTCATAATCCTTAATATGACATATTACTACATTAGTCTAACATATAGTCAACATTTCATAATATTAAATTATTGATTAGTACATTTCATTAACATTGGTGGCCATTCTTTGTGATCACATTTGCAAATGCGTGCATTATTTCTCTACGTTACTTTATTTTCTACATAAACTTATTATTTAAAACACATAAAACCTCATTAATTATTTTTATTAAAGCACCTGAGCTAGCACAGTCCTTGTTTAGATGGACATAATTATCTAAGAGTTAACTCTTTGCACATGAATGGTAGTCTACCCACGTCTCAGTCTAAGCACCTGACTTGCAGCTCTTCCCAATCTAGCCACTGACTCCTCTCAATCAGCCCAGGTGTTGTCTGTGTGACTAATGAAGCGGTGCAGCTACAGCCTGGTACAAGTGCAAAGAGGTGGCTGTGAGAGAGCCACTCCCCTATAACGTTCCTACTCCTATGCTAGGCCCTGAAGATGCCATACTGGTGCAAATGACCACTCCCAGTCCAGTCAGAATTTAGGGAAAGGCATCAGAAGGTGAATTTTATTATAGCAAGTTTTTAAACCACGCCCCATGTGTGAAAGTACACATTTTAATCTTTACTTTGGTGCTCTAGTGAGGAGTAATACACAATAGAGCCTAACTGCGGTTGTACTACTGAATATCGACTCTCAGAATATCGTGGTACAAGAATATCGAGGACAGCATATCGGTGGACAAAATATCAAAAGGTAAGTGTATATAGGGAAGTGCGGATTTACTATTCCTAACTCCACATCTACATACCTTGAATATATATATCACCAAGGTACATGTATGTAGAGTCAGGTATAGAACAGTTAGACTTACTACCTGTTGATATTTTATTTTCAATATTTTGCCCTCAATATGATGTCCCATCAATATTCTGTTGTCGAAATTCATGGTGCACAACCTAAATGTTGAAATATGGGCTGTATCACGTGCAATTCAGTAAAACGTCTCTATTTCAGGGTGTCTACCATTAACAAAGCACATGAAAGATATCTATAATGTGCTAACACTATGCTGGGCTGGATGTATGTCACAAAAATGAGTGACAAAAAACGAAGAGCCTGATTACAAGTTTGGCGTTTGGAAAACTCAACCGCCAGACGCGTGGTAAAGAGTACACCGCAGAGCTGGCGGTACAGACGGTGCACATTCCGACGGTGCTGGGCTGGTGGGGCCCCTGTACTTGTTCTCTGCGTAAGTGCATTTTCACTATTCTTAACTCCACATCTGTGTGCCTTCAGCGTATATTTCTAAGGTACATAGATGCAAAGTTCAGAATAGTAAATCTACACTTCCCTACACAATGTTGTAGTAGTTGATTTTGAAGATACAATATTTTGGCTGAACTATATGTAAAACTTGATATTGTCAGAGAAGACTTGCTGGGCTGTGACATCAAGGTTCTGTAAAAAAGAACAATTACTTTGTCAAAAGCTAATGGTGTGAGTTGGAGTGCTGTGGAAAAGGAAAGTTCTAGAAATTATAGCAAAATAATACTCTTTACTATTTTTTTTGGAGAAGATATGTAAGGAGAAAGCATCTAACTCCCAGTCCTGAAGCGAGAATCGGATTACTGTAACCTGGTGAAGGTTTAGACCCCCTAGATCCTTATAGATAACTGCTTATACAACAAGCTGTGCCTCCCATGGATATTTGAGTTACCAAAGCCACGTCACCCAACAAGAAGGCTAAAATAGTAAGGAAATACACAAAACATGGGCAATTGCTGCCTGAATGATTTATTCCTTCCCTCAGGGGCATATTTATACTCGGTTTGCACTGAATTAGCATCATTTTTTAAACTCTAATTCAGTGTAAAACTATCTATATATTTATACTTTGGCGCTAGACCCATCTAGCACCAAATTTATTGAGTTAAAGTCATTTTTTTAACATAGAAACCTAATTTGCCCTAATGAGATGCAAGATAGGTATTCCCATGCAAACAATGACTCTATGGCCTTAACGACATATTTATACTCCTGTGCAAAAATGGTGCACGGGAAGGAGGAGAGGGTCAAAAAATGGGGCAAAGCAAGCTTTGCCCCATTTTGTAACGCCTGGGTCAGGGTAGGTGTTAGGGCACCTGTGGGCCTATTTCCATGGTGGGACACCATGGAATAAGCCTACAGGTGCTGTCCCCAGGCCCCAGGGACACCCCCACCCACACCAGAGGGACTTCGGAGGGTGGGGAACCCCAACCCAGGTAAGTACAGGTAGATATTTAATTTATTTTTTTTAAGTGCCATGGGGGCCCTGAAATGTCCCCCATACATGGCACAGGGTGCAATGGCCATGCCCAGGGGACCCTTGTCCCCTGTGCTGGCCATTGGGATGGTGGGCATGAGTCCTGCCTTTTCTAAGCAAGGAGTCATGTGGCATGGTAGGTTTAGCGCCATAAAATGATTCTAAGCTAGTCCTGCACGCCCGGCTGGCATCTAGGAATGGCGCTATACTTTTTGCCGCAAACCTGCGCTAACACAGGTTTGCGACAAAAAGTATAAATCAGGGCCTAAATCTCTGTTGCCACAAAGGGGTTTCCATATTTAGTGATAAGCTGAATCATTACTCCAGTAAGTATATTTGAAACTTTATGGGCACTGTTTTCTCAATCAGCTAATAAAACATGTATGTCCATGGTCTGTGATTGCTGAAAGGAAAATAAATTTACTAGTTGATGCAATGTCATTGCTTTTGTGTCATTTCTGTGTGCCTGAAGTCAGCGAGATTATTAGGTTTGGTGGATCCTCTTGGAATTATTACCAAGATGAGGAAGATGAACAAGGAGGTAAAGCACTGATTATTTACTGATCATCGTCATTATTCATTACTCCAAGGCCTTGCCTTCCTCATTCAATCGATTACAAATTCCGCTCTCTTCTCCCTTAGAGCCCACATGGAAGAGATGCACATGGGAAGGAGGTATTGTTAGGGGCTGAGGTTAAATCTAAAAATTGTAGGATTCTGTCAGGCGAATCATGTATCTGGGAGGAAGCTTAACCTCACATTGATAGAAGACCTGAACGTGGAGAAATAAAAATTAGCGCTAAGTAACAGGGGCATTTTTGTGGGAACTTCTGCTTTCTGTGCTTCCTACTGATGACTGTCTGAAGGCAAAATAATCTGTATAAGTGAGTGAAGAGGAAATCAATATCATCCTATGCAAAACTTTCTCTAATTTGTTAATTGTTTTCCACTATAAAACTATTTTTCCTATTTGCAACATACCTTTCCATCTATCTCGGTGAATTAGTAGGGGGGTGCATCCCTTTTGCTTACTTACTACAACCTTTTCAGCCATAGTTAGATTAAAAGTATGTGTACAGATCTGCTACACTCCTGCAAAGCTTTGAAATCCACAAACGTATATTTTGTGATTGTGTACTCCATTTCCAGTGGCCTCCCACTGCCCCTCTCCTTGGAGAACCCAGATCTCACACTAAGCATATAGCTGCACCAAATCAGCGGGCATACAAGCCTATAGATCATATGTGTGCGACCCATGGCCTGCCATTTTACCCCACGAATGATGGCCATTGCACATAGTCGTACAATAATTTTGTGTGTAAGGCTAATTAAAGACAACTTTTGTTTTAGGCCCCCGTCAGTCAAGTCCGCAATAAGCTGGAACGGTGTGTGCAATTTAGTGAGTAAAAGTGCAAAAACAAGGCATTATTCTTCAAGGTGCTCATTATAATAATTTTGCCACTTTTACACGAGAAAATACATGATTTCCATTGTACCACAGAAACTCAGTCTGAAAACCACAATCTCTATTGGACGTACAAAAATGTGCTCCTTTATCCATTCAGGCATCCGTCGTTCCATTACAACACCGGAAGCATGACCTCATCGAGGAAAGTAGGTTTCCTGTAATTTCCACTTGAAACTGTGTGCGGTAGTTCACACTCAAGTTCTTACCCCTCTCAACGGCAAATATTGGCAACCCTGCGCCTTCCACAGGCAGCTGTTTATCACTGCTAATGAGGTGCCAATGTTTTAAAAACACGTTTTAACAATGTTGAATGAGGTACTGTACACTGTCAAGTATGTACAAGTCTGAGAAGGCATTTTTTCTTTCTTTCTCCCAACAGCATGCATCTTTCAGACTGGAATACCCTCGTAAAATATGTTGAAACTTCATCTTCAGGGTAACTAGGTGTCCGAAAAAGGGGCCATAATTTTGCCCCTTCTTTTAGTTGATTCTCAGTGTAAGTTTAAGTGGGTTCCAAAAGGGTCAGCAGGAAGCTGTGCAAAGGTTCATATGTCTTTGAGGCAGTTTATGATGAGTCCATTTTTTACTTTACTCTGATCCTTCATTCCTTGGACATCCCAAAGTCGATGGTGGGTTATGATTAAAAGAAATATAGCATTTGGCTAGCAGGGCCAGATTGAAATAGTGCTGAGAGCTCAGAGAGTATTTGTTCCAGATTTTTGCATCCTTGAGGCACTTCTGTATTATAGAAAGGGCAGCAGATGTTTGCTTCTCTAATAAATAAGCAG
This sequence comes from Pleurodeles waltl, assembly GCF_031143425.1. Classification (NCBI taxonomy): domain Eukaryota; kingdom Metazoa; phylum Chordata; class Amphibia; order Caudata; family Salamandridae; genus Pleurodeles; species Pleurodeles waltl. The sequence continues at coordinate 346,473,221 of NC_090437.1, read as the reverse complement.
GTGCCACTCATGCACCCACGCAATTTTACAAGGGCATGTCTTCATTTGCATTGGGGAATGCCTTTGCATTGGGGAACGCCATATCACAAATGTGGGCACAGGATAAAAGATGCTTTAGGGAGCTACTCTAAAGGTATACCACTGTGGAAGTTCTGCACATTAACTGCGTCCATCAAAGGCACTTTTTTGGGAGGTGACATGAAGAGTCCCAGGCACCTCGTTGGTACCAGACACAAAGAAGTGCAGTCATGCACTGCACCCGCGTGCGGCATGGTCCATGATCCCACTCTAAAGGCTGGTCAGTACGAGTGGAATGAAAAACGACATGGTAGTTCGAGGATTGTGGCTCCTTCTTTCAATGCTGCATGCTATCCAGTGTAGAAACAAACAGAGATACTTTGCAGTTTGCACCTGTGTTGCAGAGAGCAATTTTTTTAAACTGGTCACACTTTCATAGCCTGCACCCGGCACACCCAGCAAATGCCCTAACGCAAACTGGATAGTGTGCCACATCCGTAATTGGGTGAATGGAGCATTTGCTTTACACTGAAAAAAGACCTTTAGGGGCATATTTATACTTTTTGATGCAAAACAGCACTAATACAGTTTTGCATCAAAAAGTTTAGCACTGGTTTGCGCCATTCCTGAACACCAGCCGGGTGCCATATTTATGGAATGGTGCGAACCGGTGCAAAAGGTGGGCTAGCGTAATTTTTTTTTACATTAGCCGGGTGGGGGTGGCAGTATGGGAGAAGGGGTTTTGCACCAAAAATTAAGTTAGGCTGGTTAGAGACTTAAAAAATGCCTCTAACCAACCCAGCGTCATTTTCTGACGTAAAACCATTCATACCACATGACTCCTGTCCAGGGCATGGCCATTGCACCCTGTGCCATGTAGGGGGCCCCAAGTTGGGCCCCCAATGGCACTTTAATAAAAAAAATACTTACCTATACTTACCCTCTTACCCTACATAGCCGGGATGGGGACCCCATCCTCCGGTGTCCCTCTGGTGTGGGTGGGGTATTCCTGGGGCCTGAGGAGGGCTCCTGTGGACCCATTTCATGGTGTTTAACCATGGAAATGGTTCCACAGGTTTCCTAATGCTTGGTCTAACCCAGGCATTAAATAATGGTGCAAAGCAAACTTTGCACCATTATTTAGCCCCTCCTCCCACCCGTGCAGATGGGACAAATATGGGGTTATGGGGTTAGCACCATTTTTTAGATGGGAACGCCTACCTTGCATCTCATTGACGCAAGGTAGGTTCACGCACCTAAAAAATAGAGCGAACTCCAATATTTTGACATTAGACGTGTCAAACGTCAAAATATAAATATGGAGTTCGTTTTGTGCCAAATTTGTGTGAAAAAATGACACAAACTTGGCGCAAATGGAGTATAAATATGCCCCTTAATATTTTGTGCCATGACTTGCAGTTACTCTAATAATGCTGCCATACCTCAGCTATTGAAAGTGCTGGCCTTGTCTGCTATTTGTAGAACATTGCAATATCATAGCTTTACCAAAGACTGATCTGACCCAGGGATATGGTTGATTCATAGTTATGCAAAACATAATTTTTCTTGGAGACTGAACACTTTTAGATTTCCCTGTCCCACGCTACTTAAAGCCTCCCAAAGCCACAAAGGAAATGAGTACCTTAACTGAAGGCAATGACCTCCTACACTCTTCTCTAGCAGGCCACAGGTCTAAGTGAGGAACTAGATCAATTCTCATGGTTTGACACATGAGCTAATCTCGGTGCCGATAAAGTGGGTGTCAGTACATTCATCTTTTTAGGCCTTCGTGCAGCGTTTGACAAAGTTAATCATGAGAGACTACTGCTAGAGCTTAGAAGAGTTTGGCTGTGGAGGAACAATTACCAATAGATTCTCTCATTTCTATTAAACTGCTTCCTATACATCACTAAAGAGGCTTTTGCTCAGCCCTGGAAAATGTCTATGGGGTAGCCCAACAGAGGACTTTCATCAGCCCCATACTTTTGCATGTAAACATTTGAAGCCTCTCTCTACACTCATTTCCAACCATGGGTTCAAATTGTTTGCCTCTGCTGATGATGCCCAGTTGTTTCTCTGCATCAACCAAAGCAATCAATCTGTGGCAGAAACATTCCATTGTGTCTATGAACAATAAATAAGAGGATGGAGAGCAACTTTGTTCATTTGAGTGGCAGTAACACACATGCCTGCAGTAAAAATATCTGTTTGAACCCAGACTTCTGGCCCACCATCATAGTTCACAACCCCCAACCACTGATGATGGTGAAAAATCTGGGCATTTCATTGATGACAATCTCTCATTTTCTCCTCTAATTAAATCAGTGGCCAATTAATGGCACAACTACAAACTTCCTATTCACCACTGACTCCTGCCTTTACTAAAAGAGATTACACATCATACATACTAGGAGGTTTGATATTACCAACATTAGATTACTTAAATGATATCGAGCTAGATCTTCCTAGATGTCTGTTGAAAATCTGGTAAAGTCTTGAGAAAGCTGCACCAAAACTTTCAACCTAAACCAAGACTAGATATTGTATCCCTCCAGTCTTGTCAAGATTACATTAACTGTCAATCCAACAGATGCATCATGTTCAAGCCACTAAGGGTCTCTGCACTATTATTCCATTCTCAAAAGTGGTTGCAAATTGCACCCCGAATTTTTGCTAATGGAATAGTACATTGTGAACTGATATATGTGTATATAGGCCAGTTTAAAAAATACCAGATCACATGGGGTTGTAGATCAACCTGCATAATTCATGTTCTGTAGGCAGGTCACAATTTGCGACCCCATGAGATTGGCCACAGGATGGTGGCCTGAAAGGGCCAGCAGACCACCATGTCTGTGATTGTGTTTAAATAAAGAAATCTTTATCTTTTTAAATAAAAAACATTTTTCCTTATAGGAAACAGGGCTTAATTTAAAACAAAACGGTTTAAAACAAAAACTTTTATTTTTCTAAAATGTTTCACAGAGAGTTGGCAGTGGTCTTATGGACCACCTAATTTCTCATGGACTGCATTTCTCAGCCTGAAGGCCATCTTGTTTGCTATACTGGCCTATGAAACACAGGCATTCCAAAAGTCCCATCATTGTAATACTTTCCTCAGAGCCAGAATTGTTTTGGTCAGCAGTAATGCATGCCTTGATATTAAACAGGCAGCCATTTTGTTTTTCATTTTAGTCTATAAGCTTGGTGTTCCACGGTTTCATAGTCGTTTTAGAATGTCTCCACAGGCTACATTAAACTGGAAAGTCTTGAATGTTTCTGGCACACTCTGCCATGCACATGGAAAATGACTTAAAAAAAGAAGTAAATAACAAGAGCCACCATACTACTCATATGAGTCTATGCAACATTTGTGCATGTTAGCTTTTTTATGACCTTTGCTCAGTGATAATTGGTTTTTCTCACAACATTATTATTCTACACGGAATTCAAGTTTTGGCAATTAAGCCATGGAGAACATATATAGCTCAGCAACACCCAGCATAATCTAACCCCACTATGCATATTTATTAAGGGGCATATTTATACTCCGTTTGCGCCGAATTTGCGTCGTTTTTTTCGACGCAAAACTAACTCCATATTTATACTTTGGCGTTAGACGCGTCTAGCGCCAAAGTTCATGGAGTTAGCGTCATTTTTTTGCGTGAACACCTTCCTTGCGTTAATGATATGCAAGGTAGGCGTTCCCGTCTTAAAAAATGACTCCGATGCATATGCGTCGTATTTATACTCCCGGGCAAAAATGACGCCCGGGAGTGGGCGGGTCTAAAAAACCCGCATTAGCGCCGGATTTTAGCGCCTGGGTCAGGGCAGGCGTTACGGGACCTGTGGGCTCAGAATGAGCCCAGAGGTGCCCTCCCCTGCCCCCAGGGACTCCCCCTGCCACCCTTGCCCACCCCAGGAGGACACCCAAGGATGGAGGGACCCACCCCAGGGACATTAAGGTAAGTCCAGGTAAGTATTTTTTTTTTTTTTTTTTTGTGGCATAGGGGGGCCTGATTTGTGCCCCCCTACATGCCACTATGCCCAATGACCATGCCCAGGGGACAGAAGCGCCCTGGGCATGGCCATTGGGCAAGGGGGCATGACTCCTGTCTTTGCTAAGACAGGAGTCATTTCAATGGGGGATGGGCGTCGTAAAAAAATGGTGCAAATCGGGTTGTGGCGATTTTTTTGCCTCAGCCTGACTTGCACCATTTGTGGACGCCCATACGCCATTTTCCCCCTACGCCGGCGCTGCCTGGTGTACGTCGTTTTTTTTAACGCACACCAGACAGCGCCGGCGGCTAACGCCGGCTAACGTCATTGAATAAATACGGCGCCCGCATGGCGCTTCAGAATGGCGTTAGCCGGCGCTAATTTTTTGGGCGCAAAACTGCGTTAGCGCAGTTTTGCGTCAAAAAGTATAAATATGGCCCTAAGTGTTTCTGTTACTTATTTTCAATATTTTTCTGTGTTTGAACAGTACTCAGTACCCATCTCAACTTGTTGCCAAGACTACGTTGGAGCATCTCAGTGCCAAAACCATTATTAGTATTCCTTATAGTTGCAGAATTCACCTCATAGCTCAAACTTTCATTTATGACACCTACATTATAGGACATATACAAAGTTTAAGTCAACCATCATCAATTCCTGAAACACCATGAACCTAAAAGAAAATTAAACATTGGATCAGGTTGTTCAGCAATTAACTAAGGCAATGAACTGAGAAAATACTCACCAGAACAGTGAAGGTCCAAACAATTTTGATCATCTACCTGAATGTGAAATCAAAAAGAAAGTTGAACTGTTGGTTCTTTATAGAGAAGCAGTTGTATTATCAGAAAATATCTTTGTATCAGAATCAAGCACTGTAGTTGAAGAAAGACATTTGTCATGAGGTATCAACAAGTCAATCGGTCTGCCTTCTGTGAGTATGATAATGTTGTGGATCTAATAATCAAAGGTTAACTGGTCTGTCATTGTTACACCAAAATAGTTCATGAACAATCTCTTGCAGGAATCCCACCTTGGATCAGACAATAGCATAAGCTAAGAGTATATAGCAGTGAATGGTGTTGTCTAAGGTCTTTGGTGATCAGTTGTCATATAGTAATCATAATTAAATTAACATCATAATCAAGGAAAGAAAGAAATATTTTTAGGCAAGGAAAAACAATGACAAGGGTTCATGGAGACTACAATGATGAAATCAGGGCTTACAACAAATGTGATCATAACAACCAAGACAAATGCCAGGGTCAAGTGCAGCATGGTGCAAAGATTGGAAATTTGTGGGCATATGATACATTTCTCCAAAGTGTGAAAATAACAGTAACATAAGGTTTATGTGGTAGTGAGAAGGAGTAGGTAGAACAGAATATGAATAATCTATTTATGGTGAATGGCCAGGTAAATGATAAGCCCATACGCATGAATAATATTGAAAAACAGAAAGATAGAATCTACGGTAAACTCTGTCATGGCAATTAAGAAGTTTCTAGAAACATATGGCCTAATGCCAAGTTTTTTTTTAAAACATGGAGACTAGACCAAAAGGTTACAAAAACAATTGTCCTTAACAGCTGCATTGGGTTAAAATGGACATCCATGACTGAAGACCCATTGGTCAATTTTATGTTGCAGAGAATGGAGAAAATGGACTCAGAAGATGACATATTGAAGCATTAAAAATAAAATGCAATCCCTGTGCAGAACCTTATGGTTCTGCAATTCAGGTGTAGAATTCGTCTGAGGAATTATTGGACAGTGGTACAGATATTTTCCGTAATAAGCTGGAAAAGTTGAATGATTTTCACCATATAATGATAATTCAACGCAGGGGTCACTTCTGTGAAACAAAGTCAGTGCACTTCAATATCAACTGGAGAGGATGATGCCAACTTGTTAAAAATGTACAAAGATGAGTGCATGGAGCCCAATGAATGCTCACTTTGGTAATCTCCAGTGGTCATTGAGTGAAATGAATAATGATGAGGTAAGAATGTGTGTTTAACTAAGATCACTTAATAGCAACATTTGGATTGACTCACACCCAGACCAAAAATTAATGAACATATTTCCACATTATATAAGTAAAGATATCTACAACAATTAACAGCCTTTATAACACTTGAAAGTGTCTTCTGCTTGAGAAAAACTATTTTGGTCTAGTCTCAACAGCATCTTCATTTCAACATTTGATACATCAGCTCTTTAAACATGTCAAAGTTTTAACAACAGTCCAGGATGTTGTCATAATACGAGTCATCAGAAATGGGAACATGGTGCAGCATTAAAAATGTTCTGTAAATTTTATATAATGAAATGTTTAATGTGACCCAAATACAAGTGATTTCAAGAAAAAGGATGCTGAATACCCTGGCCATATTATAGTGGATGAAGGGGTTATACCACAAACAAATATGATTGAAGCAACTGCCCAACCTTTTCTGCCAAGAAATAAAACACAGCTCATGTCCTGTTTAAGCCTACGAAAATATCAATTCAAGTTTATTCCAAGTTTTGCTACGAAAACTGAAAGTTGGAAATAGTTGTAGTAGTTGGAAATAGTTGGAAGGCGACTGCAATAGTGGCAACCTGACTGTGGGAGTTTGGCTGGCAGCCTTTTCCAGCCCCCAAACTTGTAATGACCCTCTAAATCTTGCAATCTGCTGCATCATCACAGTAGATGCCAGCAAATACGGTATAGGTCTTACCTGGACTTACCTTGGATGGGTCCCCCCATCCTTAGGTGTCCTCCAGGTGTGGGTGGGTGGGGGTGTCCCTGGGTGGAGGGAAGGGCACCCGTGGGCTGTTTCCATGGTCTCGGGCCATGGAAAATGGCCTACAAGTACCCTAAAGCCATCCCAAACCCAGGCGTTACATAATGCACTAAGCAGGCTTAGCGACAATATTTAAGGCCCTCCTCCCACGCGTGATTTTTGCAGAGGAGAATAAATAAGGCGCAAGGGCCTTAGAGTCATTTTCTGCCCAGGAACGCCTACCTTGCATCTCATTGACGCAAGGTAGTTTTCCGCAGGCAAAAAATTATGTTAACTTCAATATTTTGACGCTAGACTGGTCTAGTGTCAAAATATAAATATGGTTAAGTTTGCGCCGGATTTGTGTACCAAAAAATTATGAAAATCTGGGACACACAGATTATAAATATGGGCCCTGGTGTTTACATTTTATCTGGCGGAGCTTGTTCCAAATTTTCATATAGACTGGCATGTTTAGCTTGTTACATTAATGAATATCAATATTGAGTACAATATCCTGCAGGTATTAAAAAATGCTTGTATTGCCTTTTTTATCCAACCTACCACTTGTGATGATGTAAAGGAGAAAGATCTTGAATGTATAGTCAAAACTTTTGATATCAACCAAATGTCTGATAAATAAATCAATGAATAAGAATGGGTGTATGAAATGAAAACTGATGCAGCACTTAAAAGTATTTTATATCCCTTGCATGGGTACCATGGAGATTTCCAAAGCAGGAGACATCTGGGACCCTAGTCACATCAAAACCTTTGGGCAACTCAAAGTGTTTGAATTCCAAAAATCACAGTTCTTTAAACAGAGATTAGATGTGCCCTAGAGAGCTATAGGTCAGAACCGGATTTCAACTGGATGAATCCAAGTTAGTTCTTGAAAAGTTGGAGCGGAATGACTATGTAGAGCATTGGTGGCAAATACACAAGACCCACTGAAAAACCCTAAAGGAAATATGGGACTTGGCCACCCTGGAGAAGGAAGAGGACTGGATGGAAACCAAAATGGTGGGTAGACAATTAGTGATATCTTCCCACCTACATCTCATTCAATTCAAATATTTTAATAGAATATGTTGCACACATGCACAGTTGCATGAGATGAGAAGGAGTTAGGACCTGACTTATTTTTAGATGTGGATTCTAGGAGGGTACCTTTCACCATGAACTGTGAGGCTGCAGGGTGATCCAACTTTAGTAGACTAGATTTCACAAGATACTGAGAAAGGTTACCAGCATGCCCTTGACGAGACAGTCCAAGGTTGCACTATTGGGAATAATGTTGGATTGGGACTGGGGTAAGGGAGGCAGAAATTGGTGTCTTTGGGGCTGGTACTAGCCAAAAGGGATATTACCCGGTACTGGAGGGCAACCATCACTTTATCCCATGAAGAATGGATGAGGGTTATGGACTTCTAATCATTAGCGGAGGAGACAATTTGTAAAGGAAGGTGGGATCAATTTCAGTTTCAATATGGTACAAAATATGACCATAGTTAGAGATAGTGGCAAAACTGGGTGATAAACAAGACTTTGTTTGAACTACTTGATGCATACCACATGTACAAAAGTGTGCTGCAGTGTTTTCTCTGTCTTCTTGTGTTACATTTAATTGCTACAGCAATGATAAAACCAAAAAATCATTATAAGAAATGTATTCTATTTAACATAAAACAGACTGGCACAAGAACAGTAGCTTACCACTGGATATCCAACTGTGCTAGAAAATCAGTGTGAATAATCTATAGGAAATGGTTTGTTATATAGGAATTAAAAACTGATGCCTACTGTAAATTTGCATGGCAGGTTGATGTGTCAAGCACACATCGGGCCCATAGGCAAAACTTTAACTAAAAAACTAAGTGAGACAACCTTTTGTTCACCACATGTGGACAATTATATTGATTTACTGGTTCAGAACTGTAGCATATGTAATTTAGCTGACAAGAATATTTCGCACTCAGGCCTTTCGGGGGGTACTATCAGCCCAAGGCCAATGAATATTTATGACATATAGAAGACTTGGGAGCCCCTCATATTCTGCAGGGTGGTCCCTGGTGGGTGATAATGAAATGCCAGGCAATAGAACAATACATAAACACAGAAGGAGGTTTCTGAGAACATCAGGCGGTGTCAGGATAAAGATACGTGTTGGGGACTGGATTAGAATTAGGACATTGGCCAAATGCGATACCATATTTTACAAACTGGGTAATTTAGTAGAATAGACAAAAAAACATTTTATACCTCAGAAGGGAAATGTGGACTGTTAACATAAATGTAAAGGTTAAAGAAGGTTGGGGAAAAATACGGACACATGAACTCGGACATAGATTTTGAGAACTATGATGTTGAAGCAACAATGATTTTGAAGCACTATAAAACAACTATCTACAGAACAAAAAAATAAGAGTGAGGAGTCATGGAAATGATCAGAAGAGAAATTCTACTTCTTTGATGAAAATGACTAAGTACAGGACAACAATTGTGGACAAGACCTAATTCAGAGTAACATTGGCTCGAATTCCAGGTCGGTTAATGATGAATGAAGAGGATCTGAAAGGGATCACGTTCTTGGAGATGATAATGCCCAAACTTTAATCTGCATGCGTAGTGAAAGAAACTTGCATCTTCCATCTAACTACAAAAACTTTGTTATACTTCAAGTAGAATGTTCGATTTATCCTCTTCTATGCCTTCCTTTTGGATAGGGTTTTTCTTTCATTTGTCGGCTTGGGTCCTTGTTCCTTATCCTTTTTGTATACGACCTTCCTTTTATGTTGCTGTTCTCTGTCCTTCTCTTATACTTCTTTATAGGTCCTTCTTGTTTCCTAAGAAGTAAAAAAGTGTTATTGCACCTGTTGGCGTGTGCGCAGGTTGGATATTGACATTGTACACTAAAACAGTGAATTGATATGTACAGTGACAACTGATGGTTACATTAGTTAACTGGTCTCCAGCTGGCTTGCGCAAGTCTCTCATGTAGTTCCAATAAACTTGTCTTCATCTATTTGCTGTGCAGTGGGGCCGTTTCGCTGGTGATGAGGATGGGATCCAACTCATCACCAGTTCTTCTAGTCTGCTGGCCTGCACATTCCCAGCGACCACTTGTCTACATTTCTTCAACAATGTTGTGTGACAAGGTGCTTGTTAAAGTGTGCCACCTTTGATTCCGCTCACCACTCTACGACTACCTGCACCTATATAATTGGCAATCCATAAGAGACGATGCCTGAGTTGTGAGGTGGGCTTGACTCTGAAGTTTGGATGGGGGTCTAGCATCTGCATCTAACTGCCTATTGCTGTGTTGCTCCTGCCTGTGTCTGAGGCGTTTCAACACAGGCGTCTAAAGACTGTTTCTCAGCCTGATGACCATTTTGTTTGCTCCACTGGCTTGCAAAACAACTGACGGTTACTGCAGTGGAACTGTCTCCAAGCTGGCTGCAGCATCATCTCTCATGAAGTTCCAATAAACTTGTTTTCACTTACTTGCTGCGCATGAAAATCATTTAATTGAGACCAGGAGATCCAATTCAATGGCGATTGCTGAGACTTTTCAACTTTGACAGCAGTGACTGCAAAGCATTTATCCATGCACAGCCTTATTATGGCAGTGGCCTTTATTTTGATACACAAGATGCCAAACAAAAAACAACAATAATGCTCTTGTTGCAGTGCCTCTGGAAGTGCCACTAGGTCACCCAGGCTCAATGTGGCCTTCACTGGCTTGCGGTCATGAAAAAGATTATTTTTAAAGCTTTGTGGATTAAAGCAAGATATTTCTATTAGGTGGATCCCCCTTTTCCTCTAGATATACCTGTTACTTTCAAGCTTGCTGGACTTCTAGACCAAATCAATATGGCTCCATTTACATTCTTATTCATTAGGGGGAGAGAGGATCGGAGCCTAAGGGCCTGATTCACAAGGGTAAGCTTACACTTTTGTGTACGTTTTCAATTGCTTACTATTCACAAAGGGATTTATGAGTAGTAACTTTATGAGTGTGGAGTCTCAGTACATAAAAAGATATGTCTCTTTATGTGTGGAGAATCCACACTCAAAGATGCTACTTGTAAATCCCTTACCAAATGAGTAGGAAGTAAATGGAGCCATATTGCTTTGGTCTAAAAGAGTTAGAAAGTCACAATCAGATTCATAGTACACCAGTGCAAATTTCAAACTTTATTGCACACAGATTAAGGTTTGCATCACTTTTCTGTGCAACTGGCTTATTTGTCCAGAGATCATGATATTTCACAAGGTAGGATCCAAAGCAGAAAACACATTGGGCCTGATTCACAAAAGTAAAATTACACTTATATGTAAGCTTACGATTTTTTGCTATTCACAAAGGGATTTACGAGTAGTATCTTTATGAGTGTGGAGTCTCTGTACATAAAAAATACCTATCTTTTTAAACATTCTGATTTTCCTTGGAGCCAGATCCACATTTGTAGACATATTACAGCGTTGAGCTTGCACCTCTGACACAGTGTGACAGTGTTACATGAAGGGGGCTTGTTTTATAAAAACTGACAATGCGCTTTATGTGCCAGAGGAGTACTTCCACTGGGCTTATCCTGGAACTTGGCACGTAGTGCCTGCAATGCAGTTTGGCTAAGCCTGATGCTGATCCTGAATCTGACCTCTACCCTTCACTACACCAGACTGGCTTCCTAGAGTTCTAGTACACCTTACCCAAGTATGGGGGTTCCGGTTTTCCCAATAGATCTAGCAGAGGGTGCCCACACTATGCTCTCAGCAGTGTAGGTAGTTACAGATAGGAGATTACCAACAAAATCACAGAACAATGGTTGAATTGTTTATCTTTTTACCATCTTTGTGATGTTGGTTACCATACTCTTTCTTGTTTGCCTATTAATTGCAGCTCATGTTTTTTAATACAAGAATAAGATTGTTGCAATAAATGCTCTAAAAGACATTTTGCATCTTTCTTTTGTCTAACCTTGAGTACTCTAAAGGACAACAAAAGGGCCACTCTGTTTCCAAGATTTCTTTGGGAATCCGAGTAGTCATGTTCGAGAATGCAATACCCATCTGTTACCGTGGTGTTTTTAGGGATTCAGACAGGGCAACGTGTCAACATGTCCTGATGGTATATATGGACTGAGTCCCTATAGTCTGACATTCATGTTGAAAACTTACACAGTCCTACTTTATTCGTAGGAACAGAATAACACTATGGGAAGTTTGAAACTGGTCTGTAGGTTGTTGAAATTTCCAGGTCTACTCTAGGCGTTTTGAGTACTGGGTAACTTTTTCTTATTTCATGCACACATGGACAGCAACATTGGATAGTGTAGATTTTCAATTGTATTCTTGCTTACATACAAGTGAGAATCCATGATGATTGATTAACAACACATGTTGCAGCCCATGGCAATATTCCCCTGGGTGCAGGGGGCCCTTTTGCTGTGGATTTCAGGAGCCACATGGAAGTATTTGATGATCTTATGAATTTATTATGACACTACATAACTGCTTTCTGATGACTGGTTCTGTAAAACTTATATGACCCAGCTCTGCTGACCCTGTAAGTTCTGTCTTACCTGAGGAGAAACACTGGTGTCTGAGGTCTGAGCTAGAAAGTTTTGTGGAACTGTTTATACTCCAGTTCTTCCTATTTCACATAAATTGGAAGTGATAATGTAGGACCAATTTACTTGAAGGTGCCAGAATAAGAAAATTAAAATAAGTTGCTTATTAAAATGAAAGAATAGACTTCACGCTTTTCGAAAAATCATATGAAACAATTGAACACCCAGATCATTGAATACCTAGATCATTTAATTAGTTGTAAAACCAGTCAATGTTAGCCATTTTCTTTTGACTATGGTGCTGTACAATGCGATTTTTGATTTCTTTAAAATAAAAAATGTATTAACGAGTGAAATCATCCTTAGGTTGCACATAGTGGGTAAACAGTGACCTCAGATATTAGAATATTTAACAAATGCCTCTTCTGAACGAGTTTTGAAATCCTTACCTTTTAGCCAATTTCTTGGGAAATTATACTGTAAAAAGCACAATGTGACCCCATTTTTAGGTCTAATGTCAAAGGCCTATTGTGAAAACTACTACAGGCGTAGTCAGCCTCTAACTCATGACAGTCTATTTCAATTACCTGCTCATGATTGGATGGCTTTTCTCCATATTTGTGTGCTTAGCCAAGTCAAGAACCATTTCAGTCTCAGTGTTTGGATTCAATGTTACGCATTCTTCCATGGCTGATATCAGACGTTGTATTGCAGTGCGTACAAGAGTCTATATTCTTTCCCTTCTCGTCTTTCTCCCTTCCTACCAGCTTTCCACTCCACTTTCTTTATTAAAAACGAACCCAATGCTTGCTTGCCCTCCTAGCATCCTTGTGAGCAATAATGGTTGATAGACAATTTAAAATGCTTTTAAACCATTCAAAAATGACCACTCCTGAATATGCAATGGCATGTTCCTTGGCTGCCATGTTTAAATTATTCTCTCGGTTGAATTTAACCATTTAAAATAGACGCTGAACAATTTAGCAACTGCAGCAGCCATCACTGAATGAACCTTCTTCTGTTTGAAGGAAACCATTCAAAGATGGCCACTGCACGTGTGCAAACAGTGGCAGCCGCCTCACGTTTTTTATGCATTATGGAAAAAAACTCAAAGAAGAAACTGCTCGTTTGTGCACATGTGTAGCAGACATCTTTGAACGGTTAAAATTCAAACAATATATGAATAGAAAATAACAAACCAAATGAATTTAAAATGCAGACGTGGTGCAGACACAATCTTTGAACTATTGTTCTTAATGCATAAGAAAAAACAGTCAAATATGTCTTCCTCGCTACGCTCATATGTACAGTGGTGCTAGCGCGCCTTGTCCTTAGTAAGTAAACTTACAAGGGGATGCGTATAGGTCGATTAATCTTTTGGATCGCATGGAGTATCCAAGCCAAGTGGTGACCAGTGGAAACATCAACAATAATTCCAACTAACACATAACACCATCTCTTAGTCTAATAACAAAACACCATCACTCTCAAATTGAATTAGTTTGTTTTATTCCCTATTTGTTACAAATCCAATCAAAAACCTTTATTTCGAGAATTCATGGTTAATCAAACTTTATTAGCATCATAAGCAAAAATTCTTCAAGATTTTATTAATAGGCAAAACAACATTAATCTAAGCAGCAATCTTAATCATTGAATAATTCAGCAATGTAAGTCAGTCAGTCAAAGTCACCATAGAGTCACCCTTTGTCAGCCTACCTATCTCAGATTAGCATCAGCATGTGGGTCTTCATGCGAAAAATAATTTAGTCAAAAGTCTCAATTTGGAAAAATACAGAACTAAGAGAAAAACATTTTTTAAGCAGCGCAGTTGGTACCTAGAAGGAAAAAGCACACATTAGTCGGTCAATCATTTATAGCTACCTATCCAAGATTGATCAGCAACGAGTCAGTCTTCATCTCCAGGTCATCAGTCATCAGCCAAGCTCGGGCTCACAGGGAGCAAGCCCAAATATCAGCACTTCGGACAGCGCCTCCTGACGTCATCAACTTTCGCCTTTCCACTCTGATTTCTCTTCTTGTGTCATGCCTTTTTATTAGGGTCTCTGAGTCCGTCCCACAATTTGCTAATGGGTCAACCTTATCAGGGGTTACAACTCTAACCTATAGTTTTTGTTTACCACTTGTGTACGGCTTTACAAGCAACAAGTTCCATTAATATGAATGGTCTCTCCATCGATGAGAACATCATCCGGCTCTTCAAGTAACAAAATTGTTGCCCATAGCTTTTAGTCAGTGGTTCCATTGTTCGAGTCCTGGAAAAGTACATTTAGCCTACTCTACACATAATTGTATAAAATTGTTCTGATGGTCTCCTGTCCGCTGGTGAGTTTGCAGAAATTTCTAGCAGAGCTCATCTCTGAACTCTGTACAGTTCAAGATCCTTTTCTCCAGTGTCAGTCCTCTGCGGCTCATCGCGGCTCCACGTTTAAGCAAGCAAGGCCCAGTGCCGACCAGGCCTCTAGTTCGGCTAAGTTAAGAATACGAAGCATCATAAAACATAGGTTATTTCATTAGTTATGGCATATTATTACATATTTCATACAAATTTTGCATTATTTTAGTATTGTTAACACAGATGGTGACCACTCCCCATGGGCACATTTTGCACATTACACATTATTTTCATTTATTAGTTTTCAAATGTCATTTTTTCTCATTAGTATGTATACGCAAATCATTAGAATATTCTCATATTAGCATATCTGCTGCAACAGTCCCTCCTCTGATGACTAAATATGTCATCACACCTTCTTTTGTCAATCATTACAAATTACTCTCAGCCATATTTTGATCTTTTTTGTTTACATTTTCCCTATAAATTCTTCTCCTGCGTAGTTGTTCCCTCCTCTGATTATTTTTAACCCTTTTCAATTGAATTTTGTGCCATAATGTACATGCTCCCCATAATCCTAATATAGCAATGATCACAATCAGTATTCCCTGAACAATTTCCCACAATATCCCACCCCAAATTTCACTAAACCAATTACCCATTGTGACAAATCCATTTCCAACCTTTTCCCAAACTCCTGTTTCTTTCAGCTCCTTCAAATCCTAATTTGCATTAGTTAAATTAGTAAGCAAATCTTTTATCTTCTTCTCGTTTTCAGGTATGTAAGAGCAACAGTGCCTCTCATTAATTATTTTGCAGACTTCTCCGTCTTTCGCCAATATTATATCTAAAGCAAGCCTATTTTGAAGCATCATAGCTCTATCCGCAGTTAGTTCAGTGTTTAGTAAAAGTATAGCCCCTGTAAAGTTGGTTAACATATTATCTACTATAGTTGACAGCTTTTGAATCTTGTTTTAATATAACTCCTATAGAAGGAATTACTGCTCCAAAAATACCCCCCACTATTGCAGAAGCAGTTTCTCTCCTTTGTCTCTTTTGGTGTAACTCAGTCATTTTCGATACCTTTTTCAAATCATCAATCTGATAAATCTTAGGAAAAACTATTCCCAAGTAACACGTCCCATACCATCCCTTAGGGAGTCGGTAATAAGCATTAAGTCCACAAATATAGTAAATTCCAGGAATCACAAGGGTCTGCACCATTCAACATGAATGCCCACTTACTCTGAAACAAAAACACATGCCTACATTCACTTGTTCCCACAAATAAAGTGTCAGTGCGTGATTTTGGCCTATATATACAAAGCTTCCCTACATGTAATGCATCTAAGGCTAATTTCCCTTGTGTTTCAATAGCAGTATAAGCATAATAATTCTGGTAACTTCTCTTCTCTAACCCTTTTTCTAACTTTTCTTTTAGTGCTTTTCTCCTATCGTCTGTATGGCCAATAAAGCTCTTTTCCATAGATGTTAATAAGCAAGTTAAATTGTTACGATGCGCATAAGCTGTGCCAAAAGTCAATGTAGGTTCAAAGAATCCTCTAACCAATACTATATCATGATCTTTAGCTATCTTACTCAAATATCTAATTATAGGATCAAAGGAAAACACTAGATCATAATTTGAATAGAAATACTGAATATACTCTTGATTATAGAAGCGAGTTAGTAGCAAACTACAAGTTATTCTGTAAGTCAGAGGTAGACTATGATAAGTAACCCCTTCTTCCACAGAGGAAGGTATTTGCGTACACACAAGACAATCCTTTGCATCCATCGTTTCCACATACTCACTCAATAAACGATAAAAGACGTTAGAAAACAACTCTCCTCTTGCATTAGCATAATCATGCAAATATTGCTCATCTAGCTTGAACTTCTCTATAGCTGTTAGTGTAGTAGTTTCAAGAACAGGTGTAACCTTTGCTTCTCTCACATCATGAATTGACATTCCCACAATCATTATTATAAACAATATTCCACACACAATCGCCATTCCTACACTCAAATATCTACAGTACCTAATATGCCTAACGTTATTATCTAATCTAGCCATGATCTGTAAAGAATCAGAAAGCAGAATGTTAACTCCTAATTAATATGCAGCACAAAAAATAAAAAATCTAAAATATACTTCTTTCCTCCACACTTCAACTTCACACGATAGGACCCCTTTACTTCCTTTGTCGAATTCGGTTAGCAGCTGGTCATCTCCAGATTTTAAATGTCATATCAGGCTTTTAATGTCTTTTCCGGTAAATCAATAATCTCGATTTCTTTGGTTTTAGCTCAACAATTCAGTCTATTTGATTTTCTCCTTGAGGTTGCATCAAAATACTGATTCAGAACCTCTCTATCAAAAAAAAGGACATAAACTTGTTTTGCCAATCACTTGTTGCTGCGTATGCCCACTCTGGTCCCACGTATTTTCGACTTGCCACTCACTTTCTTTTCGACCTCCTTTCTCCTGTTATTTCTCCATCACTCAATTCATCTTTCTTTGTGGTATCTAATGCTTCCTCTATTGTCTCATTTATTACCAAGTCCTTTTTCTTGCCTATTTGAGATTCTGGCCAATGATCTCCTTTTCTCACTCCTTCTGTCAACAATCTCTTCAAGATCTGACTTTTCTCTTTCACCTTGTCTGAAGTGCCTTCTCTTGATGGACCTGCAACGGGTTCAGGAGGAGTCAGATCACCTTTGCTTTAACCTGTCTCCACTCTTTCTCCCTCAGGTTCTGGCACCTGATCTCCTTGTGTTTCAGCACTCTTTGTTTTTGTGAAAACCTCTCCTGTGCGTGGATCTCTTGTCACTTCTGTTGCCTCTGGATTTTCCACAACCTTGTCTCTTACTGGGGTTATTGATCCTTCTTCCGCCAACTCTGGATCCACTTCTGGCTCAACCTGCTCCGGCTCTGGTTTGGGTAGGATTATTCTTTTTGTGGCTGCTGGCATTCTCAGCAACACTTCTTCATGATCCTGAGGACTCACCACTTTCTTTGTATGGCTCGCATGTATCCATTTAGGCAATCCTGCACACTTCACAGCTGTTGTAGTTGTTAGCACCACTTGGTATGGACCTCTCCAACGTGGCTCTAGGCAAGTCTTGCGCACATGCTTTTTGATCACGACCCAATCTCCCGCTCTTAGATTGTGTCCAGGGTCATGGATAGGTGGCAGGGTAACGGCTTGTACCTGCTGAGAAAAAGATCGAACCCCATCAGTTAGACCCTTCCAGAAGTCCAACACCATATCATCTGTAATATTAACAAGAGCATTGGCTGGTATTGCTGGCAATCTCATTGCTCCCCCCATGAGAATCTCATGTGGGGATAGGCCTGTCTTCCTCTCAGGTATATTTCTCATTGACATCAGCACTAGAGGCAATGCATCCGGCCATTTCAGATTTGTAGCTGCGCACATTTTGGCAATTCTTGACTTCAGAGTACCATTCATTTGTTCTACAAGTCCTGATGCTTCTGGACGATAGCTGCAGTGAAGCTTCTGTTCAATGTTTAATGCTGCACATAAGAGCTTGATAACTTGTTTGTTGAAGTGTGTTCCCCTATCTGATTCTAAAGAGATCGGAAATCCAAACCTTGGTATCAGTTCTCTAAGGAGTAGCTTTGCAACTGTGAGACTATCATTTCTGCATGTGGGGAATGCTTCAATCCAATGCCTAAACACACACACAATCACCAACACGTAATTCAGTCCACCACATGCAGGCATCTCAATGAAATCCAACTGCATTCTGCTGAATGGTCTTCCTGCTCTTCCATTCTGGCACAAATTTACCACTGTCCCTTTTCCCACATCTAGTTGCAGACAGATTACACATCGGTGACACACTAGTTCAGCTGCTTTTCTAAATTTCGGATTGAACCAATCAACTTTAAACAACCTAATCATGGCATCTCTTCCAATATGTGCCTGACCATGGTAATACCGAGCCATCTGAGACAACAGACAATTCGGCAGTACCATCTGACCCTCCTCAGATACCCAGATCTCATCCGGTCTCTGTACACACTTCAGCTTTGCCCACAGCTTTTTCTCTTTCTTGACTGCGTTTTCTTGCAATGTTTTCAACTCCTCTAGGGTGTCAATTACTTTTATGCAAAATTTGCACAACTGGTCTATTCTTCTTGCATTAGTTCCCACTTATCCTTAAACGATATACAGTTCAGGACTCAAAACCTTGCTACCTGATCCGCATATCCATTTCCCAAGGAGATGTAATCTGGTGTTTTCTGGTGGGCACTGCATTTCACTACGGCAATCTCTTCTGGCAATTGTATTGCATATAGTAAGTCTTTTATCCTGTCGACATTTCTCACCGGAGTTCCACTTGAGGTCATAATCCCTCTTTGTGACCACAATTGACCAAAATCATTAACAATTCCAAATCCATATTGACTATCCGTGTATATTGTCACTCGCAACCTGGTAGAAACATAGCATGCTCTAGTAAGAGCTACCAATTCTGCCACTTGTGCTGAATATACACCGGGAAGCCAAGATGCTTCTAGGGTTCCTGTAATTGTACATACAGCATATCCTGCCCTCAATGTACCTGTCCCATCTCTGAGGCATGAACCATTGACAAAAACAATTTGATAATTTTCTTCTAATCGAGTATCTCCAATATCAGGTCTAGGTTTTGTACACAACTTGGTCACCTCAAGACAATCATGTTCTATATCCTCTTCCTTTTCAATTTCAGAAGTATAACTTGGCAATAACTTTGCTGAATTCAACACTGTACATCTTTTCAAAGTTACATTTGGAGCTCCCAATATGCTCGTCTCATACCTTGTCAGTCTGGCCCCGTCATATGTTGTGTTTTCATTCTTGTCAGTAAGATTTCAACAGAATGTGATACCATTACCGTCACTGGGTATCCCATGACTACTCCTTCACATTGGGAAAGGCTTTGACCAATTGCGGCTACTGCTCACAGACAACCTGGTAAAGCTGCTGCAACCGGGTCCAAGGTAGCTGAAAAATAAGCTACTGGGCGATAAGCACCTCCATGGACCTGTGTCAAAACAGACAGAGAACAAGTATCATGTTTATGACAAAACAATGTGAAAGGGTTTGTGTAATCAGGAATTGCCAACGCTGGAGCTTTGCACAAACTCTCTCTCAATTCAGTAAAAGCCTTCATTTGATCCTCATCTAAACTAATGGGATTGGTAACTCCTTTGTGTGTCAACTGCTGTAAGGTTTTTGCTATCTCAGCAAAATCTGGAATCCATTGTCTACAATATCCTACCATTCCCAAAAACATGCATACATCCTTCTGGGAAGTCAGAGGATTTCTCTGCAGAATCATTGTATTTCTTTCCCGGGAGATTCTTCTCAGCCCTTTCTCGATTTGTTGACCCAAATATTTAACAGACTTTTGACAGTACTGCAACTTTGCTGGTGAAAGCTTGTGTCCAAACTCTCCCAAATGATTTAACAGGGCAATCAAGTCATGCTTACACTCGTCCCTTGTTCTGGATGCAATCAATAAGTCATCAATGTACTGCACTAGAGTCAATTGACAAGGCAATTCTAGCGACTCCAAATTATTTTTCAAAAGCTGATTGAACAAGGATGGTGACTCCGTACAACCTTGTGGAAGCCTGCACCAGCTGTAGACTTTATCTAGGATTTTGAAACTGAAAAAAAAATGACTATCCTCATGAAGTGGCACTGAAAAGATGAAAAGAAATCTTGTGACAGATCGACTACTGTGAACCACTCTGCCTTGCATGAAATCTGAAACAGTATCACTGCTGGATTGGGCACAATCGGACAACACTTAAACACCATGCCATTCACTTTTTGCAAATCCTGCACAATTCGCACTTTCCCACAAGACTTTTTCAAATTTATGGGTGAATTACATGGGCTGCTCAGTACTTCTTTTAGAACACCCTGCTTCAGGAAATCTCCAATTATCTGCGCCACTTTCATCATCACATCCTGTGCCATTTTATAATGTGGAAGTTTCGGGAACTCAACATTCGGCTTCAAAGTGATTGTAATTGGTTCCACTCCTTTGATCAACCCTACTTCTTTCCCTGTCAAATCCCAGACTTTTTCTTTCACTGTTCCCTGCAAGTCTGCATGCAACTCCTTCAGTGTGAACATTGGGAAAATCTCAATCAACGGGTACTCTTGAAATGCGTCATTAAGAACCATGGCTGACGCCTGCTCCTCCTCATCATCACTGTTTGTCTGAACTTTTATGTACAATTTATGGGACATTTGGTCTTGCACAGTAAGTCTCTGCCTAACAAAGACAAGGGACTTGAGTCGCATACCACAAATCTGTACAGTCCCAAATAATTTCCGATTTCAATTTGCACTGGTTCTGTAATAGGATTCGTTAACTGCCTATTCTCCACTCCCACAACCTGAACTGTCCTTCCGGAAAGAGGTAAGTCTGGTACTTCCACACTCCTCACTGTAGAGCGCGTAGCTCAGTATCAACCAAGAATGAGACCTTTCCCTTCACAAAAGGCCCTCTCTGATCTACCTCTAGGGATGTGGCAAGAATACAAGCTCCTTTATCCGAACTGTCACTCATCCATTCGTTTATTTCATCCTCACTGTGAAATGGGAACTGGTGTACTGTATTGTTACTGTTACCTGGTCTCTGACCTGTGACCTGTTGAGCAAGCATAACCTGTTGCTGCTCCATCAGGGCTTGGGGTATGTGAATTTGCTGTCTAGGCACCATAGGAATTAGCTGCTGTACTGGTGTTAAAGAATTAATTTGTGCTCGAGGCACCTGCATCTGTTGTACAGGCAAGAAACTCTGGCCTCGATTTTGAACATTTGGGACTGGGCCCCTCATTCTGGGTACTCCCATGGTTTGAACTGTACCAACATCGTTTTGCTGAACCATTCCTTCCTGCACCATCAATGGGCACTCCTGCTTCCAGTGTCCCACGTTTCTGCACAAATGAGATGGCAAAATCCTTTTCACGCCCTGCATTTCATTCTGAACAACCACGGTACTTACGTCTGGACCTCCCATCACATCCATGACATGTCCTCTTCCCCTTACTTGAGGTTGAGCTTTCTGCTGCGGCGGCATCGGCGGCACCAAAGCTCCTTGCACTCCTGATTGTGATGCCTTAATCTGCATCACCATTGCCTTTTCCTTCAACTTCCTATGCTTCAATTCAATCTCATTGCTGCAATATTTAGCATACTGCAACACCTCATCAATCGGCTTTGCCTGCCAGCAAATCAAATGATTCTTAATCACCTGCCCTACTTCAGGCCGCAACCCTTCCACAAATCTGAACACAAAATGCAGCATTTCCTTCAGTTTGACCGCTTCCTTGCCACTGTACTCTTTAAAAGCCTTTAGTAATCTCTCATAATAAGTGTGTATTGACTCTTTAGTTTCCTGGACTGTCCTGTCAATTCTTTGCCAATCAATATTTTTCAGAGAAATTCTAGTTTTCAGAAACTCAATTGCCTTATAATAGTTTTTCATTACCTCAGGTGACGGTGCGCATGTGACCTTGTTCCTTTCAGGTTCACTTGTTGGCCAGTCTACTGCCCTCTTACACTTGACCCACAAATCAGATGGCACAACTATCTCGAATAAGGTATTCAAGTCTTCCCACAAACATTTAGAGAGTTTCACAAACCTCTCAGTCTGCTGATACCATTCAACTGGCTTCTCTCTCCATTTGGGATAATCATTTGTAAAAGACAAAGGGGGTCATTCCGACCCTGGCGGTTGTCTACCACCAGGGCCGGGGACCGCGGATGCACCGCCAACAGGCTGGCGGTGCATCCATGGGCATTCTGACCGCGGCGGTACAGCCGCGGTCAGAAACGGGAAACCGGCGGTGTCCCGCCGGTTTCCCGCTGCCCTAGGGAATCCTCCATGGCGGCGCTGCAGGCAGCACCGCCATGGGGATTCCGACCCCCTTACCGCCAGCCTGGTTCTGGCGGTTTTGACCGCCAGAACCTGGCTGGCGGTAACGGGTGTCGTGGGGCCCCTGGGGGCCCCTGCAGTGCCCATGCCAATGGCATGGGCACTGTAGGGACCCCCTAACAGGGCCCCACCAAGATTTTCAGTGTCTGCCAAGCAGACACTGAAAAACGCGACGGGTGCAACTGCACCCGTCGCACCCCTTCCACTCCGCCGGCTCCATTCGGAGCCGGCATCCTCATGGAAGGGGGTTTCCCACTGGGCTGGCGGGCGGCCTTCTGGCGGTCGCCCGCCAGCCCAGCGGGAAACTCAGAATTACCGCGGCAGTCTTCTGACCGCGCAGCGGTATTCTGAAGGTGGAACTTTGGCGGGCGGCCTCCGCCGCCCGCCAAAGTCAGAATGACCCCCAAAATGTCACTTCGGTGCCATGGTTTCAGAGTCACCAGATCCTCGGGGTCTGTGCACGTTCCCAACATGTCCACCACAAGACAGCTCCAATACTCTAATTAGAATGTCACAGAGTCTAAGAGAGTACAAGTGGGGAAAAGGGGATTAGGTAGGGAACAGCTTGGAAGGAGGCCTGTAGGAAGCAAAAGGTTAAAACACACAATATCAAGATTATATCATATTATTCTTTACTAGACTATGATTCTAAGCATTGGCATACTGTAATCATGGATAACTTAAGCATGGACTAAATAACTAGGCCTCAAGACGTCTGGTTACCTGGGAAGGAATTAGGAATGATTAATACAACTTCTCAATGAATCTCCTAATGAAATGTTACACATTGACTAGAAACATAAGAACCCTCAAGAATTATGTTTTCAAAATCAAACATAGTCTTTTTGCATGAGGACAAAGAAATAATCTGAACTTTTTTGGAACACCATAGGAGGTGTATTAAGGAACTTATTATGCACATATAATGCAACATCTAGAATTCTAACACTTAGGGGGTCATTCTGACCCTGGCGGTCATGGACCGCCAGGGCCAACGACCGCGGAAGCACCGCCAACAGGCTGGCGGTGCTTCCATGGGCATTCTGACCGCGGCGGTACAGCCGCGGTCAGAAACGGGAAACCGGCGGTGTCCCGCCGGTTTCCCGCTGCCCCAGGGAATCCTCCACGGCGGTGCTGCAAGCAGCGCCGCCATGGGGATTCCGACCCCCTTCCCGCCAGCCTGGTTCTGGCGGTTTTCACCGCCAGAACCTGGCTGGCGGGAACGGGTGTCGTGGGGCCCCTGGGGGGCCCTACAGCGCCCATGCCATTGGCATGGGCACTGCAGGGGGCCCCTAACAGGGCCCCACATAGATTTTCAGTGTCTGCGTGGCAGACACTGAAAATCGCGACGGGTGCAACTGCACCCGTCGCACCCCTTCCACTCCGCCGGCTCCATTCGGAGCCGGCATCCTCGTGGAAGGGGGTTTCCCGCTGGGCGGGCGGGCGGGCGGGCGGCCTTCTGGCGGTCGCCCGCCAGCCAGCGGGAAACTCAGAATGACCGCCGCTGTCATTTGACCGCGGTGCGGTCATTCGGCAGCTCCCGCCAGGCGAGCGGTTACCGCCGCCGGCGGGAGTCGGAATGACCCCCTTAGTTTTTAAATGCAGAAACATGAATTGCGCACAGTGCTGATTTCAACAAGAATATGCAAATTCCATGAAATTATTGCGCACACTGCATACGATCTGAAACGTCAAGTTCAATTGTGGGAAATGAATTGCGTGTCTTGCCGATTCGAATGGCACCTTGTAAGTGCCAAGAAATAGTTGCGCACAATGAGCATCAAGAGTTACACACAAGGAATGAATCGGGCGTCTTGCTGATTCGAATGCCACAATGTAAATTCCATGAAATGGTCGCGCACAATGAATATCATGAGTTAAGCACAAGAAATGAATTGCGCATTTTTCCGATTTGAATGCCACCTTGTTATGACCATGAAATGGTAGCGCACAATGAATATCATGAGTTAAGCACAAGAAATGAATCGCGCGTCTTGCCGATTCGAAAGCCACCATGTAAATGCCATGAAATGGTAGCACAAACTGAATATCACGAGTTCAACACAAGAAGTGAATCGCGCGTCTTGCCGATTCGAATGCCACCATGTAAATACCATAAAATGGTAGCACACAATGAATATCATGAGTTAAGCACAAGAAATGAATTGCGCGTCTTGCTGATTCGAAAACCGCCATGAAATGGTAGCGTACACTGAATATCACGAGTTCAACACAAGAAATTAATCGCCCGTCTTGCCGATTCGAATGCCACCATGTGAATGCCAAGAAGTGGTAGCGCACAATGAATGGCACGAGTTAAGCACAAGAAATGAATTGCGCGTCTTACCACCCTGATCAAGGATCTCCAAACAGAGTGAAGGGCAAGGCCTGGAAGATCAAAGTAGGCCTCCGGAACAGAAGCTCAGGAAGTTGCTGCTGCTCTGCACCGGGACCTCTGAATAGAGAGCACCTGGAGCTGGGCTGGCTCCCTTATATGGAGTCTTGGCCCAGCCAACAAACCACACCCAGTCATGCTGCAGAGGAAGATTCTAGAAGGCCCTAGAAAGGGACCACACCCTGACACACTCTGAAAGCCTGCAGCAATACATTGCAAATGAACAGTATTTATAAGCACCTTGAATATAAGTCTTCAGGATTAAACTCTGCAATGCAAAAGGTTAAACAACAGCACATCAGCATAATGCATGAATTACGTTATCTTGTAAGTGCTGGGTTTTTGCTTTCCAGTCACCCATAGAGCGCGCACTGCCCTGATGTTGACACATGGGACATGAACACACTGCCGCCCTGGAATCTCTCTCATTGGTAGCATTTTAACTGCTTCCCCTTTTTCTGTTCCCTCCGTTTCATCTTGAGAATCTCTTTTCCGTTTCTCTTTTTTCCTAGCCCACCTGCCTTCCCACTTCTCCAATGCTCCCCAAATCTGCGCACTCTGCAGCTAGTCTATCAAATGTGCTTTCATTCCCACTGACCTCATGTGTTCAAAATCCTTTGCCTCAAAATCTAATCTGTAACTTCGTCTCAAAAGCTTCGTCGTCTTGAGGTCAATGTCATGCTTCTCTGCCACTTCTGCTAACTTTTGGTTTATTTTCCCTACTTCTTTTGTAATCCTTGAGCACAAATACCTCAACTCTTCTTCAGTGTAGGACTCTAACCTATGCAATCCCATTGTTCCCTCAACCAACTCATTTGCTTTGATGTTCAGCCCCACTTGATTCAACTGATCTTCCCCTTTGGACACTCCTTGTGATAAATTTAGACCATCCAGCCAACTAGTTAACCACTGAGCTGTTAACCCTCGTAATGAGATGTTACTCGCATTAGTTGCTGGCAGCTGCTGTGCCCCCGTTCCCAAGGCTTGTGGTGTCAAAAGTCTCAAATTCTGATTTGCATTAGAGACATTTGACTAAATCCCGCAGGAGATTTGAGCTCACCCGAACAAGTTCCTGAAGATGATGTTGAATGCACTGAGTCTCCCACTCCCCTTCTCACCAAACTCTGTGACATCTCTACCTGTCCTCCTACTTCTGCCTTCTTCTGAGCATATAAGAGTACCGCTGGACCAACAGTGATTGGTAGCGATATTGCATCTGGGGCTGCTCGAGCACCTGCACCCTGTGTGAGGGGTACTCCCATTGCCTGATTCATAACTGGTGCGAGATATACTGAAGTCCCTGTCAACTGGCTAAACTTCGGCATACTCTGTGTTTGTGCTGGTGGCAATAACATTGGAGTTGGATCTTTCCGGACCAACATTGGCTGTGGGAGCACCTGCTCCCTCGGCACTACAATATGTGAGACAGTCTCAAGAACAGGCACACCTGGATAAATCCCTGTTACCGATGGTGTATGTACCTGCGCCTGAGCTACTGCACTCGTTCCTGCAACTGGTGTACTCTGTACTGCCCCTGGTAACTGTTCTCCTTCTGCTTGTACAGCGCCCGCGGCTCTCTGAGATGTCCCAGGAGTAGCAGGAGGGGCTGTAGGACTAGTCCCTGGACCTCCTGCATAAGTCGTCATAGGTGGAGGTCTATCTCTCAATAACTGCGTAATGAGATCCTCAACATCAGAATCATCATCGTCCACATAGGACTTCTTTCTTTTCTTCTTTCCCTCACTTTCCTCTTCTTTGTCACTGTCCCCCTTATCTGACCCGATCCCTCTCTGTGATTGCGGGAAACAATTTAATCTCCTTCATAGTTGCCATTCTCCATCTCTTTTGCTCCCAATTCCACCTAGCTTCAGCTAGTGACTTTTCTATATTTTTTATTCTTCTGTTGAACTTCAGCAATTGCTGCTGTCTGGCCACTAACTCCCAAACTGCTAAAGCCTCAAACTATGCCGGTCTCTGTAGCCGTCTCATGTCATACACTGATAATCGCAACTGATCCAAAACTCTCAAATTGAACGTTCCATGCTCTGGAAAAGCTAATGTTCCTTGGTTCTTAGTCAATTTACTCCATTGCTTTAACCACAGACACGAAGCTATGCCTTTTTCCGTCATCACAAGATGCGCCGGATAATCCTCTGGGGGGGTTGGCTCCCCGACTGACGCTTTAATGTAAGAATCACCTCTCACTACACTCTTTAATGCCTTGAAAAACTTCATCTTGCTTGTTTTCTGTGTACTATAAATTCAATAAATGAAATGACTTTTACTCCCAAGATTCCCTTCACCCGCTTACTCAACCAATTGCCTTTCGCAGACGGCTGCCAATCCGGTCGTGGCTCTTCTCACTAACCAACCTATCCCAGTGTGGCACACACTGACGTCACACTGTCTCACAACAGCTGACAAAGTCTTGCGGCTTCGTCTTCCTCAGCTCAATTTCTCTCAACTAATGTAATTATTGCGAGCGTCTTCACCAAATAATAACTCAAACAAACCTGCTGGTTTACTACAGGAAGGGACACAATCGCTTCAGGGACCTTACGGATTTTCACTAATGGCACTTTCTAGCTCCTTAGCTATTCCTCTTTCACAGTCCCCCACGTTCGCAAGTAAAATTTGGCCCGCAAACTTTACTCTCAACTGGTCTCTGGGTCTGTCCTGGTGCACATAGAACTCACCAAATCTCAAAGCTTCTTTTATTTGTCTAATATTCACTCTGACTTGTTGACCACACCCGATCAACCTACTAAACCAGACAGATTACAACATATACCCAAGTGTCTCCTACACTTGTCAATATACTCCGGAGTCTTAGACCACGCAGGGTCCGTACATCACCAACCATGTGGACAATATTTTAGCACAAAGCGCCACACACATGTGAAGTTCAACAACTTCCCTACTCTCACACTTTGTGGAGTATGCACACTCCTACTAACCCTAAACTGGAGTACGCAGACCCCCTACTTTAACTCCCATACATCACAATTCACCTGCGGTCTGCTTAAGCCTATGCAAGCGCAATCTACTACTCTCATACTATTTCAGAACACGCCGAGAACATACTTAATCTTACCAACGGGACCCAGGATCTGGGAACGTCATTTCTGGCCTTAAGGGAACATCATCTTTGCTACCATTGCCATTTTAGAAAAACAAAATCCAAACCTCATAAAATTTGAACAACTATACTCAACTTTAAACTACTACCATAACCACTACTCACCACTTAACTAGTTCCCCAAGGAAACTAACCATCGAGCTGCTACCAAAAACTGCTAGCGCGCCTTGTCCTTAGTAAGTAAACTTACAAGGGGACGCTTATAAGTCGATGAATCTTTTGGATCGCATGGAGTATCCTAGCCAAGTGGTGACCAGTGAAAACATCAACAATAATTCTAACCAACACATAACACCATCTCTTAGTCTAATAACAAAACACCATCACTCTCAAATTGAATTTGTTTGTTTTATTCCCTATTTGTTATAAATCTACTAAAAACCTTTATTTCAAGAATTCATGGTTAATCAAACTTTATTAGCATCATAAGCAAAACTTCTTCAGGATTTTATTAATGGGCAAAACAACATTAATCTAAGCAGCAATCTTAATCATCGAATAATTCAGCAATGCAAGTCAGTCAGTCAAAATCACCGTAGAGTCGCCCTTTGTCAGCCTACCTATCTCAGATTAGCAAGCATCAGCATGTGGGTCTTCATGCGAAAAATAATTTAGTCAAAAGTCTCAATTTGGAAAAAATATCTAGATAAGAGAAAAAAAAAATGTAAGCAGCGCAGTTGTACCTAGAAGGAAAAAGCACACATTAGTCGGTCAATCATTTATAGCTACCTATCCACAATAGATCAGCAACGAGTCAGTCTTTGTCTCCAGGTCATCAGTCATCAGCAAAGCTCTGGTTCACAGGGAGCAAGCCCAAATATCAGAACTTCGGACAGCGTCTCCTGACGTCATCAACTTTCGCCTCTCCACTCTGATTTCTCTTCTCGTGTCATGACTTTTTATTAGGGTCTCTCAGTCCGTCCCACAATTTGCTAATTGGTCAACCTTATCAGGGGTTATGACTCTAACCTATCCTTTTTGTTTACCACCTGTCTACGTCTTTACAAGCATCAAGTTCCATTAATATGATTGGACTCTCCATCGATGAGAACATCATCCGGCTCTTCAGGTAACAAAATTGTTGCCCATAGCTTTTAGTCAGTGGTTCCATTATTCGAGTCATGGGAAAGTACATTTAGCCTACTCTACACATAATTTATCAAATTGTTCTGATCGTCTCCTGTCCGCTGGTGATTTTGCAGAAATTTCTAGCAGAGCTCATCTCTGAACTCTGTACAGTTCAAGGTCCTTTTCTCCAAATTCAGTCCTCGGCTGCTTATCGCGTCTCCACGTTCAAGCAAGCAAGGCCCAGTGCCGACCAGGCCTCTAGTTCGGCTAAGTTAAGAATACGAAGCATCATAAAACGTAGGTTATATCATCAGTTATGGCATATTATTACATATTTCATACAAATTTTGCATTATTTTAGTATTGTTAACACAGATGGTGACCACTCCCCAAGGGCATCTTTTGCACATTACACATTATTTTCATTTATTAGTCTTCAAATGTCGTTTTTTCTCATTAATATGTATACGCAAATCATTAGAATATTCTCATATTAGCATATCTGCTGCAACAGTGGCCTTCTGTGAATGTATTTTTTTCAAAAAAAAGAAAATCCTCTGTGCGTATGCACGTGGCCTTCTAGGGAAAATAAATAAGCATTGGAAAAGTCAAATGTTTTCACAGATTAGTGCTATTGACATTGCCAAAGCATGTTTTAACATTTGCTCCTAATGAGAGCATCCCTGAACTTTAAATGGGGCGTAGTTGTTCCAGAATCACTCTCACGATTGCTGTGTTAAATTTGGGCTGGGTAACAGGGTCAAACCTATTGTCAAAAAGATAGTTGAAATATGCTGATGGATAACCAGGTACAGATCAAAGATAATTGGGTTTTGCTCTGTAATGTAAGAACAGAAAGTACTTATGTCCCACCTAAGTAAAAGATGAGACTGTGGAAACGAAATGCTTTGGTTGAAAACGCACTTCATTTATCCATTCATAACTCCTTTGCATTACTCCATAGGAGTGTTGTGTTTCTTCTTTTCTTTACTTGAAGATATGTTGGATGACATGACATTTCTGAGCAGACTTGCTGTATGTGGAACAGATGTTAACAAATAGTCCTGCTCTTATGTTCCTCGTTTTCTGTAGGCTTGCTCAATCATGCTCAATGCCAGCGATGGCTTGTTTGGTTGGGATAATCAGAAATAAGTGAGGGCCTCTTGGCAGGAAACTAGTTAGTCTGGAATCTATGGAAGCAAGTTCGGAACTATTGATACAAAAATTAAACAGTTAAGTAATAAACAGTGACAATATAGAAGCAGGGGTTATTGTTATGCCTCAAACCTAAAAGCCAGCCAAACTTTGCGGAAATGCAACAGACACTAAGGGGCATATTTATACTCTGTTTGCGCCAGAATTGCGTTGTTTTTTTTTACACAATTACGACGCAAAACTAACTCCATATTTATACTTTGGCGTTAGACGCGTCTAGCGCCAAAGTCCATGGAGTTTGCGTCATTTTTTAGCGTGGACACCTACTTTGCGTTAATGATATGCAAGGTAGGCGTTCCCGTCTAAAAAATTGACTCCGAGGCATGTGCGGCGTATTTACACTCCTGGGCAAAATTCACGCCCGGGAGTGGGCGGGTCAAAAAAAATGATGTACGGCCGCTTTTGCACCGTTTTTTAGCGCCTGGTCAGGGCAGGCGTTAAGGGACCTGTGGGCTCGGAAGGAGCCCAGAGGTGCCCTCCCAAGCCCCCAGGGACACCCCCTGCCACCCTTGCCCACTCCAAGAGGACACCCAAGGCTGGAGGGACCCATCCCAGGGACATTAAGGTAAGTTCAGGTAAGTATTTTTGTAAAAAAAAATTGTGGCATAGGGGGGCCTGATTTGTGCCCCCCTACATGCCACTATGCCCAATGACCATGCCCAGGGGACAGAAGTCCCCTGGGCATGGCCATTGGGCAAGGGGGCATGACTCTTGTCTTTGCTAAGACAGGAGTCATTTCAATGGGGGTTGGGAGTCGAAAAAAATGGCGCAAATCGGGTTGAGGTGAAAAATTTGCCTCAGCCTGACTTGCCCCATTTTTTGGCGCCCAAGCTCCATATTCCCCTACGCCAGCGCTGCCTGGTGTACGTCGTTTTTTTTCACGCACACCAGGCAGCGCCGGCGGCTAACGCCGGCTAACGTCATTGAATAAATACGGCGCCCGCATGGCGCTTCAGAATGGCGTTAGCCGGCGCTAATTTTTTTGACGCAAAACTGCGTTAGCGCAGTTTTGCGTCAAAAAGTATAAATATGGCCCTAAGGACTTTACCCATTTTTGTTGAGTCCGGGTGACTTTATTGGTGTGCGGGAGTTCGGCTGTAAAGAAGGGTGCAAAACTGTTCAGCTCAGAAACCAATATCAGATTTAGCACATGCTACTTACTGGATTCCTACCAAGACTCACATGTTCCCAGCAGTACAGCTGGGGATGTTCCAAGATTGCTTCTTCATGAATATATATTTATTTCATTTCCAGCTACTGCTTGTTCATGGGCTGGCCTAGTTATAATGTAACAAACACAAAAGAGTTAAAGGGCCCAGTCATCCATTATCTGCTCGGCGGACTAGCGGACTATACAAAACATATTTATTTAAATAAATAAAATGATGGAATGCACCAATGTCATTATGAACCTGGCATTACATTCGTCAGCTGCAGCACACAGGTTTTGGCGTGAGGTGATTTGAACAAAACACTGATGCTAGGAATGTAGCACATAAATGGAAAATGGGTTAGCAAGTCAACTTAATGCCACTCAAGATGCAGCCAAAAAATCTTCCCAACTTGGAACCTGTGGTGTTAATAGCTAAATTGTGCATTTTCACATTTCCCCTGCATGTCTCAGGATCCACAGTGAAAAACTATGCTATTGCAGCACTTGTTATTGCACCTGTGGACATTAAGACATTGTTAGTCCTCATAGCCTAAGGGTGGTCTTCCCCCAAACCTTTTGCCTGTTTGCCTCATATTTTGCTGATTTCTTTTTGTTGACCTTAGGACTCTTTCGAGCCCTTTACCACTGCCGGCCAGTGCTAAAGTGCATGTGCTCTCGCCCTAAAACATGATGTGATTGGTATATATCTAATTGGCATATTTAATTTAATTATAAGTCCCTAGTAAAGTGCACTACATGTGCCCAGGGCCTGTAAGTTGGATGCTACTAGTGGGCTTGTAGCACTGCTTGTGTCACCCACTTAAGTAGCACTTTAAAATATGTCCCAGGCTGAAGGCACTATTGACTTTTTGACTTGCCATTTAAATCCCTTGCCAAGCCTTTAACTCCCCTTTTATTACATATATGCCAGCACTAAGGTAGGGTCTAGGTAGCCCATATGGGAGGGTGCTATGTAATTAAAAGGCAGGACATATACTTCTAAGTTGTACTTGTCCTGACAGTGAAAATCTCTCAAATTTGTTTTTCAGTACTGTGAGGTCTACCCCTCCCACAGGATAATATTTGGAATTATTACATTTAATAAACTGTAATTCCTGATTGGGAAGGGGTAGACCTGTCAGGTCTAGTATCTCTAGCATTGTAATGATACATTCTCTCTAATGGTAAAGTCAGATTTATTGTTACAATTTTGAAAATGACACTTATGGAAAGTGGCATTTTTCTGCTCTTAGCCCTGTGTGGCTGCAGCCTGACTTCAATACATGTCTGGGATGGGTGACAGCTGGACTTTGTGCTTTCCCTCTAGACACACACAAAGGGAGCTTAGGTGTGAATGAAGGGCTATCAACATGCTGATGGGCCATTCTGGGCAGAATGGGGGAGGGGGAGCAGGGCACAGCCTTATACTTACATCTGAATAGGCTGTGTCCTGTTCCTTCACAAAGGGCTGCACACCCCTGTATCTGGAATCTTTAGCCAGGGCAGGAAGAAAGGACCTCTGTGCATTTCAAAGACCCTTCTTTGAAGTCAATCCCACTTCAAAGGCACAACTCAGTGTAAGTACTGGACCTCTGACCCGACCAACTCAGTACACTACTGGACCTGTGGAGAACTCTGCCAACAGGAAGGAGACTGCTGTGTTGCTATAAGGACTGCCACTATGGACTGCTGCTCTGGAAGAACTGCCTTTCTGCTGTGCTGCCCTGCTGCTCTCTGTCCTGCTGAAGGACTGGACCCATCTCACTTGAACCCAGAGTGACTACAAGGGCATATAGTTTGCCCCCTGTTCTAAGTCTCAGGAAAATCAAAGACTTTTCATCATCCTATAACAGCACCTGGACTTTGCTTGCTAAGTCTTGCCCTGCCAAGTGGTGCCAATCCATTCCTGAGCCCTTGGAAGTGGGTGTAAAGTTCTGAAACAGCAGAACCTGTGCATTGACTCCACTGCGCTGATCAGAACTTGTGCAACTCCTTGACCCTGATGCATCACCACTGCCACGAGGATCACAAACACCACATAGCTGACTGAGCTGTGCATCGTCTCCACCTTCTGACATATGATAGACTTTGTGTGGCTCAGAGCCAACGCATCGCCTACAACCTCTTCTGCTCCCTGCATCTCGGCTTCAAAATCAACACATCCAAGAATCAAGGTACTTTTGCAGCGGGCTACTGTCCCTGTATCTGACCCGAATTCCATTTAGGTCAGTCTGAACTTTTGGATTTATCACAGTCTAGTGCAACCAGATAGCTCTGGGTGGCACTTTAAGCTTTTAAACATAACAATTTAATTTAACATTTTAAAACTCCAGTTATAATTATTGGATTTTTCTCGTTTTGGTCTTGTTTTGTTCATTAATATATATGCTATCATTCTAAACTAGTGTGGAGTCTTTTTGTGGTGTTTTCACTGTGTTATTGTTTGAAGTATTTACAAATATTTTACACATTACCTCTTAAGTTAAACCTGCCTGCTCTGTGCCACGTTACCAGAGGGTGAGCACAGGTTAATTTAGGTTGTGTATCTGAATTACTTTGACTAGGTTTGTGCTTCCCGTTTGGACAGGGTGCATGCCTCTGCCAACCAGAAACCCAGTTTCTAACAGGAATGCTGTGCCGCCCCCAAGAGGGCCTGACATGCGCCTCAACCTCTTGTGTTTCAGGGGGATACAGCACCATATGTTGGATATGATGGGGCGTTGGGCATGAGGAAAAGGGGTGGCAGTACAACTGTCTTTGTCCCTGTTAGGCTGCAAGAGAAGCTCATTAACCTTGGCCAAGTACTCTGGCAGACAATTTAATTCTCTATTAATGTATTTCTGTTTTTAGTAGGGCTCAGGAAGGTGCATGTTGATACAAATAAACAAATAAAATTTCCTACATTCTTGTACTGTTGTTCTCAATTAACCTTTACATAGCTATTTCAGCATTTTGTAATGTCATTCTTTTAATTTCAGACTCACAAAGTCAGTGAATATTAGTGGTTACACAATTATCATGGTTAGCCCTGTGTAAGCACGCAAACTGCCCTATTCTATACTCCCTAGTACACCCACTGTCATTTTTTCCCATTGAAGCCGTTGCATCAGTGAGTCTAGCATGTGTCGACAATCGACATATTTACTTGTTATAGACTTTGCGCAATCTACGAAAACTACTATCCCACATTCCAAGCTGCATCAATTAAATTTGTTACATTTACATTGCTTCTGAAGGCCAAGTCACACAGACGGATTGTGTGTCAATTATATGAAAGCATACAGACTGAGGGCCCAGTGGTGGTCCCATCAGCTTGTGTCAGAAGGGAGGCTGGGTTGGGGTCACCTCTTACACCTAAGAAATTGACATTTATATGAGCACAGACTGGGGAAGTAACAGTGAATGGTCAATTACGACTGAAACCTTTTAATTTCCTACATCAAACATATAATACACCCCTTCAGCTCCACTGATTGCGGACATGCTGCAATGACTCGTGTGCTCTGCAGAGCTGGACAGACAGACATTTTGCACCTTGCTCGGACCTGTCCCCCATTTGCAAGTTACTAGACCAACATTCCACATGCCCTCTCTGACACTACTGGCATTCTCAAAAACCTGTGTTCTAAGCTTGCTTTGCTAGGACTGACACTTGAGATCCCCAAGCATTCATGCAAACTGGTATCAGTTGGCCTCTTCCTAGCTAAGAGCCTAGAAACTAAAAACTGGGGAGGGTGTTTTATTCGAACTCATCAGCGCTGGATTTTGGATGTCACATTCTATATTGAATATATGGACATATACTTCTCTATGATGCCACTGAGGAGCCACCCAAAAGACATATAGGGCCCTTTCAAACTTACTAAGTCGGACCCACGGGAACACTAGATAAGGTAGACCAGGAAATGAATCCAGGTAACAGACTGCTTACTATGTAACATGTGTTAACTCGTTCAATATGTATGCTATGGAACCTTAGCTACATATGGCCCGGAATATCACATAATGCTCCACACTCGCTGCTTTGTCTCTGTGTATAATGTTTTGTCATGTAACTCAACGTGTCCTAAATTTGTATAGTGAACCAAATTTGTACAATTAATGCATACCATGTTACTTTGTACAATCTGAACTGACTGAATAAAAAGTTTTTTTTTTTAAATTAAAATGTCATGATTCAGTCCCCGACCAGACCTCAAGTTTTTTTTATTGCTCAAGGCTTTCTTGATCCATAGTAAATATATCTCCTCCAAGTAAACTGATACACAGCTTTACTTGAAAGTCTCCTTTGCTTCCAACGTCCAATGCCTCAATTCAAAGGAACGGGCAAGACAAAAGTAGAATTTACTAAATGCCCACAATTACATCAGTTTCTTGGAAGGCCAGAAAATTTAATTAAGTAGTACCAAATCCAGGAACTGATCTTGTGTGTGGCGGGAAAATATTCATGTTGTGTGTTAGCGACGGTCTGAAAAAGTTCAAACAATATGTGGGAGACAGCATTATTTCTCTACTTTACTCTACAGCGACTTAAGTGGCCGTCTGAGAGCTGACTGGGCAAATTGTTCTTCACTTTTTCAATTGGATAAACGTTACTCAAATGACAGAGGGAGAAGCAAACAAACGCACTCAACATATAAAATGGTCTGTTTTTTATCTCTGGGCAGAAGTTATACTTTCAGAAAACTTTGATTGTTAAATGGAATCAGGAAGAGTTTTAAACGGTGCCCTCCATAACATAAAACTTAGATATAACAGACAGGGCAGTACACTTGATTTGATGTTCAGACCTCTATTGAAGGTGGCTCAATATTAATAGTTGGTGGAGCCTTGGGAGATTCTCCATCTTAATACAGGGAAGTATTTGAACTATTCATTGGTACATATGACTTATTTCATTTACCAAAAGCACAAAGGGAATCAGGCAAACACAATTTCTACAATGGTGAAAGTAAAACATTGAACTTTCGAACTATTTAACTTCTAAAGGACAAGTTACACATTTTCTACATTCTCCGTTCACATTTTACTATTAGCAGAAATTTCATGTTACATGTGCACCTCCGCAATTTTCTCAAAGCTTATATTCTGCATTGTATTTTCAAGATGTGATATCGGGCGGTAAAGACGGCAGGGAGGATAAGATTATTGACCTTCCAGCTACACCTTTAGGGCTTTTAGGATGTAGAATCGGTCCTCTGTTGATCGAACTGAGGTAGGTGGTGAGTCCTTGGGGTTGGAAAGAGTAAGACTTAGGGCCAGATGTACGACCCAGAGTTTTGCAACTCGCAGTTTGCGACTCATTTGCAAGTCGCAAATTGTGAGTCGCAAAACCATTTGTACAAGAGTGTACTTTACACTGTTTGTGATTCCCAATGGGGTCGCAAATGACCTACCTCATTAATATTCATGAGGTAGGTTGCAATTTGCGACCCCATTGGGAATTGCTGCACTCACAGGGATGGTGGCCTGCTGGGGACAGCAGACCACCATGTCTGTGATTGTTTTTAAATGAAGCATTTTTGTTTTTAAATGCAGCACTTCAAAAACAAAAATTAAAAGTTCTCTTTTCATTTTTTCAGAGAAAAAATATTTTTGCTTCCGTTCACAAAGAGGAAGGGGTCCCCTGGGGACCCCTTCCCGTTTGCAAATGGGTTAGCACCAATTTGAAATTGGTGCTAACTGCGATTGTTTTGTGACCGCGTTCACGGTCACAAAACAACCATACATTGCGCTACGACTCGCAATTAGGAAGGGAACACCCCTTCCTAAATGCGACTCGCAAACCTATTTTGCGATTCGGTAAACAGATTACCCAATAGCAAAATAGGGTTTGTACATACCAAAAGGCTTTTTTCTTGTCGCAAACGGCCCGGAAAAAAAAGCTACGTACACATGGCTCTTACTGCTTTATAGGCTTGGTGTATGATTGGTGTCAGCAGTGGTCAGGCGTCAAGGGATATTGAGTGACCGTAAAGATTAGTGACTGGATTTGGTGGTTGGGAAAAGATGACAGGTATCAAGAAAGGCTTTGTGGAAAATACACAATAGTTTGAATGTAACTGATTTTGCTACAGGAAGCCTGTGAAGAGCGAGACACAACCAATACGCACTGTTGGTGGTTCACCATAAAGCGACTTTTAAGTTACTTTGCATTTTTGCAAATGCAATCATAGTTATGTGCAAATCATTGCTAGTAAATATACCCCAATAATTGTTCCACTCTTTTAACGAACCCTTCCAAGCTCCTGTCAACAAAAAGTTTGTAAGATGTAAATACCACGAACACGGTATTCCACTGTTGGTTTATAAGTATTGAGAAATTCAGTTGAAATGTGCACGTTTTCCTTTTCTTTAATGAGTTTTGCTTTTACATCGTTATATATTTTACATTTTAAAAATCGAATTGGAGGTTTAGGTTAATTAAAAGTAGCCACTGCAATTACTATTTGACTTAAACGTGTAATTGTTTGCCATGTATTGATCTTGATTATGTAAAATGTATCTATGCGTTTCATTAAAAACGCGTTTAACGGCAATGAACAACCAAAAGAGTATCTAAGGTATTGTTGGCATAAGCACCTATTCACCGATTACCTCGTGTGCGTCAATATAATACGAAAACAAACTTCCAAGCCCAGACACATCACACATTCCACTTTCACATGTGTCGAACCTTTGGCCCTTGCCTCCTGTCATCTTGCTGTCGGCTCTTTTCTTAACTGCAATGTTTTCTGTTGCTGTCCTTTTTAGTTATGGAACCCCGCCACCTTTCATAGGCCAAGCCAGCAGGAGAGCAGACAGGAGCAGGGCGAGGAGAAGCGATCCGGTCCCTCCTAGAGTATCGCCACAACAAGCCAAGAGCGGGCGGTCAGCGCATCTTCTATCTGTGGTGGGGAGGGGGGAGCCGAATTAGAAAAAGATTTCAGTTCAATTTTTCATTTGTGGCTTCCGAACAATGGAAATAACGGGCCTGTGAAATGTAGGAAGTGCTTTCAGTTTCCACAGGCTGCCTTTGGGCAGAGCTAGCGATCTATACAGAATATTGCTTTATTGATTTCCGCCCTGAACTATCTCCGCAAACATCAGGAAGGGTGGAGGGAAGCTCTCAGTGGGGGATGGGAGCGCCTTTCATTTTGGCAAGCAAGACAGCTCAGTCGGCATGGGGGCCACTTCTGAAGAGATTGTTATTATTTTTCTGTTCTGTACATTGAACTAGCATAGTCGTGGTTGTGACGGATTGAATGTGGTTCGATGTTTTTGAAGCTACTGTAGAGGGGAAATCATTCTAACTGGTGATACTGACTTTATGGGTTATGTGTAACTATTTTGTTAATTATAGTTAACAAGTGAAGACCTGGGGAGACCAGGAGGCATGTCACTACCTCATGTCAAAGGGTGTCTGACTTTTTTTTGTCAGTGGGCCTCATTGTTTTTATTACCAACTGCATCCAACAACCTAAGATATGTTCTTTTTTTCATATAAAACCATCCTTCGAGAGTTAAGGTCTCCGTGTCGGGCTACATATTTGCAGCAAAAGTTCAGAATATCCTTAAGTGGGTTAGTGTTCTTACCAAATGCACCAGAAGACCACTTGCTTTCAGGGCTGGGAACTTGGTGGAAAGGAATGAGTCGGCGATGCCATTGCCAGTAGTTCATCTGTTGTAATTCGTTGTCGGCCTGGTAATTTGGAGAATATCTGGTGGAAACATAGTTTCTGCTGAGAATTCAGACATCTTGCTGCAGTAGATATCTCTGAGAATTACCAAGAATTGCACAGTTTAATCTGGATATCTCCTGGTGTTAATACTGCATCTCCCATATGTTACAAGCACATACTGCATACTATTATTTATTCATACCATTATAAAATGGAAGACATGTCGGGTAATGCATTTTGGTCACAAATTAAGTGAGCACCCTACACATGTGAGAAGCTATTGTTATCGTTTTAGTCAACCTTAACTCAATCATTAGTTTTTAGGGCATTTCATTATTTGTTGGCATATGATGTTGATTTTGTGAATGTTTTCTAATTTGTATATTAGCATATGATTGTGGGTGCACAGGCTTCTAAAATTGGTTGTGTGCACACATGACTGTAGATATATTTACAAACGATGGTGGTTGTGTGGACTTATCACAGGGTAAGTGTCTGGACTCATGATGTTGCTTTTGTTGATGTGTGATAGTGTGTCTGCATGTGTGTTAACGTTTGAGGGTGATTGTGTGGCCATATGATGGTGGTATATTGGTGTATGATATGGGTTGTGTGGATGTATGATCGTGGGTGTGTTGCCATATGAGGATGGTTGTGTGCACATACAATGGTGGAGCCCGTACCCTCTTACAGTCCCAATGTGTGAAGAGAACCATAGTTTGCCCACACTGATAATGCATGCTCAGGCATTGTTATGAGTCAAGGAAAATTCTACTGAGTCCATGAAGCCACAAAACCTCCATACAGAATAGACTTCTTCTTCATCAAATACCCTGTTTGAGATTTCTAATAGCTTAGAGCCACTACCTCGATCTGGAAAAAGGAAATGATGAATGATAAATTGAAGGTCTTCCACTGGTGAAGGAAATGAAGGGGCAAAAGAGTGAAAAGCAATATGAGTTCTTAGCTTTATAGGGAGTGCTTCCATTATTGTGACTAAAATGACAATTATCTCTAGTGCCATTAACTTAGACATAAGAAGTGGCTGAAACCAGTCTTGCACGTCAAGGCCGGACTGGCATTCCGAAAACCGGGCATTTCTACAGGAGACTGGAAGGGTGGCTGGGCTGATTTTGTCATTGGGGTCCGCTTTTGTTACTGAGGACAGTTTTGCAGTACTGCTGCAATATCCACCCCCAGTTACAAAATCAGCAGGTCAGCATAATCTACTCAGACCTCGCATTCGTTTCCAGCCTCTGCAAAGTTCCTTGTATGTACAGTAGGTTTTAAGCAACAATACAAATGCCAAGATATCTCTGGTGATTAATCTTCCTGCTGAGGAGAAATTGTAGTTTTCTCTAGCGGCAGTTTTCACTCATCTATGGTAGCGCAAACGGTTAATACGCCTATTACAAAGAACATGTCCCATGCAGGTCACAGAACTATGCACACATGTACAAAGCATTTTTCTAGTCGCAAACGAGCCAACTCGTAGAATCGGCCCATTTGCGACTAGAAAAATGCTTTTTGGGATGACTTGTTACCGAATCACTCATTGGGTTTTGCAATTCAGTATTAGGAAGGGACATGTTCAGGGCTTCCCTTCCTAATACCGAATCTGAAAGGTATGAACAAATGTTTTGCGACCATAATATGGTTGCAAAACATTTGCAGATTACCACCAATTTCAAATTTGTGGTAAGCCGTTTGCAAACGGGAAGGGGTCCCCAAGGGACCCCTTCCCTTTGTGAATGGGGGCACCAACATTTCTTCAGAGCAGGTAATGTTCCCACATACCACTGCCCACTCTGAGAAAATGAAAAGAAAACTACTGCTTTTGTCAGAAATCCCTTTGTTACTGTGCAGTTACTAAGATACAATGGTAATGTAGCACAGTGAGCTGTGGACTGCCATTAAAGAGCTGCATGTAAACTGCCGTAGAAGTTAGAAAGTTATGTTTCTTCCCAGTCTTTCCTTATTCTATTGTTGCTAAAAATGGTTTGTTTGGGTAAAAATAAATTGTTATTAGTAAATCCAACCCTAACTACTGTGTCATGTTTTGACTCTTGAGCTTGTGCTTCTTCAGACCAAGGATTCTTATAAAAGCCTACCAGGATAGATGGCATGTGAATCCTACACTTTGTATGCCCCTCCGTGTTATGTAACATTTGCTAAACACTGACTTACACATGCATTATTCATTTTAGCTATGTGTGTGTGATGTAAAGTGCTCCAACACCCTACACTGGTATGAGGGTTGCTATAAAGCAAATTAAATACATGTGAGAGAGGACCTATGGAGAGAAAGGCTAATACATTTGAGTAGATAATGAAAAACATTGTAGAATGCAAAATATTTGCCATTTTTCCCAAATGTTCTTGTGGGGAGAACCTCCCAATCGCCTTGTATCGGTAAGACTTGCTCATTGCACTCGCTATGCATTGTACAAGGGTTGGTCTGACCCTATATAGGGTCCTGTACTTGTGAAAGGGCACTCAAGGGCACCTTATGTTTGGTCATCTTTATTTCTGGGGACCGGTCCCATCTTGCACACCACAGATTTGCAGGGCAGTGGTCAGACCATTCACACTATCTGCACATACACAGAGGATGACATAACTAGTTTCTTATCATGGCTTCAGTGGGGCCCACCAGTTGGGAACACAGTTGCTGGTATCTAGGTGGTGGTGATGTGCATAATGAGGGAGACTGGCTGACACTCTTCCGCAGTCCAGGTTTTCCTTCAAGGACACTGCATAGACAAATCAGCGCTCCTGATCTCATCCATCATGTTAGGTGTTGAGTCTCTGTTGGACAAACCCTTACACTAGGGTTAACTGCTGCAGTCCCTTATTCTGTCAATTCCCTCCTGCAGGTTTGGCGCGTCCTCCTTCAGGTTGGACTCCACGAAATGTTCCTCCACCTCTGAGGAGTTGACTGTGAAACAGGCATCAACCCTTGGTTGAGCAGTAGTCCACTGGAGTACCCCTTCCTCAGTTGCAGAGTACTTGGAACTGGAATAACAAGTGAGTAAGTAGCTCCAACTTTTATAAGGGTTTTCACAGACCAAATATATAAATTCCAAAGCTCTGTACATCAAACCAATGTGGGTAGGTTTATATTTTATGTGTCCCAGCCAGGCCATGTTCCTGATCAGATTTTTATCTGGAGTGATAATCTGCACAGGAGGGCAGTATCTAGGTGGAGCGCCACCATGGATGTACACAAAAGTGTGAGCAGGCTGCAGCCCAACTATTTATGACTATTTCTAACAAGATAAGAGGTACAACATCTGCTTTCATCCTTGACAATAGATACAGCCGTTCTAATCCCTCAGCCCCTGCCATCAACTAAATGGTAGTTACAGGAAGACTGATTAATAACCCTCTGCATCAGAAAGGCCTTAACAACTTCAAAGGAAAAGCCTGTCTCTTCTTTTCTCACATTAATGTCTGGTGTTCCCCCTCTCATCCTCTGAATGTCAGGTGTGCACTTCTGCCATCTGGGGAAAGCAACCTAACCTCCACCATCTATATATGCCCTCTCAAGGGATTACAAAAAGGGGACCCACAGACCTGCATTACTCTTCTTCACTCACATGTACTGTATACTAGCACAGTCATTTCATTAGTGCCTGGGATCTCATTGCTTGGAACTGAGGGGGTGAGACTCAAGCCTACACTGATATGTAAATCTCCACTTGGAAATGGTGAACTGCAATAAACGTAGAGTTGCACCCAGATGTATGAGTAGATCTGCACATGAGTAGGTCTACATATGCAAAATTACCTTTGAGTATAGGCCCACTTGTTGCCAAGCTCCCTTTGAAGCCTTCAGTTTTGGTCTAAAAGCTGCTGGCAGGATAAAGTAGGATTTTGCAGCTGCTGAGATACTTCACCACAGGATAACTTTGTTGAGCTGAAATTTGGTCACATTTTGGGTTCTCAAAGACCTCCAACCTGGCAAAAGTGAATGCTATTACAGAAAAGAACTCCATGACAACAGATTCTTTCACTACGTTGCCCTATTCAAGGCTAACTTTTTGTGAGTCGCAAACTAGTCATCAACTGGTTAGCAACTGCTAAAAATACTTTTGTAATGTACTTTGTAGAAAAATGTCTATAGTTACTGAAATTGCACAGCAGAAAATAGTAAATGTTATTTTTAGCAACATTTCTTAACTGTGATTTCCTAATAACTATTCACATATTATGTGTTCTAATACTCACATCTTGACTAGTCGCAAAAGTTCATTTTGTATTCACAAATTACCATCAAGTTGATTGCGCTGGTAAGCAGTAAAAGTACAAAAGGTATGTCAGAAGGCAGTTTTTTTGCACAATGGCTGTATTGTATCATTTGGTGAGGAGGATGAGAATATTTGGTGTCCAAGAAAGTAGAAGGAGACATGAAAGGATTTTTAGTCTTATGGTAAGAATTGTCCAACAAACAGAGGAAGAACCCTTTTCAAAGTACAGACCAAGCAGTCAGATTATTTTGGACCTAACAAAAAAGCTAAATCCTCTACAAGGATGGACAATTCCAATAAGCCCCCCTATACCCACATGTGAACAAGTTTTATGCTCTCTATAACTCCTTGCTTCCGGTAGTTTTCAAATCGCTATTCCAACAGCAGGTGGGGCCTCACAGAGTGTTCTATCTAGATTGTTTGACAGTTTTTAGATGCAATGTTAAGTATGATTAATAATCATATTTTTACAAATGCTCCACAGAAATTGCAAAACAAAGCTCCAATTCTATAGACTTGCGCAATTCTCACATGCAATTGGCTGTTGAGGGCCTCCTTTTGCAAATACTTTTTTATAGGGCTTGGAAAAATCAGCATAACCTTACTGATGATCTGCAGTTCTAAATTTATCATAACAGACATTGTGGCTAAATACCCAGGCATACTACACAATACATATATGCTCATGTACTGTTCAATATATTGTAACCTTGCTAAAGTTGAAAATAATGATGAATTTTAGCATTTTTTTAAATGGTGTGGATATGATTATTAAGATTGAGTCATAAAGAAATACAATTTGTGATTTCTAGAGAAAGTGGATATCCTCTCTGGCCCGGGCTCCTAACAGCGGACTTTAAAGGGTCACTCCAAGTGAAAGATACAACAGTGTTTACAAACAAACGTGGTCAGTTACTGAGAGAACTTTTGGGATATTAGAAGAAAGATTCATAAGTCTTGCCAAAGTGGTGAACACCTCTATACAGCAGGGACGTCATCCTAAATAATATTCTGCTGAGCAATGTTGCATAAAATTGCTACCAGAAAAGGCTTTCCATCTGAATCAATGAATTATGAATATGATGACAAAAATGTCCAGCACAACGACAACATAACATAAGTGAAGATGCAGTTTGCCGTTCCAAGGGAACAGCATGCTGTGCAGACAACATTAACACAGTATTTAAGGTCTGTTGTTTTGATGATGTCATACATAATATTGGAAAAATAAATTAAACATCCAAAAAATTTCTCTCAGATTTCCACACAGGTTTCTAATTGTTATAAGAAGAAACAGTCTCAATATATGTTTTCAAAATATAATTACTTTTAAACAAAACACATGTAACATATAAAAGTATATAAT
Source organism: Pleurodeles waltl (assembly GCF_031143425.1). NCBI lineage: Eukaryota > Metazoa > Chordata > Amphibia > Caudata > Salamandridae > Pleurodeles > Pleurodeles waltl. The sequence continues at coordinate 346,428,286 of NC_090437.1, read as the reverse complement.
TAAAGTAAATATACATTATTTGAATGCGTCTATCTTTCTTTGCATCCAGTCAGATTCTCAGCACTTGTTGTACTTGGCGCTGGTGACTCTGATCTCTTACTCCTAGCATGTCTCTTTCATTACTTCTTGAGTGAGGATGCTACTGAAGTGGAAGCCTCCTCACTTTCCCTAGTCATCACTTCTTACCCTGTTGCAATGCATGCAGTTTGAAATTCCTGTAAAGTATAGCTACTTGGCTAAACTCCTGGAGACATCCCCACTGAAATGGCCTATCTCCACCTGTAAATTGACAGTCCATTTAGGAAGCAATGTTACTGAATTTGCTAGTCGATCTACAGAGCTACCAAATCCATCTATTCTGTTCATAATGTGACATTGACTGCAAGCTTTGTACATTACTTTCATGAGTTACAGCAGAATAAAGAGTAGTGACAGTAGATATAAAATTATACGTTTGTACTAGATGTAGTAAAACTCTAGTTTATGGTCGATATCCTCCCTTAATTTCGTTTGCAATCAAAGCCACATTCCTTGCCTCTTTTATGGCTTTTAATTGTTGTTGCTGGACTTTTAACATTGCACTTTCCAAATTATGGAACTGAAAAACATTAGGCACAGCTCCTGCTCCTTCACTTTCTCTATCCCCTCTCTGACTTGCAGCAGCACAATGACTCCTCAATATGAAACTTTTTAAGTAAATGTCTGGCTGTAGCAATTGACTGAGAATGTAGGTGTTGAGGTGAATGTATGGCTGATGTCTAGTTTCTAAACGTTGTTTCAGTTGTGTTGGATGATCAGATAATTCCTGAGTTGCTGGGACTGTTCTAGGGGTTGTCTCTATGACATCTGCCCTCTCCTGGTCCCCTAACCCCTCTTGCATCCCTTTAGTTTCAACTTCACACTGTGTTTCTATGTAGAAAGACAACCTAAAATTATAAGTTGACTATGACTTTTTTTTATCAATACCCTTATCAAACATATGCCATCTAGAGAAATATGCAGCTGTTAAAAAACAGTTTCAAAGCAAATGTATGCCTGTGCCATGAATGACAATCCCATAATATACTTTAAAGGTGCTTGTAGCAATGAAATAATGGTTCACATGAGGTGTCTTGGGCAGGCTGATAACTTCATCAACTCACAGTTATGCATCTGTTTTCATGACTCCTCAGGGTTGCTTAGCTAAAGATGGTGAATCCAATAAAGAATCTGGACATGTAATTCACCACATGAGGCCATACACATTGACAGAAATAGGCATGCGAAGGGCTCTTCCCCGCAGAATGGCAGGCTTCATGAACAGCTCAAAATAGGCTTCGAGTTGATGGGTCCCACACAATAAATGATCATACCTGGATGAGTACTGTAAACAGTGTAGGGTCCTTGATGAGGCGGATAGGCTTGGCCCCAGTGGTGGACCAAAGGGCTTGTCTTTGGGTTTTCCTTTGTTCCGAAACAATTGAAGAACAACCTTAGCATCAGCAGCAGTAGACAGTAGCAGGCTACGTGAAGCAAGGTCAACAGGTACTCTCAGTAGAGACTGGGTGGGGAGGTAGGCAGTGATCGTCCTCGAGACTGAATGGGATTTCATGAACAGCCAGGGCCCTGAGACCGGGCAGCACAGCCAGTATGTGCCGTGGGAGGTTGGGAGGATGGTTAGGGGATGGAACAATGTGGTGACATGGCGCCTGTAGGCCATTCATGTAGCGTCAGCATGTACGGTGGCAAGCGCACTTTCTTTTGTGCCCGTTGCCAAGCTGAACGGAATTTCTAGGGCTCCTGAATTCGTGACACAGTTATTGAAGTCCTAAATCTTCAACTAATGTGGCAAGTTTTCTCATTTTTAGATGCAAAACTGTCTTAATTAAGCCTATATAAGTCAGTAATTTTGGATTTGAAGGTACATTTGTGGCTTTAATTGCCTCCTCAAAACTGGAGCAAGCATTTGTTCTGTTGGAAGCGGTGGAATGGCTTCCTCTGGCATCGATTTCATGGAGAGGGTTAAGTGTTTGCGACCACCCCGACCGTGCTGTCTCTGCAGGCCTTTCTACAGTAATTATTTGGATGTGGATCTCCACCCAGGTATGGGGGAAGTGCAGCAAACCTGATTAGGATGGCGGGGTGGGAGGGGCTGCTACTGCAGCCCCTCTGGTACTCATCAGAAAACGAGTGGCACCGCTCCAGGAGCAGACAGATACTGGACAAGGAATTCTAGTGGAGCAAGGATCGGGGCAGAAGAACATGGTACAGTGGTCCTAGTTGGCCCTGGTACAGGACATGGACAGGGCAAGAATTTGGTGACATTACACAGTAAGTCTGGTGTGAGGCCCTTGGTGGGTAGCCTCCTTGGACGAGGAAGGGCCTAGGGAGCCAAGAGAGATGGGTGCACCAGTGAGAGGGTCCTGACAGAAGTCCAGGCCATCATAGACCTGCACCCTGGTAGATGAGAGAGGTGTAGTCAGTGGTGGTACTAAGGGCTAGGACTCAAAATGGCCCACATTTATGCCAAGCGGGTGGCAGGCTGCGCCACTTCTTCTGGAGATTTATCAGCAAGCAGGAGCAACAGGGTCCAAGGGCAATGCAGGCAGCTGGATGGAACTTACATGTGATGATGACAGGGCCCCCTTGGGCCCCCTTTGGAATTGGGAGGGCCCCCATATACCATCCAAAGGCAAGGGGTTCTTTGGTGCAGGGTAGAAGCTGTGTTGCAGGATCATTCCCCAGGAGGGTTGTTCTTGAACAATAATTTGAAATTCAAACAGGGTCTGAGAAAGCAGGAGGGGGCAGATGGGGCAATAAGTGGTGCGGGAGGTATGGGAGCTCTGCAGGTGAGGGATGGGAAGTAAATAAGTCTTTACAGGCGGTGGAGCACTGGGCTGCTCCCAGGTCAGTGGTGGTAAGGATAACGGAGCGGGCAGTGCCTAATGAGGAGGGTGCTGGGAGTGAGCAAAGGGCCAGGTAATGCTTTGGCTACAAATTGGTACTTGTGGAAAGCTGTAAAAGCATATACACCAATGGAATATTTGATGGCTGAGTCCACAAGGAACATGTCCTGCCAGGGCCTGAGGAAGTTTATAATATTGGGTGCCAGGTGGCATGGCTGTGACAGGGTAAGTTTATGATTGAGAAGCAAAGGCATGCTGGAATTCATTTTGGGTCCAATAGATAGGGGTTTATCTGAGATTGCCATAGGGGCATGCTGGCAGGTATTGCATTCAATGGGAAGATGCATAAGGATTTGATCCATGCAGAGGAGACCTGGGGTTAGAAAGTGTTAGATGTCTGGCCCCATGGGATAGTTTGTGCAGGTCAAGTCAACCTAGGTGCCCTATGTAAGGCATCCACTTTCAATTGGGGTCCTGAGGAAAATAGTAGAGCAAGCAAGAGTTGCATGTGTGTCCACCTTGGAGGCGTAGCTTCTCAGAGGACTATTAAGTCAGATGTTCATCAGCACCTTAGGGTTTCAAGGTTGGTAGGTGGAAAAGGAAGCTTGGTAATGGTGTTAGCTGATCTGGTGTGATATACAACAGGTTTTGAAGTGTATTTGAGGAGTCCAAAGAGTGATCAAATGGGTAAAGGGGTAGTGGTACGCATATACTGGTGAGGCACAGATTTGCCCTGCCCTTGGTTGCAGGTGTGGGCCTTTTTTAAGATAATGGGCTGGGTTAGGGGCCCCATTTTCATGCACGAGAACAGCTCTGCAGTTAGCTTGGGCAAGTGCTGACAGTGTTGAGAAGATGCTTATGGGCTTCATACTGTGGAATTCACTCATTTCGGGTTTGGGTAGGTGGCAGTGCAGTTGTGTGTAGAAGTATTTTTGGCAAGAGATGAACTAACAGGTTGCTTGCTTTATTGGCAGGTCCTAGTTGTGGGGAGTCTCACTGGTGGGATATAGGGATCTGCAGGCACACTTTGTGGAGTGAGCTGGGTTGCAGGTGAGTGGCAATTTGGAGGCAGCCAGCAAGGGCCGGAAAAAGATGTTGCCAAAGTGCATTAGTTTGGTCTTGGTGAAATGCACTGGGGGCAATAGGCGCTCACCTTGAGGGAGTGAATGGGGCACGCCCAATGGTTTAGTCATTCATCTAGGGGGGATGATATGGTGCAATTCACTAGGTTGGATTTGCTGAAGTCCATGAAGTGGGACTTGGAAAAGCTGAATGCCTGCTTGGTTTTAACAGATGTTTCCTGGAGTATGCTGATGCGTAGGAGGGTAAGGATGTGCGAGCAGTGGCCAGCTGCGATAAATAGAGGCAGGAAGAACATTTATACAGAAATGACTAGTTTTTGCATGGTGAGAGGTGTTTCGTTAATAGCACAGCAAAGTATTCTTTTTTTTTTAATCCCCACATTTGTTCAGGCACAAAATTTAGAAAGGATGATGAGGTCATTGCAAAGGTGGATGAAAGACATACGAAGCCCTGAGTTGAAGGGGCAGAAATGACATCTCTAGGGAGGGTCTTTCTGCTGGCAGAGGAAGGCAAACTGTTTAGCTGATATTAGGGGAGGGGGCTGGTTTAGAATCTTGTGTTAGTACAGTTGAAAGGATAGTTTGTGCAGGTCAAGTCAACCTAAGGGAAAAGTACATTGCTTGCCATTTGTACATAAAGAAGCCTTTTGTCCTCCAAGCAAGAAGAATGGAGTAGTGTGATAATTTCCTCCTATTCAGGGCTCAAGCGCAGGCAGTGTAGCACGCTCCATGCAGAGGGAGGCTGGTAGGAAGGAAAGGGAATGATGCCGTGATGTGGCAGCCATAGAGATGCCAATGTAGCATCAGCATGTATGGCAAAGAGTAGACTTTCCTTTGCTGAAGTCCACTTTCCATCCTGGTACATGTTATTGGGGGTTGAGAGTGGGTGTTTTATTGTTATGGTGCTGTTATTGTTGGGTATTGTGGTGCAAAAAGGGAAAGCGAAGGAAGGCAAAGTGTTGAGCTGATTCGAGGAAAGATGATTGAGTGTATGACTGAGCAAAGAACAATGGAGCCAAGATCTGGGGCAAGGATAAGGGCCTGGTCCAAGAGCAGACAAGCTCAAAAAGATGGTTAATGTCAGTTCTGGAGCAAGGACCATAAGGACTCATGGCATTTCAAAGGCCGTGTGCAGTTATTAAATGTTTAGGGGGTACGATGTTAGGGTTGGAGTTACTTAGGGGAGGCAGGTTGATTCAGAACCTTTGTTAGCCCAGTTTACCAGGTAACTTTTGCTGTTCAACCGAAGGGCTAGGTACTGTGCTTGCCAGTTGTAAATAAAATGGCCTTTTGCATTGAAAGCAAGAGGAATGGTGTGATCATTTCCCCCTAAGAACATCCCATAACAAGCAAAAAAGCTGACCTCCTGCACAGGAACATGTGGTCAGCAGCAACACCTCCTCCAGTGAAGGCCTACTCGAAAACCATTGAAAATCCTCTTGGTCCTTTGCAGATAGCTTTCATGCCCCATCCTCTCCCCAGATATACAATCATGACGCCCACCCTGAAATCTACCCATGCAAACTGTGTGGTAACTTCCACCAAGGTCAACAAACTCTCCACCACAACAAGACTAACAAGAAGGCCATGACTTGCAGACAGGCCAGTGGTATTTTCTTGAATTGTCCATTATCAAAAGAGAAGTGGAGGCCTTCCTATTATACCTGGTGAATAAGTACACTTTTACTAAAATGTGCCCTGAAACTTTTAACTCTTGCAGCTACAGAGCGTACCCAACATGTAGCCTCTCGCTGCACAAGGTCACCATGAAACAGGCCCCGTATGGGCAAAATCGTCCCTCACTCACCTCATACACAGGCCTATTGGAACTAAGCCAGGAGTGACAACTGTTTTTTATTCGGGGAACTCGTGGGAGGTGGCTTATCACCTTTTGTCTTGTTATAGCCATCACCCTGATTCAGAAGCTTGGTGTAGAGGCTAGTAACTGGATGCTCACAGTCACCCCACCCTCCCAGCATAGCAACAGCAAACAATCAATAGCAGCTGTTCTGTCAGGATTACACCTAGGGACATATTGGGAAAGACACATAAGTGCAAAACTGTATGTTTCTTTACAAGAGATCCACAATGATTCAGAGATATCATGGGAATCGGATGCTTTGTACCAGCCCTCAGATTAGTTAAAGCAATTCATACCACACATCTCCAACAGCCAAACAAAGATTAGGAGGAGAGAGTAATCTCTATGCCCGGGTCTAGAACTCCGCTCCATTGGTGGAGTTTGTGGAATTCAGAGACTTCGCACTATGTGGGGTAGCGCAGAGTTCTCAAATTCTGTAATCTGGTGCAGAGCGGAGTTCATTCCCATTCACAAGATTTGGTTTTGATGCTCACCCGCGAGTGCCATGATACTCTTGGCCCGCTAATGAGTGTGTGCAAGACTTTGTGTTCACTCGCACTGCTTCCAACCGCGTGTGCGAGACTTCACGTTTCCTTGTACTGCTTCCAGCCGCGTTAGCAGCCAAAACAGTCCTGCTCACGAATGCACCTGGAGTAGATTTTCTACTCAAGGTGCATCTAAATCTAGTCAAAAAGAAGTTTTTAAGTGGATTTTGTTCTCCAATAGACCCTTCAAGTTGTTTTTTAGTGAGGAGCCTTTTTTCTTTTTTATCAATCATGAAGGAAGTGTCCCAGAGACTCCAACTTACTGTTCCTGTCCAGCAGGCTCCTTCCAGTCCTTTGTGCATCTCCTGGTTACTTTTCACTTGGATTTTGAGGTGGAAGGCTCATTCTCTTTGTCTCCGGGATATACCTTTGGATTTAAGGACTTTGCTTTTGTGAAATTACTCAAGTAAGTTCAAAAACTATTGTATAAGGGTGTTGTTGTTTGCTTGTGCATGCACCAATATTTCTTTTTACTTTAATTTGATTTAAAAAACATTTATAGTGGTGGGTGGCCTGGAGTTTAAGTATGGGCCTTGTTATTATTTATTTTGCATTTCATTGATTTTTTTTATCTTTTGTAAAGGAAACATGTTGCACAGCTCAGTACCTTTTCTACATGGTTGCAAAATTTGAAATATTATTTTAATATGTGATCTAGATTGTCAAAGGACCTCCTAGCCAGGAGGCCCTGTATTAGTAGTTATCAGTGCATGAAATAAATATTTCAGTGGCGTATGCTTTTAAAACTTCATTTAGGTAACAGATGGCATTGAAATAAATTAAAAATGTTGGCTATTGTTTGCATTTCATATTTTTTTGTAAAAAGTGTATATGTAATGGGGTAATATTTGATGGCATAGGAATATGTGTGTTGTGAAATTTTTGTAGCTCGATTAATTTTCGTGTTTTGCATTACTGAATTAATGTTAGTGTTTTTTTCAGTGTTACCATCATGCTTCCTTATGGCCAGTGTGTGTGTGTGTTTGTCATTGTCCACCATTTGTCTTTGTTCTCTATGCCATCTGACCAAGGGTCATTTTGCGTAGTCTATGTCCATAGGCTTGCATGTGTTCTTTATTCTCCATGCCTCCTTGTTTGCAGTTGTCGTTTGACCATGTGGCTGGTGGCCATTTTGTGCATCCAACCAGTGTGTCTTTGCCATAGGCTTGCAAATGGTCTTTGTTCTCCTTGTTCCTGTTTATGTTTGACCACATAGCTGGCAGCCATTTTGTGCATCTAGCCCGTGTAACTTTACCATAGGCTTGCATGTCTTCTTTGTTCTCCATGCCTCCTTGTTTGCAGTTGTTGTTTCACCATGTGGCTGGTGGCCAATTTGTGCATCCAACCAGCGTGTCTTTGCCATAGGCTTGCAAGTGCTCCTTGTTCTCCTTGCTCCTGTTTTTATTTGACCACGTGGCTGGCAGACATTTTGTGCATCTAGCCAGTGTAACTTTGCCATAGGCTTGCATGTGTTCTTTGTTCCCCATGCCGTCTTGCTCCTTATTGTTGGTTGAGCATGTGGCTAGCAGCCATTTTGTGCATGCAGCCAGTGTGTCTTTGTCATAGGCTTGCATGAGGTATTTGTTCCCCATGCTCCTTGCTGTTGTTGTTTGACCATGTGGCTGGTCACCATTTTATGATCCAGCCTGTGTCTCTTTGCCATAGGCTTGCACTTGTTCTTCATTCCCAAAGCCCCCTTGCTCCTTGTTGTTGTTGGTTGACCATGTGGCAGGCAGCGATTTTGTGCATCCAGCCAGTGTCCCTGTACCATAGGCTTGCATTTGTTCTTTGTACCCCTTGCCTCCTTTCTACTTGTTGTTGTTTGATCACGTGGCTGGCAGACAATTTGTACATCCAGCCAGCGACCCTTTGCCATGGGCTTGCATGTGGCCTTTGTTTGCAATGCTTCCTTGCTCTCTGTTGTTGTTTGATCATGTGGCTGGAAGCCATTTTGTGCATGCAGCCAGTGTGACTTTGCCATAAGCTTACTGTGTTTTGTGTTCCCCATTCCTCATTGCTCCTTGTTGTTTTTTTTCGACCATGTGGCTGGGTGCCATTTTGTGCATCCAGCCAGTGTGTCTTTGTCATTGGCTCGCATGCGTTCTTTTTTCCCATGCCTCCTTGCTCCATGTTGATGTTGATTGACCATGTGGCTGGCAGCCATTTTGTGCCTCCAGCCAGTGTGTCTTTGCCATAGACTTGCACGTGTTCTTTGTTCTCCATGCCTCTTTGCTCTTTGTTGCTGTTTGGCCATGTGGCTGGCAGCCATTTTGTGCGTCCGGCCAGTGTGCCTTTGCCTTAAGCTTGCATGTGTTCTTTGTTTCCCATGCCTCATCGCTCCTTGTTGTTGTTGTTTGACCATGTGACTGGTGGCCATTTTGTGCATCCAGCCAATGTGTCTTTGCCATAGGCTTGCAAGTGTTCTTTGTTCTTCTTACTCCTGTTTTTGGTTGACCATGTGGCTGGCAGCCATTTTGTGCATCAAGCCAGTGTAACTCTGCCATAGGCTTGCATGTGTTCTTTGTTCTCCATGCCTCCTTGTTTGCAGTCGTTGTTTCACCATGTGGCTGGTGGCCATTTTGTGCATCCAACCAGTGTGTCTTTGTCATAGGCTTGCAAGTGCTCCTTGTTCTCCTTGCTCCTGTTTTTGTTTGACCATGTGGCTGGCAGCCATTTTCTGCATCTAGCCAGTGTAACTTTGCCATAGGCTTGCATGTGTTCTTTGTTCCCCATGCCGTCTTGCTCCTTATTGTTGGTTGACCATGTGGCTAGCAGCCATTTTGTGCATGCAGCCAGTGTGTCTTTGCCATGGACTTGCATGAGTTCTTTGTTCCCCATGCTCCTTGCTGTTGTTGTTTGACCATGTGGCTGGTCGCCATTTTGTGATCCAGCCTGTGTCTCTTTGCCATAGGCTTGCACTTGTTCTTCATTCCCTATGTCCCCTTGCTCCTTGTTGTTGTTGTTTGACCATGTGGCAGGCAACCGGTTTGTGCATCCAGCCAGTGTCCCTGTACCATAGGCTTGCATGTGTTCTTTGTACCCCTTGCCTCCTTGCTCCTTGTTGTTGTTTGATTATGTGGCTGGCAGACAATTTGGGCATCCAGCCAGTGCCCCTTTGCCATGGGCTTGCATGTGTCCTTTGTTTGCAATGCTTCCTTGCTGTCTGTTGTTGTTTGATCATGTGAGTGGAAGCCATTTTGTGCATGCACCCAGTGTGGCTTTGCCATAGGCTTCCTGTGTTTTGTGTTCCCCATGCCTCATTGCTCCTTGTTGTTTTTATTCGACCATGTGGCTGGTTGCCATTTGGTGCATCCAGCCCATGTGTCTTTGTCATAGGCTTGCATGTGTTCTTTGTTTCCCATGCCTCCTTGCTCCTTGTTGTTTGACCATGTGGCTGGCAGCCATTTTGTGCATCCAGCCAGTGTCTCTTTGCCATAAGCATGCATGTGTTCTTTGTTTCCATGCCTCTTTGCTCCTTGTTGCTGTTTGGCCATGTGGCTGGCAGACATTTTGAGCATCCGGCCAGTGTGCCTTTGCCTTAGGCTTGCATGTGTTCTTTGTTCCCCATGCCTCCTTGCTCCTTGTTGTTGTTATTTGACCATGCGGCTGGTGGGCATTTTGTGCATTCAGCCAGTGTCCCTTGTCCATGGTTCTTTGTCATGCCTCTTTGCTCCTTGTTGGTGTTTGAACATGTAGCTAACAGCCATTTTGTGCAAGGAGTCAGTGTGCCTTTGCCATAGAGTTTCATATAAGTATCAGCAATTATTGATCATTTGCTTATTTTACAATTATATTTTAATTTTCCATTCAAATTTTCTGTTTTAATTTTGTATTTTATTATTTTATTTCTGTTTTTATACTAATTTGTCATTTTATTTTGTTATTTCATTTATTATTTTATTTTTTATTTAGTTTTTAATTTAAGTTTTATTCATCTTTTTTATTTCATTTTTTTACATTTCTTGGTTTTTATTTTTATTTCAATATTTTTTTTTTAAATTCAATGTGTTTATTTTTTTAATTTATAATTTAATTTAATTGTATTCTGCATTTTGCCTTGTTCCATCCATCCATCAATCCACCAAGGGCGCACAACTGTGCTATAACATTTGTTTGTTTAGGTGTATAATACTTCTATTTCCTCCTGGACACCCTGGCTGCGGTGCACTGCAGACACATCAGCAGCATAAATAATTGTTTTAATGATTACTCCTTTTCCCTGGACCTCCTTGCACCCGTAGGTTTTTTAAGGATTATTCCAATTACCCATGCACCTCTCTCTGACTACCACGAGTGCTTCCTTTCAAACAGATGGAGATAAAGCAAAGAGCTATAGCTGCATGTTGAGCTGCCTGATTTGAAATGAAATTTTATGGTTTGGTGCTGTGGTTTGACATTACAGTGTTTGATTAGATTGGTATTTATTACATAAGTAACCAACCACACTAATAAAGCATTGGTCTGTACTACTTCACCCTGCAACAATGCTATGTTTCACAAACTACATGTTTTTCTTGCTTGGTTCCTTTTAGGTGTCAAAGAGAAGAGACGTCACATCACCTGCAATACTGCCAAAGAGAAAGCCTGTACAGCTATTTCAGTCCTCTGCTCTCTTCCGCTTGTGCAACTTAGTGTCACTGCCAACTGAGAGCTTTAAGATGTCCCCAAAGAAGGTTGCTTCCAAGAAAGTGGTCAGTGAGAAGAAGCAGCTTTCCACCAGGAGTGCGCCAACTGCAACCTTTTTCGGGAAACGTGTGCCTACCGTACCACCCTCCAGGGAGTAACCTGGGAGCAGCACTCCCGCATCAACAGCATTACCCCAACCTAAGCCCAAGACCATGTCTGTCAGTGAGGCAGCCACTGCAAGCATGGCGATGCCGATGAGCAGTGATGTTGAATTGGATTTGTCCCTTTCATAAAGTAGTACCCAATTGTTTCAGGAAACAGAGCAAAGTGGACAGCAGTCACAGCCAGCAAAAGTAGATCTTCCCAAAGTTAGAGCAGAACAGGAGGTCGAGCTTCCGGCTGAGCAAGAATCTCCTCTTTCAGAATCAATGGCTCCCAGATCTCCAGCAAGAAAAAGGAAGAATACTAATCCATCTTGTCCAAGCACCACTTCTGATGACGATGATAAGGACATGGAGTACACCCCAGCAGAGTCCTGGAGTCACCAGAATGGGCAAGGGAAAAGTACCAGAAAGCCTTAGAATCATGGAAGGGGATGATTTTGATGAGGATGACAATGATGAGCCAGTCACTGTGGAAGCTGGCACAGAGGAGTCCAACATTACTATCTAACCTGCTTCAAGGATGTCGCACAGGCAGCACCACCAGCTTTCATATGTGTAAGGTCACAGCAGAGACCTTCACCAAGCTTTACCTCAGTAGAAGTATGCACTGCAGAGAGGCAATCAACACACCACCAACCTCCAGTTATTCATCAGACATTGGCCCAGTAAGAAACTACTCCTCCCCAGTTTGGGACTTTTTTTTGATTAGCCAATAGGAGGAGAATGTTGCAATAAGATCCATTTGCCATGCAAGAGTAAGCCTGGTTCACATTATGGTATAGGAGGCCAGATGACCCATTTGAAAAAAACTTCACACAATCCGGTGGGAGGAGCACATTAAAATAATTCCTGAACATAGTTGCAGTGCTTGCAGTGAGGAGATCTGAGAAACATCAGTTACAACCGGTCAAATTATGGTGGAAGGTGAGGAAGAATGGGGTGACATACTCACACAAAGCAGCCCTGTCCCCAGCAGTGCGTCAGATTCACCTGCCTCAGCAACCTCAAAATGGCACAGGACACTCAGAGTCAGATGGAGACACTATGGCATACGGTGACTGCACCACAACCCACATTGAGTCTACCACCACCTTTATCTCAAAAGTCGCCTGCATCAGTGGGCCCACAAAAGAAAATCCAGGCTACTATTATGGTATGTTTAGGCAGGAGGGGACCTACGACCCCACCCACTCAATGGCACAGTTGTATAATGGGAAGCTGGCATAAATGTTACCGCTGGATCTCCTTCCTTTGTCTTTTGTGGAAGAAGTGGGATGCTTAGAGTTTGTGGCAGCCATCTGCCTGAAATGGAAGGTTCCAAGTCAGACCTATTTTTCCAAACTTGCTGTTCCGGTGCAGCATCATGATGTGCTGCAATTGGTTGGGCAAGATTTGCAGCAAATTGTTGTTCACACTATCCACCTAACAACACACATATGGACCAGTTGTCAGGCTATTGATTACATGTGCATCAATGACCAGTGGATCTCGTTTGCAGCGGTAAAGCAGAAGCTATCTAAAGATCTTGGCTCTGAAGAACATTCTGAGAGCGTTCAGCAGCATGCAACAGTAGCCACGTTCGCCATGGAGAAATCACATACAGTTGCAAACATCGTGGACAAATTTAATAGCAGGGTGTCTGAATGGATGCACCCTAGAGGTCTCCAAATTGGATTTGTTGCCACGGACAATGGCAGTAACATAGTCAAGGCTATGGCAGACAGTGGCTATTTCAGGGCCCTGTAATTGGAGCACTGCATCAACCTGGTTGTTCAAGACTTTCTAAAAAAAAGAAGGCATAGTCAGAAACACATTGACCACCTGCAGATGAATCTGCACTCATTTCACTTTCAGCCATTTTTTTAAACCCAGAAGCACTTGTGGATTATTCAGCCTGGTAACAGAGTACAAGTTAAAGCCCTGATACAGGTGGTGCCAACACGTTGGAACTCAACCTATTATATATTGCAATGTCTGTATCAGCAGTACAGACAGATTAATGACTATGAGGCCTAGTCAAATGCCTGACATAGATTCTGCTCCCTTTTGAGGTTTTCTCACGTGAGGTTACCAAGAAGGACAGTACAATGGGTCAAGCTGTTATGTTGTTGCATCTGTTACAGGAGCAGCTGAAGAAGGTATCTAAAAGTTTTGCACTCTGAGGTGTGAACAAAAACTCAGAATCACATGCCTTGGTTGAGAGCATAAGCTATTGCTTGACTTGTAGTGCAAGGCTGCAAAATTACATAATCTCTTCCAGAGAGTACGTCTGTGTCACCCTACTTGATCCACTCTACAAAAAACTTTTCCCCCTTTTTAATTCCGTTTTCTGAATGGGATGTTTCAAAATACAACAGATGGATTGTTGAGCATGCAAGAGAATTGGAAGAAGAATGAATAGAACTTAGAGTCCCACTCCGCAGTTCTGGGGTGCTGCCTTCAACTGCGACAGAGGGCAGTCTTGTCTCACAGCAGCCAACATCAGCAATAAGAACTCTGGCAAAAACAGTATCAGAAAAATCGGACCTAACTTCTGCATTTGGGTTGGTTTCAAGTGGCAGGTCTTAAGTCCAGTGCAGAGGTGAAGGCAAAAGAGGTCGAGCAAATGGCAGCACCAATGACACTTAGGAGGATGTTCCAGGAGTATCTGGATGACCAAAAAAAGGTGTATGTGGCTTAGAACCCATTGGTATATTGGTATGGCCAGAGCTCAGCAGGCTGACCATATAGTATCCGGCTTGTCCTGTAGCTAGCATGTCTGCTGAACATGTGTTCAGTGCAGCTGACACAGTTGTTTCAGTGAGAAGGACCAGTCTCTCACCTCAAAAGGAGGAGACATTGACTGGTTGCTAACAGGCTCTTATCCATAAGTACTTATCTTTTCTTCGCTATTCGGTTTAGGATTATTTTAAAGGTGCAATTGGAGAGGTTTGAATCCCATAGTTCCCGTACCTCCAAGTCTTCCGGGGCCTGATCTAAATGCTGTCTAGATTTGGTTGTAGGATTCAAGCTGATCTCCTTCCAGAGTGCCTGGCAGAGATGATTTTCCTTTGTTAATTGTAGGTGTTTCCATGTTTTAATGTAGCTGGGTTTCCTAGCTATATTTTGGTTTAAGTACCCAAACTCTAGCCTAATTTGAGCTTGCGAAGTGTATCCTGGTAGTTGGAATAGAGACCTAAATATTTTTCCAACTATTTAGAATAGCGCCATCTTGTCCTCGCAGGGTTTCACTAGCGTACCCTGTAGTCGAATTTAGTTTTGCTGCAATACCTTGTAAGAGGGTTCGATAGCTAGGGCTATTTAGCGACTTTTTCAGAGTGCCTAAAGCAAGCAGTAGAACATTTCTTTTCTAATGTAAATCCTGCTTCTGAGGGATAAAGGAACCCCATTTATCAAATAGTACACCCAGGTATCTATAATGGTTGACTTGTTCTAATACTTCACCATGTGTGTACCAGTTATCAACTCTAAAGGTTATTTTACTGACTTCCATCACTTTGTTTTTTTTATTGATTTCCATTCCGTTCTGCTCAGCTCATTCAATTACATTTACAATAAGCTGACGTACACGTACTTTAGTTTGGCTTAAGAGAACTACATCATCAGCGTATAGCAGATTGGAAATGGACATGTCCCCAACCTTAGGGGAATGCGCTTTTACCTTATTGAGCTCAAGGGTCAAATCTGATGAAAAGAGATTAAAAAGATACAGAGCCAGTACGCACCACTGTTTCGGTCCTTGTTTTTTTTAAATTTTCCTTGAAAAGAAGGAACCGTCCCCTATCTTTACTCTAATCTATGTATCTGTATATAACTGCTGAGTAGCCTTTAATAATTTCTCTGGTATACTCCAGGCAGCTAGCTTTTTCCATAGAAGACTTCACTGTACTAAATTAAACGCTGATTTGAAGTCTACAAAAAACAGATTCAAAGGTTGATTTTTTTGTTTGCATTTGTCAATGACAATGGAAAGATTTAAATGTTTGTAGCCGTTCCGGGGCCCTTTGCAAAACCAGTCTGATTTGGGGGAATAGTATTGTTCTTAGTTGCCCAGGTGCAAAGATGCTCCAATAATAGACCAGCATAGTATTTTGCCTCTACATTCGTTAGCGTAATCAGTCGATAATTTTCAGGATGAAATTTGCTGCCTCCTTTAAATATTGGATTAATTATAGCACCCCTCCAAGAGTTTGGAATACTTCCTAGTGCTATACAATGGTTATATGTCGAAACCAATTTTTCTCCCCAAAAGGCCGTGTTATTTCTATTGCTATTTATTGAGTTAACAACCTCTGACGTTGAAAAGGCTAAATATGAGAATTCATTTTGGGCAGTTGGTCAATTTGGTGTTGCTCCTTCTGAGCACTGTTTGCTTGTCCTCACGTCCTCATTTTTTCCATCATATTTGCCGAAGTGATAAGCTAAGTATTCAGTCTATAAACATTCCGAAATATTTGAAATATTCAAGGTCCTTGGGGCTTTATTCAATTCATTGACCATTTTCCAGAAACCCTGTGCATTAGATTTTTCACTTAGGAATAGTGCCTTAGCCCAAAAGTTGTGAGTATTCTGCATTTTATGGTTCCATATTTGTTTTCGATAAGGATTGTTGTTTTTTAGATCATCCTTAATATGACAGTCCGTTGGGTTTTTCTTACATAGCCTTAAGAGTCTGTTCTGTTGCATTCTTAATTTGGTCATATGTGCTGACATTTTTATCTGTTTTTTTATTTTTACTTCCCCCTGGTTTCGGTGGTTTTTTTGTGGTCTGACTGTAAGAAGACCAACTGCGAATTTGTCCAGAAATGTTGACTAAATGATTATTGGGTCACAAGATATAACATTATGGCATTGTTCGCACATCGCAGTTGAAAGGTTACCAATGGACTCCATTGATTTTTCATTCCATCGAAGTTTCTTATAGTTCGAGGTAGTAACATCCCTTGGTGCAGTAGGAGCAGAATTAAATATAGGAAAGCCACAGTCAATCTCAAGACATTGTTGACCATGGTCACTCTTATCTGTCTTTATAATATGATACTTAGTGATTAAATAAAATAGGGACAAGGAGGCCACGGTGTAGTCAGGTTATTGCTTGGGTTCCAGTGACATAACATTTGGCAGCCAGCGGAGTGTCTTGTGGAAACCTCCCATTTAGGAGTTTGAATCCGAGGCCCTCGAGGTCTTTTACTAAGCAGAGTGCCTTAGTGTCAGGTTTACCTAGCTCTATAGCCCTCAGGGACTGTTGCAGCACTGCCCACTGCTGATCGTGCAGCATAATGTGAGCATCCCTTTCAAAGGGATTTAATAGTTTCATATTGAAGTCCCCGTCTACTAAAAACTCCGGGTATCTTAGATCCTGATAGCCGTTTAATTTATGTCTATCAAGTTAGAGGATATGTGTTTTCTGGAGCGTGCATCAGGATGGATATAAACGTTAATTAGCAAAAGTGAGTTTGTAAGCTCCTTGTTCCATCCATCTAATTTTACTATCAAAAAGTCTCATTTTTCTCATATAACCGTGTGAATGCTATACTTAATCCAGCTGAAATAAAGATTGCTAAACCCCCCCCCCCCCCTCGGGTGGCCAAATCTTTTTTCCTTAATTGCTGGGGAAAAAAAGCCCATAAATCTGTCTATTGTAAATGAGTTGGTAGCCCAAGTCTTCTGTAAGAAAATAATTTCAAATTTATTTAATAGACTAGTAAGATCTTTTTGTTAGATGTTTGGTCTAATCCCATTTATATTCCAGGAGCATACTTGGAGAGGTTTGTCGTAGGGAGTTACCAAACCAGAGCGTGTCGGGCTAATCGGAAGTCACTCATGATTATATTTGTGGAGTGCTGCTGACAGCCACCCTAGATCTGGTTCCTGTAAAGGGTGAGCATAGGATACTTTGTGCCCTGTATATTTGTCATCAGTGCACTGATTCCCAATTACAGATCTAAGGACTGAAAAAGGTTGATTTAAGCATTTAATTTGTTTAATTTGGGCCTATTATTTTGGGCCTCTAATGTGTCACAATAACCTAATTGTTGGGGTGTAGTAAATCTAATTCCTCATCTTGAGAAATAACTTTTTTTATGACTCTTTTAACCACTTGTGATGACTTCCAGTTAAACAGTGTTGAGTCGTTAGTTTTATCTTCGTTGCTCTTTACCCCTGGCAGGACTTCTATAGAGACAATATCAGTAGATTCTATATTTGTTAGGGCTGGAATAACTTGTAGGAGTTTTAATGTACTCCCTCGGTTTAAAATATCAAAAGGGCCCCTAGACTTGTATTGTGGTTCCGGAATCAATTGTTTACAATCTGCGGGAGGACTGTTTTTTGGACTTCTTATAGAGTCATCCTTTTCTCCAACTAGGGCTATTCCTTTATGTTCTATTTTTTTTAATCCTAGTGAAAGTTCTCTGTCTGGCCGTCCTGGATTTGATACCTTTAGTCTTGCATCTGATCTGGTTAAGGGCTCTATCTCAGAGAGTGGTTTGGGAATTTCCACCATTTCCTTTGCCCCTGGTCTCACCACTTCCAACTGTCTAATGACAGACCCATTTCCTTTTTCTGCGTGGAGCTGAGTCATTTGAGCCCCTTGTTGTTCGGCACATTCAAAATTTGTAGCTGTAATACATATGCCTTCTTCATCAAAAGACCTCCTACGAGTCTCTGGAGTAATACTCACTTAGGTTTTGGGCTCCCTTGGGTATAGTTTGATATTTCGAGGTACCTGCTTTGCTGGATCTGTTCCCTTTAGGTTTATCAGATCCTGTCTGTCCTTATTTATTTTATGCTCCACTATAAAATTATAATCATTTGAATCCCTATGGTCAAGGTAGGTAGGCCCCCTCTTTTGTGTATTAAATAATGGGAACAAATTGTTGACCGTTTGGCTGCTCTTTTTGTTGATACTCAAGTCATAAGACATTTGCATCCCATTTCTTATATCTTGAGGGAGAGAGAAGCTCATCTTTATAGTAGTAGGGCCCATTACAACGTTTCTTTATTTATTCTTTGGTTTCCCTTGCATTTTCTTTTGTCCTTTAGTGGCCAGCTTTTCAGAGTGTAATGGATGCATTGCAGATTTAAGGGAGGGAGGAGAAATTTCATTTATTTGGGTCCCAGACTGAAGGCATTCCTCCTCCTCAGAGGATTTCAGTAGACATATCTTTTCCCTGGGTATTCCCCCCTGACCGCACCCCAGGTCTTCAAAGAAGTCAATTTTTTTATCAGTTGTTATCTCAGGACAGCGAGTAGCTGGACTGCCCATATTTAGGTTTCGACCCGACACCTCCCGCTGCTTGGGAGATTCTTGATCTACAGATTCACGCCCTTTTATCTTATTTAGTTTCACCTTAAGATCTGTTATCATTAAATTTAATGCCTCTTGGAGTGTGGCCAGCTTGTTGATTATGGACTCACAGGTACAGTCGGTTTTTGTCATCTTTGCAAAATTCTGTGTTCGCTTAATCAAGATGTTTAGATTTGCCAACGTCTGATCCCTGAGACTGATTTTGCCATGACATTTAGCAGATCCACCCGGTCGTCCATTTTTGATGACTGATATGACAGGGCGTTAAGAGTTAGTTGCAAGGGATTAAAGAAGATATCCCATACGGCATTTTGATCCAATTTAGTTGGAGTAATTTGTGTAGTTGTTGAGTTCTCTTTTATAGTCTCCAGACCTTCAAGTTCATTTCTTTGTGTTTTTGATATAACAGAGGGATTTGGGGATCTAACATCAAGGGCATAGATATCTAATTGAGTATCTGAGGCAGAAGCATGTATTTCTTGTAGAATTTCTCCCTTTAAAGACGTGTAAAGTGGAGCTTAATTCTAATTGTGTATGAGAAGGAGAACTAGGTTTAAGGTTTAATGAGCCTATTTTATTAATATTGTTCAAAGTATGAATAATTTCTAAAGTGTGGTTCTCCTTATGCATTTTACAGGCCTCCTGTGGACCCAAAGCGGATAGTCTTGGCGTAGAATCCATATCTCTTTTAATAATTACATTTACCTCAAGAGGAGGTCTAAAACCTAACTGTGGATAGTCAGTCTGAGTTTTCAAGGCTGGACTAGTGGAGGCGACTGGGGATAGCGACGATGACCTGAGGGTCAGTAGTTCTAAGTCACTTGTCGAACCCCAGACATTTTCTTTATATTTATCCTCCGTTGACTTTGTAGTATTATTGAAAGCAGATTTTTCAGCCACCCCCTCCTTCTTGAGCCCAATTATATCACTTGGTTTGTATAACAGACTACTTTCACTTTTTATGGGGGGGATAGGATGGGGTAGATCCTCAGAGCCATTAGGTATAGAAAGAATTGCATCCACAGGGTCCATTAGAAAATCATATTTATGGGGGATGTTCACTGGTTTCTCAACCCTTTGTAAAAGGGGGATATTGGGGAGATTAGGGACTGATACTCTGACTTTGTTTTTGTTTTCCATTTTACTGTTGAAAGCGGAGAGGATGGTTTATAGTTCTTTTTATTGTTCGCGGCTGAAAGGCCCTTTCTTTCCCAAATCACATCTTCACCGGCCTTATGGTTTTTCTTCACACTTGTTTTATAGACGCGCCGCACCTCAAGGATTGAGGGGCCCGAGCACACGCAATCCTCCTCAGTCTGCTACTGGATCCTCTTTAATTTGTTCCTGGATCCTCCTCACACCGCTAGAGAGATTGGTCAGCCCCAAGTAGGATCCCAGTGAGGTCGGCTTGCGCCTTCACTGGTCTCAGGATGGCCTTTGAGCACCAGGTTTAGTCAATTTTATTGTGCCGCCACACCTCAGCTAATGAGGGGCACGAGCATGCACAGTCCCCCTCTCCTAGAGTCCAGCAGATCCCGCTGGCTTGGTACTCAGTATGGCGAGTGGGTCACAGTGGCTCTCTCACAAGCCACACCCAGACCTATCCAGGCCGCGGTGGTGGCCTAGACTCTCCCTTGCCGGTAGTCACCAACGACTGCCGCACTCACCAATACTGTGCCAATACTACTGAGACTGCCCTGTATTGCTGTGCTATGCAGTGCTGTATTTCCTAGTTAGGCCTCTTGGCCACTGGCTGTCTTCTGGCCTTCTTCTGGACCCCCTGGCCCTTTGCCTCCTGTGTCCCACCCCCCTCTAAATCCCACTGACTGCCTTCCTACCTCCTTCCTCCTATCCTCTTTCACTCTCCAAGGAAGAGGGGGGCAGTGGGAGGTCAAGCACTGCAGTGGGAGTGCTGGAGGAGCTGTACAGGGGCTGCTTGGTTTAGATTTAATGTTGCAATATTGGTCTGCACCTTCTCCAAACAGCAAGAGCAGCACAGCACCGTAGGGAGCAGGGGCAGGGAGCGGCATGGCAGGGAGCGGAAAGAGGATTTTTAGCTTTTTCTGCTGCAGCCGTGCTCACCCGACACAGCTCGTGCTTCGCTCCGCTCCTTCTCGGCTCGGCTCATAGATTCCGGCATCCAGCGTACGGCAGGCTTCTGGCAGCTCAGGAAGCACAGCCGCGCTCATGCTCCTCTCCTCAGCTCCGAGCTTCAGGCATCAGGCGTCACATGTCAACAACACATTCCCTTCAGGACATTGGAGACAATGCTTGCCTCCCTCACATGCCATTTCCTATCCTTTTTTACATTATCTATCAGGGCTGCCCCAGAAGATCCATGATTAAAAGACTGCCCATGCCGATGCCAAATTTGAATGTGTTGCTACCATCAAAGAGAACATAATATATTGCATCAACCACTGTGCTTGAATTGGGAAAGGTAACTACTAACTATTGAACCAATGAGTGGTGATATATTGAGTGATTGTGAGTGATGATTGATGATGTATGTGGTAGCTAACAGTGAGGGAGGGAGTTCAACAAATTTGTAAATTAGATGTTGATGATTTGTAATGTATGGGGGCTGATGGGTGATAATTTGTTCGCTAAGAGTGATTGGCCTTTCAAACTTTGCGAAATTCACTTGCAAGGCCCACTCCTTTCTTCTGGTTCCTCAGCGACCAGACCAGTCACTTTAGTTACCAAACACAAATGTACATAAAATATTCTAATTCTGTTTATCTGTGTGTTCTTTAGCAGCAGTGCAATACACAGGTCTACCTCACTCAGTTTGGCACTGGAACGGAGTTACTCACAATCAGGAGAAGGAGGAGGAGAATGGAAGGTCTCAGGGTGGGACTACCTCAACAGCTGAAGGAGAAAGTTATTGACTTCAAAGAGAAACCATGAAGATGGTGAAGACTCTGAGACCTAGTACTCGCTCACTGCGGACTGAAGAGAGGCGCATTGATTCAGGAAATGTTGCTACATGTGTGTTTGCTGCACTACTGGCTCAAACATGAAACTCCTCTTTATGTTCTTGCTCTGCCTCTGAGTCTTCTTCAGACACTTTTGACTCCTCATGAAGCTCACGTTGCTTTTGTCGTTCTCCTTTACTCTGTAACATAATTTGCTCCGTACTCTGTAACATAGTTACTGTTTATCAATATGCAAGCCTTCTCCTAGCACTCTTCAGAATGAACACAAGTTGGTGAAAGCTCAACACTCCAACTTACCTACGGGATGTGTTCAGTCAGGCACCCAAGAGTGACAGGCATTCCAAGAAGAATGGAGGTGCACTGCCCATTTAACAAACTGGATGTGTTAACTTCAGTCCTCCATAATTTGTATGTTTCAAACGTAGAACACTTAACATTTAGAGATATAGGGCCATATGTACGAACACATTTTCCCATAGACACAGAATGGGCAAAATTATTTGATACATCTGGCCCATACTATCTTGGCTCTTTCTGGGGCAGAAGGACTGTTACCGTGCATTTAACTGAGCTGTGTCATACTTATCTCTTCATTGTTCCCTTCCACAACAGATTGATGATGGTGTGCTGCTCAGTGCCACAATCAATATTGTTGTGGCTTCTTTTTGTGTAGTGTTTGTCTTTGTCACACCTTTCCTCAAATCCCCTTTTCTATCCATTCCTCGAGATCCTAACCCTCTTCTCCCCCCGGGCAGTCTGATGTATTGAGGTGTGATTTCATTTTACACCATAAATGGATCACACACTTGCTGGGGCGAATATGGTGAAGGTGACACCGACTCATTGCATGACCTTCTATTACCTGAGAAATATTCCACATCAGCCCAATCACTATTTTCATTAAGGCCTTGTGCTGTCTTTTGCGTAAACGATTAACCGTGTCCAACCACTCCTGACTCAGCCCAATTCTCCTGACTCAAGGATTTCATTTCCTTCATTTAAATACTAGCTCCCCATTGCTGAGAAGAAGTTGATATTGCTAGTTTTTATTATCATATTAAAACTTCTTTCTATCATATTAAAACTTCACGGTGTCAAATACTGTAATTGTGGTAGTCGGGTCTCAGTCTTCCTAAAGTTATGATATAATATGTCATGATCTGGACGATTCTTACCACCGTTGGCTAAAGAACTGGAAGGAACACCCAGTCTTCTATTGGTTCTGGACTGGCCAAGGTACGAGCGACCTTTTCTAGTAGCCACGGTGCTGCTGACTGGATAAGATGCCAAAGCAGACCGTACCGTCTAGAAGGAGTCCCAGAGGAAAACCCCAAAAAGTTGGAAAAAACCTCTATCAAGGAACTCCTGGGAAAGAGGAAAAAAGAAACAATGAAAAAGGAGAAATTGAGAAGCTCTTGCAGCAAAAAACAGGAATGCAGAAAAAACACAGAAAAAACAGGAGCAAGGATCGCCACCAAGCGGAAGTGTTTGCAACGCAAGGAAGAGAAGAACTGAAGTGCTTATATACCAGAAGACAGGAAGTGACACAACAGGAAGAAAGTGCGACACCATCTTGGATTGGGAAAGACCATAAAGAAAAGAATAGGAAAAAGGACCAAGTAGAAAAGAAAAAGGAAAAAGGCATGCTGGGAAGAAGAAAAGCAAAAAGGAAGACAATATGGACACCAAGAAAAAAGAAGAAACGAAGAAGGAGAGAAAAAGAAGAAAAAAGAGGAAAGAAAAAAGGAAATAACCCAAGGAGGTAAGCAACTGTGAATTCAGGGAGGGTGGCAAGGGCTGTGGTGCAACCCAGAGCATGAAATGTGCCTCATGGGTTGCATGGGAAAAACGGGAAGGCAAAACAATGAGCCACAGCAGTGCCGGCGTGCCACAACTCAGACCGCTGGCCCGACCGCAGCATTAGAAAGAGTTGAATTTGTTTTGGGAAAAACAAAAGGGTAGAAATCGAGAAGAAAGCCACACCTTGTCTCCTGGTTGATAAACTGAGGCCCGCTGACGCTGGCGATCAGCCTTTCTTTTCATAGTTCTTTTAGAATCCGTAAGTGCAGTATGGATCAGATCTCGAATATGGCAGAGTCATTGTGCAAATGATGTAACCACAGGAACAGAAGGCAACATACGAGGAATAGTGGAAAAGGTTTTAGGATGGAAACCATAGGTGCAGTAAAAAGGTGTGGATCCTGTCGGACTATCCACCGTCTTACTGTAGGAGAACTCAGCTAAGGAAAGGAAATCTGACTAGTTACTTTGAGTGGCATTATAGAAACAACGTAAAAATTGTTGGAGTTCCTGATTCAAGTGTTCACTTTGACCATTGGTGTGTGGATGGAATCCTGATGAAAGGGAGACATCAATGTGCAGTAAATTACAAAATGCTTTCCAAAAACGTGACACATACCTGGGTCCACGGTCTGAAATAATCAGTTTTGGAAGGCCATGTAGATAAAAAATATCTTGCATGAATATATGACTCATTTCCTGAGCTGTCGGTAATTTATTTAAGGCTGTGAAATGCACCATTTTGGTAAAATAAGATGGAACGGGCAGGGGCATCAATAATCCTGCTGGCTTGGTTCGAGGTGTCTTGGTTTGGGAACATACAGGACATGAAGTTACATAGGATTCGGCATCGTTCTTAAGAGTTGGCCACCAGAAGGAACGTAGAAACAATTCCTGTGTCTTTTTGATTCTACGATGTCCAGCTACTGGAGAATCATGGCACATCTGTAATGCCTCGGTTTGCACTTTCTTAGTTGGCAAAAAGAGGGTGTCTTGGTAATAGAAGCAGTCCTGATCCTTTTGTAGTTGAGGACTCAATTTCTCCCATTCTTCTAGTGGATGATACTGGTATTCGGATTTAACACAGTCAAGTAAAGTCTGAGTAACCCCGATTATTCAACTGGATTCAATGATAGTTAGAGATGAAGTATTAGCACTTTTTGGATATCGACGCGATAGTGCGTCGGCTTCTAAGTTCTGTTATCCGGGAATGTAGGTTACAATAAAGTCATATTGGCTAAAAAAGAAGGCCCATCTTGCTTGACAACTGTTTCGACATTGGAAATTCCGGAGACATTGGAAATTATGATGATCAGTTCTTGCTTCAAACGGTTCTTTGGTACACATCGGGAAATGTCTCCATTCTTTGCAAGCAGCTGTGAGAGCAAATTATTCTTGTTCTAACACCAAATAGTTACGTTCGGCTTCTGTAAGGATATGAGATAAGTAAAAAATAGGATGTTCCAAACCGTTGTCGTCTGAAGCAAGACTGCACCAATTGCTCTCTCAGAGGTGTCAGTAACTACTATGAACCTCTCAGTAGTATCTGGGTATCGTAATATAGGAGCTTGGGTAAAGGCTAATTTCAGATTTTGAAAAGCCCTTTTTAGCGCTGTCAGTCCAGACAAATCCCTTTTTTTAGATTTTCTCCTTTGATGGTCTGGGTGATAAAACTTTGGTGATGGGCAAAGTCTGATATAAATTGTCGATAAAAGTTGGATTCATAGCTATTCCTGTTTGATTGATGCAGAACCTAAGATACTATACTTCTGTTGTAGTTTAGCAGCGATTAGATTAAGCATTAGCAGAAGACATCTTGTATTTAGTAACTATTGTGAACATTTCGCGGAATCCATTTTGTATTCATGGCAGCCATTTTCTCTGCCACATGCTGCCATGTGCTCACCATGTGCTCTGTCCTACCTTTCTGTTAACTACTCTTGAAAATCTGCCTAGTGACAAGTTATATTTAGCATCTCCCACTTTCGCACATGCCCAGTAAGGTCTGCAGCTGTTAGTCCTTGAAAACTGTTAGCCCCTCCTACCTGTCGACTGTGCATTTCCACATGACCTTACATGTATGCAAGTCTTGCTTCTATAATTGTACCACCTCTTTTTAGCCCCCGCATGGGTATAAAAGGACCATGTTCTCTCAGTTCAGTGTGCTACTTCAAACATTATCGAAGGGTGCTGTTTGAACTGTAGTACCACCTCATGAGGTTTAATAAACTCTGTCTTTTATTTCAGTTTCTGTGCCAACTTCTTCCTATATGGTCTGAGGACTTTGTGCAGAGAAGGGTGAACCCCTTGCACTAGTAGGCCTTGCTGAGGCTTACTTCAACAAATTGGCGCCCGAACAGGGACTCATCGGCGACTCGGACGCCCAACGGATTGGTTGCGACGAAGGATCGGGATCTCGCTGCAGACGATCAATGCCTGTGGAGACCCGAGTCTTGGCAACCACAGCGTTTTCCCTTCTTTCTGATTTGACCATCCAGGTGGCGCCGGTCCTCGACTGAGATCCTTTTTGTTCATTCGTCATGCAGTGACCATTTGGTCGATTTTAGAACTTGGCAGTTGGAACCTGGACACCCTGTGATTGGTAAGAGCTGTTTTACGGCACTTGCTGTGGGTTTTGATGCCTTTGTTTGGTAATGAAGTTTAGCACTACTTACTGTGGCTCTCGTGTTTTGGGTGACTAGTCAATTTGTGTCCTTTGAATTAATATATAAATTGCAATTTATATAGTCAGGTAATGGGGAGAATTTTCTCCAATTTAATTTTGATTTGAACGGCACCTTAAGTACTACTTTGATTATAATATTGCATATTCTGCACTATTTTTGGCATGCCTGTTTTTAGCGCACTTCGTAGGATGTGTTGCTTTTGTAATGGTACCAATTTGAGACTGGAAGAATCACAACTGGCACCCCCAGAGGGGACGCCCAATAGAGATATGTATGTTAAACATGGTCTTTCTTCTATAATGTACAGCACATTATGGAATAAATACACTTGTGCGGATCCTGAGTTACGTTGGCCTATGCATGGGTCATTTGATTTGCGAAAGATTGAGTATGTGGAACAATGTATGTGTAAGCGAAAGTCTAGGCAAGATATGTTTGACTGTGTACGAATGTGGGAGAAAGAAGTGCGTGGACGAGTGAAGCGTGAGCAAGCCTTGCTTGAGAAAGAGCAGCGGAAAAATGTATATGTGAAAGCATTGGAAATGAGAAAGAAAGAAATAAATGACTTAAAGGAGCTAGAAGAGAAAGAACGTAAATTACAGGTAACTGGCCAATACACCGTTAGGCAACCTCTCTATCCTATCCTTAATAAACCACATGATGATTTTTTGTTACTAGATCGCCCTCCACCTCCATATGTCGTTCCTTCTGCCCCTCATGAGTTAGCTAAGGTCTCCAGTTCGGAGCAACAGAAGATGCGAGACAGTCGCTCTATGTTGCCTGCTGACCGCGCGTCTGAGCTTAGATCTATTGCTCGTAAAACAATTCGTAGCGTTGTCTCTGCTTCTGAACTTTTAGACAACATGAAAGGGTGGACGGAAAAGGAGCAGCTATATTTTACTGAGGCATTTGGCTCAGAAGTTATTGAACTATATCGGAAATATTCTGATGAGTTAGAGCCCGATGATGTAGCAGCTGATCATGAGCAAATGCGTGATGGTCTTTTTGTTTTCTCCCAGGTGGCTGGTGCAATCAGGCGTTTGGTGAAATTATGTGTTGTGGCAGTCCGTTTGCAAGAGGAGAAAAGGGCTGTGGACGTAGTTGCACGGACATCTCAGACCAGCGTGGTGCAAGCTTCCATCTTCGGAACAGATAAGACTATGATAGTTCACGCGAAACCAATGCGGGAGGCCGCGCCTTTGTATGTTCCTCCTAAAGGATTGGGTACAAGTGATGATAAAACTTTTGTTGATGCTAAGGGTTATTTTATTTATAATTGGGTGTATACTCCTTGGAATAGGGCAGATGTAATGGCACTTAAAACAGCATTACCTGACCCGGGAAAAATCCAGCCGCCTTTTATGAGGAAGTTGAGGGAGCAATTAGTTCTTGTAGTATGACTTTGCCTGACATTGATTTATTTTTCGGATTGATATTACCGCCAGATATGTGGAGAACTGTTCGTAAAATTGATGATTGTGTAGTTTTTGGGGCGTCATGGAAAGAATTAGAACAGATGGACGGGGATAGGGAACCTGCGAAAAAGCCATATCAGTTGATTCGAGATCTTCTTGCAGCCATATTAGTTAAGTTAAAAATGATTATTCCCCCTAAAAAGATAGATTGGACTGTTTTAGCATCTTGTAAGCAAAAGGCAGATAAATCGGTCTCTGATTTCTATACACGCTTTGAAGAAGCATTTCATGATTTTAGCGGCCAGTTATTGTCAGATGATACGGGCAGACATTTGTTTGTCGATAAATATGTCGCAAATCTGTTACCAGGAATAGCTAGTCATCTAAAAGCTAGTGAAAGTTCATGGACTACCTCTACTCCGGTTTCCCTTTTGACTATGGCTCAGTATTATGAACGTCAGGAATTAGAAGCAAAAGCTAGCGAGGATAAAAAGATTAAAGAATTAAAGACGAAGGTTATATTGGCTCAAGCTTATGGTCCGCCTTTTAGAGGTAGTGATAGAGGTGGATGTGGATCTTATGGTTCTTCTTACACTCATTCAAATTTGTCTGTTGATCAGTGTGCGTATTGTAAGAAATTTGGGCATTGGGCTGCCGATTGTCCAGCACTACGTGTTCAGCAGTGTTCATGTGGTCGGGGACAAATGAGAAATCGCTCAGGATATTCAGGACCTAGAAGAAGCACAAATGATCATGCTAGGGTTGATGTTAATGTACGAGGGCAGGATGGGTTTAACACTTTTGACGGAACCAATACCAGATGTCTAACCATGTGCAGCCTGATTTCCAAGATTCTGCTTATGCATAGGATTGCCTAGGATGGGGTAAGGAATCAGTTGAAGTTCCAGTAGATCAGAGGGGTCCCTATGCTACAGCACATGTTTTGGGTTCTACTGATTAGTTTCTGGTTGATACAGGAGCTACTCGTAGCACCTTGTCTAAAAATTGATTCCAAGGGCTCCCCTGTCTGGCTTAACCATTACATCGATAGGTTTTGATGGAACACCTTCCCCTAGCCCATTGTCACAACCACTTGCATTCCATGTTGATAAATTCACTGCTCCATGTCCATTTTTGCTTTCTCCAAATACACCAGACAATATTGTGGGTCTTGATATGCTCAAGTATTTCAGGGCTACAATACGATGCTCTCCTGAAGGGGTGCGTGTTATTTTAAATGATAATCATCCTGTGATGGAAAGAGTTTGTCTTGTTAAAGAGGATATTGCGTTAGCTTCACTCCCTAGTACTTTGTGGGCTACTTCAGATACTGATGTGAGACAAATGATTATTCCACTGGTACATATTAGTGTCAAGGAGGGAGATGTATTGCCACGTTTGCCTCAATACAAAATTTCACAGGAGGGCGAAGAAGCACTCACACAAATTGTGCATGATCTTATTGCAGTTGGAGTTGTTGAGGAAGTTCTGTATAATGTTTGTAACAGTCCGATTCTTCCTATTCTGAAAAAGGATACTGATACCAGGATTTACCGATTCATTATTGATTTACGAGAAGTCAATAAGATTGTGATACCACAATATCCTGTGGTATCTGACATCACGACACTTCTTACTTTGGTTCCCCCGACAGCAACTACGTTCTCTGTGATAGACTTGAAGAATGCTTTCTTTTCGATCCCTATTCATCCTGACAGCCGATATTTGTTTGGTTTTACTTTGAATAAACAATCATATAGATTTTGCAGAGTTCCTCAAGGCTATACTGATAGTCCAAGTATTTATAGTCAAGCGTTAAAACAACAACTTGATTCTTTTGTTTTGCCTGAAGGTGTGGCTCTCATACAATATGTCGATTATATTTTGTTGGCGGCTGATACCTCTGAGCAATGTGAAAAGTGCACTTTGTCCTTACTTTCTTTTCTAGCTTCACACCATCATAAAGTGTCACGAAAGAAATTGCAATATTGTAGACCAAAGGTAACCTATTAGGTCACCTTTTGTCTAAGGAGGGCTGTGCACTTACATCAGATCGTATTCAAGCAATTTTAGACACACCAGTACCCTCTACTCAGAAAGATGTTAGTGCATTCCTTGGTCTTACTTCTTTTTGTAGGCAATGGATATTAGGGTTTTCACACATTGTCAAACCTTTGCAAGTACTTTTGACTAAAGATACTCCAATGCCCCTCCCATGGACAGATGAATGTGAGACTGCTTTCCGGAAGCTCCGACAAGCCCTTTGTTCAGCACCAGTGTTAGGTACTCCAGATTACATGAAGCCTTTTGCACTTTACGTACATGAGGAAGATGGATGTGCATTGTCAGTTTTAGTACAGACACATGGCGATAAGCAGCGTCCCTGTGCATATTTTTCAGCAGTACTTGACCCTGTCGCTCGAGCGTTGCCTGGGTGTTTTCGTTCAGTTGCCGCAACAGCTGTGTCAATACGTCAGAGTGAAGGGATAGTTTTGTCACATAAGCTGTTGGTGTTAGTACCCAATGCGGTTGATGCTCTTTTAAATCAAACAAAGACACAACATTTAACTAGCGCTTGCATGACAGGATATGAATTGACATTGCTGGCTCCTCACATTACACTGAAGAGATGTGCAACACTAAATCCAGACACTTTGTTGCCATATCCGGTGACTCAGCCTCAGTCACAAGAAACACATGATTGTATATTCCTTACCGTAGAACAGACAAAGGGTTGTATTGATTTACAAGATACGCCCCTTCCAGATGTAGACGGGGAACTGTGGGTTGATGGTTCTTGTTTGAAGTTGGCAGACAGTACGACCTCAGCTGCATATGCAATCACCACAATACACACGGTAGTGGAGACAGATCGTATACCACAGAAGTCAGATCAAGCAGCTGAACTAATAGCTTTGACACGAGCATGTGAGCTTAGTACTGACTTATGTGTGAACATTTATACAGACAGCCGCTATGCTTTTAGAGTGGCTCATGATTTTGGTTTGCTTTGGAAGGAGAGAGGCTTTCTCACATCCCACGGGATACAGATAATGCACGGAGAATTAGTGCATAACCTCTTGACTGCATTGCAATATCCAAAGAAGCTATCTACTGTGAAATGTACTGCACACAAGAAAGTGACCGATAAGATAGGGCAAGGTAATGCTCTTGCGGACCGCGTAGCACATGAGACTGCAATGCAGCCAAGTACTACTTCTATGTATGTAGTGAAGTCACAAGCTGAACGTTGGCATAATGCTAGACAAGACGTATTAGATATACAGAAATCTGCTTCTGTGAAAGAACGTGAGCAATGGTCTGAAGAAGGAGAATTGGATGATGAGGGCTGTTGGTGGAATAAGCAGATGGATAAATGGAAATTGCCTATAGCTTTTGTACAACCTATGGTTCAGATGGCACATGGGCTGGCACATGTTGGAGCTTCAACAATAACAAAGTTATGCTTACGCAAGTTTGGGAGCATCCAGAAATTTCCAGTACAGCTAAGAGAGTAGTACAGTCTTGTTTGATCTGTTTACAATACAATCCTGGAAAAGGGACACGTACTCCTGCGGGAGGGTTTGCTACACCAACTGCACCTTTTGACGTTCTACAAATGGATTATATTCAGCTTGAACGCTGCAACAATTTAAAGTATGCCTTGGTGGTGGTATGTGCCTTCAGTAAATGGATAGAGGCGTACCCCACAAAGGATAATACGGCCATTACCACAGCGAAGGGGCTTTTGAAAGATTCTTTCCCTAGGTTTGGTGTTTGCAGACTTTTATGGAATGATAACGGACCTCATTTTGTTGGGGAAGTTATTAAGTATGTCCTGAAAGGATTAGGGATCAAACAGAAGTTCCATGCGGTTTTCCACCCACAATCAGCAGGGTTGGTGGAAAGGTATAGTGCTACTTTGAAGCTGAAGTTAGCGAAGATACAGGCTTCTACATCCTTAACTTGGCCGGATGCATTACCGTTGGCATTATTGTCTATTAGGTCAGTGCCACACTCTCGAATCGGCCTTAGTCCTTATGAAGTGGTTTTTGGGAGGCCAATGAACATTTGGGGAGTTCCTAAGCCAAATTCTGTATATGATGTACCTTGTGTCCTGATGAATGATTATTTGGCACAGTTAACCGACAATTTGGTTTCTATTCATCAACAGGTTCGAGAAGCACTTCCTGACAGATCTACAGGTGAAGGCCATGAACTCCCACCTGGTGACCAGGTGATGATTAAGTCCATTGAAAGATCAAGCAGCTTGGAACCAAGGTGGCGAGGCCCAGAACAGGTGCTCCTTGCGACAAGGACAGCAATTCGAGTGACGAACCGAAAGAATTGGGTCCATAGTACTCACTGCAAGAGAGCGCTACCTACCTTGGTGGAACCTGCTGTGCTGACCGATCATCGAGAGATTTTGACTACGGAGAAAGGCCGTGCTATATCACCTGACGAATCTGCAGAGGTCTTCCCGGACCATACGACTTCTGGAGTGTCGCGATATAATTTGAGACCGAGGAAAGAATCTGAAAATTGTTTGAAAAAAACTGGTTGAGCTACCGCCCTGGATTAGTGAAACAGAGAGCCAATGTGGCAAGGGGAGGGGGATCACCCCTGCATTAGAGTAGTGACACCCGTCTTGGCCAGTGGTGAAGAAATCAGCAGCTGCCCAGGGATAAGAGCTCCAACGATTGTTTTTAATTCATTTCTGAAAGGGTCTATTATCACTGTTGCTGAAATGAATAACAAACTGATCATTAGTACTATGGGGTTTGTTGTTGTTTTGGTGATTATAGCAATAATCACGTGGTTTGTTGAAAAGAAGGCTCCTGCTCGTGAGTTTTTTGTTGCCACTACTCCAGTACCAGAGGATCACTATTACTTTACGCTTCCCTATCAGGAGCAGAAGCACCGTCAATCGTACTTCAATAATACTTTCATTCAGATGTTGCATCATACTCATAATGCTACAAATACTACTAACTGTTGGGTATGTGGAATGATACCTGCGCATCAAAAGAAAGGAGGAACACCTTTCATTCCTCTTCCTTTTTCACACAATGGTTATGGTCAAGCTTGGTATACGCTTTTGTTTGCATCTGGAAAACGTACAGAGGGCGAACTTCTTTTTCGCCTTAATAAAGTATGCTACCAAGACAAAGATGGGTATCCCCAAGCCAAAGGAACTAAATGGGAATGGGAAGAGTATCAACCGGACAATGTTTCACCATATGTCTTCACAAATATAAGAGACTCTGACAAGAAATAACAAATTGTGATTTCTGTTACAAAAACTAAAGCAGATTTCTGTATACGTAGCATTGGGCGAATTCCAGTAGGGATAAGCGATTGTACCTTGATTTTAACTATTGAGGGTGTAAATAATAGTAGTTTTACAGCTTCACATAATACATATTTTGTTTGTGGTAACTATGGATATTACCAACTACCTGTTGGGTGGTCAGGTGTGTGTTATGTATCTTTTCTATTACCCCCTGTGTTTTTGGCCCCTGCATCATATCACAGAGATTTTAAACTGTTCAATGACATCATTAAAAATAGATATAAAAGGGCAATAAGTACAAATGAGGTAGACCAAACGGATACTAGCCTGCAACAATATGTTGATTTTAATTTAGGGTTGTTCTCTTTTGTGGGTGCTGCGTTAAACAGTAGGAAAGTGAGACGATTGACTAGGGTTGTGGAAGCTGTTACCAATCAGGCAGCTCTGGCACTTGGGAATATTACAGAGGAGCTCCAAATTGCGACGATTGTAGCGCTCCAAAATCGTATGGTACTAGATGTGATATTAGCTGACCGAGGTGGTGCATGTCGCATCATCAGTAGTAGTTGCTGTGTTTTTATTCCAGATCACTCACCTTCAGTATATGATGCAATATCTAAATTGCATAAAATTGCTGCTGAAATCCACACAGAAACTGGTACTTGGACTTTTTCTGGATGGTTTTGGGCTCTTGTTTCCGCCTGGGGCTGGAAACTACTGACTATCCTGTGTGTAATTATTGCAATATTTTTCACATGCTGTATCTGTATTCAGTGTGGTCCAATGTTCTGCTCCATGTGTATTACTGCTTGTATGCCTACCAAAAGAAATATTACAGAAATGAAAGCACAACACATGTTAGATAAGGAAATAGCTGAAATGATGAGCATAAATATACAAGATGAATATTTAGATTATCCCAGAAAGACGAATGTCTTCAGCTAATGCTGAAAGGGTCGTCTGTTGTAGATTAGCAGCGATTAGATTAAGCATTAGCAGAAGACATCTTGTATTTAGTAACTATTGTGAACATTTCGCGGAATCCATTTTGTATTCATGGCAGCCATTTTCTCTGCCACATGCTGCTATGTGCTCACCATGTGCTCTGTCCTACCTTTCTGTTAACTACTCTTGAAAATCTGCCTAGTGACAAGTTATATTTAGCATCTCCCACTTTCGCACATGCCCAGTAAGGTCTGCAGCTGTTAGTCCTTGAAAACTGTTAGCCCCTCCTACCTGTCGACTGTGCATTTCCACATGACCTTACATGTATGCAAGTCTTGCTTCTATAATTGTACCACCTCTTTTTAGCACCTGCATGGGTATAAAAGGACCATGCTCTCTCAGTTCAGTGTGCTACTTCAAACATTACCAAAGAGTGCTGTTTGAACTGTAGTACCACCTCATGAGGTTTAATAAACTTTGTCTTTTATTTCAGTTTCTGTGCCAACTTCTTCCTATATGGTCTGAGGACCCCTTGCACTAGTAGGCCTTGCTGAGGCTTACTTCAACACTTCGGTCTTGTTGAATTAACATTTTTCTGGTTTACAGCATGACTGATTCTGTCTGAGTCATTCCAAAACCTGCAGTACATGCTCTGTGTGTTGTTCAGGTATAAGGGAATATAGTAGGATATCATCCAGATAAATCACCACACTATGATTTAATAAGTCAGAGAACACAGAATCCATGAATCGTTGAAATATGGAGGGAGCATTGGTTAAACCAAAAGGCATGACACGGTATTCATAATGACCGAATGGGGTACGAAAGGCTGTTTTCCATTCATCTCCTGCCTTGACACGTAAGAGGTGATAGGCACCCCTCAAATCCAATTTTGTAAACCTCTTGGGAGTTTGGACCGCGTCTAGAATATCCCTAATAAGGGGTAAGGGATAACAATCCTTATTGGTTATCTTATTAAGTATGTGAAAGTCAACACAGGGACGCAGATGTTTAGTTTTCTTTGGAACAAAGAAAAGAGGAGTCCCTGCTGGAGATGAAGAGGGAGCAATTAAACCATTCTGTAGATTCACATCTAGGTATTCTTTTAGTACATTCTTTTCTGGTTCAGTCAACAAATGCATCCGACCAAAGGGAACTATTTCTCCTGGAATTAAAGGAATAGCGCAGTCATAGACACGAGGAGGTAAAACTGGTTTGCAAGGTTTCTGGAATACATCATAATATTCTTGGTAACTAATTGGAACTCCCTGTATCATGTTGATAGAGCAGTTGGTATCTTTGGGTGAAAGACTTAGCCCTTTTGGAGACCAATAAGAGTTTGTGGAGTAGCAGTTCTGGTGGCAAAACTGTGATGATAATGATATTTTCTTGTCTCCCAATTGATATATGGGTTGTGCCGAGTCAACCAGGGAATTCCT
Organism: Pleurodeles waltl; assembly: GCF_031143425.1. Taxonomy (NCBI): domain Eukaryota; kingdom Metazoa; phylum Chordata; class Amphibia; order Caudata; family Salamandridae; genus Pleurodeles; species Pleurodeles waltl. The sequence goes on along the minus strand of NC_090437.1, from coordinate 346,393,296 downwards.
AGGATCATGATATGATTTGGAGAGGATATGTGATCAAAGGTAATATGTTCCTGGTGCCTTCCAAAACGCAGACAGAGTGTAGGTGTAGAGTCCGCCACTGGTCCTGAGGTTAAAGGAGAACCATCAATTGTGTGAACTTGTTCCAGTGTATCTTTAGGAACTCGTGGGATTCCTCTTGCTTTGGCCCAGGTCTCATCCAAATTTATACCACTGGCTCCGTAATCCAACATGGCAAAAACCTGCTCTTCTTGATTTTGTGAACACTGTCCTGTAACAAATAGAATAAACAGTGCGGAGAAAGTCTCCCTGGAGGAACATATTGATGGTGATTCTACACCTCCCGTCCCCTTCCTCCTCACGGGGGGGGAGCTGGCATTTCCAGAGGATCTTGAAGGATGGACAGGACACATCCGGATCAAATGGCCAGCTTTGCCACAATATAGACAAAGACCCTTTTGCCGCCTATCCTCTCTTTCTGAGTCAGATAGAGGACCACAGACTAAATCAATCTGCATAAGTTCTTCTTCTGTAGATTTGGTTGCTTCAAGATGGACTTCGTCAGAATGTCAGTTTGTAATACGGGGTACTCCTGACTGGTGCTGCAAGCAAATCTTACGCCTTTCCATCTTATGTTCTTGCAATCTATACTCTATATTCAACGCTTGATCCATCAGAGATTTACATTGAGCAGAATGTACCAATTCATCTTTTATTTCTTTTCGAAGTCCGCAGGGAAACAGGGTTACAAAGTGCCTTCTACCCAAGTGCTCTCAGATGCTAGTTGTTTAAACCTGGTTATATAGTGTAATTTGTCCTGATTGCCTTGCTGTATTTTGCACAGTGCTTTTTCAGCAGTTGCCTCCAACCCTGATTGCTCGAACATTTGCTTAAAGAGTTTAAGAAAGGCAAGATAAATATCTAAAGCTGGATCTTCAGCAAAGACCAAGGGGGTCGTCCAAGCTAGTGCTGGGACAGAGAAGACACTGATCAAATAACCCACCTTGGCCTTATCAGATGAGAATTGTAAGGGTCGAAATGCAAAGAAGACTGTCAAAGAGTCCAAAGATTCCTTTATCTTATGCGGATCTCTGGAATATCGAGGTGTTGAAGTAGATACAGGAGGTATATCCATAAGTCGGGAAGACAAGGCTTGTCATAGGGTGGCATTCTCTGCTCGCAGTTGTTGTAACTCCTGAGCCTGTTGTTGCATAGTATGGAGCATGGATTGTGCATTGTCTACAACATCATCCTGTGGTCCTTCCATTTTCGACATGTAACGCAGATTTTTGAGGCGTTGCAATCTGTCACGATCTGGACGTCTCTTACTACCGTTGGCTGAAGAACTTGAAGGAACACCCGGTCTTCTATTGGTTCTGGACTGGCCATATAGAGGTGACCCTTTCTAGTAGCCACGGTGCTGCTGACTAGATAAGACGCCAAAGCAGACCATACCCCCTAGGAGGAGTCCAAGATAAAAAAAACACAAAGATGGGAAAAAACCTCTATATCAACGAACTCCTGGAAAATAGGAAACAAAAAACAATGAAAAAGGAGAAACTGAGAAGCTCTTGCAGGAAAAAACAGGAATACGGAAAAAACATGAACAAAACAGAAGTGAGGATCACCACCAAGCAGAAGTGTTTGCAACGCAAGGAAGAGAAGAACTGAAGTGCTTATATACCAGAAGACAGGAAGTGACACAACAGGAAGAAAGTGCGACAATATCTTGGATTGGGAAAGACCATATAGAAAAGAAAAGGAATAAGGACCAAGTAGAAAAGGAAAAGGAAAAAAGCATGCTGGGAAGAACAAAACCAAAAAGGAAGGCAACATGGGCACCAAGAAAAAAGAAGAAACGAAGATGGAGAGAAAAAGAAGAAAAAGGAGGAAAGAAAAAAGGAGATAACCCAAGGAGGTAAGCAACAAAATGTGCTTCCTGGGTCAGACCGAAAAAACAGGAAGGCAAAACAACAAGCCGTGGCGGTGCCGGCATGCCGAAACTTGGACTGCCGGCCCGACCGCAACATTAGAAAGAGTTGCCGCAGTAGTGCGCTGCGACACATAATATATGACCCACTAACTTTCTGTTTTCTTTTAGTCTAGTTTAACAGCGATGGATAGCCATTAGAATAATCCTGCATTTGAGGTCCACATCAGTGGGAGTGGCACCTTGTGTCTTCCCTGTTATTGTGCTAGCCTGCTACTACTACTACTAGCCTCATAAGATAAGATAAGATACCACCTAGGGAAACCCCTTCAGTAAGACAAATGAGGTATTAGCCCTCGTTTCATCTACTCGGTACGATAAGAGCTACGGTTTGAAGGGAACTTGTTTAGTAATTAACTTGTAGGCAAAACAGGCAATGCAGTCATCCCCTAGTAGTCAATATAGATACAAGGAGCAGTAGAGAAAGGGTATAAGTAAATGACATACACTTTTTTAGCAGATTTTTAAAAAACAGGCTACACTAAAAGACAGCAGTGCAAACTAAAACACCAAAATATACAATTGAGGTATAAATGAAGCAAAATAAATTATCCCCTTTTATTTTTTACAAACAAGAAAACCCACCCTTTCCACCCACAAGTCCACCCCTCTACTCAAACAAAAGGCCCTGTCTCCAAATGTCCAATAAAAGTCTAAAGTGAAAAACCCGGTCCGAAATCCCTTTCCACCCTCCAACCACAACAAGTCCCTCCCACCAAAACAAAAATGTATAAAGGGCTCAAAAGAGATCATTCTATATTTAGATCTGGAGTTGGTCCAGGCTCTGCTCTATCCTGCCAAGCTGGTGCTGGAGCATATAATTTAGTATTGCTTTTAGTGCACCAGAATTTGGTATTTGGTAAAATGTATATTCATTTCTAAAAGCCAAACATAGAGAAAAGCTACACTTTTAACCCCTTAGGTGCCCGGGATGAGGTGGTTATGTCCGCTGCTGTGCCGCTCAGGTGCCAGGGATGTAACCACCTCGTCCTGCTATGGGCCCTCAGGGAGAGTGCTAGCGCTCCCCCGAGAGCCTGGCACCCCCCTCCCCTGGGCAGGGATGGAAGGGGAATGGCTCCCCCTTCCACTCCCGCCTCCCCCTGATGACCACTTAGGCACCAGGGATTGGTGTGTGTGTATGTGTGTTGTTTTGAGGGGAGCCTCCCCTTGGGCAAGGGTCACTCCCCATGGGGGCACATTACTGTTGGTCATAACTGCCCCCCTAGGGGCAGATCGGCCTATTTTTGGAAGGCCCATCTGCCCCAGAGGGGGGCAGAAAGCCCACCAGAGACCAGGGAAGTTTTTCTTTTCAAAATAAGAGGGTGGGCGTATGGCTATATATATAGTGTGTGTCAACACCAGGACAGTGCGCGCTCTATGGGCAACATAATGCAAAATGACAAACCTTATTCAATGTAATAATTCATGCAATGTGTGTTGATATTGCATATTAACTTTTTGCATTGCAGGTATTTATCTTGAAATGTCATTAATGCTGTTTGTAATGTATTGTTCATTTTCAAGCCTTTCCTGCAGCCTGGCAGGGTGTGGCATGTGGGCGGGGCTTGGGTCTATTTAAGGAACCCATCCCAGCTCCACGTGCTCACTATTCAGAGGCCCCGGTGCATAGCAGCAGCATTTACCTGGGCTCCTGTTCCGGAGGCCTACTTGGTCATTTCCTGGCCCTGTCCTCATTATCTTGCTGATCTTCAAGCAGGGCGGTAAGACGGAGGTCGGGGTAGGCCCCCGACTCAGTTTCTAGAAACATTTGAGTTTTTGGCTTTGTGATTCACAGTGTGCGTGATTTATTCTTGGCACTTAACCCTTGAAGTTCAGATCGGCAGAGTGCGCGATCATTTCAAGGCATTTAAATCTTGATGGTTGAATCAGCAACAGTGTGCGCGATTCATTCTTGGCACTTAACCCTTGCAGTTCGGATCGGCAGAGTGCGCAATCATTTTGGGGCATTTAAATCTTGATGGTTGAATTGGTAAGAGTGTGCGCGATTCATTCTTGGCAATTAACCCTTGCAGTTCTGATCGGCAGAGTGCACGATCATTTCGAGGCATTTGAATCTTGATGGTTGAATCGGCAACAGTGTGCGCAAATCATGCTTGGCAATTAACCCTTGCAGTTCTGATCGGCAGAGTGCGCGATCATTTCGAGGCATTTGAATCTTGATGGTTGATTCAGCAACAGTGAGCACGGTTCATTCTTGGCAATTAACCCTTGCAGTTCAGATCCTCAGAGTGCGCGATCATTTCGAGGCATTTGAATCTTGATGGTTGAATCAGCAACAGTGTGCGCGATTCATTCTTGGCAATTAACCCTTGCAGTTCAGATCGGCAGAGCGTGCGATCATTCCAGGTACTTGAGTCTTGATACGCAGTCTGGCAATAAGGTACGCAATAATTTCTGGGCAATTGAATCTTGAAACTTAGATCAACCAGAGTGTGATCTTTCTAGACAAAACAAGTTTAGTCAGTTTGCCTATTCTACAGTATCATCAATGAATCCTATAGCAGTTAATTATTTGGGAACGAATGTACTCATTGACTCTTGTTGTGATGTAACTGCTATTCTAAGACTTAACTTGAGAGAGTTCAATGTTCAGAGCATATGAGTATAAAAAGGTCACATTATTGAAAAGTTCTTGATATCTCATGTTATTAGAGCATAAAGAATTAAAACAAATCTAATGAAGATTAATGTGAATGACCTTGCTATTGTGTTTTTAACTCTTGCTTCCACAGGTCTTCTTCCCCGCTGTTCCCAACCTAAACCCCATACCCCGCTTGGCCATTCTTTACTCTTTGCTATGATAGCTAGTAGAGCTTGGAGCTGCCAAGAGGTGGACAATTGGGAACAGGCGCAAACCCTAAAAAAACATCTTATTCCATGGCAAGCAAGAGGTCATTTGATTATTTTGGGTTTTGGGTTTACATTTGGGCCATGAGAGCTTGGCTAACTCTCAAAATCGTCCCACTTGGAATGGTGAGGGCTGCATTTTTTAGACTTTGGGACGCTGCCATGTAGAAAAATACACAAGACCTAGACACATCTGAAAACTAAACATCTGGGTGAGTCCAGGGTGGTCTGCTTCACATGCACCTGCACCATTTTCTTACCCATAATGCCCTGCAAACCTACAACTTTGCTGGAAATCACAAATTTTTTCCACATTTTTGTGATGGAACCTTCCGGAATCTGCAGGAATCCACAAAATTCCTACCACCCAGCATTGTCTCATTCGTACCGATAAAAATCCTGCCCCACTTGTCATCCTAAAAATGTTTTTTTTCCAAACTGCCCATTTGGACCCGCTTTGGTTCCCCCTCAATTTTGACAAGTTTTCGGCTTTTCCCTGTCACGGGCACAGGGCCCATCCAACACATGTGAGGTATCATTTTTACCAGGAGACTGAGGGGAATGTTGGGTGGTAGGAAATTTGTCCCGGTGTGGTGATTTTTAGCTATATTTGAGGTTTGCTGAGGATTCTGGGTAGGAAAACAGTGGGGGATCCATGCAAGTCACACCTCTCAGGACTCCCTCGAATGTCTAGTTTTCAGAAATGTCTGGGTTTGGTAGGTTTCCCTGTATGGCTGCTGAGACCAGGCTAAAAAACGCAGATGGCCCCCGCAAAAACAGGTAGTTTTGTATTTGATCATTTTGATGTGTCGAGATAGTGTTTTGGGCCCTTTCCTGTTGTGAGCACTAGGCCTACCCACACAAGTGAGGTGCCATTTTTATCGGGAGACTTGGGGGAATCATGGGTGGAAGGAAATTTGTGGCTCCTTTCAGATTCCAGAACTTTCTGTCACCAAAATATGAGGAAAAGGTGTTTTTTGGCCAACTTTTGGGGTTTGCAAAGTATTCTGGGTAACAGAACCTGGTGAGAGCCCCACAAGTTACCCCATCTTGGATTCCCCCAGGTGTCTAGTTTTAATCAATGCACTGGTTTGGTAGGTTTCCTTAGGTGCTGGCTGAGCTAGAGGCCAAAATCTACAGCTAGGCACTTTGCAAAAAGCACATCAGATTTCATTGTAAAAATGTGATGTGTCCATGTTGCGTTTCCTGTTGCAAGCATTAGGCCTAACCAAGCAAGTGAGGTACCATTTTTATCGGGTGACTTGGGGGAAGAAAGAATAGCAGAACAAATGTTATTGCCCCTTCTCTTTCTCTACATTTTTTCCTTCCAAATGTAAGACATTGTGTAAAAAAGACGTCTATTTGAGAAATTCCCTGTAATTCAGATGCTAGTATGGGCATCCCAGAATTCAGAGATGTGCAAATAACCACTGCTTCTCAACACCCTATTTTGTGCGTATTTTGGAAATACAAAGGTTTTCTTGAAACCTATTTTTCACACTTTATATTTCAGCAAATGAATTGCTGTGTACCCAGTATAGAATGAAAACCCATTGCAAGGTGCAGCTCATTTATTGGCTTTGGGTACCTAGGGTTCTTGATGAACCTACAAGCCCTATATATATCCTCGCAACCAGAAGAGTCCAGCAGACGTAATGGTATATTGCTTTCAAAAATCGGACATCGCAGGAAAAGTCACAGAGTAAAACATGGAGAAAAATGGCTGTTTTATTTACCTCAATTTCATTTTTTTTTTTTATTTCAGCTGTTATTTTCTGTGAAGAGACCTTATTGGATCTACACAAATAACCCCTTGCTGAATTCAGACTTTTGTCTACTTTTCAGGAATGTTTTAGCTTTCGGGGATCCAGCATTGGTTTCATACCCATTTCTGTCACTAACTGGAAGGAGGCTAAAAGCACAAAAAATAGTAAAAATGGGGTGTGTCCCAGTAAATTGCACGAATTGTGTTGAAAAATGTGGTTTTCTGATTCCAGTCTGCCTGTTCTTGAAAGCTGGAAAGCTGGTGATTTTAGCACTGCAAACCCTTAGTTGATGCTATTTTCAGGGAGAAAACCACAGGCCTTCGTCTGCAGCCTTTTTTTCCCCATTTTTGTTTTTACAAAATTAAATTTTCACTGTATTTTGGCTAATTTCTTGGTCTCCTTCAGGGTAACCCACAAACTCTGGGTACCTCTAGAATCCCTAGGATGTTGGAAAAAAAGGACGCAAATTTGGCATGGGTAGCTTATGTGGACAAAAAGTTTTGTGGACCTAACCGCAAACTGCCCAAAATAGACAAAAAATGCCTGGCACCTGAGGGGGAGAAGGCCTGGCAGCGAAGGGGTTAAAAGTGTGCATGTTTATAGTTAATGACAGACGTTGTGCCTACCAGAAATTACAAAGTGCTATCATGATTTAGAATAATGTTAAAATGTACTTTACTCATTAGAATGAATTATTATTAGTAGAAATGAATATGATTTATAATGGTTTATGATTACTTAGTTTAAAGTTTCATTTGTGCAGAAAAATAAATGCACATCTCTGTCATATTTAATGTGATGTTTTAACCAAGATTGCAATTATTAATGAAATGTTTTGCATATTTTGATGATATATTATTAATGCTAGATTCAGAAGCTTGCATATTATGTGTGTTTTATTAATGACGATAAAAATGCATTGTATTTTTTGTGTTAGCATAATTAGGCCTGAAGTCTTTAAATTCGCAGCAGCATAGAATTTTGAATCATTTCTTTCCCTCTAACTTGAATTTTTCCACTAGGTTGTTTCACAAGGTTAGTAAAGAGCCCTATTGTATTATGTGTAAGTTTTGCACTGCAGTGTCCTTGAAGGTTGCAACTTTAGAACATGATGACTGAAAGGAGATTAGTACTGTTGTTTATAGGATCTGTTCTCACGAGAAAGGAGAAAACCTTGTGCCATGGGAAGGAATGTGGATTGCAACAAATGATGTACAAATTGTTAAACTATTGGAGTCACAGAAACGGGAGAGATTACTTCACACGAAACCTGGGAACATAACAGGATGTTGCAAACTTGATTTGTGTAATAATTTGATTGGACAGTGACCTTTTTGCGTAATGTGGACTCATTGAATGGACCAATCAAATTGATTTGAGTAATTCTAAGTAAGGGAAGGACTTGTGAGTTTCAGTAGCAGTCCCCTCTTGAATCTTGTTCTGTTAACTTGTTCCCTTGGATGTTTTCTGATTCCTCTGCAACCTCTGTTCTGCACTTTCCCCCTGATGGTGCTTTTAACAGGCTTTGTTGATGATCTACATGCTTTGCTGACAAAACTGAATTGAATGCTTAACCTTGGAGAGGTACATTCTAATGCAAGTGTTATTTTCACCATACCTGCTTTCTTGAGTAGAGTTAGCATGCTGACACCTGTTTCTTACTTTTCTTAGTTAATTTAACCTGAGATAAATGTTTTCCAAAAAATTGTATTTGACTTTTGCCTGCATGTGTAGCCCGCCCCCACACATGCTTGTCCTAATTTGGTTAATAGTAGGGAGAACCTATGTCTCAATCTCTGAATTCTGAATCTGTGCAATTGATTTGACTAATGTATTCACTGTCTGAACTGAAAGTGTTTCTGTTTCACAAGTGATTGGTTTATTAGTATGCATTGTTCTTCTTGAATGTCTAATGGTGTTGATGTTGAGCAGATTAAACTTGTTTCATAGATTTAGCTGGCCTATGGTGTTCATTTATCTTTACAATTTGATTTTGTGCACTATTTACATGACTTTGGCTTTGTGATTATAAAATAAAGCTTTGAAAAGTTCATTAATTTGAGTTTTCCTCCATGGCCACATGGTCCATGATGTTTAAATTTGTTGTTTGGATTTGAATTGATTGTAAATGGTTACCACACTCTTCACTGAGCAAAACGATACATTGACTTGAGGGAAGAACAAAAGGAAGCATTTTTCGAATCCTGCGAAGTGTGAGGAAAATGCCTTAGCAGAGGCAGGTAGCAGAGGATGGTTCAGTCTCATGAGGAGGGGAACCGTTTATTTGTGGAGTGTTAAGGGTGACCAATTTGGTAGTAGAGTTGTTCTATAGTTCGGTTGAGAGGTGGATGAAATCTCAGCATTGTGTTACACGTGTACAGTGGATGTGTAAGTAGGGATTTGCGCTTGCAGTGCTTTTTGCTATAAATTGCGGTGAAATGTGATGTTGTGATTTGTTTGTGGAGTCATCATTCTAATGTGATGGTGGCACTTTGTGCGCAGAATATGTCCATAGTGGTTGATGTTGTTGACGGATGCATTGTGGCCTAAGACTCCGGAGTAACGCACAAGTGTATGGAGACACTTGATTAACTTATCAAGTTGTTGGTAGGTATTAGGTCAATCCTGGGTCAGGTAGAGGATCCGTATCAACCAAGGTGAGATATGCTGATCAAGTTTTACTTGTGCAAGTGCGAAAGCCACAGTCGATGTGTAAGCTGTACAGCTTTCAAAGCATTTGATTCCCACCTGTAGTGAGCAGATAGGTTTTTGTTTCTTTTAGTGCTCTCGATATTTTACATTTAGTGTATGTGTGAGTTGTGTTACAGGGAATTGTGTATCGACTTGTAGCTGCTGAGTAAAGTGAGTGTGACGTCGGTTGTGTCATGCTGAGATAGGTCGGTTGTGAGAAGCCACGCACACATTGGGGGACAGTACAGCATTGCTTGTGGTTGATAACAGCTCATGAAAAGAATTGTGGAACTGGATTTAGTTCCTGGTTTCATTGAAATTCATATTATTTATTTGAAATTTAGTGCGAAAATGAATTATTTCAAAGCTTTTAGAAGTGCGCTGAGAGGAGATGTATTTATTCCAGTTAGAGTGGGTGAGCAGACAGTCCCCAAAGAGAACACCAGCTTAGAAGTGGCAGAGGCAAAATGAGTTTAAGCATACATTTGAATTAAACAGTGATGCAAGATCACCAGAAAGAAGGTTCATTGGCTTTTCCATGTTACTGAACCTTTAATTTGAGAATCTTGGAAAATCTGCGGAGAATATTGTGTGAATTAAAGCCTCCTTGCAAAATTTTAAACTCTTGCTATTTGGGAACTTGTTGCAAGACAAAAAAACAGAAAAAAATTTAAATAGACACCGGATGAGAATAAAAATACAGTTACCATGACAATGACTCAGAAGATGAGTTTATAAATCAGTTTTTAATGAATCGTCCCCAAAATATCATTCAGTTGAGAGAGTAGCTCAGAATGTAGCCCCAGTGTGCCAACAGCTCCAGTTTCACAGAGTCCGATTCAGGTAGTCCTGAGTACACCTGTCAGTTCAGTGATACCGGTGCCCACAATTAATCCAGTAGTTCAGTACAGCACAGCAAATTATGAGCCCAGTTGTGAATCAGGTAATGTCAAGTACAAAAATGATGCAATCAAAGCCTAATGGTGCCCTAAAACAATCAGGACAGGCTCTCATTACAATATTAACAAATCAAAGTACAGGGATGGTTCTGCAGAATTAGAGACATTTGACAGAACCCAAAGCATTGACAGTCCCCGTAACCAAAGGTCGAGTTGTCCCACCGTATGCTTCAAGTAATTCTGGGAGTAGCCTCCAGACCTCAAACCCAGGACTGCAGGGGTTTCACAATGCAATACGCAGAGATCAGTGTATTCAACTAATTTGGAAATGGAAAGGCTAGCTACGCCTTTTCCAGCTTTAACCACCATATAAAGTGCAGATCCTAACCATCTGGTAGATTAAAACAAGTCCAATAATAGATATGAGATGTCCTACAGGAACCCCAATTACACACATGTCCTCTCCAGAACAGATTATAAAAGTACATTGTAATACCTGCAAAACATGACACAGAGAAACAGCATCAGTTTTTAGGGATTTTCAGCACAGCAGTTGACTGAGTGGCTGGACAGTCTGAGTGGAACAACGGGTACAGTAAACAATAGTGTCAGAACAGAAGAGACCCCAGAGAGAGATAGTGAACATGCCCAGATTAAAATTAGCAATAAATGAATTAATTGAGGAAACACTTGAGCTGGAAAGCTTGGATACATACCATGAAGAAGAATTGAGCTTCATGTGCAAAGATGTCACAAATCTTGCTGTGCAGACTTATTAGAAATTAGTGGAATTGGCTGAAAAATATGATTTCGAGAAATCAAAGCCCTTAAAACAGAGTTACAGATTAGAATTTAGTTCCAAAGACGTTGCAAACATGAGATCACACTGCATGAGAATGCGCATTAAAGAGCTGATTTAAACATTGGAACATGGGGCGCATTAGATAAATGGGAAAGCAGATGGGCAAAGTAAAGAGATCAGAAGAAAGTAAAGTAGAAATTGCCTCCGGCTGGAGCAAATCAAGCCGATGAGAGTGTAAAGATACTACCAATGAGAGAGATACCTGGTGGAGGTTAGGTACATGTCCCGTGGAGCAGAAGTGACATATTGTCATTCACAAATGATTACCCAAGATTGAGGGAGAAACCAGTAGAATTGTATAAGCAAACAGAGAGGTTTGGGAAACTTTCAAAATGCATGTGGGCCAGTCGATTTGTGGGTTCAGTGCAAGATGAGTGTGGATTGGCCAACTTGTGAACTGCCGAGAGATCCAGTAACAGGTGTGCGGTCTAAAGAGGTGTTGAAAGGGTATTATAAAGTGATTGAGTTTCTGAAGAACAAAGTTTCCCCAAAGGATGTTGATGGTGACCCGATAGCACAGGAAACAAAGGAGTCAATTCATGCTTATTATGACAGATTGTAGCAAGCATTCAAACAGAATGATGGGTCTGAATTTATTGAGCTGAAAGATATGAGTCATTTTGTGTTTAGGTTTGTGCACGGATTGAAACCTGAGATTAGCAGTATGATTCAGAATAATTTATTTGCTGGCAGAATAAATCAATTAATTAAGTTCTGCAGTATGATAGTTACTGTGATGATGAAATTGAATTAAAGCAGGAAAAGTTAACGGAGAAAGTGATGGTGATGCAAATTGATTCTGCCAAGAAAGAACACAGACTCTGCAAGTGATGGTGAACACTGGGGGATGCAAAGTGTGCAACAGAGGGTTAACAACATGCCTCAATTTAGAGGTAGAGGACATGGTGTTCGATTAGATCAGAGTTGTAATTTGGTTGATGTTCATTCAAAGAGACTGAGCCCATGTCATACTTGTGGTAGTTTCAGGCACTGGGAGCGGGAGTGTCTGTACAGTAATGAGAATAATTTGGTGCAAAGTGGTGATGTTGCTTAGACTGTGGAAATGGTCAAGTTCAAATGCAAAGTCCATAAGCCGAAAATTCAAAATATAACTGATCCTACTGGATTATAACAGATGCAGGTCCCCCAGCAGATTCAAGTCTCTCAGCAAATGCAGGTTCCACAAGCCCCAATGACACAGCAGCAAGTGATGGTTCCTCAGCAAAACATCAATCAGAGAGCAAATGCAAATGTGAATCAGTTAATGACACAATACGCATTAATTGACTTCAGTGATAATGAAGTCTCCGAAACATATAAGAGTGACAGTTCAGATGAGGAAAAATGTGTACTGGCTGCATCCTTAGAGGTGGATCAGCGTGGTTCCTATGTAAATGCCAAAGTTATGGGACATAGGCCCATATATATAGGAAAATGACAGAGTGCAACGCTGCACCAATATAGGCAGCGCAGCGCTCTGTCATTTTCACAATGCAGGGATGCACAGTATTTAAGTGAATACAGTGCACCCCTGTGTTGTCCCCTGCGCTGGTGCAAAATGTAGCTGCCAGTTCCAACGCAGGCATCCTTACACCATCGTGCAAGGATGTCTGCATTGAGGGGTGTGATTGTTTATGTGCGGGGAGGTGGCCCTTCCTGCACATAAACAATCACTAATGGAGATTTGGCACTTCAGTGTGTGCTGCAGAATGCAGCACACACAGAAGTGCCAAAGCATAATTTTCAAATGATTGTTTATGTGCAGGAAGGGATACCTTCCTGCACATAAACAATCATGTCTGGCATTTTGCTCTTTCTATGCATGATGCAGAGTGCTTAACGCCACCTTGTAAATACTGCGCAGGGCATAGCGCCCACAGAGTGTCACAAAAAGTGATGTTCCAATGGTGTTAGGGGCTCATAAATATGCCCCATGAGGTTTCATTCCTAGTTGACAGTGGAGCAACACGTTCCACTGTCAGAACCACAAAAGTGACAAATTTGCCCTTGTCAGGAAGGAAAGTACAGATGATAGAGGTAGCAAATCAACATTTAACAAACCTGATTACAGAATCTATTCCAGTCAAAATAGGGTAATTTGAGGATTTGCACCAATTTGTGGTTTTTGATTCAAGTCTTGTACATCTATTAGGATGTGACCTTTTTTGCAATTTAAATTGTTCTATTAGTTGCAGCCACAGTGGAGTAGCCATTCAGACAAATAGGTGACGATGAGATGTCCAGCAAAATTGATGAAAGGTATCCTCTCATTTTCTTACTCCCAATGATGACAGTTAAGGATTTGGCTGAAGAGTTACAAGAGATAGTTATGATGAGAGTTTGGTATTTTTCAGGAAAAGATATAGGACTCATCAGAGAAGTTGAGCCAGTTAAAAGTGCAGTAAAGACAAATGCAGTGTTTCCAAGGATACCACCCTATAATATGGCCGCAGAAGTGATTGCTGGAATTACACCTGTAATTGAGAATTTTGTTGAACAAGGTGTCCTAAAAGAGATCATGGGGAGTCCCTGTAATTCAGCTCTTTTAGGACTGTGGAAACCCAATGGAAAATACTGCATAGTCTAGGATTTGAGAAAGATGAACAAGATTGTTGTTCCATGTTTTCCAGTGGTTCTGAATCCTCCAGTGATTTTGTTCCAGATTCCTTATGAAGCAGAATGGTTATCTGTCATTGACTTGTGTCAGGCTTTTTTCAGTTCCGCTCCACTCCATGAAGACAGCCAGTTCTTTTTTGCATTTAAATTTGGAAGCCATGTTTATTCCTGGATTTGTACTCCACAGGGGTATACAGAGTCAACATCCATTGTTAATCAGATCTTGAAAAAGAATTTAGAGTCACTTCAAATGCCATTTCATTCAGCTCTAGTACGGTACATAGATGATTTGATGGTCACATCAAACACACGTGACGCCTATAGGAGAGATACCATTGCCCTGTTGAACCATCTTAGTGAAAATGGCCATAAAGTGTCCCCTGGAAAACAACAGTATTGTCAGACAGAAGTGAAATATTTAGGTCATTACATAGAGAAAGGTGCAGAAGGTGTCCCAAGAGAGAATTTCAGCAATCATGCAAATGAATACCCCTGTAACAAAAATATGTCAGAATGTTCCTGGGAATAGTTGGCTACTGCCACCAGTGGATCCCAAATTTCTCGCTGTTGTTTAAGCCTTTGTTGAAATTGACACACAAGGAAGTGTCTGATCTGGTACCATTTGATAACACATGCATGAAACCCTTCTCCGAGCTGAGAGAAAGCCCATGACGAGCCCCAGCTCTGGGAATGTCTGATTACAGCAAATGTTTACCTTTGTTTTGTCATGAGCATGATGGTTGTGCTCTTTCTGTTTTTACGCAGTTACACAGAGGAGTCAATAGACCAGGGGCTTATTTTTCTAGCCCACTTGACCCCATAGATGCTGCTTTGTCCCGCACGTGGAGCCCGCTCCGACATTTGCTTGTCCTAATTTGGTTAGTAGTAGGGAGAACCCATGTCCCAATTTCTGAATTCCTAAATGTGTGCAACTGATTTGACTAATATATTCACTATCTGAAATGTGCTTCTGTTTCACAAGTGATTGCTTTATTAATATGCATTGTTCTTCTTGAATGTCTAATGGTGTTAATGTTGAGTAAATTAAACTTGCTAAGCAGATTTGATCAACCTATGGTGTTCATTTATCTTTACAATTTGATTTTGTGCACTATTTACGTGACTTTGGCTTTGTGGTTATAAAATAAAGCTTTGAAACGTTTATAGATTGGAGTTTCCTTCCATGGCCACATGGGTCCTTGTGCTTTAATTGTTGTTTGGGTTTGGATTGATTGTAAATGGTTACCACCCTCTTCACTGAGCGAAAATATTTTTTCATTGTTGTCCAAGCCTTCGTTGAAATTGACACACAAGGAAGTATATGATCCGGTACCATTTGAAGATACATGCATGAAAGCCGTCTCCGAGCTGAGAGAAAGCCCATGTCGAGCCCCAGCTCTGGAAATGTCTGATTACAGCAAATGTTTACCTTTGTTTTGTCATGAGCGTGATGGTTGTGCTCTTTCTGTTTTTACACAGTTACACAGAGGAGTCAACAGACCAGGGGCTTATTTTTCTGCCCCACTGGACCCCATAGCTGCTGCTTTGCCCAGCTGTTTCAAAGCTGTGGTTGCCAAAGGAGTCAGTATAGCCCGGTGCAAAAGCATTGTTATAGGCCACACCTAAACGTATACGTCCCTCACTCAGTGGAAGTCCTTTTGACATGAACCAAGACCCAACTTTTGAGAAATGCCTGTTTGACCCATTATAAGCCGCTTATTCATGGGTCAGCTAATATAAACATTAAGCGATGCAGAGTGTTGAATCCTGCAATGCGTATGCCCATGTTGAAAATGTTAATGATCAAGATGAAGTGGAGCATGACTGTCTCAATGTGACTGAACTGTGCACCATACCAAGACCTGATATTCAAGATACTCCCTTAGACAAAAATGACTATGTCATGTTTTTTGATGGCTCCTGCTTAAGAAACAGTGATGGAACTCTAAGAGCTGTTTATGCAGTTTGCACAATCTCAGGAGCGATAGAAGCTTCATAGATTCAAGGAGTCTTTTTGGCCCAAGTAGCTGAATTGGTGGCTCTTACTAGAGTATGCTATGTTTCTGAACAGTTTAAAGTGTCCATTTTCACAGATAGTCAATATGGGTTTGGTGTTGTTCATAATTTCAGACAGTTATGATTCCAGTGAGGTTTTATGACCTCTTCTGGATCACATATCCAAAATGGTGACAAAGGTTATTAGTTGTTGAAAGCAGTACAGTTGTCTATGAAAACTGCAGTTGTGAAATGTGCAGCGCACCAAAAGTCAAGTGATTACATCTCATTAGGCAATGCCTATGCTGACCAAGTGGCCAGATACTGTGCACTCCACAGCACACCCTTTAATGAGGAATGGAGCAAACCAAAGTTTCTTGATGACAGCAATTGATACCTGTGAATAATAATAATTGTAGGAAAGCAAGCAATGTGACTTACCACCGCCCATCCCTGCCGCCGCTTCTCCCCCTGCTCCTTCTCAACAATACTTAAGTCAGCAGCACTCTGTGTGGTGAGAAAAAAAATTGTACATTTTTTAAATGCCAGTTACGCCTCCCCTTAATTTTTTTTTAATCTATCAAAAATATCACACTGGGTATTTTGTTGGTTCACAATGTTGGAAAAACCAGGTAGGCAAGTCAACCAAAAACGTTTTGTAATGGAGGGGAAGAGCTATGGCCTATGATGATGATGACGATGACTCTGAATCTCTGAATGTCACGGTTTTCACTGGGCTTACCGTCAAAGTTGATGAGGATTGGGGAACGACCCCGGTTCCGGCAGGTTCTGCTCTGGCCGAGGTTGGGGCGACCCCTTCCGGAAGCCACGGTGCTGTTTGACAATAGCAAGCCACTACAGTCCGTGCCCTCCAGAAGGAGTCCCAGAGGAAAAACCCCAATAGGGTAAAAAACCTCCAACAGAAACTCCCTGAAACAGAAGGAGGACACCAAGGCGTTAGAGCTGAAGATCCGAGGGTACAGGAAGGCTGGAGACGAAGACAGGTCAGGAAAAACTGGATTCACAAGAAGAAACCAGCCGGAGCATGACTACCACCAAAGGAGTGTTGCAACGCAATGAAGAAGCAGCTGAATTTCCCTTATATACCCCTAGACAGGAAGTAGGAAACAGGAAGTAGAAACACCACCATTTTGGATTGGGGAAAAGAGTATAATAGTGAATAAAGCACATGCGTCCAAACAGAGAGAAACAATGCATGCTGGGAAGAGAGGAAAAGGCAGGCATAAAAACACCACCATGTGCAGGTATTCGGCTTTTTCCTGTAGATACTGGTAAGTGGTGAAGCAGAAGTTTTATGTAAAATAATCTGAATGTAAAGCGCACTAAATGCGCTATGTGCGGCAGGTCTGAAACCCACTCGGGGTCTCAAGTCCTGCCGCGTCTGCCCATGCAGCAGGAACGAAAGAAGGGGGCGTGGCGAGTGCCGCGACCCCTGACCAGGCTCGCGGCATCTCCCGCGGCCTGTGTGCAAGACGCGGCTTCTCCCGCGGCCCGCACACAGGCCGCGGTATTAAACAAATGCCGCGCTGCGGCGACCCGAGACTGCGGCCCCGCAGGAGCTGCGGCGTGACAGTAGGTCCCCCTCCCGAGGCCCCAGGTTTGTGAGGGAAGAGTAAAAAAAAGCGACGGACAAAAAGAGGGGCATGAACTGAAGGGGCATCCTCCCAGGAACACTCACTCATAGGTTAGCCTTTCCAATGAATAAGATATTGGAGGCGCCGGTGGAAAAACCGAGAGTCACAGATTTCCTGGACCTGGTACTCGGGCACATTATCAACCAACAGAGGGGGAGGACAGGAAAATTGTCTGTGAAAAGGATCAGGAAGGTAAGGTTTAAGTTGAGAGACATGGAATACAGGGTGAATCTTCCACGTCCGGGGCAGGCGAAGACGCACAGACACTGGGTTAATCTTTTTGAGAATCAGGAAGGGACCATAAAAACGGGGTTTGAATTTGTTCTGAGTGAGTCAGAGAGGTAGGAATCTAGAGGAGAGCCAAACTTTATCATGGACCTGATATTGAGGAGCCGCACAACGTCTCCTATCTGCTATCCTTTTCATGCGGGACTTAGTGGCCACAAGGTTGGAATGGATAACACGTTGGACACCCCGTAGCTATCGAACATAGGAGGATATGGCAGGAAGATTGGAAGTATCTTTCAGGGGAGTTGGAAAGGCCTTGGGATGGAAACCGTAGGAGCCATAGAAAGGGGAGACCTTCGAGGCGCTGTGTATGGAGTTGTTATAGGAGAATTCTGCAAGCGGTAAATAGGTAGCCCAATTACTCTACGTAGCATTGCAGAAGCTACGTAAATATTGTTCGAGGCCTTGATTGAGTCGTTCCGTCTGTCCGGTAGTTTGAGGATGGAACCCTGATGATAAGGCCACTTTGATTCCCAAGGTCTTACAGAATTGATTCCAGAATCGGGAGATATATTGAGGACCCCTATCCGATATAATGACCTGAGGTAATCCATGAAGTCGAAAGATTTCCTGTGTAAAGATTTGACCTAAATCCTTTGCCGTTGGCAACTTTCTTAAGGCCGTGAAGTGAGCCATTTTAGTGAAGGAGTCCACGGTTACCATTATTACGTGATTTCCCATTGAAGAGGGTAATGAGCACATGAAATCTGTGGAGATGGTGTGCCATGGACCTGGGGGAACTGGTAGTGGGCGAAGTAACCCTACTGGTTTAGTACGGGGTGTCTTGGCTTGAGCACATATAGGATAGGATGATACATATTCTTCCGTATCTGTCTTGAGAGTTGGCCACCAGAAGGAGCGAAACAGAAGTTCTTGCGTAGCTTTCATTCCTCAATGACCTGCGATGGGGGAATCATGGCACATACGTAAGGCTTCAGTCTGTACTCGTTTAGTTGGTAAGAACAGGGCCTTATCATGATAGTAATACCCTTGCTCTACATGAAGTTGCGGCCGAAACTTATTCAATTCTGTGTCTTCTAGGCGGGCATATTCGGACCTGACTTGGTCTAAAAAAGTCTGTACTAAACCAATGATTTTGTTATTGTCAAATAGGTTCTGAACAGGAGAATCACTGCACTCAGGGTAACCTCGGGACAAGGCATCCGCCAGGATGTTCTGAGAACCCGGGATGTATGTGATATAAAAGTCATATTGGCTAAAAAAGAAAGCCCATCGAGCCTGCCGGCTATTCTGACACTGAAAGTTTCTTAGGCACTGTAGATTTCTGTGGTCTGTCCGGGCTTCAAAGGGTTCTTTCGAGCCCATCAGAAAGTGTCTCCATTCTGTGCATGCGGTCTTTAAGGCGAGTAATTCATGTTCTAGCACGGAATAGTTCCGTTCTGAGTCGGATAGGATATGGGAAAGGTAGAATACCGGGTGCTCTAAATCATCATCGTCTTGTCTTTGCAGTAAGGCAGCCCCAATGGCTCTTTCGGATGCGTCTGCGACCACTATGAATTGTTTGCTGGTGTCTGGGTGTCGTAGAATAGGGGCTTGAATAAAGGCTTTCTTTAAGTCTTGAAAGGCTAACTCTGCATCTTGTGTCCAACAAAAGCCCTTTCTTAGATGGTCTTTTTTGAGGGTTTGAGTAATATAGCTGGTTCTCTGTGCAAAGTCTGCTATAAATTGTCGATACAAATTGTCTAATCCCAAAAAACACTGAGTCTCCTTGATGGAAAAAGGAGATGGCCAATTCAATATAGCTTGCACCTTGTCTGAATCCATGGCGACTCCGGTTTGGTTAATGCAATACCCCAAGTATTTTACTTCCGTCTGATCAAACTCGCACTTTTCCGGTTTGCAGAATAGATGGTGTTGTCGGAGTCGCTCTAGAACTTGGCGAACATGCTTAGAGTGTTCCTCTGGGTAAAAAGAAAAAAAATATATATCGTCGAGATAAACCACTACTGTTTGTTGCAAAAGATCGGAAAAGATAGAATCCATGAACCTTTGAAAAATGGAAGGAGCATTGGTGAGTCCGAATGGCATTACTCGATATTCGTAGTGACCAAAAGGTGTTCTAAAAGCGGTCTTCCACTCATCACCTTCTTTGGCTCTTAAAAGATGGTAGGCTCCTCTGAGATCCAGCTTGGTGAATCTTTTTGCCCCTCTGACTGCTTCTAGGATGCCCTTAATGAGGGGTAACGGGTACCAATCCTTAATAGTGATTCTGTTTAATCCTCTAAAATCAATACAGGGACGCAAATCTTTAGTCTTCTTAGGAACAAAGAAGAGAGGGGCCCCGGCAGGTGAAGAGGAGGGAACAATCAACCCGCTCTGTAGGTTCTCATCAAGGTATTCCTTAAGAATCTGCTTCTCAGGTTCTGTGAGAGAGTACATTCGCCCGAAAGGAACCACTGCATTTGGTTCTAAAGGAATGGCGCAATCGTATTCTCTATGGGGTGGCAGTTCAGGCTTTTCTGGCTTCTGGAATACATAGGCATATTCCTGGTATTGCCTGGGAACTCCCTGTAGGACGTTGATAGAGCATCCCACCTTAGGGGGTGCGATTAGAAGACCTTTTGGGGACCAATAATCTCCTGCTAGGTAGCAGTGGTGCTGGCAAAAGTGAGAGGATAAAGAAATAGTTCTTGTTTCCCAGTTGATGTAATGGTTGTGTTGTGTGAGCCATGGAATTCCCAGGATCATGACGTGGTGTGGTGATGAAATTAAATCAAACGAAAGGCTTTCTTGGTGTTTCCCAAACTGTAGGCAGAAAGTAGGGGTGGTATATCTACGGGCCCTGAGGCCAAGAGTGACCCATCCACCGTGTGTACTTGTTCTGGTACTTCCTTAGGTAGTTGTGCTATCTGGCGTTCTTTGGCCCATGCTTCATCTAAATAGATGCCACTAGCTCCGCAGTCTAATAAAGCCAGGGTTCTTTCTTCTCGGCCATCAGTCAAGTGAAGGATAACTGGTAAAAGAAAAAGAGCAGTTCCTTCCTCCTTGGAAGAACAAATGGAAGGTATTTCACGATATCCCGTCCTCACCCTTCTCACTGAGGACGGGAGTTGGCGTTTCTCGAAGGCTTGGTCGGACAAATGGGACAGGTGCGAATTAGGTGACCAGCTGCACCACAATTTAGGCAAAGTCCCTTTCTTCGTCTGTTTTCTCTTTCACTAGCTGATAAAGGTCCTCGAGCCGTATCAATTTGCATTGGCTCTTCTTCGGTGGCTCCCTTGGTTTCAGGACGGACCTCCTCGGTACGGTGAGAGAAGGTTCGAGATGTCACTGAGTGTGATGGCAAACGACTCTTCCTTTTCTCCATTCTTCGTTCATTCAAGCGATATTCTATAGTCAGAGTCTGATCCTTTAAGGTTCTCTATCCTAGCAGAGTGCACCAGTTCGTCCTTAATGTCCTCTCTGAGACCTCTGCGGAACAGTACCACCAAGGTACGTTCCACCCAGGATGTTTCTGCTGCTAATTGTCTGAAGCGGGTGATGTATTGTAATACATCTTGATTCCCTTGTTGGATATCGCAAAGAGCTTCTTCTGCTGAAGCCTCGAGTCCAGGGCGCTCAAACATCTGTTTAAAGGTAGTGACAAAGGTGGAATAATTAGACAGGCAGGGATCATTTCTTGTCACTAAAGGAGTGGCCCAAGCCAAGGCTGGCCCCGATAAGGCGCTAATCAAATACCCCACCTTGGTCTTGTCTTGCACAAATTGCGAGGGGCTAAAGGCAAAGTAAACCGTCAAGGCATCCAGGAATTCTCTCAATTTGTTAGGCTCCCCGGAGAAATGAGGTGTAGTGGCAGATACTGAGGGGACGTCAGTGGTCCTGGATGCAAAGGCTTGTCGATAGACGGTATTTTTAGTACGTAACTGTTGGAGTTCTTGAGCCTGTTGTTGTATTGTCATGAGCAGGGTCTGACTGGTGGGTTCCGTATTTGCCACTGGATTATCCATGGTTCTGGACTGCAACTGGATTTTTTGGCGTTGCAATCTGTCACGGTTTTCACTGGGCTTACCGTCGAAGTTGATGAGGATTGGGGAACGACCCCGGTTCCGGCAGGTTCTGCTCTGGCCGAGGTAGTGGCGACCCCTTCCGGTAGCCACAGTGCTGTTTGACAATAGCAAGCCACTACAGTCCGTGCCCTCCAGAAGGAGTCCCAGAGGAAAAACCCCAATAGGGTAAAAAACCTCCAACAGGAACTCCCTGAAACAGAAGGAGGACACCGAGGCGTTAGAGCTGAAGATCCGAGGGTACAGGAAGACTGGAGACGAAGACAGGTCAGGAAAAACTGGATTCACAAGAAGAAACCAGCCGGAGCGTGACTACCACCAAAGGAGTGTTGCAACGCAATGAACAAGCAGCTGAATTCCCCTTATATACCCCTAGACAGGAAGTAAGAATCAGGAAGTAGAAACACCACCATCTTGGATTGGGGAAAAGAGTATAATAGTGAATAAAGCACATGTGTCCAAACAAAAAGAAACAATGCATGATGGGAAGAGAGGAAAAGGCAGGCATAAAAACACCACCATGTGCAGGTATTCGGCTTTTGCCTGTAGATACTGGTAAGTGGTGAAGCAGAAGTTTTATGTAAAATAATCTGAATGTAAAGCGCACCAAATGCGCTATGTGCGGCAGGTCTGAAACCCACTCGGGGTCTCAAGTCCTGCCACGTCTGCCCATGCAGCAGGAACGAAAGAAGGGGGCGCGGCGAGTGCCGCGACCCCTGACCAGGCTCGCGGCGTCTCCCGCGGCCTGTGTGCAAGCCGCGGCTTCTCCCGCGGCCTGTGTGCAAGCCGCGGCTTCTCCCGCGGCCCGCACACAGGCCACGGTATTAAACAAATGACGCGCCGCGGCAACCCGAGCCTGCGGCCGCGGCCACCACGGGAGCCGCGGCGTGACACTGAAGTGCAATGAAGGGGTAGAATAAAAGTGGCCAATGAAAGACATATGGTGTTGGTTGGCAAATTAAATGGGACCTCAGACTTTCCAGTCATGCTGCACTGTCATGGGACATGCTGATATACTATATAAATGAATTACACAGCACAACATTGGGGATTGGGGTGGTAAGCCATGACCATGGCCACTCTCTTGTAAACTGTTAGAGCATGAGCAAGAAAAAGAAAGCCTTCTCAACAAACATACATGGTGAATATTATTTATAATACTAGCTTACTTGGGCCTGCAATCTTCACAGTAGACAGTAGAGTACCAAAAGTGTGTTCTTAGTCTTACAGTAGCACAAGATGTATAGGGGGGGGGAAAGATTACCAAAAAAGCTGAAGAAAGCTGTAGACTAGTACAGACCAGAAAAATGTCAGCTACCAAACAAAAGCCATGAAATTAGAAAGAAAATATAATGCAGGCATAACAGGGCTCAAACAAAAATTGGATAGGGGAGTTGGAAAAAAAGGAGACAGTATAACAAATAAAAAATGAAAAATTTAAAGCAGTATAATAGTGGGCAGAGGTAAAAGTTAGGGAAATGCTAATAATACTTAAATAAAAGGACTTACTGGGGTGAGCCGAGCCCTCAGCAGTGGCGCTGGTGGTCGGCACCTCCTCCTCTCCAGCTATCCCCGGACTCACCTCAGCATTGCCCCTCTTCTTGCCCTTGGGTGCTGATGTAAGAAATTAAGATTAAAAATATATTAGTGGTACAGTTAATCTCCGCAAAATTATTATAACACTGTACTTATCTAACTCAGAGCGCCCATGCTACTAGTATGAACTATCATTCAGTTGGCTATAATAATCCTAATATCCCTATTTCAAATTTCCTTAACAGAAACTATATTTGGAACTAATGCTTTGTAAAGAATGATCGTTGATTCAATTCTCATTTCTTTGATGGACCAACTCAGTCTCCCTTTTTTGCAATGCATAGATGCATACTAGTACTATACATCACTGTGAAATTGCTTGGGAGTGTAATACCTACATAAAGAAAGCCACAGAGAATGCTAACTCACTGATATGACTAATTCACTATGGTGACAGGAGGACAGAGGAGTCTGCATTGCAATGGCTTCTTAAATAATGAGCCACAGTGAGCGCCGATGAGTTCGATGCGGTAGCGCCAAGCACCTGCCTACCTCAAACTTGATCACATAATAATATTCTTAATGTAAACTAAACAAAACTTACCTCTGAGTGTGAGCAGCATGCTATTTGGGAAAAAAGTTAGCATTGTAGAACACAAACACAACAAATAATATAGTTAATATTCACCGAACCCTGAAATCTTGATGCCTAGCAGGTGGAGCAGGTCCTGTTCCCAGTTCAGGATATCCGCCCAGCAGTGTGGCAGCTTCTGGGTAGTGTGCTGGACCTGATTGGTGCACCACACACACCTGCGCACCCTTCCCCAATGCAGCTAATGCTCCCACAGGGGGTACCTACTGCCAGGCCTGCCACCTGCTGCTATATATATATATATATATATGCTTTTACTGAAAGTTCTAAAGGATCAAAAGAATAAAAACGCATAAAAGATTGTAGCACTTTAAAAGTCAGATGGAGTCATTTAGAGTGGGGTGGGATGAGAATATCCCACCCAAAAATTGGCAGATGTCCTGTCTGCTCTACTCTTCATTTCCCCGCCTCATTTAGAAATGGGGAACCGTCAGACTGCAGAGCCTAAGCTGTATCTGCCTTCTGACATGTGTTGCTAGCGGGCTGGCTGATAGAAGCCCACTTACCCACTGAGTGCTCAATACTGTAACCCGGTGCTCAATTCTGTCAGAACCATAATACATGTAAAAAAAAATTGTTTATAGTAAAAAAATCTTTATTTGTGTGGCCACTGAGGGATATTGTAATAGATACCCTTCTCCAGAATCACAAATTCCTCTTCAGCCCCCTAACTAAGGAACTAACCCACCTTGGCAACTGCCTTCTGGAGCTTGAAGTTTCATGCTACACCTCCTGTGACATTAAGTTAAGAATGGGAGGCTTTTTGTTGAAAACATTCTATGCTCATATGGCCATCTCTGAGGACATTACATAAAAGTGCAAAGGCTGCCCATTCATATTTAAATGTCATGAAAGAGAACAAAAAACATGGGACCTGATTTATGAAAGTTAGTGCCCCCTTTGCGTCATTATTGGACTCAAAAGCAGCGTAAACTTACAAAATATGATGATATTTTTTACGTTTGCACCGCTTTTATGTCAAAAAATGATGCAAAGGCGCTGCTAACATTTCATGAATCAGGCCCCATGGTGTCTTTGATAAATCCCCAGGTCTTATTGTAGATTTTGCTACGCGAGTAAAATCAGAAAACTGCGACCTCCTACCACTAGGCTGATATTTTCCCATTTTGTCATACTACATGGACGTAAACTGTGAAAACCCCTAATTGTCTTCAAAGATAGTCCAAGGAGGGCAACACTGGAGTAACTTGCAGGCCTTCCATGAACTGATCCCTGCATGTGCGCAACTAGAGCTGACTTCCTAGCATGCCTGTATCAATGACGTCTGCAAAGGACGATTAGGATAAAGAGAATAAAAAGGGATACATGAGATGCCAGTTCTAGATCTCTGTACGACTTTGAACACACCCTGTATATAAGGTTCACATATGATTTGGATACTACGTAAGACTGTGGGAGAATCCTGGGTATTAAAGAAGCAAACTGATTACTGAAAAGGCTGTTAGACTGATGAAGTGCCTATTTAACCCTTGTGTGTTTACGTAGCAAATTCCAACACAGTTTTGATACAAAATGTCATAAACTAGTATAATTCCCATAGGAGCTTTCGGTCCAGGTGGAGAAATTTGAAGGTTGTAATGAACAGAAAAGAGCATGGTGAAGCAACTAGGCTAACAAAACTCAAACTCAATCTGCCTGATCTACTGATGTCTTCTTCCTAGTTTGAAATCACCCAAGTAACATGTTGACCAGTTACAAGGACATAGAGTAAAAATCCCAAAGATGTCCCTAAATTGATCCCTTGCTCACAAATCCTCACAACTCTCAGCCCCCAACCCCAGAATGTGTTGCTCTGATTAAATCAGTCTCCTTAGAAGATTCAATTTACAGGTGTTTCCATAGGCCTTTGGTATTTTTCAGGGTAGATGGCTACAGCAAAAGTTTCCTTGAGGGGCACACCTTACCTTGTGGAGTGATTTATGGAAAACAGAGCTGAAGAAGTAATGCGTGGACAGAGCTCAGGCTCATCACATCCCATTTGTAATAGACAGAAGATAGCAATGAAAGCTGGATCCGGGAAGGGAGACAGAGATACGCTGGAAGCTACTGAAAGAAAAAATAGAGTTCTTCCTCAATTTTTCATCTGTCAGATGCTAGACGTGAAGGAGAACCTCTTAGAGCTAAATCAGTTCCCTAGCTGTGCTAAGGGAAAGCTAAGGATGCCTTGGCTCCTCTGGTTTTTAGCAGTCTATTGCAGATTGACTCTGTGTTAGCACTAAGTGGGAACATGTCAAGGCTTCACATTATTGAATCATGAAATCAGGTAATCTTCATCTCTAACACATCCCTGTCTCAACAAAACTCTTAGCTAGTCCACAAAATTCAGATGGACTACACCATGTTGCCCAAGAGGCCCTGCTAATAACCATGGACCAAACATTAGAAAGGATGGGATATACTAAGGTGGAGGGAGAACAGACAAATTCAGCCTGGTAACTTACTAAAGAACATCAGTGATACACTAAATCATTGTGAAAATGTTGAAGCTTTTCTGTCATGCATCAGGGAAAAGAAACTGGACTTAAAGGATCCAAGCTTGTAAAAGTAGGTGCGGACATGTATGACTGTGACAAGAAGTCTGAAAAAGAGAGTAGTTTAAATGGGAAATATCAGGACAACCATGCATAACTCTCAGAGAAAGATGCCCCTGGAACAGCTGGAATGCTAAAGTATGCAGTCAACTGACACATGAGATGACAGAAGGACTAAAGAAAGGAGGGAGGTGAGGCAATGTACAACACCAAAAGTTGTACTCACCAAAATCTTTATACATGGTAAAGCACCAACAATGCTCTATTGAAAAAACTGTTTTAACATAAAAGGATTTTTGTCATTAACAATACACATAATCCAGCAGTACTGGAAACATAGTACATTAATGCTTTGGTTGGCTCTGAAATAGAGCGGTTATTGCAGAATCAGACAAGAAGGCAACATGATGGTGGAAGACACATCTAGAAAGAGGTCATGACTGCCAACACAGATTTCATCATTTCGGCCTGTTGCAGGATCAATCTCCCAACATTTCTGGGGGTATATAAATATTTCTATCATCAGCAAGAATGGTGTCCTGCAAATTATTTACTACCTCTGTGATAATCCCCTGTATCAACTTTATACCCAAAGCTCGCCTATAGCTATTCTTCAAAGAAGTCTCAATTAATAGTGCAAATCAAGAAGCATTCAACTTTTAATCACCACCATCGGTCATTTTGAGAACTGAGGAAATTAGCTAAAATCAGCCTACGTTGTTATTAAGTCAT
Organism: Pleurodeles waltl; assembly: GCF_031143425.1. Lineage (NCBI taxonomy): Eukaryota > Metazoa > Chordata > Amphibia > Caudata > Salamandridae > Pleurodeles > Pleurodeles waltl. Next base: position 346,366,172 of record NC_090437.1, on the reverse strand, counting down.
CAACTGATGTTCTCTATGGTTTGTGCAGGGACTGAAGGTAAAAACAAAACATTGTAGAAGAATGCACTCTCCTTCTGAACATGCCTCATTCTTTTGCTTATAAGTACAATGAATAGAAAGGGCTGTGCTCCCTCTACTGGCCCTGACCTAAAACTGACTGTTTTTGATCTTCTCTATGTGAACCCGCTGCCAAGAGTCTGTAATCCACAGCCTTCTCTCCTTCCCTGTATTTCATAGATCTCTTGTAAAGAAAAAAATGAACATGCACTTATGTTTCTTTCCTATTATGGTTCATGTCACCCTGAGATCACTCTCCTCTCCTGATCTTTGTTTGGCTTTTGGAGATGTGTGATATGAATTGCTTTAGCTCTGGGGACAGGTACAAAAGCCACTGATTCCCACGGTGTCTCTGAATCGCTGTGGAAACCTACAGATTTGCACTTATGTCTCTTCCCTAGTATGTCCCTGACAATACTCCCATGCCCCTCTGAGATTACTCTCCCCTCCTGAATTTTGTTTGGCGATGTGTGGTATGAATTGCTTCAACTAATATGTGGACGGGTACAGAGGCCGCCAATTCCCATGATCTCGCTGAATCATTGTGGATCTTTTGTAAAGAAACATAGATTTGCACTTATGTCTCTTTCCCAGCATATTCCTAGGTGTAATCCTGACAGTACTCATGTGCCACCCCGAAATGACTAGGCCTGGGAAGAGTTTGGAGAGTCGTGCTACACGCAAATCTGCAAAGTGATTAAAAAACTCCACCCCACTACGAGGACTTCCGCGGGCAGGCAGAGTTCCCCACTGGGCCTGTTCACATTGCATTTTACGTCAGATGCAATGCGGAGTACGTTCTCGCGTTCATAATTGCGTGCAAACACCACCACACAGCTTGCATGGGTACGGCCATTATGTTTTCTGGGCCTGTTTTTTTAATCCCTCCCTAATCTTTTCAACCTCCGCCCTCCTAATTAATCTGTGTTTTTGTGTGTGTATTTTTACATTTTAATTTTTTGTGTGCTTTTTTTGACTTTTTGTATTTTGGTTTTTTCTCACTTTACTTCCTTATTTATTTATTTCTTCCTCCCTTCTCCTGTATATATATATTTATGTTTAGTAGTTATTTATATGGCCTCATGTAGGCCTCTTGGGAGGTGGAGAGATTTAAAATAACAATGGAAGGCAAAAAGAGTCATTATCTGATAGACAAATTGTATTGTATACATGTTGGACCTATAAAGTAACTTAGGGCCCTATTTAGAATTTTTGGGAGGGGTTACTCCTTCACAACAGTGCGGATATCCCATCTGCTGAAATACAAATCCCATTATATCCTTAGTTTTACAGGTTGATTTGGAAAAGGTGAGTATTTAGATATTTCCTGTATGGGACATTTTAAGATTTAGTTATATTTTTTTTTCCAGAAGGCAATTCCAGATTCTAGACATCAGACAGGAGACAACTTGCTTAAATGTTTTAGTGTTCAGGTTTTGGACTCAGCATCACATTCCAATTGCAAAATTACTAATGGCCTGGATTGGTCTTCTGGAGTCTATGCTAAGGAAGGATAAATTGAAAGATGTGTCTTCTGAGTGCTTCAATATATGAGAAATAGTGGCTAGATTCAAATGAATGACAAATCCTAATGATTTTGCATAGAGAGAGTAAGGGTGAGAAACCTAGTTCAAGCAGTAGTCCAAGCCGTTTATTAAATGGGGGCGTAGAGTCATTGGCGAAGATGAAGAGGAAGTCTGTATTCATTTGGTTCAACTAGAGGAAAAAGGAACTCATTTAGATAATTATTCTATTCCAATTTAACTTCCTTTGTTGCTCTTGATTTTTACTTTTTTTATTTATCAGTTATGTTTATTTTTATCCGTCATTTATTTGTCCAAATAAAATACACTATTTAGTCAATACAGTACTATTATTTTTTACCTAACTCTACTGCAATTGTAAGTTTTTCTACCTCTTAACTTTAAGGTTTGTATTGATTTCTGCATCTGGTAGCACACTCTGGTGGGTATGGGCTTTGAGCTTGGGTCCCTGGTAGTTAAGAAGATGGCCAAGGGTATTTCCAAGAAGCTTTGGTCCACTATGACCTTTGAACAAATACATATGTGTGGGCAAGGTCAATTGCAAATAAGTGCTATAGGTTGCCATCTATTGTGTTCTTACCAGTGGGAAATATTTTAATATTCTACATTTAGTGGTGCAGCTTAGTGTCGTATCATCAAAGTCTTTTGGCGCAGCTGATCTGTCATAGGGTAAAATATTTCCTGTACCTGGAGAAAGCATGGAGCAAAAAAGAACTGCATATCGTCATTATTACAAGTAGGGATGCACTAGTGGATGCACAGTGAGTTTGTAATGCAGGAGTCAATATTGTGCTTCGACATATAAATATCAAAGTACATTGAAAAATGAGGTAGGTGCCATTGTGTTGGGCATTAGCGGCATCGGAAAGTGTGTCTGTGTTGACATCTTCAAACTCGCACATCATTAGCCCTATCTATGGCAAAGGGCTTTATGCTATAAATGCCACTGGGATTTGCTGTGAGTGTCAGATTAAATATGCATAAATCACCATTTTTGTAAAAAGTCCAGTGGTGATGGCCACAGGACAACCAGACGGGTAAAGGAAGATGAAGAAATAGAGGTTCCTTTTAAGTAGAACTGTGACCACCTTAGGTAGGAAAATGAAAGACTGAGAGTGGACACTTTTTGACTATATGTACCAGTCAGTTCTAGATTCTGGTACAGAGTTATAGGCCAATGTAATAGCTTGCTCTACTGCTAACTGACTTATTGTGCATCAACGGTGGACCAACTAATTAAATTTATGAGATGTTTATTGTGCATTAACTGGACAAGGAAGTATGGGCAGACACTCACCCTTTCTGTTGTCACCGTACCCTAATGTTCTACCATGACGTACACATGAAGGGTGCCTCGAACCAATGGGAGAGATGAAAATATCCAATGTGAATTATGGTTGGCAGTACATTTCACAGTATTTCCTTTAACCCTTTAATAAAACGGTGTCAGAGTCATCTCGATTGGAAGAACATTTCAACAGTATGTATTGGGGTTACAATTAACTGAACAGAGTCCTACTGTCACATATGGTTACTGAACATTTGCATAGGGCATATTACAATGGGATTTTTCAATTGTCACTGATAAGAAGACTTGATGCTATCCAAATCAATGTCACTTATTTTATACCCCTAAACAGGATAAACGGGATGAGTCATTCTAAAATGATTTAATCCTCCTCCCCTCACATTACACATAGATATCTAGAGAAGGTTCATGAGTCTAGTAACTTAAAAATCTGCAGCTATTGGAAAACTACAGTACAAAGGCCCAGGGGTATCAGTGATTGATAAATCATCTATCTAAACAACGTACCAGAATTCTTAAAGAAATTACTGAAAGTATTTGGAAAAAAATCTGAATACGATAACATTTATGTCCTGAGCACCTCATGCATTTTATGCAGAGGGCATACTATGACACATAGTTCAGTCATTCCAAGAAAATGAGTGTTATAAATGAAACAAAATGGACTAATGCTAAACATGGTACAAATTTAACTGCCAGTATTAATATTAATAGACTGAGATCACTCTAGCTCTCAGATGTAACTTTCCTTTGCAGGTAGATCATGCAATTGTGGACAGTGTCACCAGAAAATAACACTGTGCTCGGCCCACATGGTTGGAGTTGGAACCTGGATCAAAATATTAACCTAAGATGTCTTCTCAGGGATTTTTACAGAGGCAGGGTGAATGGGCATGAAATTCCCACTTAATGCATCACTCATAAATGACAATTGGTGATAAAGGGGAGAAGAACTGTCTGAGTTCAAATCCACCTTTTCAGGCACAATTGTACAAGAAAGAATAGAATGATACATCCATTGTATTACAGTAGATAGAGCTGTATTAAATGGATATGTAGCACTTGATAAGTTGTATGCCCTATGCCGGCTCGGGTGAGACAACGTCATTTTCAAAGGTTTGTTAATGTAGGTTTGACACTAAGAACCATTTGTAGAGGAATGGATAAAAAGTTCTACCTTACAAGAACATGCAGTAAGGGGGACGTAGCACAATTGGGGTAGAAGGGCTATTAATTTGCCATGCAAAGCATGCATGTTCTCTTAGTAATGCAGTTCAGATTTCAGACAGTTCACACAAACTGAAGAATGCCTGCAGGTATTGACACACTAGGTCCGATAACTAGGATAACTGTTTGAAAATAAGTACTCGGTCAACACACACTGACTTGTTTGCGTACAATGCATATGCCATTGACACATTACATCCTTCCACTTTCCAGTCACAAAGCCTGATATTTTGCAAATGTATGCATAAAATATAATGCTAAGTCAATCCCATTGTTCACTTTAAGAGGCAGAGGGGGTAGAGCATTCAAACATCAATGCAAAATAAAGTGATAAAAAACATCAATAATTGCCTGTGCCTGCTCAACATCTGTTATTCTGATTTGCTGACGATGTTGAGCAATCCTACTTTGCTAATAGCCATGTTATAGACCATAATATTGTGCAGCACTTTACATACCTAAATGCGTATACTCAGTGTTCTAGCCATATTAGTTTTTCACTGTAGAACTGTGAAGACCTATTGCAATAAGTTTTTTGCGTAAATAGAGACATCAGATATGTGCAATTCTGTCAAGTAAGTAGAGTGTGAGTGTAATCACAAACTGTTACAAAAAGAACCATATGATCTTGTGATCCATTGAGTACGACCAATACCCTATGAAATCTCATCATTCCACACATTCCCACAACAAAACTCATGAGGATATCGCACCAACTCTAGATCAGAACAGATTAGGAGTATGTGTGCAACTACATTTTTCAATCATCCCATGTTGATAAATTAAATAATGATATTGTGAAATGAAGGGAATCGCTTCCATACAATACAGGGTTTTCCGATAATTACTTCTTTCTTGGAGGGAGAGCTGGACACATAAAGGTCTGACTTGAATTGGTCTATTTTAGGTGATCCGAGATTTGTTATTTTACACTTTACTACTGACCTAGACTCCAATAGATATAAATTTGCACATTTATGGGTTCGAGTGACCCTGGTCAACACAAAGGACATGGGAGGGGGGCAGATGATAGGTAAGCAGGTGAAAAATTGTTTTGACTAATGCATGAGTCTTGAAAGGTTGATTTACTTGGCAAGGGGGCGACTTAAAAAATATTATAAGTACACTGTTCTGTTTTCAGTGTTTATTTTTTTGGATTACAGTGAATATTTGTCAGTGTTTTCAAAAATTGACAAAATCAGTGTTTATACATTTGAAGCCACAAAAATAGTGCAGAGACCATGCTTTTGAAAAAAAGCTTATTGCAGTGCAAGCTTTTTAAACCAACACTACAGGAGAAACACCGTTTCGTAACACTCATTACTGGATAAGAAAGAATGGAGTGATTGATTGTTAAAGGCTGCTTTAGTCTACACAAATGTTTGTCTTGGAAATGTACTACATTTCTACAAGTCAAATTTGTTGTAGTACACCATGCAATACTTTTTAAGGGTATCGCAACTCATCCTTGCTCTTTCTTTTCTCCTCATGAACACCCTGATCTGTGATAATGACGTTTCAACATAGGCACTGGAGACCAGCAGTGTAAGGATACTCAAAGCACAAACTGCAACCTCAAGCCACTGTTGTCTCTCTCAAAGCTATTGATCGCATACCTGGAGCTGGCTACTATTAGGGACTGGATCCCCACAATATATACACAGAACAGGCTAAGCAAGCAATCACGGTCGTCAAAACGATCAGTGATGAACCGATTCATTTCAAAATTTGAAGAAAGTACTACTTTGAGAAAGGGGACAATATCTTAAGCAGAGTACCATAAAGATGCTTAAATGACCTCAGATGATATTCTCAAGGGGATATTGTGACACACCATTGCTTTCCATTTATCATGCACTGTTGCATAAAATGTATGAAACATATTTTCTAGTTCTTTGCCTCCCAAGTGGCTAACACTCCCACAGTGAGTATTGTATTGTACCAAATTAATTGAAAAAATTCTCCAGTTTTTTTTATCATTTCCTATAACAAGAGTAATATGCTCCATAAAAAAATACAGAAATCTAGGATCCTGGAAGTAGCAAAAACTTTTATGAAATGTAAAATTAGGTAAACCAAACATGTGAAATATACACACAAACTACATCTCTGACATGGATTACCTTATTGTTTTTTACATTCAAACACTGACATGAATAAAGATACAGATAGGGACCAATTTCAAAGTGTATTTTAAATTACTGCTTCCCGCTGCCGTTTCTGTTCTGGGACCAGTTGGCCCAGCAAGGATTGGCAAGTGAACATAGGTGGGAGACCTTGGTACAGTGCCCTGCCACTCCTTGAATGACTGACCTTATCCCCGGCAGGCACTGATACCCACCCCCAGCCCAGCTGCAATTTCTCTGTTGGCACCATTTGGTCCTTGCAAGGGCTGCCACTTGAACGGGGTGTGGGAGATTGGCACAGTGATCCCCAACCCCACAAAGATCTGGCCTGCCGGTACCCCCTTCCCAGCAGGCACTGTTGCCCCCCATGGCAAGCAAAAAAACTGATGGATTCAACCCAGATCTGTGACAGGGGGTGAATGTTTGATTTGTTCTGTATTCCGTCCATCATCTGTTGTTTTTGCATTTGTCGCCCCAAGTGGGAAGGGTATGCCCAGACGTGGGTCCCGTGCTTGCTATGCCACCAGATTCAAGCTAGCCTCGCTGATGAAGAGTGATACCCTGAAACCGGTCCCAGGATGCTTGTTTCTGGTCCAGGGAAGACCCGGCCTGGCAGTTCAGGCTGGACTGTTCCCATGGGGAACAAGGTCAAGACTGATTTGCATATGGCTGGGTCCGAACTGGAATGGCATGGCAAGCAAAAACACTGATGGATTAAACCCAGATCTGTGACTGGGGGTGAATGTTTGATTTGTTCTGCATTCCGTCCATCATCTGTTGTTTTTGCATTTGTTGCCCCAAGTGGGAAGGGTATACCCAGACATGGGTCCTGTGCTTGCTATGCCACCAGATTCAAGCTAGCCTGGCTGATGAAGGGTGATACCCTGAAACCGGTCCCAGGATACTTGTTTCTGGTCCAGGGAAGACCCAGCCTGGCAGTTTGGGCTGGACTGTTCCCATGGGGAACAGGGTCAAGACTGATTTGCATATGGCTGGGTCCGAACTGGAATGGCATGTCAAGCAAAAAAACTGTTGGATTAAACCCAGATCTGTGACTGGGGGTGAATGTATGATTTGTTATGCATTCCGTCCATCATCTATTGTTTTTACATTTGTCACCCCAAGTGGGAAGGGTATGCCCAGACGTGGGTCCCGTGCTTGCTATGCCACCAGATTCAAGCTAGCCTGGCTGATGAAGGGTGATAGCCTGAAACCGGTCCCAGGATGCTTGTTTCTGGTCCAGGGAAGGCCCGGCCTGGCAGTTCGAGCTGAACTGTTCCCATGGGGAACAGGGTCAAGACTGATTTGCATATGGCTGGGTCCAAACTGGAATGGCATGGCAAGCAAAAAAACTGATGGATTAAACCCAGATCTGTGACAGGGGTGAATGTTTGATTTGTTCTGCATTCCGTCCATCTTCTGTTGTTTTTGCATTTGTCGCCCCAAGTGGGAAGGGTATGCCCAGACGTGAGTCCCGTGCTTGCTATGCCACCAGATTCAAGCTAGCCTGGCTGATGAAGGGTGATACCCTGAAACCGGTCCCAGGATGCTTGTTTCTTGTCCAGGGAAGATCCAGCCTGGCAGTTCGGGCTGGACTGTTCCCATGGGGAACAGGGTAAAGACTGATTTGCATATGGCTGGGTCTGAACTGGAATGGTATGGCAAGAAAAAAAACTGATGGATTAAACCCAGATCTGTGACTGGGGGTGAATGTTTGATTTGTTCTGCATTCCATCCATCATCTGTTGTTTTTGCATTTGTCGCCCCAAGTGGGAAGGGTATGCCCAGATGTGGGTCCCGTGCTTGCTATACCACCAGATTTAAGCTAGCCTGGCTGATGAAGGGTGATACCCTGAAACCGGTCCCAGGATGCTTGTTTCTGGTCCAGGAAAGACCCGGCATGGCAGTTCGGGCTGGACTGGGTCAAGACTGATTTGCATATGGCTGGGTCCGAACTGGAATGGCATGGCAAGAAAAAAAACTGATGGATTAAACCCAGATCTGTGACTGGGGGTGAATGTTTGATTTGTTCTGCATTCCGTCCATCATCTGTTGTTTTTGCATTTGCCCCCCCACATACACCTCCCCCACCCCATCAGTCTTAGGCCATCCAGGGCCCAATGGTCCCAGCTAGCACTGAGGCCAATCACGAGGCTGGAGGAGCTGAGCACAGTGCTCCCTCCCACCCAAAGGTTATGGCCTGCCGGAACCTAAACCACGGCAGGTACAGTTGTTTACCCTAGCCCCCCTATGTTTTGCTGGCCAAGACCTATTGGTTTAGGCTGGCCTTGTGGGCCTCACAAGGGTGGGTGAGCTTGACATAGTTCTCCTCCATCCTCAAAAGTACTGCCTGCAGGGAGCCAATCTCTGGAAAATAAGGAAGGCCATCCAGTTCCCCTGGCTGTTGCCAGACAGAACTCAATGGTCCCGCCTGGCATTGAGGGTCACATGGACTGGGAAAACTTGGCACAGTACTTCTCCATCCTAGAAAGTTCTGGCCTGCCAGACTACAACCCCAGCAGGCATGTCTGCCCCCCAGCCAAGCCCCTCTGTCTTTTTCCAGTCGGGACCCAGTGGTCCCAGATGGCATTGAGGCCAACATGGGCTGGAGAGCTTGGCACAGTTCTCCCCCACCCCCAAAAATTCTGGCCTGCCAGGATTCCATCCCAGGCAGGCACTGATGGCAACCAATGCAATTTCTCTGCTGGGACAAGTTGCTTCCGGCATGGACTGCCACCTGAACGAGGGTGGGGAAGCTTGTTCCAGTGATTCCCGCCCCCAAACTTTCTGGCCTGTGGGGACCCCCCTCTCCGGCAAGCATTGTTGACCCCCAATCTCTCTGTCTTCTGCCAGACAGAATCTGATGGTCCTGCCGAGCATTGAGGGAACCATAGGGTTGGGAACCTGAGCACAGTGCTCCCGCATCCCCTAAAAACAGTGGCCTTCCAGTACTCCATCCCCAGCAGGCATGTCTGCTCCCCTAGCCCCTCTGCCATTATTGACAGCCGACCAGATGATCCAGGCTGGCACTGAGGCCCACGAGGTGGTGGGGGAGATTGGCACGGTGCTCCCCAACCCTCAAGGGCTCTGGCCTGATGGAACCACATATTCACTTGTGTGCACCCCAGCCCTTCTGCAAGCTTGGACATGATGATCCTGACTGGCATTGAGGCCAGGGGAGGCTGAAAGTGCTCCCCCACCCCTAACAGCTTTGGCCTGCTGGAAACCCATCCTTAGCAGACATTGTTGCTCCTGAAGCCCCTCCCAGTTTTGTCAGCCAGGACTCACTGCTCCCAGATGGCATTGTGGGCTTCACAAGGGTGGGAGACCTTGGTGCAATGCACCCCCAATCCTAAACGTTCTGATATGTGAGGAACCCAACCCTGACAGGCATGTCTGCCCCCCAGCCGCTCTGTGTTTTGCCATCCACTACCCAATAGTCATGGCTGGCATTGAGGCCATCACCGGGGTGGGGGAGTGGAAAATAGTGCTCTTCCACAACTATAAGTCATGCCTGCTGAAGCCCCATCTCAAGCAGGCAAAGAAGCTCCCCAGTGTCCTTGGCTTTTGCCACCAAACCTGTTGGTCCCGGATGGCACTGCAGGCTTCACTGCAGTTTGAGTACTGGACTAGAGCTCCTCCACCCTCAATAGTACTGCCTGCCGGGACCCCAACCCCAGAAGGAAAGTAAGGACACACCAGCCACTCTGGCTTTTGTCAGCCGGGACCCATGTTCCTGGCTGTCATTGAGGCCACCACCGTTGTGGGAGAGTGGAGCAAAGTTCTGGCCTGCTTTGACCCCATCTCTGGCAGGCATGTCTGCCACCAAGGCCCTCTGTGTTTTGCCAGCCGGGGCCCAACTGTCCGGGCTGGCATTATAGGCCTCACAGAGGTGGAGACACTTGACATAGTGCTCCCCCACCCCAAATATTCTGGCCTGTTGGGACCCCATACCTGGCATACACGTATGCCACCCAGGCCACTTGTGTTTCACCAGCCAGGACCCAACTGTCAAGGCTGGCACTGTAGGGGTCACTGGGGTGGAGACGCTTGACATAGTGTTTGTCCTGGCTGGCATTGTGGACCTCAATGGGACTTGAGAGCTGGACAGGAGCTCTCCCTCCTCCAAAAGTACTGCATGCCAGGACTCCATACCCAGCAGGCAAGGAAGAACACCCCAGTCCCTCTGGCTTTTGGCAGCCGGGACCTAATGGTCCTGGCTGGCATTGAGGCACACACGGAGGTGGGGGAGCTTGGCGCTATGCTCTCCCACCCTCAAAAGATCTGGCCTTCTGGGACCCCATCTCCAGCAGGCATGTCTGCACTCCAGCCTCCTGGTCATTTGCCAGCCAGGATCTGATGTCCCCTGCTGGCATGTAGACCATCACAGGGATGGGGAGTTGAGCACACTGCTACCCCACCCCCAAAGGTCCTGGCCTGCTGGGACCTCCATCTCCGTCAGGCACTGTTGCCCACCCCAGCCCCACTGTGTTTTGTAAGTGGGGACCTGTTGGTACTTGCTGGTATTGTGGGCCTCATGGACATAGTGCTCCCTCACTCTCAAAAGTACTGCCTATTGGGAATCCATCCTAGGAGGAAAGGGGGCGTCCCAGCCACTCTGTCTTTTGCCAGCCAAGACCTGATGGCCAGGGTTGGCATAGAGGCACACATTGGGGTAGGAGAGCTGTGCACAGTGCTTTCCTACCCCCTAAAAACATGGCCTGCCTGGACCCCATACCCTCCAGGCATGTCTGCTCCCCAATGGGCCCTCTGTCATTTGCCAGCCTGGACCCATCGGTCCTTGCTGGCATTGTGGCGATCACAGGGGAGCTTGGCACAGTGCTCTATCACTCCAAAAAAGTACTGGTTTGCCGGGAACCAATGCCTGGCAGGCCTTAGGGCATTGAAACCCTTTGCATGAGCATCAGTTACATTACAGAAGGTCAGGTTCCTTCATCATCTATGGCAGGCAAGGATGCCCACCCCTGGGTAATTTGTCACCCGGGACCAGGTGCTCAGCAGACATTATGACTTGGTGGAGGGCAGAGCTGAGCAGCTTCCCAGTCCAGGCTCCAGTGCAGGGTTCTCAGTGGGTGGCAGTAGCAAAGAAAAGGAGGTGGTAGGAGAAGCCCTGCTTTTACGGGTTGATAATACCCTTGAACCACACCTTATCTTCATGCCCCGAGTGCCGCCTTCTGTGCTGAAATACAGCCTGTCAGGTAGCACTGGTGGGGGATGAGAGTGCACTTCAAGTGTTCCTTTTTCATCTCCCTGTGCCTTCCCTCCATGCTGCAGCTGCTCAATGTGGATACCTGCGGCCCGCTAAGGGCAGATTCTGCTGGTTCTTTTCAGTTTCAACCTTAATGGATTGATTTGCGTCAAGTAGATTTTTACTAGCCAAAATTAGTTGAAATTGAAAACTGGACAGCCTAACTATAAAATATGAACAGATTGGACTTGTTATAGAGGAATTACCATGGCCCTGCTTGGGGAAGGGTGGTCACAGGCAATTGGGTTTGTCCTTACTGGTGCTGCTGGGAGAGGAGTGGAGGTGGTCCCCAGATGAACTATGTGACTTCTGGTGTTATGATTCTACGGTCGATGGTGGGATGGTGTGGTGTCTCAGAGAAACTATAGTTATACTAGTCCCACTAATGTTCTGTTATGTTTCTATAAACAATAAATGATGTTTTATAAACAAGAAATAAGTACTGACTTTGGTCAGGAGAAAGCACACAAATATAGAACTCATAACATAAAGAACTTCTTTAAAAGTGTACTGCGATAAGATGGATGCCATAGAACCCAAGCCCCTCGCTGCAATAATGCAGATTCTGGGATGTGTATGGTGTACTGTGCCTTACGACTAGCTGCGCACACTTGCACAACATACTGCCAGCACTGCACCCAACACCCGCGCTGTCACTTCCCACAAACGGTGCTCTCACACATAAGTGGCCAGCGCCTCATTAAGTATTGATGACCCAGCCTTCTCCGCCGTGCATTATCTCCTTCGCTCACCCTCGTGTTGGGAAACAGAAGCCTTGTAAAATCATCCGCTGTCACTCTTCTCGCTCTCCCATCAAGCAATGTATGTCTCTCTTGAAATACGTCCTTTTGCTCTTTGATTTACGTCGCAACATATGAATACAATTTTCTGGGAAGCGTAGTTGAAAAACGGGAATGTTGGTGTGAGTTGTACTCTGTGTAGATTTGACAAACGCTGCTGTGCTTCTTACAATGGGAATGTGAACTTGTTTTCAATAGATAACAATATATTCTTTTTTTTTTAAATGTTCATGGAGAATGTGTACAAGGGATGATGTGTACAGAAAGCAGACAGGGTCTTATCCCTCTTACCTGACAAATGCAAGACCAGATGTAGTCTCAAAAAGTGAAATACCAGACATTTGTATGTAATATGATCCACAGTCCAGATGCTTTCTTGACTAGCAAGGGCAAGTTGCAAAGTATGCTACTCATGTTGACGAGGGCAGGGCACAGTGTAAAGGGTCTCGGGAAGCACTGGCCGCTAGAAACTGGTGTTAATGCCCATTTCAGTAACAACTCAATTAAGTCTTGCTCAACATTGTGGTGGAAGCAAAAAGTATCACTTAACAGTTTAAAAAGTGTCCTGCATGGAACTGCAGTGCACACTTCTGCTGAAGCGCACCTGTGCATCCATTCCATTAATGTTCAAACATACCTCAGTATCTTTGAAGCAGTAATCAAACCACCTCGGTTTATTAAAACAGCATCAGTGATGCAAGGTGATCATTGCTAGTTGAAAGGAATTGACAGATTAGGAGTACCCAAATTATTACTAATAAAGCAACTTTTCTGCACTCCCATCCACCAATACCAGGCCCTGATCTCCCTGTGCTGCTGCATCGCTCTTGGACCTGTCATTTCCTTGCTTTTTCTCCCATTATTTCAGTGCCTTCTCCGTGCTTTTTCTTCATCTCACTCTTTCTCTGCTTTTCCTGTCGTTTTTTTGTGCACCCTCTCCTTGATTTCCCTCATTTTAACTGCTTTCTCCTTGCCTTTTCCTCTGTTCTTTTGTGTGCCTTCTCTTTGCTTTTCCCTAATTTTTACTGATTTCTCCTTGCTTTTTACCCTGTGTTTTGAGTACCTTCTCCTTGTTTTTCCCTCCTTCTCACTGCTTTCTCCTTGCGCTTTCCTCTTTTTTTTGTGTGCCTCTCTTTGCTTTACAGTTGTTCTCACTGCTTTCTTCTTGTTTCCCCCCTTTTTTGTGTCCTCTTGCTTTCCCCTCATTTTCACTGCTTTCTCCTTGCCTTTTCCTCATTTTTTGTGTGCCTTCTTGCTTTTCACTTGTTTTCACTTTCTACTTGCGTTTCCTCAGTATTTTGTGTGCTTCTCCTTGATTTTCCCTTATTTTCACTGTTTCCTCCTTGCTTTTTCCCCCATTTTTTGTGTGCCTTCTCCTAGCTTTCCCTCATTTTCACTGCTTTCTCCCTGCTTTTTCCTTAGTTTTTGTGTGTTTTCTCCTTGCTTTTCCCTTATTTTCAATGCTTTCTTCTTGCTTTTTCCCCCATTTTTGTGTGCCTTCTACTTCCTTTCCAACATTTTAACTGCTTTCTCCTTGTCCTTGCATTTTACCCTGTGTTTTGCGTGCCTTCTCCTTGCGTTTCCCTAGTTTTCACTGCTTTCTCCTTGCATTTTCCTCTGTTTGTGTCTGCCTTCTCCTTGCTTTTCCCTCATTTTCACTGCTTTCTCGTTGTTTATTTCCTCATTGCCACTCCTGCCTGCCGTCCCTTATCTTCCACCTCCTGTCTATCCCAGCCCACTGCCTCCGAGCACCCTTCTCTCCTTTCAGGACCTACTTAATGGAGGCCACAGCGCAGCCCCATTGAGCAGGTCCTTGGCACAGCTCTCCCGTGCTGCTGTATTGCTCTTGCTCCTGTCTACTCCTTGCTTTTTCCCTTATTTTTTGAGTGCCTTCTCCCTGCTTTTCTCTCATTCTCACTGCTCTCTCCTTGCTTTTTCCCTGTGTTTTGTGTGTCTTCTCCTTGCTTTTTCCTAGTTTTCACTGCTTTCTCCCTGCTTCGCCCCCTGTTTGTGTGCTTTCTCCTTGCCTTTTCCCCTGTTTTTTGTGTGCTTTCTCCTTGCTTTTTCCCCAATTTTTTCTCTGCCTTCTCCTTGTTTCACCCTCGTTTTCATTGCTTTCTCCTTGATTTTTCTCTTTTTGCCACTCCTGCCTGCCGTCCATTATTTTCTGCTTCCTGGATAGCCCTGCCTATCGCGTCCTAGCACCCTCCTCTCCTGCCAGGACCTACTTAATTGAGGCTGCAGCAATTGAGCAGGTGCCAGGCCCAGCTCTCCCTGTGCTGCTTCGTTGCCCTTGCACCTGTTCTCCTTGCTTTTCCTCCATTGTTTGAGTACCTTCTCCTTGCTTTTCCCTCATTTTCACTGCTTTCTCTAGGACCTGCAAGCACCTGGATACCCTATTGAGTTATTAGCCGTGCTTTACAAATCCTGATTGTTTGACTGATTGATTGATCCTCTTTTCCAAACTCTTTGGAGCAAGTGATGCCACACAAAATGCTGGAGGTAACATCTTAGGTCACAAGGCAAAATGGTGATAATAAAAAATTGCCGGAACATGCTACCTTGAACTTGCACCCTAAAAGTACAGTACAGTAATAAATGGCCCACAAAACTGCCCTATATTTCTAAAAAACAAATGCATCGTTATGGGAAACACCAAAAATGTAATTTATCCTGGTCGACTGTTTTATATGCTTACAGAGAATTGAGCTTGTTTATTTAGTTGTGATCACTAAAATGGGACATACAGTTCTGATAGTAGAGAGTTTGGAATATTTCCTAGTAGAAGCATTTCCTCCATAAGAGACAAACCGGATAGTTGTGAAACTAACAGAATTAGTTTGCGCCTTGCAAAATATCACAGCACTTCGGACAGTACAAACGAGATTTATTTATTTTTAGCTAATATGGGAATACTGGCATCCTCATATATGAAGAAATACGCGTTCAAAATACCACCTTGTCTCCAGGTGTTCAAGGGATGACACTACCTAAAGGTTCATACAGAAATGTAGATTCCATTGAGTGTGATCTTCCCTGGCCAGAAGAAGCACATGTAGAAATGCATCAAACTGTCTCCTAAAAACAGGGAATTATATAGCAGATTAATCAGTACTAACTTGTAGATACCTGTTTTCAAATAATGCTACTACTAGGTGTTCACAGAAGCCAGATAGTGAGCAAGTGACAGTAGACAACAATAGGTAACTTATAGGACTTATACCGCATGCTCAGAAACATACAAAAAAACAACTAGCTCCTGGATTCTGATATGAGAGACTTTGCGTTTGCTGTAAGATCTCAACATTACAATATTACATCAGAATGCAACAGCAGTAGGATGACCAGACATCCCAGATTTCCATGGACAGTCACGGTTTTCAGAGGACTGTCCCAGTGCTTCTCTTAATTTTGAATATCTATCCAGGTCTTTGGGTCAAGATTCTTCAAAGCAGCATTGAAATGTCCAAGGGCGCCTCTGAAGTCTGGAATAATTTAAATTATTCATCTATTTGTTTCAGGCAGCAAGGGAGGATTTAGCTGCATGCTCCTAGCAGAAGGGGGAAGGGTAGGGGGCTCAAGGCAGAGGTCCTGCCATAGCCAATGTTATGCAAGAGCAGCCTTGTAAATGTATGGCTATCTATTTATCTATCTATCTATCTATCTATCTATCTATCTATCTATCTATCTATCTATCTATCTATCTACCTGTGTGTGTATACATACACACACACATGCTATACAAAAATCAGGACAGGTCAGACATAGAATTAAGGCTTAAGCCTTTATTCCGACTTTCATGTCTGGCCTGTCCCCGTCATTGATTCTCAAAGTCTGGTCACCCTAAACAGCAGTAATCCTTCAGACATCAGACCATCAGGTTGAGTAATTAAAGAAAGGTTAAAATAGTATTCCTGGTTTTCTGATGAAGCAGGAGATTTACAACAAATGGCTAATATCCTTCAAGTCTCTGGAAGGCTCAGGTGATCTAAGAGCCAGATGTGGCAGATCTGGTTTGCACTATCTGAATATATGAGCAGTACTGGCAAAGACAGAATCTCTTACTGACTGTATGCTCCACTGGGAGGAAAGGAAATGTGAATATAGAAGTTCTCAACTATTGCCCCTTTAGGAATCCTTACAGCTGGAGATTTGTTGAATGACAAGGAAATCAAATTGATAGACGTTTTAAGCACTTAAGATTATAAGAACGACCATGTAGGATCTACTCATTTGAGAACTGTGAGAAGAGTTTTGAAGCCTTAGTATACATTGGATTATGTAATTTTCTGTTGTAAAATCTATCTCACAAGAGAACATTCATTAGAGGTTTGTTCAAAGTTCCCGTGGAAAGTGGGTATGGAAGTGAGGCATTGTCCATGGAATAGATATGTAGAGCAGCCCTTATAAATGGTAGAGGCGGTAGGTGTTTTAGGGTGAGTTATGTTGAGACATCTCAAACACTTTGGAAGCTATGCAGGAGTAATGTGGCTTTGGCTTCCATACCAGTTATTTAGGTAAGGAAGTATTGATATGCATCAACAAAATGAATGCCCAATCACCATAGACAAGTTGTCAAACAAATCTGTGCTCATGACAAATCAGAAGTCTGAAAATGTTTATTAGCAAAAAGAAAAATAATTTGAGTATCACATAGCCAGGCGACAAGGGGCCTCTTGTGCATCCCATGACCAAAAAAAGCTAAAGCTCACATGCACAGAATGCAAATGTAAATGTTTTCGTACACAGGGCTGCAAAACAGATCACTTGACAAAACCAAAACATAGAGCTATGCAGTTGAATGAACTGAAATCATGGGATAGTGCACAATGAGACTTGAAACTGATACAAGAATGCACATCTTTTAAGAGCAGAGCAAGCTGTTCAATGCCAGGCATGAGAGTAAGGCTTTACCTGTCAAAGATGGGCACAACTTGATATCATTGGTTTGGCATTGAGCAAGAATAAGGCTGCTGCTACTTCATGTAGGATAAGTAAATATTTATAAAACAGAGGACTTTGGTGAAGACTCTCCATTTACCTTCTGGTGAAAGGTACGAGCTGTGTATGGTTTATGCTGCTTCACAAAAAAACAGAAAATATTTAAAGGTATATTGGACATGAGATGTGAGTGGGTTTAAAATATGTCTTAATATATTCTCTTCTGAATTGTGAGCTAGCATGCCTGCACTATTAATACCTTGACCTCATATAATTCCATAACGTCCAGGATTCTAAAAGCATATTTGAAATCTGAAATCGTTCTTGAGGATGTTGAGAACCCATGTGACTTAGGTGGGGTATGTGCACTAATGGCAAAAATTAAAGGATATCCCATCTGTCTCCCCCAATAAAGCACTGGCTGTGCTAGGGCTGTCCTAGACTAGAGACTGCCTCAACTTCATTAAATGTTGTTGTTCTGATTAATGCTATTGACAAGGTAGGTGCAATTCTTGCAATCTTACTGCAAAAATGTTAATTTTCCTTGATAGTGAAAGATTGCTATGGTGCATCTTGACAGGTAATGGGGGACCGTATGGCAGCACCGATGCACAGTAAAGGTTCTAGTTATTTTGATTAAAGTTCTTGGTTTACATTTTCACTCAGCAAATAGAAGATCTTTGTGGGGCAGGATCCACTTCATTTGAGTCTTCTTAGTTGTTATTTAAAATGTGAGAGGTGTTTGTTTTTTAACTAGACATTGTGGAAGGAGAAGATGCCCTGCCGAGCATTAGCCATATAAAGGAAATCATTGGAGTATTGTGAACATTCTTATAAACTATGCCTGAGTTCATTTCTGAAGAGGCCACTCAGATTTGGTTCCAGTGATTAGACAGAGGGCCTGATTTAGAACTCGGCAGACGAGTTGCTCCTACTACGTCACAACGGTGACGGATATCCCATCCGCTGAGATCTAAAACCCACTGGACATAATGGGATTTAGATTTTGGTGGGAGGGATATCCATCACTGTTGTGACGGAGCAACCCATCCGCTGAGTTCTAAATCAGGCCCAGAATCTTTTCAAACAACAGATAAAGTACAGATGAACAATGCAAAAAGCAAGGCCTGTGTGCCATCCTGGATTGTTCCAGTCAGGAGCGTGGCGCTTAATGGCTCCTGATCCATAGTGACAGCAAGAGAAAATAGGATGAGGAGCCATCAGTAGAATACATCCTACATCTAGACTTATACAGCTGGAGTAGCCATCATGAGAGAGGCAGAAAGAGATGTCTACGTATGCAGAGCTTGATCATCAACGCTATTTCTGGGGAATGACTTGGCATCAATGCATAGAGTACAAAGGGGGTCAAACCTAGAAATACCTGCATTTCAAGAATCAATATCAGAATCACAGAAACCCAAAGGTGTGGAGTGTCCATCACATCAAATGTCTGGTGTCAAAACTGCATAGGTGAGTTGAGAATGTTGCAGTTGACATGGACAGTTATACCAAGGATTGAGTATTGGGACACTGAGTGGAATTCCTATCTGGCATAAAGGAGAAAAATGTACTGTACTTTTTCATGAGTACTATTAGCCACTTCTAATCAGTTCTAAAGACCTCATAACCAGGATTGTAGTAATTTCAATATTGGTACTGACATTGCCTCTCAGCTATGCATAGGGACGGTGGTGTAAAGCTTCACTCTAAGCTGGTAATGGAATTGTGCGTTCCAGTGGAATGTTTGCCTAATTTGTCATCTTTCAGTGCTCCTCCTCTTACCATCATCAAGACTTTTTATTTGCCTGTAGAAAGAAAGAGATCCTTCCACCTAGATAATGATGAGAGTTAATTTCATCTTTTTGGTTTCCACATGCATCATGCATGCAAATGAGTCCACTTCTATCTTCAGTACTAGGTTACTGTTTTCAAGTGCAGAGATGCTCTATTTATGGCTAGATGTACATCAGGCCACTTTTGCCAAACGGAAGCCAATCTTTTGCAAGTATGCGATTGGAGGCCCAACAAGGAATTTATGTAGTGTAATAAAGAATTGGAAAATCCTACTTCTATGTCTATAAGCTGTGTAGCATTCAATTTTCACCTGTTCTCATGTTTTCTGTCAAATCATATTTCCAAGTAAACAATTTCAAGGTGCAGCAGATGTGGAACAGAGCCCAGATTACTTTATCTCCCACCAGATCTTAGGGGAGACATTTTGACTGGGAATGATATGGAAGGTCCAGACTATGGACCAAGGGCAGAGGGGTTACTCTGTCACAACGATGATGGATATCCTCTTCACCAAAATATAATTCCCCCCTATGTTTCTTCATAGAGAAAGATTCAAAAGATGGTATGTCAAAAAATGAATTGCCATCACCCAAAGAAAACATGACGCATCATGTAAACCTTCTGTAAGTCAGGCAATACTAAATAAAAAGGCAAGGCTGCTTGCATGCATTGCATATAAATATACACATTGTTTCATTTTCTTCTACTACCTAGTGTGTCAAGAAAGTCAGATGTCTAAAAGAGTTTTCTATTTTAACAAATAATTTTGAGAAATCCTACAGTTTTGAAAAACTGTGTGAAAAAGGACACCAAACATTCTTCCACAGGTGACACTGGCAATTCAGAGACATTTGATGCCACAATCTCACCATTATCAGTTAATGCGCAGACGCAAAATTGTTAGGCACGAAATGCAAGATTAAAGAGAGGTTAATTCATTCTTTATTGCAGCTAACAGAGTGCATGATAGAAGAATGAGAAAGCATACCAATAAGGTTAGCAAAAATCACTAGCCAGTGCTCTTGCGTTCAAAGATCTGAAAAAGTCATGGGCATAGTTATAGTCTCCTAACGCCACCTTCCACCACATTAGCGTCATTTTTTTAAATTTAACGTGGCCCAACAAGGCTGAAAATCCCTGTGCCATATTTACAGTGGTACGATGCATGCATTGCACCACTCTGTATCCCTTTGCGCTACATCATACCTGCGCTATGCATAATGTATGCAAAGGGGGCATTCCCCCATTAGGGGGGCTGAAAAAATGGTGCAAGGAAATGTATGAGACTTTCTTGTGCCATTTTTTACTGCACTTTTAACGCCTGCTTAGAGCGGGTGTTGAAAGGGGGCTTTTGAGCAGGCGTTAAAAAGGGTTTCCATTATTTTGAATAGGCCCCTATGTACTGGAGTAGTGACAACATTTTAGCGCAACTCCTGCAGAGTACATCAATAGTGTCACATTGAATGACTATTGCCCCCTACCCCGCGCCATGCTGCGCCGTATTTTAAATACAGCACACACATGGTGGCGGTAGGGGGGCGCTGCACTCGGTGCAGCGCCACTTTCCATTAATCTGCCCCGTGGTGATAACTGGGTTTGTCCTTTCTGCTGATAAGTTTTGTTCAACAAAGCCCATTGCAAATAACCGCCTTTCGCCAATAGGCCTGCCTCCCAAGAGTAATCAGTCTAACAAGTAGCTTACAACAACATCGAGAGTTTGAACAGCCCCCTTGGTACTGGAGTTATGGCTTTCAGAAATGCCACACTCTTGTTTAAAAAAAAAAACTTCAATTTGAAGACAGGTGGGTTTTCATGCTTATTGCAGCGCTGATATCTCTTTATTTGGGGGTAAATGGACGGCTATTCTCTTTAACGCTACACGGATTTGCTAAGGGATGCTAAGGGATGTTTTGGCTTCTGCAGATTGCCTATGACACGCGCATATTTAATAATAAGCTACAAAGTCGAAAAAGAAGCACCTTTGATAAAAGCATGAGGGAAAATAAGAAAAATATAAATTATTTGAGTGAAATATTAACTAAAATCATAATAACCGGGCCTCAGACATGAAGTTAAGAATCACCCAAAATCGAAGCCTATCTATCGTAAGAAAAATGTCCACCTCCACCCTCGGTCTCGTCGCGTGAGGCCTGAGCGGGGCAGCAGCACGCACGCGTCTGCCGCCACGGAGAATGCACGTGCTTCCTCCGCGTGTCCCATCCCACTGCCGGCAGTCGGTAAGCAATTACACATTTATTTCGTGTTTGATGGCCGAGTGCCGAACCTGAAAGCACGCTATTAGTTTGTGTCCCTGCAGGACTGCTGCAATAAGTAGTCGGGGGAGTTGGGACCAGGGAAGAGGGTGTTGTCTGCTGGTAGCGTGACAGTGCTGTCTGTAGCGTTCACGTTACTGGAAGGTAATAAAGTGACAAGTACATTATTAGAAAGATATGAGAAGAAATTGAACCGCAGCGACTCCTGGCCGCTCGGTCCATCCTCATTTCGTTCTTTCCCGCTCTCTTTTTTAATCTCCCTCCCCCATCAGGTACAAACTGCGCATCTTCTCCATGTTGGGTACAAACATCAGCATTTCGGTCGGAATCGAAGGTCAGAGCAATCTGCAAAGATAACAATTAGTAGTCGAAGTGTAATTGGAGAAGTAGTGGAAGTTGGGCTTTGGGGTGGTGAGTGAGTGGAAAGGGTCGGGGTCTGAGCACCAGAAATAGTCCCTTAGATGCAGTCTGCCCCAGCTCACTGGAGTAGGAAACTGTGCAGTGTCAGATCATTTCTCCCTTCAACATCTGCTACACATAAAAAGCAAACTGGCCAGTCAACCTTAGCATATACACCCCCACACTTCTTCCTCTCCTCCATCTCACTTCTGTTTTATCTTTAACTGTCCCTCGTTCTGCTGTCAGTTACTACTACTGGTACTCTTTAGACTCACGTCAAAGGGTTGAAAGTCTAGGCCAGCCTCCAGTGGCAGTCAAAGTGATGACTTTGTATTAGTGGGCTTTATGCACAAGGCGTGTGCGCAAAGCTCATTGGGCTGAAAGTGGGGTGACAGAAGTCCCACATTTTCCCAGACAGTCCAATAGCTTTCAAGGGCTATCCTGGGGCCCCAACACTTTTTGTAAGTTAAAAGCATGTCCTGTTTTTTTAAGATGGTTAGGTGAGCCCTTACATGACAGTGTTTTATCGGCCCTATTTTTATAGCGAGGAGTTCTATGCTTGAAAGGGCCACCTGCTCTGCCACCTCATTCACGCAACACAGCAGGTGTTAGAGAAGGGTGAATCAGAGAATCCACTGCATCACAATCCCCCCACCCCATTACAGATGGTGATGCTGTAAATTGCAGAGTTTGTCCCAAACAGAGCAGCTCAGGCATTTGGTGGGGGTGGGAAGAGCTTGAGGCATCTCAGTTCACATGGTCAAGGGTACAGAAGATGTGAAAGCATAACTTGAAGCTTATCCAATCGTATTTCTTTCATTTGCTTTCTGTTACTCGTACTCTTGTTTTAAAATTATAAAAATAGGATTTCAGGTCCCAGAATGGGAAGAAAATTGAACTGAATGTGAGTTTTACATTTTTGAAATAAATGGAAGGAGGTGCACAACGTCTGAAACATGTTTTTCTTTTATCATAACTGTTCTTTCTAATAGATTTGTAAATGACGCCTGTGCAGTCCCATATCTCAGGTGTTGTCATCTTGATAGTTCGTCTATGGTAGGTGCCAAAGTTTTGTCTTAGTTCTAGGTTTAGTGCCTTCTCGTTTTTTTGTTCTAACAGTGTGATCACTCCAGCTAATAGGGCTTCAGATCACCCACCCTCCTGTGTTTTAGCTTGGACTGCTGCACCTTCCAGGTTACACACAATTCTTCAGCTGACGCACGAGGGGCTGCGGTGGGGATGGGACCTCAGTGCCCCTTACAAAAAGTATTCTGCAGTTCATTTGAAGGGTGAAATGCAAATATGAGAACTGTGATCCTGAGTGCATTGATGGCAGTTGGGGCCCAAGACATAGCTGAAAAGAAAATATTCAGCATCTATTTTGTATGCCTTTCCCCTGCCTTCAGGTAAACACATATACATTATTAGGCATTCACCTTAAATTAAAAAATAAATGGAAGTTAAAGTAATCAGTGGAAAATGGATTCTTTAATGTTATGAAAGCTCAACTGGTTAATGCTATCGCTGCCGAGGTCTGTGGGTTCGATGCAGGAAGGGACTTATGTGTAGTAAAATTACAAGTGAGGAATCTCCCCACTTGTGATGGAATCTCAGCACTGAGGACGGAAGCTCCGCACTTGGAGTGGAATCTCCACTCCGCAGTTCTCAGGGCGGAGATTCCACCATAAGTGCAGAGACTTCACACACTTAACTTTACTACACGTAAGTCCCTTTGTGAATCGGACCCTGTGTGTGGGTCTGTGTACCCAGAGAATCACACAACTGAATCTGGATTACTGAACTGGGGAATACTGACGTGTATAGTGTAGCGAGGTCCCAGCCTGCAACTGAAAGCACTGTTAATTTACAAATCATTAAAAAAAAAATATATTAGACACAGTATAAAATAAGCTGGCACAAAGTTAGCAAAAGATTTTAGCCAGGATTAAAAATTGGTTAGAACTTTCCAACACCTTTGTAAAACCTTGTTTGCGCAGAGGTCAAAATTCCGAGTTGGGTGGTATTTATCGCATCTGGTAATACAAGGTGCATTAAATACCTCATCCTCAGTTAAATTTTGGCAGGTCAAAAGTGTTTAATGTTTAACATACCATGCAAAGTTTGGTGCTGTTAAGAACTAAAATCTGCATGCTATTCCCCCAAAACTTGTAATATGTGCTATTATTGCATCCGGTAAATAACATCCCCAGGGTATTGTTGTTTATCTGGGGTGACATAAAGCACCAGGGTTCCACAAACTGGGAATCAGGACATTATTGTTTAAGATAAAACAAATGTGTTAAATATATATATTTTTGCTAATCTGCAATTAGACTGTACCTAGGGCAAACCTTTTTTTTCTATTAAATGACACATTCCAGAAATCAGCTGATAACACCATTACATTACATCTCAAAAACAATAAAGCTTTGTCACCATAAATCCTCATGTAACTCCCTTAAATAAAGCCAAATACTGGCTCACATGAAGCCTATAGATTTACTGAATAACCAATTATACACAATATCTTTTTTAGGTAGGGAGCTCCCTGGCAAGAAGGCTTGTTTCTTATTTCACTGTTTGCCTCTCCCTTGACTTCACAGAACAGGTAGAAGCGGGCGAGCTAACTAACAGAGAGCACAGAGCCAAGGGTCTGGTTTGGCTCTTAGAGCCCATGCATGAGCTGAGCCTTGAAATTATTTGGTATGTAAATAAAGTGGCAGATACCATGTATTTCTTTAACATGCAGAAGTATTTCACCTTGGCACATCATATTATATCACTGCATTGAAAGGCATTCATTAAAAGGGATAGTGTTTAAATATGCACTTTGAAATGCTCATGTTGCCAACACCTCTGCCATGGTGACAATGCTACTAGTGAACTAAGAGGTCAGTCAGTTGTCTAGTGTACCCTATATTTGACCTAGATTCTTATTTAACATGGGCCAGCGTTATAGTATTTTAAATCAAACGCAAGAGGTTTTGTACAACTCATCTCCTGAAATCAAGTATTTAAAAGTGATCTCATATGTGATCATGAAGAAAAAAGGAAACACTGTAAAATAAAATATTTGCCTAGGATCACACAGATTGGACAAAGAAACCAAGATTGAGTCTTTGTTTTCAGTTTGTGCAATTTAGCCATTTGACGGATGCCAGTTATCAGATCCCACCACATCTTCTAATACACAACAGAGCTATCTCACCACACTTTAACTGCAACAAAGGACATGCAAAAATCCATCGGAATGAAATACAATGAGACGGTGATAATGTATTTTGTTGTAATTTGTATCACACTTTCCAAACCCTTGAGAGAGACAGAAACGTTGCTTGTTTTATTTTGTTAATGCTTTGAACCCATTCATGACACCGGGCACTATTTAAACAGAAACTGAACAAAAAATAATATGTATTTTGTCTTGAGGTTTTATCTATGATTCTGGATAATGTATCAGCCCTCCAAAGCCGGATCACAGGTGTTACCTGCAAAGTGTATTATGGGTGCTGTAGACCCCATTGAATTGTGAAGTTCATATGGATTTTTCCTTCCAAAGAAGATGTTTTGGGGTTGATTGTTTGCACTCTCGGGCCTCTTAATTGCTAGAATTAATTCGTTTACATCTCCAAGGATAGCTCTCTTTATTTCTGTGCATTTTCTTAGCCCCATATTTTAAGTGGTTCAAACTGTATATATGCAGACACTCCATAGATGGCAGGTATTGGCTCATGCTTCTACGCCAAGCCTCACTGGTCTCTCCTACACCCATGGGTAAGCACTGCTACCTACTTGTTTATGATAGGACATAATATTAGCAGTTTCTGGCGTATCCACACACCAAACTACTTGAAGCACAAGCCAGACTGCACTCACATACTACTGTCTTTCAATTAAAATCTAATGCTTAAGCAACTTATCTCTCACGTATTTCCCTTCAAATCCATTCAGAGGCATAGCAATGAAAATTATGAGAATCATAACTCTGGTCCTGATGCAAGACATCAAAAAACTCCCCATACAGGTCCCACGATAAACATGCACTGTTCCATCTATGGTACTCAATGGAATAGTGTAGGAAGTTGGCTCTGTATATACTATTTCAAAGTAAGAAATAGTGTGCACAGAGTCCAAGGGTTCCCCTTAGAGGTAAGATAGTGGCAAAAGTAGATAATTCTAATGCTCTATTTTGCGGTAGTGTGGTCGAGCAGCAGGCTTATCAGAGGGTAGTGTTAAGCATTTGTTGTACACACACAGGCAATAAATGAGGAACACACACTCAAAGACTTACTCCAGGCCAATAGGTTTTCTATATTGAAAAATATATTTTCTTAGTTTATTTTAAGAACCACAGGTTCAAGACTTACAGTTAATACTTTAAATGTAAGGTACTTCACTTAGATACTTTAGGAACTTTGAATACAAGCAATATCACATACAGTCTTTGTAAAAATGGCAATAAGCTATTTTCAAAGTGGACACTGTGCAAAAATCAACAGTTCCTGGGGGAGGTAAGTAAAGGTTAGTTTTAAAGGTAAGTAAAACACTTACAAGTCCCAAGTTTGGGGCATAGGCAGCCCACCGTTGGGGCTTTAAGGCAACCCCAAAGTTACCACACCAGCAGCTCAGGGCCGGTCAGGTGCAGAGGTCAAAAAGGTGCCCAAAACACATAGGCTCCTATGGGGAACAGGGGTGCTCCAGTTCCAGTCTGCCAGCAGGTAAGTACATTCGTCCTCGGGGCAGACCAGGGGGGTTTTGTAGAGCACCAGGGGGGACACAAGAAGGCACAGAAAGTACACCCTCAGCGGCACAGGGGCGGCCGGGTGCAGTGTGCCAAAAGGTGTCGGGTTTTAGATTGAAACCAATGGAGGGACCCAGGGGTCACTCTAGCGTTGCAGGCAGGCACAGGGGGGGCTTCTCAGGCCAGCCACCACCTGGGCTAGGCAGTGGGGTGCCTGGGGGTCACTCTTGTACTGAAGTTCGAATCCTTCATGTTCTGGGGGCTGCGGATGCAGTGTTGGTTCCAGGTGTCGGGTCTCTTGTTACAGGCAGTCGCGGTCAGGTGGAGCCTCTGGATTCTCTCTGCAGGCGTCGCTGTGGGGACTCAGAGGAGTCGTCTCTGGTTACTCACGGGCTCGCAGTCGCTGGGGAGTCCTCCCTGAGGTGTTGGTTTTCTGCAGGTCGAGCTGGGGGCGTCAGGTGCCGAGTGTGAAGTTTCACGCTTCCGGCGGGAAACGTGAAGTCTTTAAAGTTGTTGAAAAGTTGCAAGTTTGTTGCAGATTGTTGAGCAGGGCTGCTGCTCCCAGGAGTTTCTTGGTCCTGGGGGTCAGGGCAGTCCTCTGAGGCTTCAGAGGTCGCTGGTCCCTGTCGGATGTGTCGCTGGAGCATGTTTTCGAAGTTGGAGACAGGCCGGTAGGGCTGGGGCCAAATCAGTTGTCGTCTTCCTCCTTCTCTGCAGGCTTGTAGGACAGCAGTCCTTCTTTCTTCAGGTTGCAGGAATCTGATTTCCTGGGATCTGGGGAGCCCCTAAATACTGAATTTATGGGTGTGTTTAGGTCTGGGAGGGCAGTAGCCAATGGCTACTGTCCTTGAGGGTGGCTACACCCTCTTTGTGCCTCCTCGCTGTGGGGAGGGGGGCACATCCCTAATCCTATTGGGGGAATCCTCCAAACTCAAGATGGAGGATTTCTCAAGGCAAGGGTCACCTCAGCTCAGGACGCCTTAGGGGCTGTCCTGACTGGTGGGTGACTCCTCCTTGTTTTTCTCATTATCTCCTCCACCCTTGCCGCCAAAAGTGGGGGCAGTGGCCGGAGGGGCGGGCATCTCCACTAGCTGGAATGCCTTGGGGCGCTGTAACAATAGGGGTGAGCCTAGTTCCTGTAGGGGGAGGTGAGAAGCACCTCCACCCAGTACAGGCTTTGTTCCTGGCCACAGAGTGACAAAGGCACTCTCCCCATGTGGCCAGCAACATGTCTGGTGTGTGGTGGCTGGTAGGAACTGGTCAGCCTACAGTAGAAGTCGGGTATGTTTTCAGGGGGCATCTCTAAGATGCCCTCTGGGTGTTTTTCACAATAAATTGCACACTGGCATCAGTGTGCATTTATTGTGCTGAGAAGTTTGATACCAAACTTCCCAGTTTTCAGTGTAGCCATTATGGTACTGTGGAGTTCGTGTTTGACAAACCCCCACACCATATACTCTTATGGCTACCCTGCACTTACAATGTCTAAGGTTTTGCTTAGACACTGTAGGGGCATAGTGCTCATGCACATATGCCCTCACCTGTGGGGTAGTGCACCCTGCCTTAGGGCTGTACGGCCTGCTAGAGGGGTGACTTACCTATTGTAGGAAGGTAGCCTGTTTCTAGCCTTGTTACCCCCACTTTTGGCCTGTTTGTGAGTATATGTCAGGGTGTTTTTACTGTCTCACTGGGATCCTGCTAGCCAGGGCCCAGTGCTCATAGTGAAAACCCTATGTTGTCAGTGTGTTTGATATGTGTCACTGGGATCCTGCTAGCCAGGACCCCAGTGCTTATACGTTTGTGGCCTATATGTGTTCCCTGTGTGGTGCCTAACTGTATCACTGAGGCTCTGCTAACCAGAACCTCAGTGTTTATGCTCTCTCTGCTTTTTAGAATTGTCACTGCAGGCTAGTGACTAATTTTACCAATTCTCATTTGCACACTGGAACACCCTTATAATTCCCTTGTTTATGGTACCTAGGTACCCCGGGTATTGGGGTTCCAGGAGATCCCTATGGGCTGCAGCATTTCTTTTGCCACCCATAGGGAGCTCAGACAATTCGTACACAGGACTGCCACTGCAGCCTGAGTGAAATAATTTCCACATTATTTCACAGCCATCTTTCACTGCACATAAGTAACTTATAAGTCACCTATATGTCTAACCCTCACTTGGTGAAGGTTAGGTGCCAAGTTACTTAGTGTGTGGGCACCCTGGCACTAATCAAGGTGCCCCCACATTGTTCAGGGCAAATTCCCCGGACTTTGTGAGTGCGGGGACACCATTACACACGTGCACTACACATAGGTCACTACCTATGTGTAGCGTCACAATGGTAACTCCGAACATGGCCATGTAACATGTCTAGGGTCATGGAATTGTCACCCCAATATCATTCTGGTATTGGGGGGACAATTCCATGCATCCCCGGGTTTCTAGCACAGAACCCGGGTACTGCCAAACTGCCTTTCCGGGGTTTCCACTGCAGCTGCTGCCAACCCCTTCAGACAGGATTCTGCCCCCCTGGGGTCTGGGCAGCCCTGTCCCAGGAAGGCAGAACAAAGGATTTCCTCTGAGAGAGGGTGTTACACCCTCTCCGTTTGGAAATAGGTGTGAAGGGTTGGGGAGGAGTAGCATCCCCCAGCCTCTGGAAATGCTTTGATGGGCACAGATGGTGCCCATCTCTGCATAAGCCAGTCTACACCAGTTCAGGGATCCCTCAGCCCTGCTCTGGCTTGAAACTGGATAAAGGAAAGGGGAGTGACCACTCCCCTGACCTGCACTTCCCAGGGGAGGTGCCCAGAGCTCCTCCAGTGTGTCCCAGACCTCTGTCATCTTGGATTCAGAGGCGTTGGGGCACAATGGACTGCTCTGAGTGGCCAGTGCCAGCAGGTGACGTCAGAGACCCCTCCTGATAGGTGCTTACCTCTTTCAGTAGCCACGCCTGCTTTCTCAGTAACCAAACCTCCTTTTCTGGCTATTTAGGGTCTCTCATCTGGGCTATTCCTCAGATAACGAATGCAAGAGCTCACCATAGTTCCTCTGCACTTCCCTCTTCGACTTCTGCCAAGGATCGACCGCTGACTGCTCCAGGACGCCTGCAAAACCGCAACAAAGTAGCAAGATGACTACCAGCAACATTGTAGCGCCTCATCCTGCCGGCTTTCTCGACTGTTTCCTGGTGGTGCATGCTCTGAGGGCTGTCTGCCTTCACCCTGCACTGGAAGGCAAGAAGAAATCTCCTGTGCGTCTACGGAACCTTCTCCTTGCCAATGCAGGCACCAAACTTCTGCAACACCGGTCCTCTGCGTGCCCTCTCATCCTGACGAGCGTGGTCCCTGGAACACAGGAGCTGGGTCCAAGTGTCTCTTACAGTCCAGTGGCCCTTCTGTCCAAATTTGGTGGAGGTAAGTCCTTGCTTCCCCACGCCCGAAAGCAAACCTGTGTACTGCGTGATTTGCAGCTGCTCCAGCTTCTGTGCACTTTTCCAGGACTTCCTTTGTGCACAGCCTAGCCTGGGTCCCCAGCACACTGTCCTGCATTGCCCAACTCGCTGAGTTGGACTCCGACGTCGTGGGACCCTCCTTTGTGACTCTGAGTCAACCGCTGTCCTCTGATCTTCTAAGTGCCTGTTCCGGTTCTTCTGCGGGTGCTGCCTGCTTCTTTGGGGGCTCTCTGAGTTGCTGAGCACCCCCTTTGTCTCCTCCTCCAAGGGGCGACATCCTGGTCCTTCCTAGGCCCCAGCAGCACCCAAAATCCTCAACCGCGACTCTTGCAGCTAGTAAGGCTTGTTTGCGGTATTTATGCATGGAAACACTTCCAGCACCCCGTGGGACATCTTCTTACCAAAGGGAAAGTTCCTGGCACCATCCATTGTTGCAGAATCTTTGGCTTCTTTCACCCAGAGGCAGCCCTTTTGCATCTTCATCTGGAGTTTGGTGGGCTCCTGCCCCCCCAGGACACTTGCGTGACTCTTGGACTTGATCCCCTTCTTTTACAGGTCCTCAGGTCCAGGAATCCGTTTTCAGTGCTTTGGTAGCAGTTGTGGTTCTTGCAGAATCCCCTATCACGACTATACTGTCTTTCTGGGGTAGTAGGGTAACTTTACTCCTACTTTTCAGGGTCTTGGGGTGGGGTATTTTAGACACCCTTACTGTTTTCTCACAGTCCCAGCGACCCACTACAATCTCCCAGAGGTCTGGGGTCCATTCATGATTCGCATTCCACTTTTGGAGTATATGGTTTGTGTTGCCCCTAGACCTATGTCTACCTATTGCATCCTATTGTGATTCTACATTGTTTGCACTACTTTTCTTACTGTTACTTACCTGTTTTGGGTTTGTGTACATATAATTGTGTATATTACTTACCTCCTAAGTGAGGGTATTCTCTGAGATACTTTTGGCATATTGTCACTAAAATAAAGTACCTTTATTTTTTGTAACTCTGAGTATTGTGTTTTCTTATGATATTGTGCTATATAAGTGGTATAGTAGGAGCTTTGCATGTCTCCTAGTTCAGCCTAAGCTGCTTTGCCATAGCTACCTCTAACAGCCTAAGCTGCTAGAAACACCTCTATTCTACTAATAAGGGATAACTGGACCTGGCACAAGGTGTAAGTACCACAAGGTACCCACTATAAGCCAGGCCACCCTCCTACACCTATGCCACAGGCAGTGTGAGGTTGACATGGCACTCTGAGGGGAGTGCCATGTCGACTTAGTCATTTTCTTCCCACCAGCACACACAAGCTGTGAGGCAGTGTGCATGTGTTGAGTGAGGGGTCCCTAGGGTGGCATAAGACATGCTGCAGCCCTTAGAGACCTTCCCTGGCATCAGGGCCCTTGGTACCAGGGGTACCAGTTACAAGGGACTTATCTGAGTGCCAGGGGTGTGCCAATTGTGGAGACAAAAGTACAGTTTAGGGAAAGAACACTTGTGTTGGGGCCTGGTTAGCAGGACATCCTAAGCCACTCTTCAGTACACACCTGGATCTGCAGACATTACAGAGGAAGGACTGCCTTGTATTCCACAGGACTACCCTGCTGCATGAGGCATGCCTCGTTCCCCAGAGAAATGACATGCTGGCTGAGGTAAAGATTTATTCTGTATTCTTCAATAATTAATGCAATAACAGCCAATACATGTTTCGTTCTGCAGCAGCGCGCATGCCTGGGGCCTTTTCAAGGCTTACATGTAATCTTTTCAGTGTCTAATACCCTTGATTATCCAAAGAGTCTGTCGGAAGGCCACGGTTATAAAACTGATGATCTTGTTTAGAAAGAAAATTTGGCCATATAAAGTTCCTGAAAGTATCTTGCAAAGCATGTGTTATAGTCTCTGCTGGTCCGTCAAGCGTGAAACTGGTCAGGTGTCTTGTGGTCTGGGACACTGTCAGATTTGTAATTCCACCAGTTCTCCCATATATTCTTATGTTTTGGGATAGCCCCTCATGCCTTATAAAAAAGTTCTTCAACTGTTGAACAAAAGTCTATCACCCTTGTCCATTCCATGATTGTGGGTGCCTCAACATCGCTCCAATGTCTTGCTAAGTCTCTTTTTGTCATCAGAAACCCCGGAGCTACGAATAGGCATGTGTGACAGGGAGTCCCACTCCTCCTGTAAACCCAATACCGCCATTCGAAGCTCCACAGGAACTGTCCAGCTAATCACTTTTCTCATTTCTGTGCATATAGTTTACTAGTATTTCTATATGGTTGGGCCTGACCATATCATGCCCTCTGAGCTGTGCATCTAGTGCAGTGAAAGAATCTTACCCACTTCATGCTCCAGATCTGCGTTGGTTAATAATAGTGTGTATGCAAGTATTTAAACTGTGTAATGTGCAGTCTATATGACACAATGAGGCACCACAGAGCCATCATTGACTCCCTCCAGTCATTGTCATCCAGCCCTCTTACCTCCAGTGTCTATTTATTGTGAAGCAGTGCAAGAGTGTCAGGGGCATTGAGGATCAAGGTTTCTAGAGTTGGGAGATGCCCTTCTTTTCTATCTTATTCATCACCATTTTATCTTTCAGGCAGTTACTGTCTGGGAGCTCGAACCAGCCTGTGCCCACATTCCACCAGAGCATGCCACAACTGTAGATATGGATAGAACTGTGAATTATGCAGGTAGAAGTTGGCCTTAAGTTCTGTAAAGGATTTTATATGGTTGTTGGTCAATATGTCCTCATGCCTGAGATACTGATCATGTCTCACTGCGCAAATCCAAGAAGGCGCTGTACATGCGGCAGACATCTATCCTGCCACAGTGGTGTTGCCACCATAAGGGTGCCATAGGCTCCGATAGACCTTTGCAACACATTCCAGCAGAGCAAGAGTAATCTGGACACCAAAGGGAGAGATTGTGGCATTGCTCTTCCACAGAGCAAAAGAAGTAGCCCATATTTCTTTATGCCAGGGAGTTTTAACCTTTGCAGGGGTTTTGGGTGCCCCCATGTTGCCAAATATTAATCAGGAGCATTTGTGCTGCCCAATAATATAACTGAACATCTGCCCATCCCGGACCAGCATCATACCGAGAGGGGTGGCATTTTGCAAATGAGACCATCAAGATCACCCTTGCCCATAGGAAATATCATCGATTGAATTATTCTAAAAAAGATAGGTGACATTATGTGCAGGTAGTTTTGAAGGACATAAAGCAGTTGGGGGAGGGTTATCATTTTAAGCAGGGCTCCCTGCCCCAGCAGTAATGGGGGAGGTTCTGCCATGATTGAAATTTGCTTTTCATCACCTCTCTCAGGATGGCAATGTTTAATTCTCAGCTTCTGTTTTCTGAGATGGTTATTTCCATACCCAGGTGTCAGAAGTGATCTGTGTTTGATGATACACCCCCGCAATAGGAAATAGATTGATTTTGACCAGCTTACCCTCAGTCTTGAGGTATCCCCATATATGTCAAGTATTTCCACCAGCTTAGGGTGTCTTGGTCTTGCATATAGAGAACCATATTATCTGCGAATAGTGATACTCTGTCTTTGTGGCCGTCACTCCAGCTGAAGCCCATAATATGAGCATCCCTGCAGATCCATTTGGCCAACTTTTCTATGACCAGTGCAAATAAAAATGGTGAGAGAGGGCATTCCTTCTTTGGTGGCCCTGTGCGGTTTGTTTTTTAAATATTTAAATAAATGGATGTAGATTGGTATGGGCGCAATGGTCGAGCCTGGTGTGAGGGGAGAGAGCAAGAAGCAAGTGTTCAGGTAACAGTGTTCAGCTGCGGGCCCTGCAAAAAGTTTTGTGTATTTAAAAAAAAAAAAAAACTGAACAAAAAATGAAGTGGGGGAGGGATCAACGGAAGACACATAGCTCCGAGGACTGTGCAAAACAAGTAATTAGCAGGTCAGTAACAGTGTGCAAATGCTGGGCCTTTGTCTTAAAAAGGTTTGTTTAAAAAAAGCGAATACAAATTTAAGGAGAAAGAGGTGGAGCGATGGGAGACCAACAGGGAAGAGAACAGGAAAATACCTGTAACTCTGTCGAGTGTTAGCATTAAAAAAGTAGCTCGCTCATGTCAGCAAACCTGACAAGTCATCCAGCCAGAACATGGTAAAAAATAATAGCGAGGAAAGCCGTCGAATTAGGAAGAGAAATGAGCTAGACAACAAAGCTGCCCAATGAAGAGCAATGGCCTGAGCCAAATATCTATTTATATTTTAATGTAAAATACAAACTAGATATTCAATATTACATGCCAGTATGCAAGACCTTAAGATGAACACCAGAAGATATTTTTGTTGCTTTCGTTCCAAAATCACGGGGCTGAGCGCGCCTTCATAAGACATTTTCAACTGCAGCAGAGAACTGAAAGTTCAAACTTACATTGTTTCAGAGGATGGCATATTAGTAGAAAAAAAACAGAGTAGCATTCCTATTACTACTGCAACGGCCTCAGGGATTTGAGCTAAGTATGTAGGGACTGAGTTAACTGAGTTGCAAACCTGCATTTTGTCAAGATCCCTTCTGCCAACCGCATGGGTTATGAATGATGTGCTTGGCAGAAAAGCATGGATACAGAGGCCCCCTTGCACGGGCGGTGCCAGGGGTACAACTCTTGTCCAATCACTGGGAAGGACACATCTTCTTTGTGACACATTTCTCAGATGGCTGGTATAAAAATTGATGCCTGCTGACAGGAAAGCCAAGATCAAGTGGGATACTTGAGCAAGCGCGAAACAGGCCAGCAGAGGAGGTCACTGCAGGAGCATGCAGTTGTGTGTGCAAATTAATGTTGGGCATGGGAAAATTCCTTCTTGCCCAGAGAGAAACTCATCTCGAGGACTGCAGCTGGACACAATGATCCGTAGCGAGCACAGCAACCAATGCCACACTAAAACTAAACAGTGGCACAGCAGTGATCCCTACAACCTTTCCTCCCTGCCCACCGTTCACCTTTTGATTGCCTTTTCAGGGCTTTTGCGTTTTTTTGTCTTTTCAGTGGAGAGTATTTCATGTTCAAGGAAAAAACACGATGGGGAAAAGGCAGATTGTTTAAATATTTAGGTGTGTGGAGGAATGTTTCTCTTGTTCACCCTCAAACATCATTGCAAATTGGAGCGCTGTTTCTTTGCTCTGGGTCCGCGGAACGGACTCTAAAGAGTAGGTA
The DNA here is from genome assembly GCF_031143425.1 of Pleurodeles waltl. Lineage (NCBI taxonomy): Eukaryota > Metazoa > Chordata > Amphibia > Caudata > Salamandridae > Pleurodeles > Pleurodeles waltl. The sequence goes on along the minus strand of NC_090437.1, from coordinate 346,331,057 downwards.
GGTTGTGTGCTCTGGCATTTGCCGCAAAAGAAAACGTTCACTCAAACAGAAAGAAAGGTCCTTGAAGACAACCTATGCACTCGTTTTTCATTGTTATACACAGTAAAAATAACCTCAACAAAACGGAGAATTACAAAAAAATCCACACTAAGTGATTTGTCACAGCTGAACATTCTTGAGAAATGCCTCCCGTGGGCTAACTAAAGTGATTATGTACAGTTCGGTGAATGTCCTGTCCACCCTATTTAGATCATAAACAGAGTATACACTGTAAGGTTGTATGTAAGAATATCGAATACTTAATGTTGTCCTACCAAACTATCACAGCAGAACTATCTACCACAAAAATATTGGCAAGGTAAGGGCGTAAATAGAGAAGTATAGATTTGCTATTCTTAACTCCATACTTGCATACCTTGATGATGTATCTTTAGGGTGACCAGAATTTTAAACCCAAAAACCGGAACATTTCACAAAAATAGGACTACATTTTACTTCAACTGAGCGTGCAGATTGACAGTGCTCATCAGCGTAGAAGAGGCACTAAGAACATAAATAAATGCAACTTTTAAAGTCAGTATTTTATCACTTACTTAATTTACTTTCTTATAACAGCTGCTAACTATCTCTGCTTTCGAAACATAACAGGGTAACTCTCACTGGTTTCATTCGACCCTCTCTAAAAACCAGGACATGAGCTACATTTCTTGAAATCTGCTGGTGAAAGGCAGGGGCTGTCCCAGCAAATCAGGAGACCTGGTCACCCTCTATATGTTGTCAAGGTACATTGATTTAGATAGGAAATATATGCTGACCTATACATACCTACATTGCTGATTTTCAGATCATCGATATTTGTCATACCATATTTTTGTAACACAATACTTGAAGCGTCACATTCTCCTATGGGGGTGTGGTCTACACCAGAGAAGCTGGGCGCATGATTGTGGAGCTCAGAGGCAGGAGAGCAAAGAACTCTGCACTAGTGTCCAGAAGGTCCATAGCAACACGGATTTGCTCAGCATGAAACCGTAACCTCAGCTAATCAAGATGATGTGATCATTGAAATGCTACAATCACCAAAGCAATACATATTCGCCAGCCTTTGACTATCTCTGGCAATTTGTACCTCACCTTGCAGTCTCCCAAAATGGCACCTGAAGCCGCATGAACAGCCAACATATCCCAAACCCAAATTATCCACTCTCACTGACTTTAATCAACACCTGCCTTGGCATACACCCCTGAAGCTCACTTTGCAGTTTTGGTTCAGAGTGAGATCCAACCAGGCAGGTGGATACAGGGAGGAAGCAATTTCAAACAAAGCTGAGATGATAACTAGCTTAAGCTGACAATAGCCAAACAGGCTAACCAAGAGGCACCATTAAGGCAAAATGCAAAGTACCACATTTACTGCAAACTTGATTGACTTATTGCCTTAGAGGCGATCTGAAACGGAAGCGGCTGCCTGACTTTAAAATGGTGGACAGGAAAGGCCCGACTGCGAACGGTGCGAGGTTGGCCTTCGGGAGACTCTGAGGCCGACCGATACATGCGGGCAACCCAGAGGATGATGGAAAAGGGGGCGACTCGACAGCAGGGGGCTGCGCCAGACCCAGAGAGAGCCGGCTGGTGGCCCGCCCCCTCCTGGCAGAGGCGGGTGCCCTACATCCGAGAAACAAGCAGAAAGTTTAAGAAGGCCCAAGGGCCGAACCGGCCGGGCCTCCAGGGTAGACCTCGATCATCTAGAGCCCACGGAACGAGCACGGCAAGGAGCGTCCCCCCTCGCCTCCACAGCGCACAAGACTGGGCGAGGAGCGACGGCGCAAACCAGACAGTGGGCAGAGGTGAGGCTATGAGTGTCCCCGCTCCCCCCAGTGCCTGAGTGAGATGAGGGCATGGGGATTTGCATGCTGGTCATCGGCCCTCCTTGACTTGCAGGTGTTTTCTGGAGGCAACTGGATAGAGAGGAACAAGTCTAGCTTGGTGGACATTGTCATATGTGGCAGAGCACCAGAGACTCATTGCACAATGGGCATACCCAACAAGAAAAAGAACACAACAGAAGCCCCGGACACAACAAGATTGTGCCGCCCCCTCCCCTACAAATGCAGAGGAAACAAAACCTCCCGATACCCCAGTGAAAGGGCCCTCGCCCTTTACAGGCCATTATGTCCTCCAGGGAAATCCTAGAACCTAAAATCAACGCACTTACTAACGATCTTGGCCTCTTGAGAGAGGATCAAAGATGCCTGACAGAAAGAGTTGCAAGAGCAGAACGAAACATGGAAGAGCTCATGCCAGCGGCGACCGGGGTAGGAGGCTGGGCGACTACCCTCGAGAAACATGTAGAGACATTAATGGCCCGCGCCGAGGATACTAAAAATAGGTCAGGAAGGAATAATATACGTATCGTAGGGCTACCCGAGAAAAAACCGAACACAAAGATTTAACAGAATACCTAAGAGAGCTGGATAAGAGAAGAAGTGGCACCTGAGGGTCTGTCGCGGTTTCGAAAGGGCGCATAAGTGCCGACGCACCCCCAACCCCTGGGGCCGCGCAGCGACCGGTGATAGCCTGACTACTACACTACAAGGACCGGGACCACATCCTGGCTCAGGCTTGAAAAGGAGGGGGAACTGAGAGTGGAGAACAGCACCATCCGCATTTTCCCTGACTTCTCTCGTGAAGTGCAAAAACAGAGAGCAACTTTCATGGACATCAAGAGACACTTGCAGTTAATGAACATTGTGTACACCATGCTTTTCCCCTCTACGCTAAGAGTCGCAGAGGGATGTGAGGCGAAGTTCTTCCGTACACCGCAGGAAGCGAGGGAGTGGATAGATGGGCGGGAAGGCCCCGCAGACTCAGGTGCACCCCAAGGACCCAGACCCAAGAGCAGACAAGAACGGCATAGAGGATTGCACTACGGGGTGGTGCCCACCACAGAAGAAGCCCAGGAGGAAAGACAGCGAGCTTCTGCTGCCGTAGCATCGTTAAGCGTACACAGGAGACAAGGGTAATGCGAGGATCGGACTCTGACCAAGAATCTGAGAGCTCAACGGCACTAAGCATGGAAATGCCGGTGGTGACACCGGGAACATCCGACAATATAATAATGCGACATGGTAAAGACTTGCTGAGCTCGAATGGGGCCCAGCTGCCGCACAGGATCCGAGACCTGCTGAGAAATGCGTAGCTGAGGCATCTGGAACAATGATGGGGAGACCACGGAGCTGCGGGCTCCACGCAGCTGGAGAGGTACTCTCACCCACCCTTTTTAGTACTGGTTTTACTTGGTAAACGTTTGGATGGGGGGCTGTTTCAACACCTGTCCTGGGGGAAGGGAGTCGAGGAAGTTAATGTTAACAGTTACTAAGGAGCCCACCTGCTGCCATGCCTGACCAATAGTTAAGGAAGCAAAAGATGTTAAGGCGCGCCTGCTCCATGGGGTGTGGACGCGTAGAGACACTTTAGAACTATTGACTCAACATGGGTGTTTTGAGGAATTACAAAGTGATCTCCTGGAATATAAGGGGTATGCATAACATGGCTAAGTGTTATAAGGTATACTCCTATCTACAGAGGAGAGGGGCACACATAGCAAAGTTGCAAGAAACACATTTGACAGCAGCAGAGGGAAAGGTGCTGCAGAGAAGACGGAAGGCCCGGGCATATTACACAATGTATTCAGCCTATGCGCAGGGTGCCCTAATTTGGATACAAGCGGGAGTACCGTTCCAAATGACTAGCACACTAATAGACCCAGATGGACACTTTGTGGTGGTCACAGGCCACCTGGGGGGACGAGATATAGCGCTTATAAATATTTACGCACCAAACATAGACCAAAACACGTTCCTGGACCTCCTCTCATGCACACTGGCCCCCCACCTTCTCCAGGTGGCACTAATGGGGGGGACTTTAACTACATGGCCAACTCAGAGTTAGATAGATCCTCCCACCGCTGAGGGACTCTCCAGTCAATGCACTAGCTAAAAAAATTCAGGAGTGGCAGACAGAATGGCACTTACTAGATTGCTGGAGACACCTTAACCTAAGCACCAGGGAATAGTCCTTCTACTCAGCAATCCACGATTTACATGTACGACTGGTTACCTTTTTATGCACACCTGTAGTACAGGCCCAGATTGGAGAGATGGAATACCTGGGAAGAACAATTTCGGACCACAACCCTGTCTTACTTTCTCCAACATGGGGAAAATGGCCACAAATATACCTACCTGGCGCTTAAAACCTGACTCCCTTGAAGATCCTGCATACCCGACTCAAATAAGGGACCACATTAAACATTACTTTGAAGACAATGAGGCAACCCCCCCCCCATATAATATGGGAAACGTTCAAGGTAGTGATCAGGGGTTGGTGCATTGCTACATCAATAGGGATTAAGAAGACACTGCTTAGAGAGATAGAGACGGCTGAAAATGAGTTGCGAATAAAAAAAAAAACGAAGTCCAGAATGCCCTGAACAGCAGGACGAAGGGAACAAGGCCAGGGGGAGAGTTGCAGCACATACAAAGAGGCTTAGATGCTTTGATTACAAAAACTACATGGTAAAGGCACATGCAGAGAGGGATAAAGCGGGAACACTTCTAGCATGGTTTGCAAACCCCACGAAACGAGGAACCCCCATATTAGAGATCAAGAACCCCTAGGAAATAGACTGTACCGACAGAATGAAATTAATCGCCACTTCTTTGAATACTATACAGTACTCTATACCAGCATACTGCACGGGGCAGGGAACAACATACAGGCATTCTTAAGATACCTACCGCACAGAGGCCTCAGCGAGGAGGAGAGTGATGAGCTGGGGAGTGAAATAGAGGACTTAGAAATCAGACATGCCATCAAAGGTCTGGCAAGGGGAAAAACCCCAGGCACAGATGGACTGCCAATAGAGTTTTACGGCATATATGTGCATGAACTGATCCCTAAACTAGTGCAATTATTTAACCAGGCACGCGAAAATGAACATCTCCCAAACTCTACTAAACAAGCCCTGATAATTCCGCTAATAAAACTGGGTAAACCGCCGGAACATATAGGCCCCTATCTATGCTGAACTCGGATTATAAGATCCTAAACCACATACTAGCGACCAGATTGCTCCCATACATGACCCGATTGAACCACAGAGACCAGGCAGGCTTCAACCCTACCAGGAATACTGCCCAGAACATCCGTTGAGTTATTAATATCCTAGATACTATTGCCCCACAGGTAGATATGGCAACTATACTGGCAGCAGACATAGAAAAAGCCTTTGACAGCTTAGAATGGGACTACTTATATGCAGTCCTTGCTTGCATGGGTCTAGGACAGGGCTTTCTCAAATGGATAAAACGTTTATATACAGAGCCGAAAGCAAGGGTTAGAACCGGGGTCATGATATCTGAGCAATACTCAGTAGAAAGGGGCGCTAGGCAGGGTTGCCTGCTCTCACCCTTATTATTTGCCTTGGCTATAGAACCCTTGGCTGCCCAGGCTAGAACCGCCAATTGGTATCACGGACTGACACAGGATGACCGGCTTCACAAAATAGCACTTTATGCAGATGACCTCCTTCTATTTTTACAAGACACTGACTCGGACATCAGAGGAGCTCGTGCTCTCCTAGCACTGTTCGGCCGCTTAACAGGCCTACATGTAAACTGGCAGAAATCGTACTTGTTCCCGCTGTGGGAGAACCGCGGGCCACCTGAGTGGCTAGAGAATGTGGCGTGGGAACCCTGTTGCATGTCGTATCTAGGATTTAGAATATATCACACAAGAGCGGATGTCCTGGAGAGTAATATCGGGGGAGCCATAAGGGCACTGAAAACCAACGTAGGCTTCTGGGGATCACTCCCGATTTCTGTGGCTGGACGAATAGGGCTTATTAAGATGGTAGTGCTACCAAGGCTCTTATATTATTTTGCAGCATTTCCGGTCTGGACCCCGGCCATGTTATTCCGGTAAATCGACTCTTCGCTTACAGCATTCATATAGGGGGAGGGGAGACGCAGAGTGGCTCTAACCTCTTTGAAGCGACCAAGAGCAGAGGGGGGCCTAACGGTTCCGGATTTTGAGGCCTACTACCTAGCGGCCCAGCTGCAGTGGCTTGCCCGGTGGAGGGCAGGACCGTAACAACAGATGGACACACAACGACCCTCCCTGTTTCGATACTGGCGGGCCTATTCCTCAACCTTACTCAATCGGAACGAGCACTAGCTCTGGAGATTTGGGTTCTCCGCCGGTGCTGGAGAAGATGCCTTTATAGGATGAATACGACTACACCCTACACACCTGAGATACCGATGACATAGCTGCAATGGCTACCTCAGGCGGATGACTGGAGGGGACTGCCGACTTGGGAGGAGGCGGGGGCCTTACAGATGGGAGACCTTTATAGCGAGAGTAACCTATTGCCGTTAGAGGATTTTCGACAGGCCCATGATCTGCCACGGGACCACTTCCTGCTGCATCGACCACTGACACGCACTATTAGTACTCACTGGTGCTTAAGAAATGGCGAGCCATGTCCCCACGGCCCCAGCACTTACCTAATGACCTCCGATGGCACACAAAAAGCCATTTCTGAGCTATATAGAGCGATTGGCTCAGGAGTGATGCGCCCCCTAGACGACCTACAACATAAATGGGAGACAGACCTGGGGACCCTCATACCAGAGGAAGCCTGGGACCAGATATTAGACAGAGCAACGAAGGTTTCTAGAAATGCCAGGCTCCAACTTATACACTACTACGTCATACATAGGGCATATCTTACCTCAAAAAGAGTCTAGGACCATCTACATATAATGGAGGTGAAATGCCCCATATGTGGTGAAGGGGCGGCGGAATTTATACATATGCTGTGGTCCTGCCCCCACTTGACCATATACTGGAAGGCAGTGACTACATATGTGGCAAAAATCATTGCGCGAGAAGCTGAGTGCTCACCAGCCCACTGCTTGTTGCACTGGTTCCCTCACACTCCCAAGTCCAGGGCAACTAGCAAACTCCAGGACTTAGCATAGATCTTGGCCAAACGGGAATTGAGAAAGAACTGGAAGAGTTTGACGGGTCCCAATATCCAAAGCTGGAAGAGGGAGTTAAGGCGAAAGACAGAATATGAAAGTTTGGTGCTGAAAAGGGAGCGTGCTCGAGGAGGGGGTTTCCTGGACCTGATGAATGCTTGAAAGCAGATTGTCACAGCATTGCAGTAAGAGGTAGAGCCTTCCCAGATAGAATAGACTGTATATACAACACCAACCACACCGTGTAGCGACACTCCCTTCAAAGTAGAACGTTAGCAGAGCAGAGGCCAGAACATATACAAGACCTATAAATAGGAGTAAACCGAGAGGCACCCTGATGCAATACCAGCTTAGGCACAGAGCAGGGCGCGGGTGGGTGGAGGGTGTACGGGGTGGGATAGAGCTGGAAGGAGCTGAATATTTTCTAACTCGTCTATTGACCAGAGTAATACACTCACCAATGTCTCCCTCAAGCATGTATACAATAAGTCTAGGATGTGCTAAGAGGAATGAGCAAAAAAGGATTGCAGGCTTCCTCGGTTATGATTCCCATGCTTTGCGATTGTGTAATAACAGCGAACGTAGTGACTAATCTAGCATGGAACAGAACTGTTCATGGACCTATATTGAATGTATACAACCATCGAGTACCCCAGTGGGGGAGTTGTTGAATTGAAAAACCAATAAAATCTGTTTAAAAAAAAATGGAACTCTGACTATCAAGTCCAGCTAAAAGAATCCACCTGTTACAGGACAAGCATCAAAAGCTACACTCCCCGGAGACATGAGAGACAATGTTTACAATTCAAACAATATGTCCAACAAAGAAAACAATGAACAAAAAGTGGGACAAAAAAAGATCCAAACAGGAACGTCCAATAACCAACTCTCCCATCAATGGAAAATCTGACTCACCCAACAACATGGAACGAATTCTACAACACCTAAACATACTATACGATCTAAAGAAGAGGACTATAGATAACAGACACTCTACAAACCGAGATGCTGGGCGTGAGAAGTGAAATGAGTTTCCTTTAAAATAGAGTAGAAGAGGCTGACTCTAGAATAAGCAAACCCAAAGATCTACATAATATACTTATGAAAACATCAGGGAACATATCCAAAATTTTTGACATCCTAGTAAGAGAAATAAATGATTAAGAATACAGGGATACAAGAGGAAACCTAAGAATTGTTGGCCTACAAGAGAACAGAAGGAAAATCGGAGATATAAGTTTGTAAAGTTTTCAGTAGAAATAGCGCCAAGTAGTGCTAGATGTCAATGGTCACAGCACATCGGGCCTAGGCACAATGTCAGGCTGACTGCGATGCAAGTGTTAATCGATACACCCAACAGATTCAACCCAGTCAAGGATTTTTCATTCTCATCTAGGACCCGATTTAAAAGTAGGTGGTCAGGCTGTTCTCCATCAGGACAACAGAGTACTTTACTCCATCACACTGGTGGAGTCCCAACAGCCAACTTTAGAAATGTCCATCGGGCCGACGGACATTTCTAGCATTAACGGAAATCATCATCAAGGTTTTCCTGACAGTGACAGTCAGTAAAAAATGGCTATATGTCTGTCCATCTAAACTCAGCCGGCTGACATTTAGCCAATTTTCTGTCAGCCCTTACCTCATTGGGTCGTCGGAGAAGTTTGGCCATGGTAGAGATTAAGTAGTCTGTTGTTGAAAAACTATGGTCCTCCCACTTTACAATTTGGAGGGTGAACCCTTAAGTTTGTGGGATGTGTACTATCCTTTCAACCCACATATAAATCAGGCTCTTTGACTTTTAAATCCCAATCAATCACAGGAGAACATTTCTAAAGCCCCCAGGACCTCAGCTGTGGCACTTAGAGGTTCACATGGTGTTGGGCAGAAGCCAACAAGAGGATCCAGCCAAGGTCCAGTTGTTTCTGGTCAGCTGTATACTTCCAGTAATATGCCTCCTTTAGTTTGTTGACACCTCTTAGCCCCACACAAGGTAAGCCAACTGACCTTTGGAGCCCACGTCTTTGTACTGCGCACAAGAGGGAGCAGGTCCAGTCCTTCAGGGTTAATATCAGGTCACAGACACCAGGTCCAGACCTCTTCTGATCTTCTATAAGTCCAGAAAGTGATTTATAGTGGGTGCCTAGAGATGCCACATTTGTATACGACACTAATTAGAGGAAGGAGGTGACTCTTGCCCCAACTAATCAATGGGGAGAAGGATCACAAGGGGAACTTTACACACTTTTCCAGTAATTTGTGTTTCTTTTGTGCAAACAAGACCACAATGCCAAAAGTCATTGGTCACACTAAACATGGGTTGTGTGTGTTTGTGAGATGTTTTTTATCTTGTTAATACTAGTGTCCTCCCACATTTTACACTAAAATCTTGAGGCTGTCACTGTACCAACAACAAACCCAGAGACAGATGTCTGGGAGGTGAAAAGCAGGGTCCTTCAACAACCAGACTGTGGATACACAAAAATGGTCCTGGCATCCTGTTCTCTCCCTTTCAAATGTGCCATAAGTATTACATGTGGCTCAACCAACCTGCCAAGCAATTAATTAATCAATTAGTACTTCTATAACGTGGCTAATCACCTGTGATGTCTCAAAGTGCTGTTTGCAGGTGTGCTGCTCAATTAAATAGCCAGGTCTTGAGGACCTTCCTGAACTGCTTCAATGATGGGGTCTGCCCGAGCTTGCAAGGTTGCCTGTTCCATGTCCGGGCTGCGAGGTAAGAGAATGATTTTCCTCCCGCTGCGCTTTTTGGGATCTTGGGAATGGCTGCGAGGGCAAGCTGGAAAGAACAGTTGTCTGTTGGGTACATAGAAGGTGAGGTGGTGTTTGAGGTAGGCAAGTCCTATGTTGTGTAGTGCCTTGTAGGTGTGTATCAGAAGTTTGTAGGTGATGCGCTTGTTGACTGAGAGCCAGTGTAGGTCTTTGAGGTGGGAGGAGATGTGACTTTGTCGAGAGATGTCCAGGATGAGCCTGGCTGCTGCATTCTGTATTCTTTATAGTCTTGATTGCAGTTTTTTGGTAATGCCGGCACAGAGTGCATTGCCATAGTCCAGTTTGCTACTGACGAGTGCGTGGGTGACTGGCCTAGTTGTCTCGGTGGGGATCCACTTGAAGATCTATTGCAGGAGTCGAAGGGTGTGGAAGCATGACAACGAAATGGCGTTGACTTGGTGGGTCACGGACAGAGAGGAGTCCAGGATGATGCCCAGATTGCGTGTGTGGTTGGTTGGAACGGGGGTGTTTCCCAGTGCGGTAAGCCACCAGGAGTCGTTCCAAGCAGAGGGGGTGGAGCCAATTACAAGGATCTCCATATTGTCCGAGTTGAGTTTGAGGCAGCTGACTTCCATCTAGGCTGTGACTGCTCTCATCCAGTTCTCTTGGCCTTTGCTGGGTCGTCAGACAGGGAGAGGATCAGACTGTGTTGTCTGATGATCTTGTCAAGCAGGGCCATGTAAATGTTGAAGAGTGTTGGGCTGAGTGAGGATCCGTGGGGGACTCTGCAGCATGTTTCTTTGAGTTCCGATGTGAACTGAGATAGTCTGACACTCTGTGTTCTTCCAGTGAGGAAGGATCTGATCCTTTCCAGTGCTTCACTGTGGATGCCAACGTTGTGGAGTCAGAGTGGGGAGTGGGGTGGGAGATGGTGTCAAATGCGGCAGAGAGGTTAAGGAGGATGAGTGCGGCCGTGGCTCTGTGGTCTAGTTTGGCGTGTATGTCGTCAGTGGCTGTTAGGAGTGCTGTTTTGGTGCTGTGGTTGCTCCTGAATCCAGGTTGGAATAGGTCTAGGATCTGGTGTGTCTCGAGGAATTCTGTGAGTTGCTGGTTGACGGCCTTTTCCATTAATTTGGCTGGGAAAGGGAGCAGAGAGATGGATCTGTAGTTCTTCAGCTCCCTTAGGCCGGTGGTGGGTTTCTTGAGTAGCTGGTTGATTTCGGCGTGCTTCCAGTCGGATGGGAAAGTGGCAGTCTTGAAGGATCAGTTGATAGTCCGGCAGAGCTATGATGGTATGGTGGCGTTGGCCAGGTTGAAGATGTGATGTGGACATGGATCTGAGGTTGCTCCCAAGTGGATGGAGTTGATGAGTTTTCGGGTTTCCTCTGTGGTGACGGGGCGTAGGAGTTCAAGATCTGGTGTGGCGCAGGGTCCGTGGTGGTATTTGTGGGTGGTGCAGGCGGGTTTTGGTTCTTGAAGCCTTTGTAAATGTCCTGTATTTTCCAGTGGAAGAAAGTGGTGGGGTCATTGCAGAGGTCTTGAGAGGGAGGGATGGCTGAGGTGTCTGTTCCGGGGTTCGTGACCTCTTTGACAATGGTGCAGAGCTCCTTGCTGTTGTGAGTGCTGGTGCTGAGGCGTTCTTGAATAGCAGCTTAATTGGCGGCTCTGATGTTCTGGATTTCACACCTTTGTATCAAAAGGGATGCCCACGGCACCCACCCATTAATGTATAAAAAGTGATGGATGTAATGTCTTTTTTAATTTCAGCCACTGGTAAAAAGGGCGAAATCTGGGCACATTTGAAATAGCTTTTATGGCCTTGGGAAAAATGTGTTGGTAAAATTAATTTTCTACATGTCCCGCTGTTAAATAGCATGCACCCTACATTCTAGGCTGGAAAGCTCACATAGGGGGCGACTTACTCTATTTGACTTGCCAAAAAGGGTTATTTTGCCAGGTCCCACTGCATGTGTCCGTCAGGATACAATGGTAGGCCTGAAGCCATGTTCTCCTTGCTAAAGTAGTGGATGGCACAGTAAGTTCTACAGTCCACAGATGACATTTAACTGCCAGCCTTTGGGGAAAAGATGAAAGGTGTGGTGATGCTGAAAGAAAGGGTAGAGTGTAGCCCTTCTGAACAATTTGTAGGATCTAACTTTCAGATGTTATGGCATTATGGCCTGCAACATTGCAAGAAGCTTGGGATCCTGTCTCCTACTGGGTGGCTGGGCATCTGGCAAGGGCACGCTGAAGGGGTTTGCCATGTGGGGCTTTATACCAAGCACCCATTGACCTTGGCAGCAGTGGGTATCAAGGCTGCGACAATGAATCTGCTGGGCACCATGTTGTGGTTGGATTGGCTGGCAGCATAGGGCACATCAGCCAAATTAATGAAAGAAGCAAGGAGGTGCAGTTGTTGAGGTGGAGCAGATAGACCGAGTGAGCGAGCCATGGCTCTTCTGTCTTTGAACCACTCAAGAACAAAGTCTGCCTTATCCCTTAACTGGTGGGTTCCATAGAACAACATATCTATGATGAATGACTGCCACAGCAAGAGTGGTGACAATTAGCAAAATTGGTGGCAAGCAGCCCATCCGATGGAATCTGTGGGATCCAAACCACAAGGGATTATGAATTTGGCTGACTGACCTGGGTGGCTTAGGCAAGGATAAGTGGGAGATCTTCTGGGACACCGGGGGGGCTTTAGCCACTGAGTCCCATAGGGTGTGGGAGTAGCATCCCAGTAAAACAGCTGCCATTCAGTGATCACAGAGCCAAACTGGTGGAGGAAAAGACTTGCTTGCCAAACATCTCTACTCCTTTAGATTCCCTATCAGGGGGAGTAGTTGGAAAAGTGGTGTAGTTAGACCTGCTTGCAGACACCTACAGAACCAAACATTGTGGGAAAGGTGTTGAGATAGGAACGCCTGGTCAGCTGTGGCAGGACAACCAAATGTTGCTAATTGCCCGTTAGTTGGGGTGGGAGCGAGCAAGGCGTGGCCCATACACCCAACAAGGTATCTGTTAGTGTCTCATTAAAAGGCGGAAGGGGTTCAGAAACTTTCCCCATGGCTGGAGGACTTCAGTCAACATATTAGTATTAACCTCCAAGGTGGAAGCTGGAGGTCAAAGACTTTGGCTGCCCTACACATTACCATGGCAAACGAGGATGATTCATTGGTGGCTGGGCCAAGGGGATAAGAGAAAACCTGATTCAGGTGAGATAACAAGACTGCTGAACTCCTGCGACTTGCTGCACCAATTGTTCTCAGTATAGGCTGTGCATTTATTACCCACATCAAAATCGTTGTCTCAGCCAGTTCCGAAAAAGAAGTGTAGCATGTGTGTTTTCCTGTGTGGATTTGGAACCTTGTATTACTATTCGGAGCGAATTAAGCTGATTTTACTTCATATGAGTGCGACACTGGATGTATTCCTAATATGGACATCTTAGTGTAACTGCGTATTGTGATGCCTTCTCCATTTGTATCCATTCATAATAATCAGATATTTGTTGGGCTACCCCTCCTGTGTTTTTAGTGAACAGTTTGTGCCCTGAAGAAGGTGCATGGTCTTTGGATTACTTTGCACTGAAACACGCATTGACACCTATGAAACATTTGTTCCTGGCTCCAAGAAGATGGAAATATAAAGAAATGCAATATATGTATATACTGTCTAAAGAGAAGTTAAGAATATGGTTGTATTTAATATAAGATTTCTATGTGTGTTGTAAAGGCATTTTACACATTGGTGCATTGTACATTAGCACGCTCTTCGCATACTGTGTATAAATTGAAATAACTGAGTTGTTTTTTTGTGTAAAAATTGTGTTTCGTGATGATGTAAGTTTTTAATAATAATATGAACTGAATGAGTGGTATGGATGTAGCTCCAGAGTGTGTGAAGGTTTTGTTTGTTTTTTTAGGGGGTATAGCAGCATTTTTGTATAATACTTGACTTCTGTATCATGTTAAAATTTAATTGATATGTGTGTTTGAATAACGATAAGAAAGATATGTTTTTGATTGTAAAAATGATTGTTACTTTATTGAACATATGACTTGTTTTTGAGCACTGTAGTAGGTGAGTTGTTTTCTTTGTGATTTTTTTGTCTTTCCCTGTCCCACTTCACATTGTGATATGTTGGGAACCCCTTTGTTTGTATTACAGTACTACATCTCCTCATATGACGTTGATGGATTCGGCACAGATATCGAAGTTCCAGCAAAAGGTGTAGACCGGGGCGCTGGAGGTGGGGCCAGAACTGGAGACAGAGACTTCATGATAGGCTCAAAGGTTTCAAATAGCACCGAGGATGAACCCACTGAACACGCTCTATGTGGAAAGCCTCTCAGCTCCTCGGTGCATGAAGGCATGCCAGAGGAAGCTGGCAAGGCTCAGAAGAGTCACAGAACTCTTCAATCTGTTTAGAAGTGGTGGACTGCAATAGAAACTCATGTTGTACCTGAACCAGTTCCGGGATCGGCTATGAAGTTGATGGACTCCAGGAGCGAGATCGAGAGGCATGATGCCACCCCGGCTTTCAAAGGTAAATGCAAGTGTGGCAGAGTCCCATTTCAATTTCTTAGGTTTCTTTTTATACTTCCTGAATGATTTAGATCTCGGCGGAAAACGACCAATGGAATTACTTTGTCAACTTCTGGAGCAAAAATGGGACCGAAACCAAACCTTTCATTTGGTGACTTGGACCGGTCTCATCTTGGGATGCTCCTATGCTTGCTGATGTAGCATTCCACCTCACAGTCTCAGATGGCCTTTGAATTCATTGATGCACAGTCACTGCAGGCCTTAGAGTTGTGACTCAATTCAAGAAACCACAGGCATACTTGAAGATCTGTCAAACGTGTTTGCAACCCTCCAAACAGTTCTTACAGCCTGTTGTTTATGGGGATGACATTCACTTGCTCACTGTGTATTTTGGACAGAAATGATTAAGTAAACATCCCTGAGAGATCAGAAGGAGCGCCGTATCCGCAGCTGGTGGCACGGAGAGAAAGGAACTGGCAGCATGTGGGCTTTGCTTCATCTCACCACCACATATAGCAAGGGGCAAACTTCAGCAATTCGGCCAAGTGACTTGTGAGTGACCGCATTTTATTCAGAAAGTACACTGGGCCAATGGGTGGTGTTTTTATTTTCTAATTTTTTTGCATTTTTTCACTCCAGCTGTTCGTCCATGTGATTTCTTCTTTCATGTTCTTCTTCTGCATCGGATAGTGTTAGCATGTCCCAAATCCAAACATGGGCAATCAATATTTTGAAAAGAAACCAAAAGCGGGGTAAATCTTATGAAGCAATCCCATTAAAATCAGGGTTAATAAATTACAATGGAAGATTTAATTTTTTTACATATTTTTACTTCAGATAGCCCTGATTTTCATAAGTTGTCTTTTTCTGTGGCTTGTTTGTGAATGGCTTTCATATGAAGCAGCACAGTCAATGTGGTAGTCCTTTTCTGTGTCTGTTAGTGTCAAAAGGTCAAAAATTCAAAACCGGGTCAACTACCTATAAACTATAACTACCTATAAAAGGAGACCCAAAAGCACTATTAAAAACCTACAATTAACATAATCTAGGCTTTATAGGGCATTTGGGCCTCTTTTTAAAGTCAGCGAACCTTGTTTTTAATTTCAGGCTTTGCAGAGACAGAAGAAGGAGTATCACATGGCCCAAGCTTCTGTAGAGGAACCCTCCCAACAGATAAGTTGCAGCAAGAGACAGGTCAAGAAACCAAGCGATACTGCTGAAGTAAAAAAATATGTACAAAAAGAAACACTCATTTTAAAGGTGTTTTGGCATTAATTCTGCAACAATCTTAACAAAAAATCACTAAAAGGCTGAATCACTTCAATTCTGTATTTCACCATTTCTTTCTCTCAGCATCTCCTCTTCTATTCTGTGTTTCCCAGTGTCCTGTTATAGTAGTTACATTATCTCACCGCTGGTGGCACAAATTAATTGTGTACTTTATAGTCCAGAGCAACAGCCTGCATTGCAAACTTAAGACGTCCTATCACTGGCTCCGTAACACTGCATTGAGAGTGGAGGTAGGCTTTACTTGGTTGAAATGTTTCTGGCTTCAGGTTTGTGCTACTTTTGCAGACCATCTTGGTGTGTGGTTCTTTTTTTTTTTTTTAACAATCCCAAATGGAGTAGGGTGGTTTGAGGGTTAAATCGTAAAGGACGATTTAGGATGTTGCTAAAGCATTTTTAAAGCCTATATTTCTGTGCAACAAATTATATTGTATATTAATGATAAATTAACATGTTTAAAGTTGACAGGAGTTTAATATGAGGTCTAAAAGTGTGTTTAGTGCCATGAATTATTTATGCCACACTTTGGCGAAAAAATTATTTTGGATAAAATGAATGCTGCTCTCTCTGTCATTCACTCCTGCATTCACCTCCATGCCATCAGGTCCTCTTGCACACCTTCTCTTCCCACAGGATCTGCAAGAGCAAAGACAGTTGATGTAATGTTTTCCCAACTTATGAATACAAGGCTTACTAGAGAATCTTTTAGTGTAGCAGATAGGTTGATACATAAAAGTTCTCTTGACTGTGGTACCATTGGACATATGAGTCCTATTCTTTGTGTGGAATGATAATGTTAAATGTTACATATTTTGTCTGAATATCTTCAGATGAAAGCGACACAGAAGATGCAGGATGCTTTCTTAGGAAAGGGATAGTGCTAACTAATAATGTTGTTGATGTGAAAGACACACATGGGAAAGACGGAGGAAGGGAAAAACGAAAAAGCGTCACAATGGGAGAAAGCAGAAAGCTGCTAGAGTGAGCTGAAGGGGCAGGGAGTGGCTTTAAATGGATTGAAGAGACCCGAGATGGCTTCAGGATTAAGCTGCCTCAGTATTCCGTGTTCACACATTTAATTGCAGCGTGTTTAAGAGGAGGGCTTTGGGCACCGGCACCTTTTTATTTAGAAATTAAGCCCTGGGTGAACCAGATGTTTAGGATTTTCTTGGAAACCTCTATTAGGGATGCTGTCCAACTATTATGATTTTGCTGCTCATTTGGGACTTAGAAGAATTTCTGATTTTGACTACTCTCTAATAAAACTACAATTTGAACCGTCATTGCATTTATTCTGTACCATTTGATTTTGAGATATCTGTCAAAATATACCCTTTTTAAACTTATCTCCTGGTCTAGAGCTCAGTTATTATGTGGTCGTAGTTGTTTTTTTTTTAGTACTCT
This sequence comes from Pleurodeles waltl, assembly GCF_031143425.1. NCBI lineage: Eukaryota > Metazoa > Chordata > Amphibia > Caudata > Salamandridae > Pleurodeles > Pleurodeles waltl. Next base: position 346,314,036 of record NC_090437.1, on the reverse strand, counting down.
GCTAAACTGATTTTGGGAGGGTGCCTTTTTATGCAATTGTTTTCCATAGGAGAACCATATGAGAAATGACTTAGTGTCCTAAAACATTGGTGTACGGTGTTGCTCCTACAATATTTTTGTCATTTTTTAACTTTTTTTGTAAGAGGCAAAATACCACTAAAATCTACTCATCTGTAAAGAAATCCATTTGTCCCACTTCCGTAATCAGATTGAGTGAGGTGGCATATCTTGTAGGGATTCTCTTCCTTCTCCTTTTAGCCACACACTCACCTTCATGCATTCATTCATCCACCCCTACAGCTCTCTACCCATACTGATGCACACATCGGCCAATACAACCCTCTACTTTCAGTTACCAACCCAGGCACAAATCTGTTGATCCTTCCCCTCAAGCATCCATGTACACTTCCACAACAGTCTACTCGCTTCTATGCATTCGATTTCCACCCTCAGCCATGTATATATCCACCCACAAACACCCAAGCATTCATCCATTCAAGCGCAGCTGCATGCATTTGGGTAACTATCTGTGTTAGCTGTTTGTTCATCCACATATATCACACATTACAAAAACTATCATTACACATGAAATAACATAGACCTATTGGTTTTGGCAATCATTTTGTTTCGTGTGATTCAACAGTATTTTATGAAATGACAGAAAATATTATCATGTGCAACAAACATATCTTTCAGTAAACCAAATGATCACCACCACAGAGAGAACAAGTTCTACAAGAAAAAATGGGAATTTCAGCACAGAATGGCATGTATTTATTATGTACCTCAAGCCATGGACATGTTTTCAATGCATTTGTAATAGTGTTTTTTTTATTAATAAACATGTATTATTAATAAACATGTTATTTATACCATACAGTGCATACGTCAAAAACTGTGCTTTTCATTTGATTTTTTTTAAATAGTGAATTTGTTTTGTCGAAAATAACGTTGTACCTTTTTGGAACTCGGGTGGTTTATGATTATGAGGACAGCGCAGTACAAACAACTAACACGCTCGATGGCGAATGAGAAGAGCACACTTTCATTAAACAGGTTCTAGCGTCAACGTATATATACATGTACTACATGTATGGTATAAAACAAAAAAGCATACGTCCAACTCAATTTAACAAAGAAAAGCATGTAAGACTTTGGGAAAAGGTCTAGAAAAAACATCATTTAAAAATTCCTCAGCTTTTTCAATGTAAACATTAGTGGCAGATGCACATAACCGTTCATCGGGTGTCTTCTTGCAATTTTACAAAAATGTTACAGTTTTAACTCACTGAAAACAACGGAAAAGTATGTCCAAAAGAGAGTGTGTTCCCTTCCACACTGCTCTTGCACCCCTAAACCCCCCACTTGCATCCCATCCTCAATACCCCTGGCTTGCCTGTCATAGCACTCAGGCAAACATGGTATTGTTCTTGGAAAGATTCCTAAATGTAAATACTGACATACCATCTTGTGATGCATAGCTTCTAAAGGAAAAATAGGAATACTGAGAAGTTTAATGAACCCAGACGGGGTGCGGGGAGTGACGCCAGTAGCGACGGTGGGAAAGGTGCCGAAAACATACATATTAATTATTTCCCTTGGCAAATGTAACTAAAACACGTGCACATATGAAACACAGACAGAACTCGTGACTGCAAAGTCAGACGATACTCAAATCAGTACAAACAAATGTTACGGCCTTCTCTCATTAAAAAAATACAAGTTTCCAGGCCAGTGATACAGGAACAGTCTTTGCATCCTGTGCGCTGAGCAATTCACCAAGAAATGAGAAATGTTAGGGTACAGTAGTGCCCCCCACATTGATGCTGCCCATGGTTTTGGCTGGACATATGATTATCCATGCAGAGCATTGTGGGATACCAGTCTGGTTTACCGCTGCGGACTACATTTGTAAACACTGTCGACAAAAAAAAAATATATAAAGGCGTGTGAAGGACAGAGGGTCGGTACCTGTCTGTTTCAACCGTGCAGAGAGCTAGTACCAAAGGAAGGATGATTTCGGGTGGGTTTGGGGGTTTAAACAAAAAATATATATATTTTCCAACTGTACCGCGATACGTATTTAGCAGCTGAGCAGTGCTTGCCTGTCAGTACTATCCTTAAGTGCTACCGCCTTTGTCTGGTCTTTGTCACACTGCTCCACCTACAACAGCGCCATCTAGAGGGGACTAGAAAAGTGCACGGCGCTCCACACAAACACAGTCCGGCGCACACTGGGCAGCGCCTAAGAAGAATTTGCTTATGCTTGACTCCATTCCAGGTTAAAATTAACGAGAGAGGAAAATAATTAATTGCATGTCAGAAAACATACATCAATCCTTCCTCTGCCCACGATTTTTTGCCTTCTCTGTCACCTCGCACGTGTTCCACAGAAGTCTACACTTAGAATCGTATCAGTGTTGCAGAAGAGCATCCCTTAGAAAAGATGGCCACCTACGATACCTAGCAGTGTCAGAAGGCTAGACAAGATGCCCTGATTACCAGGGGATCTACAAGCACACTCATCCAAGGAGTGATGTCCTCTGAACCGCTCGTTTTCAAAGGACATCACTGTTGAGATTTGACGAATTCTCTTATTTTGCGTGCAGTGGAACAGTCATGGTGCACAACTCATGACAAGAACACCATGATGGGGGTAGTTGACGGAGGCACTGGAAGGGGCTTTGCCCAAAGGCAAAACGAGTGCTTTAAAAAAACTGGAAAACAACAGTTGGTCATCTTCTTAACCCTCTGGTGGTAGACAATGCAGTTTGGCAAATTAACTTAAGACTTGTGTCTGAACATTCTGTGCAAAGTTGGCAGCTTTCGTGGTGATAAAAAATGAATACTTTTATATTTTCCTTTTTTTCTTTTTGAAGGGCGGGACAAAGGAGATCCAGGTATTTCAGTGGCATCTACTGTAGTTGCATGGTTAGGGTCTAAGAACTTTTGTAAGATACACAGAGCAATACACATCCCTTTCTCAAGTTTGGGAGGGGGGAAAGTGCATGATTGGATGAATGTGATAGTACCAAACCAAAAAAAAGCTTCATTTGAGGCGCTGTATGCATGCCCACACCTCTGTTTTACTACATCTAGCAGGTAGTTAAAAAAAACTGTTTTTTTTCTTTGCAAATGTGCATCAAAGCTAACATAAATGAACAAAGCGAGCCGGCAAACTAGCCCTCTCGCATACCAAACAGCTGGATGTGACTGTAAAGCAAAACAAGAGAAAAAAGACTACTATTGATACAGCTCTTTTACACTGTGGGCCATGGGCCGTCATATTTACATGTGATTCTGCCACGCTTCACTCAGGTGTCCCTCAACGTACACAGAGACAACGGAAGGAGGTGGGAGGATTTCGAACCTCCTTTCTTCTTTTTCTTGTTTGCGCGCAAAAGTTCTGGGTAGATCACACTGTCTCTTCCCAGAGGATCCAACAAAGTTTTTTTCATACCAAAGCAAATTGGGAAGAGGAGCAAGGAATAAGTGTTCATGTTGATCCGTCTCTAGTTCACAAGGGCAATTCACCCTTAGGGTAAAATAATAATAACAATAATACAAAAGCACCTGGTGAGTTTTGTCCTTTTTGTAAAAAAAAAAAAAAAAAAAAAAAAAAAAAAAAAAGAAGAAATATACATTTGTTCATACACACATATATATAGATATGTATATTTATATATATGGCAGTTCATTAGCCAACTTTAAGTCCATTGTGGCCTTATTCTACAGAAGTGAATGGAATGTTTTTATGGAGGTTAGGGTTCTGGCTGTGCCGATTCCGGCTGCGTACAGAAGAAAACATCATGTTGCACCCAAGGACTTTGCATTTGTGCATTTCTCGAAGGTGGACAGTTTTGTAATGCACCCGTAGCGTGCCCTTGTTGCTGTAGAGTTTATGGCACATGTTACACATTATACCACCGTTGGCAACTGACAGGCTGTTGAACATGTGGGAATCGGGGGGTTCTGAACCTCCGTCGATGGCTGTGGCATCGGCTTTGTTAGAGTACTCTGCCCCATCACTAGCCTCGTCAGTGTCATCCAGGAGGATGCCCTCATCACTCCCCGCATCCGATTCTCTAGATGAGTGGATGCTGCTACTTGACTGAATGCTGGATGTGGTGCTCAAGTCAAGGACCACATAATCTTCAGCCATGCCCCTGCTAAAGCCATTGATGTGGGAATCTTCAGTGCCTGCTGGGGAGGAGGTCTCCTCTCGGAAGTCAAAGCCCATGTGGTGCTGCCCTCCATAGATCTTCATCAAGAATTCATCACGCAAGGAAGGCTGTGATGTGTCGATCCCCATGTCATCCAGTTCTTTGGTCAGCAGCTTGCGGTGTAGGTTTATGTTGGCACTGTGTCTATAGTATTGAAGAGAGGGAAAAAGAGAGGAGAAAAAAATAACAGTTTAATGATCAAATAATTACACAACGCAAACTTTCATATACAAATTATCATTTACAAATTATCTGCAAGTTCTCACTTTTAAGAGTACAGATTTAGCAATGCTATAGTATGCAAATACATATACTTAAATGAACACTTTTCCTGGACCTAATTAATTACACAGGACGAGCATAAATAACTTCCTTAAATCTATTGTTTTGAATGTTGGATCAATCTATCAGTTTTTACTAAGAGGCGGAATTTGGAACCTAAACACTAAGAACGGGACAAAGACAGAAAGTCATAGAAATAAAAATGAAAAGATAAAATTGGAATCACCTATCTTTTGAGTTTGACTGTTTACTTATTGATTAAATGTGAACATCCTATGTATTTTTTTTGTTTACCTTTAATGGACATGCAAAAGTCAGCCCTATCACTAGCAGAGATGTCAGATTAATTCTTTAAAAAGTTTGCCATGGGAGAGGACTTGTCACAAATTCTTAAAATTCACCACTGTTTATAACGCAAAGTCCATCTCTTAGGTTGGAAAATGAGAATGGGAGAGTTACCTAAAAGGGCAGGGGAAAGAAGCATGGGCTCACATTTCAGTTCAGTTATTTGAAGGTATGTGACATTCCTTCAATGCTTCTGTTGCAGCTCTCCCACTCCCTTTGTGCATCCTTGCTTCTTCCCTCTCTGCTTCATCTGCCTCTCCAACTTGCTTTCTTGTAGCAATCGTAGAGTTCTGAATGTGCATGTTCATCCCTAAAATGTGTCTTGCTTCAGTCTCTATGCTCTTCTGAAGCATCTCTGACCAGAGAGCTAGTAGTGTAAACCGCAGGGTGACACTAGAGAGACAGGTGTAATTTCTTGTGCAAAAGCAGCACTCTGTGGACATTTTCAGGATCGGCATTCCTTGAAAGGGAGCACAGAGGGTCAAAACATCAAAATCTAGAAAAATCAGTCCATTTTCCTTGTTTGCGACAGGCACGCCTTTAAAAATGTGCGCCCTGCGCAAACAAGGAATATGCACAGTATTAGGATGAATGAGTTACCCACATTGCATCCGCAAACTCACTGCCATGGGGACAGCGCATTCATGTGAAAATTTGAGCTGCTTTGAAGCCGCTCTGTGTTTCACAGTGCAGGCGGGAACCCGTCTGCACTTTTACAGGGGATTAGACATCCCCTTGCAGGCTGGTGCAGTGAGTGACTGCACCCACCTGCAACGGGGTGTCTAGGTGTCCATAGGACCCCCCCCTTTACCTCCTACAGAGGGTTGCCTTCAGGGGGTGCACTGACAGCTTATCCTCTGCACCCATGTGTATGATATGGAGCGGGTGCAGAGGCAAAGGGATTCCCTCATTGGCATGCAAATGAGGGAATGCCCTCTGATGATAGCGCTGGCTCTTTGTGTGCACCAGCGCTATTGGTATTACAGAAGGGGATGCACAATTGTCTGCGGCCCCCTCTGTAATACCAAAGTGCCCCGGGGCGTGCAAAGTAGGCGCAAATACCCGTTGTGCTCCAGCAGCTCTTCGGTAATATGGTGGTATGGTAAGTGCACCATCAGGGAGTCCGTTAACACTCCTGTGTTCTCAGTATGCGATGCTGGCAGTGTTTAATCTGAGCGGGTGGTTGCCGGTGGGGGGGCACCAGCACATGATTTTGGGGGTCGGCACATATTTTTCTGGGTCAGGCATTGACTGCAAGCAAAATACACATATGGGAAAGCTGGAGGAAGAGAAAGATGGAAAAGTGTCACAAAGGGAGAAAGCAGAAAGCTGCGACAGTGAGTTGAAGGGGCAGGGGAGTGGCTGTAAATGGATTAAAGAGGCCCGAGATGGCTTTAGTATTATGTTGCCTCAGTGTTCTGTGCTAGCACATTGACTTACAGAAGCCGTGTGTTTCAGAGGAGAGCTTTGGGAACTGGCACGTTTTCATTTACAAATTAAGCACAGGGAGCTGGCTTATTTTTTATGTGAACGTCCTTTAATCAGCTGTGCATGGAGAGAGCACCAAACTTAACTCATTCTTTCTTTTAATTAGCTATACCCCCTACTTACATGGTCATGCTGCTACGTGGCTCTTTTTAAAGTCATTTTACAAGGCCACCAAGGTAAACAGACAGTGTCCAAAAGGGTATTCAAGAAGTATTTTGTAACTCAGTGAGCAGAGTGCCAATAGGGTCAGTTAGTTATGAGGTTATGAATCCCCAGATTTAGGGTGAATAAGGATGCTTGACGGGTGATAGGTAATTTAAATGTTACTATGCTAAGCCGGATGGGAACAGAAAATACATTTCCTTTGATTAGGCCTCTTTTCAAACATGCCCGTAAAGATGCTGCTGATTATGTACTCATGGTGCTGTATTTTGAGACATGGAAGGTGGCATCCTGCGTGTTAGTGCTTTGACAAGTGATCATTCGCTCCATTTGTTTCAGCGCTAGAAAACGTGAGTTGACATGCAGGCTCTATATTCTAGGCGGTGGCCCATTGATGCAAAGCCATCAATGTTGTGGGGGTACACACATGATTTTATTTCGTAGGGCGACTACATATGTTGGACAGCATTGTATGGTGATCTCTTGAGGGGACTTGCTCTTTTAATAAACAAATCCATCAAACTGAACCCGCTGGAGCCCACGGTCTTCCTCTCTGTGTGGGGCGCAGCAATGACTGTTAATGCTGGGAATCTTCACCCTGTGGGCTGTGCAGTGGCATGTAGATAGGTTGTGCTTCCTTGCTCTTGTTTATCCACAGTGCAGTTTTTTACCACGCTTCTGGTCGTGATGCTCTGTGGGCACGGTCTTCCTTCAAGGGATGACTGCAGCTAATGTTGTCTGGTGGTTTTCAGGGAGCTCCCAACACATAACACAATGCCCTGTTAAGCAATGTGCAGAATCTGTAGACAAAGTCGTACAGTGTGCTCGCAGTCTGACTGCCACCCTCCAGGAAGTGAAATCTCCTTCTCTTTTATGTCTTACAACTACCACCCAGTGACCTCTCGCAGGGGTCAATGGCACTTACAGGAAAATATTACAGCTCTCAAGTCTGCCGTTCCGCGCCTCACCTAATGTTTGAAACCATTGTGCCGCCTTTATCATATTGCTTTCAACACATCCCATACTTAAACATCACAAAAGATGTCTCCAGTCAGATTTCATTTTCTCATGGTTATGCGAGTTCCTCTCATTCGAAATCGTAACATATGTTTAGCCCGCCGGCCATTTTAATCAGTTCACTGCATTTCTCCGAGTTTTCACGAGTGCGTTGATCTTTTCTTTACCGTGGTAAACAAAAAAGGCCACAATACATCCACACGTTTTGATTTAAACCGTGGAATCGAGTAATAGATTAATGAGGCATCAGGTTGAGTCAAGACTTTGCCGCCTTGATTGTCTGCAACCGGCAATCTATAGCATCTGAGCAAAATGTGGGCGCTGGCACTTACTGTTTTAAAAATTAGGCACTGACTGAGCCTGCATTTGCTCCTTCTGTGGTGCATCTGATATTTGCACGTGCGAAAGTGTAAAGCCTCGCCACACATTCTCTTGAACAAATGTGGGCAACCAAATATGAATATTTTGTAAAAGGCTTGCGCCACGAAGAACAGAAGACTACATTACATTGAAAGCAGCGATTCAGAAACGCTGTTGAATCAGAGGAACCAAGTTGTCATTGTAATTGTTCGGGACTTTGCTTGATTTCAAGAAAAAATACACATTCTCTTAAGGCCTTGCTCGGATGAAAGGAAGCGGCTGTGGCGCAGAGCTCAGCCGGGCCGACCTGCCTGTTGTTTCTCACACATCTGCAGCTAGCGCTTCCGAGGCCAACCACTGAGAAACAGCAGCCAGGAGCAAAAGGGAGACGAAGAGGAGGCAGGCAAGGAACTTTGAGTCTCACCGAATGGGCCGATTCGAATAAATTAACACCCGCGCAGAGGACGCAGATCCCCCAGATGGACACATGCCTTGCTGAAGACGGCTCGAGAAAAACACCCTTTCTGCGGATGCCGGGATCGGAAGAGACGTCTCCTATAGTCTGTTCTCACTCACAGCGGTAGAAATCTGTAATCTAATTAGACGCTGAACCCGTCTTCCATTCCTGTCAGCCGAAAGATGCGCAGAAATGTGCGGACAAGCTCTGGCACTCTGCTAAGCACTGTCCCCTTTCCGCTGTCAGCAGTCCCGCCGGCCCTCATGATGTAATTACAGTGACTTTTATTCAATTAAGGGCCATTCCTGCCTTTAGAAAAAGCTGCTTTCTCAATTGATTCGAGTGTAATACAATAATAAGGATGAACTCATGGTACTGCATTAGCTCGGTTGTTCATAACTTCGCTGCGCGAGTTCATTCATGCAAGTCGATTTCCATTATGCCACCTCGGCTAAAAAATAATTGATTCCGGACACTTCTTAAACTCGTGTTCCCCTTTTCTAATAACCTTCTGCTGCAAAGTGAGGAGGAGTCACCTCAGGTGCACCTTTCAAACAAAAAAGTGAGATCTGTGAAATCTAGCGGAGCCTTGGGGTTTTAAAAAGTGTCCCAAATATTTGTTTGGTGGCAATAAACATTGGGTGACCAGATTTCCAGCAAAAAAAAACGGGACAGGCACAGACATAAACATAGAAATGGGCCTAAATGTCACCTGGCATCATATATATATATATATATATATATATATATATATATATATATATATATATATATATATATATATATATATATATTCCTTTGAGATATATATATATGTATATATATATATCCCCTCCCCTTTCTATGTAGAGCTCTTGGGACAGGCTGGTTGTCCGGCCTTGACATAGGCTGGTACTGATTTACACCTCTTTAAATCCTTGAATGAGGCGGGGCACCACAGCAGGGGAGTTTCAACCAGTGAACTTCTGTCCCCAGTTTGAGAAGGCTGGTTAAAATGTGAGCCTGCACAAAACCGTGATTAATGTGCAGGTTCACACGACCCTCGCTTAAAAACAGGGACATTTTTTGGTTTTTGAAGAAAGTGTCAGGACACTCCTTCAAAATCCAGAATGTCTGGCCACCCTAAATAAACATGCTGTTGAAGGTATGAGTACGGTGGTTGAAAAGAACCAAGAAGTGAAACGGCTTCCTTCAAGAGTAAAGGGCATAGGCCCGCACCTAATGGGGGCTAGAGGGGCCGGAGCAGAAACCATGCTAAGGCCCGGGAGAAGGCACGCCGGGGGGGGGGGGGGGGGGGGGGGAGGGGGAGTCACGCAAAAGAAAAAGGGTGCCAGGCAGAAGGACAGTAGGGGTCAAGAGCGCCAAGTGGACAAAAGGGCGAAAAAGAAAGGGCCAATGGGAAGCCTTGCTTTGGTTTGAATGTAGCATCTTCACACCAGCAGGAGCAAGGGGGTTTTAAAAAAAGGGGCTGTCGTGGCTGGGACCCATTCTTACAGCAGGGCGGAATGGGGTATGCAAATTGAAAAGTTCAGGTGAAATTTGTACTAGCGAGTTAAGCTGATGAGCAAGTCAATATACAGCATGCCCAGCATCGCAGAGCTAACCCTTCCTCGAATAGAAACGCATATTTTGACGTGGGCTTGAGATTAGAGAGGTTCAGGCACAGGAAGGTGAAAAGTGATTTGCCCAGAGTGGTGAAGCTAGGACTGGAACGCAGGTCTCCTGGTGTCACCGTTAATAGCTAAAGAAAAAACACATTTCTTTCCAGAGAGACTGGGGTGCACGAGGTTTAATACATCCAATATTGCATGTCATCAAGTTCTCTATTTAAGGCCTGAGTTATTTACAGTATTTTTCGAAGATGTGTCTTTGCCACGCACCAGACAGCCTTTTATTCACTGCATACAGGCAACTTGACAACTGTAAAACACAGAGGTGGCTGCCACGTATTTCAAAAGGGGCTGGGGTTGGGGAGGTGACCTGGGGGGGGTCACTGGGACGAAGAAGGGAAAACAATAAAATACAAATAATAAAAAAAAACAAACAACAAAGAAAAACGTACGTATCGGCCGTTGGCCGCCTCACTCCTCTTCTTCTCTCCAGATCATGTTGGTGTCCCAGCACTCGATGGGACACCAGCCCAGGTTCCCCGTGCAATCCTGGTGCTGCTCTCAAGCTATATCTAGCATGAGAGCAGCACTAGGATTGGTCTGAGCAGCTTGTGCTGCCGCTCAGACACTGCATGGGAGTCTGTGCAGTTTCTCCAACCTGGCTGTGCAACACAGCTAGTTTGGAGAAACCTAAGTGACATTTCTGTTTGGCTGGCTGAAGATGGCTGGCCAAACAGACGTGTGTCCTTAGTGCACTCATCTCCTCCTCCCACCCCCCCCCCCCCATGGGCAAGCCCAGCTCCTCCCTTCACAGGCTGGCTGAACCAGCAGCTGAAAAATAAAACAATAGTGAACTATTGTTTTATTTTTCAGTTGCTGGCTTTTAGCCAGCGGGGGACGCTCCTTTGCCATTGCGAAGGAGCCACCCCTGGTAAAACAATGTTTCAAATAACAATTATAAAAGTGATAATTTTCCAGTCTAAAACAGACGGCTACCACAAAATGGGATAATACAGGTCATTATAAAAACAGTCATTTTTTTTTTTTTTAGTTCTCTATGTATTGAGAACGATTTAAAGACACATTTAACTATTTTCTAAGAATTAAAACTAGTCTTAATTTCGTGGATTTGGGCCAGAGTGCCACATTGCTGGGCATACACCAGCGGGAGATGCATGGCCTAGCATTGGGTAGAGTGATTTCATAGTATAGCTTTTCCTTTCTTCTATATATTTAGTAACTCTGCATACAGACAGGGATGTTGGCTTCAATGAGTAGAGTAAAACAAGGAAATCCTAAAGTGTTCCTCCAATGTATGTCAAGAAAGGCCAATAAGGAGAGTGTTGATATTATGACACCCTTTTGGTCCCAGTGCTCGCTTAATAGCATCACGCTGCACTGCATTCAGTTATGTTGCACTATCCATTGGGAGCTCTCTGAGTGGGAAGATACCTTGGCACAACCTGTAGAGCACCAGTGCCTACCTCTAACGTCCTGGGTTCCAAACTCTCTACCTTCTGGTAGGCTGTATAGGGGGTGTAGCTATCAATGGTGCAGCTGGTGCAGTTGCATCGGGGCCCAGTTGAGTGAGGAAGCTTTCGTTAATAGCAGATTAGTTAACAGGCCTTCAATTTTGAGAGATTCAGCAGGGGCCTTACACTGGGTTTGCTCTTTCCTGCAGGAGTTTTGGTCTGAGGTGTGGGAGGAACAGAGCAGAATGGCCTCTTGAAAAACTGTGAGACCTGGCAGAGCTTGGAAAATAGACAGATAAAACAGAACAAGATATCATGGCAAAAGAAAAGGGTCAGAATTAAAAAGGAAGAGAGCAGAAGCGGGAATGGAGAAAAATGACGAAGTGGAGGGGGAATAAAGTGTGAAATGTGGTAGGGAAAGGAAAAAGTGAGACGGGGAAGTCGATAAGTATGATAATAAGCATTTACAATGAAATCGGTCTCACATTTGCTCCAGTTAGTGCTATTTTCTCCAGTTAGTGCTATTGGACTTTTCTTGCCACATAAATTGAAAATGAAAAGTAAAACATTAGTTGACAAAAGCGAGCCAATTCAAAGCGCCATGGCCGACATGAGCGTGAAGAAGAGACACAAAAGGAAAAAGAAGTTCGCTCAGTCAAACATATTGGCAATCATGTAATTAGCCATGTAACAGGGTCAGTCTGAAAGTCAGGGGGGACAAATGTAAAACATAAACAATGGATTTTTGAAAGGCAAGCCCACAAACGAGTGAAAGTGATGGATGTGAGGTGTGCATGGTTAAAAGCCCACAATACTAACAGCAGGTCAAAGAGTTTGCGCGCTCAACCTTAAGAAGGAAAGAGAATTAAGAAAAAGAAGAAAGAGGAGCATGGGACAAAATTATGATGTGGATAACAGCAGGAGGAAGTTGTGAGAGAGAGATAAAAGCAACGTCAAGATGTAGAGGATGAAAGAGAAAGGATGCATGACATAACCAAGAAGGAGATCAAAGGGATGCTGAGGAGAGAGAATGTTAGGAAGTTGAAAGGAGGGGTGTGACAGGGAAGTAGGGGAGAGAGGAATGGGAGAAGAAATGGAGTGGTAAATAGGGGAGAGAAGAAAACATGTAAGCACAGTTACTTGGGCCTATGTCGGATGCCTACAACACTAGATGTCTGCAAGACTTGTATTTCAAATTCCTTGTAAGGATAAAGAGAATAAAATTCATCATTCTATATTCCATCAGGGTCAGATGACCATCTACTCTGCAGTGGGTCTTGCCCTATCCGCTTAGGTCTGAATACATGTTCCCGTTATGACTCTCCAACTGGATGGAGAGATTCCTTGACAGCGTGGGTCGCCACAAGCAACCCCTCAGGTAAAGATTGTTCAGTGCATCAACCCATAAAGACGGTACATGGCACAGTCAAGCAGAATGGGGAACAGGCACACTGCACAGACAGTATCTGTACTTAAGCACAGTGCAGATTACTATATGATGCTGCACCAATCAGTGAAACAGTGGCTGCAGAACAGGGGGCAGGGTGCATTCAAGATTCCTTCAGATTTGTTATCCTCATCCTGTGCACTGCGTTTTAGCTTTCTCTTTGAAAACAGAGCAAGTGCCAGTGGAGATGCTACAGAAGAAAGACCATTCGCCTCTGGGCTTCCACTTATATCTCGCCATGCACTTTCCACCTGCAGACACATCAGCGGGAACCCCCTGGAGCCGAACATCCACTCCACAGCCGAGAAGGCTGAGAGCAAAATCAATGAGCTGCGGATTCCTCGCGCCCCCTCGGCAGCTGCCAGGCCATGCCTTTCATCCTGAAGTGTTGGCAGCCCTGTCGTATATTGGAAATCAACCTGTGTGAGCTTGATGGCTCTCCCAACAACCTGACAGTTCATCAATGCCAGGAGCAGAGCTGGCAGGCTCTGGAGACCCTCTGCTAGACTCCTCCAGTCAGCCCACTCTAACTGGACAACACAATCATGACACATGATGGGATGCCTTTGTAATGTCGCTTGATTCTCTGCTGGTGAGCTGTTGCCACCAAAAATACGTATGAAGACTGCTGTGCTGATTTAACCAACTACAGCTGATTCAGTCCCTTTATTACTGTAGCTGGAATGTTGATTTGGACGGGTGCAGGGGTTATGACAGTGCTATATATTTCTAATTGGGAGCCAGCCTGTAAAGATTTGTTCTTAGTCTATACTCATGCTACTTCATACACAGCATGTTGCAACATGCGACTGGTGGTTAGACAGTCGTCACTGACACACAATCGTATTACTTTTCCTGTACTGGCTCCATGTCACGGTGACACAGGAGGGACTGCTCTATGTATATAATATAGGGGCATCCTATATCCTTATAGTTTACATTGGAGTGTCCACACCTTGCACTGTCTTCACAACCTGTATGACTAATACACAGACTGACCATCCCATTGCATCTATTCAATCCTTTGAGCAGGCATAAAATAGAAGTGAGGTCATATATCTTGCTATCTCGGTTAGGTTTGGTAAGAAAACGTGCTCCAGAAAAGGAGCAAACCGGCCTATTTTACTGACTAAAATCAATGTGTTGCTTCTAAAACAGGAACTAACTGATGCACAGAACTCTGCACTCTCAAAGCAGTTGACCTGTAGAGATAAGGCTGCACGTAGCACCAAGGATTACAGTGCTTCTTCTGCTGTTGGATGCAAAGCGGGTAGTGAAGAAACAAACATATTATGTTTGACTGGCATCAATAGCTGCAAAGAAAGTGCACGTTACAAAAATACATACATTTTAACAAAATATTTTTATCCATCTAAAATTCAATTACTCTCCTCCTCTTTATTGGGCTCCATCAAAAGTGCTCCAGTTTCAAAGCATTATCTTGAATCTTGGTTGTCCTTCTGGCAAGCGTATCCTAGAAGGAAGGCTGGTGACACACACTGACACCAATATCCTGGTTGCCTCTGTTGTACTCAAATGTAACATGTAAAAGTAACTGCTGTTCAACCATGTTAGAAAGAAACTAGATTTTGTGTCCCACTAGTGACCGGATTACCAGTTCTACTAATTCAGTAATGGTTTTAGGGGCTTCAATGTTATTAGTGATGTGAGAGTAGAAAACAGACCTGGGCTTTTTGTTACAGTGCTCTCAATCATGATTCATTAATCTTTATTTGACCTTTTAACAAGAAAAAGCCCTCTCCGACTTCACATCTCGCCTGTGTATCTGGTGCTCCCTAGCCTTGTCCCTAGGACTATATATAACAATCTGGTGCATAATTCTAAAAGCGTATGTTTGAAGAGGGCAGCCCATGACTATTCAAATACATGCATTTGCAGTTGTGACATGAACCCCAGCTGAGGGCCTGGCCTGTAACAATTTCATGTAAGGAAAAAAGTGTACAGGGGCAGCTAGAATACATAACGCCACAAAGGAGCAGTGTGTGGTCCCTAGCAGGGGTGCGTCACAGCTTCTGTTTACGAAAAAGAGTGATCTTCTAGTTATAGACAGAGCTGATGTCTTGCACTTTAATGCATATTGCCCCTTGTGTAGTTAAAAAAGTCACAGAAGTAGAGAGAAGGCACAGTCAAGGCCAATGTTGATTAATTCGATTATTTTCAACAATTCTATGCTCACCAATACAGCTGGGCAGAAACCTAATGAACACCTTAACAACTGTCATTTGTGAGCTCCCAATTTCTTCAATGGAGTTTCCCTTAACAATTGTCTGTGATTACTAAGAATAATTGTTTTACTAGTTGTTAGCATTAAACTAATAACTGCATTCAGGGAAAATCAAGTTAACAAAAATAGTGACACAACACATAAAACACCAGTCTTATTCATAACAAAGACTGTTTATTGCCAAAGAATGATGATGCCTTTTCTTTCTCACATTCGTGTGCAGATGTCATAAAATAATGGCTTTCCGCATTTGGGGAGAGGGGAAGAGGAGGGACAGAAACGAATTCACAGAATGTATTCAGCACGTGGGAATCTTATAAAAAAGAATATTTACCCATTTACATTTCTAATTTTCCCATTGCCCCATTTGCTGCTTGCTCTTCTTGGTGCAATCCGGGTGCTCTGTATCAGAAACAAACAAAAAGAGAGACCATACCCATAACGCTGGAGATATGACCGGAGGGGCTAGCATGTGCTCATAGTATACGTTCTCTTTACAATTTCTACCTCATAGTAACGTTATTATGCAACTGTGTGCTCGCACAGCCTCACCATTAGATTTGTTACGTCCAATCACATGTAACATGATACCATAAAAACGAGGGAACTCCCCTTTTTAAAAGGAAACCTCCACTAGAATGCTACTTCAGCGCCCTCGCCGGGGTTCTTTGCTCCATTTTAACATAGATTCCGAATGTACTTTCAAAGTCCTTAGGGGCAGGCACCACATCCACCATTACACTGGCAAGGAATGACAAGCTGTGGCTTTTGACCTCTGGATGACCCATGAGCTTCTCAATATGAAAAGAGAGAAGGAGTGGTCCCAAGTGTAAAAGGCAGAAAACATCCTTCTGGAACTGTCATAGCGAGGAGGACCTCCCCATGACCGAAGTACTTGATGGCCCACACCTAAGAACATGTAAAGTGCATTTCAAACCTTCTCATTACTTAAAAAATGGAGTAAATATCCCTACTGATGCCGCTGAAGCAGGACATCCATTAAAATAAATATTACAGCAACCATTTCCCCTTAATTGGCCAGTACCTTAGTTATCAATAACATGATCGTTAAGGCTAGATATGGTTTGGTAGTTCTATAAATTGTGTGTTCATAATAGAAGGGCAGACATACGAGCCTTATTTGAAACTTTAGCAAAATCTGAACTACTTTTCAAAAGCACTAATAACACAGCCAAAAATTGAAAAAGAATGCACAAAGCATGCATGGGTTGTAAGACAAACTATAGCTTGCAAATTAAAGCTGTGGAGCGCATATCACTTAAAGCCATTAAAATGCGAGAGAAATCGTTCACACCGGTCATGCAATCGGCTCCCTCCGCATTCAAATTACCCACTTGAAGATAAGCTCCCACCAAAACTCTGCTGGGGCTTGGCTAATTTACTGCACAGATAGGGCACGTCTCTTGTAATAAGAGGCAGGATGCACCGGGGTCGGCCATTTATCAGAATTAGCCTTCTTTTCTCACTTCACAGTGAATTACGCAGCCTACACTACGTCTTCCTCCACAGAGCCCCCATCCCCTTATGGCCGCCTAATGTGGCAGGCAAACAAAATTGACAGTCTCGCCTTGTCAATAAGGCGGGGTGGCGTTCTCTGGGGGAGACATTCAACTTTGCAGGAGGAGTGTGGCATTAGCGTGCTTGTCCCACGAATGTTAATCATCGTCAAGCTGCCTCTAACTCTGACAAGAGCGAAATCACCAAATTTGTTTACTAAATGAATTGTAACAGGCTCATAAGAGAACGTGACATATATGGCGGAGACAAACAGATGGTTTGTTTACTCCACTTTGCAACTTTATAAATGTTGTAACTCCGACTGGCTAGTGAGAATTATTTCTTGGCTGCCAGAAGCCGCGCGCCTCTTGCATTCTAAATGCAGAGCAGGAGTCCCTGAATCATTTGTCACCACTACTGAATGAGCAGGAAAATGAAAATGTTAATACTGTCGTGAGGCATTTGGGACGGCCTCATGTCTACAAGAGCAATTCTTTTCTCCAGTGTGATGTCCGTAGATGCAGTCGCTCAGCTCGACGTGTGCCAGCAGGTGTTTTTTATGCATTCGTACTGGGACGTTTAATGTCCACTGAAATCTCTTAATTCATATAGCCGGCGAAGCGCCAACCACCCTGATACCTGCTCTGGAGCAGGTAACAATGACCATGCAGGTTGGGATGCACAAAACAGGGACAGGTTAGGGCCACTCCTTCCCCCGTCACTGACATGCTGCACTGCAAACTATATAAAACTCAGAAACACTTTAAAAACACAGCAAACCGAAAATGCAAAGCACAAGGCCGGAAATACTACCCTGTAGCACTTAGCGTTATCGCATAATGCTGCACCAACACTGCGGGTCCAGCGCACATCACCAGCAAGTATTCCTGGACTACATACCGGCAGCAATCCACCTTACATCATGATTGGCCGAGGGTCTTTTAACTGGCAACATTTGCTCAAATGAACAGAAAACACTTTGAGCACCAAAAAAACACTCACAGAAGTTACAAGTAACATCATTCAAAGGTGCTCATTTCTGATCAGTGCACAGAAGAGGGTGACGACCCAACGGCCTGGCCAACACCCACCAACTCAATGCCTCATGATGATATCACTGTAACAGCCAGCACCAAATCCATCACTGGAGTACTTTCCTAATTGGATAGGGGAATCCTTCAAACTGGAAGCACAGGATGCTTGTCTTAGGTTACCTAAGCACTCCCCTTCCTCTACTTTGAGGTAATACATCTATTTTTTTATTATTACAAAAAGACAAATAAGAGCTTTTTTTCCAATGCAAACAAGATCTACCGTACTAAGACCATGCAATAATCTCTGTCGGAGTAGGATGAGGAGGCCTGTGACTCCCTCAAAGGTTTGAATGAAATCAACTTCCTGCTTCTGGCTAAAGGGACCCACCCCATAGAGCTTCATATCTCTTAAAGGAGAAGATACACTGTCCTTTCCAATAGGACAATTTCCACCTCAGTAGAAGAATTACCCATCCTCGTTCTTCATCCACCACCATTATGTTGTCGCTCAAAGAATTCTACCCATGACACGAGCCTTCCAGGAAATCTAAGCTTCTTCAAAGGGTGTAGCCAGGGAGACTTCCAGGGAAAGGTCCTATCTGCCTATACCAGTTTATGTTTGTCACTGTAGGCCGGGCACTCTGCTTTTTATCCAAGTTGTATATTTGGGTTTAATGTCTCTCACCATTGGGTCTTAACTGTCTGTTTGTGGGGTGTATTTTTAATATGGTCTCACATGGTAGCACAAGTAAATAAACCATATGAAACCATTAAATACTGAAGCCTTATACGCCGCTGCAGAGGGCTATACTGGTTTTTAAAGGTCCTGGTGAGAGGCCTTTAACAACCAGTACAGCCCGAGGCAGAAGAACTATAAGGCTATTAGAATTTTTAACCCATTTAAGGGAAAGTGTTCTGAATTAAAAAGGGAGAAACATGAAGACAAACATTCGATCGTTGGAGTAGAAGGATTATACCGGCCATTATAAGTCCGGAGCTACTCCACTGTCTTCACTGGAGCACTCAACATTCCAATGTTCTAATATTATTTACATTTCTAGCCTGTTTTCCACTTTTACCATGAAATATATTATGCATTACCACAGCTTACACATTACACTATTTATTTTGTACATTTATTTCAGGTTGGGTCTTTAAGATTATGGATAATTTCTGGCACGCTATGACCCTTTACAGTTCTTTGGAAGAGTTCTAGTGATTTGACTTAGGTGGGCTGACAACTGTGAGGAGGATAGTGGAGATTAAAAAGAACCTATGACAGTTGAGTGTGCCCCCTTCCTACGTTAAGAGCAGTACCACATTTTTCAAAAAAGTTTGACTTAATAACATAAACTGAAGCACGCACTCACTGCCTCAACCTCCTCCTCTAGCTTGTCAATGTGGTGATTAAAAAGAAAGATAGGTAGACATTTTTTTATTTAATATATATTTCAATGAAAAGAAATACTTGTTGGTCGGACAGGGGCTTCTATGTGCACTCTCCTCCTTCCCTCTCCCTGGTATCTTAGTCTCTCTACTATTTCCATGTTGCAAACGGCTGGAGGAGGAAGGAGGAGACAAATAAATATAGTGGATGCTACTGAGGTTGATGCAAGGAACCAAATATGTTTTCAATGAAATGAGGGACAATTCAACCAGAAATTCATTGAAAACTTTGGTGATTCTAGTTAGCTTACATTTAATAAATCCAGCATTCACTATTAAAAGAATCACATTCTGGGTGCTAACAGCATTCAATGTAGTCCACTCAGAGAAAGGATTATGAAAACAGTGTCCTATTAGCTAGCTGGAGGAAATCTCACACATTAACGTGAAGGTCATAGCCACAAAGGCTGTGCATTTCAATCCTTAAAATAACATGTCTTTAGCATAAGTAAATGTTTACATTTGGTTTATAGTCATACCCTATCAAGGATGAAAATACATTTTTTAAGTAAATCTAAAATATGTAAGGGTCAGAGAAGACACCAGTGTTTGAATTCATCCCTCAATGAAATAAAACAACACAACTAAAAACACAATTTTGAAAAAAGATAACATATTTCTATTTTGTACTAAATGTCATTAGCATCAAAAGTCTAAAATAATCTAAATTGCAAATGTAACGCAAACATGCACAGATTTTACAATTCGTATGTGGGTTTACAGTCCTCTTCATTCACATCACTCAAGTCACTCTAATGCGGCATGGACATGATATAATATTTACAATTATCTAATTATATAACTGTGATCCAACAATGGTTTGGGCGTAGAAGTGTTTTTTAGATTAAAAAAAAAAGAATTTCAGCAACAATAGACTTATAAAATTAAATTCTTCATTACAACAAAATATTTGCTGAGCTGTGCTTGACATGTCAATGTTTTACTCAAATGGTTCCATTTTTTCTGCTGTGCCTGAAGGATCATTCTCTCTACCTTCTACTATAGGAGTGATTTTTATTTGATTAGTGTTCAATATGATGATCCTTTTAATACCAGAAGAAGCACCTAGATAGTTAGATCCTAGAAAATATATTATAAAGAATAGGACCATATTCTTACAACGAATATGCATTTTGTTGGTTCAGGTAAAGTCCAAAACAGGATGTTTTGAAATGCAGATTCTTAATAAAAGCCAAACATCTAAATCAATAGGTTAAAGTTGAAAGTTTAACGCATCTTTTTAACATTTATCAAATCAAAACGTTGTTCAACATTTATAGACTGGGACTATCTCATTAAACCATTTCCTTAAAGCAAAGTTTTTTTATTCAAAGCCCGCAGTTAATGGCTACAGAGAAGTAGTTGTAGTAGCACAGTGCAGCATTCCACTACTGAGAACCCTGACCTTCCTTTAGATTTTTGAAAGCTGAATGTGTGGTTGGTGTCATGTTTTGAGAACAGCAATCTCAGCTGGTGGTTAGGTGTTTCCGCCAACACTTCTTCCCTCAACCAGACAAAGGGAGGCTTTTATGGCTGAGTAACTTTAACCCTGAAAATTTAGACTGGCACATGGACAAGCCAGTAATTTTTGCACTCTTTGGCAATGCAAGTGTTTTTGAGGGTATCTTAGAATGATACATGATTTGGTACGGTGGTGTAGACCTTCACTTGTAAAAGAACCTATTATTTTCTTTTTTTGTTTTACAAATTATGATATTTCTGTCAAAGTTATCACCTGGAAATTACAGCTTTGACAAAAGTCAACTGGATTTTCCAAGGAGTTTTTCTCAAATAAGATCCATAGGCTATAATCTGATCTAAAGACTAGTTGTATAATCTCTAATAGAGATGGAGCAGCAACGTGGAGCTTTGTTCTTGTGTTGTAAAGAGTGGAGGCACTGTGAAGTGTTCTGCTGAATTTCAGAATTGTTCTTCCAGCCACACCTGTATAATCGTGAGACATTGTGTAAGGGTTTGAAATTGTTTACTTGCTATACTTTGCGGTGCAGTTGAATATCGTCAGTGGCAGGAGAGAAGAAATATCAAAAGAGGGAAAAATAAACAAAAAAATAGATAGATTGAAAGGTGGAATTCTGACTTTCTGTGTATGTTTGGGGGAGGGGGGTTTATGAGGGAGCTCAGGAGCACTAATTTTACCAATTGCTGCAAAGACCCTAGGATAGATTTTAACCCTTGTAGTGTTGCAGCAGAGAGTCCAACAACTACATTTAAATGGCCGAGTGATATTGTGAAGTTGCCCATTTGGAAACATATGTCAGAGGAAGTAGTTTCTTTGGCTCTGGAAAAAACTTCCCCCAACACAATATCATCAGAATAGGAACACTAGCAAAAACCCTTAGTTTTGCATAACGGCAAGTATCAGCCAGAGGTAAATGTTGAAAAGGAACTAGGAAAGCAAAGCACCCCAAGGAGCAGCACAAACTAGTTTGACAGAACAGGCCGTCGAGGTCTTAATCTAGCTGTGGTTGTCAGCCAAAATATTTTGGAACGAAGCTAGAGTTCTTCCCTTTAGCCCAGGCACTCCCATCAGTATATCTAGCATGCTAACATGGTCAACCATGCCAAACACAAAGGACAGGCATAACAATACTATTCCTCCCCAATCTACTCAGGTGCAGCTTGCGGGAGGGAAAAGGGGCGTGGCGGCACGGCGCGTGGCAGGTGTGGGGGACCAAAACATTTTTAATAATAAAAAAAGTACCTTTTTTCCGTGCAGCGCTGCCGCCTCACCGCTCCATCCCCCCCGTCTCGCATTGCAGGCACAGACTCCCAGCCTGCCCTGTGGCCAATCCTGACGCTGCTCAGAGCAGCGTTAGGATTGGCTGGGAGCACCCACCCAGGTGCTCCCGGGCAGACTGGGAGCCTGTGCAAGCTCCCCCTCTGTCCCTGTCACGCCCCTAGTAAAAACATAATAAACAGAATTTATTATGGTTTTACTATAAAAGGTTTGCAGCTGCTGGTGGGAGGCAACGCTCCTGCACCATAGCAGAAGAGCCGCCCCTGGATCTACTATGTCACAGATATTAACAATATCAAACAGTGCAGTCTCTGTCATACTACATGGGCAAAACCCCTACTGTTGTGCATTCTGAAGTCTGTGCTGATGTAAGTGTCCCTGCCCTTGCCTGGTTATCACAGTTTTGACTACCTCACAGAGTGCAGGTATTCATAGTATGGGACAGTAGTTTTCCAGATCTCTTGGGTCCAGTGATGGTTTCCTCAGAAAACTAGTACTCGAACTGTATAAAATGGTGGTTTGACTCCCTAAGGTATAGTCCATCTTTTTCTCAAAAGACTGAGCATCAAACAGTAATGTAATATTTCCTTTAAATACTATACTCCATGAATTAGTGCCTTGTTTTCAGAAAGCATAAAGCGCGTCAGAAGGAAAGAGTGCAGTTTGAACAGGACTCTCTTGGTAGTAAATAAGCTACTTCTTCTTTAGGGCCATGTTCACCTATTGTTTATGGTCTAAAAAAATGTACATAAAAAAATTGCCATTATATATTAACTCTAACCACAAAATAGTGTAAAGTTTACTAAAAGATTTTGGACTTAATTGCCGAAAAAACCCAGCAATTATATATTATAATTTTTACTCAATTACCTGCCCTGCATCAAATATCAAAAGTTAATTTACCACTAGCCTCTGAAAAGGACACAAAGTAATTGTCATTTAAATGATTGAATTCATCATTCATGCTCTCTCTCTCCCCCTCCATGATTCAGGTCTACAGTGGCCCAAACTATAATTTGCCTGTAGCAGTATTCCCAGGTGGAATTCCAACCCACGCCATTATAACCAGCTCGTTGTCCCCACATGAAGATGTCTTGCATGTGCAACGCTACAAAAAATAGCCAACAAATTCGCATGAAGCTTGTGCTTCAAGATCCCACCCAACGACTTTCCATTGCACACAGAGCAGGTGGTAAATGGAAGCAGATTTGTCCCAGAATGGGGAAACCGTAGATATATTAAGACCTGGTAACATTAGGGCTGCCTGTTATTTCCCATTTTGAGGACTAAAAAAACACTTTTGATACCCACATTTTTGTGCAAGGATGGCGCCCAGAAATGCTATTTCCTGCCACAATGTATTCCTGCATAAACATCCGACCATCTTTTAATTGGGCTCATACTGTTTTGACTATAACCCAGACCACGTCTAAAATTTATCATACGTCAATGCACAATTATTCCAAGGGTGTACCAGTTATGTTTAAATGAATAACCATGTTATAAAGCATTGGTGCTAGGCTCGAATTCTGATGGTTGGTGATAAACATATTATTTTTCTAACCAAAATTAGTGATTTTTAATTATGACATTTGTGGAACAATGAGCCCTAAATGCTAATTATTAACTGTGAAGCATGTTTTCTGACATTCATATTGTAGTTTTTAGAAGACAATGAAATAATGTTGTATGACCTCAAAGGTAAGAAGGAGCATTGACTTACTTTCTTATGACAGTGTGCAGTGGTAATTTAAATGGCACTTCTTACATGGTAATGCTGGTGATGATGGATTTAGCACATCCTCTGTGAATCCACAAACGTGGATTCACAGATATTCTGTACCACCTCTAAGTGAAAACGTAAGTATTTTACCTGCCTCACTGTTGAGGATCACCTTGAACTTCTACATTGAATCTACATTCAGTGACTTGCGGGTTTGCCAAAATGAACCACTCTTCATGAAACTTCATGTATAAGCTAGCCATGCACAGCAATTTATATGTGCATGTCATATTTGGGGACGAATGGTTCAGGCACCAAAAAGGTTTCAGGAATAGGTTGCACGTCAGATTATGTCTGATTCAAGTCAAATGGCTACAGCTCTAATCTACATAAAAATTAAACTAGGGCAAAACAATTTGGGGAAAAGTTTCTATTGTTCAGGGTGAAAATTTTAAATGATTTCAACAAACAATATAACAAAAAGATTTTAACACGTGTTCTTTTGCATTTACGACCACCTATATTTTGTGGCAAGACCGTAGAGTTAAGTTCTTGTGCCAAACCTAATTAATTGTTTCTGGACGTTCTAGGTGCTACAGGAACCACAAAATATTGCAAAGATGTACTGGAAACTAGTCCTAGTCATTTTGGATCTACAAATTTGTTTTTAAACATATGGAAACCAAACGTTACTCCTCAGATATATGAAACAAAATCTCACATTTGAAATTCAAAACTGAAAACTTCAATTAGTGAATTTCCACAAACTGAAAGACCCTAGCAAAAATTCACCTTTGAGATTTATTCAATTTAGTTAACTCGGTTGTATTTGCCATAGGACAACTTTAAAGAACCTCTAAAAGTAGCAGATTTATAGTAAAAACAGTTAGTCTGTTGGAAGCATTGGGGCCCATTTTTTGTTTTTGTTTTTTAGATAACGTTCACTACTCACAAAACAAAATAGAACTTGACAATATTTGCAATATGTTTATTTAAATGTCAATCGTGATGCCACAACAGATGTAATTCATGGTCGTTTGTGATGTAATCTGAGATATTGTGAGGTCAAAAGGAGTAATGGGGGATACTATGGTTGTGAGCTTACCATTATTGACAATTATCGATGTTTTTAGGTTTTGGATCATAATTATACCAGTCTTGTTAAGTGATGTTTTCTGACAACTTCTAAGGTTTTTTTAAAAAATTTAGATTAGAATATGGTTTATACAAACAGCTCTAACATCCCTTTAGTCAACATTCTTTAAGTGAATTTATACATTCGATCACAATGAACTTTCTCCACTGACATAGCTTCGCCCATGGCCTATACCATGTACTAGTGGGCAAGGAGAACTCGATCCCTGGACAATAGACATGATCTTAGGAAATTGTTCTGCCCAGTAACAGTGTCCCCTTAGCCACAGAACTTGGCCAATGGCCATAAGACACAGGCCCTCAACCAAAAACAAATGTCACTGTCAACCATACGTTCTGTGTGCCACCGTTACCCATAACGTACTGTGAGTATGCCGAGAAGCACTACATTTAGTACCACAGAGCATGCCCTGCAGTCATGCAATTTAGTTACTGGGCAAAAACTAGTTTCTAAGTGGATCTACAGTTGCAGGTTTTTCTAAGGGGCACTATGTACACATCTTTTCAGCTCCCAATGTATGAAAGAAATGCCTAAAATCTGCACATTAGTTCACAAACCGGTGTGAAAGTGCAAGGCAACTGTAATTTTACTTTTAAAAAAGTGTTTTCCCCTAACATCACACTGCAAGGTTTGGTGCCAATCTGTCCCACAGTAAACTGCATGTGGTACATTTAGAACTCTCCTAGTTCGAAATTCCCTTACATAATCTGTACTAAACTTTCTAAGAAGAAGCTCTGTGCATGAATACTTCCTTTAGAAAGATTTCTGCTGCTTTCTAAAATGAGGACAAATTTACAGGCAGTCCAAAAATGCATTTTTGGTTTGAATACTTAGTTTGAGAAGAACTATAGTATGGCTCTAAGCGACATGGCGGTATCACTGATGAGCCAGGAATAGTCCTGAACTGTGTGCTAGCTCACTAGAGATGGTGCAAAGAAAACCAAAGGCGCCACATCGTCCCCAGTAGTGCAGAATTAGCAACCATACCTGCCTGCCGCTTCCAGATCTCATTTGAAGCAACGTGCTCCTTCCTGACCAGCAAAGAAAATTTCAATAAAGGACTTTTACCGACTTAACAGCCGCCGTGCTCCTGGGATTGCCCGAATGTGCAGCCTTTCCCGCGGAGGGAAGAAATCAGCAGCTCAGATATAATTAACCTTCCATTCTCAATGCAAACTGCCAGGCACAGGGGCCCTGAAGATTATTAGCAGACTTATATCGGCCAGCAGACGAGGCAGAACTGGTCAGAGAAAGTTGGCTGCTGTCATATTTTTAGAATTATGATTAATGGCACTAATAATGTGGATGATTACTGATATGTGTCTCCTGCAGTTTATCATATTGCACCGCCTGCCTACGTCCACAATAAACACGCTATCATTTACCCCTTTATTGAAGGCGCCGCTTCTCCGAGAGGAGCACATTCTAATTACTTGGTAATGTTTTATGAGTTAAACATTTTGCATCTTTGGACCCTGCCAACTGTTTCATGGCTTCCAGTGATTAATTACTCCGTGTTTAATCAGAATGTGGGGCTTAATGCAGTCGTTTTGTGAAGCCAGGCTCCTGTCCCGTGTTTCGGGGAGTGTCGGGGTGCCGAATAAGACCTTTTAGAACCCCCCATTATGCCTGCTAGCATTTACGAGGCCCATTTAACCAGAAACTGTTCCCTGGGATCCAGCTCGCCATCTTTCGAGGGCACTTTGACAACCAGCCGCTGCAGCCTTCCCGCTGCCACAATGTGGATCGCACTCACGACACGATGACACTGATATGATTGTTATTCAAGCCGCCAAAAACTCAAACAAATGCACAGAGTATGTTGTTTTCAATGTAGATTTTTATGGTACAGGCCACAGAACTATTCACTGTTGAAGTTAAGTGTTTTTTTAATACCATTACTGAACTGCTGAAATGGATGCTAATACGGTTTGGAGTGCTGGTGTCAAGTCCGGGTAATAAAAAAGACAGACTGCTGAATGAAATAATTTTAGAGTTAAAAAAAAAGGAACATAAAAAAGTGCTCTTCCCTTTCCCTCTCGCTCCCTCCGTGTGCATCCCTCACCCCCGCTCTACTTTTATTGAATTGGGACTGACGGAGCCAATTGCTTCGGAAAGTCTGTAAAACACAATTACTGGTGAGCCGGCTGACCCAGCGGCGCCCCTCTTGTGACAGGGAAGGCTAAGAAGGCTGCAGACCGAGTGTGTCCCTAGCGGGCAGGCCCACGAGGCACGTCGACTGTGCTGTGCCCCCTCCTCCAGCCCCCCTCCCCCTGTGCCTCATGAAATCTTCATACCGAGAGGCATCAATAATGCATCGGCTACATGCACCTCCTTCCGAGATCAAGGGTCCCTTCCCAACACTGCAGCCAGGGAGGCGATAGGTTTCTGATATAGTTTACTTTGTGTAGGCTCGGTCTGACAGCAATCCCCACTGTGTGTGTTTACCACTGTGAGGAGCAAGAGAGTCCTCCACCAGGGTGTACTCTGCAGCTCCCACAGCACTCTCATTAAGCTGGTTTACTTGTGAA
Source organism: Pleurodeles waltl (assembly GCF_031143425.1). Taxonomy (NCBI): domain Eukaryota; kingdom Metazoa; phylum Chordata; class Amphibia; order Caudata; family Salamandridae; genus Pleurodeles; species Pleurodeles waltl. Next base: position 346,286,762 of record NC_090437.1, on the reverse strand, counting down.
TCTACTGCGAAGAACAAATAAAAAGTAAACAAATGCTGTAAAGGATGAAATCCGTGCATATCTTAAAGACGGGGCCCTTTCCTCCACAATTCAATGCATGGTTTATTGGTGGTGCAGAACCTTTCACACTCTTCCGCAAATGGATAAAGTCAATGAAAAGAAAAAACATGCTGCATTCTAATATAGCATATGTGAACAGTGGTGTTTCTTTGTCTTGAGCAATGTTTACACGACTCTGGCTCAATTTCCCTCAAAATATTTTCTTACTCACCTCATCTTACAAATATGGTCTGACCTACTGAACATGCCTTGAGCTCCTCAGCCATCTAGTATAACATCTTGTTCAGTCCTTGCCTCTATTCCGAAGATCAGTCATTGAAAGAAAAAAACGGCTTCCTCACGCCTCTAGCTCCTCCGTGAAGGTAGACAAGGAGCAGCTGCCGCAAAAGCCTAGTGTTCAAGTTGACAAAGAGGCATCAGAGAGGGTCACATCAGCCAATTCTCTCCCCATCCAAACGCACATCTGTTGATATTAAGGTCTTCATCTGGACCACCATGCCTCAGAAAATCTGAACACCAATCAGATCCTGCAACCAATGCTACATACATGTCTATGAAACATCACTAACATATAACCATAGTGGCAGTGTTCTTTCCCAGGGTCTATGCCTTTGTTTCCATGGTTGGCGCACCCTCGGCACACAGAACCCTTGTGGGGGATGCCAATGGTTCTGGGGGCCCTGTGGCTAGGGGTGTGGGGGGCTCCCTGGGGGCTGTGGCATGTGTTGTGCCACCCTGGGGGACTCCTCACCGAGCACATGCTCACTGCCTTTGTGACTTGTGTGTGCTGGTGGGGAGGGGCCTCTGGCATGGGTGGGTCACCCCCCTGGCCCTGGGCGGGGTGCAATGCGCCGCGGGTGGGGGTATGGCTGCATGGGCAGTGTGCCCCTGCAGTGTCTAGGTCAGTTAGTTGACGTTGTGGGTGCGGTGTGGCCATGTTGGGTATGAGGTCAGGGGGTTTGTCAGTGCGGGCTCCGTGGCGGCTTCGCTGGATGCTAGGGGGTTTGATGTCAGGCTTCACGGTTCGGTGGGCCCACACTGGCAGTGTGGGATTTGTTGAGGGGTGCACCCGGGGGGCTTCTTGGAGATGCCCCCTGTATGTGGGCCAGGCTGCCGGTGCGGGTCGGGCAGATCTGTGCCGGCCTGCCACTTTCAGGCAAGTTTCTGGCCGTGTGGGGTGGGAGCCTTTGTGCTCTCTGTGGCCGGGGCCTGTCCTGAGTGGAGGTGCTTTGCACCTCCCCCTGTGGGAGATATGGCACCTGGCTGTGGGCCTCAGACATCTTGTTGTGGTGCCATGCGGCGCTCCAGCCGGTGGGGTTGCGCCCCCCCACCCCCGCCCGGGCTGGGCCCCACTTTTGGCGACGGGTCCGGTGGGAGGGTTGGGGAAGGCAGGGAGAAGTGTTAAGGGATCGCCCCTAAGGTGTCCAGAGCTGAGGTGACCCCCCTCCCTGAAGAGTCCTCCATCTTGGTTTGGAGGGCAGAGACCAGTGGGGTTGGTTTGTGTCCCCCTTCCCAGGGGGAGTGGAGACAAGAAGGGTGTAGCCACACTCACGGACAGTGGTCATTGGCTGCTGCCCTCTGGCACACCTGGGGTTGGGGTTTGGGGGCTCCCCTGGGCCCAAATCGTTGGATTCCTGGAAACCTCACAAGAAGAAAGGGCTGCTGGGCTGAAACCCCAGCCGGCCTATCTCCTGCTTCAGAGGACATGCAAAAAGAAGGCAGCACATCCAGTGGGTCCAGCGGCCTCTGCCGGGGTTCCGGAGGGCTGCCTGCATTGTGGGAGACCGTGGGCTCCAGTGGACGGCATCCCTGTCCAGGGGAAAGCTCCATCTAAGGGCTCCGGGGACTCCCCGGATCTGCGAGTCCTGGCCGCTCTGCGCCCGCGGCCCGTTTCCGGGTGGCCCAGCCAGCTAGAGACAATCCCTAGGCAGTTCCACGAGGGTGCCCACCCTGGGTTGGCCTGTCCTGTTCATCACAGCAACACCTGCAGTGTGGGTCCGGAGGATCCCCCTGGCTGCTAAGGGTCCAGACGAGGATACCAGTCGCCTGGAGGTCCACTGCACCCGCTGGCCCCTGGCCTTGGGCGGCCCGGCCTCCGGTGCAGTGGTGTTCTGCAGGCAGCCCTCCTGCTTGTCCGGCCTGTGGTTTTCCGGGCTGACCCCGTGGGCCCAGCCTGCAGCGTCTGTGGCCCCTGGGTCCCCTCGTGGGAGGACACTGGGGGCCCGGTGGTCTATTTGCACCCTGTGCCCAGCTGCCCCTGTGCCGCTGGGGTTGTGTGTTGGTGCGGACTTGTGCCCCCCCGGTGCTCCTCTGGACCCCCAGGTCTGCCCCACGGGGAGCAGGGACTTGCCTGCAGGCAGATCTGAAAGAGATTGCCCCCAGTCTCCATGGGATCCCATGTTAAATTTGCCTAGGCTTTGGCCTCTGCGCCCGGTTGGCCCTGTGTTATTGGTGATGGGTGTTTGGGGTTAGCCTGGGCCCCGTCCAGGGGACTTCTTTGCCCCCGGGGGCTGCGGCTGTGGGTCGGGTACTTAACTTGTAAATTTGTACTAACTATTCTTCCCCCAGGAACTGTTTCTGAAAATTACACTGCCACAACGTGTTAACAGATTGCCATTTATTCTAAAACTGTATAACTTAACTGAACTGAGTTCAAACAAAGTAATACTGATTCATATGAATGAATTAATTTCCAAAACCTAAATGCATGGAAAGAAGTCATCCCACTACTCAAGATTTCACAAACAAACTGGCAATTCATTACACAACCACACATTAGACTTCTATTTGAAACAGAAGAAAACCATCAGCACCAACCCCTTTCCTAAAATACCCTCTAAGAATAAACCAACCTAGCCTCTACAGTCCTTCAAACAAATATCACAAGGTGAATTTATGGATTTGATCAAAGCAAACAGGCCTTCCGATTGCCCTTCTGACCCTGGTCCACCACACATCTTCAAGAACATTCCTTTATCTACTTCTGCTGCCACACCTGTAAGAAGAATCATCAACAACTCTTTAACTACAGGAAGTTTTCTTGTAGACCTGAAAAAGGCATACATACGACCGTTATTAAAGAAAACAAACTTAGCCCCACAGGATCCCAACAACTACAGACCAATCACAAATGTACCTTTTCTGGGCAAACTGATAGAAAGAGCAGCATTCGCCCAGATATCACAATTCATTGTAGATAATTCCATACTTTCAGACTACCAAACTGGCTTCTGCCCAGGGAGAGGCACTGAATCGGCACTCATAGCAATCTGGGATGATCTTAAAAACACAGTTGACCGCAATGGAGTTGCTGCACTGCTTCTCTTGGATCTCTCGGCTGCCTTTGATACAGTTGACCATGACAGCCTAATTCAAAGACTTCACGAAGCCGGCATAGAAGGGACCTGTCTTGACTGGATTACATCCTACCTTCAAAACAGAACTAATATCATCTATTCTCCCCACTTTGCGTCCAAACGCTTCCTCACAAAAACAGGGGTCCCCCAAGGATCAATAATCTCACCTTTGCTTTTCAAAATCTACATGATATCATTACCAGAACTGATCAAGGATTTTCAACTCACATGCTACAACTATGTATATGACACAGAGCCGTTGATCAGTGGATGACTTGGAGCCATATCAAACTAAATGCCTCCAAAACGGAAATACTCATATGTGGTGACTGGAAACATTATGACCCACTGGGCGTCTGGGCTGCCGATCTTGGACCACCTCCTCAATTATCCGAGGAAGTTGAAAGCCTTGGAATTACCATGGACTTTAAGTTAAAAATGAATGCCCAAGAGGACAAATTAGCATGAACAAGCGTCATCACCCTGAAGACTCTGCAACACATCTTCCCCCACCTCGGATTTCCACACAAGGTGCAGGCTACTATCGCTCTTGTACTATCCAAACTTGATTATGCCAATGGCCTCTACCATGGATCTTCTCGATCTATTATGAAAAAACTACAACATATTCAGAACTCCGCTGCCAGGCTACTATTACATGTAAAGCCACAAGCCCACATCTCCACTGCCTTGAGAGCACTACACAGGTTACCGTTGCCAGAGGAGCCACCTTAAAGTTGCTTTGTATCACCAAAAAAGCCATACATGGAACAGGACCGCTTTTTACCAGAAACAAAATAACCAAATACATTCAACAAAGAAACCTCCACTCAAGATTGGCACCCCACCTTAGAACACCACCGTACAAAAAAAAGACTATAGGTGGTACATCCTTCTCCATTCAAGCAGCCAAACTATGGAATTCATTACCCCCAAATATATGATCCACGGATATCTTGTCTTCATAAGGCTACTCAAGAGTTGGCTTTTTTCTTCATAACCACCATATTCAAACAGCAATAGACTGCATATGCCTGTGTTGATAAATATTTTTGATCTGATTATGTGTATATTTTAGATATGTATAGTTCTTTAGGAAATATGTATTGATACTATGTCATACCAATAAATTACACACATACCTCTTTAAACCTGTTTAACAAAACTATATTTACTCACGGTTAAATATGTGTATATAAATATATATATATATATATATCTATATGTGTGTGTGTATGTATGTGTGGGTGTATTACATATATATGTGTGCTGTTCTATGCTTAACAATTTCATAGGTCATTGCATAGCTCCTAGATAAATTGTTATATTAGATACTTATGAATCCCTGGCTCTCGTTTTATATGACACTCAGCAAATGTTTTATTATCATAGGCATTTCGCATTTCAAAAATTTAGGAAAGATAAATAAATGTTAGAAAAATACACTTATTAATTAACTTCAAATATTTCAAATCTTGAAAGTCTGTGTTCATACAATACTACGTTTCTTCTCATATTATACCCATTATATTCCTTTAACATATATTCCCTTACTATGTATTTACATATCTATATATTTATTACTCTAGTCCTACTGTACTAGAGAAAATTAAATAAAAATACATAAAATACAATCTAAATAAAGTAAATTAAAGTAAAAAATAATAATACTAAAATACTAATGAATAAATACATTAAATAAAAAAAAATGATTACAAATGTATATATATAAATAACATAAATAAAAATATTATAAATGTACTCTCTTGTAAGCTTTACTTTGTCTACCCATCACCATATGTCATGTCTCTATCAATCTATCCTCCATCCCCACTCTGACTCATACCAAACCCATTCTACTACTTTCCTCTCCAAAATAACCCTGCCTAAGCTCTTCCCTCCTCTTCCACATCTAGCTCACCCAAACCTCAGTTTACTACCATGATCCCCCAAACAACCCTACTAAATTCTCCCTCATTTATCTCACCTTTGACTCATCCAAAACTCCTCCTGCTACTATGATCTCCCTAACCCTTTCCACAGACTCTTCCCTCCTCCATCTCTCCTTTACTCATCCCAAGCCTCATCCTATTACTATAAACTTCCAATTAACACTTCTGGATTCTTCCCTCCTCTATCCCTCCATTATTCTAGTCAATCCAACTAACAAACTCAGGTATCCTCTGCTCAAATTAACTCATAATAATACTAAAACTGTACTCATATTTCCCTATACTAATCCACCACTAATTGCTCTTGGGTTCTGGAGTAGCATGCTACTTGCCGAAAAGTGCTTTGACGCCTTGTCAGGCGTAGTAAGTGCTACATAAATACTTTTGCAATATTACAATATTTCATTAAGCGCGCTGATGAATGTACTAATGGATTTGCCTCAAGAGGCACTTCTTATTTCTTAAAATACCTATTCCAAAGGGAAGTGACTTTGAAAAGCATAACATCCATGCAGGCGTGGCTGTTTTTCTAGAAGTGGTATATTAAAGAACTGAATACCACAAGATGAGTAAACTGTTAGTATGAGATGAAACAAAATACATCAATTATCAGTGCTTTTGTGACCTTGCATGGGGAGTATCCGTGACACAATGTCGAGAGAAAGAGGGGGAAAAAAAATAAAATAAAAGAACTGACTTTTCACCTTATTTGAAATAGATCTGATGACAGGATTTTAGTTTGTGATTCTGCAAATAGGCATGCTACACCTTAAAAGTTGGGCCAAAAAAATGACAGCTGCTTAGTCAAATTTGTTTTGGTGACCATATAAACATGTCAACAGAATACATGGAATGCAAAGACACATGATAACATATGCCTAAAAACAACAACGTATATGGGACTGAAAGTATTTTATTTTTTTAAGATACAGCTTTTTAATGGTGTAAATATAATGTTCTGTCAAATGAATTCGTATGGTTCAATGTTGAAGAGATCGTCAATAGAAACAGATAAATACTCCAAATCTAAAAAATACTCAAGGAACGCTTACATTCTTTTTGTCTAATCTGTTCAGTGTTTTTACTAGGTGGCCATCTAAGCAAAGAAACGTCAAATTGCTATAAACACCAGGAAAGGCCCATTGCTGTAACCCAATAATGTCCACCCTGGTAATACATAACAATGGCTGATGACATTTAAAGATGCCTTGATTAAGGGTCATTTCCTTTATAAAAAGTGAGAAAATCAGGCCACTAATAAATTATCAACTGTGCAGTGCGTCTTCCGACAGGGCTGAGTGTATTTCCCAGGAGGCAAATAGGCAGTTCCCCATAGAACAGTTGTTTGTATAGCAACTCGGAGTAAACAGCACCAAAGTGGTCAAAACATTTCTGCTACAGCAGGGAAAGCATATTAAGATGAGCTACATCTTCCACACAATCCAGGCAAAGAAATGCCAAAAAAACCTGAGGATTCACTGAAAGTTGATATGACGCAAAACTATTTGAATAGGGAAGGGATGCATGGATGGCATTCTGCAACCCAAGCTGAAAAGAACGCTCCCATCTCGCGCCAGAACTGCCACATTTATGCCTTTCCAGCTAATACTGTGACTCCCAAGTAGTCCACAAATTGTGGCTGTGGCGGTAATAAAAGGGTTTAGCATTTATTACTCAATGCAAACATTTGTGTACATTTAGTACACATCATTTAAGCACATAATAAATGTAATCAAAGGACTATTATGAACTTTCAGCTAGTATGCTTAAATTAATTGCTTATCTGCAGTACTGGACCTAAGTGTGATTCCATTTCTCCATAGAGTATGATACCTAGATCTATCATCTCACCATGTGGGACCTGCAACACCTTATCAAATACAGCTTTTAAAGAGCATCTGGCATGCATACTTGAGATCTACTATTTTAAAGCCCTTTAAACCCCTGTGAAACAGGATCTTTCCTATAAAATGAATTCCTCACGTGAAGATAGTGGCTAGCAGCCCTCTGCAAACAAAGAGGGTGGATGTACCTACATCAAGAAAAGATCCAAAAAGGCATTATAGTGTGCATTATAAGAGGCATCGGATACTGTCTGCATGTGCATTAAATGACATGCCGTCAGTCTCAAATCTACATCATTCCAGGCACTGAAGAGAACAATGGGTAGTGTAATCAGAGGACAACGAGCTATGTCTAACAAGCAGACAAAACAGTAGAACCGCAGTATTGATAAGGTTCAGAAAGTCTAAAACATTGTTGCTGAGTCAATTTAGCTATCTGCATCACTAACATTTGAGAGGAGAAAACAGAAGGAGCAGTCCAAGCTAAAGTACAATTCTGATTTTTTTTTAATGAAATCAAACTTTTAATACAAATCAACACTATGGGATAGTGATTCCTGAATTGGCCCTAGAGTTGAATGTTTTGGGCTTGGTGTTCTGTAACTGATAAGAAATTAATCAATCTTTCTTGCAGTATTTCTAGGAAAGACTTCGTAATTGGTCAGCTGATGAGGCACACATATTCATATGAAATATATCTTTCATATAGCTGCTTAGTCTTAAAACAAAGAATCACTTGAATCAAATTATTTGAAGGGCTCATTCAAATCTAAGATGTCCTACTCATGTCAAGAGGGCAAACAGCACGATGCGATGAAAATTCATAAGCCGAGGTGCAGGTCGCATTTTGCAACAGTGACTAAATCAACTAGGATGAACCAGACTAAGGTTTATATTTCATTTTAGACAAAATTCTATCACTGGTGGTAGTTCACATTTACCTCAACTGTTCCAAGAGAAAATAAAGCTTTCCACTTAAAAAGAGGCTTTTGTTGATGGATTTTCAAGTTTCTTGAGGTAGAACTAAAAAGGCCTTGCAAGCCACAAGGTCCATACATTAAAGTTCCACAGTCACTGCACGCCATGCCTACATGTAGGAATAAGGAGACAGTGTACAACTTTATGTGGGCACTCAAGATATGCTATGGTGCCTTGGAAACATTCTTTCTGAATCATGAAGTATTTCTCTAACTCTTTTCTTACAAATGGCCTATTGCTCATCATCAAGTGTGCGGGTAAAACATCCCGTTACACAACCACAGCAGACCACAGTGACACCTCTGTCTCAGTGTCACCCATACCTTCCATTTTCATGTATTCATGTTATGTAATGACAATCATCAAAAAACATAAGGGTTTTAAAAGAAAAATGAGTCTGCATGGAACATAAACTTTACAAGTAATTTTTTGAATTATCTGATTACAAGGAGTGAAATGTGGCTGCCGTTCACTGAACGCCGGTCAACCTTGGGCCCTCACATTTATCAAGTGCTCTTGTTCATAGCCGTGGCTGGAGAATAACTGACCAGAAGAACAAAGGCAACCATGAATGAGGAATACTGCAGATAAAGGTATGATATGACCTGTGGGGTTGTCATAGACCACTAGCTTTTTTTTTTCATCAACATAGGGAGTGTAGAAAATCATTCTAGTTGACCACATCCACTATGTGTAATGTGGCTGGGTGCACGACATTATAGTCAGGCATGTCAGAGGTTCATGCTAGACCTAGGTCAACATCTTCAGGAGGTGTGGCCATATGAGGAACACCTGTTGCTAAGTTAGAAATTGTCTTGCAGGGAATTTGAAGACATGACACATACAATCTGGAACCGTCTGGTGGTATTAGCTGCCACATCCTTGCTAAACAGGGCAGGCTTTCTTTTAATACTCTAAATAAATGATCAAGCATGAGCACGGGGCTCTGAAAAAGTGTGGGTTCTTGGATTTTAGGCTCCTTCTGCACTCTCCCTTGTGACAGCCCTGACTGTAGTTCACGCATTATGCAATATACTGTTTGACTGTGTTGACAGAATAAGTCTGTGAACTTGCATAGAGTTGACCATGGGAGTACGGGGCAGGCGGGTCATGAAAATGCAGTTTCTCTAATAACATGGAAGAGGGGAGAATGTGGAATTGGTTGCCAGATAACCATAGGCTTTTCCGCAGAGATCTTCCTACTTGTTGCAAGTACACTTGCATGGGAGGAACACTATGCGCCTCGGCCACATTGAGGTCACTATGTGGGCCTTACCTTTTCCTGCTGTGGCCGGAGGGACCATTGGACTGAGCCGGATTCATCACGGCCTCATGGAGTGTGGGGACACCTGCTGGCAGAACACGCACACTTCTTCTGAATGGACGAAACCTAGGCAGAGAATACACCCAATATGAGAGTCTGCTAGGGACAAAGGCTTAGTGCAAAAAATGCACTGGTTGATGGTAGATACACATGGCATGCAGGATTAACTTTTGTGCGGCACATCACAGGTTTGGAGGTCGAGAGATACAGCTTGCAACTGATGTGAGATATTTTAACACTCTTCCAACACTTGCTACTGAATGAAGACTTTCTGCAGTAAGAAAATCGAGGCACCTAAAATCGAAACCACCAAAGGGAGGAACACGCCAAAGATCAGTTCAAGTGGATGACAAGTAATGCATGAAGTGCTTAGCGGTGTCCTAGGCTCATCTGTGCCCCAAATAGTGGAGTGCTCAGGCATGGGCCATCTTCTTTCACCTTTAGTATAAGTATTTTATTGGGCCTTCCCAAGTGACGGAATTCAAAACCTGCGGATGCAACAGGGCTAAAGAATAAAAGTGTGCCTTCTCGCAGATTTGATGGCTAACTAAATGCAGGGCCTAGCAAAGCACACTTAAAATAAATGAACCCAATTCATATCGTTACCCCAAGCATCGGATTTCATTAAAAACAAACTGAAACTAAACTATTTTCTGCTGTGGGTCCCCCTGAAATTTGTGAACCTTGTCTATGACACCACCCATGCAAACCTGAATGTTCCAAAATGGCTACCGCCTGAGGGCACAGAATATGCAAATGTGGATGTACTTCTTTCACACGCCTATTCAACCAGTAGAAAAATGCACTGGCACCCTAACCTAGGCTGGTACTAACAGGACAGCTCTAATGACCTGGAAGGATGACAAAGTGGAGTACACAAAGATCCCAAAAATAATCCCTGCTGATCCTTGCCTTCACATCGACGATCAGCTGAAGATTGGGCACATATCTCTGAACAGTACTAAAATTTGTGATCGAAAAAAGAACAGGAAATTTGCCCATCTGAATACTTGCCATTGTAGCTAAAAATCCTGTTTCCAGAAACGTATTTAAAAAAAGAGAGAATATGTCACTTTATCAAAAAGCACAGGGTTTCATGGCTAACATTTCTGGGAGTATTGCTTTTATCAAGCCGATATGAAGTCACAAGGAGAGATACTTTTTAACAAGAAGACCAAAAGCTAACACCTGTTTTTTCCCTTTATAAAAGTCTTGAATTTAATGGGACATTCTGTCGGCAAGAACTGATTCACTGAGTGCAAACAGGCTACAAATAGTCAGCAGGATTTTGCACCCTAAGAACCAGGCATGAAGGAACCTAGGTGACTTTAGGAAAAACTGTGTTGAGGATCTGCTGCAAGGAAAGGATTCCAATTCTTCGTTCAGAGATGAATTCAAAAATTCTAAGGAAAGAAAATCATCGAAATAAAGCTCGTCATGGAATCTGGATCAGATGTGGGTGATCCAAATGAGTGATAGAGAGACGTACAGGACTGCACATACATTGGTGCCATGTGATGTGGTCTGAGGTCTCTAGGCAATTAATAACACTGAGAGCAGATATTTAAGTTTCTGAACCTTCGCAACCGCATCACGGCTCAAACAAATGTTGAAAAGCTGGGCTGACAACAGCAGGTAAAGAAACATCAGCGATTTGTAAACCGCTGTGTGCTTCACACCGACTCAGGGCGCACAGCAGGAGGCAGAGCAGTGCTCTTCAAGATTTTTGGGCTGTCACCCAAAAACACACAGAAACATTTCCTCAGTAGTCACAATATATGCAAACAAAAACAAACATGTTTTGCTTGTCACTTAACTCCATGTGTTTTTGCTGCCTCTCGTGCCATTTATATTGGCACTTTGTGTTCTGGTACTGGCAGGGAGGCTTGGCATCAGGTTTGCTTGTTCATTTTCCCACTCGCTAGTCCTAGGTCTGTGTTTCTCTTGTGCTCCTGGATCCACTGGGAACAATGTGAAGGTGATCAATTTTGGGTCCAGCACGAGTAGATGAGCACACCGAGGTAGAGGAATAAGGGAGTTGTGATTAACAGAAATCTCACTGCACATTAGTATAGACGGCCATCTCAGGGACTTAGGGTATACTTTTTAACTATAAAAAATGTCTGGCATGATACCACCAACAGCAAAGTGTCTGTCTACACGGGGGGGGAGGGGGTGGAGGGGTGAGTGGGGAGCAGCCTTCGGGGGATTTTTACCAATGGTACCAACTAATGACTAACTTAGCATTTTTAAACTGAAATTAAAAACATCTTGGAAAAGATAGGACTGGAAGTCAGGTTAACTACCCTCTCCTACACACTCTTCTCAGCTTAAATTCTGAAAATGAATATGCTATAACAAGACTTTAATGAAAAAAGAAGAAATCTAACGTTAGGAATAAAGACTGAGAATAACAGGACAAGAACGGAGAAGCAAACAACGGTGGCAAGTGAAAAACACTGAAGGGACCAAGTACTGAAAACAAAATGATCAAGAAATTAAGTTGGATGTAAGGTAATTTAAGTGCACAAAATGGCAGATCTATAGTTTCGCACTCTTTTGATGGACGGGAACAGATAATAGGCGAAGAGATGGCTGAAGTACAAATTGCTGAAGCAGTCTGGAGGTTTGCTTTGTAAGTTACCCGTAGTTGCCGTAATGAATTCTCAAAATGAAGGAATTCGACCTGTAACTTTCTTGTTTGGCCATGCAGTGTCGCTAATTAGGCTTAAAACGAATGCGCAGTTCATTTATGTAGGCCCTGCTACAGATACCCTTGGGTGCCTTGTGCACCATGCCTTCTTCCTGCTTGCAGACAAAAGCATAAAGTGACAAATTACCATTGGCTACATCTTAGCTTCCACACCTCCTTTTCATTATGACATGCTCTGATGTAGTGACTCTAAAACAGTGGCTTTTGACGTATATATAGGCTAAGGTTTGGGTAGTTAAAGCAATTATAGGTGTGTACACTCTGCTCGGAAAGTAGCTATGACTAGTGGAGTGGCCTTGGTGTTAGGGACCCAAAAGACCTACATAATGACTATATTTTACTGTCTCGCCAGTGCATTGGTGGTGCGGGGGGCACTTTACCTTGCTTGCACTGTGCTTGCACTGTGACAGCACTGCCACACCACTGCCTCCTAATACTCATTCATGTGGTGCTTCTGGCCTGCTTAAGTAGAAAGAAGACTGTTAGTCCAAAGAAAGTTGTGTGTGTTGCTACAAAAGAGAAGTAAAACTCTCCCCCTGCAGTATTTTATATGCAGCATGATGTTATGTTGTACAGTGGAAAGTTCTGGAAATACGTACACACAGCATGGGTTTGACTGCTTATAACTGTTGGACTTCACATGGTATTTCCAAATCCCCTGTCCCTGCGTCAAACTCTCAGAGGCTAGCCTGCAGTATCACGCTCAGGGTTCCTATGTGCATGGGAAAGGTCAGTGGCACCTGATGCTGACTAAGAAATATGTACTTGAGATGCCTAAATCCACGTTCATTGAATCTGCTGCTGAAAAATCACTGGGCGAAAAAAGACATTTCTCTGTTAATTTTCACATGCATGTCTTGCTAAGTGCACATATTCTAAGCAGTCGAGCTGTGGAATTTTAACAGGAAATGCAGCTATCTCACGGATCTGTTCATTATCTCAAATGTTGAATAGAGTTTGAAAGGTGTGTCAGTCTTGCAGTTTCTATTGCAAGTTACCAATCTGTACGAGGAGTACAGCCACCTACTTAGAGGTAACTAATCATGCTTCATATTCTGTCACGAGGAGAAAGAACAAGAAGGACATGCAAAGGAAGCCTGGAAAAAAGCACACACAATCGCAGAAAACGGAGTAAAGACTGGTCCATAAGCAATGGGAGTGTTGAGCCTTAAAGTCAGACGGTGTCTTCAGTCTCCGTGCACTGTAGAGGTACTGGAGCAAGCACGTTTTCTGTTGCGTTTAATGACCCTCTACGTGGGAGCGGGCCTTTAATAGCCGGTAGAGCCCGCTACGGCGGGTTCTAAGGCTATAATATATCCTGGTGAATAACATTTTCTCACTGTCACAATTCTTTCTTGGGCGTTCATTCAAAAAAGGTGCTACATTGGATGGGACGTTTCCGATTCTATCCGCTGACATCACTTTCCGAAGAGTGCTCTATTTATGTGCAATCAGGTTCTCTTTTGAAAATAACTAAAATATGTGTGTTGTATTTTTACTCTATCGAAAGTGAATGACTCCGTATCAGGGATTTTTTTTTCCATAGTACTTAAACTTCACGGTCACTCGAGCACTTGCTTCTGAGGAAGACAAGATCTCCAGGTCAGCAGAACAAAGTATTTTAAAACTTAATCAACATATTAAAGCTGATCATTTACCAGTAAGTGGTAGTAGACTGAGAATCAGGCAGCTGATATATTCTGACACAAAACTCTTTAGCAACTGAGAAATCCCTGTGTCCCAATTAATATCAATCAATACATTGTGAGCTTGTGTTGACCATCATCAGTGGATCCCAGTTCATTTTACTGCTTTTGAATATTGCTTCAGTAGTAGGTGGTTGTTTGGAAAGGGCTGGCCCAGCCATTTGGATGACCCCAGCGCACGTGGGTAATAACTATAGTGAAGTGGGTGGATGGCACTGACACCCATCTACAACAGGGGTAACCAGCTGGTTAAGAAGCTAATGAAGAGACATGTGGGTTCAGCTACGCAGATGACAGAAGAGAGGGCATTCCATGACAGGGTTCCGTGAACCGAAATGTCACTACTACCCTTGCAAGCGTCATGTAAATGAAGTGACGAATGCTTTGACCTTTCTCACCACAGGATAAGATTCAAGTCACAGCTCAACAAGACAACGACCAGACAAAAACCCATGTTTCTCCACCATATTTTGTGACGCTATGAAGTCATCCACCACGCGGCCCAGCTCTGGGGTAAAAAGGCTACACACAAAACAATGACATTCAACAAATAAAGGGTTCAGATTTTACTCAATCAACTTCATAGTAGACATTCACTAATAAGCAATGCTACAATCCATCAAAATACTACTTTCCAAGAAATCCTAAAAGCTACTAATGTCAATGTTAAACGTATGTAATCTAAGGGGAAGTTGAATAAATGCATACCTAAATTAAATGAAAAGCATTTGCACCTGCTTGTGCAATGTCAGTGAAAAATCCACTATTCACCACTCTAACTAGAAAGGACCAATTAGGTTTTCAAGTCTTTTGAAAGATATTTGGACTTCAGGCCAAAATCCATAACGTGTAAATTGCATGATGCCCTTTTTAAATTGCGGCAATAAGCAGTGAACTAGCATCCGCCCCATATACAACTGCATCTTCTTATGTAAAATGCATTCTTATCAATTAAAGTACGTAAATATTAACTATGAAGCAGCATGAGCCATACAATATCAGATGTAACCTCTAAATTACTAATGAACCACAAGGGCCAAGATCCTGTTGTCCCTTGCCCATTGCCACTGATTTATTTGTCAGGCTCATTCAAATGGGATCTTTGTGGGTAAAATAGAGAATACTTTGACATTCTAGCAAAACGTGCAAACGTTTGTGGGGCATTCTAAAATGAGAAGGTAACTTTCAAGTTTTGGGGAAATAAAATCCCTCTCCAACCCATAGCCTTGGAGATAGCCTTGGACAGCTAGGTGGTGCGGAGGCTGACCGAGTGGTTGGTTCTTGAAGAACTGCAGACATTTGCACACGTCTGTCTCATCTCCAAACATATTCGCAATATGTCTGCTCCGTACATACAATTCAACCCAAGAATGCCGCATACAACAATTAAATAATGCCCGAATACAGAGGGATTAGAACCAGAAATTAAAATCTAGACAGTGTCCATTTGACCTCACACAGTCCTTCCAAGAGACAACGAAGTCCAGTAGTACTTGGATAATGTGCAGTTACTCGCTAAGAGGGCCTAACTGCAAGTAACTAATTATTAGCTCGCTTGGAACTGAATGCTTCATTCTCTGGGCTTTTGTTTCCAACTGCGTGCCTCGACTGCGAAGTTATGTGAGTAACTTTCCACACATTGTGGATGATGGCAAACTGGAAGTGGTTGTGGAGAAAAGGTGCTAACAGGAGGCAGGTAGCATGTTTTTCACACCATCACCTCCCTTGTTAATGTATGCAGTGGCTCGTCGGAGGTATGTCATGTTAATTTATGCAAGCACACCTGTACGCGGGCTTGGAGTCAGGTAACCTGGCGCTCTCCAGGATGGGAAGTCGGCGCTCCCTTGATGTAGCCACCCAGGGGCCAACGACGGGGCAAATTTAGTTCTGTAGACATCAGCAGAATTTAATAAACCAACTACAGATGTCTGTGTTCCATAGAAATCAAGGTGTTTACATGTTCCAATCTGGACTGACTTAGCTAGCAATCAAAAGAGAAGATCTCACTCGAAGTAAGCAGTTGCTATATATTTATTTATGCATTACCCCAAGCAGATATTTTTGCCTACATTATTCATGTATCCAATTCGTTCTTCTTTTGCTGCAAAAAGAAAACTCACTTTAGGAAAACCTAGCTTGCTTCGTGGCTGAAAGAAACTTAAAAAGCAAACCTCGAGGACTAATTTGGTATGTTAGGATGAAGAAAAGCAATGGGTGCAAAGATATGCAGATAAAAGCGTATATTGAATAAATGTTTGTCATAAGCAACTCCCTCAAAGAGAGCCTTGAGACGGAAGTGCTGCAGCTGAGGTTCAATGGAAGTCCCCTGCACGATTATGTTTAAAACTAATTAATTACAAAAAATCTTAAATCGTGGCATCTGTTAGAACTGGTCTCTCGTCAGTGTCATGAAAATAAACTGAGAAACATGAATAAGATTGTTTTTGTCCTGGCAATTGTTCATTTCATAATTATAGAAGTTGTCTCCCTTTGAACCAACACTTGGTCATTTCCTCGGCATTTGTCCCACTGCAGCTTTATCATGCCGTTGTGCCATACTGGAGTTTTCTATGATCACTATGATCAAATTATTCTGCCTTCAGAAAATTACATCTAAAAGGCACTTGCCATATCAGCAGGGTGACCAGATTTTGAGATGCAAAAACCGGGACAGGTCAGACATAAAGATAGGACTAAAGCCCTTAGTCTTGTATATCCGGCCTGTCCGACTTTTTTGCATAGCTTTGTAAACGTGTGCCTCTCTCTCTCTCTCTCTCTCTATATATATATATATATATATATATATATATATATATATATATATGAAAATATATATATATTTATATTCACATAAAAAAACAAAGATGATATGGTAATTATAGTTGGGAAATAGAATTTTTAAAAACGTAGAAATTCACTTAAAAAACAAAGGTTATAGGGATGTTATAGTTTGGTTCAGATTTTACACGCACAAAACCATAGAAATTCAGCTGTTATAGCTCTAATTATCTCAAGAAACTATAATTTGTGCCCTCACAATGCACAGTTTTCTCACCAATAATTTTATTGGAACTGTTACAGTGATATTATCAATGATGTCATAGGAGATGTCATGAGTAATGTAATATGTGGGGAATTAGCAGTGCATGGGGACAGCATGAGTTATAGTTACCTTAGGGCACAAGTTATAGTTTCTTAAGGTAAGTATAACTATAATGGCTGAATTTCTATGGTCTTGTGCGTGGGAAATCTGAACTATAACGTCCCTGTAACCTTTGTTTTTTTAATTGAATTTCTGAGTTTTTCTTAGTTCTATTTCCGAACTATACTGTCCCCGTAACCTTTGTTTTTTTCAGTGAATTTCTTGGGTTTCTTTAAAGTAAAGTAATATTTAATTAACATATGTTAGTTCAACCGCCGCTGCAAACAGAGGGTTGGCTGCAGTCAACCCCCTGCATGTGGCCAACACCCTCGTGGCATGCAGCCAACCCCACACTGTGGGTCTGTGAGTAGCTGTATGCTTGTGACTGGGTGTGTGTGGTTGTGTAAGTGGATGTGTGAGAGTATTAGTGGGTGTGTGAGTGCATATCTGAGTGGCGTGTGGGTCTGTGAGTGGTTTTGTTGGTCATGGAGCTGAATGTGAGTGTATGGGTGGGTGGGTGTGTACCTGGGTGTGTGAGTTGGTGTATGAGTGGCTATGTGGGTCTGTGAGTGGGTGTGCAAGTGGTTTTGTGGGTGTGTGAGTGGCTGTATGGGTATGTGAGTGGTTGCGTAGGTGTGTGGGTCTGTTCTGTGACTTGGTGTGGAGTGGTTTCATTGATTTGTGAGTGTGTGTAGGAGTGAGTCTGTGAATGGGTGTTTTTTTAAACTGGGCTCTAGATCCACTGATCCATCGCAGATTCACATAGGGGGCTGTGCTGCGAAGGATCCACGGATCCTTGTGCACCCTCAAAAAAACATTTTTGGGCAATATCTTGCCCACAATGGGTCCCTCACAGACCTCTCCATCAGGCACATAGGGTCAGGACACCTCAATCCCTAATCCTTATATCATATTTAATTCCCCCCTCCACCCGTGGGAACCATGTCCTGAATCAGAAAATGCAGGCCGTAACTTTCCTGTAAGGTTGCGGCCAGCCAATCACAGAATTGCTAATGGCACATGGATCTGCTGTGGTGGATCTGTGTCTCTATATATACATACATCTTTTTTCTTTAATAACTGGAAAACTAATGGACAGATTTACACCAAATTACAAAAAGCACTCTTTTTGGACCAAGATCTAGTATTCTGCCTAATTTGGTGTAATGCCATTCAGTGGTTCGGTATAGTCATGTATAAAATCACTATGGGAAATTGCACAGGGAAAATACGTGTTGAGACCGCTCTTTTTCTCGGCCCATGATTGACAAATCACTCTGAAACTTTACAGCCAGCAGCTGAAGTGAGTGGCAAACTAGTTTTGAAATTTCATGAAGAATCGGCGATTAGCAATACAAAAAAACAAGTTTTCTATGGAAACTAGGTCTTAACTATAACTACCTAATATGCTAGGCTTGTACATGTGCATGTATGTATGTATGTATATTAGATATATTCTTGCCTTGTAAATGTATGCGTGTATTCACACACACAATTTATAAGGCTACGTTTACATCATATTAGCTATGACACGACCTTCACCCTTCACTTCCCTACCCTCTACCACTTTGTCTCTGCTGAGAGCAGGCAGCCGACTTCCACCTGTGCTACCTGGCAGAAACAGATACATTACTTAAATTACTTCAAACATCAGAATTACTTACATTATTTCAAACTTCAGAAGGGCCTGCCTGTGAAAGCAGAGCATACCTTTCAATTTTGTTTTGCAAGATAACCTTTGTCCCAATAACTGGCACAGGTATTTTAAAATAACAAAAGCAGAGGGATGTCAGGACTATCTGCAGGATTGACCATCAAAATGGGCTTTTTTGTGGAAGGACAGCAAGAACTGTCCTGAGTGGTCATAGTAGCAGTGCCCTCTGCTGGAGAATGACCTATGGCAGTCAAGGTAGCTCTGTTCCAGGTGCTGCCTGCCAGAAGGCCTTGTTGAAGTCACCATAAAAGAGCATGCTGCAGAAGGGTTCTGACACTGGGACAAGCTGCCGGAGCACACCACTGAAGTAATTGGCTACTTGAAGGATCTGCTACAGGAACATATTATTCGAGGGCTCTGCTAATGGAGTAGGTTGTAGAGGACTCACTTTACGGAAACATGCTGTTCGAAGGCTCTTCTACAGGAACATGCTGCTGGTAGGCTCTGTTACAGGAACATTCCATTCAAAGGTTTCCACTACAGGAACATGCTGCTGGAAGGCTGTGTTGCAAGAATATGCTGCTGGTAGGCACCCGTACAGGAATATACTCTGCTGGAAGGCTTAGCTAAAGGAATAGTCTGCTGGAAGGTTTTGTTACGGGAATATGCTGCTGGGAGACTCTGTTACAGGAATATGCTGCTGGAAAGATCTACTAAAGGCACATGCTGCTGGTAGGCCCTGTCTGTTATAGGAACATGCTGGTCGACGGCTGTTAGAGAAACATGCTGCTGGAAGTCTCTGTCACAGGAATATGCTGCTGGTAGGTTCTGTTACATGAATATGCTGCTGGGAGGCTCTGTTACAGGAATATTCTGCTGGAGTAAGCGGATGAGGACTCACTATACAGAAATAAACTGCAGAAGACTTGTTACCGAAACATGTTGCTGGAGTGCTCTACTGCTGATGGAGGGCTCTGTTGTAGGAAAGTGGTGCAAGAGATGTTTGCTTGCTTGAACAGAGAGGTACAGCACTCTACCTGCAGACCACACTTGCCAGTGCCCTCAACAAATGTAAAGAAATTAGCCGTATAGGGACTAAAGGGTAAAAGCAATTAGAAAGATGTATACCACTCAGATGAATAGGACATCCATAGAACAGCCTTTTCTCTCAAAGCATAGCCATGGAGTTAATAGCAGCAAGGCGTAGATAACCTGTGCATCTTTAATGAGCCACAATGGTCGGTTATTTCAGGGGTTGGCACCGTTAGTAGCCCCTTGTTTTGGGTGGCAGGTAAATGTCAAATCCGACACAAACAAATGGTTGCAGCTATTTGACACCTACACAAACAGCGCATTACAATTTTCCCCATATAAATTTTATCAGGTAATGCTGGTCAGTTCTGTCCTATCAAAAGCTAATTAGACTACCTAAACTCTGCCCTTATTCCTAAATATTAGCTCCTTGCATCTGCAGGAATGTGGCAAGTTAAACGCAACTTGCATTGAGACTTTCTTATCCAGATGCATTGCTCAAGAAAGGCCAGTATGCTGGAAATTCTATTTGGGATCAAGCGAAAAAATATTTACAATAAAGACACATTTAAGCTGAAGCCAAGAAAAAAGAAAGTGAATTGAATGCAGCGCCTTTGCACCTATATTTCTTCCTGTGAGGTACCTCATATCTTAAACACTCTCCTACAAATAAAGGTTATCTTCAGATTTAGGATTTGCTGCTAAGGAAATGTTGATTCATCATTTGATAACCCTGATGTCGAACACTACTAGGTTCTATCGTTAACATGCTTCATGTCAACAGATTGGAAAAAACCCAGGAATAAAAAAAGGAAACACGCATAATGCCCAGGAGGGGTAGAAGCAGGTGCAACTGTTTCAGTGTCAGTAAACAACAGAAGGGATTCCACCTGAGGTCTAAGACAAGCCTTTTTTGGTCTAGGTAGCAATCTATTTTTGAAACACCACCTACCCACCTTTCTGTCTGTACAACCATTTATTTATCCTCACATCTGCCCATTCAAACTGAGTAATACTTGCCTAGCTAACTTCCCAAATCTATGTAACTTCATAGCGTCTGACTTTCTATCGGTCTATCTAGTTATATGCTTTATTGTGGCTACCTGTCTCTCTGCCTGTGTCTCTGTCTGTCTCTTGCATCTGCCTGTCTGCCAGTCCATATGCCTCATAGTGCCTATCTGTTTTTCTACTGATCTGACTTCCGGGTTATGGATCTCTTTTTGTCCACTTGTCTGCTATCTGTTTTGTTATATGGCATCCGGTATGTTTAACTATAATCTCTCTATCGATATGCCCACTTTTCTAGGTGCCTACAAATCTGGAAGCCAGTCTTACTTCCGCCTCCCTTCTACGTGCTTACCTACCTGTCTAAGAGTTTGCCTGTCTGTGTATCTAAATTCCTGTTTGGCGCCTCTTGTCAAGCTACGTCCTGTGTTACTTATGTATCAGTGTGTGTGTATCTATCATCAACATTCTCATTCATCTGCCTATACTTCAAACGTCTCTTTGCCTTTTTATATTTGTAGGTCAATCATCCATCTATATAGCTCTACTTCTAAGGATCATTTACTTCCACATTGATGCAATGGATTGGCAGACAAGTTTTCAATTTATAGTATTTCTTAGAGATTGTTTCTAGGCAAATACCAAAGCAAACTACACAAGCTAAACCCACTGGCAAAACATATCCGGTGGAAAATATCACACTGACCATTTGTCAACATGTGGATCAAGCAAACTGTCTTGACTCCAAACAAGTGCACTCAAGTCCCCCATGACTGTTTTTTATGTTCTTCCTGGCATCTTTATCAACATACACAACCAAATTAGGTGGACTAGGAAGAAAAGCCAAAGGGCTGAGAATAACGAGAAGAGAAGCATGGCACTGGGAATCAGCCTAAACACAGTAGAGATACGTAGGCAAGAAAGAAACGCAGGGCAAGCACACTAAACACACAGTTTAAAGAAAGACGGACATTGATTGAAGTATTGGATAGCATTGACACTTTCAGAATATTATATTCGCAGCTGCGGGGCGAAGGCAGGCCAAGATAGAGGTATTCCACATACATGAGAGACAAAGGACGAATGGGGCCCAAAAGAGAGGGGGTAGAGTTGTGATGGGAGAACTTGATAAAGAGAAATAGAAGGAGATGAAAAAAGACACAGAAAGAGAGAGAGAAAGCCGATGAGGGCAAAAGGAAAAAGCATAAGACAGAGAAAATGTTGCAAAAAGCAACCCATGAGTTTCTAACTCTTTCTATTATCTGCGACCCACAATCAATCACTCCTGGCAGTTCAAATACTTTCAATGGCCTGGCCAGCAGATGCTTTCTACAGACAACATACATGCGGTGACTGCAGAAGGACGCGCTAGAGTGAAAGCATCAAAGCGCAGAGTAGACCCACAGTAACCTTGGGAAAAAATGTAGACTACCAGTCACAGAAATACAGATGATGGACCTCCCTTTTGAGCACTTGGATGCTTTTGACTATTGCTTTAATGCTCTCTTTCGAATTTCATTAACATTTTTAGGTCGAGGCATTCCCTCCGGTTCTGAAGAGAGTTCACAGACAGAAGAGTATGGGGACCCCATTTGAATCAGGAGCCTAGCTGTGTGGCTGTGGCCCCAGTGGGTCTGACCCTGGCACTGGAAGCTCTTGGTCAAGCAGCAGTTCAGTCCGTGAATTCGGTTGCTCCGGCTACGTGCCAGAGTCACAATGGCTTCGGTGGTACTGACTAGATTGCTGTTCAGGGTACTGCTGTGAATGCCTCTGGGGCGGTAGCGAATGGTAGTGTTGCACAGATGGTTGGCTCTAGTATGGCTATAGGGGTTACATCCATAGTGTGACCGGCACAGCAGGACTTGGTAGCTAATTTGGCATCTGTGTTGCTGTGGCTTTCAGAGGTGGGTATGCTGTCTGCCCCTCGTAGGTCATGGCAGTTTTAGGGGCGCTTAGGGAGGAAGGAAGGTGAGTTGCTTGTGCTAGGCACCACACCGTCGCCATTTCTTTCTTTCCTCAAGATGGAACGAAAGCTTTCCTGGTGAAGAGGGCTTTGAGTGCCTGACAGAGGTTTGATGGAGCCAGACCACATTCTAGGGACCCCATTGATATGACCAAGCTAGATGCTATCTTGGGGGCTCTCAGTGGTATATGTAACTCCCCAGTGGAGGTCATCTTATTCAGAGAGGCTTTTACATTGGCCTTCTACAGGGCCCTCAGGTTTAGTGAGTTGGTGGCCAGGAACTAAGGGGATGTGACAGAGAATTTACAGCTGGCAGACAATCTATGGTTGGACAGGGCACAGGCACTGACGATTAACATCCCTTGTTCTAAGGTGGATCAAGGAGGAAGAGGCAACCATATGTAGGGCTGCTAGCTGTGAGCGTTGTCTGGTCTATAATATGGAGGTCTTCTTAATCCGGCACCCCTGGGGGGGGTGGGGGGGGGAAGGAGTGTTTGTGCATGCAGATGGCACCCCACTGACCAGGTACCAGTTCTGCAGCAGAGTTTGACTCCTTTGAGTTTGGTACTCATTCTTTTAGGATTGGGGCAGCCACAGCAGCTGTGGCAATGGGGTTCTCATGTTCAGCAATAAGGAAGATTGACAGGTGGTCCTTGAATTGCTGCAAACATTATGTGACACTGTATATGCTTTAAGTGCTCTGCCTCTTAGCATTTTTTTGTCTTACCCTGCCTGCTCTCTCTGTTAGGTGACTGCCGCTTAGAAGTTCTGAGGGTTCTGGTGTAAGCAGAAGCTGAAGGGATCACAGATGTTTGGGTCATCAGCCACTCTTATGTGCGGCGAGCAGGTGAAATGTATTTACGGAGTGCCTTTGCGTCACGCACATTGCAGGCAGAGTACTGCCTTGCCTTTTACGGTTGTGGAGGGCTTTGCCTCGCTCAGTTGAGGCTGGTGCTGGACTCGATGCTGCCACTGGAGTGCTCAACTCCTGGCATCATCATTTTGCATCTACGTGGTAATGGCTTGGTTCCCCTAGGACGGCAAAGCTTTTTCATCTGGTGGTGTCAGAAGTCAATTGGTTGGCCAAGAAATGTCTACATGCAGTGCTCACCTGGTTGAATATCATCCCTCAGTTGCAGTGGAGGGTTGGCATTTTGGTCTGAGAGCTTAATGATTCAGTGAGAAGATAAACAACAAGGCTGCCAAGCTGTTCAGGCCAACCAGACTGGCTGTCATTCCATACGGGTACATACAGGAGGAGCGCTTTTTCCTGCAGGATGGGATGCAACTATCGTGGGCTGGCAATGACATGTTTTTGGAGAACTTCTTAGCTTGGTTAGGCCACCGCCCGCAGTAGGGGGGCAACTATTAGAAGGGGGAGGCCAGATAGTAGGTCTACTGTGCTGGCCTGTGCGGGGTAAGATCATGATTGGTGGGGCAATTTGGCTTATCTTTTTTACCTGAGCAGGACACCAAGGTAATCGTTCCCTCCAAGGGGTGCTGGTTGGGACGGAAGGTGACATCCAGGGACACAGGATGTTGCGAGCAGACGCTGACATCTGGGTCCTGGGACCAACTACCTGTGCATGGGCAGAGGGCATGAAGCTAGCACTGGCCCTTGGAAGTGTGTGGGGGGGGGGAGTCTGATGGTGGAGGGGGTGCCCGAGGAAGTTAACCTGGCAGGCAGGTGGACCCCATGCACAGAGATTGCCCCTGAAGAGTTGAGGGGGGATAGGGCTCTCCCATATGTGGGACGTACCCCAGGGCCACTTAGCCATGGATGGAACAGGGTCCCGAGTGTCTCCATGGGAATCGGTCATGATCTCATCCACAGTCTCTGCAGTGGATATGGAGGAACCGATTGTTAGATAATGCTAGGAAAACTAATGTATTAGTATACTCTGTTTAGGCCAGACATCTACAAATGTAAATTAAGCTGTAAATATGATGGGGTTACTGCCTAAAATGTGTTAAGTGATGATTGATATATGATTACTGTTTGGAAGAAAAATACTGCCAAAGGTTTATGACCCCTAACTCAAAGAAAAAAGATGTACTTTATTGCTAAGGGTGATGTTGGGACCCTGGGAGGGGAGCTTTGGGATTGGCAGGAGGCCTCAGCAGTACCTGGCCATATGCACATGAATCCCTGGTATTGGGAGGAGTGCCCCACATATGGCAGACAGTGCTGGGCCGAGAGCGCCTTGCGTGGCGGGAGGTTGGGGGTGTGACACACCTCCAACCACTGTACAAGAGTCTCTGGCATTGGACAATACACCAGCGCTGCCCCGGAAGCACTTTGAGTGCTTCCGGGCCGTGCGTACGAAACATGCTCGTCGACCCCACCCATGGTGAGCGGGTCCTTCTCTCCCACTCGCCAACCACTATAGGATCTCTATTGCGCCTAAGAAGGCCTTAAAAACCCACCCACCTGCCCTGGGCAGTAGATCTCATTCTGTTGCCTGTCTAGAACTGTTATTGGTGTGCTACTCACCTACTTCCCTCCCTGACAGTGTGGATGGCTATGTTGTGAAAGTAAATGTTGTTGTATTTTCTGTAATTTGGTGGGGTGAGATCATGATTGGTGGGGCAATTCGGCTTACCAGAGCAGGACACCAAGGTAATGAGACCCTCCTAGGTATGCTGGCTGTGATCAAAGGCGTCATCCAGGGGCATATATGGGTTACGAGCAGTCACTGGCATTTAATCACTGGGGCCAACCACCTGCACATGCACACAGGCCATGAAGCTAGCATTGGCCTGTGGAGGGGAGAGTCTGAGGGTGGAGGGGGCACCCATGGTAGGTATCTTGGCAGGCAGGTGGGCCCCCTGCCCTGAGAGTGCCTCCAGAAAGGCTGAGGGTTGGGTAGGGCTCTCTCATAAGGATGACCTCCCCCATGGCCTCTTAGCCGTGGATGGTAAAAGGTCTGGGTGTCTTCATGGGAATCAGTCATGATCTCATCTACAGTCACTGCAATGGATATGCAGGAACTGATTTTTAAATAACGCTAGGAAAGCTGATGTATTAGTGTACTCTGTTAAGGCTTGACATCTACAAATGTAAATTGAGCTGTAAATTGATGGGGTTACTGCATAAAATGTGTTAAGTGACGATTGATTTATGATTTTTGTTTGGAAATAAAATACGGCCGGGGTTTACGATCCCATACCCAAAGAAAAAAGATGTGTATTGTTGCTAAAGGTGATTTTGGGCCCTGGGAGAGGGGACTTTGAGGTTGGCTGGAGGCCTCGGCAGTCCCTGGCAATATGCGTGTGGGTGCCACTCTGCATTTTTCCTGTCCATGTCCACAATGCATTGCATGATGGACCCAGTGGCGGCGGCCCAGACAGATAGCTTGCTTAGAGTTTCTGTCAGCAGAGATAGAGGGGGGCTCTGCTGGAGGTACCTCAGAGGACCCCTGACCTTAAAATAGGGAGAGGAACCACAGGTTTGGTTAGGCATGAGGACCGTCGGTTTATGGTGTTCTCCCTAAATGGGACCCAAACTCTACCATGACAGGTCATCAGAGGTCATCAGACAGGAAGGCCCCAGACAGTGCCACATACATAGAAATCTCCAGCAGTACTTGACTTATGAATTCAAGGGCAACCAAGTTCAATCCCTATACCATGTTTGGGTCTGTGAGTCCTTGAACATCCCTACCTACCCCCCAGCATACCGACAACAAGTGCCTGACAAGCATGACACTCAGGGCCTTGAGTGTCTTACAAAATCTGATGTGTACTTTATAATTTACTCATGCATGTCTGATGAGCTGGTTACCATGGGTGTACCCAATGGTGATACCCTTTTCAAAAGATGTGAATCTTTAGGAAGGGGCCAGTGGTACATCTCCTTTGTTGACTTCATTTTGCACCAAAGCTAGACTGGTCTATGAACCAATGGGAAAAGGTTGTTCAGTCATGTTTTATTCGGCAACAGCAAAAATGGTGTAAAAGTAATGAACTACATGTTTGTCTAATCCAACATTTTTCAGAACGTTGTGTTTCTGGAATAGGTTGGAGTGTCATATACAAACGAATCTTATCAATCTAGCAGGCTATGTCTAGCTAGAAAATTACATCTAATGTTTGATCTTTCAGAGATATTGATTTGTTTTTGTCTGTGGCATACATATATTGACAATATCTACTGTGGCAATGGCACAACAACATTAGCACTCTATTTTCCTATCAAACGTTAAATGCACTATTGGCACAAATTCCATAGTAATAGAAATAATAAATGTTTACTGACCGATCTCTGCTTCTCCTAGATGGGAAAGCCGCATTGCAACCAGCCACTGTGCAGACATGCATCTCCTTTAAGTGGACATTTCGGTAGTGAAGTTTTACACTGTAGGAACTCTTAAAACTCTTCTTGCACACATAACAAATTTTGGGATCTGGAGTAAAGCACAAGTCTCCTTCAGGGGAGTACTTGTGTGGGCTTCCATAGTTCAAAGATGAAGCAAAGCTTTCATGAAGAGCTGCCATGCTAGCGCCCCCTCCATTGAAAAGTCCATATTGGCTCATATAAAACATATCGTATGTGGGATCTGAAAACTCCTCCTTCACTTTAATCCCAGATGGTTGATGAGAGCCAAAATGGTTTTCGTGCTGCTTATCACTGTTTCTCATTGCTCTATCATGATTTTCCCTATGAATTTGTTGATGTTCATCACTTTCCATGGACTCCTCACAATATTTTGGCTCAGAGATGTCTGACTCATTTTCAAAGTCCCTTTCATGCTCTTGGTCCTCTGAAGTCATGCTGTCAGCTCTTATGTTAGTCCTTGAGATGCACCCATGACTATTAGATTTGGAAAAGCCCTTTGCAGATGATCCAGGGCTCATGTCATCTTGTGAATGACTATGGGTGTCGTGGTTAGCATCATTTGTCAATGCGTCATGTTCATCATCTTCGTCAAACTCATCAGCTGTGTCAATTACTTCCTTCTCAATCTTAACGGGCATGCTGGACTTCCTTGGTTTCTTCTTAGGGGCGGGGTCAGTGTTTGATTCATGAGTTGGCATTGCCATCACAGTCATAGCTGGGTCTGCAGGGGGTGGGGCTTGCTGCTCCGCTGAAACTGGAGCAGGCATGATAGGGCTGGTGGACAGTGAAGTTGGAGAGCTTCCCATCTCTCCAGGAGTTAGTAAACTTCTGTAAAATGGAGGAACAGGTTGCACAGTTTTTAAAGTTGGAAATACTAGCTGGCTAGGGAGAGAATTTTGAAGAAGAGGGTCTAGCGGGGGAGTAGAGAAGCCCATTGGGGGCCGGCCAGGGCTTGATAAGGTTAGAGATGACTTAGTACTTGCTATGACTGGGGTTGCAGCCCCTGAAGTTGCACGGATTAGATCTTTGTCTCTATTATTTCTTAACATGGGCATGTGGAGGCGTGGATTGGGGTTAGCACTGTGTCGATTACGACTTCGAAGAGAGCTGAACACCATGTTGCACCCGTCAATGGTACATCTGTGTTTGATCTTAAGATGAACTGCATTGTAGTGGATTTTGAGAGTACCTTTGTCGTAGAACGTTTTGCCACAGGCATTGCAGAACACTCTACCTTTTCGGGATGAGGAGCCCATCCTCCTCATTCTGTGGATCCGAAAAGAGCTTTTTGTGTGCTCTGGTTTGGATATTTCATTGATGGGTGTAGTAGGGTGACGTGGAGATTCATTTCCTGGTTCTGATTTGGGCTCTACGTTTGTAATGCTGGACAGTGCATTTCTGCTAGATGGCTGCTCACTCCTATTATAAGGCATTGGAGACACTTCTGACTCACTGGTCTCCTCAAAATCATTCTGGGTGGAAAGGCTTGTCTCACGGAGCCTCAGTCCTGGTTGTTCTAGCAAGAGGCCATTGGGTGGGAGGCCAAGCAGCGGTGCAGAGACTGGGTTTATATATTGAAATGGAAGCAGGAACGCTAAACTATTGGGCATGTTTTCAAAATGGTGTACGCTAGAAGGGTTGCTATTTTCTAGGTGTGTAAGCAAGCTGGGGCTTCGGGTGCGGTTGTTGCTTTCGATGAAAGTCCTGATATCAGAGTCTACCTTTGAAGACGGCACTGCCACAGCCTGCCCTTCCTTTTCTTGGATAGCCATCAGCTCTACTATCGACTTTGTTTCTCCAAACCTCAGAAACTGCTGCAGAGTAATGATTTCTTCTTCTCGAGACATGATGGCCCAGCGGTCCAGCACCTTGCCTGCAGCATCCTGGAGGTCACATCAAGACAGACAACAAAGACAAACACAAAAAAATAACTTATTGATTCAGCAAAAATGTACAGTACAACCACAGCTGCCCTGCTGCACAACAGCAAGGGAAAGCCACATGCAAAGACTGTTAGCCGGCCACTGTGGAAACCTCTCTGCCATGCAAATTCAGTAATTATATTCGCAGTTAGAAGAACAGATTGAGTTTAATAATGTCAAGGCAAACAAAATGGGGACCACTGGGGCCCTGCGATGTAAACTACCTTCAGCTGTGCTATTTTACCGCCAGTGATCAATGAACTATGCGGCTGTTTAGCATACATTAGAATGAGAGGTGAGCACGTGCTGTGCCATCCCCGGTAAAA
Organism: Pleurodeles waltl; assembly: GCF_031143425.1. Taxonomy (NCBI): domain Eukaryota; kingdom Metazoa; phylum Chordata; class Amphibia; order Caudata; family Salamandridae; genus Pleurodeles; species Pleurodeles waltl. The sequence continues at coordinate 346,257,446 of NC_090437.1, read as the reverse complement.
GAAGAGCACTGCGCCTTACCCACAAATTAGAACCATAAAGGAGCAGGAAGAAATAATGAAAAGCATGTGCTGGGTGGTATTCGCACCTCCAAATTAGGGAGTCACACCGGGAATGGTACCTTACTTCAAAAACCTGCCTCGGGGTACACAGTCTTAAATGCCCATTTCAAAAGAGTTCTTGGATTATGTGTTTTTTAGGAATAATCTAACCAGAGTCTGGCCCCACCTACGTACTGGAAGGGACAGAGCATTCTGCGGCACACGCGAGAGACTGATCTCTACGTGGAGCGATCTCTGGACGCAGCGTCGGACTGATGACAAGCAAGAGCACGCAAACTCGCGGAATAAAGCACACAACCGTTAGCAACGCCTCCTGGCGCTTGGCTGAATCTATGATGTGTGAATGTAGTACTTGTGAACACCGCCAGATTGAGTGCACCGAAATCTGAAGTCCTCTAGCATGGTGCGAGCTTCCTGGCTGCATCACTACCAAGATGCGCGACAGGCTGCTTTCTACTTTTTGATCATTCATTTTTTGGCCTCTCTTCGGAAGTACGCGCTACTCCGTGACTGTTTTTCAGGCAAAAATAAATAAGGAGACACTGGGAAGTTAACTCGCAGACTACCAAACAAATCACCAGGAGGCAATAAACCGTGACTGCTTACAAGGTGGACCAGAATCAAATTGCCCCCACTGAAGATACTTTTTTAGCGTTGTTTTGTCAAGAAGCAGTAAATCTAATCTACATAGTTGCCTAGCGGCCTCATGTGACGTTTGTAACTGTCAGTCATCCCTCACCTGTAAGCCAAAAGCATTGCATCGCTAGACTTAGTTAAGTGGTTTCCTACAAACACAGCATGCAAAGTGCTCTTGGCTAAAAAGCAAGGGCAGGCTCAACATGTCCGTCAGGCATGGGTCCAATTAGAAGCTGTGTATTTAGCTGTAGTAACTGTTCCAGGCAGTAAACAGTAGGGGAAATGGAGTAGTGGAGGGTGTGTTCAAATTAAGCAGGTTAAATAGAATGGTAGACGTGCCAGGAATACATTAGACAAATACTTATGTAAATGTGACATTCGTTCTGAGTCAGATAAATTACTTTTGCAAAGAGACGTTAATGTAGCATGCACTCTTCCTTATTAGAAACCAACACTTTGACTCTTCAAAATAAAGCACATATACAGAGCCAGAAACAAGAAGCAAATACATTTTGTTGCAATCAATTTTTTCCATAAGAAAAGCAACCATGAACCGGTCCGACGTTGTTCCTCAGCAGCACGTGGCATTATGGGACTTGTAGGCATATGTAAAGTTGAAAAAACATAGTCGGCCCAGCATGGGAAGCACGGACGTCATTTAGGGGTCGCAGCAGCGACCCCTGGCTTGCTCTGTCCGACCCCTGGCACTGCCTTTGTGACCCCTGAATTCAGAGGTGGCAATGACAGTGGCAGCTTGTTTAGTAAGGGCTCCCCGCTCTTTGTTTTCTGTCAAATTATAGTACAGTAACCGTGAATTATATCCTATTATTATTCAATATTAGTGTAATAAAAATGAGGTAAAGTTAGTTAGCTGTAATATGCCCTTCCATGGCACTTGAGGTGCGTAAAAATGTTAAGTGTACGTTGTGTGCGTGCTCGCGGGTGAGTTTGTGTATGTGAGAGTATGTGTGCATGTTTAAGTATGTGTGTATAAAAGTGGAGGTCAAAGGGCGTGTGATATCACCTCCGCTACCCCTGGCAGTTTGGTGAATTGACGTTCACGATGGGAAGTGCTGTTGAACAGAAGACCAGGACTGTATGAAAGTGGCCTTTATGACTCGAGACCAGTTGGAAGCGATGTGCAAAAATGAGCCGATGCGACTATTGCAGATTTACATTTTGATTTGGATTTTAACTTTGATACGACTTACGTTTTATTGCCTTGTGATATTTGGCACTGGAGAATATCTGAAGAGCAGCTGTATGCGGGCAGTACCTTGTGAATGCGTTGAAGTGTTGTTTCTTGCACAACCCGCACTCATGGCACAAGGAGGCTCCGTAGGGAGCGCACATCAGCAACCACCAGAGCGTCCCTTGTTAAATATACATTAAAAAAGCATTTCACGCATTCGTTTTTTTAGACGTAAGTACAGGATTTGCCTGGAGGTAGAACCTAGAAATTTTGAGCTGTAATGTCAAGTAGTAAGCCGCAAGAACTGATAAATAAATCCATAAAAAACTGGGGTAATGGCTTACTTGCTTGGATCGGTACCCCTTCACAGTGGCGTAGCGTGGGGGGTGCAGGGGGGGCCGGCCGCAACATCTTGGAAGAGACTAAATCCACGGGTTAGGGGGCGCAAATTACTTGCCTTGCCCCGGGTTAGGGGGCGCAAATTACTTGCCTTGCCCCGGGTGCTGACAACCCACGCTACGCCACTGCCCCTTTAGTAGGTTAGGGTCCGCTGACATCCACTGCGACCATCTAACCATCTAGATCGAGAGCAAGGAGACTGACCGTGCACAGACTGGGCACACTTCTAGAGCCTTCCGGGAACTGAAATGCAACAGCCTCAGGGTGACATTTTTTTTTTTTTTTTTAAATGCCCCAAAATTACAATTGTATTAGTCACAAAGGCGTGCTTAAATGACGAAATGCTATTTTGTACTCAGATTTGAAGATAAAAAGTGACATGGAATTGATATCGAATTATTAAGAAGACAAAGAAGAAGTATTTATCTTGGCCTGATGAATTCATTACTCATGAAGTAGACATTATCCACACTTTAAAATATATCAGGACAATATAACATCACAAGTTAAACATTGTGTTCTTGGACGATGTATTGTTCTTGATCGACTGGCATCCAACGTGTTTCATCACTCATGCACCGGGACTTTATCAGGGCTGTGTACGTGGCCGACGCTAAGGAATGGGCAAGAAGCTGAAACTATCAGTCCATTAAAGGATGGAGAGTATCAGTTAGATATCAAAATAAGGGGACCAATAAACTGTGGCCTGTTCAAACAGCTGGTAAACTAAGGCTCGGATTCTGATGTGAGTACGAGCAGAACGAGGCAAAAAAATTAATAGGGCGACCCTCTTTGGAGGTACAGATCAATTCGATGTAGAGCGATAGACTTCTTTATAGAGTGATTCATAAATGACAAAGTAGTAGTACTGTGATAAGGCACAGCTCCTTCTAACTCTTGCTTTGGGTATGTGATATAAAGCACTTATCGTCTTACTAAAAGTATCCACGAATTGAAATTCTGTAAAACTGCTCTTAGGAACAGGCAGGGAGTTTTGTCAACTGCTTCTTCAGTATCCAACGTGCTAGCTCAGGTCAGAGATGTAATGGAACCTGCCTTTACAATCACATGGGCAAAAAGCCTTGCATTAGCACTAAAGAATCCGTTTCTAAAAAAAATCCAGTTTATGTTGGGTGCATGAGCACTGCAATGAACTTTTTTAACTCCTGGACAATACATTTGTATACATTTTACAGTTCACATTCTTAAGCAAAATATGCATTTAGAGTGTTCAATCCTTCCTTGGGCAGAACTACTATATGGCATCAGCTGTTGTCCCATCGATTTATTTTTCCAGTAGTGAAGAGTAGAAAGTGGGATTTTCAGATTCTCTCGCCATGCTTGGTAAAACAGTGATGTAAAGTAACTAGGCCCATGACCTTCCCGAAGTAGTGTAACAAAACTTGAGCCACCCCCCCCCAACAAAGTACATGGAGGCTTCACTCCAGACTTACTTAGGAGCTCTCAGGCACGAGTCCTGCGCTGAGAACCCCCCCCCACACCGCGGGGGCCCTTGTTACGCTACTACCTTCCCTTGTTTTAACCTCTGGACCCCTCCCTCTCCTCTAGGATTTCAAAGCCTCTGCCTAGGAGTGTATCTGATTTTTGGACGAGTGGCGGATTAATATGTGGAATAAATCTAGCAAAGAAATCTGGAGATACCTTTGAGTTCAGGGTGTATATAATTCTGGATAGTACTTTTTAAATATATCAGCAGTCTTTTGCACTTTTGTGTTTTTTATGTTGTTTACCATTTTATTCTTAACGAATCCAACTCGTGCATGATTTATTGTTTTGCCCACCACAAAGCAGCAGCAACAATACTCTTCACGTAAGTGTTTTAAGACAGGTAATAGATATGTAAACTGAACTTATACTTTAGTAAATGACTGTAGACATATAAAACACAGTGGCTTCAAGGGCCTGCCTAAAAAAATAACTTGTTATGTGGCTTCATTGACAGTTTTAGAAGAAATCAAGGAGTGTCTGAGTTACTTAGAGATTTGTTGCAAACTCTTTTGTGCCATACACACTGCAGAGTAGCAACAGCCTTTCGCTATGAGCGGTTTCACGTGTATGTGATGCTAACAGAAGAGCTGTCTTCTGCTTAGAGGGCGGCCGCGTTAACAGTGGCTACTTGCAAACACTTGTTCAAGGAAGATCAAGTGTGATTGCCCCTATAAGTTAACATGGCTAATAAGGATAGAGAACCACAGGCCGGTAAGTTGGGTTCCTTTTTCTTTCGAGCACGCTGGAAGCTTTAAAACTTGCCCCTTACATTCCCCGCTTCTGAGGCGTGCTAGTTCACTAGCACCTCAGAAGGAGAGCTATGCAGTTTGAAACACTCCACTCATCTGCCAGTTACTTTATATTGTTTCTTTAACATAAGCGAGAATGTTCTCTCCCGTGCCCCTTCGTCTCACTGTTTTCCTCATCAAAAAGCATGATTATGCACTTGACAGGGTCTGATTCCTGATATTGCCACCCTAAAATCCACAATCACTTGGACCTGCTTCACTGTAAGTGCAAAATGACAAGGCAATCTCTCTCCAGTGTTGTGTAAACTTCGACTACTGTGCTTTGTGGTGCATGCGTGCCATAAACTCTCTGGACCAGTGGTTCTCAACCGTCTGACTTTTGTGGACCCCATTTAATCACTACTGGAGTCCAGACACCCCCACCGATCCATTATTGAAACCCGGGGGGCCCCCCAACTGAGTCAGTACTGGAAGGTGAGGACCCCAGCTTAAGCAATTTGTAGCATTTGAACATGAAAACAATACACAAAAATGGGGAAACAAAAACTCATCAAAAACACAAAATACAGAAAAGATTAAACCTTTTGTTTAAGGAACTAACAAATTAAAAAAGTGAACATTTTCATTTTCATCAGAAGGTTGGGGCTTTTCTAGATTCAAATGAGGCAAGTCATTGTCCATACTATATTTTATCTGACGCATTTGGATTGCAATTTGAGGACACCAACTTAAATTTCAACCTCCAATTGCTTCACATTTACTTAACGTTTTTAAAAAGCTCAATGGCAGTAGTGTTCTAGAGACACTTGCCTCCTCTCCCGCCGCCAACACCACACATTTCCACCTCTATCAATCAATGCTTTTACATCACAAAAATAAGGTGACGTCTTCTAAAGCCTGAACAACCAAACTAGGCATTTAGCACGTTTTTGTAGAAAAAAGTCAGTGGCCTGTTCTTGAAGAGACACAACTCATTCGTTGAGTGATGTAGTTGACCCTAGCTTACGAGTCAGCTGTATGTGAAATGCTCTGTAGTTTTAAGCTGCAAAAGGCTTCACTGACTCTGCAAAAGCATATTTGACCTCAGATCACATGTCCAGCAGTGAGCTCACATTTTCATAGTTAAGGCAAACCTTTAATCCTTTCATGCATTTTTAATGTCGGACTGCAGTTTGAAGTCAAAAAATGTCATCTGTTGAAGAAGGAAAAGTAATGGAAACCAGGATGAAATTCCTAAGGTGACCAATGAACTTAACTGTTATGCATGGCTTCAATAGAAAGCCTCTTTCGTTTATATCAGATTCTAAGTCTGGTAACTCAGTGCCGTATTGCTAGAGGGAGAAGAAAGGCAGTGGAGGTGGAGGGTGTTCCTTAAAGGTGGCAGGCAAGGTGTTATTCCATTGTATATTCACAGCTGGTCTCATGAATGCTTATGTGTACTGTACATGGTTTATTGCTATAACAAATGCTTTGATGACCACTCCAACATGTCCAATCCTTTCCACATAACAATATTCCATTCTTCACATCTGCTTGATGGTGCAGTTACAGGAGGCATTTTTTTACTTTAACTGTACCACCGCAAGTTTCAACGATAACTGTTCTTAATAAAGCCTCTGATGAAGGATACACCACTGGAAACCGTGATCTGGCTAGGAGATTGCCTGACTGCTTTTCCACATACCTTTTTCCTTGCACAAAATACTGATTCCCGGTATGTTAAATACTGCCTCTTCAAAAATACTCAGTCATGCCACTGCATTTTGTGTTGTTTAGTGCCTTTTCTCTCATGCTACAGTACATCCATTTCTTTTTTATTTCAGGTGTTTTTTTTTTTTTTTTTAGAAACGCAACAACCACAAAGGGTTACATTGGCCTTTCCGCTTACCATGCTTACTGTCTAAACCAGCATGTGTTTGAATGTTTCTTGAAAGTGAAATAATGGTTGGTGTATCTGAGGTAGAGAGGAAGAGTGGTCCCTTGGTGTGAAACCAACACAGAACGTGCTGTTTGTTGATCAGGGTAAGCAGTGGAGGAACTGATCTACCAATTGAAGCTCTCAGGAACGAGAATACCTGCCCTTTTTTTTGTAAGAATGGGGGTGGGATTTGAGCCAGCTTTGGCCAGATAAGGTTCATAACAGTGGGAAAACCATTTTCTACCCATTGCAGTTCCACATTTCAAAGGGCATACGGTGACAGGTTACAATTGCAATTTAGTCTCGGGTGCACAGGGTCAGTTAGCGCGACTTCAATACAATGGTATTACAGCGGTTTGCATGAGCACCACTTACATCACACAAGAACACATTCATTTTTTATAGCAAAGGAAAATTATGCAATTTGCCCAGAATCACAGGATGTTGAGCCAGCACCAAGACTCGAACCGTGTTCCTCAGCTTGGCAGCTGTGGCCCTTACGCCACATCCTCTCCCCCGGAGTTCTTTGTCTGGTGCGTCTTGGGGCAGTCTGGCAATAACTCACTTTTTTTAATATAGAGCTTGGCAATGCAGTTTCTGCTATTTCATAGCGCTGCAAAGCAGGTGCCATTCTTAACAAAATCATTGTAATTCATTTGCATCAACCTTGCAAAGATGAAGAGGTGAAAAGGGCATGCCAGGATTGTAATCTGTGACATTCTCGTTCTGTCAAGACAGCTGCAGTGGGTGCATTAACCAACTGACTTGAGTAGAGCTTGACACTAGGCCATAGGACATGCTCTTAATAACTTTTAGAGGATCACAGAGAACATAGGTTAGTTCTAGGCAAAAAAATGGTAAAAGGTGTTGTCTTCAAAATGGTGAAAAAAAGAGTTGTGACTCCAGACCCAAGCACTGCACGGCCTCAAGCTTGATAGCAAAAAACATCTAGCCTTCGGATGAAAACTGGGCCTCTTCAAACAGGGTTCAGTTAGTAGAGGCAGCCATCTCTAGGGTATCACAGCCAGTCTGTAGGAATGAGGCAAAAACACTCCTAAAATGACGGCCTTGTTGTGTCCTCTCTCCTGCAGTGGCAGGCCTAGCAGGGTTGCTGTGGCACCTAGCATACATCCACTACACTCCAAACTAAAGCACCCAGGTAAAATACATTGTCATTTACAACACCAATAGCTCAAACTCTCTCAAATTTGCATTGCAAATGCTTGTTTGGTGTAGTCGATGGATTAAGGAAAATGAGCTCTATCACTTTTTTGTGCCATTTAACCACTTCTCATTCATAGCAGACAAGCTCGATGGCTTTTGTTGTGGCATTTTGTCTAGCGCTGTTGATGGCTCTTTCGGGAAATGGATTTTCATTTATGCATACTTCTGGGGCCTTCGTGAATGTGTGCCCTGCCATCGACCCACAAGCCTGCTTACTTACGGAAGAGCTCAAACACAGAGTAGAGTGATACCAGCTTATTGTGATTATACACCAGCTGATGGTAAATTCAATATGCCCAGCGTGCACAGGCCCATGACAAGGACACAGTGCCTCCGCCTCACTCCCAAGGGTGTGCAGAAATGCATGATAACTGCTACAGCTGCAGGATCCTGTGTCTTCGCTGTCTACTGTTGCACTAGACAAGAAGACATGGCCGAACACCGAGATTCCCATCAATAGCGAAATATTTCGTTTCAGACTGTCTTTTCTTATTTGTGAGCATATACGTGAAACAATCACAACCTCTCATTTAAAGAGACAGTGCCAAAGACTATATTGATTCTTCAAAAAATTAAATCTTTTATTTGGACCAGCGACTCCATCATTGTCTCAGTGATGGGACTCTCTTCTGTTATGAACACGAGCAATAGCGCAGAAAAATTGCAACATTTCAACTTTGAAACAGACCGTGGTGGTGCAATGACAGATCGGGCGCATGCTGCAAATGTGCGGGGATGGGGGGGGTTGCATTCAAAGGGGTGGGGGAGGCAAAGTGACTAAATTTAAAAGCGGTAGGCTGCATGCTTCTCCATAGAATGAAGCTGAGAGGCATTTATACGATGTTTTTTTACCTAATTATACAGGAAGAATTTGGAGGCAGTGTGGCTGCTCTCCAGTTGTCATATTACAAAAACTGTGCTTATGCTGTATAGGGTATAAATGGACCAAACAGATTTTGTGCTATTTTTGCTGTGTTTATATAAATAAAAAACATTGAGAAAGTACGGTTTCTCCACTTTTCAAATGGAAATAAGGGTACTAAACCCGAGCCAATATCAATGAGGTAAATTTATCTTACTTGAGTATTTAAAATAGCAGGAATCAGTTTACTTAATTTCTGCTACAAACGGGTATGTATACATGGACTAGGATTTCTACTTTAAATTATTGTCTAAACACGTACAATGATTTATAAGCAAAAAATACAAGCTTACTAATGTTCTCACAGTATTTTTGCCTATTATTTCGATTTCTGACCTACATCAAAAGCCTCTCTGTAATATAGTTTGGGGCAAAATGTCTATGCCCTACTCAACGTTTTACAAGTAGAAAAACCGTGCAATGTTTTTTTTCAACAGTGAACAGCCGTTATGAAATATGCCTAGGAATGTCATTACAAATCATTCTAGCACAGAAATCATTACACATTTGTGTTTGAAATTTCTATGTGACTTTGATTCAGTTATGTTAAAGAGGTTGCAGCACTTTAATGCCTGAACTTTGGAACAAAAATGTTAAAAAATAAGCAAAGGATAGATAAAATAAACAAGGACACTTTGTTCAGTAATTATTTATTTCACAGCTCATGCAGATTCACAGCCTATTGAAAACTTCATGCAGCTTAAGTGAAAGCTGGCTGGGCGGGAAAGGAGGGTCTGGGCTGGAACGGAAACATTTAAAGCCTGGGCTGCTAGAAATTTAGTAGGAGCATAAGTAAAGTGTAATGGCTAAACGAGACACTTCATGTCTGGGCTCGGTATCTCTGGTCATTCAGCCATTTCATGATTTAAGACTTGATGCACAAAAACCCCTTCATTTTAAGCGACAAGAAATAAGTATACTCCATGCAAAATGTGCATCATAGGTAACAGTTGATAAGCGCTGGTGCTCAATTTCGTAAATATATACTTGTTTTTACCATGAGGCTGTGACTGAGAATAAGAGAGAAAATGGAAAAGTGGAGCAAGAAAGAGTTAGACAATATAATAAACTGTGCCAAAGTGAGAGGGCAGTGATGAAACGAACAAGAGGGAGATAAAGAGATGTTATGTGTAGGGTGGTGGTAGGAAGAGGCATGGGGAGGATCAAAGAAGAAGCATGCTTGGTGTTCGAAAACCCCGCCATTGAGCAGCAACCAGGTGGATGGACTCCTTAGGAAACTTCGAGTCACTGCATTTTTTATACAACTTTAGCAATGTGTAAACTGTTGCCTTAGATTTGCAAAGTCCTCCAATTGACAAAAATATTTTACAGATGTAATTTTGTACCAGGTGCTGACTGCATTGACAAAGCTGGAACCATTAACCTTACGAAATACCTTTCTATTGGGTTGAGCAGAAGTTTGCATTTGTACATTTATTTTTTGTTAGTTTCTTCCCCAGGGAAAATGATATTCTCTGCAAAAATAAATTTTACCGAGATGCCTATGAAGTTTGGTGGCAGCTTCTTGTCTTACAAACACACATCCCAACTCTTGTTATTTTGCATTTACAAGTATTTGGAGCGTGGCAAAATATCACCAAAAACCTTGTGATTGACACAAAGTTTCATCTCTGCCAGATTTCCCCTAAATTTGATCAATCGCTTCTCTTACCTGTCCTGCAGTTATTCAAATATAAATACAAACCAAGCAGGTAACCTTTTCCTCTAAAGTGCATGCCCACACACCAAGCCTTGGCAATGTGAAGAGTCCAGTTTCAGAGCCTGTAAAAAACTCATTTATAAACCAGTACGTAGAGCCTTTGGGCACAAAGACAGTTTGTGTATCGGCTCAAATGAGTCAGAGCTTTTTGCAACATTTACCCTAGAATACTACACTACAGCAGAAAGCATGAAGAATGTGTATAACTTCCACATGTTTACATTAGGCTGTGGATTGATCTGATCTATTGATGTTGCTTGCATTGTTACATATATGCCATATTTCTGGGAATTACTGCAAAATGTGTGATTTCTTTCTGACCATATGTTGTAATTAACCTGATGACTAGCTTTGATCATCTGGGACAATATAGAATAAACAACAGGAGTGTTAATCAAGTTAGTCATGTTGCATGTACTTCAAATGTTCAGTAAAAAGGGCCCTAGCTTCCTGTGAGCCAGTGCCTGCCCAACTTAAGCTATATTTCATTGTCCACTCATTACTACACTGAACAGGTATAACGCTGAATTATATATATATATATATATATATATATATATATATATATATACATACATATACACACACACACACACCACATTATCCACTTTACAGTAAAAAAAAAACGTTATCAAATAGTACAAAAGATGCCACTACAATTAAAAATTGCGACCCACAGCTGAAGTGCTTTTTAAACAAGGTGTGTCTCTTCATACGAATTCTGCTACTGTTTATTGTTGCCACTGATTTAATGCCAACCTCTAGGTTAAGCGAAGACAGCATGGGATGCATCCCCTCCATTTGATCATCACTGGGGGAGACCTCAACATGCATGTCATAGGTTTTTGTGAGGCCTGGATCAGCAAACGCACAGCATATTAGCAAATGTTTTGGTACTAGCCATGCTAAATATTAGATTGGAGCGTAAGAGAGCTGTGATGTAAAAAAAAAAAAAAACAATATAACTAGTGCTGAAGCAGATGTCTTAAATAGAAATTTTTAATGTGTTTCTTTTGAATAATGACTTAGGTAGAAAAATGAATAATGTAGAAAAAATTTGCACACTTGAAAATGTGGCCTCGAAGAATGGCCACCAGTGTTCACAAAATTTACTAAAATAAAATCAAGCCACATGAAATACCGAAAATGTATTAGATTAGTGTAGTAATATGTCATACTAAGGGTTATGAATTATGTTCTTGCTTATTAATTGTAGTCCTTAACTTAGCAAGTGTCTTGGTCTAGTTTTGCTAGGCCTCCTGCAGTAGCTGAATTTCTTAGCATTTAATACGAAATGCTGACAGAATGAACTAACTGTGAAATGCTCATTGTTTTAGTAAAATGCTTAGTAGAAACTTTCTATGGGAACAGACGGACAGGAGATGAAGCCTCTAGTAATGTATCTAATCGTGTGTAATGTGCATGAGATGTACATTCACAGGACGCGAATAATGAAGACACTGACTGGAGACAAAGATGCAACAAAATTGATACCTGACAAGCCGGATGATGAGAACTTCGTAAGACGAACCAATCAATGACATGTGAACTGTGAAATATTAGAATTCCTAGATTTGGTATATGGACATCGTTGGACAGAGTAATACCGTGCAATTGGAAATTGGGGGATACACTGGGGAACTTTGAGATAACAAAGTGACAGAGGGAAAAGACCTCAGAAGAGACTTATTCTGATTTGTGAGGCGATATTCGGGAGAAGTAGAGATTTGAGATTCTGTCATTGGGCTCATACTTTCTAACTGAGAGCCTGATGTTTTGCTGATCGATTGATGACCTGAGGACGAAGACTGATTGTGATTGGTGACCCATACCTTGGATAGGTAGATATGACAATAATGATTGAATTGCATTTTTATGCTTTTTCTTTCTAGGTACCAACTGCGCTGGCTTAATACTTTTATTTTAGGTAGATGTTTTTCTAAATTCGTGTTCTAAATTGTTTTGCATGAAGCCCCATATGCTGATGCTAATTTGTGTTAGATGAGGTTGCTCACATGACGACTGACGAATTACAGAGACACATGATTGACAAACTATTTTGCTAAATTTGATGGATATCATAGCTCTGCTGAATTGGGTTTTACTAATGTTTTGTGTTGACGCCTTCGAATGTCTTTCGATCCAAGCCTTGATTGGATCACGTCTTCTGCGACTTGCTGATTAACAAGCGTAATTAACATTGTTTCGATTGAGTTGATGTTTGATATTCATGACGTAGTATTGTTAATTTAAAGGGAAATAAACTTACTAAACTTATAATTAAAGCTGTGGTTATTCATGGTGTGTGAAATTTACTGGCTCCATTGATTGTTGATTTGACTAATGGTTATTGATTATTTTGTGTTGATTATTGATTCTGTACTGAAACTATGGTAAGAACACCCTATACGAATCAAAAGGTTTATCGACCTATACGCGTCCCCTTGTAAGTTTACTTATTAAGGACCGGCCCACTAACACTAGAACCACTGATGGGCTGCACAATTTTGTAATTATTTCATTTTTTTGATAAAATAAAAAAAATGTAATTGTGTCCTCAGTTCTGATGATGTCTTATAAATTTGTGACAAGGACAAACATGCAGTCAACTCCTGCACCGCCAAATTGTCGGAATGTCTTACTGGTGCATGTAATCTGGATAGAGAATCAGTCAGTCATGGCTAATCTCTTTATTTACTGAGTCCAGAGTTAGTGGTTTGTAGCTTGTATATACCCATTCTTTACTTTGAAGGATTTTTTTGTTTTCAGCTTTATATAGCACAAATTCGACCCGAAGGTATTGGAGAATTTCACTGAGCACCAGTTACGTTACACAAGGACACATTCATTTTTGTTAGGCACAGAGAGATTACATGATTTGCCCAGAACCACAGGATGTTGAGCCAACACAAGACTCGACCTGGTTCCCCAGCTACAAGGTCAAGAGCTCTGGCCATTACACCACATCGTCTCCTTATATAATGAAAAAATATAAATTACATTTTCATCTGCAAGTGTTTCTGCACCATCAGCATTTAGTGTGTACTTGTTTAAGTTGTTAACCAGCAACTGAATGAACATAGCCTGCTGCCAAGGACTATACCGGTTTCTGAATACCCTAAACACAAGTTATTGGTTTTAACGAGGGTGAGGGCCTTTAACAACTGGCACAACTTGAGGCAGAAGGGCTAAAAAGCTATTAAGAACATTTCACCCACTGAAGGTAGAATGATCTAAATTGAACAGGGAGAAGGAACGACAAACACGGGAATATTAGAGCTAAAGGCTTATACCAGCCATTATAAGCCCTGAGCCATTTCATAGTCTTCAAAGGAGCTACCAACATTCCAGGGTTCTGATTGTTATTAAATGAGCCCACTATGAGCCATTATTTTATTCTGTGAATCTTTTCTTGAGGCAGGGGCATGTTGCCAAAAGCCACCAGGTTACACGTTTCTTCCTATTACCAAGGGAAGATCCACTACCCAACTGGCTGGCTTCTGTATAGAGAACCAAAAACAGAGTAATGCCTATGTGTAATACTTCTCCCAATTCCCTTATCCTTTGTTGTCTTCTTATGTTGCTTTGCATCAATTTGAAAACCCACCTGGCTGCCTTCAGTACAGAGAATAAATAACTGTACCATTTCTGTTTGTGCCACCTATGTCTATCTTCCTGTTCTTCTTTTGGATTACCCTGATTTCTCAATCACTCTTAATGGATATGCATTTCCAACTACTGTGTTACTTTCCTATTGTTTACAACACTGAACACTGGTAAGTGTGAACCGATATGGTATCCCGTAATGATCCCTAACTTTAGATCAAATCACTGGCTTTGCTTTCTACTAAGTAGCAGAGTTGAAAATCAAGTCTTTCTCAATTTGTGTAAATTATGACCTGAGAAGAATATACATCAGTAATATTACCCAAGCTAGATGCTATATGAATACTATTATCCAAAAATATGTGTTTTGGCAAATCTATTATTCAGTCTTTAGGGTTCGTGGAATGCAAATCATGCCCTAAACAGTACCCAAAGCAAAGTCCATAAAAATATTTTGTACACGTACAGAGTGAAAATGCACACAGTAAAAAAAAAAAACAAAAAAAAAAAACAATCAAGTATAAGGTGAGAAAAGAACGCTACTGAAGGATAGAATACTATATTGTAAATAGAAGAGTGGTTATTGCACTAGATAGTAAAGTGAGACAAGTACCACACCTTGGTAAAAGAGATATGCAGCTTAGCATCTTGTTGGAGAAAACATTCTCTGAAATCCAGTGGAAATTGAGTAATACCAAGCTTAAAAAGACAGTCACCCAATGAGAGCAGAATGGGTACATGGAAGTCCCTGCGGCAAGACATTAGCAGCTAGATGAGTACATGTCAATATGGGCGGGAAAGGAGGGTCTGGGCTGGAACGGAAACATTTAAAGCCTGGGCTGCTAGAAATTTAGTAGGAGCATAAGTAAAGTGTAATGGCTAAACGAGACACTTCATGTCTGGGCTCGGTATCTCTGGTCATTCAGCCATTTCATGATTTAAGACTTGATGCACAAAAACCCCTTCATTTTAAGCGACAAGAAATAAGTATACTCCATGCAAAATGTGCATCATAGGTAACAGTTGATAAGCGCTGGTGCTCAATTTCGTAAATATATACTTGTTTTTACCATGAGGCTGTGACTGAGAATAAGAGAGAAAATGGAAAAGTGGAGCAAGAAAGAGTTAGACAATATAATAAACTGTGCCAAAGTGAGAGGGCAGTGATGAAACGAACAAGAGGGAGATAAAGAGATGTTATGTGTAGGGTGGTGGTAGGAAGAGGCATGGGGAGGATCAAAGAAGAAGCATGCTTGGTGTTCGAAAACCCCGCCATTGAGCAGCAACCAGGTGGATGGACTCCTTAGGAAACTTCGAGTCACTGCATTTTTTATACAACTTTAGCAATGTGTAAACTGTTGCCTTAGATTTGCAAAGTCCTCCAATTGACAAAAATATTTTACAGATGTAATTTTGTACCAGGTGCTGACTGCATTGACAAAGCTGGAACCATTAACCTTACGAAATACCTTTCTATTGGGTTGAGCAGAAGTTTGCATTTGTACATTTATTTTTTGTTAGTTTCTTCCCCAGGGAAAATGATATTCTCTGCAAAAATAAATTTTACCGAGATGCCTATGAAGTTTGGTGGCAGCTTCTTGTCTTACAAACACACATCCCAACTCTTGTTATTTTGCATTTACAAGTATTTGGAGCGTGGCAAAATATCACCAAAAACCTTGTGATTGACACAAAGTTTCATCTCTGCCAGATTTCCCCTAAATTTGATCAATCGCTTCTCTTACCTGTCCTGCAGTTATTCAAATATAAATACAAACCAAGCAGGTAACCTTTTCCTCTAAAGTGCATGCCCACACACCAAGCCTTGGCAATGTGAAGAGTCCAGTTTCAGAGCCTGTAAAAAACTCATTTATAAACCAGTACGTAGAGCCTTTGGGCACAAAGACAGTTTGTGTATCGGCTCAAATGAGTCAGAGCTTTTTGCAACATTTACCCTAGAATACTACACTACAGCAGAAAGCATGAAGAATGTGTATAACTTCCACATGTTTACATTAGGCTGTGGATTGATCTGATCTATTGATGTTGCTTGCATTGTTACATATATGCCATATTTCTGGGAATTACTGCAAAATGTGTGATTTCTTTCTGACCATATGTTGTAATTAACCTGATGACTAGCTTTGATCATCTGGGACAATATAGAATAAACAACAGGAGTGTTAATCAAGTTAGTCATGTTGCATGTACTTCAAATGTTCAGTAAAAAGGGCCCTAGCTTCCTGTGAGCCAGTGCCTGCCCAACTTAAGCTATATTTCATTGTCCACTCATTACTACACTGAACAGGTATAACGCTGAATTATATATATATATATATATATATATATATATATATATATATATATATATATATATATATATACATACATATACACACACACACACACCACATTATCCACTTTACAGTAAAAAAAAAACGTTATCAAATAGTACAAAAGATGCCACTACAATTAAAAATTGCGACCCACAGCTGAAGTGCTTTTTAAACAAGGTGTGTCTCTTCATACGAATTCTGCTACTGTTTATTGTTGCCACTGATTTAATGCCAACCTCTAGGTTAAGCGAAGACAGCATGGGATGCATCCCCTCCATTTGATCATCACTGGGGGAGACCTCAACATGCATGTCATAGGTTTTTGTGAGGCCTGGATCAGCAAACGCACAGCATATTAGCAAATGTTTTGGTACTAGCCATGCTAAATATTAGATTGGAGCGTAAGAGAGCTGTGATGTAAAAAAAAAAAAAAACAATATAACTAGTGCTGAAGCAGATGTCTTAAATAGAAATTTTTAATGTGTTTCTTTTGAATAATGACTTAGGTAGAAAAATGAATAATGTAGAAAAAATTTGCACACTTGAAAATGTGACCTCGAAGAATGGCCACCAGTGTTCACAAAATTTACTAAAATAAAATCAAGCCACATGAAATACCGAAAATGTATTAGATTAGTGTAGTAATATGTAATACTAAGGGTTATGAATTATGTTCTTGCTTATTAATTGTAGTCCTTAACTTAGCAAGTGTCTTGGTCTAGTTTTGCTAGGCCTCCTGCAGTAGCTGAATTTCTTAGCATTTAATACGAAATGCTGACAGAATGAACTAACTGTGAAATGCTCATTGTTTTAGTAAAATGCTTAGTAGAAACTTTCTATGGGAACAGACGGACAGGAGATGAAGCCTCTAGTAATGTATCTAATCGTGTGTAATGTGCATGAGATGTACATTCACAGGACGCGAATAATGAAGACACTGACTGGAGACAAAGATGCAACAAAATTGATACCTGACAAGCCGGATGATGAGAACTTCGTAAGACGAACCAATCAATGACATGTGAACTGTGAAATATTAGAATTCCTAGATTTGGTATATGGACATCGTTGGACAGAGTAATACCGTGCAATTGGAAATTGGGGGATACACTGGGGAACTTTGAGATAACAAAGTGACAGAGGGAAAAGACCTCAGAAGAGACTTATTCTGATTTGTGAGGCGATATTCGGGAGAAGTAGAGATTTGAGATTCTGTCATTGGGCTCATACTTTCTAACTGAGAGCCTGATGTTTTGCTGATCGATTGATGACCTGAGGACGAAGACTGATTGTGATTGGTGACCCATACCTTGGATAGGTAGATATGACAATAATGATTGAATTGCATTTTTATGCTTTTTCTTTCTAGGTACCAACTGCGCTGGCTTAATACTTTTATTTTAGGTAGATGTTTTTCTAAATTCGTGTTCTAAATTGTTTTGCATGAAGCCCCATATGCTGATGCTAATTTGTGTTAGATGAGGTTGCTCACATGACGACTGACGAATTACAGAGACACATGATTGACAAACTATTTTGCTAAATTTGATGGATATCATAGCTCTGCTGAATTGGGTTTTACTAATGTTTTGTGTTGACGCCTTCGAATGTCTTTCGATCCAAGCCTTGATTGGATCACGTCTTCTGCGACTTGCTGATTAACAAGCGTAATTAACATTGTTTCGATTGAGTTGATGTTTGATATTCATGACTTAGTATTGTTAATTTAAAGGGAAATAAACTTACTAAACTTATAATTAAAGCTGTGGTTATTCATGGTGTGTGAAATTTACTGGCTCCATTGATTGTTGATTTGACTAATGGTTATTGATTATTTTGTGTTGATTATTGATTCTGTACTGAAACTATGGTAAGAACACCCTATACGAATCAAAAGGTTTATCGACCTATACGCGTCCCCTTGTAAGTTTACTTATTAAGGACCGGCCCACTAACACTAGAACCACTGATGGGCTGCACAATTTTGTAATTATTTCATTTTTTTGATAAAATAAAAAAAATGTAATTGTGTCCTCAGTTCTGATGATGTCTTATAAATTTGTGACAAGGACAAACATGCAGTCAACTCCTGCACCGCCAAATTGTCGGAATGTCTTACTGGTGCATGTAATCTGGATAGAGAATCAGTCAGTCATGGCTAATCTCTTTATTTACTGAGTCCAGAGTTAGTGGTTTGTAGCTTGTATATACCCATTCTTTACTTTGAAGGATTTTTTTGTTTTCAGCTTTATATAGCACAAATTCGACCCGAAGGTATTGGAGAATTTCACTGAGCACCAGTTACGTTACACAAGGACACATTCATTTTTGTTAGGCACAGAGAGATTACATGATTTGCCCAGAACCACAGGATGTTGAGCCAACACAAGACTCGACCTGGTTCCCCAGCTACAAGGTCAAGAGCTCTGGCCATTACACCACATCGTCTCCTTATATAATGAAAAAATATAAATTACATTTTCATCTGCAAGTGTTTCTGCACCATCAGCATTTAGTGTGTACTTGTTTAAGTTGTTAACCAGCAACTGAATGAACATAGCCTGCTGCCAAGGACTATACCGGTTTCTGAATACCCTAAACACAAGTTATTGGTTTTAACGAGGGTGAGGGCCTTTAACAACTGGCACAACTTGAGGCAGAAGGGCTAAAAAGCTATTAAGAACATTTCACCCACTGAAGGTAGAATGATCTAAATTGAACAGGGAGAAGGAACGACAAACACGGGAATATTAGAGCTAAAGGCTTATACCAGCCATTATAAGCCCTGAGCCATTTCATAGTCTTCAAAGGAGCTACCAACATTCCAGGGTTCTGATTGTTATTAAATGAGCCCACTATGAGCCATTATTTTATTCTGTGAATCTTTTCTTGAGGCAGGGGCATGTTGCCAAAAGCCACCAGGTTACACGTTTCTTCCTATTACCAAGGGAAGATCCACTACCCAACTGGCTGGCTTCTGTATAGAGAACCAAAAACAGAGTAATGCCTATGTGTAATACTTCTCCCAATTCCCTTATCCTTTGTTGTCTTCTTATGTTGCTTTGCATCAATTTGAAAACCCACCTGGCTGCCTTCAGTACAGAGAATAAATAACTGTACCATTTCTGTTTGTGCCACCTATGTCTATCTTCCTGTTCTTCTTTTGGATTACCCTGATTTCTCAATCACTCTTAATGGATATGCATTTCCAACTACTGTGTTACTTTCCTATTGTTTACAACACTGAACACTGGTAAGTGTGAACCGATATGGTATCCCGTAATGATCCCTAACTTTAGATCAAATCACTGGCTTTGCTTTCTACTAAGTAGCAGAGTTGAAAATCAAGTCTTTCTCAATTTGTGTAAATTATGACCTGAGAAGAATATACATCAGTAATATTACCCAAGCTAGATGCTATATGAATACTATTATCCAAAAATATGTGTTTTGGCAAATCTATTATTCAGTCTTTAGGGTTCGTGGAATGCAAATCATGCCCTAAACAGTACCCAAAGCAAAGTCCATAAAAATATTTTGTACACGTACAGAGTGAAAATGCACACAGTAAAAAAAAAAAACAAAAAAAAAAAACAATCAAGTATAAGGTGAGAAAAGAACGCTACTGAAGGATAGAATACTATATTGTAAATAGAAGAGTGGTTATTGCACTAGATAGTAAAGTGAGACAAGTACCACACCTTGGTAAAAGAGATATGCAGCTTAGCATCTTGTTGGAGAAAACATTCTCTGAAATCCAGTGGAAATTGAGTAATACCAAGCTTAAAAAGACAGTCACCCAATGAGAGCAGAATGGGTACATGGAAGTCCCTGCGGCAAGACATTAGCAGCTAGATGAGTACATGTCAATATGTTGAGAGGCAGAGGAATTTAAAAAGGTTTGATCTGGAAGCATGATGATAGGAGTGAAAACAGTATAGTCTTGCAAAACCATCAGTTTTGTATAGTCGAGGGGCACAAAAACACAAAAGAACCAGTAATCGGTTCAAACAAGTGACAAACGGATGCATGTAGTAATGCATTGAAGCCTTCCCAAGTTCTTGGTGCGGAGCATGCCTGGGTGCCATCATAATGCACGTGAGTGTGTTTGCTGTTATGTGCATCATGTTGGGCACCATCTCACTGACAAAACTCTGATGCTAATGCATGTTTTTCACAACAACAACAAAAAATGTGTGTTTTTCACTCCGATATGTAGAGCCCAGACCCACAAGAGCCACAGGCAGACTTCATCCATAATGGCAACAACATCTTTCAAAGTTACACAGTGGGTGAACCTCTGAAATCCAGCACACTTCAACATGCTTGGGGTGTTGCGCTTGCTAACAGTCAACCAGCTTTGAAAGTATGAAAAAAATGACATTGAAAAGAACGGCCCTGAGCAAGATGGTGTTGGCGTAGCGGAGAGGCTCGGAAAGGCCCGCCCACCGGAACCAAGCACCGAGCTGCTGCTGCCTCCCTTGCGTCCGAGGAACGCCGTGAATGCCGTGTTGCAGCAGCGAGGATTCCCCTCGTTAGAGGAACCCAGCCGCTGCCGCTTTTGAATAGAGATTCCCCTGCTCCCTCGCCGGAGATCGCGGGGGCGCGGGGACGCCTTGCTCTCTCGGACTTTTTATGGATCTGAGAGACACATTAGACGCGGTTAGCATTCAGCGCTCTCAAGGCTAAAACCACGCTTTGAAAGGACTTGGAAATTGCCTTGTGTCTCGCTCCGGTATGAGGGGAAGACGTGGATGAGCACTTTGGAAAATGCACAGTGAGTGCAGTACAGTGCTTATTGTGCCCTTTTTAAGCACATGGTGATTCCTGAACTTTGCTGCTGGTCCCGGATGGGGGAAAAGACTCTTGTTTCCTTTGTTTGTGTCTAAGGGGAAAAATTTGACTATTTTTCTGAGGGGGCTGAAGGCATCAGGAACATGGAGGACGGAATGGCCGCTCTTAAAAAAAAAACTCACAAAAAAAGAGAGAATTACATAGTTAGTAACTAATCTCTGAGTGAGAGAAGAAAAAAAAAGGAGGAGTGAAAAATACTTTTCATAACATTGAGGTAATTGTGTAAATAGTGAGCATTAACGGTCGGCGGCCCTATCCAACTATTATTAAAGTGCTCTGAAGGCAGGACAATGATTGTTAGCTAAACGTATCAGATCCCCACATTCGACAAAGCTCTCAGGGGAAACTGAGGAGTGAGGCTAAAACAGTTAAAGTGTCAGGTGGGGTAATTGAAAAGCCTCAGGTGTGCATGGAGTGTAATGTAATGCAGTTTGGTATCAGTATACCCCCTCATGGCTCTTTAAAGAGTGCTATTGGACGATCAATATCGGACGTACTAACTGCAGTGGCCGGAGTCACAAGATTTATCAGATTATTATTTTACGCTGTCAAAATAAAAATGGCGCCTAAACCCGTTCGGAATCTTGGAGATAAGAGTGGGGAGGCTAAGATGACGCGTATTGGTAAGGATAAAGGAGAGGCAGTAGGGGCAAATAAACGCCTGACCTCAATAACTGGCAAAGCGACTGGGAACAACGTGTCCGGAACGTCGAGAGATGCCAAGACGGGTAATAGCAATACCCCCCCATTGGAAGCAAGACCGATAGGCAAAAACCAGTCAACTATCACGGCCTTCCTTGCAAGCGGGATGCAAAATAGTCTTCCTACACATACAACCCCCCCTTTGGAAAGCAGAGGGCCAGGGGTGGAAACCCCTCTTCCATGTGCCGGTATAGCGATTGAAGACAGTAATAAAGAGATAAGTGAGAGAATACCTGGTATCTCTGGGCTCAGGCAATCCCAAAGACAACAACTTAATCAAAATGAGGAGTCGGAGCTTCAAAATAAGGTGGGAGCTATAAAAGCGTCAGGACCTGCATTAGAAAAGGATGACCTAACTACCCCTCTAGGAAATGGGAAACAACGGGATAAAGCAGTTGGAAAAGACCCCCAACTTATGGACTGGGGTAAAGACTGTAGTGATAAATTCTACTCTTTAACGGAAGAGTCTGATCTCAGCAGTGTGGACCACAGTTTTAGTGAATCAGAAGGGAGTGAGGCATCTGAGGCTGACAATAAATCTCCAAGTAATGAACTTACAGTGCGGCAATACCGACAACGGAAAATGGTCAGAGCACACCCTGGGTCTCAGGAGGGTGCTGAAAATACAGCATCTATGAGCGGCAGGACTTTAAAGTGGGACTACTCTGGTATTGGTTTAATAGATGTTCCTACCAGTGGCTTCCAGGGTCTTGATAAGGAGCAAACAGAAATTGGAGCCTCTGCAGGCATCCCTGGCAACGCATCTGCGTTGGGCACTGAGGCAGGGATCCTGCAGTCAATATATAACTCAATTAAAGAACTGCAAACTGAGACCAGGATCGAAAGCCGGCGGGCAAGGATCGCTACTAAGAGACTGCAGGGGACGGTTCGCAAAGTCACGAAATCATGCACAGGGATTGAAGCCAAGCTATGCTCAATGGAAGAAAGGATTGTGGCGATCGAGGAGGATGTGGACACTCTGAAAGAGCAGAACGCCGTGAGAGACGGGCAACTGACGGATGTGATGTGGAAAATGGAAGATTTGGAAAATAGACAGAGAAGGAACAATCTTCGATTTCTGGGCATACCGGAGGGGCTAGAAGGAAATAATATACAGGCGTATATGGTCAATCTCCTACGTGGGGCTTTCCCAGAGCTGCAGAACTGGGACTGGCATAATGAGCTACAAGGGGTCCATAGGTTTACAATAACCCAACGGGAGGGGGGCCAGCGAGCAAAATCAAAATATCCAAGAGCGATCTTGGTCTATTTTGGGAATTATTTGTTACGACAAGAGACAGCGGACAAAACCCGTCCTAATACCCCACGTTCTTTGGACGGGGTAACTTTCTTTACCCGCCCTGACTTTTGCCATGCTACCGTGGAGCGGAGATGGCGGCTACGACAACTTATCAAACCATTCTCAGACAAAGGAGGGGAAGCTTATTTGTTGGCCCCTGCTAGACTAAAAACAATAATGAATGGAAAAGTAAAGGTCTTCACCTCAGAAATTAAGGCAAAAGAATATCTAATGGGGGACAAGCAATAGAATATAGAAATATAGGGACGAAGTGGTGCTTGGGAGACGGATGGGTGGGTGAGCTGCTGTGTTTACGACACCAATATCCAGGCCATAGGTGGTCTGATTGCTCAACAAGGTGGGGGGCAGTCTCGGGGGGGTGGGAAGGAGATGAGGTGGGGGAGGGCGGAGACTGGCTCAGGGAGGTGGAGGGGGGTCCGGGGGGGAACAGGGAGGAGGGGAAGGGTAAAGGGGGAGGGAGGGGGAAAAACGAGGGAAGAAAATGGAAAGGAAAGGTTCAAGAGAAGCGAGAGAAATGGAGTGGGAGAGCAAGAAATGTCGAGCAGTCGGAGCGGATGATTCAAGAGAAAATGAAGCTAAATGTAAGGAACCTATCGAGTAGAAGGAGGGGAAGGGGAAGGAGGAAAAAGGGGGGGGGAAGGGAAACAACCAAAATAATGAATGGCTAGGCTTAGAATTGTCTCAATAAATATATGTGGACTAAATGACCCCCATAAAAGAAGGGGTGTGGCCGAGGAATTGAAAACTTTTAAGGCAGATATGTTTTGCTTGCAAGAGACACATGTGGAATATAAAAACTCTGGGATCCTTGGCTCGCTTGGTATGAAAGTGATCGCCCGGACAGAACAAGAAGCTAGAACCAAAGGAGTAGCAATATTCGACCGGACTAACAAACTAAATATTACTCGGCAGAAGGCAGATATAGGTGGAAGATGGGTAATAGTAGAATGTTGTTACGGGCATAGTAGCTTTACATTATGTTCTCTGTACGGGGTGGTTACGGACGATCCAGTAGTGGTAGATACTCTTGCCATTGAACTAACAGATTGGGCCCCTCCCTATATTATATGCGGGGACTTCAACTTCAACGGATCTTGGGAGGGATTGCAGGATTTACTAGCACCTACAACCAAGAGGTATCGGGGGCGCAAACCTCGGGTATATAAGGCAATGGTCGCTTTCCAGCAAGAATTAGGATTAGTGGACGCTTGGGTGAAGCTGCGTAAACCAGACCCTGGATATACTTATTATTCATTCCCTCATGCGAAACTAGCACGACTAGATTATTTTTTAATCTCTCCCATACTTTTGAAGCAGGGTAAGATTGAGCTACATCCACGGATCATATCAGATCATAATCCGTTAGTTCTAGATTTAGAACTGAGTGGGCTAGAGCCAAAGGTTAGTAGATGGACATTTGAACGTGGGCTCCTCAAGGACCCGGAGTATTGTGAGCATATGAGAAAGTGGCTAGTGGAATTTCTGGGGTTTAACCAGGGGTCAGCTTCAGTAGAGATAATCTGGGACACTTTGAAAGCAGGAGTTCGAAGCGAAACATTGAGTTTTAGTATTAAAAGACAGAAGGATATCCAAGGAAGAATAAAAGAGCTCCAAGGGAAGTTGCAGGAGGCAGAGAGGCAATTGATTATAGCTATAGAAGCTGGAGCTGATGTAAGGAGGGTTCAAGAGGAGGTTGCTATAGTAAAAGCATCAATGAACAGGGTCGCGGCCCAAAGAATAGCGGAGAAATATCTAGCACAGCGTGCACAAGGGTTTGAGTATGGAGAAAAAGTCGGGCGACTGCTAGCGATACGGGCAAGCCAGAAAATAGCATCTGGGGTCATCAGAGAGATCAAAGACTGGCAAGGCCAGACAGTAACTGAAGTAGATGAAATTAGAAAGGTATTCCATAGATACTATCAGGAATTATATAATGATATATCTGGACATTCGGAGGAAGAGATGTTGGAGTTTCTACACCCCATTAGGGTTGAGAAATTAGCCAAGAGTGATATATTACGCTTGGGGGAGCGGATAGATATCTCAGAAATTGATAAGGCAATGAGCGATCTACCTACCGGGAAAGCTACAGGGCCCGATTCGATTCCTTTAGAATTTTTCAAAGTTTTTAAAGCATTTTTATTCCCTGTGATGGCAGAGCTGTTCATTCAGGTTCAGAACGGAGGGGAAATTCCCCCATCGTGGGATCTGGCCAATATAGTTATGTTTTTGAAGAAGGGGAAACCTTCGTCAAGCCCGGCCTCATATCGCCCGATCACATTAATAAATAGTGGGTGATCAAGGAGCTTGTTTCCCCTAGGCAGCATGGGTTTGTCCCAGGAAGAGACACTACTAACCATATCCAGAGAGTCATAGCACTCTTGGATGCTACGGAGGTAGCAAAGGAGCCTATGGCGGTTGCTTTATTGGACGCAGAAAAGGCATTCGACCGGGTAAATTGGAATTATCTGTGGTATGTTATGGAATATTACGGGTTAGGGAAGAAACTTATTACAGCGGTAAGGGCTCTATATAGATCACTGGTCGTGAAAATACAGTTAATGGGAGCACAATCTGAGAATATTATGATCAGGAGAGGCACTAGGCAGGGATGCCCATGCTCCCCCCTTTTGTTTGCATTGTACATAGATCCTTTGCTCAGACAGTTGGAGGCAAATAGCAAGATCCCACCAGTACATAGGCTGGGATGGGATACAAAAGTATTAGCATATGCAGATGATATAGCCATTTTAACGCCCTCCCCCGACTTAGCACTGAGAGAGGTTGAAGAGGTGACTACAAAATTTGGAAAGTTCTCTGGATACTTGTTAAATAGCGCTAAAACGCAGCTGCTGGCTAATCAATACACAAACACCGAAGACAGTCGGAGGGTGGATCAGGCAATATATTTAGGTATCAATATTACACCAATGATAAATGAAATTGTTAATCTGAATATAGATCCTATACTGAAGAAAACTAGAGAAGATATGTGCAGATGGAACAATTTACATCTGACTATTGTGGGAAGGTGTAATATGGTGAAAATGATCCTCCTTCCTAAATTGTTGTATCTTTTTCGGGCCATACCATTGAGTTTTAATAATCTTAGCTTTAAAGAGATAGAAAGAGTGATTATGAGATTTATTTGGCATATGGTAAGTGTAGAAGAGCAAGTAAATTTTTGTCTCTCCCTCGAGAAAGGGGGGGGTGGTCGTTACCGAATATAAAACTGTATCAAATCGCAGCAGCTTTTCAGTACATGCGTCCATTATGGGGTCCCAAGAAAGAAGGAAGTACGGAGGTAGACGGCCCTAGTATTTATGAGCTGCAGATAGGAGTAGATGCTAATGGGTGTCTTGTAACGTATCATGAACCTGGTTATTATAAGAAAACTAGATTTAAGGTTTTGGGAGCAGCATATAAGTGCTGGCGAGTATGGTATAAGAAGAAAGGACTCGGTAGATATAATTATTATACCATGATTGAGAAGAATCCACTGCTCCCCAAGATCTTTCAGGATAGATATATGGCAAACTGGGTCTCCTTAGGCATAAGTCGGCTAGGGAATCTCTTTGATACTTTCGGGGTGAAGGCATTTGGAGATTTACAGGAGCAGTATGGTCTTGAGCAAAGGTACTTTTTAAAATATTTACAGATACAGGATTTTTTATAGAGAAAAACAGGAGGTGCGCAGGGATTCAGAAGTAATCAATTACTGAACGATATCCTGGCCAATCCTAATATAACCATCAGATCAATTTACCCTTTAATGCTGGCGGATCAGCTAGACGATCTAGAGAAGTATAAGGAGAAGTGGAATAAACTACTGGTGGATGGAAGTAATAACTTTATGAGGTCATTGGAGCTGGGATGTACCATTTTATTATCTTCCTCCTTGCAAGCGCAGCATTATAAAACTATATTTGACCTGTATCATACTCCAGCTCACCTTGCCAAATGGGGGTGTACGGCAGGAACAAACTGTCCAAGATGTGGGAGTTATGGTACGGATATTGTACATATGATGGCTACATGTGGGGAATTGGAGGCCTCGAGGGAAGGTATTCAATCGGTCTTGAAGGAGGTTTTGGGATGTGACTTCGTCCTTACACCAGACATTATGGTTCTCGGGGTAGCTGGCGATCTGGATGGTTCACATAGAGCATTTATTTTTGTAGCCATGGCAGTGTATCGAATATGTATAACATCTGCATGGCTGAATGTACGACCCCCGTCCTGGCAGCAATGGTTGGCCAGGCTGCTCGCTGTATATCATCTGGAGATGGCATTATATGAACGCAAGGGGAAACATGCCAGGAGGAAAGGGAAGGCAATATGGGAGCTACTTCAGGTCTGGATTCAGACTCACAGTGAATAGCGTATAAGTGAATAAATCCCCCCCCCCCACTATCTTTTTCTCTCTCTCCCCTGGGGTTTTTTGTTTTTGTTTTTCTACTATCGGCTTGGAATGATATGTTCTCAGTGTAAAGTGATGTAAGAATATATTTGCTTTATGATTCTTTCCAATAAAAAATATTTTTAAAAAAAAGAACGGCCATGAAAAGCTGAAGCATCCCCAAGATTTCCAACTATGCCACAAATCCTGTGTCAGAAAGAAATTATAGGGGTTTTTAGAGCAATTGTTATCTGCAGTACTGTGGATTCTTTCTGTTCTAACACGTCATCTGATGAAGGTTTATGGAAAATATTCTGTTGTTCATGCACTTTTTTCACAGCTGCCCTTCACAAAAAAATTCGCAAACGCCGCTGAACCGAAGAGCAATGAAGGACGGACAGTTATCCTCATTGTATAATTTCCCATTAACAAGGGAGGCGGGATCTGCGAGCTCGAGGGACTTACTTCCCCTCTGGCAGGATGTCCCACTTTGGGACATCCAATGTTAAGTGCCTCCCGGCTGGAGTCTGCACATCTGCCCCCTGCAAACCACCTGTGCAAAGGGTATACGACGAGCGAGATGTGGCAACAACGCCAGTCTCATTCTTGTACAAACAAAAAGGTGAACCGAAATTAAGCAAGGCGGAGGGACATTCGAAATGACTGTAGAGAAACAGTGGCTCTGTTGTGTTTTATAATACAGGGAACGAGGCCGACAAAAGAACACACCCCAAGAAAAGCATTACAGTATTGCTAATACTAATGACAAAAAGGAATGTGTTGCGGTGAGCAAGGTACTAATAACTGTGCCTGCAGGCCTTATCCCCACTTGTCCCAGCAGTCCTGCCTTTCCGAGCAGCCCACTTCTCCACATTAACCGGAGTCATTTGGAGAGCAGCGAACGCGCCATTAGAAGCACTTTTACAAGTGCATATTCATCCACCAATTAGCTTAATGTGGCCGCTTTCTGCATATTTTCTACCCGGGCCTGCACAAATCTCATTAATATTTCCCCCAAGCGCTTTGACAGATTACCTTGTCATTATGCATCCCGGAGCCTTTTAAACAATACGGGTAAACTACTGTTTGCGAGGTTAATGACAATTATCCCTTAATTACTGCATAAGTCACTTAGTCCACTTTATCTCGTAGGCAGGGCTCTGCTCTGTGTATCTGCCACGGTGACACTGGAAATGAATCTTGGACGGGTTTATTTATCGGCCGCCGCTGCCACCTTGTGAATTACAACGACGGGAGACGGAACAAATTGCTGCTTGTCATCGCGCGCACACAGCTTGTGATAAAACAGGGCCTGCGTTCCAGTCCGATCGTGAATTTGAAGTCGGAACAAAAAGAAAACACTTCCGTATTTTCTTCCTATAACTGAGTCGGCGGGTGTGGATTGGGTTGGAAAAAGAGGCCGGTACATAAGCGCAGTGGTGACGCAAACACGCATCAATTCATCATCACCGTGTGTCAGTTTCAGTAACCCTGTCGGTCCATTCTACAACGCTCTTCCTTGCCTAGTCTTGATTCCAACCCATGCCTCTCATCACCTACCGCCTAGGCACTACCTGCCTCTTTCTGTAACTCTTGAAAGTTATTTTTCCGTCCCTGCTTTCTCCCTTTGTCTGTTTCCCCACCCTTCTCTTCCTCCCCCGTCCCCACTTTTGTATTTTTCTTTTCCTTGCTGTGTATCAAATCCTACTGATAAAAAAATAAATAAGTGCTGATCCTCAAAAATGAGTGCTGGTGGGCCACACCTGCAACCACTGACACAAATTAAGCACTGGCACTTTCTGTGAAAAGTTCCTTCTCCAGACTTCATTATACACTTCAATTTCCATGAGAAAAACATGTTTACTCATTGAAACCAGCGCTGGAAAAATTTACAATGCAGTTACAAGATAAATAATTTAATGTGTGATGATTCACTGTACTTTTTAAAATGTAAACTAGGCCTTGCTGCATTAGACGTTAAAATGCTTTGAACATTGGGCCTTTTCTCATCTGGGAAAACATGTAGGATCAGTGATGGTATGCTCTGGTTGACAATCCCATGCCAGGACACTTCACAAAATTCTTCCCAAAGCTTAACCTGAAATTACCATTGTGAGGTCCTGTATAACCAAACCAGTGCATGGCCTACATGGTAGCCCAATATAAAAAAAGTAGACAGCACCTCCTACTAGATCAACCCTTGCAGGACCACTTCAACAATCTCTCTCCTCTAAATTCTCCAGCAACAGAATCACGGCCATTTTCAGCAATTCAACCCGCAACTGGACCCGACAGTCCTCGTCAAATGACTCTCGATCTCACCCAAAGAATCAATGCTAACCACATGGCCCGTCATCATGCCAGAAGAAACTCCTGCCCCAATGAAGTCCATCCACTCAGGGCCCAATTGAACACCTGGCCCCATCATGTCTACTCCAGAGGACTGCAACCCATTATTGACATGCTCACATCCATTCTGAACATCTCCACTGTTTCCATGGCCTTACCGGACTCTTGTAAACATACACCTGTCCTCCCATTATTGAAGAACACCTCCATAGACCCTGACACACCTTGCTAACTACAGACCAATCTCCCTGCTCCCATTCCCAGCCAAGGCTTTAGAGAAAATCATCAATAGATGCCTCACAGAATACTTCATTGAACACCTACTCCTCAACAGCAGTCAGTCTGGTGTCAGACCCAACCACATCACGGAAACAGCCCTCCATGGATGGCATGTGCAAATATGTGGAGAAGAGAAGCTGACCCTCATTCTCCTGGACCTCTCCACAGTACTTAACACATTCTCCTAGCACATCCTGAACAAATGCCTACACATCATTAGAATCCAAGGACACGAACTGCAAAAGATCTGCTCCATCCTGACTGAAAGACCCTGTCAGTCAGACTGGAACACTACAGCTTGGAAACCCACAATCTTATCTATAGAGTTCTTCAATGATTCTCACTGAGCCAGACTCTCTATGATGCATACATGATCCCTCTGGCCAACATCATAAGGTCTCACAATAGCAATGTCCGCTCCTACAGTGATCACGCGCAACTCATTCTCTGCCTCACAGACAACATGTCAAGTACCCAGATGAAGTCCAATCACTGCATGACTGAAATTGCCAACTGAGTGAAGACAGACTGTCTGAAGCTGAACACTGACAAGACCAAAAACGAGATCTTTGGGAAGAGCAATTCTCTGTGGTACTCCACCTGGTGGCCAACAAAGCTAGGATTGACACCCACTCCCACCACCCAGGAGATGACCCTCTGGATCGTCATCAACAACAAACTTGACATGACCACCCAACTCAATACTGTCACTGTCTCATGCTTCCATACCTTGAAGATGCTGAGGAATATTTTCAAATGGCTCCCTATCATCACCCAGAAAACTGTCACTCATGCCCTTGACAGAAGCAAGCTGGACTATGGGAACACCCTCTCTGCTGGGATTAACAAAAAATCACCAGAAGGCTGCAGACCATTCAGAACTCGGGAGATAGAAACACTCATAACCTCCCACGCTGCACTCACATCACACCACATATGAAGGAGCTCCACTGTCTCCCCATACACAACTGAGTACAATTCAAACTCCTCACCCACACTTTCAAGGCAGTACATAGCACTGGGCCAGCATACATCAAGAATTTCATCTGCTTCCAGAAACCTTCTAAACACCTCTGCTCGTCTGAACTCCTACTTGCACACACCTCACGCATACAGAAAACCAGATCTTGCAGTTGGGCCTTCTTCTACATTGCTGCTAAAATTTGGCATGACCTGATGCTACCTGTAAAAGCCTCCTCCTCCTCAATGCTTTAATTGTTCAAGAAGCTTATGATCTGGATTTTCAAGTAGTCCCACTAGCCCCTAGTTTGGCTAGACTCGCATCTT
This sequence comes from Pleurodeles waltl, assembly GCF_031143425.1. Taxonomy (NCBI): domain Eukaryota; kingdom Metazoa; phylum Chordata; class Amphibia; order Caudata; family Salamandridae; genus Pleurodeles; species Pleurodeles waltl. The sequence continues at coordinate 346,225,984 of NC_090437.1, read as the reverse complement.
GTCAGCACCAAGATATCCTCTCAGAAGATGGTTTTCCCTACAAATCTTAATAACATAGCATAAGTGAGATTTCAGCTTAGGGGAAAATGTGCAGAAAACTTTTAGCCGCATATTTGTTGATTCTTCAAATACTGAACTGATTAAATATTTCACTGTGTAGGCATTAGCTGCAAAATGACCTCCGTTTTTTCTTGTTTTGCCTATTGCATACCATTCCGTAATATATCCCACACTACTACATTTGAAACAAAACCATCAATCTCACATTTTTGTAAGACAAGTAGGAAAAATGGTTAGAAATATATTACTTCTATGTTTCCACCCGTCTCAACTTTACGAGCTGCATACCTTGGAGATGATGTCTAAAGCAGCCTATTTTCTGTCTCCACTGATCCCTACCAACATACTGTGCATTCTGGTAAGCAAGGGGTAGTTTGCATCAGAAGCACCATTTATGCCCCTTTTTGGACAAGTGACTTAAGTAAACCTGTAAAATGTAGTTTGTACACAAGTGTCCATCTAAAATATTGTCTTGCATTAATAACTGTGATAAACACACAGGACAGCAGGCAGCACATGTCCTCATCTCGCAGCGCCCTACATGGAAGTAGGAAGTACTATACCAGTGCTAATAAACAGTACAATACTATACTTCAGAACAAAGGCAAAGCTGGGAGGTTTGGTCTAACACGTTGTAAATGATCAGCAAAGATACCTCAATGTGTATATCGTACATATTGGCCTCTGTATATATTACTGCTGTTCTTCTCGCGGGTTTGTTGGACTGAAGAGTTGGGGGTAATGCCATTAAACTGCTGGTATAATGCAGCTGAACTCATTTGAGACCACATAATCTATTGAATGCAATAGATCCCATCAGGGCTGCTAATATAATGCATAGTTGCAAAACTACAGGGCGAGACTAGCCTTGGGAATGACATACTGCAGTGTGGCACTATGTGTAGGCATTAGATGTATTGTGCTTGGACTGGACAGTTTGACAGAACATGCTAAAGTCAAGTGAAAAGGAAAATAAAAACGTCAATGTCCCTGGGGCTGGGAAGCCTGATCGATCCCCGAGTAAGCACTACCTTGCGGACCATGGTCCTAGCTCGGCTGATCAGGCACCTTGCCAGTCCGCGGAGCAAGCAGGCCATCAACAACCTACACAAATGATGTGCCTGCAGCATCCTCTGTGCATAGAGGAATGCACGCTCTGCCAAAGGACATAACGCAGGGAATAGGGTCTGCAGGACAGCACCAGAGCCCACATCTTAGACTCTCTTCTCAACAGGCCTCAAAGCAAGGTGGCGTCTTATTAAGTAGGACGCAAAATCATGAACATTTCATCTGTTTATCAGGTTTTCGATGACATTTGACCCTGGCTGCTGACAAAGACAGGCTCTGACCAGACAATAAAAGTAATCGACTGAAATACAAAAAAATCTAAGAACGGGCACATTGCTGGCATGGCTCGCCGCCAGTGAATACGTTGCTCTGAACTGAATGTGCTCCTCCGAAGCATCCATTGCAAACATTCTAGCTTGCTCTTTTAAATGCAACTGACTTTCAGCTACGGGTCTCCACCGTCACATTAGCATTTAAAGCTTTTATCTGCTCGGGCTGTTTTGCTAACTTATCAGTTCTGGCTCATGTATGCTTCTGGGTGCCTTCTCGAGTTAGTAATCTACATGTTGTAGCCCAGTGAGATCTGATGTAATCTGAAGAACATCTGTCAGTTTTTTGTTCTGCATTTTAATTACACTGCTTAGACGCCAACATGCATTTTTAACCTAAATGTATGTTTTGAAATTCGCCTTCAAGGGGTCCCTGGCGTAGTGCAAAGTGACAATGAGAGAAAGTGTCTGCGGCATCTCATCTCCGACACCCTGGCAGCCAGGCAGAGGCAGGTGACACTTAGCTCACCTGGGACTGCGCACTCCGCTGGCTCAATGAGGCTGCAAAAGCGCAGCAAGCCTTGATGTCAGTTACAATGTTTTACATAGCGAACAGGTCAGTGCTTTTGAGCTCCCAAGGGAGCGCTCTAGCTAGAAGCGTATTCTGTCTTGTACCTGACGACCACACAGGCCTGCCCGTCAGGTGCTGACATCGCCATGCGGGAAACAAGCTGCGCGAGTCGATTCTTGACATACTCATTTACCTGAAAACCACACAAACTCACCACTGATTCCATTTTTTTCTCATGAATTCTTGACCAAAATCTGAAATATGAAGCCAAATAGTTTGAACAATCCTGCTCACACTTGTCATTGAAGGTTTAAATTAGAGGCCGACAAGCGAAAGAGTGCTATTTTTTTCTCATGAATTGGAAGCACTGATGTGTTCTGTAAATTTTGCCAGCACAAAAGGTGTTGAAAGCTTGGCCAAACTATATTCAACACCCATTGGGTTCTACTGTTGGGCATCCTCTCTGTGCCCTGCATCGGGGCACTCTTTTGCTTGTGGACCTTTAATTAAAACCTTTAATGGCAAGTGTGAGCAGGATTGTTCAAACTATTCGGCTTCATATTTCAGCTTTTGGTCAGCTGAATGACTAGGCAATTGGTCAATTCAAGCATCCCAGGACTTGTAGGGGTTGCACAAACATGAACAAATGAATGCACCCTTGTAATCGTAGGAAGGGATCCCAGCATTCAAGTGATTTACATGGAACTAGAAATGCAGATTAGTGTACTAGTGCTCAGAGGTTGAAAACAGTAAGGGTTCTAAGGCTTTATGGAAAACAAGGTGCATCACGAAGATTCAGATGACGTGTGCTCCACAGCTTTGGCTCAAATAAGAAAATATTGTTTCACCCTTTCAAGCATGCTGGATATAGCCAATACAATACAAAGGTGGATCTTAAATTCCTGGTTGACATGTAGAAAGAGAATCATGCAGAAAGAGATTCGAGCCTGAATGAGATGCTAATTTGAGATATACACAATGGTGTTAAAAAATGGTCTTCATAAAAAATAAAAATTCAGAAGCATTGCCTAAATTAATTTTGGGTGGCTACAAACTAAAGATATGTTTTCTAAAAAAGATTCTTTATAACAGAATCAACACCCAATTACTTTGTAAAAGAGGGTGGAATGCTAATCTTTGGGTTTTAATTTTGTATTTTGTTCTACATTTAAAATAAATATATGCAATTAATTTACATTATTTTTCCATAGAAAAATATGTTTACTAATTTTTTCAAGTTAAATAAACTCTTTTACTTTTCCCTATGGGGTACCATAAGGCGATTTCACAGTCCTTTAGGGAGTAATATTAAAATGTATACTATGTTAGTGCAAATATTTTATGTTAAATATTATTCCAAATATTTTAATATATATTTGAAATGTACGACAACATAAAATGCTCTATAAATATTAACTTCATTTTTAATTAAATTAATTTAAATATATTAAATAAAAATTATTTTATGTTTACATAAAAAAAATCTTACATGAAGTTAAGAAAACGTATAAACATTAATAATGATTAAAGGTGACGCATAGAACTAAATTTGGTTAATTATATTTTAATAAAACATGAGACATTAATTTAGAAATTCAAAAATGTTTCATCTATTGCATATTCAAATAAAAATATGTTTTAGATTTAATTTTAACATATTTATTTATATTTTAAACAATATTAATTTAGTTTGTTAACATTTCCTAAGAGGTTTTATTTTAAGTCTGTGTCTCCATTATTTTTAATGGCAGGGTGTTGCAGGATCAGAGGTTGGGCATACGTGGTGCTGGACTTATTATCATTTCTTGTTGGAAGAATAACTTATAACTGTAAGTTTAGCAACACTCCCTTTTTTTTAGGGGGGGAGAGGAGTCGTGTATATCTACACTGTTGAGTAACTTTACACTTGAATTATGCAAAAAGTGGTAAAGTTACTCGTAAGAGTAAATTACTCACAAGTATAAGTTACCTTAATAGCTCAATAGTATGTGTATTTATTCTGTTTTTATTATACAATCTTGGCAAACATGGAAGCTTGTCAGACTTTCTAAAGAGATTGTTGCAAGAATTTTTACAGTGTGATTTTTTTTTACCATCACGGTTTTGTTAGAGGGGATGATCAATAGCAAAATCCTTACCTACAAATGTAATCTGTGAAATTTATTGTAACAGAATGCATATCTGCAACACGGTATAATAACAATCCACCCTTAAAGCTTATTGACTTTATCATGTGTTACATAATGAATACATGAGGCCTATTGTCTTTGTTGTAGATTTTCTAAAAAAACACATCAGAACTTTGGCACCTGGCCCCACTTTTCCCATTGGACCTATCAGACTAGTAGCCTTTATCAGCAGCTTGTTATCATACCCAACTCAGACCTATTGTATTGGGCATAAGCATTCCAATAAGTCAACCATCATGCATTCAGCTATAAAATTAGAAATATGACACAATTACAGCTGGCAAAACAATATTCAAGCCCCCCTCAAAAGGGCCCAACGAGGTTTATCACAATGAAAATCTTCAATACCCTTGGTTTGTCACAAGGGAAAGATGAACACTAAAGCACTTGCCTACTCTGATAATCCGATGCTTTTGTGTAACAAAATACTGGCCTAAAGCCTGTAACACAGTGATAACAATCCAGCTTTAAGGGCATGCTATCTACAACACATGCTTTTCACAATAAACAAGGCAAGCCTTCTGCCTTTGAGATAGCATTTTATAATAAAAAGATCACACCTTTGGCTCCAAACATAACTTTTACAAGTGAACCAATCAGGCCTCTACCCCTTATCACTATCTTATCATCTTGACCAACTCAGGCCTACTGAATTGAATGTAAGCTTCCCAACAAGGCTACCATCAGGCATACAGTCTCAAAATTAGAAATGTAAACATTACAATTAACAAACAAAAACCTAGGTATTCTACAAGGTCCTAACAAGGATTATTACAATGAAAAACTTCTATCCCTGTGATTTATCATGGTGTGGCGGGGGGTAATCAACATGAGAACACTTGCCTCCTACTTAAAACCGTGAGACGGTCTAAATAAACCTACCTCTGCATATTTTAATAGAGTAAAACAATTCACCCGAAAAAGTATATTGCCATTAACATGTCATTTTCATAATAAATAAATCAGGCCTACTGATTTTATCATACGTTTTCATGAATAAGCAAGCTCATCTTATAGTCTTAGTCATTGTCATGCCACCCTAACCAATGAAACCCTGCTTTATTGAGTGTAAGCTTTCACATATGGCAATGAGAGAATAAACACATTAACAATCTAATAATGTAGGAAAATTTGTTTCATAACATGGCATGTGCCTTACTTAGTTTAAGCTCCATCCATCACAGTGGTATGTACGTGATTGAATAGTCAAATACAATAGTTTTGCTTAATAATGAGCCTAGCTCAGGTGGCTGGATACACAAAAGACCACACCTGGTTGGAAGGTAAACTCTTTCTGTGGAAGCACACAGCTTTTGACAAATCAAAAGCTGTATGTACCCTGATGTACCAATATCTAGTCGGAGCCACAGTCAATCTTTTTTCATCACGCAAGGGATGGTGACAGGTGTGCTGTCAAGCCAGACCTAAAAATATGTCAACTGTTCTTTATTGACTACTTGTAAAGATCTAAACAAGTGATATATAGGAAATAACAGAATAAGAATAAAGTTGAACTGATTAGAATTAATTTAATACATTTTATTTACAAATGTTTGCATTAATGCTTATACATAACACGCATTGGCATAGCTAACAGATCTTGCCTTTGGGACCTTATAAGTGTTTAGCTAGAGCGATTGGTTTTGCCAATGTTTGCAAGCTATGTTATACAATAGGACGTCTGCTGTGCAGCATGTTGATAAGTTATAATAAAAAAGGGTTATAAGCATTTTTGTTACTTTATATATCACAAGGAAGATATTTTGTTCAACTGACAAACCTTTTAAAAAAATATTACTATAAAAATGTTTTCTATATTTTTTGTCCTTGCATCAGTGCAGAAGCAATTTGGAGGCGAAGGGGATCTGTGCAAAGGTGATACATATGGTAGGCACAGCCTTTTCTAGCCCAGTGTCTCTGCATACCCAGCTTCTGCAGCCCTTTAAAGCCCAGTGCCTCGGCAAACGTAACCCCTGAAGTGCTGCAGCTACAGCTGCATGCAATTAGTAAATGCACATAAAAAAGAACAGCAATCCCAAAACAATGAGCCTCAATATCAGAAAACAGGGGGACCGCAACTGTGGCAGCTTAAAGCCAGAGAGGAAGCCTTATTTAATAAACGTATGGTAGGTGCAGACCTTTCAAGCCCGGTGTCTAAGCAAATAGGTCCCCTGCAGTGCTGAGGCTTGGTCCTTTGAGGCCCGCTAACTCTCCATTTACAGCCCCTGAAGCGCCACAGCTACAGCTACGCTGTTAGTAAATTTCCAAAATATTTCTTAAAGTAAGCAATTAAAAAAAATAGAATACAAATAATACAACACAGAATCGGCAAACCAAAAAAAAAATATATATATAGTGTTCTCAAAGGAATATAAATAAAAATAAGGAGTAAGACCACATGTAATGGAGAAGTCTTCTGGGAGGGTCCGAAACACCAAAAGACGGAACTAATTAAGCATATTCACCAAAAAAAGCAGCCATTTGAGAAGGGCAGTGACAGGAATGAATAGAAATGATGGGAGGTGCTTTACGCCCACATTATAGACACAGCATGTCTCTAAAGAGAGGGCATGTGCGCTGCCTAGGTGAGACCTAATAAAGACTTAAACATTTTAATCAAGTCAAGCAATATCGTGTGTGACAACCAATATCACATAATTAAACCTCGAGCAACCTGAATTAGAGTCCAAGTACCCCATATCTGAATGTAAAAGTTAGGAGCCCAAATGTAATTTATTCATAATCATTGACCTGTGCAGGGAAATCTGTGATTAATTTAATATATACATTAGAAAGATAATATCCTATGTCACCTCCTCACTATAATCCATATTTTAATTGATAGAGAATTCCTATACTCATTCTTTCCTATCGATAACAGGCATTTCACTTTCTCAAGCCAGACTAATGATATGTTTCATTCCCTGCAAGAATCAGATACCATAATGTTCAATAAATACCATAATACTAGAATGTACATTTACAAATCAGAAAAATTATACTCTCACAGGCACTATAACCATGATGTTCCTCTGCTTTGACCTTTCCTCTTAATAAATAACTCTACACAGTGAGTAATTTTCTGGACAGTCTCCCATGGGATTATTCTTTTGAATTACTAATATACTTAGAAAAGCTTCATTTCTGTTTCACCTCTGTGGAAACACTAGTGCACCAGCAAGACAAACTGAACATTTCATCCTTCCAATATACTTAAAATGATACTATTGTGTCTGCAATTAGTCTTTGCTATTTTTATTTGTTGTACATTCATAATTAAATTACACCAACATTATGTATGAATTTTCCAGAAGTGCTAAAATCAGTGTGACGATTAAAAAAAGTATTTCTAAAATTAGGCAGTCGCACGTGATTGGCAGCATTTACCTGGAACCCATCTGCTCTACTTTTCCCTAACATTGAGACTTATGTTTACAGTGAAAGTAGTCACATTTTTTTGGAAAAGGAGTGTCCAATTCATCACCGTCAATTTTATAACATAAATCATATCAGGTCCCAGCATCGCTCTACCCAGATAGCATTCAGGAGTCCGCCTCCTGTTAGCTCATACATTCCTATTGAAAATTAATAATTTGAAAAGGTAATAGGTTTGACCACACACGGAAGCAAACTTAAAACCAATTAGCTTTTCCATTGCTTGTTTGCCTGGTAGCACTGGCGTGATTTAATTTCTGTAGCATCCATTTTTTGATTGCTTTGATGATCAACACTAACTCCACAAAGCTACCAGGCCACTTGCTGACTGATTTCAGATGTATAATAGTCGTTCAGGCATTCCAATAGAGATGGAAGGACCCGCTCAGTCAAAAGGAAAACAATGAGACTAAAAACAACTCCTCTGGACTGATCCAGCATGTGACTGACAGTGTCTCGAGTCAATAGCTAAATGTTACAGCGCAGAAGAAGCCAGTGGCTGAAGAAGACTGTCTCAAAGACGCTTAAAGTGAGTACAGAATACAATATGTTTGCATTAATGATGCCTCCTCCATACACACCTAACATAATAGAGTCACGGGAAATGAAAACAAAGTAACTAGAACCATAACAGGCCATGTCTTAGAGTGAAGCACAGGTAACAAATGCAGCAGTACTCGTCTTCCATTCAATAATCTGTCAGATTTGAGTACATTTTACACCTGAATTATCAAAGATAATTGTACTCAAAGTACTGATTCAGCTTGAACGATCCATCACTGGTTTGGATGGGGTTATGCAGCACTTCTTTTTGGGTTAATTTTCGATTCTTGGCTGTACCAACTGAATGATCAGTTGTAATCTCACACAGCTGGGGGGAATCTACTTCCCATCTACAGACTTTTAGTGCCCCTCAGTAGAGCAGCAGAAATAACAAGAAGTATTTCAGAAGTTCCAAAGATTGCTTACGAGTGCCATAACTTTCAATCCACTGCCTGGCAGGTTCTTAAATATTTGCCATCTTCGCCATTTCTCATCTGTGGTGGACCTCTTGGAGTGTGCCCTTATCAAAGAGGGTGAGAAATTCGAGCTTCAGAAGCAACTCTCTATGCCCTCCCAACTACATCTGTCCAAGTACAATTAAGTGTATCTGAGCAAAATTTATTAATTCACTGATTTGAAAAGTGTAAAATTAGTGGTAACCTTGAAAAGTCTTGGAAAGATGAAAGGAAAAACTATAATCAGTTCCTTATCACCACCCTATCGTTATGAAAATCAATTAAAAGGATCTGATATTGTCACCGAGTGTAGATCACCATCTCTTCGTAAACAAGTTCCCTTTCTGAAGCTTTCCAGGCACTTTTTTCTTCAGTCCTTGAAACTATAAGAGCAAATGCTTTAGGAGGCTGGTTCTCTAATTCTAGGTCTTGCCTCAATCATTTCCATGCGCTCAAGAGACATTCTTCTCTACTGCAGAAGGTAAAAATGAAAAAAGGATTTAGATCTTGACTCAATTAATACAGGCAACAAAAAAGAACAGGAGAGACCAGCAAGAAAGTGAGCCAGAACTCATAAGAGACCAAAGAGACTTTAAGTAAGCATCACGTTGTCTTAATGCCAAAGACAACTTTCAAACTCAGTCAGTGCATCATGGTTTGATGTAGCAGTCAGATCATCGGTGGTAGAGCCAGAGTCGTGGTGAAAGACCTTCTGTTTCTATTGGGTACATTTTTAGGATGTTTTTTGAGGCCCTTCAACCTCTACCTAGCATTTTACTGTACCCTAGACATTGCTATTTTTCCCCAGGCATGAGGCTGATATGAAATGTAAATGGCAGTAATGCCTTTGCACGGTGTCTTTGAGTTGTACAGCATACCTTGTGGCTTTTAATAATACATACCTATCCCTAACAATAACGACACACTGCACATACCATTTGCAGAATCTGCCAATCAAAGAGCTTATTATTTACTACATTCAATTTTCCGTGAGCAAGACATTAGAGGTTAGAAGCAGGACCATGTGATTGCCATGAAAATGCAGTTTAGAAACTTGCAATATTTAGAAAAAGATTAATATGTGGATAAGAGGGGCCTTGCATTAATGATGGTAAATTAATTTCTTGTTCAGGTCACAAAGATATGATACGCAGAGATCCTGTGTGAGAAAAACATGTCTGACTGAGAGGCCACTGATGAGAAGACTGTGTTTTAGACAGCAATGTGGTTTGCGCTCTTACTAGACTGTACATGCACAGGCGATTATAGTGCTAAGTTGGCCTGCTGACAAATAACACACAACACAGAGGCAGATATGAGACAACAAACCTCATCCACAGGAGGAAACTAAAGCCTTCTGGCTATGTCCATGAAGGCAGGCTTGAACACCAGTTCTGCAGTTAGCCAATAGATATGCATGCCCAATGGGGCTTCCAGGACTGTCATGGCACCTGCAGGTTGGAGATGGAAAAGATAGGGGGCACTGTCTTCTGTGTGTGACCCAGAGCAGGGCAGCAAGGGCCAGAGAGGATTGGTGACCCAGAAGGTGAAGTGCATCACCAGAGGCCCGTCAGAAACCAGTCCCTGCAATGCCCAGCTGTATCCAACGCTATTAGCCCTTTCACTAATGAGGACTTACAGTTTACCAAGTACACTCAATTATATAAAAAGGCTAAGCTCTCAAAGGGACACAGGCTAAGTCAGGCTTAACTAATGAGTCAGTGCTTCTTTGAGGGGTTTTTCCCTTTACGTCTGTGAAACACAGCTTTTTTTGTTCGTTTGCCATACATGGCAATGCACTTAGAAGACATTTCATGACAAAAAGTTATTTCAGGGCGCACAATATGTTGCTATGGTGCAGGCTGCTAAAGAGAATAAGCTAATGGCCTCTCTACATAATGTGATTAGAGCCATTATTGACATAATGCCAGGAAGACGCGCAACCATTAGCATTACACTACAGCTCACTTCAGCCTCTAGAGCGGGCTAGCATTTGGGCCACAATTTTAATTTTATTCTGCTCTATTCAGGGCTGCATTACACAAAATGCATAATTAAAAGCCGCTGCGATTCTCTGCACTTCTCAAATTAAAAAGACGGCAAACATTTGTCGTTCAAATCTGAGAGAAATTAATGAATCAAACATTTGTCTCTTATGCCAACTCCTCAGAGCAGTTCAGATAGCAGTTTGGGGAATATTGGATTGCAATGGATAGCAGCGAAGCAGGCGGTGCTTTCAGCATCCTCAACAGTGATGAAGACAAAGGCATTGAGCACTGCAGAGTTAGCAGTGAAGACATTGTCCAGGACAAGGTATTGTGCAGCATAATCAATGTATTGCATATATATTAGCAAATGTGTTCACTGCCACAAAGAGAAACAACCCAAAGTTAAAAAAAAGAAAGAAAAAAATGTAAGAGCATGAAAATAGAGAAAATCCTAGGGACCGAGTCCACACTGGTGGAAAGAGACGAGGAAAGGGCTCAATGGGTTAGGAGACCCCTGGACTATATCACTGCAGCAGCAGTAAACTTGTACAAGGCATTTGTGTTTAACATTAAGGGCTAACAGCGCCAATTAATTGAGGCAAAAAATGGCCATCTACACAAGTGTCTCTGGTTGTCAGCATATAGCAGAACAGGGTTGGGTTGCACCCCTCAAATTTCAGCGAACGGTTATCCCAAATCGGGATGTCTGTCCTCTAGTTTCAACTACACATTATAGCACTAGCGATTCTCACTGTTTATTTTTTGGTTTATGTAAATCATCCACATCTGTCGTAAGTAATACCTCTGTTTTAATGTACAGCATTATTGATCCAAATTCTTTGGCCAACAACAGAAATAATGACATTTCAACGAGATTTGGTCAGTCCTAGGAATTTGATACATTATTACCAGATAATCCTCAGACCTTAAAATGCAGCTGCTTTGAGTTTTCCGTTATACTATAAGTAGAAATATGCCAATTGCTACATGCTCTAGTGAATACATAGTTGGTGGCAACTCTTCCATTTTTGGAGTGCTTCTCAACTTAGTTAGAGGCTGCCAAGCTCCACCTACTGGCTTCAACATTTCAAGGCCCTCAGTCAGAGAGTCTCTCAGGTTTATTCAGATACAGATGAAATTGTGCATGGAATCTCGGGCAGGAAAGGGGCACTTGCTCTGCTCTTACAAGGCACCTCCACTGCTGCACAAGCACTGGTATGTGTGTGACAGGGATAGTGAAAAAAGAGATGGTTCTGCTATTGTGGAAAACAGTCCAAGGACCAAGAGGAATGCAGGCAAGACAGTGAAGGCTCCTTTTAAAATACAGCTGTGAAATGGCCATCTTTTCAATAAATGTGAGGCGTACAAAAGTGCTATAAAGGGAAAACTGCAGTGCCTGTTTAGAAACCGGTCTCTAGTTTCATTATCACAGTCTAGCTGTGGTGTCTATAGTCATCTGTAATAACGAAATAACATAACTGTTCAAGTGTAATAAGTTATTACAGTTGACTTCTGACATCGCATTGCCTGTTTCCAATGGGTGAAAAGCTAGTCATGAAGCATAATTACAGCTGCAGTTTAAACAATGCTATGGGTCATTACAGGACAATAGAATCCCTGTAGGTCTCTGCACAATCTGGGCCACACCATTTTTAACCTGACTTACATTAAACTGTTTCTAATCTGTTTTTGCAAATGTTACTAACTGCTTTTGATGTATTTAATTTTTTTGTACTGATGTTGCTTTTATTCTTCTGATCTGAAATAAACACGAAAGAGCAACACATGAGGGGTTTAAGTGGTTTGTGTGAATAGTGACCATGTATTATATGGAATAAAATACTCCTGCTGTGTAGTAAAAGGATATTGTGAATTACCTTGGAGTTCCATGGGCCTTTCTAGAGGAACACCTTTGCCACTTGCAATATCCTTATAATGCACAGCATAGGGTGGTTTATCCCATATATCTATGTATCAGTACAATACATTCTCAAGAGCCAGTCTCTCTCAAGCCTTTTCAATGTGTGTAAACATAGTATGTGGAGATGAAGCTAAGAGTTCCTTGTGTAGTTTCATTATTTTTGGAAAATACTTTAGACAGACTTTGCAAAAAATGTATGTTAATCTGAACAGAGAATGCCAGCCCTGCTTTTTATTACATGTATATGCTGGGTAAAGTCTTTAAAGTGGCAGAGAAGGGCGAACTGGTCATTATGTCTCTCCTCTAGCATTTTCCCTGTATGTGCAGACTAGAAGGCTGCTTTAAGAGCAAGGTGGACTGCCATGACACAACTAAGTCCTAAGAAACCCATTCTACTCATGGCCTCCTGCATTGTGGGGCTTATTTGATCTTTTGTTTTTGCCAGACCTGAATTTGTTTACTAACCTGGCGCTGGAAAATGGTGGGGAGTTGAAATCAGACAAAGGGGTGGCGTGGGGAAGTCTGCGTGCTCAGGCAGGGCTTTGGGTAGTGCGTTCACTGAAAAACATATTTTTAGTCGTTAAGAAAAAATATATATATTTTTTAAAGTAGGCTGTTGTCAGGCATCTCTCTCGATATGTGCTGAAAACAAATTACTTTACTGTCGATTAGAATCATCCACGGTGTACAAGAGCAGGCAACCCTTGCCCACTCCTAAATGCTTTCATGGAAAAGAGGCACCATGTTTGGCCTTTAAAAAGACAGCTCCGTTGGTTAATGTGCCACCGCATTGTGGGCGCAGCTCCAATGTATTAAAAAAAAGTATCACACTTAGGAAGACGCGATACTTGGGATTTACATTAATTAAACGCTGCAGGGCCATGGCAGAAAGCACTACAGAAAAAGGAACGATACCATTGTAATAACGTGTCTCATGTATTACTTTGATTTTAGAAACTAGAGCCACGAAAGGGGTATATAAAACAGATCAAAATAATGAACTAATTTACACAACACGGAAGTTCATTTGGTAGCTCAAGTGTTTACTGACATCGGACTAATGGATTTCAATGGTACTTTAGTGGCATGTCGTCTCTGAAACTAATTAAAAACTTCAGAGCCTGATTGGTTGGTGAATGCGCTGGTTTCAATCTATAGAAAGAAACCCACGTTGCTCAAAAGAGAGGAAAGGAATTAAAAGAGGACGCCTTCAAAAATAAACCCCCCAGAATCGGGTGTTGTATTTATAACCGGGAGCTTAGGAGGTTAAACTAGCGCGAGGAGGGGTGTCTGCCTGTCTCAGCCCACTCACCGGCTTCACCAGACGCCTGTCTGGAGGAGCCCCGAGAAAAGGAGAGGATTATCTATACCACAGCTTTATGGGCGGCTCACGTCCAGCTGGGCCCCGTGCAGCTCTCTGGTGAGGTGAAGCCAAAGGCGCAGGACCCCGCCTGGCGACAATACCATGGCTTTAAAAATGCGCGTCCTGGTTCAGAAGTGCGCAGAGCAGCAACACCAAGACATGCGCATATTAATCAACACAGGGGGGCGTTTTTTCTCAATTAAAAAAGTAATTGCTGCACAATAAATTAAAAACAGCGGATACTGAATATTGTAATTAAAAAGTATTTTCACCTGTCCTGCGTTTCAATAAGATTTACATTGGACATTTTGAACCCTTCATACATACTAATATCGATGTTTTTCCCCCTAACTCTCCTCCCCTTTTCAGCTCACAAATCTAGACAACCTGCAACGGCCCCCAAACATCATATAGTATAAAGTATTACTAGAAGTTTTCCATACTATTTTGTTAGCATTTTGTAAACGGCTATGTCAAGCTTGATGCTGCCTCGGGCAGCTTTCACGATATGGACACACGGAAATGCACAGGAGCACAAATACACAATGGTTCACCCAGGACTGAGTATAAAGGTAACAAAAACACCATTAGCTGAAAGTGGTGAATCCTGGGTAGATGACGGTCCCACTGGAGATCTTAGTGTCGTGGGAGCTGAGGGAGGCTTTAGGCATTTGCCGTACAGGAAGAAGATGTGAGGAAAACTGAGGGAGTCAGATGGGCTTCAAGTCTATAAACGGACTTAGGGGAGATGTGTCTGACGGCTCCAACTATCAATTACAAGTGCAGCAAAAGAAGTATTTAGCTCACAGTCAAATCTGAGTACATATGCCTTAGGTCTCAGATGTGGTGGAAAGGTGCTCCAGAATGCAGAAAGTGCCAAAATCTTCGGTTCATGTGCAGAGATGTAGAGCCCAGGCATCCGGCTAGCTGGCTGCCACGAGACAGTGGCCCCCTCAACAGGGCCACCGGAATTATGCAGCAGAGGAGAACCAAATAATACTGCAGGGTTGACTAAGTTATGCGGCACGAAAAGGAAAATCATGCAGCATAATGCAATACATCCTGTGACAGCATTACATCACGACTTTGGCATTTTTACAGAGGTTAACACTGGGCTAATGTTTCACTTTATTAGTACGAGTCCAACTCCCGAAAATCGCAATAAGCAACAGAAAAGGGACCAGTCAACCTTTGCAAAGGATCTTCCACTGCGCAGCAACACGTGTTGCTGTGTATTTAGTAACTTTTTATCTTTCTGAGCGGAAAACTATTTGTTTATTAAAATCTGCAGATTAGACAGCAGTTGATGGATTATGTGGCAAATGCAGCAAACTAATAATCATGCAGAAAAATGGCAAGGCTGCACAATTCATAACTCAAGTAGACTTCATCATAATTTACCCATTAAAACAGATTTTTATTTTTTTACAGGAAGACAGAATAAAATCTATTTTTCCATCGAAGCGCCCATTCTATGCCACAAAATTATGAATGCCCCCTCTTTAAATGAAAGCGAGAAGGGAGCACTGTAACATAGCCAGAAAGAAGGAGAGTGTCTCCTGCCTAAACACAACTCATGAACCAACCAAAAGGTAAAAACATCAGACACTGTAGTGAAAGGTAAGTATCACTACTGCAACAAATCTGGCATACTCCCTTGAAACCACCGCCACTTACAGGTCTGGTTTCACTAATGCTCATGTTTAACTATGTACTGAAGTACCACTTGCTCATTATGCCAGACCAATTCCCTACTCAGCGGCCCCATTCTTTACCACACTGGATTTCAGTTAGTAAAGAGAGGTAACCTGAAAGTCAGGGGCCTACACTTCTGCTGACACAAGCATTTTTCTGATTTCTGCATATGAGGGTCAATCACTGATGGCTAAGATTATCCAAACCTATGAAGAATGGATTGGCTGGGCTAAAGTAAACACATATTGGGCACGCTAAATGCCAAGTCCTAATCATTTATCAGTAATCAGTAAAGAAGAGATATATGCTAGAAAGTTAATCTCTGTACACCACCGAGAAGGAAGCTTACATGTTTACCATCTACACCTTCATAACATGACAACCATTACCAGGGCAGAGCAACACTTAGGCAGCCACACTAGTGATTTGTGAGAAAATGTTAAAACGAAGTCCAGCACTTGGAAAATTCTTGGTATAAATATACTATAGATGAGCAAAGCACAGATACGTGCTGATTGAGAGATCGGGTACGTGGTGCTATCATGCACTATGCCCTCACTGATAGACTTTGCTATTAGATCAAGTCAAATGGTTCAGGAAATTCCATTTCTAAACTTCGTACTTGGTCATGATGGGTCTCAAGCTGCAGGACAGAAGGGAGATCGCTGGAGTTTATCCATATGACCCAACACAGCAGAAACCGAGACATGCCCGTAGGAATGGTATCTGAGACTGTATGTGAGGATCAGAGAGGGGGCGAGGTATTGTATGTTAGGTGTCTGGCGGTCAAGTAGCTCACATTGCAATCCTGGCGAGCACTGAGCGTTACAACAGGCTTTCAAGCATTACAGGGCACTGGAGACGGTTTTTGCTTGGGACAATTTGGGAATCAAGAGTACCCTGCATGGGTTTGAACTTTTATTGCCACGTCCCCCCCCCCCCCCCCCCGGCATTTAGCATGCCCGCTTTAGACTTTAACACTGTGCCAAAAAGCCAAGCGTGCAGAAGGAATAATTATTTTTGTCTAGCAAAGAAGCTGAATTATTACCTTGATCTGTGAACTCATATACCGTCGGTGTAAGGGCAGTAGTGCTACGGATGCTTCTCCTGATCAGGGAAAACCTTGATTGTGTGATCCAAGTTCTAGGTGAGTGTTAGCTGAACTTGTTTGTATATATGTGGTGCTTCGGAAGAATCCAGCAATTGCCATTTTGTAACTCCAGGCCCTAAGAAGTAGGTACTTCAAAATGTGGTGGTAGTGCGTGTCTTTACCTAGGTGTGAACTTCTCAGACAGGTCAGAGATGTAGGTGTTCGTTTGGGCTTTTGTATTTTTGATACCATAATAGTTTCAAGTTAATTTCTAACAGCTGTTGTTTACGGAAGTGCAACATTGCAGGACTGTTATTATTAGAGAAGATGGGCGTTTTTTTACACAAGTAAATCTTTTCCTACGTCCATTTAGTTGCCCATGAGTGCCAGTTATCTGACCAAAGATACACCTCCCACCAAAAAGTGTGATCAGCTCCATGCTTCCGGATATGTTGTGCTTCATGTCACCACATCCTCCCACACCTTATACTAGAAGAGACACACACACACAAACACACAAAACGCAGTAGCCTTTAGGTAACACTGCACTCGGTCAACTAATAAGGAGATAACAGCCAAGACCAAATATTTGCTACAAGGACCACTACCTGATCTCCAGCATTAACGAAACACACAGATTATTGTCACAAATCCGGAATAGAGCGGATTCATACTGTACTGATGACATTACTCAAGCACCAATCAAAGTCTGGTTTCATTGTTTATCCTCAAGGGCTTTGGGTTTTGCATCCTGCCTTCCGTCTTCAGTGTGGGACCATGCAGAAGTAAAACTGCATTACCACTCACCACACAATGTCTACTCTCAAAAAGATTGTGCAAAGCACATCACGTTGAGTTCGAGCTTTAGAACAGTGACAGCCCGGAGGCCCTCCTTTTGCAAAATGCAACTTTTCAAATTTGAAATCAATCACAAATACTGAAAGCTATGATGGATGAAGTGAGCATTTCAGAAATACGGACCAAAACCTTTCTGTCTCTTCACACTCCTAATTCAGGAGGTGAAAAGTCCAAACAAGGTTGGGTTGGGAGTGGATAAGTGGAAAGGAAGAGGATATGCAGTCATTAGCCTCCTCTTCCTAGAAGCAGACTTTAAAATTGACTAACAACTGTACACATCAATGAACCTTACCAGTTACGCATGGCGCGTGGTGCTGGAGCCTATCATTCAGTACATATTATGAGATGAGCCTCCTGAAAGATGCAATAAGTATAGATCGTGTAATGTGCACAGATGCTCGTTAGCCATGGACGCGAGCAGTCTCATTGAATTACTGGGAGACCAGGGTGCCACGCAGGTCAGCCCTCTGGTGTCCTCAACCTGAATTGATGTGAGGTAGTTTCCTGCAGACAGACTGGAAGAGCTAGTACCTGATGATTATTAGGTCAGACCAATCAACGAGAGGCAGTCCACATGCCCAGCAATGACACGCGCATACAGAGGGTAGGCTTGTGAAGTAGCA
Source organism: Pleurodeles waltl (assembly GCF_031143425.1). NCBI lineage: Eukaryota > Metazoa > Chordata > Amphibia > Caudata > Salamandridae > Pleurodeles > Pleurodeles waltl. Next base: position 346,207,856 of record NC_090437.1, on the reverse strand, counting down.
CAATGGCTAAGCAGCACCCTTCTTGGCTGAGAGAACACGTCTGTGCAGCAATTCAACCCTCATCGCAGAAAGCACCGCTCTGAGCAGGTGGAATCACAGCAAAGATGGGTAAATGCACATGGCAGTGAAACAAATGAGATCAAACTGGTGTTTTTATTATGCAGACAGGCCTTACACTTCCGATTTATTTCACAGATCCAGCCAGGAGGGAAAAAACAGCATGACTTGTAGATATCGGCAAAAGTGAAGAGGAAACAGACTATGGTGAAGGATATGTGAAATTGCTCAGCACTGTAACAGATATGTAGAGAGATGATTCCACTAATCAACAAGACAGATAAGAAAAGGTGACTGTAGTCGAGCCGCAATGAACGCTAGCCTGGCCTGTCCACAAAGAGGCCCCGAAGCCCAAAGGCACTATGAGATAGAGCCACGGGTGCTTTAACCCTGGACAGGCCACCTTGTGTGGGACAGGATGGGCTTCCTCAAACCAGTTCATGGATTAGGATGGCTCAAGGCGTTTGGGTGCTGTGGTGTAGAAGCTATATAATGCTTCACACCGGTGATAACACTGCAAACTGCTCCGATTCACACTGGGTTCCTGAGTGGTGTGTTTGGACTGCATGGTTGATGAGTTGTGTGGGTTGCAGTCTGACTATGGTGAGGGAGGACAAGAGACATGCTCCAGTAAGGGACAGCAAACTGTCAGTCTCACTTGAGGTGTTGCAGAAATGTGTCAAAACAGAGGCAGTGACGCACACATCTATCAATTTTTTGTCATTATGTTTTTTTAGGAGAGATCTTTGCCATACATTACGTAAACGGGCTTTGCATGTCACCTAAATCAGGGTTTGATTGGCAAACTAAAGAAGCCAGCATGCGGTAAGAGCCCAGCACTAATCCACTGGAGAGAGATGAGGGGTTGAAATGACTCTGGGGCTTATCCAGGCGCGGCTCCTCCGTTAGGGTGGATCAGCATCACCTCCCCCGCCAGCAGCAGCCACTGCAAATCAACTTTAACAAACGAAAAGATAATAAACTATGTTTATTGTCTTTTAATTTGTTAAAGGGGGGGCATTGGGGAAAATGAAATGAGGGGAGTGCACTGTGAACTCCTTTTACTGGGCATGAATGTGTGGCCGGCCATCTCGGGACGGCCAAACATACATGCGCAGTAGGCTCTCTCCAGCCCGGCAACGCAGTTGCCAGGCTGGAGAGAGCCTGCACAGGCTTCCAGTCTGCCTGGGAGCACCCTGGCTGGGCGCTCCCACCCAATCCTGATGCTGCTCTGAGCAGCATCAGAATTGGCCACAGGGCAGGCTGGGAGCCTGTGCCTGCCAGCAGTGATGGGAGAGGAGCCCCCGTGCTCCCCCTGACTCCCCCTACACCATCCACCCCAACAAAGCCCCGCAAGCCACTCCTGGGCTTATCCACTGGGATTGGGACACTGGAAGCACTGTGCGAGAGTTTTCTTATTAGACTTGTAGATGAGAATCACTAGAGCAATAAACACTCTCCTTTTTTTGAGCATGGACACCCAATGCTAGTCATGTTTGGTACCACTCTCAGTGCATTGGCACCACTGCCATACTGGCCGTGTACTCCACGGGGCATTTCACCGGTGGGTTGGAGCCCTTGAAGTCCGGTTTTATAATCCCAGGGCCACTGCTTCTGCTACTGTCCCCAGCGCTATGAGATTAATTGTACCAGCTTCAGGGGGGGCTTCACGAGAGGTAGAGAGAGGAATGGAGTGAAAGCAAGGGATCAAAAGGAGAGAGAATAGATGGATGGAAAAGAAACAGCATGAATGGAGGGCAGGTTTCAGCACTTTGCCAGGGCTACTTGTGGTTCCCAGTCCAGCTCTGATTAGCATCTAGCGGTGGGTGACGAGGAAGCCCAGTAAACCTGTGATGGTGGCGGTATGTGGCTCGAATCTGGGAAAGGCAGAGTGTTCCTTTTGTAAGTACAGAGGTATTTCAGTGCATGATTGAGATGAACACTCAGCTCCACCAGCCCTTCAACACTACCAGAGGAAGTTCTCTTAGATGTCAAAAATCAGTTCTTCTTCCTTCAATGCCACACATTGTATGTCAGCTCAGTTTCAATGTCTACACTGGCACCCTGTGCCACCACATCTTAAAGACTGAACTGTACACTCGACTGTCCGTGTTCCGGTATCTTCAAAAGGACACTGCAGCACCTCCACCCTGATAACTAGTCATGGGATAATGTAGCACATCTGGTACAATAACTCAGAATACTGCAATGAACATTTGCTCCAATGCCCGGGTTGAGAGAGTGGACCACCTCTTCTCCAAACTGTTCCAAGGATGCGGCCTGCCCTTTCTATACAACTGCCCATGCTCTCGGTGCTTGACAGTAATGGGGGAGTTGTGTGTGCATGATGGGAGGGGCAGAGAGCTTCCTTTCTATGGAAACCTTGATTGACTCACAGCACTTACAACACGCACATTGCTTTGAAAGCAGGTCCCTAGGCACTAAAAACGTGGAATATTAACAGCACAACCATCTACACTGCAGGCTGACGGCCCATGTCACCTAACTTGTTGACAGGAAGCATAGCACCAAACAAAAACAGCTACCTATACTTGACAGCAGTGAAAGTTCCAGTTAAGTGTGAACCACTTTCCAGTGGTGGTGGAACGATGTGTCTAGGGGAGCCCAGTATCGTCACAGCATTAAAATTTCAAAGCTCCAGGATCTCAGGAGCAGCGTCTGGCCCTATGGGTGATGGAAGAGAACTAGAGCAATGGAGTCACTGAACCACACACTGCCGATCTTAAGTGAAAAGCCATGCAAAGGTACACAGGCCGCGTGTCCCTACGGAGCACAGGTACATCTCCGGCTGACTATCCGCTCGCTCATGTGCTAATAAAGGCCTAGCCATCCATCCGAGCGGGCACATTTGCTCCTTGCAGGTACAAATGGCTATTTGCTGTACATGTGCGATTACACTCTCTCTTCCCCTGCCCCGCGCTAACAGCATGTAAAACAAAAAAAGTGGCATTCGCTATACACAGAGGCACTTACGGCGGGCTCTTGGGCATGCAGTACAAAGCACTCTGAGCGAATTGATGTGCGTGTGGCGGGGACAGAGCAGGAAATGGACAAAGGCACGTGTCTCGGGTTAAAAGAACAATGCTTCTTCTTTTGTAAGCGGCACTGTGTTATTTGTTTTCACAGCACAGTGCCGAGAAGCCCAATTTCATTAATCCAGGAGCCCAGGAAATTTAAAACGCTATACACTGGGAAGAATTTGACAAGAAGTCTGCAAGATTCTCTTGTTGGCTGTTTCTATATGGTATTTCAAGTAAGCAAACAATACTGCTCATTTTCAGTGAAGTGCAACACCTTTCATATATTAGGACGGCAAATCCTTAACTGGTAATTTCCAACCAAATCCAAACAGTCAGACACTGAAATGTCACAGGTATTATTTCTGAACCGCATACTAAATGGATGAATTGTTTCCGTTTTAATCTTCTCTCAGGAGTCGGGTTTCTATGTAGATGAGCAGAGGCATCTCTTACAATCATCTGGCATAGATAGGAGGTCTTCTTCAGCTGAAAAATTCTCTGGTTGACTCTTATTGTCTCTTTTGCAGTATTTAAAAAGTGCAAAACCTGCTAGGGGCGTGAATATGTTTGACTTGTCTGTTTTATCAGGCAGAGCGAGATTCTCTCCTGCCCTCCTTATGATAGGGTAGAGCCAGCATATCAAAGCTTAAGAAGAAGCCCTTCAAGCTGACCATGTTGTAAACTTCACTAATATTTGACGCTTGCTTGGTGATGCTTTTGCCCGTGGATGAAGCGTACTCCATTACCTGTCACATTTATACATTTGAAACTCAAGGAAAGAAATGAACTCCATGTAAGATACTCAGATGTTATTCTGATAGCTTGAAACATAATTTATTCTTTCGAACTTGTTAACATAAAAGCTGTAGTCAATCGCTCCCCTTGCTAACTTATTGTTATGCTACTAGACGTGTGGAAGCTCCTCAGAACAGCCATCTTGTAACCGAAGTAATGGGTACTTTAGTACATGTACCCAGTTTAAGTACTTGGCACTTGAGTAACTATGCTTCAAAAAAGCAACCATGCTGCCTAAACCAGGACACATAGACAGACGCCAACAACCATCAAAAGAAACATTCACAAAGCCAATCAGTCGGGTGTTGGCTGTCAGCTTTTTGGCTTGGTCGGTGCTTGTTTTGTTTTGTCATGACTTTATAACAACCTTTATTATGGGGGTCATTCTAAAAAAGCAAAAATGTTGGTATGGTCTTAAAAAGCACAAAGTGACATAGCAGTCACTAGCACTGATTGGAACTACTTTATGTGCGGATGTGTTCCTTGTAAATGTTGGCACACCAAGTGACGTTAACCAATGGTTGAAGTGGGTTGATCCTTTAGCCCATGTTCATGCTGTAGTGCAGAAATAAAATGTGACTGACAGAGGAATGGATCAAGCTGGCTGACTGAAAGCCCCTATACATAACTACAATATACAATAAATGTAATAAAACCAAAAGGTCTGCGCTATGCCAGACCTAAAAACTGAAAAGTTGAAGACTGTGGAATAGTGGTTAATTTCTGTCTGTGGCTGCCGATGGTAGACAATGCTCATTTTTGGGGAGAGAGACTTATTATTCATCATGAAACTTTGACCCTGAGCAAGAGAAAGGTGAAAAAGGCAGAAAGGAGGAGGAATTCAAAGCTAGGATAAGCATTAGCAAAGCCAAAATGTAAGGGTCTAATATGCTAACATGTGGAGCTTTAGCACATTAAAGTGAGTCCCACAGGAGGAACCCTGCAGGAATGGAAGTAGAGGGCTAGAATTATAAAGTAGTCTGGTGTGCAGTTCAATCCAAGCACTGGAGCACTGGAATGGTGGTAGATGGTTGCATCCAAACAGCCAATAGCATTAGGTGACAGATGAGTACTTCATTAGACTGAGCCAGGGTGTGACTCACAATGTCACAAGGCAAAGCCTGAAAAAGGATGGTCAGAGCAGGCCAAAGGTTGAATGGACTGAACCCAAACCCTTCGAAAAAATGAATGCTGTTAGCAACTGGGATGTGTGACACTGCCACTGTTAAAACCGAGGCCTAGAACCTCTGTCAAGGGAGAAATCAGAGATGAAAAAGGACCCGTAAGAGTGAGACAGACTCAGGAAGTGAAGTGAGGTAGAATAAAGTGCCATGAAGTGGAGTCAGGAGAAGCCAGTCTTATGATTCAACTATGCTGGCATTCAGCAGCACCAGTGGCGTGCTCATAAAGATAACTTAGTGCCCCCGCACTTAATTAATTACAAATTAAGTACAGAAACGGCGACCCTAGTAACTTGAGCTGCGAAGAAATGATTTTTAGGTGGGTTCCCAAAAGCTCTGCTACAGGTGCAAAAGAGTCCCGCCTCCATGCACGCACTGCTTTCGCTAAAGCGCTTCATGAAGGCGCTCCGTGGGCGCGCTGCGCGTCCAGCCACCGAGTCAGGAGCATATTGTTTGCTGCTGCGCGCTGCTCCCCTTTGGAGATCTGCGCTCTGATGTGCAGGCGGCAGTGGACCCTTTGATATGGGCCCGGTGTTTAATTCTGAGCCATCGCCGCTGCTTTGCGCCTTGGAGCTGAGAGGAGGCAGCTCAGTGGTTGCTTTACAGATGTGACAGAATGCTTTTATTCCACAAAAAGGCTCCCTGTTCCTGACATGCAGGCAAAATGTACAGCCAGAGAGCGCTCCAGGCGAAGATGCCACACCGGCCTTACATCTGTCTGCTTTCATTTGTCTGCAACTGTGCTCATAGATACAACAAACCTTCCAGATGTCATCACAAGCCGCGCTCAGGCGCAGACTTCAGTCAGGCCCCAGCCTTCCCTGCCAGCACGACAGAGATGTGAAACTAAAATATTTAAACTCTGCGCTGCACAACACAACTTTGAGTGTCACAGAGGATCTTAATTCAGGATTAATTAGCGTACGCCTCGACGAGATACTCACACCTCCTGTAGAAATAAGTGGAATGCTCATGCGACGCAAACACCACTTCAAGCTGCTTTGATGCAACACGGCACCGAACAGCCAATGGGTGAGGCGCGGGAATCTAATTTGTGCATAAAACATTTACAAATGTATACCAGCTTTTCTTCTGCACCACATCCACCCGAGCGAAACTGCAGTGTAAATGTATAGTGCCTGGGAAGCGCTGTAGAAAATCTGTCCATTTACTTAGACGTATTTGCTAACTCTGCACTAGTGCAAACAAGCAGCAAACCATTTTACAGCTTGCCTACTCTGTAAAGGAGAAAACGTACTAACACGATAACCTCACCTGTGGTCAGCACGCACAGCATAGGAATACATTCCACAGGGTGAAAAGGAAGACAGCATTCTTCCAACCATCCACCCTACCTGGTGCAGCGTGCCACCTCTGCAGGCAAGCGCTTTAGCTCCTCACGTAGCAGTAGTAAACACTATATAAATGCTGTAAGACAATAACGTAAAGGTTTTTGCACATGGGTCTAAATGATTGACTCTTCACTTCTAACTGGATAAACAGAGAAAAGGCCCTGCGCATTCACTCACATATGTCAGTTTTAAAGTTAAATCGGATGCAATGGGTGTAGTGGGGACTCAAAAACGTAATAAAAATAAACATTTCATCATAAGTATAGAATAGATCTAATATCTTTATATTCATCTTTTAAAGCCAAAAAAATTATGAAGTTACAATCTGTCCAACATTAGATTAACAACATAATTACATAAATTGTAGCATTAAACAGCCAACCAGTGGTGCACCAAGTGAGGCACTGAAGTTGCCAATCAATTTGTGCAACCAACAGTATTAAGGGTTACATTCTGTCCATCAATAAATTGTCAACTCAGTTGTATAGGTTGTAGCATTAAGCAACCAACAATATTACATCAATTAAAGCACTAAAGTTGCCAACATGTGTTTCGTGGAACGTTCTTTCCACTTCTTTAGGGCTAAAGAAAAATAGAACAATGTATAACCATAAAGAACAAGTAAGCATAGACTTACGACAAACTACAAGCAGACACTAAAAAAGAGCAACGTCACAGGGAGAGTTGGTAAACAGTTAATCCATCAATCAGTGCCTCAGTTGGTGCACCACTGTTGGCCGTTTAATGCTTTTTATGACTCCCCTCTGACCTCATGATATTAAAAATGATTGAATGCATTATGTAACCACTGGTAAAATATTTAGCACTCTTTTATTCTCAGACACCATTGTGCACGTGATATATTCACAATGAAATCCTTGACGCTGAAGACGTTTTTTTGCACTGTTTTTGTCGTTCATGTTACAATACACCAGTCGGTTACTCCGCTGTTGACACCCTAAGGGTCTGCTTATAGCCAGTATTTCAAACTACTACCAGTCGCAGGGCTAAAACTAGCAGCTTTATCAAACGTCTCTGCTTTGCTGCAATGAGTCCTACCATGACAAAGTACTCTACTGTGACTTGAGAGTGCAGGTCTGTCTTTTATTGTCAAGATCCACCAGTGTCTGGATTTCTCCTCATTTGAATGACAATAATTGGGGCTTGTACTTGAGAATTTAGCGGTTGAAAGGCCTGCGATTTACAAAGTCACAAGGTTTGCAACCACAAAATGACATTTTTGTATTTACTAAACAAACACCTGTTGTGATTTGAAAAGTTTTCAAATCATAAAAGGTGTTTTGCAACTCATTCCAAACCGCAGCTGGAAAGAGGATTGAAAGGGGTGTAACGTCTTAATTGCCATTTAGTATCAGATGTATTATTATTATTATTTGAGTCTTCTAAAGTGCCCAGCTACCCAAATGGTTTTCCCGGCACTGAATCATATAAAGTGAAATACCCTTACACTGAATCCCTTAGAAAAGCCAGGTCTCTAGGTCCTTGCAAAAGGCCAAAGACGGATTATTCTGCAAGGTCTCTGGCAAATCATTCCACAACTTAGGGCCTAGATAGGCAAATAAATGGCCTCCCATCAGTGCTCGATGAATTCCTAGCACTTTACACAAGGACTGCAAAGCAGATCAAAGCAAATGAGTGGTCTGGTACGAAGTCAACAGGTCCTGTAGATATTGAGGTGCAGTACCTGACCTAGCCCTGTACATATAACAGAGCTTTAAACTGTATACACTTTTCTATGGGAAGCCAGTGAAGTTGCCAAAACAGATGAGATACAGACATGTTTTGGTAACTGAAGTAGCAGCCTGGCTGCTGCAATCTGTATATCTTCCAGGCACCGATTTACAGCCCCTCAGCTCCTAAATATAGAATGTGTCCATAATCAACTCTAGATAGTATCAGAGCTTGTATCACCGTTTTCTGAGCAGACAATAGTAACAGGCCTGACATCTTTTTGACCCATCTCAAGGCAGTAAAACAGGTGGAAGTCACCTTGTTTACCTGGGTCTTCATTGTGAGCTTAACATCCAGCCAGAATCCAAGGTTCTTCACCTGCCCAGAAAGGTCTGGAAGGTGGCCTAACACATCATGCCAGTGCCCTGGGCCCCAAAGCTGGTTATTTCTCCCCAAAACCCTAACCTCCGTCTTCTCTCCATTCAACTTAACGGAGATCTGATCCATCCATGCAGAAATCCTACTCAAACCTAACTTAAGGGTGTTCATAGTGGTTCTCTGTGCATTGTTACCCTACACGGCTGACAGAGAAAAAATATTTTGTGTGTAATTCGCATATGAGCGCAGGGTCACCCACAGCTCTCCACCAGCTCTGCCAGCAGGGGGACATAGATATTAAAAAGCAGGGGACTCAATGCCGAACCTTGGGGAACAACTCATTTCAGTGCATGCACCTGGGATCTTATGGTACAGGAGAAAACATAGAAGGATCTGTTCTTCAAGAAAGAAAAGAGCCATGGCTGGCTTACCTTGCAGTCCAATCATCGCAAGTCTTTCCCGTATTAAGTGCAGCACTAATATCTAGTACAATTAGGGCTGGCATTCCACCCTCATCAAGGATCCATCTTAGATGTTCAGTGACCCCCAAGGGAGTGGATTCTGTACTGTGTCCCTTTCTAAAGCCTGACTGTGACGGATGTAGACTCTTATTACGTTTTCCCAGAAAGGCTGTCAGCTGACCTTCGCAAGGATGGGCACCATGGAAATGGATCTAAAATGAGCACAGATCGAAGGGTCTATGCTGTGTTTTTTCAGTAGTAGGAGCACCATAACACGCTTCCAGGCCTCTGGCATGCAACCTGTTTTCAAAGAGTAATGGAGTATTCCAACCAACCTTTGCAGCACCCATGGAATCAAAAGGCTTAATTTAGAAGGATAGAGGAGATCTAAAGGGGATCAATGGCGGTTGTAAATCATTTACATGTTACCAAATCCTCAAGGGAGGTGATAACAGATTTGCAAAGGGAAAGGGGTTCACGTCTGAGAATTGTGCTGGATGGCCTCTGGGCAGCAAGACTTGATTCCTGGGAGGACTGCCAGTTCGCTCTCGATGTTTTCACAAATGGGAAACTAATTTTTCTAAAGCAACATAATTCCTTATGGGATGGTTGCCTGCAAGGAACAGCAGACCACTAAGTGGTTTGTTGTTCCTTGTAGGCCACCAGCCCTATCCTTTTAATCAATCTCAAGGGGCCACGAATAGTGACCTAGAGAAAGAGATGTCACAGAATGTCGTGCTTGCACGAAGGACCACGTGTTGAATCTAAACCAGCGGTATCACCTACAAGGTAAGGCCATTGCGTTTTCTCACTCTTTCCATCTTAGAAATTATATTGAAGATTTTTAACCACAAGTTACACTTTTCATAGAAGGAAATGAGTCGGATTCTCTCTGAAGAGGTGTTCAGTCCTTTGTTACCACACTTTGCATGTTCCAACCCAACTCACAAAATAAGTTCCTAAAGAAAATGCAACAATAGCGTTTAGAAGCTGCAGCTGAATGAATTAAAAATATGCCCATTTCCCAATACTTGAAGAAAAGCAAGAAAATACATTGTGTACCAATATTTCCACTTTACTCTCAACACCTCCTTCTGTGTGTTGAAATGCATTTTAAATAATAGTAAAATGGCACAAATAAAGTATGTGCACTCACTTGCAAATCGTGAAAACATGCGTAGAAGTGTTGTATCAAAATCAAGTGAAAATGACTCTGGTGAGGGCTATCTCACTAAAGACACTCCGTGGGGGCAGGAGTGTCACGAGCATCTGTATTTTGAGATGTGACATAAAAATTACCGAAGGCATTTACACTTTAACCACAGATGCCAAAATAAAAAGATACTGTCTCTGCTAATCAGCGATCACCGTTTTTTTCTCTTGTTGCTTTTAGGGAGCTAGGATTGAAAGAAGTAATTTGTTGCATGTGGGTGCCGTTTATTGGCTTATGTACCAATGTTCACTAAGCGTGCTCTGCTCATCATTGAAGAACCCATGAGTTTGTTTGAAAACAGTTCATGGATGTCAATGTACACAATGCGAGGAAGAGGAAGAGATAGTGTTGCCCCTGGTGGAGGCCACTGATACAGACCATCCTATCACTCTTCTCTAGCCTTAAGACACTTAGATCTGCCTAGTGGCCACAGGAGGGTGTGCCAACCTTAATGACCAAGAAGTACATGGCATGCCCGCATCCTGTGGTCATTGGCACAATGGCAGACACATTGCACGGCTTTGACTGTCTCTTTCAGCCCCATTTTTAACTCACTTCCAAAGCAATGTTGAACTTGGTAGAGGCACTAGTGAATGCGTCTGGCCATCCACACCCATAGCCAGACTGTTCATCAGTATTTTCAAACAAAGGAACCTCCACGCACCATACACTGCCACACTTTGGGGAATGTGGACTCTTATGAGCTCACTCACCACTTGTCCTGCCTCCATATGTCTGCATTTAGCCTTGCTATACCAATATTTCACACCACGTGCTTCTACCAATGTGCATACTTAGTTTTCTACTTTCCTTCTGGATTCTCTGATACCCAATGATGACCATCCACTGCAGCATTTCCCACCTTGCATTCCGTAGCCCTTCCTGGGCATGACATTCTTGAGACCTTGTCCTTCTTTCACATCTCTTACCATGTTGCCCCACACAAGTTAACAATTTCATTTCCCATCACAGGTTATCGCAATGTAACGTAAACCCAGTAAGAACACAATTACCACGGTAATGGAAATCCAAAATTCACAATCCACCCGCTTGCAGCATTCTGTAAAGCTGACTAACTGAAAAGTGCATTCCCATCCAGGATTGCATCCAAAGACCCACAAAACCAGCTAAATCCCCTTTTTCTCTAAAAGTCACAAATTAGGGACCACCCAGGCGCCATTATGTGCCAATGGCCGCCTTTCAGCTCGATACAAGCCATGAGAAAGTTTATGCCTAGCTTGCACACTAAGAGTTAACTAGGTACTGAGCAGGCCCACTAGCTCCTCCACCCCTGGTCATACAGCCAGTCAGGTGAAGAACTTTAGAAATACTTTCCAGAAGAAAAAAAAATCTCAAAAGTAATCTTTAACACAGAGAAAAAATGTAAATGCCCAAAAAAACACAATATGGCACTGCAACACGATGGGTTAATATGATTCGAGGGCTTGTGAGCATAGAAGATCATTAGAAAAAAAAATTCAGAAAAGAAGCAGTTACACGCCAAGTAAGTATAGAGTGAGAAAAAAGAAACACAGTCAGCAATGGTTTATCATTCAGATTTTGCATAATGTTTGTTAAAATGTGATAATTTTCACTTTATTCAGCAGTAGCCTATTACAGTGACAGTCATGAGCGTCGGCTCTACAAATCAGTTCTGAAAATGGCACTCACTTAAAGAGAAAAATCTTGGAAATTGCTTCACTAAGTTGTGCTCTCCACTGAAGAAGAATTTGGATGAACTCTTTCAATGCAGGTCAAAAATTGACCAAGCGGGCATTAACGGATGCGCAATTTTAACAACTCAGAAGCCTAGATGTGTGCGTTATAGAAATCTATGAGGGACCAGAACGCCATGAGGAACCATAAAGTCAGTCGGCTCATTTGTTGCCGTATTATTAGTGCTGCTCAGTGGCCCTTGTTCTCCTCACTGTGAGTGGGGCATTCAATCTTCATCCTCATCTACTACTGCAGGTTGTTATGGATAACTGTACATCACTACGTCTAGAGAGATGCAAAGTGATGGTCATGCAACTAATGCGAGGGAAAACTAGAGAACTTTAGTGGGTGAAACAAAAATTCTTAAAACTAATACTTCTTGTTAATGGGGTTATTTTTTTGCCTCATCATGGGCCAACAACTCTGAATTTCAAAAGCAGTAAAAAAACTGTATTCATCAGATGTGTGTTGTAAAAGAAAATCTTCAGTCATCTTCGACCATTTTCGTTTTTTCCTGAACAAATAAATGTATTATACTGTAGGTTAAATTTTATAAGACTTCATACGCAGTGCAATTCTGATGGGAATTGGCAGTGTTTAGCTGTAAGAATAGGGGGTTTGTTGTGTGGTCTTTGTGTGTTTGGTCTCACAAGTGATTACCAGAATGGTGCTCTTTTCTTGTAAAATTTTACTGTGCTTGAGCCTATTGGGCTAAAGTTGGTTACAGCCAGAAACGTCCACTGATTGGATTAACAGTGGCAACCGTGGTTTAGTAGTAGTAGGGAGACTTGAATGACCACTACTGTAGATTGCACGTAGATCAAGTAAGTTTGAAAACTTCTTCAGACTGCTTTTTCCCTCAAGGTACCCCTTTCTATTTTGCTTCCAATCATAACAGACTCAATTTTACACAATGTATAAAGTCTAGTTCCTGCAGCCGGAGGGCTCTTGGTCTGTTAGCATGCTTCCCCACACCCCTGCCAGGCTCAACTCTCTAATTCACTCTTCCTAATACAATCCCTACTGCCCTGGTTAATATCACTCGAAGGGTCAGGATTGTGGTTATGCAAGAGCCAGGATAAGGGTTAGGCTAAATATCAAAGGTAAAGTTAGGGATTAGGTTAGGTTAAGAACAAAGCTTTGGTGAGGTTCTTGTTGGTTTAGGATTTGGGATGCAATCGATGGTTATGGAAAAGATTAGGATTAGACACGAGTTTGAGTTTTAATGTGTTTCGGAAAACATTTTAGAAAAATGCCCGAAAAAAGGGAGAGACGTCATTTAGAATCAACACTACCTTTCAAAAAATGCAATAAAAAATTGGTCAATAAAATGTTCATTTCAATATATGGAATACAAAACATATGTCTATGAACGTATGTATGTGGCTACATGGTCAGAACACTTAGAAGAAATGCAAATGGTTAGAAAGAAAGCACTCATGGAGAAAATAGGAAGGAGTTATAGAAGACTCAAAATATATTATTAGAATCTTCTCTAACTACTCCAGGGCTGAACTGAGAGCTAGGAGCAGCCCTGAAATCTTGGGACGGGGAGGGTATTGGGGTTGTCCTCATAATAATAATGAATGGAGCTATAGAATTTTTCCAAGTAAGTTAAACTCAAAACCATCACTTTTACAGTGTATGCAGTGAATTCAGTGCACCACACTTTCTGAAAGTGAATCACTGTCTCGGTTCCAGCATGCATGCTTGCATTATGAGCGAAGAGGCATGCATGGAACTGTAGATATGACAGAAATTACAGCAAACAATCTCCACTTCCAAGCAAAGTATGAACAGAAAGATTGTCAGTTGGTGAAAGGAAGTGGTTGGAGTCGACCAAAAATTGAGCACAAGATCAGCATGATGATCTGCAAGCATCCACCTGGCTGGTGCAGGTAAACACGGGATGGTAAGAGGCCAGGTGAACTGTGGTGCAGCCCTCTATGGTACTGAGCCATTAGGAAGGTTGCTTGGTACATCAAAAAAAAAGGAAAGGAACCTTCTGAGTAGTGCAGCGAGGTGAGGACCACAGCACTAGCTCTGTAATGGGAACCTGGTTTCAGCAATATGTGCTCAGTTGAAGAGTCCCCTGCATTGGAGTGTGGAGAAAAACAGAGAACAGCCTGGATAGGTTGCAACTTTTGGACAGCTTGGAAAGTCCTAGGGTGTTATTCAGGGTCGTGGGTCAACGTCCTGGAAGAGAGCAAGGCAGTCCATGCTTACATCTGAATAAGTTGTGTTTTGCCCTCACACAAAGGGCTGATTACCCCCTAATGGTAGTCTGGAGTCAGGGCTGGGTTAAAAGGGATCCTGGTGCACTTCAGAGAATTCTTATGAAGTTACCCCTGCATCAAAGGTCTTTTTAGGTATAAATACTGGCCCTCTGACACCATATATGGAGAACACTTCTGGACTGAGGGAATTCTACCAGGAAGGACGACTGTGGTGCTGCCAGGTGGGACTGACACTTTGCTGTTTGATTTGCTGGATTGGCCTGCTGCTTCTTGCTTAGGAATGAGAGGACTGAACTTAACTCTCTACATCCTGAAATCTAAAGTTTCTCAAGGGCCTGACTGAGTTTGCCTCCTGTTTCTGAAGTCTCAGGGACATTAAATACTTCATCTAGATCTTGCTACCAGCATCTGTGCTCCTTTGCTGTGAGTCCAACTCTGCCAAGTGGTTCCAAATCCAGTCTTGGGCCGCTGGAGGTGAGTCTGGTGCTGCAACCAACACCAGAACTGATGCAACAACATTGCTACATCACTTGGAACTGACGCATCCCGCTGCAGAAATGGCACTTTGCCGCGCCTGTACTGAAGCCGCAGACACAGCTCACTGACTGTGCAATGCAATAATCCCGATCTACAATGCAGCCACAGCTTGGGCGATGCAACACCAACGCATCAGAACTGGTAATCATCACTTCTGGACATCGATGCATCAACAACATTGACTGATCAGGAAATGAAATTACCTGCAAGCGTGACGCATCCCCTCCGTTGGATCAACGCATCATCCTCGAGCATCGACGAAAGCAAGGTACTGTCAGAGGGTCCCCATGACTACTGTACCCGGCCCACACTCCATCACGGTCAGAATGAACGTTTGGATTTACCCCAGTCCAGCAGAACCAGATAGCCCCAGTCGAAGCTATTGACTTCTAAGCACTGCATGTTGATTTAGTCTTTGAAAATTCAGCACTTGACTCCTGCATGCTGGATTTTTGTTGTTTTGGTTGATTGACTCAGATAAATATTGGCTATTTTTCTAAACTGGTGTGGAGTCCTTCTGTAGTGTTTTCACCGTGTTACTGTGTGTGCAGAAATACTTTACACATTGCCTCTTTAGTTTAGCATGACTGCTCCCGGTGGACTAAAAGCCCATACTGTCAGAGACCAGCTCTACTGGAAGAAAGGAAAAGCATGTTTTTTTTTATTCGTTTTTTGTTTATGGAAGGGAAAGGGTGTAACCATATTATTAGCAATGGAGCTGAATTTACAACATAAATAGAAATCAGCAATTTTTATAGTACTAAAAATGCTGCACAAAACGGAGGAGTGCTATGTGCTAAAAGCAAGACTTAGGCTGAATTTTTGCTCCATCACTGGACATTCAAAGAACTTTAGATACACAAGACAATAAAACAAAGAAATATAGAGTCCTAAACAAATACTTGAAGAGCCCCAAAGCGTCCAAATCTCACTTTCAAATGTCAGTCAGAGATGAACGGATGTTTATTTTCCTCCTGCAGCATTTGGCTAGGCTTACACTATACAGATCCCACATGCATTGATCAGCAAGTAAATCGATTTTGTTTCTCGCCAAGATTTGTAAAAATGTCTTCGGACTCCATGACAACTTACGAAGTGGGCCTCATCCCTTGGAAGGTAACCTGTAGTAATATCACTTCTGCCTGACCCTGGTCATCATAAGGCAGGCAGAGGGCTAGCTGTTCAACACTTTTTCACTGCATGGTCTGATTTAATGGACGGTGGAAGTGTCTCTGTGCAACCTTATGTTATGCAAGCTGTTGCACAAACCTTCCTGATGTGCTTTTTGAATTATTGTACTCCCCTCTCCCCCAGGGCCTTTTGTGTTACTATACACAGTGAAAGGGTTCCTGTTAAAGTGCATTATTTAATGTACTCAAAATTGTGATGCTGTACTCAAAATACAGAGCTAGCCGTGGTTTCTCTTCTGCTGTGACCTATTCTTTAGACCCTTGTGATCAGAGACGTTCGTAAACTGGAGGATTTGGTTAAGAAGCGGTTACAAAAATACATTAACAGTTTTTTTCATCTCATGGAAATGACCTTAGAACCAAACAATACGTCGTGACCAGCCAAAAATTACGGGGGTGTCCAGCTTGGGATTGTCGAAGCCATATCAAATGTTAAAGATATCCGCATAAAACACCTGCAGTGAACCCAATGGCCTCTTTCACAGTGCGAATACAGCTACCATACATCAGGTTCGTCTTTGCCCTGTGCAATGTTGAATAACATGCACATACACTATTTTTCCACTAGGTTGGATTAGGGGTAATAACCTAGGCAAAAACCTGCCCATTGACACATTTTATACAGTACTCGTAGTAGGCGAAATGTGTAAAATGAGCAGATAGGAATTATTCACAAAGCTGTTGTTTGCCCTGAAATTCTGGCATGGCCTGCAACTGGGTGACCATTGTTTGACATCCCTGATCTCCGTCTTTTGCACTAGTACCTTACGTCTAAGAGTAGAACTGATCTGTGGCCACTGTTGCTTTCAATGGCATAGGTGATAGAGGAAGCTATTGGCCAAGAGGTTTGTTTACTATGTCCATAGTTAATAAAGCTGTTTAGAGAAATAACCTACAAGATCTGTACGCCATTTAGTGCCATTATTAGTAACAGTGTGAGCCACTGAGCACTGCGGACATGCACCAATAGGCCTCTTCATATAGGTGACTGGCAGCGGCAATTATACGACTCCAATTGCATCCCAAATTGACCTGCGGTCCCGCGCGGGGGTACACCACAGAATGGACAGGAAGTAACATGGCAAGGTTACCACTAATGATAGGTTGTGACAAGACGACAAATGGCCCCGGTCTCCTCTATAATTACCAATGCTCCGCATTCACATTCGATCTGTACAGCCTCCTCCTTTCGCCTTCAATCAGTGTGGCTAGAAACAGAACTCCAGCAATTTTGCAATAATGCTGTAATATAATTCAGCTAAACAATTGTGTACAGCTACATCATGCCTTGTTACACTGGAGGATCATTGGCCTATGATATCTTTGAAATTGTTGGATTGTATTGTGTGAACAAAAAACGGACCTTTGAGAATAACTCGAATCAAGTCTTCAGATTTTCTGTTGTCCTTGCACAAGCTATCCTTATGTGTAACCGGAAAAAAACAGCAAAAGATACAGCACAACAAATTGGAGCACTATTTTGATGTTAAAAGACATTTTGTTTTAGCCTCACTGCAATTTGACTTTGGATGCATAGTCAAAAAATTCTGAGCCCAGTTAATTGCAAAATGTCTGTTTACTTTGAAAGGGTTTCATTGCTTATCAGTGAAAATCTAACAGTGATATACGACTGATTTGCAGATGAGTAAACAATTGAAAAAATATTGTAAGCAAAATAGAGCATATTTAAAATATGACCAAGATCATCATAACGGTTGTAAATATCTACAATAAGACATCTGCTGATAATATTTCAATATTTTATCAGGCAGCCAAACAATCAAAATATGATCCTGGAACAGAGTACATGGCTTTAGCCAATGCACTAATTTATTTCAGTTTTTGTGTCATGCAACATGAGGAGTTTTGGCCAAATTAGAGCATTATGTGCTACAATTATAGTTAAGTGGCGGCGGTGGTTTGGAAACTACACACTACATATGAATGTTAGTGTGGTTGTGGTAGGTTCTCTGCTCCCTTCGGCTGTGGGCAATAAGATTGGATTATTGGTCCAGTTAAACAAGGAAGCGGTCATCAGACGTGGTAGGGTGGGTGTGGGGTCCGGAGGCAGGTGGGCAGGGTGAGAGGGCAGGTTCCGAGACAGGTAGTGTTTATGACAGTGGTGGTTAACCTAACTCCTGCCATCCTTTGCCCTCAGTAATAGGATTGCTTAAACAATTTTGCTTGTAGCAGTTTCCTGAAAAGGCAGTAGTTCGGTTACGCACACAAGCGTAGGGCAAGTTCATTCCTGTACTTAAGTGATTATAGACTACTCGGTGACAACTCTTACATTAAACCTACACCCAGTGACACCCCCAACAGACTCATGGTCTTATTTTCACACACTAATCGGCATCAGCATTGGAAAGGTTCCTTTAGTACAATCCAATTCATAGACAGACTGGAATTTACATTAGCGATAACACAATATGCAGATCAGGCAAGGGAACTGCCCCGTTTTTGTGATGTGCAGATTTATGTCGATGCGTAGTTATAGAGCTTGTGCGTATTGCTTTGTGCTTAGAGTTTCAATATTGGTCGCGTATACAGCACGCATCATATAGTGCATTGCTGCTAGATTCTCAGATAGTATATGGGCCAGTTACTTAACTGTGGAGCTCTTATGGTGACCAAGGGCTGCTTCACAGAACTAAGAGCCTGTTCAAATGTTAAGGGTCTAGAGTGCAACATGTTTGGTATCTGGTGATGCTACCCTGGTGTTATGTTGTGTAACAGGAATGACACCCCACACACATTCAGCTTGTGGTAGAAGTAAGAGGAGTGCACCTGGGTGCATTTAACCAGTAGAGCCTTCAGTTGAGTATTGTATCCTCTGTCGGGATCTGGGCTCCACCCAATGGTCACAGGTATGAAGCCCTGCAAGGTCACCCAGCCCTTCATCCTCGGAGGGCGATAAAGTAAGTGGCACTGACCTCGGCAACAAAGATGATATCTAGTGACAAGAGCCCACAGGGGTTAACATGTGCTTTGTAAATATACATCATGTAGTTGATTAAATTATATTTACAGACATCTTCCACCTTCCAGAGATGCAAAAGGGATTTACAGTAAAACTAAAATGATGCTCTCTCGTACATTAATTTATTGTTGCATTTTAGAGTACTTGTGAGGATTACTGTACTGTGAGATTAGAAGCATGTTTTGTAAAGGCTTTATTTGTGCAGCACAAACCCAGCTTTAAGACACTGGTGGGTATGAGTGAGACACACTGGACCGACAGGTGAGGCTAAGAGGTCTCTACTGGAAGTTGCTGCAGTTATTAAAGGGGTACGTTTCCAATGCTTTTCTGAAACGGTTCAGTTTTTAGGCTGAACAGAATCTATATAAAACGCATACATGATAAGATGCAGAAATAAGGAGCGAGGGACGGGGTGAAGCTATAAATGGTGCAGCAGGTGCAGTGGCACCATGGCCAAAGGGTGCAAGCCCCCACTCCCCTGCATCCTCATTATATCTCTCTTTTACTACCCAGCTTTGGGTTGGCGGCCCCTTTCTATACTTGAGTGGTGCCCTCAGCATTAGTGCTTCATCGCTGGTGAAGGAATACTGAGCGGAGTAGGGCACTACAGTAGCACAGCAGTCTATTTGCAGGAGTTCCCTACGTCAATACGGTCAGAAAACAAGCGCTATTATTTCTGGTGTCGGGAGACGAGCGGGCGACGCTGATGTAGTTAGCGGGAGCAGAGCTGAGGCTGAGATCTGAAGGGATGGCCTCCCTTGCTGCTGAGACTCGGCAGTCAGCAGCTGTCAGCGGCGCGAGATGAAGCGACTTCAAAGCTGAGTGGGCTGTGACCTGAATGCTGCACATCCCTGCACTTTGTGAGAGTCGTGGATCAATGGCGGCATTTGGCGGGCTCCAGTCCTCCTCGGTGCTAATGAAAGCAGCGCTGAAAGGCATGATACAGGGCCTGTGGGCAGCCCAGGGCCTGGCATTAGCAGCTTGTTAGAAGCCAGCACTGAAAGGCTCTCCCTCGCACCCCCTCCCCTCTCCTCCTTCCCTACGTACCCTGCTGATGTTACCCCACCAGCACCCCCTGCCTCTCTGTTTTGTGTCACTCAGTTGGGATGGATGCCGTTAAAGATCTGACGCTCTGCGAGGACCCCGAGGTGTCTGCAGCGCCTGACTCTAATCATAAACACCACAGCTGGCAATGATGTGGTCGGGAAGGAAAAAATAAAAATAATATATCACCTTGATCCAGCGCATACCCACTTTGAAGTGCCTGCAGCAAGTTCACTGCCCAGAGAAAAAGGTGCAGCTTTGAGAAAAAAATTCAAGCTTCGAGTTCCAAATCATAACCATATGACTCTAGAAGTTAACAAAAAAATAAAAAATAAAAAAATAACATTCTGTTCTGTGAAACTCAGGGATGAGGCATCTGACAACGATAACGTGGAACAGGTTTACAGATAATGGCTGTTTGTGAGGGAAAACACTTCCAATTGTATTCTCCCCTTATAATTTAATCTCAAAATGCCACTACCAAAAATGGAAGTATTCAGCCAAAGACTGCAAAAACTGATGACCCGAAATGATGCAAGACGGTGTGGCGGATGACTTCAAGGAGGGGAAAAATGCTTTTTCTGAATCCTTCCAGTAAAGGAGACTTGTCTAGCTCACTACCACAATCTGAACCACCCTTATCCGTGTCTAGGCTTCACACTAGAGTCCAAATTGTTTCTAAGCATTCACAATTCTGCGCACCATGCACCCAAGGAAACAGGTAAAGTTATCAGCCACAGATCACACCATTTCGGTCAAATGGGAAATCTGGGACTAGAAACCTAGTTTAAGGTTCCATATTTAGCATCCTAGATCCTATGCCTAATCTTCTCTACGAACTGGCGGGGTTACCAGCGCATAACTACACACTGGGTGAAAATGATGTGAACACAAGCAGGCACCATCTGGTGTGACAAAAGGTGATTTTACTTACACAAATAGTGTACCCAACTCTTTACTTTACAGACCACCGTAAATAATACATTACTGTAGAGTTAATTCCTACCTACCTACCCTCTAAATTTGCCACCCACCGCCATCCCTTCTGGACCTGTTGGTCCTTTATTCATGCTGATTGTTCAAACTCTCACCAACCAGCCCTCCTAAACACACCCCTTGTCTTTTCTAGCGCTCCTAAACCCA
Source organism: Pleurodeles waltl (assembly GCF_031143425.1). Classification (NCBI taxonomy): domain Eukaryota; kingdom Metazoa; phylum Chordata; class Amphibia; order Caudata; family Salamandridae; genus Pleurodeles; species Pleurodeles waltl. The sequence goes on along the minus strand of NC_090437.1, from coordinate 346,186,839 downwards.
CTGGTCCACCCTATTTGCTGTATCTACCAACCCTTTTCTTAACCTGTGGATCTAACATTTGTCCCTTGAACCCGCAGGCTCCCACGTTCCTGTCCCAGTCCGATAGATCCTTCTCTACAGTCCTGGGCCAGCTGATCCGGCAGGGCCACCCAACTCCACTATCTTCCAACTAAAATAGGTCATCAGTGCTGATGAGTTTATGCGCTGTCACTGTAAGGGTAGAGCAGCCATGCAGACACGTTCCATCCCTTTGTCATCTAAGGTACTTCAGTCCTCTTGAAAGGTGCCAGTACTGCCACATTCAAATAACGGACGTACTGCTGGTCACATCACAATAAATGAATAATAGCCATTTAAGGTCTGGAATAGTCCTACGGAAGTGTGTCAGCCTTGCCTGGAAGTCGTGGCAGTCACCCTTAAACTCAATGTAGACATGCTCAGAAGCCCTCGTTCCATTCAATTACAACAGCGCTGCTAAGAAGATACAGTAATGTCTAATTTGAGCTGTACCAGCAATGCTAAGCAGTTACTGCTGAGCCCCCTTCAAAATATGGAACCTTGATGGGAGTACAGAAATCCCTGTATGCAAAGTATGTAGCTTCTTTACACCCTTCCAGTCTACATGACCCCCTTACTCATGCGGGCTAAAAGGAGGTCTGACCCCATGGTTATTCCCATTCTTTGCACTCTGCTGAGACAAACGACGACTAAAAGTACCTAGCTGAAGGTCGACCATGTTGAAATACTGGTTGGAACTAGAAACTGCTACAAACTAGTATGGGTAAAATAACCTATGAAATCACAAAATATATGTGCTCATCAATCAAATGTAATGTGATGCTCAGCAGTAGACAGACACCTTTGAACAGACAAGGGATGTAAGACAGGATTACAACCTAAGGCCGGTGCTGCTTGTTATTATATATAGATCTTAATGGTCCGACAGCCATGCTTGAGAGTTCTCACACTACAGTACTGTGACTGCATGAAACACAGATACAATTTCTGCTATATTCCAACAATCTGAGACTGGATTGCAATATATCATGTTTGAAAGTGCTTTCATTCATTTATCCATTCATTCATTTGATCAGAAAAGTCTATGAATTGGCACTGTTGTACTGGAGTTCTACTGTAGTACACTTGCATTACGGTCCTACACAAAACTGGTGAAATTGTTGCCTTGTATATGAAAGCAAAAAACAATAAAACACATTCTAGTTATATTCAGGATTGGTCCAGATATAGAACACACAGTAAACATGCATGTTTCAGGCTACACAGTCAGTACATCTGGGAACTTATATCAGGCTTTATTTACTATGGGGAAAAGCATGGCACCTTTTCGCGCACTCTAAAGAACCTACTTCAATAAACTCCTAACAAAATGACTGTAAAAAGTCCTTGCCCATATAATTCTTTCAATCACCTCATATGGGAAGAAAGTCTGTGGATCAACAATGATCCATAACTACTCTGGGGAGAACAGGAAGGAGCCGTCACTACCAGTGCTGCCGAAACAATGGGTGAAGGGGCCTAACGTTTCTCTTAGGAGCCTCCCGCTGATGCTGCCAAATAAAGGGTTGCAAATCCCAAGGCTCTCCAGTATGGATTCCATCTCATGTCGCTTTCTTCCACCGCCCTGGACTTCCTGTGTTCTTAATTAACTGAATGTCCAGAATATTTTGTCATTCATTTTTTAAACTTAATACTAGCTATCTACAATTAACTACATTTAATTCTTAATTTACATGTATTATGCAGTGAAGGTAGCAGGCAAGGCAGTGTTTCACCTAACCCTGGAGGAAGGCGAATTTGAGATCAATCAGAGCTAATAACACCCACACCCTTTAGCTATGCACTAACGACAGCTTTATCTGTCTGGAGACAGAACTATTATTTCCAATATAGAGTGAGATTTGGGTCAGCCCCAGCTCCTGAACAGATTCAGTGTCACAGTGTTCTGATTGCATGAGTTGTATCTTCCACTATAGATTTGAAGGATCTCGTTTTTTCAACTATATTTTAAGTACTCCATGGGAGCACGTCCTTTTCGACCTTCTCTTTGTTTTTAACATTCCCTTCCCCCACCCACGCATTTTTTTTTTTAACCATCATCCTTCGCTCACCATCCCACTGTCCATACCTCTCCCTTTGCTAAGGATTTTTTTTTTTTACGATGGCCTGCCTGTGTGCTTTTTCACTCTTAACTTCCACACCCCATGCTCCAAGTTTCACTCTTCGTCCCTCTCCCACGTTTTCAAATGTTATTTTCTTAATTTATTTGTTACAATATCCCAGCAACGGCTAAGTGCTGCAACACTGTTGTTATCCTTCTAGATCCTTTTTTCTGTTTTTTTAAAGAATTTAATTTGCTGTTCCAATATGGCTGTCCACTAGTTTAGAACACTATTTAAAATGACTGACATGTTTGATACAGGTACATGCAAGCATTGCGATGAATGTGTATGCATTAATCCTGATGCATTCATACTTTCAAGCATGTGCCTGCCTGCACATGTGTCATGACAAAAGGCTGCCATTGTGGAATGGATTTCTGTTAATAGGAAACCCATTTCAAACTTACTGGCAATGTGTACATACACATAATGCATGCATTTGCATGCCGGTGGCAACAAGCTTTGGCAAAGCTGTGACCTATCAGCTTTGCCAGTGCTTTATATACTGCATTACTGTTCTCAAAATTTTATAATAGGAAGACGTCCCAAGTTTATTTGAGGTCGAAGGGACAAATTACACACTTAAATGCAATTTAGATACACGAACACAATGTACTTAGGATTCTAAATTCCAAAATGTGATTCATAACACATGGAAAGGTGAATTTTACAATAGTAAAGTACACTTACAATTGTGGAAAATCCACACATTTGGTAAATTTGAACCCTCATGAATGTAGAGCTACCACACAAAGTACATGGGATACCCAGAGTTTGTTGGTTATTCTTAAACATTTTGTATGATCATTCCCAGCATGCAATTGCTTCTAAAGTTCCACCTAAAAAAGAGTAATTGTGTTTGCCAGATAGCAGTGGGCAGGGAACGCCCCCGAATATCCTGGGGTTTTTGGGAATGAGTTTCTCCATAGGGACAAATGTTTCCCATCTGATGAAGAAATGAAACCATAAATGTGTAGACAGACAACGGACTTTACTTAATCATTTGAATATTGGCTAGCTTGACCTTTTCTGGAAGGCTTAGACTGTCACAGATTTCCACTTACACCTATTATTGTCTAGAATTACTACTTATGGAAATCTTACACCATCATAAAAGAACTGGGGCTGCGATTTGTAAGGTCTACTAGGAATGTTGCATCTGATTTCGAGACAAAGACTGTGCACACAAAATTTGAATTGAAGGGGATCCCCCTGAACATTTTTATACTTAAAATTACAGTGGCCAAATGAGCATTTTCAAATTAGTCTATGACTGTGATTCACAAGTGTTTTATCCCATGACCTAAAAAGGAAGCATAACTTTCGTTCTACCTGCAAAACATACAAACAAGCCAGCATTTTTTTTATTGTATTACTGTTTTACTGTATCCTTAGTAATTCATGTTACTATTATTTGATTGTTATCAACTGTGATTTGTTTCTGTTTATGGTCAGTTGTGTTTTTTTGTTTTTTGCTTTGACATTAAACTTCCCATGTTTTGATTCTATCCTCTGCCCTTTTGCTAGACATATATTTACATTCCCAATGTCTTATGCCGGACCTTTCACTCCATCCTTCAGTCCCACTTTCCTTCGCTCCTAGCTTTTGATTCCCTTCTCCACATGCATGTTGCCTTCAATGGATGCCTCATAATTCCTCCCTCTCTCCATTTTGAAAACTATACTTAGATGGTGATTAGTTCTTCCATCTGGGTGCCTAACATGCTTTGTGTTTCGACTCCCTTAACCATTTCCGCATCTTAAGCTATCACTGGCTTTGAACTTCCATCTTTACCCCCATGTTTAACGCTATTCTTGGATGCAGATTCCCCCTGCTTCACTCTTTGTGTCCTACGCTGTCTTTGGCTTTTATTGCTGGCCTTCATTCCTGCGGCGATTGGTGTCCTTGACTCTTGATTCCTGCATGTTTTCCCAGATCTTATGCTACTCTTTGCTTTTGATTCCATCCTCTATCTGTGTCCTAGGCTAACCTCAACCTAACAATCTCCTATTCTCTACTTTTCATTTATGTTCTCTTTCTTCATTCCCTTGTCTTCTGCTGTCCGTGACTGTTGAATCCAACCTGCATGCCAGTGCCTTATGCTATTTTTAGCTTTTGATTTCTCCCCTCCAACCTTGTTTTTCTCGGATTTGGTGCCTTTCTCTTTCCATCACTTCTAGTGAAATGCGGTCACCACAGCTCAAGGTCACAGATTTAGATAGTTCGAAATATGTGGTTATCACAGACATAATGAACCAGCTTCTATGGAAAGGTGTGATGTATCTTCTCAACTCCTCCACAATTTTATTCTTATAAGCTTTTTGTCACACCTACTATTACGACACTAACTTCTCCTCTTTTTGGCCTTTTCACGTGTGTCACTGTGGTTGATGGCAGCCATTCATCTCAACTAGGGCATGTGCCTTTACCATAGGGCCCTTCTGCAACAAATGAGATGCTTTCAAAGCATTCAAAACGGCAGCCACCAGGCTACCCATGAAGGTGGGTAAACAGAGAGCAAAATTCCCCTTCTCTTGTGTCATTACTCTTGCTGCTGGTATCCAAGCCCTATTATTTTACCTCCACTAACCCAAAGGAATCTCAGTGGTGGAGGTGTGCATTACTTAGGTCTTACGAACAGCAATACATCAACCAATGGCAGCTTCTTACCTCTAAAAACATAGTAAAGGTGGGAGATGATGTTTCTGCTATGAATGCTGGTATTTGGAACTCTACCTTTTCAATTCAATGAAGATAGAGAGACAACATTTTGCTCAGGATTCCTTGAAAACCTGGCTATTTCAGACCCATGTTTCCGATAAGTGGCCTGTTCTGTTTCCTCGATATTAGCATTCTTCTTGCACCACAATTCTACTCACCAGTGTGCCCCAAATTTCTTAATTGCTTATGCTTAGGGCAGGCACAACGGGGTACATAACCTGACCACTCACAATGCAAATATGTTTACGGCTGGATGAAGGAACAAGTTAAGAGTGAAGAGAAAAATCACTGTATAAAAAAAAAATATATTTGAAGAAATATGCAAGTTGAAAAATCAGGTACGTGTAGTTGGGAAAGCAGGCTGATAATTGTTTTTAGGTTGGGCATAGCATCGCGCAAGCGCTGCTCTTCTAGACATGTTGTAATCTATTCTGTGCCAATCCTCATCTCACGACCATCACTTTCATTCTTTCCTGGGCCTGCCTTTCAAAAATCCCTTGATGTTGTTGGTAAAGGCTTTATGTTTGTCCCGTTTTGAGGCTGTTTTGTTACCGCCTTAGAGGCTGACCCTGTTACATGGATTCTTGTGTGATCAGGAAGGTACGTAATGTGGCACACTATTTTTTCTTTTGCCTCCCTGCTTCGCTCATGGCAGTATGTTGTTTCTTCATCTTCCTTGGTTTTGGATATCTTGCTGTTTCTTTGCAATGTCTGCCGGGTTTTTTCTTATTTTTTTGCAGTTTTATGTAGCGCAAACCCAATATGAATGTATTACAGGGCTTTACATGAGCACCACTTACATTACAAAATAACACATTCATTTTTGGTAGCAAGGGGAGATTAAGTGAGTTGCCCAGAATCACAGGCTATTGAGCCAGTGCCGAGACTGGAACCGTGTTACCCAGCTTCAAAGGCAGCTGCTCTGACCCTTAAGCCACTTCCTCTCCCCTAGAGTTCCTTGTCTGCTGTGTGCTGGGGTAGTCTGAGAATAACTAGTTTTTTTTATGGTAATACAGGGTCTACCATTTGATAGCGCTGCAAAACAGGTGCCATTCTTAACAAAATCACTATGAATCCTTTGTAGTTAAGCTGTCTCTTCTGTTATTCTCTTTGTATACATCAATGTTTTTGAAAGTTAGGCTGGTATTGCCAATGTGGAGGAATAATTCCTTTAAAAGTTTAACAAACAAAAATATATGGCTGCTCCCTTTTCTTTGTTCCTAACTCTTGACGCCCTCGTTCTCTGGGTTACATGCCGCAAATGTGCTTCTCTGTGGCTTGTTTGTTGCTATAGAAGTTTAGGTAAACACACTAGAAAGGGAGGCTTCTCTAGGGTATCACAGACAGTCTGGAGGAATGAGGCAAAAACACTCCCAAGATGGCGGCCTTGTTGTGTCCTCTCTCCTGCAGCAACAGGTCTGGGAGGGTTGCTGTGGCACCTGGCACACATCCACTACACTTCAAAACACATAGGTAAAAGACATCGCCATTTACAATGTCAATAGCTCTAACTCTCACAAATGCGAGACTTACTGCATTGCAAATGCTTGTTTATTAAGTCTCCACTCAGCCATGGGTACCAAGATATTTGCAATAAAGAAATCTGTCTTCCACTATATTTAGAAGGCAACCCCTCAATGAGAACAACATCAGAATAAAAGTCCAAGCACATACATCGAGGACCAGAATCTTATTTGGTTGCCTAAGACATACAGATTCAGTGATAACCCCAGTGTTGTGAGTTCAATGGCAAACTGTACGTTTCCCATAGGGGTGAGAACATCCTTGCACTGGCCTTAAACAGCTAGAGGTGAGTACGCGGCGCAAACCTGGGACCCAAGCAGGCCAGTGGAGAAACTAACAAGACAGCTCCAAACTTAACCAAGCTGCTGCTGGGCGCGCTCGCAATAAATGAGCAAACAAATCGCGACGACGGAAACGCAAAAAAACAGAGAAGCATCCAACGCAGGCGTACTTTTAAATTTTCGTGTTCAACTGTGCTTCTCGCCTGCATGGAAGGAGCAGGCCAAGGGGCATCCTCTTACTTTCTTGGACAGAATACCGAACTTGGTCCACGTTCAACACTTCACTGCCTCCCACCGATAGCATGCAGCCCGAGACAGCCACGAGATGTGTTTACTGCACAGAGCCAAGGCTGCGAGGGCGGGAACACGAACCGCTTCAGACGCTTTTCTTCATTTCTTCACTTGCATCTCTGAGGAGGCCGCTCTCCGGCAGGATAAATGACTTTATTTTATTTAGTGACACTAATGAATGCCACCACTGGGGTGGGCAGGGGATCGGCGCCTCTCCCAATAAAAGGCGGGGAAGCACTCTTGAGCCAGAGGCACCTCTTCAGCGCCCCGCCCAGAGCCAGACAGAAGTGCCTGGCAGTGCCCAGCGGATGCCCATCCGCCGCTCCCAAGGACCCGGGCGCGTTGCATGCAGATGTCAGGTAGGGCCACAAAGGGCTCATTGTGCCGAGCCCCGGCGCTCCCCTGTCGCTCCCAGCCCTCCCTTCTGGAGGCGAGCGCTCCAGCTGGGCCTGGAACCCTGTCCGAGGCAGGAAAACCGCAGCTCAAGAGCTAAGAGGAAGCAGAATGTTCTACAAGGACAAAACATTAGCAGAAATGTCACTCAGCCCTCGTTCCACATGTTGGCTGCGCGGCCTTCCCCTCCGAGCATGCCCGGCTGATATGAATCCCATCTGCTCGGCAGCCAAGTGACAGAGAAGAAATGCCGGCATCTGGTCTCTATTGCTGTCGGGTTTTTTGTTCCATGTTAGGCCTTAGCGAGAAACATGTGAGGAGATGAAGGTGCTGGCAGGCGGCTCAAGTGCTGCACTGGCACAAGAGAGACGTTCTGATGCTTTTCACACTTCACTACAGATTTTTTCAACAGCAGAGAAGGCAGTACAGGCCTGATAAACTCGGCTTCGGAGCCAGCAGGCCTGGAGGCCATTTTTTGGTACATACCTTTTTTCCTTCGATGAGTAAAACGAAGCAATATGTCAGCATTTTCTGTATTTACTTTAAAGTGCGACATAAGGTAGACCATGCACAAGAGAATGCTTTTTTTGTTGCAAATCTTCTCTCTCAGCCAGCTCCTCCTCCGCTCCCTTTTCTTAAAACATCCACTGGTTTGGACCCGCTCCACAGACACTTTATATTCTCCAGTCGAGCAGCTGGAAAATGCCAAATGCCACAGCCTAAACCACGAAGGCTCTTAACTCCATGGCATCTGCCCCTGCCAGCTCAATGATACCCACTGGAAAGAAAGCAAGCTCTGGCAAAGCCAAATGGTCTGGTGTTGACTGCCAACATTTGTTAATGGTTCTTGTAACACTGTACAAGGGGACTACTTTTTGTATGCAAGTGCACATTGTGCAAGAGCAGAATGCAGTCACTCACAGGGAGGCATGTCAACGGCTGAAATGTGCTCACACCATGCCCCTTGTTGCACGAGATGGTGGGCGAGGCAAAAACTAGGAAAGGCATGACATACCAATTGATTAACAGAGCTGGCTGAAAGCCTTTGTAAGTAAGCATATTGCTATATGCTTTAATTATAACCAAAAGAGCTCAGCTAACTCGAAAACCAAAAGGCCAACAATCAACCAATGGCTGTATCCAAGAGTAATGTCAAGGCGAACCCTACTCTGTGCTGTAATAAAGAAATAACAGCACAAATGGAGGTCCTCCTAGCATACCCTGCTCATCCCCACCATGCTCAGTCCCGAACCAAGCTCTTACAGACTGCTTACCAATAAGTCAAGCAAAACTACAATTGACAGCCTGCACCGTGGAAAAGCATCAAACGGATGAGGCCATTGAAATCACAATTAGGATAGGTTACAGATAAAGTGACAAATAATCCATCTCGGTGGGTTAAGTGACTATTGACACCCGAAGTAAAACAAAGGTTCAAATATCCAACGCAGCCTTTTGTTGTCTTTAGAACAGCCAAATGAACATATCAATGGTAAATCAAAAGCTCTTCATCATCTGAGCGCTAGCATGTTATACAGGCGTTTGCCCATGTTTTAACACATGACATTTAAATAAAAGATTAGCCAAGGCCCAGTGCATGATTTTTAACCACCTCCCTCGAAGCTTGAATGAACTCAACCTTCGCATGCCATCTTTAGTGGTACACGGCCATTTCTTAACAGCAGGCATGATGTGAATAGTCAGGGTTATACATGGGGTCCCAGAAAGTTGGCTACAAGAGACATTTGGTCTACAACTTCAAAATCAATGGACGTCATCAGAATGAGTCTATCTGCATTTGATAAAGTTAGAAAAACATTAGTGATTATGCAGCGGATCTCTAAGGTAGAATTGTGTCCTATGAGAACTCAAACTACTCTTATCTGCATAGATCCATATTGAATTGTCTGCCTGCAGCAGCATCTCTCTAATGGTGACTAGTAACTAGTGTGCCACACAAGGCAGACTGAACAGTCATGTTCGTTTTGCCAGCAAAAAGATGGGGCAAGACCATGACTGGATACAGCAAACGGTTAAGGTGATATGCGGAACACTGACTGGTCATGAGGCACAGTGTTGAAGGACAGGGAGGCAGGAAGATTCGACACATTGAGTGGTTAGAGGTGAAGCAGGGTGGTGCGGAACATTGGACCAGAACTAGGAGAACCTCTGGATATATAGAAAGGATTGTTCAGAGTCCTCCCAGGCACCCTTCCCCTATGGCAAACATGTGACACCTTGAGACGTCTCACAATTATAGCTCCAATTAAGTTCCTCATTATGAGTTGTACAGAATCGTGAACTCCGCTTGTATCTGTAAATATCAATTTGATAAATTGTCCGCATGATTAAAAGTTGAAAACTGTACATGGAAAATATCAGGCGTGGTAAATATTATTAACAAAATGTATGGGATGTTTTTTTTCACATGCGGTATTTATCTCAATATACGTTTTCTGTGCAAGACATTTTCTGCGTGCACGAAATAAAATGTAACTGCAAGTGAGGTTGTAAACCAGAGGATCTTGCATACACAAATATGCCTCACCATCAACAACTGCTAAATTGTACAAATATCATTATTGGCTCAGCTGAGCAAATTTTTTCAATGTCTGATGACAAACAATGTTAAGAAGATGCCACGTGTAACAAAAGAGGGTGCTTGCTTCATGAATTGTTGACCAATGCAGAAACTGCATATACCACAGTGTAGGCTGGCGCCCTGAGTGACATCTGCCTGTTTTCTACTGAAACATCAATGATTCTAACACATTTAAAATATGTAGTTATGAAAAAAATGAATCAGTAGTAAACATTATGTAATATATATATATATATATATATATGGAAAATGTCACTTACCCAGTGTACATCTGTTCGTCGCATGAGACGCTGCAGATTCACATGCTGTGCATTATCCTGCCATCTAGTGTTGGGCTCGGAGTGTTACAAGTTGTTTTTCTTCGAAGAAGTCTTTTCGAGTCACAAGACCGAGGGACTCATCCCCTTTCGGCTCCATTGCGCATGGGCGTCGACTCCATCTTAGATTGTTTTTCCCGCAGAGGGTGAGGTAGGAGTTGTGTATATAGTAAAGGTGCCCATGCAATGGAGTAAGTATGTACGTACCTAATGTGTCTAAAAGTGATATATATTTACAAATTTACAAATGTACAAGTTTTATCAACATATAATATATAATTTTCATCAACTTATTACGGCTACAGGCTCCCGGGGAGGCGGGAGGGCGCATGTGAATCTGCAGCGTCTCATGCCACGAACAGATGTACACTGGGTAAGTGACATTTTCCGTTCGATGGCATTTGTAGCTGCAGATACACATGCTGTGCATAGACTAGTAAGCAGTTATCTCCCCAAAAGCGGTGGTTTAGCCTGTAGGAGTTGAAGTTGTTTGAAATAATGTTTGTAATACTGCCTGTCCTACTGTGGCTTGTGTTGTTAACACATCTACACAGTAATGTTTCGTGAATGTATGAGGCGTAGACCATGTAGCTGCCTTACAGATTTCTGTCATAGGTATATTTCCTAGAAAGGCCATTGTGGCGCCTTTCTTTCTAGTGGAGTGTGCCTTTGGTGTAATAGGCAGGTCTCTCTTTGCTTTAACATAGCAAGTTTGAATACATTTCACTATCCATCTGGCAATGTCTTGTTTGGATATTGGATTTCCTGCATGAGGTTTTTAGAAGGCTACAAACAATTGTTTTGTCTTGCGAAATTGTTTTGTTCTATCAATGTCATACATTAGTTCCCTTTTGATGTCTAATGTATGTAATGCTCTTTCGGCTACCGAGTCTGGTTGTGGAAAAAAGACTGGGAGTTCCACTGTTTGGTTTAGGTGGAACGGTGATATAACTTTTGGTAAAAATTAGGGATTTGTGTGTAGCACCACTTTATGTTTGTGTATTTGTATAAAGGGTTCTTGTATAGTAAATGCTTGTATTTCACTTACTCTTCTAAGAGATGTGATAGCTATTAGGAAGGCTACTTTCCAGGTTAAGTATTGTATCTCACAAGAGTGCATGGGTTCAAATGGTGGACCCATGAGTCGTGTTAATACAATATTGAGGTTCCATGAGGGAACTGGTGGTGTTCTCGGTGGTATGATTCTCTTTAGACCCTCCATAAATGCTTAGATGACTGGAATTCTAAAGAGTGATGTTGAATGTGTAACCTGCAGATAGGCGGATATTGCTGTGAGATGTATTTTAATGGATGAAAAAGCTAGCTTCGACTTTTGTAAGTGTAATAAGTAGCTTACAATGTTTTTTGCGGACGCATGTAGTGGTTGAATTTGATTAATATGGCAGTAATAAACAAATCTTTTCCATTTATTTGCGTAACAATGTCTTGTAGTAGGTTTCCTAGCTTGTTTAATGATCTCCATACATTCTTGTGTAAGGTCTAGATGTCCAAATTATAAGACTTCAGGAGCCAGATTGCTAGATTGAGCAATGCTGGATTTGGGTGCCTGATCTGTTGTTTGTGTTGAGTTAACAGATCTGGTCTGTTTGGTAGTTTGATATGAGGTACTACTGACGGATCTAGTATCTGTGGCGAATCTGTGATCTGTGTACCATGGTTGGCGAGCCCAAGTTGGTGCTACTAGTATTAGTTTGAGTTTGTTTTGACTCAATTTGTTTACTAGATACGGAAGGAGTGGGAGAGGGGGAAAAGCGTAAGCAAATATCCCTGACCAACTCATCCATAACACATTGCCCCTGGAGTGAGGGTGCGGATACCTGGACGGAAAGTTTTGGCATTTTGCGTTTTTCTTTTGTTTTTGCGAATAGGTCTATTTGTGGTGTTCCCCAGCTTCGAAAGTAAGTTTGTAGTATCTGGGGATGAATTTCCCATTCGTGGGTTTGTTGATGATCTCGACTGAGATTGTCGGCTAACTGGTTTTGAATTCCTGGGATGTACTGTGCTATTAGGCGAATGTGATTGTGAATCGCCCAATGCCAAATCTTTTGTGCTAAGAGGCACAGCTGTGATGAGTGTGTCCCTCCCTGTTTGTTTAGGTAATACATTGTCGTCATGTTGTCTGTTTTGACAAGAATGTGTTTGTGGGCTATTAACAGTTGAAATGCTTTCAATGCTAGAAACACTGCTAGCAGTTCTAGATGATTTATATGAAGTTGGCTTTGTTGAGCGTCCCATTGTCCCTGTATGCTGGGCTGGTTGAGGTGTGCTCCCCACCCTACCATCGAAGCATCTGTTGTGATTACTGATTGAGGCACAGGGTCTTGGAATGGCCGCCCTTGGTTTAAATTTATAGGATTCCACCATTGAAGCGAGGAGTGTATTTGGCGGTCTATCAAAACTAGATCTGGAAGTTGACCCTGTGCTTGCGTCCATTGTGTTGCTAGGCACTGTTGTAAGGGCCGCATGTGTAGTCTTGCGTTTGGGACAATGCCTATGCATGAAGACATCATGCCTAGAAGTTTCATCACAAACCTCACTTGATAGTGTTGGTTTGGGTGCATGTTTTGTAATACATTTTGGAATGCTTGTACCCTTTGTGGACTTGGAGTGGCAATCCCTTTCTGTGTGTTGATTGTTGCTCCTAAGTATTGTTGTATTTGACACGGTTGTAGATGTGATTTTTTGTAATTTATAGAGAACCCTAGCTTGTGAAGGGTTTCTATGACGCATTTTGTGTGTTGAAGACACTGTTGCAGAGTACTGGTTTTTATTAGCCAATCGTCTAAATAAGGGAATACGTGCATGTGCTGCCTCCTGATATGAGCAGCTACTACCGCAAGGCATTTTGTGAATACTCTGGTGCTGTTGTTATCCCGAACGGTAACACTTTGAATTGGTAATGCACGCCTTGGAGTACCTTAAGTATTTCCTGTGGGAAGGATGTATGAGTATGTGGAAGTAAGCATCCTTGAGATCTAATGTTGATATGTAGTCCTGTTGTTTGAGCAAGGGAATCACGTCTTGAAGTGTCACCATGTGAAAGTGATCGGATTTGATGTAAAGATTCAGTGTTCTGAGGTCTAATATGGGTCTCAGTGTTTTGTCCATTTTTGGAATTAGGAAATACAGGGAGTAAACACCTGTTCCTTTTTGATGGTTGGGTACTAGTTCTATTGCTTCTTTTTGTAACAATGCTTGGACTTCTACTTGTAACAGATCGAAGTGTTATTTGGACATGTTGTGTGCTCTTGGAGGCACATTTGGTGGTAATTGTCGGAATTCTATGCAATAACCATGTTGGATAATGGCTAGGATCCACGAGTCCGTAGTTATGTTTTGCCAATTTTGGTAATAATCTGAGAGTCTCCCCCCCCCACAGGTGTTGTGTGTTGGGGGTTTGTGACATTGGAGTCACTGTTTAGTTTGTGGGGGTTTTGAGCTTTGGAATTTCCCTCTTGGTTTAGGGAATTATCCACCCCTATATTGTCCTCGAAAACCTCCTCTTTGGTATTGGCTCTGTTATGTGGGTCTGGCCGGTGAGGTGGAAGGGTCTGTGGCTTGGGCCCGAAACCCCCCTCTAAAGTGTGGCTTCCTAAAAGTGCCTCTGCTTTGTGGGGAGTAGAGCGCGCCCATGGCTTTGGCTGTGTCAGTGTCTTTCTTTAGTTTGGCCATAGCTGTATCCACCTCCTGCCCAAACAATTGTTGTCCATTAAAAGGCATATTTAGCACAGCCTGCTGGATCTCTGGCTTAAATCCGGAGGTGCGTAGCCATGCGTGTCTCCGAATGGTGACCGCCGTGTTTACTGTTCTGGCGGCTGTGTCTGCTGAGTCCATAGCCGATCTTATTTGGTTGTTGGAGATACTTTGGCCCTCCTCCACAACCTGTTGGGCACGCTTCTGAAACTCTTTGGGAAGGTGTTCAATGAAATGTTGCATTTCGTCCCAATGTGCCCTGTCGTATCTTGCCATTAGAGCTTGCGAATTGGCAATTCGCCATTGATTGGCTCTTTGTGCTGCCACCCTTTTGCCTGCTGCATCGAATTTCTGACTTTCTTTGTCGGGTGGTGGTGCGTCCCTAGAAGTTTGTGAGTTTGCCCTTTTCCGGGCTGCTCCTACTACTACTGAATCAGGAGTTAGTTGTTGCGTAATGTAAACAAGGTCCGTAGGGGGAGGTTTATATTTCTTCTCCACCCTAGGTGTGATGGCTCTGCTCTTCACCGGGTCTTGAAACACCTGTTTGGCGTGTTTTAACATGCCTGGTAACATTGGCAAGCTTTGGTATTGGTTATGTGTTGATGACAGGGTATTGAATAAAAAATCATCTTCTATAGGTTCCGAATGTAATGCTACGTTATGGAAAGTAGCTGCCCTGGAAACCACCTGCATATAATCAGTACTGTCCTCTGGTGGTGATGGCCTTGCCGGGTAACAGTCCGGACTATTATCAGAGACTGGTGCACTGTACAGATCCCATGCATCTGGGTCATCTTGGCTCATCCCTGTATGCGTTGGTGACTGCATCATTGGGGGTGTTGCTATTGGGGACAGATGTGGTGATGGCGGTGGCGATAGCTGTGGAGAAAATGTGGTGGTATTTTTTCTTTAGCCACCTTTGCTTTTGGCTGCATTTCCGTTTCATGGAATGCGAGCTTCTGCTTCATTTTAATTGGGGGAAGAGTTCCTTTTTTCCCCGTGTCTTTTTGTATATGGAGCCTCCTCTGTGTATGGTCTGGCTCTCCCATCTCTAGTTCTTGTCCAAACTTGTGGTCTTGTAGTTGTGAGGAAAGGCCCTGTTCGTCCGTATAGGAGCTTTGTTTCGGCTCCGAGGCTGGGTGTTTCGGCACCAAAACCTTCTCAGCAGTTTTTTTAGGCTCCGAAGAAACCTTTTTTGATTTCGGGGTGCCGATGTCTCGGTACCGAGTTTGGTCGGAGCCGGTATCTCGGTGGCGAGTATATTCTGAGCCGGTATCTCGACCGGAGTTGGATGTCTTCGGCTGCTGTGTGCCCTTTTTCGGTGCCGATGCTTGGTCACCGTGTTTTCGGGTAAAGCCATGGCCTGTCGGCAGTGGCGTCCCCTGGGCCTTCATGATTTTCGAGTGAGTTTTGGCCGGGGCTGGTTTACTCACGGTTTGTTGCCTCGTCGGCTGCTCACTCTCGGGCTCGTCCGAGTCCGAATCTGGGATGGAGAATGTTTCCTCCTCTTCAACGTCGGGATGTCCGGCCGGTGTCAACGCCATTTGAAGCCTTCGAGCTCACTGGTCGCGCAGTGTCTTCTTGGACCGAAATGCCTGACAGGCCTCGCACATATCCTCTTTGTGTTCGGGGGACAAACACAGATTACAGACCAAATGTTGGTCTGTATAAGGATACTCAGCGTGGCATTTGGGGCAGAAGCGGAATGGGGTCCGTTCCATGAGCCTTGAAGATGCACGCGGTCGGGCCGACCAGGCCCCGTCGAGGAGTGGAAGCCCTAAAGGGCTGCCGGAGCTCTTCTTTTCTTCGGTGTCGATGTGCTATGTCTAACCCGATCGCAAACAATACCGTCAAATTTTCTGATTGTTAACTAACTTTTCCGAACCGAAATACGGAGCAAAGAGGAACACGTCCGAACCCGACGGCGGAAAAAAAACAATTTAAGATGGAGTCGACACCCATGCGCAATGGAGCCGAAAGGGGAGGAGTCCCTCGGTCTCGTGACTCGAAAAGACTTCTTCGAAGAAAAACAACTTGTAACACTCCGAGCCCAACACTAGATGGAAGGATAATGCACAGCATGTGTATCTGCAGCTACACATGCCATCGAACATATATATATATTATAATTTATTACCTACACAGTTTGACGAATCTTTGTGAAATTTTCAAAACTAATACACACCTGAGTTCAGCTGCTGTGTTGAAGGTTTTGAGGTGAATTGTCAAGCGGGCCAAGAAAATAAAAAGGGGGGGATCTAACGCATTTTCCTCATGCAATTTCAAAATGGGGATTTTAGACACGACTATAGCCCGAACCACTGGGCGGGATTAAATCACCCTTTTTGTGATCTATTGTAAATCCATTAAGTAGTTTTTGAGGTATTAAAGAAAAAACAATTTTTTATAAATAGGGACGCTGATCCTCTGGGGATACAAAAGATCTCATGCTGAGATCTGATTGGCTGCTATCACTTCAACCAGGAAGTGTTGCCAGCTGTTTTAGGACTAAGAATCACCCGAGTCCTAAAAGAAAAGTTCAAAACAAGAGAAGGGGGGCAGGGTAGGTATACCCTGATACCCTGAGCTGGTGGTGGGGTCCCACAGAGATCCTGCTGGTGACAAAAAGCATCTTTTTAAAAAACTTTTTGCTGTGAAAATTGAGGAGATTCCGCCTATCACTCGGCAAAAGGTTTAAAAAAAAAAAGTGTGGTCTCCCACACTTGTTTTTACTTTAGCCTCCAGGTAGGTCAGGTCCGGGGGCAAATTTTAATTATTATTTTGGGGA
This sequence comes from Pleurodeles waltl, assembly GCF_031143425.1. NCBI lineage: Eukaryota > Metazoa > Chordata > Amphibia > Caudata > Salamandridae > Pleurodeles > Pleurodeles waltl. The sequence continues at coordinate 346,170,027 of NC_090437.1, read as the reverse complement.
AATGCGCACAGGGCCCCACTCCCCATGGTGATATTGGCCCCGGGCACTGCCACCTCCCCTGGGCTAGGCCAAGGGAAATTAAATGGGGTGGGGGCCGTGTGGCCCCCCCTCTCTAGGCCATTTATGCACAGGGGACTGCCACTTCCCTGGGGCAAGGCCAATGTTTGTAAGGGGAGGGAGCTGTGCAGGCCCCCCTCCTGGATCCTTTCGGCCCCAAGGACCATCACCTACCCAGGGCCAGGCTAATATTCTACAAGATAGAGGGGGTCCACACAGTCCGTGCTCCAAGGGCCTTTTCAATTACCTCCCCAGGGTCAGACCAGCTCTGTATATGGGGAGTGGGGCTGTGTGGCCCCCTCCCAGGACGTTTTCAGCCCCAGGGACCACCACCTTCCTGGAGCCAGGCCATGCAAATATATAGGATGGGGGCCACAGCCTTCCTCCTGCAGCCATTAAAGGCCCTGGGATCACCACCCCAGGGCCGACTCCCTATATCTGGATGTGCCCACTCTCAGGACACAGATGTTTGCTTGGCAAGCGGGAGCAAACAGTAAGTCTGCTCCCTGCGTGCGGGAGCAATGCCAGCTCCTGCTGGAGGCAGGGAGCCGGCAGGAACTGTGGGGACATTTAGGCTCCTCCCGCTGCCCCCAACAGTGCACACTTAGTGCCTTGGGTGGGCTAGGGCACCCAGCATGAAGTGGAGTGGCACCAGATGATGGAGTCCCCGGGGCCAAAATCAGCCTGAGGCAGAGAGCTGTGTGCCCCCACCTCCCCTTGCACTACCTGGCCAGGTTCTGGGGCTGGGGACCCCCAGGCCAACATTGGCTGGGGTTGGGGGGCTGCATGGCCCACCCTTCCCTTTTAGTAATTGGCTGGGCCCCGGGGGATAGGGTTCCCGGGGCCAAAATTGACCCGGGATGCGGGCTGCACAGTCCCCTCTCCTTGCTTTAACTGGTGGGCCCTCAAGGGATGGGGTCCCTGGGCCAAAATCTGCCTGAGGTGAGTGCCATGTGGCCCCTCCCTTGCAGTAATTATCCTAGCCCCGTGGTATAGGGTGCCCAGGGCTGAAATCGGCCCAGGGAGAGGGGCCGGATGGCCTCCTCCCATTTTTGTAATTGATTGGGCCTTGGAGGATAAGGTCCTTAGGGCCAAAATCGGTCAAAGAGGGGGCAGGCATGCAGCCCCTCTCCCCTTGCACTAGTTCTGTGACATAATTTATAATATAACTGCAACATTTGTAATAATATTATTGATGAGAAAACTGTGTATGGCAGGGTCACGAGTTAGTTACCTTAGGGCATGAGTTATAATTTCTTGGGATAAGTATAACTATAACTGTTGAATTTCTGTGGTTCTGTGTGTGTAAAATCAGAACCTAATTATAATGTCCTTCTAACCTCTGTTTTTTTTCAGTGAATATATATAGTATGGTAGTATGTCTTCAGTGTTTATTAACCTTTATGGTTATATTGAGGGAGTGTGGAAATACCCTGTAACTTGACAAAGGCTACTATGTACCCAAAACGTATTGTGTGGTTGGTGCCATTAAAAGTATAGTGGTACGAAGAATTGGTGTGCCGGGTGTTCCTTTCGAATCCGAGGATCTGTGAACCAGACTTTGGTGTGTATATGTATATATATATATATATATATATATATATATATATATATATATATATATGGAGAGAAAGAGAGAGAGAGAGAGAGAGAGAGAGAGAGAGAAAGAGAAAGAGAAAGAGAACGATAGATAGATAGATAGATAGATAGATAGATAGATAGATAGATAGACTGAAAAAAACGAAGGTTACAGGACGTTATAGTTAGGTTCTGAATTTAAGCATACAAAACCATTGAAATTCAGCAGTTATAGTTCTTTTAAGTAACTATAACTCGCGCCCTGACACATGAGACGAGAGGCTATGAATTGCAGTAGGGAAGACCAATATTAAAGGAAAGATACGAGGGGTTGTTCTTGCTCAAAACAAATAGTCTCTGACATACCATATTGCATGGAATTGGAATGATAGGAGTTTTGTAAAATCCTACTGCCTCCTACATTCTTATTGCCTATTTATGCGCCACATACCTTTTACCGGAAATATTTGATTACAGAGAGGAAACTTGGGTGAACAACAGATTCCAGCAGGTAGCAAGTTCCAATATCTGGATGCTGTCACAGAGTGGTGAAAAGTCTGAATTACTTCATCCACGCGCAGGGTTTCTGCAGAATTTCGGCTGAGCATCTGCTGTCCCTAATTCTATATTCTGTAGATTCCACAGAATCTTTATCCCGGAATATGTGCTCAGATCATGACAGGATCAATGGAAAAGGGTTAGCCTCTTTTCCATTGTATCTCGTAAAGAATGTTAATCTTTGGGTGTGGCAAAATAGTATGCGTTTCTGATATCCATTAGCCATCAAGAAGAGGGATTTTGTTCCTTTATGTCCTAACCTGAAAAAAGTTATTAATAATAAATCCAAGGTGAGAGATTGTTTCCCATTCTAAATGCCTAATGTATAATGCTTAGGAGAGCGAAGATGCCAACAGCCAATAGCAGAATGCCAAAAGGGAAGCAGAGTTAGCTACATCTGCCATTTAGCGGGATGCTGGGTTGATGTAAGTGTTTTCATGCCAGTCAAATGTTGTTCTCTGATTGCTAATGGTACTGGACAATGTAGTTTCCCAACATCTTTCTGAGACGTAAAACACCAGGAGCCGGAGCATTGCGTCTAAAGAGAAACACTTGGATGTCCCAAGTTGTAGTGTTGGTGGTGTTGTAGGAATGGGTTAGGCCTCTCTTACTCATTAATTTATGCTAATCAGGTCTGCTGTACAGGTTAATCACACTGTCTATGTAATGAATTAATTTATGCACTGAAGAACTATTTTTTCCCATGTAACGAGGGGTTCCAGTCAAGCTAAGCAGTAGAGGGTGCAATGAACTGATAACTACTGAATCCAAAGTAATTCAACAGAGTGCATACTGGCCCAATGGTCATTCCCCTATTTCCACCTCCCTCTGCCCCCTCATTCATGCCATTAAGTAAGGCAAAGGAGAAGATGCAGGGAGAGCAGTGTCTGAGGAACGTATATGAAGCACATCCTTGGGTCAGCACAGTAAAACATTACTTCCCATCTTCCCTTCCTCCTCATTTCTTTCAACATTGCCGCTCTGTGGTTTTTCTACAAACAGATTATTGGATTTGGAAAATCAGCTCAGCATATGATTTTCAAAACCAACTAGCACTTATAATGGAAATTTAGGGCCAGATGTCCGACCTTTTGTTTTGCGACTCCCAATTTGCAATCTGTTTGGGAATCGCAAATTGCAATCACAAAACAAAATCATTAATAGTGTTAAGCACACTGTTTGTGATTTCCAGTGGGGATGCAAATGGCCTACCTCATCAATATTCATGAGGTAGGTCGCAATTTGCAACCCTATTTGGAATGGCTGCACTCACAGATATCGTGGCCTGATGGGGATAGCAGACCACCATGTCTGAGACTGCTTTTTATATAAACAAAAAAATGAAAAGTTTTCTTTTCATTTTTTTCAGAGTAGGCAGTGGTCCATGTGACTACTACCTGCTCTGAAAAAATATTTTCGCTTCCATTCACAAAGGGGAAGGGGTCTCTTTGGGAACCCATCCTGTTTTGAATGGGTTAACACCAATTTGCAATTGGTGTTAACTGTGATTGTTTTGCAACCGCATTCACAGTCACAAAACAATCATACATACCACTGCGACTCACAATTAGGAAGGGACGGCCTCGGAACGCCCCTTTCTTATTGCGACTCACAAAACCTTTTTGCAATTTGGTAAATAAATTACTGAATCATAAGATCGGGTTTGTACATTGAGAAATTATGTTTTCTTGTCGCAAACGGACCCGTTCATCACTACCCACAGTCGAGCAGCAAGATCAGACTAAGACTCAAAAGAGTCCTATGCACTAAAATAAAAGCGAGCCCTAATTAGCAAATCAGAAAGCTGAAAAAAGTGGCCCTCGTTTTGAACTTGTAAAGGCAGTATGTACAGGTACTTTGCAATGTGTGTGAGGGTACATGGATTTGTACTTACTGAAGGTAATGTTTGTGGTCAGTGCTTTAAATGTAAAAATAGAAGTGCAGGTACTCTGTGCCAGAGTACCTGCTTGTTTCTGAGAAGTGCCGGTACTCTCCAATTAAAAGTATTAAGTTTTTCTTGAGATATGCCGGTACTCTCCCTCTCAAAATAAAAAAGTGCCGTACTCAGTACCGGAGAGTACCGGCCCATTCAAAGCACTGTTTGTGGTAATAGTAGAGAAATCAACAGTATAGCGTCCCACCAAACCATAAAACAGGCATAAAAAAGCTGATACACTGCCCTGTCATACCGGCACTTTCAAACTGCTCGGTAGGTCTGTCCAACACTGTCTAGCTGATTCGTTTCAGTACCTGTTCTGCAACAATAAGGTATGCGTTGCTAAAGTCCCTTCAAAAAGAATACATTGTTTTTCTCCAGAGCCCAACATTACCAGCTAAGTGGAGGGGGCACCAAGTTTGCAAACAAGCATGGATGAAGAGAACTTACTGGTCAAAACGTGTATCTGAAGCTGCCACGATAACTTCTACATGTATGCATTGGTATTTATATAGCGTCAACCTAGTTGGGAAGCAACGAAGCGCTGTCTATGATCTGGGTTGTTGGGAACTGATCTAAAAAAGAAGTAGTAAACTGGAATTCTTGTATGTTATTAACACTGTTGGGGTATCTCTGTACACTGATGCAGTGCTTATCTGTAAATAAGTGCCCCCCCCACCAGTGTTTTTTTTTCTTTCTTTTTTTGCTGCCAAATTCCCAGTCTCAAGCCCACCTCCCGCCTATTTCTTTGACCATCCTGGACTTCTTGTATCTATCTTTCACACTAGCTCCTTCTTTTTTATCTCTACTCTCTCTCTTTGTCAGAGGTTTCTTTTCCCTTCCACCTCCTTTCTACCTTTCAAACTCTTGTTTTGTATCATGTGAAAAAAAAAGTCCCAGTCCCCAAACCAGTGACCACCACCTACACAAATTAAGCCCCGTTGCTGGTGTGTGGTCCTCTGCTCTTCGGCGCATGCCTTCCCTGTCACAAGGGCCGCTTGGGTGAGCTGCTTCCGGGATGCCCGCTGCGAAATCCATCAGTGTAACTTGCCCGCGAGCCTGTAACAATGCAGCTGCTGAGAGATGAGTGAGTAGCTGAAGGAGCGGCGCGAGCCCCCGTCGCAGGCCAGGGCGCAGCTCCGCCGTGAGTGACAAGTGAAAGGCCGAGTCACGGGGGAATGGGCGATGAGTTATTAAAGGTGGCAGGTACACTACCTGGGAGACAGGCTGAGAGGGGGAAGGAGATTACTTATACGCGAATAGTTAACAGCTGTACCTACTGCTAAGCATTACACACATGCCACGGACTGCGCCCTTCCGCGCGCGGCTCATCCAAGCACGAACAACTCGCTGTCTGTCACCCCAATGCAAAGCATCGCTGCAAATTAGGGCGGGAGGGGCTGAGCCGCGGGAACTCTGCCTGGCTCGAAGATGGCGCTGTCAGGCCGCGGCTCGACAGCTGATGAAAAGATAGCCCGGCTCTGAGAAGTCTGGCTTGTTAATGATCACCGGGAAGTTGGAAAAGCAGCAGACTCTTGTTTTGTGTTTTCCCCTCGCGGTTCCTGAGGGTGCCTCGCAGGAGAACAGATGCGCTATGTGTGGTCCACCGGCGAAGAGTCCAGGAGCAAAAGGCAGTGGCGAGAATCAGCAGAAGATATTTTAATATTTATGTGGCGTGAAGCACTAACGTCAACATGCACCGATCTCGAACACTGAACTAGGTGCTGCGTGTTGAGGACTTTTCTGTGAATGGCAGGCATTTTATCGCAATCAACAATGCTCAATTTCTAAAAATAAATAATTACAAATGCAAACGTCCAAAGCATTTCTTAGGAACCTCTCCAAAAGAGTACGTAATGGCAGCCTACACAGTCTTTAGATGCATCAGTAAGGCACTCCCGCGATCAGGGTGCGCGGAAGCGTAACACATAGGTTCCAACAGGGACGGGACACTGCTCCTCTACAAAGGGACACACCAAACTACATCTACTTACGAACTCGTCCCATTGCTAGTGCCATTGTGCTTACTGCACGCACAAGCCATTTTGCCAGTAGGAGTATTACCAGTCATGTAAGTCACTGTTATCCAGTTTATGTCAGATTTCTCCGTTCCAGGGAAGGTGGCCTACGAGCAAACATTCCCACGGGAGTGGAGGCTCACTTTTTCGTGATTCTCCCTTTAATCAGAGTTCACCGTTACATAAGCATTGTCCTTCAGGCGTATTTCCCTAAGTGGACTTATTTTAACATGCGATGTGAGAGTTTCTTTAAGTGAATGTTCTGATAAAGGGGCAATACCTCTTTTATGCTTTCTCCTTAGTAAGAATGATCAAAGTTTTAGCTGGAACTTTAAATGCACTTCCTGAATACACACCAATAAATGTTACATATGAGATACAGAGACAAAACAGCCTCAAAGATCGAGAATACAGTCGAGTACAGAAAGAATAATGAAGGTGAGATGACTGGGAAACAGCAGCATCCAATGAGACAGGTAATATTGTAAGTTCATCGAAAATGAGCCACAGTATTCAGAAAGGAATTCTAGCTATGCATTAAGATGACCCATAACGCCAACCACGCCACGTATTGCACTGCATTAAAGATACTAAATTATTAACCATAACAATAGTTAACGCAGATTGCCAAAAACATACTCAAACCCGGCAAATTCTAATTGTTTTCTGGGAATTTTCCATGGTGTTAAGCTTGTTTGATTTTATTAACAGATACAATTATTTGCAACAACACAACCATCTATGATGTGGTTTTAAAAGATTAATAACACATTTTATTGTTTTTAATTCTGTCAAGAAGATGAATGGCAACCAGAAGCAAAATGCCAACAATACACTCTGCTCCCAGGAGCCCCTGCAAGAAAATAACTCTTCAAACATGACACATTCACTCAATCAAGTGCTAAGGGATTTAGATTAAGATATAATCATGGTATAAAAAGATAAAACCTAGGCTCAAAAAAACTTTTGTGCGATTGAATGTTTATGATAGGTGTTAGTATTTCTCAATATTGTTACTGATTACAACAAGGAGGAATTAGCAGTTTAGGCTTTCCTACACCATCCCAGCGAGGTGACTCAATCTACCATGTGCTTGAAGGTAGCCTGGATTCCGATATATTCTGTCCACGGAGTCCCTTATGAAGACTCCCGAGTGACTGCACCAAAAGAGCTGCACGTCTCCATGTTGTGCTCAATGCTCTTAACAGCACATTCCCCAGGGGTGGCTCCTCCTTAAGGGTGGAGGAGCATCGCTCTCCCGGCCAGCAGCGTCAGCTGCAATCCTTTTCCACAAAAACGATAGTAAACTTTGTTTATTATTGTTTTTGTGGAAAAGGGGTGGGGCTTTGGGGGTGACGAGTGTGAGGGGGGTGCTCAGCACTCCCCCTCATGGCGCATGTATGTTTGGCCAGCCAAACACATATGCGCACAGGGCTCTCTCCAGCCCAGAAACACAGTTGCTAGGCTGGAGAGAGCCTGCGCAGGCTCCCGTCTGGGAAACAAGAGGACTGGAGCAGCACGGCGGTGAAGACAGTGGCACAGGTAAGTGTTTTTTAAAAAAAATATTTTGAAATTGATCCCCCCTCTCCTTCAGTGTTGCGTGAGCCGTGACTGACATTCCCAATGTCCACCTTCGGAGAAGAAAGCACAACAAAGCCAAGGAAACCATGAATGCAAGTGTTAATCATGATCAGCCCTAGAGAAAAACACCTCCTCTGAGCAGATACTGTCATGTCCCCACTGAGTTTAATAAAGTCTTAACACGCTCTCTGACTGGCATACTTAAAACTTAACTCGTGCTCACTCCACAGAGGCTGGCACTTTGTAGCACTTTTTTTCTCCATTGTCTCAGAATCTAAGTGCAGAAGCGGAGCTCTTGTCCTTACCTCGGGTCACATGGGCTTCCCTAGACCTACATGCACATACAGAAATCCAAGTATCCCTAGTGCATCCCTGTAATCCAGACAACACTCAGGGCAGCCGCCGGCGGGGCTCCTTCCATGTCGCGAAAAACATCACTATAATGCTACACTTAGGGGCAGGGCTTTCTGAAAGAAACCGTGCAGACAGCAGACAGGCTCTGCAGAGGATGTCTTCCAGCCAGGTCACACTATCAGTCTGCTCCGGATGCGCACTCCACTGGGAGTAAAAGTTCAGACATTTAGAGAGAGACTTTAAGAAGGAGTAGAACTATGCAAAATGTCATGGAAAGCTGCCATCTGTAACTACATGAATTATCATACTCATCATTTACTGTATTCTGGCCTCAGCTCTGTTTGTCGTCAGTTGTATTGTTGATAGCATAATTCAACAGGGTGTTTTATCTTATCTTCTCAATGGCCGCTTGTGGCCTTTAAAAACAGAGGTTTCTCCCAAAAATGCACACAATCGATTTTACTGTCTGCTGCATCCACATTGTCTCAGATGCACATAAAATGCAAAGGTATCTAAGGTGCACAGCATTTTATTTGCACCTGCGCACCTTTTGAGACTAAAGCACAGACAGTTTTTCTTTTACGTGTCTGTGTTAAAGAGATCAGTATTCCTGTGCAAAATACAGGTAGCTAAAGGGCCTAAGATCTAGTTTTTCTTATAAGGGGGTCAGCTCCAAAGGCACTGGGCACAGTCGTAACACAATATGAAAAATGGATATACTCATGCACTCGGCTTTTTAACCACGTCCTAATACTAATATCAATAACAATACTAGCAGTCATAATAATAATCATATAGGACCATATGTACCAGCTCATTTTCCCATAGACACAGAATGGGTAAAACCCTTTGATACATCTGGCCCATAGTGCTTCATCCCACGTCTGTTATTTAGAAGTACTGTAAATGACAAACAATACAAGTTGTGGAACTCAATTTACTAAATTCAGAACAATGGAAGGCTGAGTTTGCCTGGATAGGATCTGAAATCACAACCTTCTGATAATATTTATCAATGGTAAGTCTTCTATTCTCAAAGCCATCTACAACTCCCCTGCATGAAACAAAACTTTATAAAGTATGTGTCAGAAAGTGAAATTGTGTTTGCTCACCAGAGCTTGAATTGGAAGTATTAAAATTGATCGTCCATGTCTTCCTCCTTCAGTTAAGTACTGATGATGTTACCTCACAAGCATGACTGCTAAGAAAAGCACGAAAACAGAAGAGCGGCAACTCAGCAGGTGCGGCTCGCTGGAGAGAAAAGGGGCAGGGCGGAGAGTGGGGGGGCCCAAAAATGAATAAAATAAAAATAAAACGTACCTTTTTTCCACGCCCCGCCATCCGCTCTGTCGTTGCAGGCACAGGCTCCAAGCCCAAGCCTGCTCTGCGGCCAATCCAGACGCTGCCCAAAGCAGAGTTAGGATTGGCTGAAAGCACCCAGCCGGGGTGCTCCCAGGCAGACTGGGAGCCTCTGCCTGCTCTCTCCAACCCAGCAACACAGTGCGGGTTGGCCGGCTAAACATACATACGTGCTGTGCACTCCCCCTTTAGCATGCCCGTGGCCCGCCCACTTTTATAGTAAAAACATAATGAACTAGGTTTATTATGTTCTTACTATAAAAGATTTGCAGCTCCTGCTGCTGGCGGAGGGCAACGCTCCTCCGCCACAGAGGAGGAGCTGTCCCTGCAACTTACAGCCATTTGCTGCACATAAGCATTTCTTATTGCATCCACCAAAAGTAGGATTCTGTTCAACAAATCACCGGGGTTTCAATTAAGCTGCAGTGTTTTATACTTCACCACCAAGCATTTGGTCCACACTTAAAGATGTAACCTCAAAATGTATACTGCATCAAACAGGTACTCCTCAAAATATTTTGTCCTCAAAATAGCTCAAATGTACATGGTCTTCATTTTTAATGGGGGACATCACACAACCACCCTTCACTCTCCTCTGCCCAACTGCCACTTACCAAGTAACTACTGCTTTAGATAGCTAATCATCCAACTGAAAAACAAAGGACCAGGCATTTTAGGCCGGGAGTTTTACAGCATAGCCATCAAACAAATACATTGCTGTCATTAGTCACAGAGTGGGCTTTGGATCGGCCCCTTTCAACTACTGACTTTCTTTAATCAGAGCCTTTTAGCCATTGGCTTCACATGTCAATTACTTCTTGGCTCACCACAGTGGAGTATTCATCTTTCATGTAATGATATTGGATATTTGGGTGTCTCCTTCCTCTTCCACTCAAAATATTTCACTGCATGAGAGATTTTTTTACAACCCTCTCAGTGAGCTCCCGCTGAACCCCTTCTGCGTGTGTCTCTCTAATGTACTATTGCTGTGTGATTAGCATATAAATCCAGTCATATTAGTTTTGCCAATGCTTGTTAAAATGGAAAGACCCGACAGAACATTCCTTTACCCTTAAAACTCCCCCGACTCTGCACCAACAGCATCAACAAACTCCATTAAGTGCACACAGTAACAATTGCAGATGTGCCTAACTATGGTTTTATTTCCTGGGAGCCCACATTAACCACAGCTGATTTGTGACAGAATTAGTTGGAGCGTAACTCCTCCTACAGGCTGACTCTGAGTACTCTGATTATTTTGGTTAGGAATGACTACTGCTCGAAAGCACTTCCATGAGAATTAGAACCTTGTGGTGTGTTGGTGTGGTGTGCTACGAGATACTGTGTTGCCTGCAGAAGAACAATAGCAATAGACAGAACTGACCTTCAACAAATCACCTGCTGTCCTAGGTGATATACAATGATGAAACCATAATAAGCAAATACAATAGCCACAAATCTAAAATAGCGACAGGCTTCACTGAGGACATGCAATAATGAAGAAAAGAAATATTTAGAAAACTAACATTTTACAAGGTAAAACGTATTTAAGTACAGTAACTAAGGAGGGTTAATGGTCATGAATTTATTAGTACTTACTTCACCAACCTCAGTGAAATGGTTGCATTAACCAGCCTTGCCAGAATTTGTACTCAAGACCTTCAGATTATCCCACTTTTCAGTGGCGAGTGTTTAACTCACTAAGCAATCTCCTAGTTTAACTAAGATGTATGGCATGCCAAATGTTAATCATGATCAGCCCTAGAGAAAAACACCTGCTCCGAAAAGACACTGTCATGTCCCCATTGATTTTAATAAAGTCATAACCACCTCACTGACTGGCATTTAGTCAATGAGGATGTTATGATCCTTCACAAAATGGATTACAGTCCCTCTCTTAGATGACTAGCGTTGTCTCAAAGGCCAGCAACATTCACTTCAGTGCAGCCTCATACCTTAGAACTGTTATGGATTGTTTTTTTTTTAGGCCCGAACACCTCAGATTTCACTTTTGTTGGCAACTGGACCTTTACATTTCTAAAATCTTAATTAATGAGAAAGATAACTTCTCTGTTGCAGTTTTTGGTGCTCTTCCAAACCACTCTATTCTCAACTGTGTGGATACTACAAGATTAATTATTAAACATTTTGCTGTTGATAGTAGGGTGCTGATGGGTGTGCAGTCTGAAACTTAGTACATGGATAGAGTACAGCTCTGCCTGCTCTCGCATCAGAACTTCCTAAAATCACCCTAAAAGGACAGGAAGGCCTATTTAAAGGAAACAACTCACATTTATCTTGAAAAACAAACAGTGATGGAGACAGTGAGTGAGAAAGAGCCTCTGTGCATCTCATGCTCCTGGCCTGGGAAATGGGCAGTTTGGTGCCATTGGCTTCTATTTTCAAAGAAATCCTGGAGTGATATGGGTAGACTACAGTGTCTTATACCCAAAGTCACTGGTAGTATGGGATTCTGTGGCTGCAACATTTTTCGCATAATTATACATATTTCGAACCTGCCACACAATCCACCATCTACTGAAGAATTGGAAGATTTCAACAAAATATTTTTCTGGCTTTCAAGTACCAAATATTAATTTAAAGAACACCACATGTGGTGCTGCGCATTTGTAGACCCTTAACAAGGTCAGTAGGCTACGTTTCAGTAGCTGATTTCTGTATTTAAGTGTTGAACTGGGTTTATTTAGGTGATTTTTCCCAGATCGTATGTGTGTGAGTTATTATGGCAAAATAGCCACACGATAAAGCCACAGAATATGCCACATTATGCAACATAATCTTCTTTTGCCTAATTTTTAATCTAGTCAATCCTCCACCCAATTTGTTCCTTGGGGCATAATTTCAGTGGTCCTGCATATTACCACATTCCAAAACCTGTCTATAACCCTTGTCGAGGTTAGACAACGGGGCCTCCCCGCCCAAGAGTTGATATTTTGTTTCAGAGAGAGCAGGTCTCTGTGGCTGCTATTCTATGTAGCCTGCCAGAAACGTTGGTCTTTTTTTTTTCTCCAAAAAAGGTTTGTTCCCCAGCGTGCTCCAAGAATGGTGAGCCTTTGCTGACTGAATGTTAAAAAGACACGAGGCTGTTCCACGCCTTTGTAAACACACATCTTCGCAGAGCCGTCGGTGGGTTTCCATTCCAGGCCGAAAGAACCAAAACACGAAAGAAGCCACAGAACTATTATAAAACACATGGAGAGCAAACCGCGGCTGTGTTTATTGTACAGCAGCTCACATTATTTACAGACTAATCTGGGCAGCAGCATTAATGCTCAGGAGCTGTGGAAAAAATAAACCCAGCCTTTGTTTTCTTTTTTTTCCCCAACACGAAGTTATGTTGCCAGCACATCTGAGGTGAAGATCTGCTTTCCCAAACAGAATACAAAGCTATTTATTTTCTGTGGCTTCCTAATGAACTCTTAAAGATACATGCTAGTTCTGCCAGCAGCAATAAAAAAAAAGCCTGGATGCGAAACCAACAGTAGGATTTCATGGAGCCTCAGAATTTGTAAGGAGTGAACGGCTTGAAGTCTCTATTTCCAAGTATCTGAGTTATTTCATCATCCATGCATCTTAACCTGTCTTGTATGAGTAACCTGCAGCTTGCACTCATTCTGTGATTACTAAAGGCGCAAGAGACTAGGGCTCTACATGCCATTGATATGCAAGTGTACTTGTGTGACAGGACAGGTTTGGAGCGGCCATTGCATCTCACCCAATCAGCAGCCATCTGGTTGCTGACTGGATGAGGTGAAATAGCCTGCATGCAAGATGGACCTATGGTTGTTGAATCAACGCTGACAACTGAAGCAAAAACCTTCAATGTTACTACCAAATCCTCTGGATTTCTCAGGTTAAGATTATGGGGACAATGCTGTACTCGGAACAGAGTACAAGATCCCAGATCGGGTCTGTAGTGAAAGGAGCTTGCTACAAGTTGTTACAGCTAAGAAGGGCATAGGCATTTCATCCTTGCACTGTGCATTGGCTAACAGTAGGCACTTTGATCAATGCAAAGTTTCATTACACAAACGCACTGTACTGAAACCCCATGGAATTTAATGTGAAATACCTGGAGAACGCACAAAATGGTGGTTCGTAAATGAAGGAAAAGGGATTCTGTTTTGCCCTTTCAGAAATCCATGCACCAGCTTCTTGTCAGAAATACCCAATACTCAGAAGTCTTAATAATCATGCTCTGTCCTTTCAACTAAGTTGAATCCCTAAACTCAGTCACAAGCCTTCTGGCCAGATAGCTCCCAAACCTAGGGCAAGGAACTAGAAACCTGAAGTTCATAGTTCCATGCTGTGGAATAACTCTCCACCCACTTCCATGCTGACCAGTACCAACAATCATTTAGTGTTGATGTCAGTAAAGGTGGATTTATGACACACAGGTGTCTCAAAAGTGTTCTTTTCTTAAATTTTGGTTTGCTTTAGGCATTATATACATTAAGTAGTATACAAAAGTATATATGTGAGCGAGCCTATGCTGCGATCGCACAACAATAACGAACAATCCAGGGTAGAAAGCACTATAGAAATAACACACTGCCGCAGTACAATGTCATGTGGGTCTAGATCCTCCAATGTCAGAGGAGGCAGGCTAATAAATAAGTTCACCGGGCATGAGTGCATAACAGGGCACCAACAGCACTTTCAAAACAGTTTTTCACTACAATGGGACTTTTAAAAACAGATTTAGCATATCAAATCAGGTCGCCAAGAGCTGATTTTCTGATTATAAAGAGAAATTTACTGAAAATTAATTTTAATGACAATAAAGTCAGAAAAGCTATGGCTGATAATATAGTCACGTCATAGATTTTGCATCTAAAGGGCTAGTTCATCCTGTTTAAAATACCTGGGTCAGCATCTGCACACACACTTTTTACAATTTACCTTCTGCAAAGGGAAGAAATAGATTTAGAAAGAGCGACAATTAATAACCAATTTTTAAACAACACTGCACGCCACACGTTTTCAATGTTCAAGTGCAGTAAATACAAATGCTGCAATCTCCTTATTTAAAAGGACTCGGAAAACCCCCGGTTTGCAGCAATACTGCACATGGTGTGTAAACCAACAGTGCTCGCCGCACAGTGATTACAAAGTATACAACAGGCGCTGCATAAGTATAACCGGCCTACACTGTACACTTCAAGATTGGACTGCAGAACGAGCTCCTGGCCGCGAGTTTACTGTACACATTTTACCGATTGTGTAGGCTACATTGTCAAAATACACGCGATGGCATAAAACCGAATGCACGATCTCTCCTTCTGCTTTGAAATATATCCAGCAGATCACTTTTTTTCCTGGCCTACCTTGAAATGAGTGATTCATGTTAAAGTTTGTCAGGATATGCAACCCTAGGGCAGAAAATAATCTGTGCCAGTTAACAGCAGAAAAAAGGCGTCTATAAATAACACTTCCATAACGCGACAGCAGTCGCAAACCTATAATGAACTGTTAATTCTGTGCTCGGGGTCGACGGCGCCTTGTTGTCGAGGTCGTTGTTTCATACTCTGCTCCGTACAACGCCTCTTCCTTCTCGGCTTCCGTAGCGCCTGCAGGGCCGGAGCGGGGCGTTAATCATAGTTACCCCTCCTAATAACCGCCATTCACACCGCACCGTTACTGCTCCTTATTGCTCTGGACAGAGACTGGCACCTCGTTGAAAGTTCAGCGCTGCGCGGGAAAAAGGCCCCCGGGACCCTTCAGTTTTCAAGAGAAAGCATTAAATCAGCTGATGCGGGAGAGATGACACTTTGGATTCTCCGGGGGCTCTTCCCGACTCCTAGGCTTCTGTGATCACTGGTTCTGTAAGAGCCTAAAGCCAGCTTTGCAACATATAACCCAATCAACAGCAGCACTGGCCACAGGCCCTCGAACGGGGTTGTGGGGAGAAAAGCCTTAACGAGAGGAGAAGATACACGAAGCGCACTGGAGTGATTCTGGGGACTGGGCCTGGCGGAACCCTGGCACCGGCCGCGGACTGTGACTTGGCGCCCCCACTGTCCACAGCCCGCTGCGTGACCGCCCCTATGGAAAGCCAGTGGGAATGCAGCAGTTCCAGGCTGCGAGATATGGCTTGTGGCTTTAGCACTCTCACTAACAATGTCCCACGCTGCCTAGGGTGGGGGCGACAAACAAAGACCAGCAAAAGAGAGCCGGAGTCTCCGGAGACTAAATGCAGGGAGCCCCCCTAGCAACGCAGCGAGATGCTTTTCCTTACCTTGTAGCTGTATTGTTTTGACTTTATGTAGTGCTTCACCCTCTGAGGTGGCACCCAAGTGCGTAACGCAAGTACGAATTTCTGTGCACCAATATCCTTGTCACTGTCCCCACTGTCATTCTTTTGAATTAATATCAGCAAAAAACAAGTTCAACCCGCATAATATGTACTTATAAATGCGCACCACTGAAATGACATGCAAAAATTCACCAACTAGGCCACACACTTTGTGCATTCACACAACTGAGTTCACTGCATTTTATTCACAATATCGAAAGTGTGCTAGCAGCTTGCTATTTTTTTTTTTAGAATCAGACTTTCATTTCTTGGACATGGTCAAGCACTGTGTGGCCTACTTGTCACTACCACCCAATTCAAATGTATTTTGTAGTACGTGCTCGGCATGACCATTACACTCTCATTTTAGACTGCTCCAGCTCCAATCTGGATGCTTCCCTGTTTCATTTCCTTTTAAAAAGGATATATTAAAAACAGTTTCTGCTCCTTTTCACAATCTTACTTTCAAACTAACTGCATGTCCTTTGACACCAGCCTACCCCTTGTCCTCTGCTACCCAGAAGATTTCCTATATGTTGGTCCTCCACAATCACTTAACTGTTAGGCAAAATGGTGAACCAGGTCACCATGTTCAACAAAATATTCTGTCTGGGAATCACAGTGGGTTCTGTTGACAAGGAGCTCACTGTGCCAAGAGACGAGATGAAGGCTATCCATGGTCAGCGAGCCTGCATGCCAGTTATATTATGCCACTCTGAGACAGTCTGGTTTCAGATCAGCTATCTGAATTTTCTTTCCCTGGTGCCAATAAAGGTCACGTTTTCAAACCTTGTGTAGCCAGGCTAGTCTATGGTCTGTTGGGATTGAGTCTGTCTCAAGACAACGGCTAACGTGGGAACAATTTTCAGAAAAAAATGTAAGGCCTTTGTGGCAGGGCAAAATTCATGCCAAAATCACATTTCAGCTTATTACAGACACTGCATGATACTCTAATTTATAGGCAATGCCAGGGTATCACTGTAGTGCCATAACCCATCAGGTGCTTTAGTCCAGGTTGGGTCCAGTTTACTACTGGTGGTCTCTGTCTGAGAGCACCAGCTGAACAACAACCTCTGAGGACAATGGATTAACTATGTCATAGTGGTAATGTATCAACTCATTCCAAATTAAACCTCTCTAGATGCCTCATACCTCAAGCAGGTGAGGTAACTGCATAACTCCTGTCTGACCTTTGGAATCTTGTTGCTCAAAAGGAAAGAACACAATGGGGTGTCGGGGAGGACACAAACATATGACATGAAGACCATCTACTGGATTATGCGTGCTAGTCAATGATAGACTGTCTCATGATGGCACAATGATAGTGTTCCTTGTCTTTGCTCAAGGAATTGGACGAAGAAGACAAGGGGAGATAATTCTTTGCTGGAAAATGATACACAGGCAGACAGGGAAGATATTACCCTATGATACAAAGATGGAAATTTCGATAAATACACACACGCCTTTTCCACTGCATTTTGTGTATTTGTGGTTCGATATTTGAGATTTGAGATTGATATTTGACAGTATCCGGGAAGAAAATTATTTCATAGTGAATGGTTCATCTCACATGGTGCTGAGTGGTTCAGGTATTCAAGAAAAGAATAGTTCCAATGTTACAGGCACACCAAGCAAAAAGGGGCACAGTAATGAACCTGTAGACCTGAAGAAAATAATGGGTGCTCCCAATTTTGACAATGGGCCAGTACCAGTCAGCTTCTTTAAACATGCAAGAATGCCTTCTAATGCTCTAATGATGATGAAGCCGAGTGCCACTTTGAATTCTGTCATTAAATGGTAACTTTAACTGCAAAGAAAAAGACAATTTCTCACCCTGTCAGGCAAAGTTTTTCACAAATGTCTGTAACAGCCATTCGTCCAGGCAAGGGACCAAGCATTTCCCTGTTTCTTAGCCACCACTGCCTACATGTTAGCATGACCACTTTCAAGACAAAGCAACTTCACCCCACATGAAATGTGTCTCTGGATAATATCAGGGGTACCCTTGCCAGATGATGAGAAGATTCTTATACTTCTTTTTCTAACCCACCTTCATATTATTCATGGGCACACATGAATCCGTGGGACTTTGCCCTGGCTTGAGAAGGAATTCCTTGACCTGAACACTTGGCTATAGTGTCAAGGGTAAAGTCCCCCTGTCTGAAGGAAAGACTTGTGCTCACATAGAAAGAAAATGTTTTTTTCTTGGTTTCTCAAGTGAGACACAACCAGTTTTGGCACTCAAGGCTTACTTCTGGAACTCAGTCTTACCAATTGTTTTGCTTCCTGAAATTAGTGTAACCCTGTTTACTACATCTTTTTCACATAAATAATTAAATTCCCTAGATCATTTGATCAATTACTCTCCTTTTGCCCTGGGGTCACTTGTCATTTTCAAGCACATGCAAGGCCCAAACAAAACAGAGTAAGATGCAGCGGATGTCCACCGTCTGGCAGGTGGTATGGCTCCTGCACTGTCTGTCAGCTGTGGCTGTCCCAGAAGTAGAAGGACAAGCCTGATGGTTGCAGTCTACCAAAGGCACCTTTCTAGCGGTGAGTGCTAAGAGATGTCAACCAATGGAATCAGTCTTATGGGGTCAGTCTGTCAGTTGACCCTTAGGACACTTGTTCACAACGTGGGGACTCAAACAAACATGTACCCATGCCATAAAGAGTGCATAGCTTGGAGCTTACCTTTGAACCACAGCAGGTTGCATGGGGCAAGGAGTGATTCAACATGGCTTGACTATAAATGACAGCTGAAATTGCCTAACTAATAATAGGTTTGGCTATACCAAGAATGTAGGTGAAACAGCCCATTATTAAAACAGGCTGGGCCCCTTCATGTCTCTATACAAATGTGCTCTCTGTTTCAAAATAAACACTTTTCTCATCCCACTCCCTCCTCTTTAAATGCAAGACTTTCGCCCAACCCACACATAGCCTCCAATCACCTGTTATTAAAGACCCCAGCAGGACACTTGGAAACAAGTCCCAATGGTTTCCTAAATGCTAGGTGCGAAGGATAGATTCTTTACTGTGTAGTACTTGTTTGTATTTGTAACTTATTTGACAGTTAGGCTTGGCTTTCTGCATGCTACTGAAAATGGAGCATATCCATTTTACGGCACACCGGCCCCCTTCTGCTATCATAATCTTAAGAAATGCCCCTCATTCGCGGAGAGTGTTACTTTCACATTACTGTCCCTTTGAGGGTGTCCGCACCCTGCAATCAGTTCATACATATAATATGCTAATTATCTGAACTAACAATATTTGCTTCTCAATTCACGCAACCACAAAAGCATTGTGGTTATTTTTGTTTCAGACATCTTCAGATCATGCATAAATAAAATATAATGTCCAAGAGCGATAAAGTGCATTAATTTAGAACACATTTGTTGCAGGTCCTTGATCTATAGGTCCTTGAACTAGAATCTGTTAACAGGATTATAGGCTTCTAAATATGAGAAAAGAGAGCAATAAACTAGCAGCACACACAAGCCAAGGCAGCAAAACTAATTCATCCCGCCAGCCAGTTCACGAACCCCTTCTATGCAATCCATAGCCAATTGCTAACCAAGTCAATATGCAGGACTTTTAACGGTCTTCCTAACTTCCATCGACAATTTTTCTCCTTTAATATTCAATAAGCCGTCGTTGAGAGCAATAATGGCAAAATGGATGCCTCGAGGCTAGGCTCCAGCAGCACTGGACATGTGCCAGCTACACTGACTTTCACACACACCGTGCACCGCGGTGCCTCGCGGAGTTCACGCGGAAAGGCAAATGGATGATCTCACAACCTGATCTAGCATTTATGAAGTACAACAGTCAGCCATAGTATTTGGAAAGTAAACACCAGGAAACTATGCTTGCCAAGGTGTTCCTGGATTAATCAGCTTGCTTCTCATGCTATCCTTTGTCGTGCAAACCAGCAAATCAACCTTCTGCGCAGAGGCTGAGATCACACACGGGTCTTGAAGCCTAGCGTTACACCTGGCTGTGTGATCGAGTGCCACACAGGGATTTGCAAGAAAGTTGCTGTCTTTTACACGAACAGCCACAAACTTAGGCCACACTGCTGGAAGGGTCTTTCAATGCACTGGCTCTGGGCCTGATCCGCAAAACATTGTAAATTCACACCCATAGTAGTTCTCCTATGAACGTGTGCAGATTTACTACTTTAAGGAATTCACAAGCATTCCCAGAGGTATGCTTGCAAAACTGGACCAAGTGCAGGTTTTTAGGCATACTATAGGGTATTTAATATGACATTTTTCTTGGGCTCCCATTTCTCCACCTGGGATTGTACATTCCACGTTGTGTAATTGCATATTTTTTTATTTTTTTCCTCCACGGAGAACACATTTTATTTTTCCAGATGGG
This sequence comes from Pleurodeles waltl, assembly GCF_031143425.1. Lineage (NCBI taxonomy): Eukaryota > Metazoa > Chordata > Amphibia > Caudata > Salamandridae > Pleurodeles > Pleurodeles waltl. Next base: position 346,149,881 of record NC_090437.1, on the reverse strand, counting down.
AAATCGTAATCTTCCATTGCAAACAATGCCTTGATACATCCCCTCTCTACCCATTGTGTAGGATTAACTACTGTAAATGTCTTCACGCTCGAGGACGAAAAATCTGTAGTAGTAAAACCATTTACGTCTTTGAGGAAACCTTTTGTAAATTCCTAACATATGTAAATGGAACCATTATTGGCCAAAAATGTAAAATTGAAAATAACTTTCTTAATTGAGCCATTACTGTATGGTCACTGGGACCTATGAAAGAGAAGGCACATGTTGGAGAAAGTCCTTGGACCAGCTCCCCCCTAGCTGGCTGGCTGCCTCCCCTCCAGCCTCCAGAGCTCTATTTCAGCTTCTCAGCACTCTTGCTGAGAGTGCTACCACTAGGCACATTCCATCGCCTTCTGGTTACTGCTTGTGCTGTTTTCGTTGTTGCTCTGTTCCTCTCCTGTTGTTTCTCCTTTGTTGCTCATTGGGCTCTGTCCCTCTTTTGTTGCTGCTCTGTTCCTCTCCTGTTGTTTCTCCTTTGTTGCTCATTGAGCTGGGGTAGCAGTTTTTTTCCCTATGCTTGTCTCCCTGTTTGCCACTCACCACTGTCCCTAGGCGTTGCCCCTGCTGCTTTTCAGCACTTTTGTTTCCACCCACTGCCAGCACACTAACCACCACCCAGTGCCCCTCTCACCCCAGGACCTACTTAATGGAGGCCGCAGTGCAACCCCATTAAGAAAGTCCTCGGGCAAGCTCTCTCGTCACCATCTGATTGCCTCCCCTCCAGCCTCCAGAGCCCTCGTTTCGGCTCCTCAGCATCTGCTGAGAGCATTGACACCGGAACTTTCCACGTTTTCTGGTTACTGTCTGTGATGTTGTTTTGTTCCTCTCCTGTAGTTTCTCCTTTGTTGCCCATTGGACTCTGTTCCTCTTTTGTTGTTGCTCTGTTCCTCTCTTGTTTTTCCTTTGTTGTCCATTGTGCTGGGGTAGTAGTTTTTGTTTCCCTGTGGTTGTCTCACTGTTTGCCACTCAGCGATCATCCCCCACTGCTTTCCCGCTCTTTTTTCCCCCCTGCTACCAGGCCACCCACCATCACCCAGCGCCCCTCTCACCCCAGGACCGACTTATGGAGGCTGGAGCACGACCGCGCAGCAAGCACAAAGTTAAGTTTGTCTGCACCCATCTGGGTCTGGGCCACACCCAGCGCCAGGAACCCTGGTTCCCCTACTATCTGCCGATACTCAGCATCCAAACTGCAGGACCTGGCCCCCAGGAAATGAGACAACTACTGCTGCAGCGCAACTCAATGGACCACAATAGGACCTTTCACGCCTGCCACCAATGCTGTTGTACCTGCAATACCGAAACCACACCCTCAACCACTCATTGCAAAAAACAACTTTATTGCCTTCTTCTCAACATAAGATCCCTCTGCAAACACGCTACGGAAGTCTGGGACACCATAACCACTTCCCATCTTGACTTGATGTTCATCACAGAAACCTGGCTTACCCCTGCATCAGCTCCAGGCATCACCTGCGCAACTCCCAAAGCTACAAACATATTCACAGAGAATGACACAACAAACAAGGAGGAGACATCACCATCATCCACAAGGACAGCCGCCTATGTACCACCACCAAGGAGGACACGTCCCCCATCTTGGAATATCTTAATTTCCAAATCTGAAATGATGCCAAAACAACCATCAGAGGAACCCTCGCATACACAACCTCAGGCCCCCTCTCCTGCCTTCTGCAAGGTTAGTGCTGATTTCTTCTCTCCATGGCCATTGACTCCAGACACTACGTCTTCCTGGGGGACCTCAATTTATATCTCAATGACTCAAATGACTGCAACTCGACCATCCTCCTGAACAACCTCAACAACATCGGACCCAAGCAAGTGTCACCAGCCCCACGCACAACGCAGGTCACACCCTGAACCCCATTTTCACTGTTAGTGACAGGATTAAATTCCCCCAATCAACGGAGCTATCATGGACCGACCACCACATTGTACAGTTCACTGTAACAAGCACAAATCCCTGAGACCCAATGGACCGCCACCCTCAACACCAACAGACCTAACCCCACCGGCAGCATTGACCATGATGCCCACAATTTCTTTGACTGGAACCACAACTGCACCAACCAAATTGCCCCTACAAGAAACTACAACTCTAGAAGATACAGCAAGCCCATTGGCTGGTTCACACCCAACTCCACTCACTGAAGAGACTAGAACGACAATAGCGCACTAGCAAGAACCCATCAGACCGTGCCACCTTCAAAGCTGCCCTCAACAAATGTCACCACCATCTCAGGGAAGCAAAAAAGGATGCCTTGATCAAACGCATCTAGTAGAGCACCAACCGCACCAAGGAGCTTTTCAGCATTGTGAGAGAGTTCTCCAGCCCTGCAGCCAAGGAGAACACAAGTCAACCGTCACAGGCTCTCTGCGACTCTCTGGCAGACTACTTCCATGACAAAATAGCTGCCATCTTCAGCAACTTTGCCCCTCAAACCATTTGCTTTCACCACCAAATAATGCAGACAGATGCAACACACAGCTACCTGATCACAGACTGGAAGCCACTAACAACTCAGAAAACAGTAGCCATCGTGAGCGCAACCAACTCTGGATCGCCCAACAACCTGTGCCGCCATTACATGTTCAACCTGGGACTGAGAGAGAGCAGTAGCACCCTCACCCCCATCCTTAACGCCTCCATCATGACAGCCACCATTCCCGATTCCTCAAAGCACACAGAGGTAAAACCGTTCCTGAAAAAAACACCTGTCGACCCCAGCGAACTCAAGAACTACCGCCCACTTTCGCTGCTACCTTTCCCCACCAAAGTCCTAGAAAGAGCCATCAACAGATATGTCTCCCAACACCCAAAAGAACATAATTTACTGGACGCCTCCCAAGCAGGTTTCTACACCAACCACAACACCAAGACCACCTAATCGCTGTAACGGATGACATCAGAGCCCTCGTCAACTGCGGAAAAAAGTAGCCCTAACTCTCCTCAAACTCTCTGCGGCTTTCAACACCATCTCCCACTTCACCCTCATCACCAGACTCCACCACCGAGTAATTCAGAGCAACGCCCTCAAATAAATACACACCTTCGTCACAGGACGCACCCTAAGAGTCCGCCTACCTCCTTATACCTCAGAACCCAAGAACATCATCTGTGGCGTTCCCCAGGGTTCCTCTCTTAGCCCTACCCTTTTTAACACCTACATGACACCCCTGGAAGACATCAAACGCAGCCACAGACTCAACATCATCTCATACGCTGACGACATACAACTCATGCTCTCGCTCTCAGAGGGCCACGCCACCCTGAGAGACAATTTCAGCAATGCCATGACCAACGTTGCAGAGTGGATATGTCCAACTGCTTGAAACTGAACACAGTCAAGACAGAAGTGATCATTTTCAGAAACAACGCATCCCCCTAGGACGACACCTGGTGACCAGTCACTCTCTGGCAAAGCCCCAACCCATAATAGACCCCGCCTGCAACCTCGGCATCAGCATTGACAGCGGGCTCACGTTCAAGCATTAGATAAACACAGTTGCTGCCTCATGATTCCTACTAATCCGCATGCTATGAAAGATTTTCAGATGGATCCCGGTAGACCCCAGAAGAATGGTGAGCCAGGCCCTTATTACCAGTAGACTGGACTACGGAAATACACACTATGGTGCAGTCACCACCCAACTCCTTAATCGCCTCCAAACTATACAGAACTCCACAGCAAGACTCACCTAGATCTTCCCAGATGCACCAGAATCACCCCATACCTCAGAAGCCTATAATGGCAGCCCGTGCAGAAGAAATTCAAATTCACGGTCCTGACACTCGCCTTCAAAGCCCTCCACAATATCGGACCCAAACACATCAACCACCGTATGACTTTTCACCAACCCACCAGAGAAGTCTGGTCAGCCTCCGTTGCCCTCGCAAATATCCCACGAGCCAGCTGAAGCTACTGCTTAGGCCGTTCTTTCTCCTACAGCCTAGAACGACCTCCCCATTCACCTGCAAACCACTCACTCTCTCCCTGACTTCAGGAAGAAGCTGAAGAACCTTACTCTTTGACGAGAGGCTGCCAGCACGCAACATTGCTCCCAAGCACCTGGATACCCCTCGGAGTGATAGGCGGTGCTCTACAAATACCGATTGACATGTTTAATGGTGCAAGTGTGCACTAGTCCACCTACTAGTCGATTAGAACTAGTACATAACTGACATTACCTCTACTTCACCTCACAGATCTCTGAATTAACATACTGCTGGTAGGCAGCAGGATTTAAATTAAAACAAATTCTATATCTGTAACTAGCATACGAAGGGTAAACATGGTATTTGTAAATGTAATTTTGATAAGATGGTCGAAGTTGACATACCAAGCTTTTACTACTATGTTATTTGTTGAAGCACGTGCCCACCCTAAACTTGACCATACTAAAGACTGGGAACCTGCACTCACTGTGCTTGACTCAGTCTGTAGTGTGGAGGTATGACAGCGGTTGTAAGACCTTTAAGTTGTTCCAAAGGCGGAACTGATTAAAATGTAAGTAATAACATTGCATATTTTTGTTTTGAATATTTTTTAATATTTTTATTTCGGTAAAAAAAACGTATAATTCACTGTGAAAAATGTAAATTATTTGCACCATGTTATAACAGAGGAGGATGAGGATACAGGGTTAATTCCACTAGAAGTGGAAAAAGCTAGAGACTTCCACCAGTAACGACAGAACGAAAGTACAAGATGAGACACGGATAGAGGTTGTGGGAAAAGTGAAAAAGAAAACGGATCATGAAATGGTATGGAGAAATACTTTAGCTTTCCCATGCAAAAGATGCGGGAAAACATTAGCCATACATCTATTAGGCTTTTGCGCTCATCAGTTTTGTGACTTCCAAATCTAGTACAGTAAAATATACTGTGGACCACTACCTGGAATTTCATTTCTGTAGTATGCTGCTTTAAGGCAGCTGAAAAGTGCTGCAGTGAAGTATGACCCTTGGGGTCGGTAGCCAACACAACCTAAGTACTTTCACCAGAAATGCCGTAAGCTTAATGTTGATTTTATATTCTTAGTTTTCCTGGGGAGTGTACCAAGCAGATGCCCAGTAGCAGGATAGAAGAAAAAGATGTGATGCTCTCACATGCTGAAGTAAATAAGGATGGCATGGAAGATGTCTCGACTCACATTCTGATAGATGGCATGGCCAAGATAATTATGTAGGCTGGGGACTGGGCTTTGATACTTGGAAACCTCAAAGAGCCATCCAACATGGCACACTGAGTCATGGGAAACCTGCTTGAGTGAGTACTAGCTAACCTGTAATATTCCTCAAACCTAGGAATGAATCCTAAAACTTCGGAGGTGGCACTCTGGGGTTGTCCTTGGCGGATTAGAATACAACATCTTAAAAACCAGAAAACAAAGTCTGGAATCATCACAATGAAGCTCACAAGATTTGTTAGTAGGTAGTACACCCTAATGCTAGAGGGATACCATTCTCACTGACATCACTACCCTTTGCAGACTTCCATAGCACACACTCTATGCAGACCTTGAATGGGTCAGTAACTGCTAGTGAGTGGAGATCAGGGATCTCCTATATTTTAACTGTGAGCCCACAATTTCCTTGGAGAATTGATGGTCGTCATGCTTTAATCTAATTTAAAAGCGACCTGAAAAATACCAAATGTTTAATCTCTGATATGGGATGCAGTTCTGTGAGGAACATCAATGGGAAATAGACTGAGCACACATAGAAGATGGGCTCCCATAGCACACTCCAATCACTACAGAAATAAAAAACAAAGGAACTACCTTGCAGCTATGCAGAAATGCATAGGTGCAAACAATAAACGCAGACAAATATACTTCAGGCACTGGTGCATCAAGAGTGTGAGATGTAGAGCAGATGAATTGGAAAAGAATGCAGTCATGTGTAGGGTTGTCACCTGAGGCTTTTTTTCACCAGCCTAGCCTGTATTTGCCTATGGAGATCACGAAGGAATGGTGGCAACACTAGTCACATGGGATTCTTGCATATGTGTGATCTACTGGACTGGTGGCTTACAATATTTCTGGACAATTTAGGTACTCAAAGATTGTTAATAAGATTGAGTGTGCAGGAGACCATGTTTAGCAATTACACATAATTCAACGTAGGGTCATTAATGCTTCAATTTACATTGTACAACATCTTAACAATAAGCAGACATTCCTCTATCAAAGGAGACTCTGGATACCTGATTGCTGACATCCTAAAGTATGGCTGCAGGTCTTAAGTATGGCTTCCACTTACAAGAGAAAATGTCAATCTTCACATCATCACTTGCAGAATTATAACCAGTAAGAAAACTATCACACCAGGTTAAAATGGTTTAAATGTGCATTACACAATCATTTAGTTACTTGGCAACAGGTTTTTACACAAAATGTTAAAAAGCAAAAATGCAAGTTTTGATTAAGGAACTCTCAGCAACTATAATGATCCCATTTTTATGATGCATCTCATTAAGAATTACAATACTTTCTTGATTCTACAAGGCTTTTAGGATCACGTTTGCCTTGATTGGCTATATATGAACAGGAAAGTGAACAGGGACGTCATTGTGCACTAGTAGCACACTTTGTCTTGGTGCTAAGTAGCTACATCACCTCCCCATGCTGCAAGAAGCTTCTTACCTGAAGAATGTACCCTCTCACGTAGTCACGCAGGGTCCAGCCTAGTCCGTGTAGGATGTGCAGCACCTCCTCTTGCTTCAGCACACTGAAAAGGCGGTCCAGCAGGATCTTAAGCCGCACGGGTACTGCCTGGGTTCCGTAGAGCATCAGGCTGCTGATGTCAAACACTACGTTGGACTGCACGATCTCCACTTGTGTTGGGTGATACAGATGCTGAGTGCTAAGTTTGTCCAAAGCTAAAGAGGATATCAAAAATGGGATGGAGAGAGTTTGGTGAAAAGGGAATGGAGAAAGAAAGACACAAAATTAAAATAGATCATATGAGTGAGCTTTTTTTAATTAAATGGGCCGTAATAGTGCTTCATTTGAAGTAAACGTTTTCACCAGCTTGGTAATAGCTTAAAGTGAGAGTAGGTACTTTTTTAGCACCACAGCAGTGTCTCGACCCACCTCATCTCCCTGATACCTATTTTGTAAATAGCATCTTTGTTGTTTCTGGGGAGGAGAAGCTTTTCACAAGAGGTTCTTGGTGATAAATCCCAGCCTGCAGACTACCTATTAGCTTGCATGGTCAACATTTTATGGTCCTGATCAATCAAATTCTCACATTCTCTGTCCAATCACTAAATATTCGGGATTTTTTTATTTAGAAAGACTTCAGCTTAGTGGGATGTGGATCAAGTAGTATAACACACATCTGGTGATGTTAGAGAGAAGGTAAAACTCCTCCCTATGTATGCTGCAGAATTATGGGGTCAAGGTTACACCAGAGAACTTAACCACTATCTTCTAGAGAATAAACAGTTTTCATCGTGCACTGGAATTTTTTTGCCATAACATGTTGATGGAGGTTTCAAATGGCGAATTCCCAAAGCTCTACAGCTTGTTCTGTCCAGTTACATTTTAATGCATCCACCGGGTGCCAAACCAAACTTCTTTTACAGCAAACACAGAGCTGGAGGCACACTTTTAACAATTAACGTGTATGTATATTATATGTCACTAGTGAATCATACAAGTAACACCTTGTGAGTTTGTGGATTGCGTTCCAGACTATTTACTGTAGCCCTTCCCCTGCTTCTACTCTGGTTGGATTGATCCAGCATTACCTCTAAGATTAGTGGCCCTATGTTTATAATTGTTCATTTTTTTCTATGTGGCTTCACAGCTCAAGTGCTGATGCAATTGTTTATCCAGTTTCCAGTTTAAGACCAGGACTTTCTGCTTCTCTTGACTGCTGTCACCACTACATCAGAGCAGACCACTTGCTCTTATGGACTCCCTTGTATTGGCCTTCCCTGCTGCATGGTCCATCCTAGGAGAACTCACCTGGCTCCTGCCTCTGGGCTAATAACTCCTTCCATCATCAATTTTGGGGCAGAGAAGATATTGTCACTAATGTGTACTTGACTCATCATATTTATACATTTATATCACATCCCTTAAGCCTCTTATCTTTGCCTCATAAACCCGCGCTACCATGTACTGGATTTCTGAAATACGGAATTAATCTTCATTGTGTGTGAAATGAAGCTTACAGAACAGTGTTTGATGTTACTCTCCAGCATGACCATTCAACACACGTAGCACTCGACTGGCCTAAGATACTTGATTTTTGTAGAGGTCTCCATCACCTCGTTTTCACTCCGATTCCACAGCAGCCTCTTACAGCAGTCTTTTGCACTTGCATACCGTGTTCTGAGACTCCTCCCGCAACTCTGGTTCCATCTTGACTTGTGGTCACAGGGGAGTCTGTGCATGCGTGATAAATTGCTTTCCTACCCATAGTGGTGAAGGCCTTATCATTTAGCCACTGGCTTCATTCAGAGCCTTCACTCTGTGGAATACATTGTCAAAGGCTTCTGCGTTACTCATACTTCATTCCCTACATCTGATTTCAGAGATCTTTCTTATTGGTGTAGTTAAATCAACTTTGAATGCAGAGGTTTAGAAATAATTTAATGTTCATTAAAGATAAGGGACGTGCAGGTCTGGGGACCAAGGCTCTGAGGGTATAAGCTGGGCACTTTATGTTAACAGCTGAGATGTGAGAGCACTGCTGCATCCTGGGTATTTGGTAAATGTGTGGGTTTACAAGGCTTCGGAGATGACGACGGTTCGATAGGGCTGCTAAAAAGACTGACTGCTATTGCAGTGCCACCCATATATAATATGAATTGACTTTATGACTACAGGATTTTAAGACAGTGGAGTTTATCCAATAGAGACCTAAGCACATATATGCTTATGTGCATATGGCAGTGTGCGTACCAGGTGGTGAGATGTGGAACATATATACATGTAGGAGATTAAAAAGACCTTAATAAAATAGAATGTACTGACGAGGCAGACATGTGTGATACCTGAAACCTGCGCTGCACCTGTCCTTTAAAATCGTCAGTATTTCTGTGTGTATTTAATTTTGCACTTTTTGGGGTGTGGCAATTTCTTTTTCAGTCAATTTAAAATGCACTGAAACACTATTGTCTAAGTAGCTGACAATCTGCTTACCAAATATTTACTTAGTTGTCCTCTATCGGTTTTTCAATTGGTTGGTTGATGCTAAACAAAATTTGCTTTGTCTGTGGTATTTGAATAATGTGATTTACAGGTTATGTGGTTATACTTCGTGATCTTATTTTTTCACACTTAATTAGTTGTATCCAGAATGCTGGATTATGTTTTATTAGATGTTCAAATAGAATTTTACATACAAAAATCTATTATTGTACATTACTGTCATGCTGGTGCGTTATTTAGGTTTCTATAACAAACATTTTATAATGTTGTAAATGGACCGTCATTTAGGACTTTGCAATACTGACAATAACCCACCCGTGTCAAGAATAATCCTTTCCAAAAGCGGAAAAGTTGGAAGCAGCTATACTCCAGTATATTTTACAAAATATGATCTTTGGACCTGAATCCAGGTTTCTTTGCGCAAAGTGCATGATAATGTACGCAGCGTTGGCAGAGATCTCAGATGATTACATAGCACAGTTTTTTCTCAGGAGCTGATACATCACACCTAAGGCACTAATGTATACTCTCGTTTAATGGGATGTAGCATGAGCAACCTCCCTAATCTTAAACAGTCCTCTTACAGGTTTGTGGACGTTCACCAACTTTTTGCAGGTAGTTACACATTGCGAAAATGCTTAGAAATTTGTTCCCATCAAAGACAGTTTTCAAGGTGAAAATCCTAACACCCCAAACATTGAATGGGACTGAACTGCAGGAATTCCACAATGGGGACAAATGTTTTCTCAATGGGAGAAAGAGAATGGTATTCAAGCAAATACGCTTTTTGTATTAATTACATTTGTGCAAAGGCAAAGTGGTTACATGTCCATATGCTGAGATAAATACACATTTAAGAACTAATTAATGTATACACTTGCAGAGATATCTAAGAGTATGACTGGGATTATTCCCAAGTTACAAAAAAAGTCACATGTTTAATTCAAATCTCGAAGTAACCATAAGGAAGTACATTTGTGAGTTTTTTTTATAAAGCTTTTTAAGCCAGTCCTTTAGAATGGAATGTGCTACAACATAGGACTTGGAAGTTCTGGTGTTTTCCCAAGAGATCAGAAATGGACACACATGCCATCAATCAGTCATTCAATGTGAGGGGCCATATCCCCTAACTTTGACCTTTAACAATTTATGTCCTTCTTTTGTGAGCTAAAAATGGAAATTATGTTTGTTCTTTTATGTTGTGTCTTTTGCCTGTTTCAAAATAAACTTTTCAGTGCATGTCCATAACACTCAAACTTATGCTAAAGACATCTCCCTGGTGCTCAGAGAAAATTTGAAAATTGCTTCCTTAATGAAGTTCATAGGAAGGGCATTAATGGAAAGAGCTAAGTTGAAAACCGTGAGAGATAAAATGATTAAGGTGCTGTGTGCCAGATGGTGGAATGTGTGGGGGACGGGAGGTACAATAAGCTTTGTTGTAGAAAGTTTGATTAACCTGAATCTCGTGTTCCTCGACAACTGTGGCCAGTACCCTCTTGCCTCAAGATTTCAACATTGAATTTACACTTGTAAGTCAAGCCATTTTACATGTAAGAGTGCAAATGGGCTTTATAAATCAAACCTAATATTTTCTAGTGTCAGCTTGTTTAGAGACCTTTATAAAGAATACCCGGCAACTAAACAGGCTCTCGCTTGGATGGTTGCTGAATGCTTTCATTCAAAAGAATGGGCCGTACCATGCTTGTGCTTATTTTCTGATACTACACCACTCTCAAAGCTTTTATGTACAAGGGCTGAACCACAAGTTTGGAGGCTGCTAGGGAATGCTGCCTCTTTTGTTTTTGGTGTAGTCTTTTATATATGCTTTGTAAAGTAGGAGATGAGTCCTCAGTAGAGTAGGAGGAGGAAGTGGACCTCCAAACTCTAAAAGAAACTGGTTTTATATGGGCTGAATATTGCTGATATCGACTCCCACAGCAATAAACAGCTCTAGCTGAGATGTGGTCAATCTGAGTTCCCTAACCTTCCTGTACTGTTCCTATACGGGAGTGACTAGCCCTGATCCGCAGAAACTATTTCTGTTGGACTCTGCACCAAAAACGTTCCACGTTCAATTCACATATACCTTCACAGGACCAATCCACTCCCGGCTTCTCCCCTTCCCATTTACAGCCTGGGATCTTTCAAACTGCTGCCCTGATATATTCTGACCTGTGATCAGCAGTGGGCTATCCATGCTCAGATTTTCAACTCCTTGAATCAGGTTCTTGAGACACTAGTACGGTGATCCCACCCAACCATCTCCCTCCTCAAGGAGGGAGGGATATTTATGGGATTAAGGGCCAGATGTAGCACACACTGCGATTCGGTAACCTGGTTACCGAATCGCAAAACGGGTTTGCGAGTCGCAATTAGGAAGGCGAGTCGCAGTGCAATGCCAGATTGCTTTGTGGCCGCGAACGCGGTCGCAAAGCAATCGCAGTTAGCACCCAATTCAAATGGGTGCTAACCCATTCACAAAAGGGAAGGGGTCTCCATGGGACCCCTTCTCCTATGTGAATGGCATTAAAAACATTTTTTCAGAGCAGGCAGTGGTCCTATGGACCACTGCCTGCTCTGAAAAAATTAAACAAAAACGTTTCATTTTTTTAATTTTGTAATGCATCTCGTTTTCCTTTAAGGAAAACGGGCTGCATTACAAAAAAAAAAAACTGCTTTATTTAAAAGCAGTCACAGACATGGTGGTCTGCTGTCTCCAGCAGGCCACCATCCCTGTGAATGCCGCGAGTCTCAAGGGGGTCGCAAATTGCGACCCACAGCATTAATATTAATGAGGTCGGCCTTTGCGACCCCCTTGCGAGTCGCAGATGGTGTCAGGGACACCATCCTACATTCTGAATTACGACTCGCAAATTGCAAGTTGCATATTGGAATATACCTACATCTGGCTCTAAATTATTTATGTAATTGTCCAACAGTGCCTCCACCGTTCTTTCTGTTTGGACACAGAAAAATAAATTCTGCCGAATTATGGGTTATCCAGTGACCTTTTATGTCTGTCTTATTAGTTGGCAAAACCTTTTTTGGATGCAGTTAACTATAAAGTTGTGTTTTTTACTGCATGTGTGATGGTGTCCACTTAATGAAGTAAGAACTTGACGAGGAAGAGAGAAATGCGATTAACAAGTGGCTGAGATTTTATTAAGACAGCATGGTGTACACCACATGGAAGCTGCAGACAGGAAATTTGGTAATGTCCTAGTCATTTTATTAAATCCTAAAAGAGTCAGCATCTCTCAAGCGGCAATATATGTATAAGGTAAAAAAAAATATTAGTTTAATGGCAACGCAGTGTAACCTCAGCATCAACACATCACAAACACTGTGTCCATCTCTTTTCTTTTTTTCAGCGAAGGGAAGACGTGAACCCTTGCATCGAGGAGTGAAGCTGCAGTCTGCTGATTCTGCACTTCACTGGGCGTGTGCCGTAACCGAGAGCTGGCTGCTCAATTACCCTACATGCCGCAGACAGGAGGCTTAATGAATCTCAAAACCACACACTTTGCAGAGTAAAGAAGTTGACATTTATGCGGAAGTGGCCTGAAAAGGGCCCTTGTATGTTGATGGAATGACATACATTTCTGTGGCAAATTCTAAACTTAAAGTTATTATTTCATATTTTCTGAGTAGTGCAAACGTTTGAGAAGTTTGCTTTGGTCGAACATTAAATCTACTTTAATTTCTATAGCTACTAAAACCTGAAGTCAAGCCATGTCACTCACTGACTCATTACATTTCTCACCTTTTCTCAAAATATATAGTTATCATGTATTTATGCCACAGCAGTAAAAATAAATGTGGCCAAATAACATGTTATTTAGAGCAAAAGTACCAAAACATGCATTCATGCTTTCATTTATACAGTGCAAAGGTGAAATTCCAGTTTATTACCAGAAATGTGACATGAGAAAAACACTTTCTACTGCCACACAGATCGCATGCAATAATTTATTTACACAGAGAAACAATTGTCCTAACAGGGTATCTCAAGTGGGAATTTATCTTGCTGCACAAGTGTAACCCTTTTCATTCTGGTTTTGGTTAAACACAATTGTTAAATGCCATGGCGTAAACAATTTATGTAACTGCGCAGAGTGCATCATGCTATTTACTGCCACTGCTAAGGAAGGGGCATTATGATTCACTTGTGAGCCTTGGCCCTTTCCACACTCAAAAGTGGTAATAAATTGCATAATGTACTCTGTACATTTGAGTATATATATATATATATATATATATATATATATATATATATATATTGACTTTCCACAAAATGGATGCCACTGTGTAGCTATGGTTAAGTCAGTTTTCCATAGGAACATTACTTTTTGTTTTGCTAATAACTTAGTGTATGCACTGAGGGAGCACTGCAATTTTAAGCAGTGCTACCCTTCCTAATTATTTGATGAATCTGCATGAATCTCCCCCCCCGAAAAAAGTTCACCCAATTTGGCTCCTTCTTGGAAATTTCAATGCTGATCCATTGAGCGGAGGCTAAGAAAAAGGGGGTTCCCAAAAATGTGATATCCCATGTTAACTTCCATATGAAACTTTGCTCTCACAGACATAAAAAATGGCGATAGAATAACACCAAATTTGGCAAAACAGACAAAACTTAACTCAGAAAGCATGTTTTGGTGATTTGGTGTAAATCTGTTGAGCCTTCTTAAATACACTAACATTTAGAGAGGAGCTTGGGTCAGGTCTGAAAGGGTTACTGCTCAGAAAAATGTATGTATATCATTCTAGATGGTTAGTCTTGCAGTACCAAAAATTATTTTCAAATGGGCCTTCTGATTAACCCTGGGGCAGTCTTCTCCAATCAGCCATTCCGGTACTGAGGTGCCCGTGACAGTACCAAGTGATCTGATTAAGAGCACAAGACTAGAAATATAAGACTAACTCACAAAGTTATAATTCTGCAGGGATAGTCTCTAATATGGGTAAGTTCTGAGACTTTAGGGGTTTTGTAAACATTCCCATAAATATGCATAAACACAATGTATTGTTGCAGCAAATGGACATGGTAACTGTTTTTCATCATGGGAAAAAGATTCTGTCCATGGAGAAAATCTCTGTTTCTAACCCCCCACCAATTTGTTGGGAGTATTCGTCCCTTTCCCATCCTGTAAACTAGTTCACTCCTGTCCTTAGACCGAGTAAGTTTCCAACCTTTTTCCTGGGGAAGAAGGGGTCAGAGACAAGTTTGAGGATACCCCTAAGCACGGTAGTATGTGGCCAGTCTGATCCACTCCCATCTCAACCCTACAACTGCTCTTCTATTTATTCACACAAAAACCTTTGGGTAAATAAATAAATTCATAATTTTAGCAGCACAACACTAACTTTTGAGCATCACAAGTTATTTTGCACTCATAAAAATGCGCCTTCTTGTTTCGAAAATTAGGGTCATTGTGTTCTGCTGGCGTGGAGAAATCTGTCATCCTAGCCTTGGTGAAAAGTGCAAGGAGGGAGGCATGCCAAATAAGTCTGAACATGATTACTGAGTTACGCGTATAGCTTGCAGAACATGACCATATGACCTTGTGGGTACGACACTGCATACATTTACACAAAGGATCTTTTATTAAAACATGTCAATCAAATTTATAATTTAATGTGCATTTTCCATAGCTGGAATCTCAACCGTAGGATTAATTTAGATAATGATGGAGACGAGCTATGGTCTCTTAGTGCCTCTGCTTACCAATCCAAAGCCAGCGTGGAAATAAAGCTTGGGGAGCTAGGCTGGTGATGGCCTCATTTCATTTCCTAAACCCCATAGGCTCCCTAAGGAGGCAGTGGAACCTGTCCCTGGATTCGGATGTGGGCTCATGCACTTGGCATTAAATAGTAGGCAGAGGCCTGAGACAATGTTGTCCAATTATGAGAGAATCCTTTAATACCCCAAGTTTGGGAGGAAGATTGGCAATCTGCTTACTTGTCAGTCTTGAGATGGCAGCCCATAATGCACCATAATCAGGACTATAGACCCACTTGCTGGTGTAAACCATCTATTTGGTAGAACTACTTTTGGTAGACAGGTCACCGTTTCATAGTCCTCTTGCCATACCAGTATGTAAATAAGGAAGGTTCTTGGCCTCCGAACCTGCTGGTCACTGGGTGTGGAAAAGACCTGGTGGGGCGCTGTTTCCTGTAAATGGGCCTTAGTTCATCAATAGGTATGCCCACTGCACCCCTTTTGTTTGGGTTGTCTATTGGGTCACAAATATGTGTCTGGATGATGTCACGCTGAGGAATAAGGATGGAAGCCATGGTTCCCCGGGTGCTACTACATACAAATGATATATTCACATATTTGAGGTACCCTTAGAAACCTGTTCCACACATCTTGCACATATTAGATGAATAAAGTGAACTGTTAAGCCTCCATACTGACTGGTTTAAATCAGGATTATTCCCACCAGGGGCACTGGCCAGATGTGCAGCTGGTGGCCAGCCATCACTAGCTATGATGTGGCAGCAGAAGAGTATTGAAATATCTTGGAGACATGTAGCACATCCGTAGGAGTGCAATATAGACTTAAACATTGGCAGAGTATTTGAACTGTGAGGTGTTCTATATCTGTCTGCAATATTTTGCCACCAACTTAATTAGGAAGGGTAGCACTGCTTAAAATTGCAGTGCTCCCTCAGTGCTTACACGGTTTCCTGATAGCAAAGTGCCTACCGTCCATATCAATATTTTCTGATTTGGACCATTTGCTGACATCTTTAATTTGCCCTTGCCACTCAAGAATAAAGGTTACCACTCACACACTGACTTCTGCAGTGGAGAGCTTCCACTCAGTCCTGGAATTATATTATTTAGCGCCCCCAGTTCCACTGTTTGGTGAAGTGTCTGGAAGTTGGGCCAAGCATGAAAAGATCTCTCTTAGCCAACTGCCAGGGCAGCCCAACCCTGGGAACACAGTTTATGTCCTCTACCAAGATTAGTATTAATTTTAATATATACGACATCTTTGGTTTCAGACACAGCAGTGCAGAAAATAATAAGTTGGGACTGTTCCAAAATCACCATGAAGATGCAAACAAAATGTTAGAAATATAGGGGAGCAGTTAATATATTCAAATGGCATAATATAGTTACAATAAGATGATAACCAGAAATGCCTTTGTCTCTTTGGCTCTAGGTCAAATTCTGTTGAGGAAAACTAAGCGCCGGGCCCCAAAAATGAGAGCTGGTAGGCACCACCTGCAATTAGTGGCTCATATGAAGCATTGGTCTGGTCGTGCCTAACTGTGATGGAATTCTGGACACACATAGTGTCACAGGTTCATAAAGCAGTAGAAGAGTTCATAGGTCTGACCCTACAAGTGTATTCTCAGGTTACACCAGAAACTCAGTGACCCTGTCCCCAGGTATGCCATTCTACATGATGCCACTGTGTGTCACAGGATATCGTCACTTTTCACAGTCACCCAAAAAATGCAAACATCATGTGGGGAACACATTTGGAAACCTTCCACAGGTCGGTGTGGATTCCGAAGTTTTTTTGCATTGTTTGGGAAGGAATAAGAGTGATATAACGGGCGAGAATCACACACCTTCCTCAGCAAGCTTCACATACTTCAATGTCCCACGATGGATGAAAGGAGACTTTGAGTGAATGACTATGAGCTGAAAAGAACTCTGTATGAAATAGGTTACAATATTAATACATTGGCGAAAGATTTATGAAACTGAATTGAATGATATAGTGCTGGAGCAGGGAAGGAAAGTGTCATCCTCACATAGTCAATGTCCTGTATGCTCTAAGAGAACCAGTGTAAAGAATGCTTTGAATACTGTGAAAACCAATAAATGTACCTAGCAGAGATACTTGCTACAACGCTGATAATGTAAACTTTTTAAAAGTCTTCTGATGCCCCCTACCTTCCACACATTTGTACTGTGTTTATGTGAATTATAAGCAAATCAATGTTTTATTTTTTTAATTAAGGACTTAGACACTCATAGAATAACGTTGCAAGGCACTGGCATGCTGCTTTTGGATTTTAAAACACATCGGTGACCCAGGGTAACATGAAAAATGTGACTATACGTACAATGTATTTAACTAGACAGCCTCTGAATCACAACACATCAACAATACTCCCAGCCAAACTGTTCATGCCCTATGTAGCAGCGGTTAAAGGATCCGGAGGATTACAAGGCATCCCAGACCTCCTTAAGAAATATCTTCAAATGAACATTATAATCTCAATAAAAATAATAAAAGTTAATTTAAATTTAAAGATGGGACGCCTTAAAAACGTAAATTAACATATTACATACGGACAATGCTTCACATCCATAATCTTACATTTTCACTAAATCTCCTATATCAGTTTTGCAATCTGTGAGGATGCATTTAGCAACCTGATATTAGATCTAGTCTTAATGGTAATATGGCTTTATGTAGTGCTAAAGCCACGTGCTGTACATCACATGTGGTACTAATGCCCAACTCTATTGTGCTCGATTTATTAACTTTAGAAGGATGAAATGCCAGCTCAGCTCTGCCAAAGCCGTTTGGAGTAACTAGGAGTACGTAACTAGAAGAGCTGAAGTTGTGGTTATGCCACCAAAACTAGAAGCGCTGACATCCGGTTAGCAGAAGAACTAGATGCCGCCATTAATGCAGAGCAGTGAAGACAGCATCCCGCTGAGGTACCACGAGAGAGGCTGCATGTACAGAAGAAAAGACAAGCAGCCAGAGAGGTAGAGAGTACTGGTACATATGAGGGCACAGCCCCTTGAGAGAACATGGGAACTCCTCTCAGAAATTTGAAGATGGCATTTGTCAACTTCAGACTGCTGAGGTTTGAGGCGGCTTACCATCCCAATCAGCCCATCACCTGCAGTGAGAGAAGACCGTCTTCTTTCCCTGACGGAGAGCCTTGGCTCTCCGGCCAACAAATCCTCTTACCTTAAGAAGCAGATGAAGGCATTTCTGTCCCGAGTGAAACAAGCAGGAAGAAGATTGCTGAACAAAACAAGGAAACAGCTGAAAATATCCCATGATCATCTCCAATCATTTTATTACCTTATTTATACTCAGTGCCAGTGGCCACTGGTAGTGTTTGCGTTGTGCAACATGAATGGGTGCAAATCGTCATGAACCCAAAATGCACAAACGCACTGAAGTGTGCAGTGTAGCAGTAGGGTGCCTCTGCCTTTAGAGTCTACGCCCCTATTAAACTGTTCAACCTTAACAGATAAATATAAAAATGTAATAAGCTTTGACTGTCAATTGGAAGCACAGTCAAGATGATGATTAAAATGGAGAAGGTGTTTTGCACCCGCACGACCTGCCTATCAAATCATCCCGCCAGGACGGACAGCTAAGCAAGGAAGAGAGTGACTGAAGCAGGTACAAACTGGTTATTGGTAACTTTGAAGAAGCTTAAGGATGTTGTAGCAAAGTCTGGTATAAATGTATATGCAACGCCAGTGTGAAAGGTAATCCACAAATCTGGCCAACACGTTAGGCTGTAAAAATGAAGCCATTCCTCAAGAAAGTAAACCTTGAATCACATTTGATGTATGCAGAAGCTGCAGGATGTTTGGCCAATGTCGCACTAAATTCAAAGTGTTGTGTTTGGCACAACTCAACACATCATCCAAATACCCTTTCGATACTTTGAAGCATGAATTTTGCAGCATCATGTTATAGCCATCTTTCTTTGGCTTAGTGGTCCAGTAAGCATTCTATTGTCTTAGAAAAATAAATTATTCCTGCCACTGAGTGGCTCAGACATAACTCCAGCCTTAATCTACCCAACAAAAAGTGGCATGGCTTGATTCTGACGCATCGATGCTCCAAAGGAACCTGACAGAACGTAGACACTTTTGTTTAGAGGAACAGTCGAACATTTCCAAGCCAAGGTGTGAAAATTTAGTTGAGGCCTATCCCTAGTGTCCGACAGTTTGAATTACTGTTAAAGGTCTTTTCACCTAATATTAAATCAGAGTGAACTCTTTTTATTGTGTAACTCAGTAAGGTAACTCATGAGCTTGATTGTGTGCTGTGTGACAGTGTGTACATTACACAAAGCCTGACACAACTATGTGGTTATACAATAGGTCACAGTTTTCATAGGATTCGTTTTTTTTTGTACTGCTGATTACTTTGGTGCTGTTTGACAAATCTTTCCAAACCTTTCCAAAAATGTACATCCACCTCAGCTCCTTCCTGACAGGTTTAGTAGAAATCCATTCAGCAGGGGTGAGAAAAAGTGAGTTCCCTAAACATGTTTTTACAATGAAGATTTTCACAGGAAGTTTCAGAAGTGATACAGAAAAAAAGGTTAAAGGGAATCACACCAAATTTGGCAGAAGGCTACATATTTAGTCTGAAAGCAAGCTTTTTGTGAGTTGGTGTAAATATGTTCAGCCATTTTTGAGACATTAAAGTTCAAAATATAGTGACATCTAGTCCGTTTGTCTTGATGGAGTACTGTAGTACTCTAGCAGCAACACAAATGCAAAAATAAAGCATTTTGATTGGCTGACAGGGTTTTCTTACATCTGTCCCTTTGATCCCATGGGAAAGGTAACAATCTAGTTAGACTAAGCAATCTGATTGTCAGGCCGCAACAATAACAGAAATGTTGAGAGTGTTATTTAAGGACTCTGGGACTTGATCCTCATGACCGGCGTATATAAAGAAAATAAAGAACAAGACAGCAGGGTAAAGGGTACTCTGACTCGCTGGCATTTGTGGGAGGAGGTTCAGAGGGAATCCCCCACCCTATGGGCCAACAAAAATAATTGTGGAAATCTATGTGGGTTGGTCTCCCATGGGAGTTTGGGAACCTGGTATGGCTAAATGCTAGGCCCTACCCCCATTGCCATGCCTCACATGTCTTAAGGCCATGCATGGTGAGGGCAGGGTAAAGGGTTCACCGCCCACAGGGGTTTGGGCTCAGGGGCTGCCCACAGCAACTTCATGCCATGCATGGCCTAACGTTATGCACAGTGAGGGAGTTGGTGAATATTATTAAAAAACAGATATTCACAGGAAAAAATGAAAAGTGGGGTTGTAGTTAGATAAGCTTTTTCTCTACATTAAAAAAACAAATTCATTGAAAAACAAAGTGAAGCTATAGTTAAGTCTTGTACAAAGATTTTGGCTTTCGTGAATAAACCCCTAGACATTCACTTAAAAATCAAAGGTTAAGTGATGTCATATTTAGTCTTGTATTAATACAGAACCTAACATTTAAAAACAAAAAATCACTGAAATTTACAAGTAATACTTTATGGACATAACTATAGCTTGCACCTCACCACGCACTGGTTATAACCTCATTTATTACATCACTCATGACATCACAAATTACATCATTGATGACATCATCCAACAGAAATGACAGTTTGGTATATGCCTTTCATACTTTTTATACCAATATTCAATAACATCTGTAGTAGTAATGGATGCATCCTTCTACAACATGCAGAACGAGCATAACATAAAGCATATCTATGAAATCACCCACATTATGTAGGTATTGTGCTCACTTTTTACTGGTATTGAGGTGCGTAAGGAGTGGCTCTGTAGAACACTGACATCAGCAACTTGTTAAACCTTAAATACCATTGAGAAACAGATTATTTATCATTTGCCTTAATGAGATGTGACTATTACATATTTTGTCTCACTTAAAATTTTACATTGATAGCTTCACCTTTATAAATTAGCCAATTTATAAGGCATGCAATAACAGTCTCTACAGACAAGCCTCAGTAGTATGTAAAAATAACTTACACATATTCCTGAAATTAGCAGAATGGTGTACACCGTTTTAACAACATTTGGAGTCACACTGTGATTTGAGCTGTCTGTGAGTCACTCATATATTACACACTACAATAATGTATGTTTCAGAATTTGCACAACACTTTTCAAACTAAAGCCAATATTTATAAAGCCAATATTTATACTTTTTTTGCACCGCATTTGCGTCATTTTTTGACGCAAAAGCTGCGCAAACCAACAAAATATGATTGTATTTTGTCCGTTTGCACCGCTTGTGCGTCAAAAAATGACAACTGCAGTGCAAAGAAAGTATAAATATGAGCCCAAAAATCTGCACTTTACAAATAACCCGTTTTATAGTAATTGTAGCACTATCTGGCAACTCTTTAATGACATCATACATACAGATATTGACAGGGGAATAATGTATTTTAAGGGGAAGCTTTGCTTTCCTCACATATTGTAGGCAACAGCCCTTTGAAGTAAGGCTCAACCTATTTGAATCGTATCATTGTAACTACCACAAGTTAAGCTCAGTCTCCACCTAGGTTTAATGGTGTACTGCTGGATCTTAAAACTTCACTGGTAGCTAAAATGTGCACCATATACCTTTTACCATACTGAAGGAGACTTGCCTCCAGTATGACATTGTTTGTAATACAGCAGTAGCTTGGATGATGTACTCTGTGATGAAATCAATGGTCAGTAACGATGTAATTTGAGATGTTATCAGTGATGTTATTTAACATGCCATGAGTGGTGTAATACGTTAGGTTAAAAGCAGTGCATGATCAGAATGCAAGTTATAGTACAGTTAAGGCAGTAAAGTATAACTGTTTTCATACTTAGTCTAATATTAATACAAGATCTAACTATAACTCACTTTATTTTTCCATGCACACACACACGCCATATGTTCATATCCAAGGAAGACTCAGTTTATGATATTTCTGTGGTAAACAAAGTGAAAATCATGTATGGTTTAGAAATGACTCCCAAAAGTAAGCATCAAGACTACTGAACTTGTGACACCAGTGATATTAGTGGTGCACATAGCCAACAGTAAAAAGATTGCCTAATACAACTAATCTTGGGCCCGCTCAGACTTTGATTCATCTTCCACTCTGTTTGATAACCTCAGGCCAGATTTCAAGCAAGCCCTACAGAGAGAAACCAGCGGTTTCTCTTTTTTTAATTGTACTAAAACATAGCGTGATGGCAGCTAGCAACCTAGTAAGCTCCCGAGATGTGAACTCTAATTTAAAATTGACGCGTGCAGATGTTCACACTTAGTAAAAGGGCTTCCTAATAGTTTTTTTTCTTTAATTAAAAGCGTGTTTATTGATAGGTGTTTTAAAACATATCTAAAAAGCACTTCTAAGCTGGCAAATGCCTGCTTTTCATGCCTCGTCGTGACCGTGCTGTAACAAATTCGCAGCATGGAAAAAGCTGCGAGCGCACACAAATAAACGGCCTTTGGAAAAGGGAAAACACGTCTCAATGAAATCTTTCATTAATTTCTCGCTCTGTGATCCCGTTCCAAGTTGAACATTTTCAGATTGCTACTAGGTTTGCGTAGCCGAAAGCAGAACCACAGTTTGTTCACAGACGATCCAGTCTGCAGTTTTTCCCCCCTTCCAATTCTGCAAAACTTTGAACCCCGGCCAGCTTTGACACACCGCCTCCTCTTCAGTTAATAACTATCAAGATCCCCCTCGTCTCCTGTCTACTTTTCTTCGAGGCAATTGCGAACTCAGCACCCCCAGATAATCACAGACATCCACGAGATAAAAGCGGTGGCATTAGAGTAATTGTCTGCCTGCCTCCCTTTAGCCTGATCTCCGCTCCCCTTCAGTTTTGACTGCCTCGGTGACACCTGTTTTTGTCTCCTCTGATCCCGCGACAGCTTTTCCGCTGACAAGGTTTTTGCCTGACAGAATTTCTGCCAGACACG
The DNA here is from genome assembly GCF_031143425.1 of Pleurodeles waltl. Lineage (NCBI taxonomy): Eukaryota > Metazoa > Chordata > Amphibia > Caudata > Salamandridae > Pleurodeles > Pleurodeles waltl. The sequence continues at coordinate 346,126,913 of NC_090437.1, read as the reverse complement.
GAGAACACGATAAAAAATTAAGAACTGCTTGTCACGAGTTTCTGACAGTGCCCACGTGAAGAAGCCAAGAGCCGGCCCGAGGATGGCGATTGAGGGGGCAGTGACAGTAATCCAGGGTGGGTAAAACTGGCATCAGTGGATCCCGCCAATGCAAGTCATGTCAGTTCCACGACGTATCCGGGAAAAGGTAAATGAGGGTGACGGAGCAGGAGAACCAGAGTCACAGAAAATAATGGAGACTAGAAACATTAGATATTGGTTGCTTCTCAATTGTGCGTCTGTGGAAAATTAATCAGCGACTATTAGAAGACAAATTTAAAATTTGCATAAATAGTGCAGCAGTACAGTTCCTTGACACATTTAAAAGAGATACACTGTATGCCTGAATTAAAAACATACTAGATACGCAAATATATCAAATATACTATATGTACAATATTTATTTTGAGACTATTTGGAGTTTGTTGCTTGTTTCATCACAATTTGTGATGGGAAAGATGTCCTGATTTGTCATTTATTTTGTAATTTTATGATCTCTTTAAAATCAAGCACTGGCAAAGCCAATAGTCATCACCTATAAAAGAGCTATTGGCTTTGTCAATGTGTTTTGCCATGTTGTACATCAGTAATGCTGCTGTTCAGCATGGCTAAAAGTTAGTGTCTGTGGAGTGTCAGAGTGGAGTGGGGGAGTAGAGTGTCAGAGTGGATTTGTTTGGAGTGGAGTAGGGGGAGTAGAGTGTTATACAGTTGAGTAGAGGGGAGTAGAGTTCAGTGTTTCAGTGGCAGAGAGTTTCGTGGAGTGGAGTGGAATAAGGTGGAGTGGGATGAAGAGGATTGAGGTACAGTGGGGTGGACTGAAATGGGGTGAGGTGGAGTGGATTGGAGCGATAGGGTTGGGGTGGGATTAATTGGATTGGATTAGGGTGATTGGATTCACTGGATTGGAGGGGGGTGGACTGGATTGGTGTGGGGTGAATTGAACTGGAGTGGGGTGGACTAGATTGGATTGGAGTGGAGTGGAGTGGGCTGGGTGGATTGGAGAGGGGTGGACCGAAATGGGAAGGTGTGGGGTGAATTGGATTGGGATCGAGTGGGATGAATTGGAGTACAGTGTTGTGGATTGGAGTGAGTGAGATGGGGTGGAGTGGATTGAAATGGGGTGGGGTAGATTGGATTGGGATGTGGTGGGCTGAAGTGTGATGGATTAGATTGCGGTGGGGTGGGGTGAAATGGATTGGAGTGGGGTGTGTTGGATTGGGCTGGGGTGGGTTGGAGAAGAGTGGATTGCATTGAGGTGGGTTGAATTGAAGAGGGGTGGATGAAATGGATTGGAGTGAGGTGGATTGAACTGGGATCGGGTGGGGTGGACTGGATTGAGGTGGGGTGGATTGCAGTGGGGTGGACTGGATTGGTATGGGGTGGATTGGAGTAGGGTAGGCTGGATGGATTGCAATGAGGTGGATTAAACTGGCATGGGGTGCAGTGGATTGGATTGAGGTAGAATGTGGTGGATTGGAGTAGAGTGGATTGGCATGGGGTGGATTGGAGTAGGGTAGGCTGTATGGATTGGTTTGGAATGAGGTGGATTGACATCCGGCATGGGGTACGGTGGATTGGACTGAGGTAGAGAGGAGTGGATTGGAGTAGAGTGGTGTGGATTGGATTGGGGTGTGGTTGACTGGATGGGGGTGGAGTGGACTGCAATGGGGTTGGGTGGGCTGGGGTGAACTGGAAGGGATGCACTGGATTGGAGCAGGGTAGATTGGATTGGGATGGCATGGGGTGAATTGGATTAGAGTGGAGTGGACTGGAGTGGGTGGATGGGACTGGAGTAGATGGGACTGGGGTGGATTGACTGAGTGGGGTGGACTGGATTGGGTGTGGTGTATTGAACTGAGTGTGGTAGACAGGATTAGGGTGGACTGGATAAAGGTGGGATAGATTGGGGTGTGGTGGACTGGAATCAGGTGAGGTGGATATGGGTGAACTGGAGTGGGGTGGGGTGGATTAGAGAGGGGCGAATTGGAGTGGAATGAGGTGGATTGGAGTGGAGGGGTAGATTTGATTGTAGCTGGGTAGATTTAATTGGGATAAGGTGAATTACATTAGATTGGGGTGGACTGTCATAGGGTGAAAAAAAGTGAGGTGGATTGGAGTGGGGTGGGTCTGATTGGAGTGGATTGGAGTGAGATGATTGCTCAAGTAGGGTGGATTAGATTGGATGGGGTGGATTGGGGTGGGGTGGCGTAGAGTGGGGTGAATTGAGTGTGGTGGGATTGTGGGTAGTGGATTGGATTGGGGTGGGCGGACAACAGTGGAAGGGATTGGATTGAGTTTGGTGGATTTGAGAGGGATGGGGTGGGGTGAGGCGGGGTTAACTGTGGTGGGATAGATTGAAGTGGATTGGGTGGACTAGGCTGGTTTGGGGTGGGGTAGGTTGGATTGGAGTTGAGATGGATTAATTGGAGAGGGTGGACTGGATTGAAGTGGGGTAGGTTTAGGTGGTTTGGAATGGGGTGAAATGGCCTGGAGTAGGGTGGATTAATGTGGGATGGAATGGACTGGAGTGGGATAGATTAAAGTGGACTGTATTGGAGTGAGATGGATTGGGGTGGTGTAGGTGGATTGGACTGGAGTGAGATGGACTAGGCAACAGTGGGCTTGATTGGAGTGGGGTGGAGTGGAGTGAGCCGATTTGTTCCTTTGGAGTAGGGTGTAGGATTGGAGTGGGGTAAATTGACTGGAGTGGGGTAAATTGGACTGGAATGGGGTGGATTGGATTGGAATGCGGTGGGGTGGATTGGACTGGGTGAGGTGTGCTGAGCTGGACTAGACTGTACTGAGCTGGATTGGAGGTGTATTGAATTGGACTAGACTGTACTGGGCTGGATTGGACTGATGTGGGGAGGATTGGTGTAGGGTGGGCTAGATTGTAGTGGGGTGGATTGTGGTGGATTACAGTGGGGTGAAATGGGATGAGTGGGGTGGATTGGATTAGAGTGGGGCAGAATGTTTTGGATTGGAGTGGGTTGTTTCGGACTGGAGTGGAGATTAAAGTGGCTCAGATTGAAATGGATTGGGGCGGGGTGGTTTGGAGTGGGACAGATTGTTCTGGATTAGAGTAGGCAGACTAGAGTGGGGCAGATTGTCTTGGATTGGAGTGGGGCACATTGGAAAAGGGTAGATTGGAGTGGAGCAGACTGTATGAGGGTATTTTGGAGTGGGGTGGATGGGATTAGGTTTGTGTGAGGTGGGGTGGGATGGATGGGAGTGGGGTAGACTGGATTAGAGTGGGATGGATTGGAGTTGGGTTAATTGGGGAGGAGTGGGTCGACTGAATTGGGGTGGGACGTATTGTTTTGTTTTGGAGTGAGCAGACTGCAGTGGGACAGATTGTTTTAGATTGGAGTGAGGCAGATTGAAGTGAGGCAGAACTGGAGGGGGGCAGACTGGAGTGAGGCAGATTTGAGTGGGGTAGATTGTTTTGGATTAAAGTGGGGTAGATTAGAGTGAGGCGGATTAGAGTGAGGCACATTGTTTTGAATTGGAGTGGGGCAGATTGTTTTGGATTACAGTTGGGCACATTGGAGTGGGGCACATTGTTTTGAATTGGAGTGGGGCAGATTGTTTTGGGTTACAGTTGGGAACATTGTTTTGGATTGGGCAGATTAGAGTGTGGCAGATTGTTTTGGATTGAGTGGTACAGATTATTTTGGATTAGAGTGGGGCAGATTGGAGAGGGGTAGATGGGAGTGGGACATATTATTCTTGATTGGAGGACGTTATATTGTTTTGGATCGCAGTGGGGCAGATTAGATTAGGGTCGGTTGAGAGGATTAGAGTGTGGTAGATTAAATTGTGGTGTGGGGTGAGGTGGGTGGGTTGTAGTGGGGCGAATTGGAGTGGGGTCAATTGGGGTGCACTGCACGATTATGTGATAAAATATAATTTCAGAAATTACACATAATAAAGAAACAATGTCACTTTGCAATATTTAGAACAAGATAAACATCATCTTTAGAGAGCAGCGCCCATGGGCAAAAACAAAAGAAATCATGAGTGCAAAGTGAGAAACTTCAGAAGCAGCAGACAGGCACTGATTAAGATGAATCATTGTTTGTTTCCCTGCTCCACAAAGAGGAACTGAAATGATGCCAGGCCTGTAGTGACTAATTATGAGCCTGTAAAGCAGAGTGCCATGCAGGCCAATAAACGGTAAGAGAAAGGCAGGTTCCAAGCCCTTTGCTGTACTGTCTTGCAAGCGAGAATCATGCGCTAGCACATGCATTCTCAGGCTCAACCCTAATGAGTACAAATGCTGTATTAGCAGTCGATTGTGTTTGTGCAAGTATGCTGTAGCTTGAAAATATTACAATGTGCATCAAAATCATCATAATGCAAAATCAAATAGGGTTTCTGATGCAGGTGTAGTATTGTTAGAACAGGCCCTAGCGAAACTCGGTCACAATCTATTTTTGCTATTATGTTTGCAGGCTTACTTGGTGAGTTGATTTTTGGTTTCATTTTGTGCTGGCCATATTTTGGACGCTGTGCAGTTTTTGATTTTTTCTTGCAACCTTTGCAAAATTATATGGAACTCAAATTAACAGGTTTGTGAAGTTAAGCTTACCATATTTGAATGCAAATTTGCCTGACTTTGCAGACAAATCTGCTGCTATATTTTTTCTTGGTTGTGCTTCGTTAGACTGAAATCTTTCTTGAGGTGTGATAAAATTATCTAGAATTTTCTGAACAATGCTGCGTGGACAAAGGGCGCTTAAACTGAGAAACTTTGCAGAGTTCCTAATTTGTGCCATTTGTGATGTTTTCAAGCTTTCACCTGTGTAAAATTGACTTTGACCAGCCTTCTCATAGACAGGGCCACTGGAATTAATGCAGCAGGAGACGGCCAGATTTTGTGGCAGGGCTGAATAAATTATGCAGCAAGAAAAGGCAAATTATGCAGCATAGTGCAGCACATTTTGTAACAGTATTACTTGATTATTTTGGTAACACTGTCTGAGCATTGGCTGCACTTCATTAGTACCATTTTGATACCCTGATATAGCAGTTAGCAACAAAAAGATGACCAGTCCAACTTTGCAAAGGGTCTTTCTGTGTGCAGCAACACATGTTGCTGCATTTTTAGTAACTTCTGAACCATCTGAGCAGAAGCACATTTTTTCTTGTTAAAATCTGCAGATTACGCAGCAGATGAGGAGCTATGTGGCAAATCTATAGTTATGCAAAAATCGCCACAGCTGCACAACCACCTTATTACAGTGGCCCTGATCACACATATCGCATACTCTCATGTGTAAAACCTGTTTAGTGGCCAATGCATTGAACATATTGAGTAACACAACATTTATTAATTTCTTGATTGCTTGCCTGTCTGACATCAGATTTGCTTTCCAAAGTACATTCCTATTTGCTGATTTGAGCTTCCTTGATATTATTCATCCAACAAGCAGATTATTAACTATTTTTTGGTGGGCCTTGCAGAGGGTTTACTGGAGTTAAAGGATGCGAAACACCACTGCTTTAGAAGGAGTAGCAGATTAAATGTGGAGAAATATCTAACCAATTAGCAGCATCATGCTTTGAAATGCATATATTTTTCGATAAAGTTATCTTCCAAATAATGTTTAAGTAAATACACTTTTTTGACCCATACACATGCTTTTGTGCCATACAAGAGAGCAAAGAGTTACAGAACAGCATATGTTTTAAACCTGTACATATTGGTTCCATTGTATAGCAACCTGCCACAAAGAGTTCTGGGATAATGGCTGTTTTGGCCAGCTGGATTTCTGATCAATGAAGTCTATCACGTAGACCTTTGCTCAGAGCCTGTATCCTAGACTCCGGAGACATGGCTTCAACTGAAAGCTCTGGAGTGTGCGCAGCAACAAAGTTCTGGTGATGCTGTTCACCTTCTCCAAACAAGCACTGGCAAGGTCAATAGGTCCCACCTATTCAAGAGCTAATGTTTTTGCCACTATTTTATAGCCATGTTGTACACCAGCATGGCTACTGTTCAGTATTGCTAAAAGTTAGTGGGGTAAAGGAAAGTGGTGTGGAGTAGAGTGTCATAGTGGAGAGCAGAGAAGAGTTTGACGGAGTGGCATGGAGTGGCGTAGAGTGGTGTAAAGTAGAGTTGAGTTGCATGAAGTGGAATGCCACGGAGGGAGATGAGTGTCATAGAATGGAAGAGCATACAGTGGAGTTGAGTGGTGTAGTGTGAAGTAGTGTGTCAGAGTGGAATAGAGTGGCATAGAGTGCCGTGGAGTGGCTTAGACGAAGTTGCATAGAGTGTAGAGGAGTACTGTAGAGTGGCGTAGAGCAGAGTAGACTGCTGTATAGTGGAGTGGCCTCGAGTGGAGTAGTTTAGGAGAGTGGAATGGCAAAGTGGAGTACAGTGTTTCAGAGAGGCGTGAAGTGGCATAGAGAGGAGTGGAGTGGTGTAGAGTGGAGTGGAGTAGTGTTTAGTGAAATACAGTGGAGTAAAGTGCCATAAAGGTAGTTGCTTAGAGAGCTGTAGAGTGGAGTGGCACAGAGTGGAGTAGAGTTTAATAGAGTAGAGCATCAGAGGAGAGTATTGTAGTGTAGTGTCGTAGAGTGTCCTAGAGTGAAGTGGTGTACAGTACAGAGGTGCAGATTGGACTGGCATAGAGTGCAGTGGTGTAGAGTGCATTGGTTTTGAGTAAAGTGTTGGACGAGAGTGAAGTGTGGTAGATTGCAGAGGCTTAGAGTTCAATGGTGCAAAGTGGAGTGCAGTGGTGTAGAGCAGATAGTTTCAGATTAGAGTGAAGTGGCGTATAGTGGACTCATTTAGGGTAGAGTGGTGAAGTGGTGTAGAGTGCAGTGGAGGGGAAGGCAGTGGTGCAAAATAGATTAGAGTGCAGTGGTACAGAGCACAGTGGCATAGAGTTGAGTGGTGCAATGGTGTAGAAGTAGTGATGTACGGAATAGTGATGCAGAATAGAGTGGTGTAGAGTGCAGTGATGCAAGGGACAATGGTGTCGAGTGGCATAGCGTGCAATCTTGAAGAATAAAGTGTCATATAGTGCAATCTTGCAGCGTGCAGTCTTGCAGAGTAGAGTGGTGAAGAGTAGAGTGGTGAAGAGTAGAGTGGTGAAGAGTAGAGTAGTACTGAGTAGAATACAGTGGTGAAGAGTGCAGTGACAGAGTGCAATGGCATAGACTGGCATAATGTGCAATGGCGGGGAGTGCAATCTTGTAGAGCAGAGTGGCGCGGAGAGTAGTTATAGAGAACAGTGTGCAGAGTAGAACAGAGTGGCGTAGCGTGCATTGGCATAGTGTGCTGCAGAGTAAAGTATAGTGTTGTAGAGAGCAGAGGTGCAGAGTAGTTGGCCGGCAGTGCATTGGCACAGAGTGCACTGACTTTGGGTAAAGTGGTTGTGAATGCATTGGCGAAGAGGGGCACAGCATAGAGTGCAGTGGTACAGAGTAGAGTAGAGTGGCGTAGAGCGCAGTGGCTTAGAGGAGATTGTTTTAGAGTAGAATGAAGTGGCCTAGAGTGGAGTGGTGCAGGGTAGAGTGAAATGGCATAGAGTGGGGGTGTAGAGCACAGTAACATAGTTGTGTAGAGAAGAGAGTGCAGTGTTGCATTGTGGAGTGGCATAGAGTGAAGTGGCATGAAGTAGTGCAGAGGAGGTTGGAAAGGTGCAGGATTCAGTGCAGTCACTAAAAGTGCAATGGTACAGAGTAGAGTGCATTAGTGTAGCGTGCAGTGGTATAGAGTGCAGTGTTGCATAACAGAGTGGCATAGAGTGCAGTGGCAAAGAGTGCTGTGGTGCATAGAATAGTAGTGCGCGGTAGAGTGCATTGGCATAGAGTAGAGAGGTGTAGGCTAGACAGGGATAGACTGAAATGGTGTGAAGTGGAGTGGTGCAGAGCAGATTGTTGTGATGCAGAGTGGAGTGGAGTGGCGTAGTGTGGAGTGTTGCACTGTAAAGTGGAATGGGGTAAGGTGGAGTATGCATGGTGTGGTAGCGCAATGCCATTAGGGACAACATATCTTCAACTGAAATGACCATTACATTTGCACAGACACAGTTTTATTGATAAAAGTATACTGCGCACAAAGGATACGAAGGATAATGTGTGGAAATGTCATCACCTAGTAAAGTGATTTGACAAAATATCTGTTTCCAGCACACTTCAGAATTACAAAATATGTGCTTCATTTGTGCTTCTCAAATACTCATATTCTGAAATATATGCCCTGTCTCTTTATAGTACATTTAAGTTTTGTTGTGTGATAGAAAAAAATAACATTGTACAAGCTTCCTCAAGCACACCCCCAATAGCCAGCATGATAGTGACATAAATCATCTCACTTTGAAGCCAGTGAAAGAAAAGCAAACACAAAGCACCCTGGAAGACCCAGTCTGACATTTGGCCTCTGCCTTTAAGTGTACAGCAAATTTAACAAGATAAGAACATGGTTTAAAGGAGTGTTTACAGAAATTCAGTACTGGTGGAAGAATACAGTAAATATGGTTAGGGCAACAGAAGAGACAAACGCCGTGACAGCCTAAAACAAATAGGGCAGGCATATAGAAAGCAAGCAATGTGACTTACAAACCATAGAGCCATTGATGAGCAATGGTTGGAATGCATTCCCAAGGAAGCTTTCTAAGTGCCTCCAAGATGCTGTTGGCAAACCAGACAGCTCAGCTGTCTGGTGGGCTTGGACCTAAAAAGAACATTGCAGAAAGAATGTTGGAAGATATGGAAACTAGACCATCAATGTGGTGCTCAACTGATGTGATTCATGCATCTGAATGTTGAAGGAAGCACTCTCATGCCTGGGGAACGTTGGGATTAACGCTGCAATTGAAAGGAAAGAGTACATTAGCCTCAATCATTGAAATTGCACTCTTCTCTGTTCTGATGGCTTCTTCTGACAAAAATGTGTCACATACATTTAAACTATATGAATTATACACTGGATGTTACAATTGATGCACAGCAGCTCCTATCTATCCCAATGCACTCTCAGGTGCCAACCCACTTCCACAGAATCAAATTTGCAATCCTTTCTGCAATTACACAGAGTGAGAAGCTAGGGTAGCTTCCTCAATACTCTGGCAAGCGTCTGTTAACAATATGGGAAAGCAGTAGCACTGTCTTTAAGGGCAAAAAAGAACATTTATTGGGTCTCTTAATACTGTCAAACTGTCTGCTTTTTCATAGGCTAGCATTTCAATGAAAGTAATTTGACTTCAGAAAAAAAAAAAAAAAAAAGGTAAACAGAAACTATCCTTCCTTCAGCTCAAATATACAAAGTTTCCCAATCTTCTTCTTGTGGGCCATTATTTTGGTGTGCATGATCCATTCCCAACGTGGAATCCTTAGGCTTGGTGAAATACAGATTACCTAGAGGATCTTTCCCTTAACCACTATGTAATATCTAGCTCTCTTAAAAAGGCAAGACAAAACAATACTTGAAAAAGGTGTGTGCTGATGGGGTGGTGCAGCAACCACACTATCCTCCGATTGAGCATAGTGCATACTGTCAGTGCCCTATTAAGGTAAGTGCCAGACAAATGTGTGCCTGATCCAAGGTATATCTGCAAGTTTAAATAATCTGAGTAAAATGTGTTTTTCATTTTATATGTCTTTATACTTAGTGCAAATGTACCTATTGAAAACTGCAGCTCTCTTCCCAGAAATATTTGAAGATATATGGGTACAGTGGCTATTTTTATAGGAACACAGGACACAGATTCACGATTTATGTGAGTGTTATACTAATCGGTTTCTCCAGACCAAAGCAACAGCCAACCATGGTCTTTGCAATATCAAAGGCTCCACTGTGACATCTACTATGAAATTTAATAAACAGGATTTGGGATTTTTTTTCCTGTGGCTAGTCCTTTCACCAGAATGCATTTATGTGATAAGACTGATCTTTTATATATTTGGTTTTGTTTGGCAAACTATATGCTTAGGGTCTGAATATCTAGAGAAAGAAACTACTTTAAACTAATTTAGTTTTTTTCTCTTATCCATGATGTGCCTTGTTCCCCTTGGTTCAAGTGTTTGGATTACAAAATCATTTTGCAAGTTTCTAGTGAAGCAGCAGATATTTACTTGTTCAAGATATTTTATGTATTTTTAAATTGCAGAGATATGTTGTAATGAACTTTGTGACTGCCTGTTTATGCAAATCCTATTTTTCCAAAATAAACAGGACTGACTGACTGAGGGTAGCTCGTCGTTCAAATTAGTTCATTAGTTTAAAGAGCGTGGGTTTCTGCATTGGCTCCTCAGGCTACCTTTTGCATGACCACATGAGAAATATGTCATACAGCTTAGGTAATAAGAGGAGATGACCCTGCGCAAACTGCCACAAAAGCCAGTTGCCCAAGCTGGCCCGTAAATTAACAGCATAAGTATAATATTTGTTGGGCACTCAAAGTAATCAATAACATAATTATAAATTCATATTTTCCTTTTTATTCGGAGTCTTGGTCTGAATTCATTTTCACTTTTTTCAATGTCTGTACAAAGTAACAAGACTGGAGAACATAAGAGGCATTGGAAGCTTATTCGTATGCTGTTTCTTCAGAGCTGAAATTAAATACACAGGCTTACTTTTAAAACCAATCTAGAGCAATACCAATTACCACTCAATTAAACAAAATTAAAATTCAGCTTATGACACATGTTTGCAAGTAACATGAATTCCAGTTCTAATTCTACTGAAACTAAGCCTACGTATATCATTTCAGCCCTGAAGAAGTGGCTTAGCTCGCCATGAAACGTGTTGGCCAAAGGTTGGGCTGAAGGTTGCTAAAGCTGAAGCAGGCTATGGAATGAACCATTTAGTATTTATGTTTATGTTTTAGAACGAGTTACAATAAGCTTCCAATGCTTCTTATGTTCTCCAATCTTGTTACTTTGTATGGACATTAAAAAAGTTGAAAACTAATTCAGACCAAGACTCAAGATAAAAAGGAAAATATGAACTTATAATTATGTTACTGATTACTTTGAGTGCCCGACAAATACTATTATTAGCCGCAATGAGCAATATGTTGTAGATGAGAACGTCTAACACATTTTATGAGATATCAGTAAGGCACTCCTGGGAACACATTTCATTAGGGCAGCCTGAGTGTTCATCCATTGGGTTTATCGAATCTGGCTCTGTATGCAATAATGCCAGAGCTACAATCCCAGAGTCCAAGTTGGAAGCATATGGCTCTCACTGTTGATATACTCAGGGGAGAATTCTGAATGAGACTTTCTTAAAGAGCAAAAAACTGGCACAGACAGATAGTCTCAGTCAAAATCAATTCTGGGAGCTAATAACCCGTGCTAAAGCACAATCACTGGACATTCAGCAGTCTGGTCAATAACCTGGAAGTGATTTTCACCATCCTCAATCATTTGGATTTTGAGTTTCCAATGTTAGGAGTCTGAATAACCAAAACAGTATTTTTTTTTTGCTACAAAGTCCAGTCTTGTATCCAGCTTAGGAGCAGGAAATTAACCCAGCAAAAAAGTTGCGTAGTTTGTAGGCCTGTTTTATGGTCTGGTGAGCCAGTTCTCACTAGTGTTAATTTCCTGAAATTAAAACAAACATTGCCTGCAGTAATCCCAAAAACATGCAATCTCCCTTACACTGCAAAACACCTATAAAGCTCGTCTTAACAAGTTTTAAACTGCCCCGATTTGAAAATGTGGGCACTTTTTTTTTTTTAGCTATCAGAGTCGCTATTGGGGGTCACCTTTAATTTGGTGCCCCGGCCTATTTTCTGTTCCAGTCCAAACCTTGTCAGTGCTGCCACACAGCAACGCAAAGCTGCCACCACATTCAATCACAATATAGAACATAAAATCTCAATCTTGGGTTAACTCATTAAAGAAATCAAGCAATGCATTCAGCTTTTTGTAGACAAATTGCTGAGATCTTCACATGTGATGTGTCACTAAGTAAGTAATGTGTAGCTCAACATACTCCTCCAAGGCGGTCATTGCCAAGACCTGCCAATGAACTGCTCACAGAATACTGAATTAGAAGCGTGACAGTCAGGCCTATGTAGTATGCTACTTCCCATTACAACTGAACAGCAGAGGCCCTGAATAGCCTGCAGCATCCATCCTTTGACGCCCCTCTTGTTCTCCCTTGTTTCTACACCAGGTATTTTAACGTTTAATGAGAGTTTGTAGCAGCTGTACTGCTGGGTGAGGGAAACAGAGTGCAAAGTCTGCCACTCCTAGTTAACCAAGTTGTCCAAATTGAAAATCCTTGGGCAAATCAAATTGTCCACTCACCTATCCATTTCCTTGATTACTAAAGAACTGGGACAGCTTGCAGACTCTGCCAGTACTCCTTACAATTTATGATTCACTTCTTATTTCCAATCATCCATGTTCTCTCTTGACCACTTGTTCTACTATTTTGTTAACTTGGCCACCCACCTTTCTACAAGATGTCGTCTTCTGTTGAAAAACAATGATCACAATGGATCTAAATGCCTTGGGCAAATTCACATTTGCCTCTGTTCCCTCATACTAGCCATGTAGTTAGTCTGTCCTCTGAGAGCTTAAATCTTGAATTATTCCAATGACTAGTCATTCTATCTGAGCTTGCCTCAATAGTACAGAAAAGATCTATAGCAGTTGTTTCTGCCACAAAACCAACCTGGTGTGAGAAAGAGGCGCTGACTGATGCTACCCAATGAGCATCCGTAAGAAGCAACGGAAGAAGGCTGGTGTCTTCAGGAGGAGAACTTGCGAGGGCCAGCGATTACCCTCGCTCTGAGCACTGCTCAACCTCATGAACCACAGTTAATTACAATGCTCCTACAAACGATTAGGCTGCCAGAGCAATGGTCTGACAGCTATAAAAAAATTATGATGAAATAAAATGATAAAGCGGTTATGAGATCAAAGGACATTTTGTGCAGTGGTACATGCGATGGGAAAATAAATATGTTGGTAATTTACAGCTCTGGAATCACTTAGTATAAACCATTTTCACAGAAAACGTATGTTCTCATTTTATTACAGATGTGCAAAAATGTACTGCAAAGAAACTTTGTGAAGCATTCTCCAGCTACAAACCTCATGTTTCTAGGAGTTAGTGTCATTATACCAATATCACAGAAAACTTAGCTTTTAATTGAGAACTACTGATTTGGGGAACAAACTGACTGCGAGACCGGTGCTTTCGTACAACTGGATGCGCGGCAATAGTGTATTTTAATGACAGAGTCAAATTACAGCACACGTCCAAAATTGCCCTTTTTCCAGAGTATGGTGAGTGCTCAAGCTGTCCAAATTCTATTTTTTCCCCATTGCTATCTACAATATAAAGCAGAAAAACTAGATTATCATAATTGAAGTATTATTTTCAATAGTGGTTTAAGGAAATTATTTTCGCCTCTCTACCGGCTTTCATTTCACTCCCTGAACACCCCTCCCCGCTTCCAGGCATCTCACGCAACTTTGCAAATAATCAGGGAGCAATGACTGCTCATGCATTTGGACGGGGCATTAAGTCCCAGTCATCAGACGCAGCCAGGTTTATGGCAGGCCATTAAACTGCCTGCTAGGGATCAGTGTCTTCCCACTCCATATACCGCCTTTAAATTAATGACGGGCAAGTCAGTTTCTATCTTCCGTTTGGACTATGATTTTTTTTTCTGACAAGAGTTTGGTTTTAGCAGAATTGATGATTTGGCTAAAATATGCTGCCATGCCTGGGTTACGGGAGGATCTCTTCTGAGCACTACAGTTGGAAGTAAAGAGAATATGGAGGCCGTGTACTCATGCAGGGCATGTCTCAGGCAGATGAGATGGCCCATAGTTTCAAAGTTTGCACTAGGGCCAAACTAGAACAAAATGATGTTGCACGTTTTCAAGAATGAATAGAGAGCGCACGTTTTAATGATGGCCCTTCTTTGCATTGCGAAACAGTATGTTTTTACCGAGAGCACAATGGAGCAAAATAACTTCGCACTCCATTTGCCACTTACTTATAAAGTAACGGAGCAAACTTTTAACGTATTTCAATCTTTCTTTGTCCTCGTGTAATACAGCCAATAATGGGTCTGGAACAAAATCTATTTGTGTCTTCCTAATTGAGCAAACATCAGTCTGGATGCAAAGTAATCTCATTTGATTTTAAATTCTGAACTAAAAAGTGCTTCAGAGATATATACATACAGTGGTTTTCAGTAAGCCCCTTCAACCACTGATATGTTCAAGTGATTTTTATAGGCGAGCACAAAGTGCTCAGTCCATAAAGTAATCTCTTTTTAGGCTTCAAACCATGCCCAGATTACGTCAGTCTCTTTCATTGGTTGATGGGCTTGCTCTTTAAAATCTGCTTGCTTTCGTTTGCGAAAGGCATGCATACGTCATGTCTTTTCCGGTGTTTAGCCCGCCTACACAGAATGGGTAAACTACTAGAAACATACGAGACTCGATGTTTTGACCCTGGTTTCTGGACTACTTTATCTGTTAATTTTCCCCGCTGCACGCGTTTTTTTTTAGTTTTTAATTTCAAGCACGATCGCGCTGCATTTTACATAGCGCGATCGCGCTGTGCTTTTTTTCTTTTAATTTGTGTGGCAAGAAAAGTTAGGTTAGGAGTTTACAATGCAAATAGCTCCAACTCGAGCAAATGCGAGCCCCGTTGCATTGAAAATGCTTGTTAGATTTTGCTACCGCCCACTAACGCATTCGCCATAGGACAATGGGCCAGGTCACTTCATCACTTGGTAGTCTTCCAATGTGAGCAATTCTTGTTCGCACTGGTTCCAACCTTGATTAGCAAGGCCCTTAGAGATAGAAGCTTTGTTTCAGCTGTTAAGAACAGTGTTTCTAGACGTCTTTGAGACAGAACAAACAGAGCTTCACATGGGCTTGTCTCTACCTCAGACGTACTTGGTAGTGGCCAGAGCACTGAATACTAAAAATGGCCCTCTCTCTGGCAGCCGAGGAGGGGGCAAAACTGGGGCAACTGTAAACAACTAGTCTGCCAATTCTACTACGGCAGGTCCATGGCAAGAGTACTGAATGAGTGGTCTTTGCCCTGGCACAGACACAGCAGGGACCAACAAATGCCTAAAGTGATGAATTTTGTCTCTGTATGCTGACCTAGGGTCCTAGAGACCCACCATGTAACGGAGTGGCTTAACAGCCCGTACTGGGTTATGTACAGTCTTCACAAGATGATCCTAATAGTGGAAAAAGCTAAAGAATTGCCTTACAGTTGCATAGCAAAACCCAACCATAACTGGGGTTCAGTGGGGCCCTCAGACTCCTAAGCCCCGATGCCACTTTGCCTTTTGCAGTACTGATAAACACAACTCTGGCTACTGTGAAAATATCAGACCGTAGCGGGATGTGCCAGATCAGTGCGAGGGTAATGGCTAACTAATGCATAAAAGTAACCTAAAAAGAGGGGTCAATGTCTTGCACACACTTGACCTGTTTTAAGAAGGAATTTTAGAGTTTCAATGGAATGGAATGGAATGAATGGAATGGAGACCAAGGCAATATGTGGATGGTTACTTTACTTCGATTGTGCATGCATGTATAATTGATTTTATGCAGCATTCCACTATGCATTTCAGACACACAGTTCCAATGGTAAGTGAAGCAGTAGCGCAAGGGAGCTGTACTGCTCTAGGCACCGGGGAAAAGAAGCAAAACGTGTTTGCTCTTACAAGAAGCACAAAGAGTGTAGATGAGAAAAAGGAAATACGTGCAAGACAACTAAAACAGAAGAAAATAAGCAGTGAAAGGTGGGTGGCGGCTGGGTGAAAGACCATGACAGTGGTCGCAATCCCTCTCCCCTACATCGAGAATCCAAGCCCATTAAATAAATACGAGCAGCGTGCTCTAGTGTTTCGAAGCAGAGGAAGGCAAAATGCAAACACTGGTCCTGAGCTTGTGTCTTTCCCTTTATCATGCTTCAGCAACAGCAACTGCCCTTCCCCTCCAGACCACCAACATTACTTACACACACACTCAAATACTTAAATCCGAACCTTTGCTTGACACTGCTTGGTAGAAAATACCAACAAATTTACCCCTCACCATTTCGGAGAAGTATATTATGGGCCTTATCTAGGGTTAGAGGACTACCCCATCACAACATGGCAAGTGTCATTGTCCATTTTATTACTGATGCATTACAGCCTATGGTAATTAGTAATGGGGCAGTTGGGGTATCCATAAGGTGTTGAAAGGGTATCTCATCAGTCAAACTCTAAAGCAGGCTCTCGAGTTCTATACGGGAGGTTGATACAGTGACACCCGACAGGTGAATGCGAGAATGCAATTTGACACTATCTCTGTGCGCAAGGTTAACACAAAATGGGGGACCCTGAGATTACTTATAGGTCTGGGGGTCAAGGTACACATGACAATATAAAACAAAAATAAACCCCCACTCGAATGGTATTTCTTCTATATTAACTTTCTCATTATGAAGTGAGAAGGTTAAAAAGAAGTACAGTTCAAGTGGGCATTCTTTTTGCTTTATGGTATCGGTGGAAAGTCCAGACATGTTGTGGGCACTACAAGGAAGGGTTATAAAACAGCTCTCTTAAAGAAAACGCGTTTCTATTTTGTTTCAATAGCAATTTTGTATTATTTTGAATCCCTACTGTCTTGCCATAACTGGGAAGGTTTTCCCCATTCTTAGGAGCTCAAACAACTCAAGATGCTACCCAGTAACTGCTTACAGGGACTAATGCACAGAAGCAATGCAGAGTGCAAAATATATACTTCATGCCAGCTACGTTCCAAATATGGCTTAAAAAGAAGTGTATATAATAATACAACCTTACAGTAAGCTTTTATTCTGAACAGTTTCACTAAGGATGGCGCTAACAATAATTTATTTCTCTATTTTTGGTTGCAGCGGTTTTTTGGGCTCTTATGATGCATCATTACATTCTACAATAACGCTATCCTTAGCACAGCATTTTATTTTCAACTGCTGCACACTGTATATGTCTATCGTTTAAAATAATTGTAAGTTATAATTTCTATATACCTCCAAAACAGTATTTCCTGTCCCACGTAACTGGTTGGGACATATTAAAGTACAGGATTTCAGTGTTCCCAGTCTTATTAAGGGACTCTAGACTACTGCTGGCATGTTATCACTCATATAAAGAGGCTTCTGCTTTCATATGGAGTATGACTTCATTAATCGAGTGTAGGTCTTTTTTAAGCAGGGGTGGTTGTAACAAGATATCTGCTTTTGTTGAATTTAATGCAAGTTTGCTCCTCAATAAGTCTTTGTTTTTATGTAAAGGGGAACCCTCGTGCTTTGCCCCTGAATCTTGATGTCACTCACTGTGGAAGTTTCAATTATGTTCCATAAGCAATCCTCATTTCATTCAGAGGGGTTGTGGTTTAGTGGCTAGGTGGCTGGCCTTGAAACATAAAGACAGGGGTCCTGATCCTGCCAGATGCACTTGTGATTTTGGAAAGATCCCTTTATTACAACGTGCAAATCTTTTACAGCTAAACTCATCACTTCTGGCTTCTTCAATCCAGTCTCATTTTGCCCCGCACATCAAATGAGACGCTCGTGCACCAACAAAAATGTCCTCTGTTAAATCTTCAATCCTGCTTAAATGTTTAATCCTGTAATCGGTTAAATGCTTGTAGCTAGGTCTGACATGTTAAAAAAAATAAAACCCTTAAGCAACATACCTGCGTGACATAATAGGTTCCAGGACATGGCAAAACTCAGCCATTTCGTGCCTGTAACCAGCAAGTGCCACGCCAGACTGTCTCTATAAGCAGACAAGCAGCAAGGGATATCCCTATGGGAGGGAGATGTGATCAGAAAAAATTTCACTTTATTATGTCAAGAAATATGTAAGCACTTGTTTGAATTATAGATAATACACCCCTTTGATCTATGTCACTGCATCATTTGTGCATCTTAATATGGATTGCATGCTATCCCTTTCACAATAATGCATCCACATTTTGAACTATAAAATAATAAAATAATCTAATTCGTCAAACTCAATTAAAACTGATTCTAGGTTATCAACATAAGCTAGGCATTCCCTAGCGGGAAAAAGAAAAAAAACATGTTTTTGTTTCAAATCAAACTCTGCCCCAGCATATTAGTTGAAATTTTAATTATTGCAGCAGGGAGTTACTATCTGCATTCAAGAAGCTGTTTCTGCGCTGCACCGTAGGGCATTTCAACGCAATTAGCTCTCAATGGCGGCCTGATTCACACTGAATGATTTAAAAAATCCAGGGCTTTGTTAGTGAAAATTAATTAGCCTCCACCTTAATATCTTTCTTAAGATTTTGGAAAGTCCTGGAAGCAGATAGGTTACTCAAACCATTCCTTTACAAAGGTACCTTGTCTGGGGCCAGGCAGAGTACCCCTATCGAACTTATCAATAAAAAGGCCCTTTTGTATTCTGAGTACTCATATTACATAAAATTAAGCTCTTCCGATCATACAGTTTAAGGCTGATGAAGAAACAGGCTGAGTGTTGCAGGTAAATTGCACTGTGAGGGATGCTCTAATATTTTCCTAGTTAAACATATTCTTTCACTAAGACAACTGCAGCTATCCTTCAGACCTATATACTACACTGCCCAATTTTTAAAGAATGTTTTTTTTTTTTTTACTGTAAATTCGTTTTAAAGGACATAACACTAAATTGTATATTCGCCAATCATCAAATCCTTCCTCTCCAGTAGTCCATAAGCCTACAACATTGGTAGTTAAAGGCTTGTTGTACTGCTTGCTGTGCATGAACACGTACACCAGAAGTAAAGTTGCGATCAGTGACGCACTTGGTTCCACTCCATCCGCCACTAAAAACCACAATCCAGCAAATGAGGTTCCAAAGATGTCTCATAATCCATCCAGATGCCATGTAACAGAGAGACGGACATTCTGAAACCTCCACGGGCGGCCATTGTTCGTGAAGCAGGATCTTTTCACTGTATGTGAGGTCCTGGATTTATTCCACATCTGCACTTTTGTTCATGAAAACATTTTAAGAGCTGTTTGGCTATAACACTCATCTGGGGTACTACTGTAAACGGTTTTAGTATTTTCAAATGAAAAAAGAATGATGGTCACCCAAAGCCAGGTACGTTTTTTTTTTTTTAGAATAACTTGTACTTACTCAGTATGATTAGGAGCAGTTTCCTTTCCTAACCCTTTGTATCACACAGACAGGGTGTCCACCAGAGAGTCCTCACTGCTGAATGCTGGTTCACAATGCTGCTCTAGGCATGCTTAGCACACACATACATTTCCCTCAGGTCATCATTACCTCAGGTCACATTCATCATTACACACTCAGGTTGTATATAACTCCGGTGAGAGAACGACCCTCCCCCCTTTCTGCTCACTAAAACGGAGCTCTGGAATAGTCAACGAGTAAAGTGCTTAGGATACATATATATCTTGGTATACTAAGCTTTGCAACGAGGTACTAAACCTGCTTTCCATGACTGGTTGCTTACAGAATCCCCAATATTCCTGAATGGGAAACTTAACCATCTGGAATATATCAAATAACCCATGCAACATTAGAAAGAGCGCAAGCAGCAGGAAGCCACTCCTTACCGTGTGCCACCCAGCCATGCTTACACTGATCACAGGTTCGCAGGTTGATCTTCCCCGGCTGGAAACACTCACAAGTGCAATTTACCAGTGTGCAGCGGATGGCCTGGAAGAAAGGAAAAAGACAGCTTTTGTCACAAACGCATCCAAACAGGCAATTATTAGTATACATTTCCACTTTACTCCTCTTTAAAGGGACAAAAATAGGATTATCTGGGGGGAGGAGGGGGCGATTATCTGGGGGGGGGGGGAGAAACTATTCTCGGTAACTTCCACTTCCAGGCTATATAGTCCCACGTGAAAAGTGATGGAAGCCGGGTAGGGGATCTTGTCTACATCTCAAAGTTCTCTCATCTAGAAATATATTATTCTGTAAAGACGTGATACTAGCAGGGAATTGAGAAAGAACGTTTGGGCATGAGAAAGAATGGCAATGATTTCACATCCCTTGTCCAAAACCTGTAAGGGATTATGGGCGCTGATATACTTTGTGATGAACTGCATTTGTTTAGTCAGAGGAATCATGGCCGTGGGCCAGACATAGCCTCTAGCTACCCTTAAAATACCTTTTGCTCAACATCACCCAAGGTACAAAGGTGGAGAGAAACCTCCCTCCCAGTTCCCAGGGAGAGTTCCCATTTATGGCATCGGGGAGCATGACGTGACCACAAAGAGCAAACTGAGCTGGCCTCTCTTGGTAAAGGGTCGATAAGTTGACTTTCAAAAGGAAGTGAAGTGTTTTTCAGCAAAGAAATAGAATGTAAAGAATAATTTTGGAAACAGCAATGGGAGTGGTGGGACAGCGTGAGTAAAGGCGGGAGTCTGTAGATGCTGTTACCGTTCTCTATGCATCTATATCTGTTTCAGGTTTTTATGTCTGTAGGTACGGTAAAGGAGTTGAGAAAGAACTTGGGAGAGGAAAAAATACCTTGATTTAAACAAAACGAGAGACAAGCCGTATCGCAAAAATAAGGGAGGGCATCTAACAAAGAGAAGTCCTGCTCCGCTGCCTTTTGGCTAGGTTTGCACTCTAGAAATACCACTTCCATACATACATATGAGAGGAAACTAGAAGTGAGCGAGCAATACAAAAGTAGAGATGGAAAAATTAAACCATTAGGGTGAAGAGAAAAGGATGAAGAACTCCAGTTTCTTGAAGTACATTTATTTTTGCAGGAGGTGTAGAGAAAGACCTCTATTTAAGTGATCAGACATATTTCATCATTGTCTGAAACTGTCAGGGTCCTTTAGAATACTTTCAAAGGAGAGTATGATTTCTTGAGGGAAAACCCAATATGGTCATGTGATAATCCCCACGCCATACGTATAAATGGCTATGCCTGCTTCGAGCTGTTCCGGTCTCCATTGCTTGACAGTAGCAGGACTTGGTACTAGGCTGCGGCAGTGGAAGAAACACACAGAACCCATTTGTTTTTTCCAGTGCTTGTTTCTCTAGACTTCCAACCACCATGAACACTTTCCAAGAAGACAGCGAGGCTAATACATGTGTCTTACGTGATTGTGTCTCTCATCTGGCTGAGGCTGCAGCCAACAGGCTCCACAGGGCAAAGCTGCACCCTGCCATGAGAAGGACTCCTGGTTGTGCAGTAAATAATCACACAGATATTTGTGGTCCCAAAGTGCATTGTAACTTCCCAGACACAAACACTCATACAAAGCTTATATTCTGATTTATATCATTTCATTTCCATTGTTAAGTTAAGGTAGCAATTAAATCGGACACTGTACCCTTTAATACCCCAACAGTCATGGACGTAATTTAGGGGTCAACCCTTAGCTAGCCCTTGGCTTCCCCTGGCACAGCCTTTGCGACCACAGGCCTCAGAGGAGGCAAATTCAGTGCCAGGAACGCAGTGGCAGCTCGTCCTTATGTCCCTACGTCAGTCGGGGCTCCACTCTTTGTTTTCTATCAACTGGAGTATATTTAGGTGGTCTATGCCTTTCATGACAGCTGAGGTAAGTCAAAAATGCTTTTAAATGTACGTTGTGGAAGCGCTTGTAGGTGAGAATGTGTTTATGTGAAAGAGAGTGTACGCAAGTGTACATTTGGATGTATGTGAGTGAAAATGGAGGTCAAAAGGAGAGTGATGTCACTTCCGCTATCCCTGGCTTTCGGTGAATTGACGTCTATGCCAGCAGAGAAATACTCACTGACAGTCACATGGCTGGAAGGCTGGGGCCTTGTTGGCAATTGCAGGCCCTTGTCTCTCACACCAGGAGGCTCAAGGGAATTAATGCATAATAAAGCGGCAGGTGTAGTACGCCAGACTAAGCCACAGATACATCGGTAGCCTAGCCCTTCCAGACATACATATTACCCTGGAGGATCAGGACTTGCAAGTCAGGAATCAATACTTAAACATTTGCAAAGAGCAAACGTGTGATACATGGAGCTATCTCTTCCTCCCTCTCTACTGAACACTTTCATGCAAACAGCCACACTAAATGGAAGAATATTTTTAAAGCAATAATTTAAACACACATAGGAAGAGCAAATGAAAGGGGCAAGTTGTAATGGAAATCAGATATGAACCTTATCGGTGTAGAGCTTGTAAATGTGGACACAATTGACTGCGATCTTTGCTCAAGCTGCTAACACGAGTTGGAGTCAGCTGGGAAACAGCCGGACACTAACATGTGAATTCTGTTTTAAGTAAAGGAATGTCCGAAAAAATACGCCATAGATTATACTGGGGCTTTTTGCAGCCACTGTGCCACCAAGTCAGGCGACGAGATGACCCTAGGTCATAGGCTGCCTTCAAAGAGACCTTTTGAATGCACTACTTCTGACCACTCCTTTATGCACTGCTAGGATTATTTACCAGTAATCTTCATTATGCCGAGTCCCCTTTACCAGTACTTAAGTCCCACCCTCACTCCTCGAGGTACATAGACATTATCCTTCACACAACTGGCTTGCCCTGTGTAGGAGGTCTGATGGGCTCAGACACATAGGGCCCAGAATAACAAACCTTCAATGGGGTGGCAGATGAATTAGGCACAACCTCCGTACGAGTAAGGATTAGGATGAAGAAGTAATGAGGTGAATGAGCAAGCGCACCCAGGACCCACCCCACACCCCCCTTTTGGAAGAAGTGACTAAAGGCCGGGATACATCTCCAGGTGTCCTAATACTTTGTTTCCCCTAGGGATGCCCTTGGAGTGTGGGTGCCTTCCAGCTTGAGTACTTTTTCCTGCGCTTTTCTTGGGAGGTGATGCACATGAAGTGAGGTAAAATTCGGTGATGTCAGGCCCTGATTACGATCTTTAAATGTAGCCACTGGAGTTAGTTTGATCTTTTTTCTTGCACATTGACCTGCACTGACCTGGCTTTCCAGGTCAGTGAGATTGAGGGTAGGGTAAAGTCCAGTCAGGAAGGTGGACTACCACTGCACAACACCCTCCTTGAGGATTATCAGGTGGTTCTCAAGTTACTGCATTCCAAGTCTATCGCCCAGGAGTGGCACTGTCATTTCACTCTGGGAGGCTCCTGATAGTTCAGGTGGTGTAGTGCTACAATATTTTCACGTGCCTGAGTGGTGCAATTCATGGCTCTGCTGGTACACGAGCATGGGGTTTATGTCAAAGTATCAATTCCTGAGGGTCTTATCTGTTGCTCTGGAAGTGGCAGTGATTGATCCTTCAAGTTGGTCAATGCACAACTTAAGGATGGGTGCTGCAACCATGGCATTGTCGAAATCCGAGCATAGGAACATAGAAAGAAGCTCCTTCTTATGATAATGTTTTTTAATATGCAAGACTGTGAGGCTTATAAAACATTTTTTGTATTTTGTGCAAAATGTGACCCATCTGTTCACCCAAGCTGAAGGAAGCAGGTGCAGGTATCACTGCCTTGGCTGAGGCGTAAAAGAGTGTGGGTCGGACTGAGAGCCTCCTGGGTCATCCATTACTAGCCCACTGGTTTTGCTGTGAAAATGTCCATTAGCACAAGCAAGACTTCTGGCTATTTGTGTTAAGCTTGGTCAGACATGCTACCAAGGATAGCTTGAGCACTGTTGTCGCCCGGTGCGACAGTCTTTTCTGCACCCCCATGAACTCCTTCTCCACAAACTCCCTCAGTACCACTCTCCAGCAGTGCACCTAATTTCTCTGTAGCCTCTTGCTGACATACATTTCATTTTTTTTAAAGAGCTAGTCACAGTTCACTGACACTCAGTTTTCTGATATGCATGGCACGTTTGTTGCAGCCCGCGCATTATCACTCTGCACAACTTTATGTTGAGTCAAAACTGACACTAGACAAAATTCCATCTCTCACCAGCAGTAACAATCACCAGTTATCTTGACATTTTTATTGCTGCCTGAAACTGTTGGACACAAGGCATTTTATGTACTTTTATAAACATACGGTTTTTTTTTTTTAAACACAGCGCCCCACCAACCCATCCACCACCAAACTCAGCGCCAGATGCAGCTGCAGCTGCACTGGTCGCACCGACCTAAAATCAACCCAGCACTGAGCGGTACGCATACGTATGACGCACACACGTCAGCAACGCACGGCCGTGAAGAGGCATTCCCCTTATTATCTGTCCCATACTATCAATATACTGTAATTACCAAAAGTGCCATGGAACGAAACGTGCCGCGCAAGCTTCAGATGCAATCGATGGGTGCCGTTTGTCTCTGTTTCTAGTTTTCTTTTTTGTTGATGTGTCTGCAGATTCAGCAGTCACTTGAAGATTGAGGTTGCGGTGTTTCCTAGCCCGGAGATCAGAGGGCCTCTGCTCCTTTTGTTCTACTGGGTCAGCTGTGCAGGTGCATTAATATAGTTTGGGCCTTTAAGAGGAATTCTATGATTCGTGGCACACAGAACATTGTTGAGAATTTCCATTTTAAAACACGAACCCTGCAAACACTCCTCCCGCCCCCACAATCCTATATTTCGCTGGTGTTCATTTTTGATTTTTCGCGGAACTTTGTTGTCCTCAGTGGTAAACTACTGCAGTAGTATTACATGAAATGGGCAACGAGACAGGAACAGCTGGAAGCTTCACATATCTTGTAGCAGCATTCGTTCCACTGCCTACCATTAAAAGACAGGTCCACTTAAGAAGAGATAGTTTGGTATGCAATAATTATTTCAGAACTTTCCGGATACACCACTATACACAATATGTTCTATTCTCTACCAATAGCCTGGATGACTACAGATTACTGCAAAAGTAAATATTTCATCAAACACACATCACTAGATCAACACCTCTCTAGGGCATGTATCAATAAGCAGTTTCTTCCCAGACCGACAGACTTACAAGGGGTTACCCCATATCCCCTTGTTAACGTAAGAGATGCATAATTTTCTTCCGAAAGCAGTCCTTCTTCTATGGCTAAGACTTTAAGGAGCGTGCTATTAGAGGTGATGCTCTGGGAAGCACATTTATTGATGTGATAGATCGTAGTGGTATATCTGGGCTAGGGGATGGATTGTTTGTTCTGCAAAGCACATTGTAGACCTCTTGGGAAAGACATCTTCCTTGACCTGTGTTCAAGAGCAGGTATGCCCTAATCCTGAAAATGCCAAAAGCGAGACAGCCAAATCCGCTGCAGCACAAAAATATAAAATGGCAAACAAATCCACCTTGGGTCACTAAATGAAAGTAATAACACATACAACTACAAAAAGTGGTCACGCTGCACAGCATCACCAAAAGGTGTAGCAAAGTTAATAGGTCCCAAAGATAAGCCCTAGCTGTTTTCCCTAAAGCTCATCTTAAAGTGGGGCTTAGTGCCAAGCGCCTGGGTTGGATTGAGGTATTTGTAATCTCAGGGTTCTTCAAATTCAAAAGCAGACAGCTTGGGCCCTGCTGCAGAAATATAAATCCTTCCCATGAGCCCCACCTTGCTCCAATCCCCCCACAAATACAAAAAAGTGGAAAAGATTACCTCTTCACTAGGCTCCCAGCATCCTCTTAAAGGCTGCCCACGTAGTGCCCGTTTCTAACCCTGTGGGGCTCATGTAGACAGTGAGAAAACAATAGTGAGAGGGAGCAGGCTGAGCGGTTTCTCACTCTCTCCCAGAGTAACTGCACTTCACACAACTGAGTTCCTGTGAGATGAACATTCCTAATAACGTTTGGGCAGGAAGTGGAGGATGGAATGATTAGGGCAGAGATCGGAAAGCTGGGGCATAATATGCCTGCGCCTTCTAATGGTCTGCCTCCAGACCTATATTAACTAGAGACTGACCCGATGCCACACAGGATAGCAAATCCCCACTCAGCCACAGATCAAACAGGCAAACAGAAACATATCACCCACCAGACAAAAAATTAGGCTCTGCAAGATCCCATAGATGTACAGACCATCAATTCAGTGTCCAAGGCTGATTCAACCTCGTGTCTTGCCTTTATGAAGTGAGAGCCAGCAGGTTCGTCTAAAGTAACAACTGGTTACCTATGAACACACAGCCAACTCCGAGCACATACAACCCACCAAATTCACTCCTGCTCCCCCATAAACAAGTAAACACAATTGCATCTCTGCTGTGAATGATTTAACTGTTCAATGCATATATGATGCTTGCACTGCTGTTCTGTGTCTCGCTGCAGCTTGAGAAAACACCAGTTAAATCTTGTTGTTTGTATGACCCCCAAACATGACAAGAAGGGTGTCTGTGGCAAGTCCTAGCATCTTCTTTCTAGATCTTGTTATCTCCGCTCTGTCAGACAGCATGGGCCTTACCCTGGAATTTTATGCTGCCTGGTTCTTCAGCCTCCATCTCTTCACGTGCTCATTAGCTGTGTTGTTAGACATCACTGTCTGTGCTCTACCCCTGATTAACAGGGTCAATGATATGAAATATCAGGCTAGTGCATAAGTGCTGACACTGCAAGAATAATGTATGTGTTTCTAGGTTACGCGGGGGGAACGAAATTTGCCGAAAGGTCCTGTTTCATGTTCAATAGTTTATTGACTCTGTAATATATCAGGTCTGCCCTTGTCAGTAGTGGTGTCTTTCTCTAATATGTTCATTAATTAATGAACTCTGTAATTAATTGTGCTGCAGAGAGAGAGGGGAGAAGAGGAGGGGTGAGAGTGAAGAGTTACAAATCTGTTCTTAAAGCACCAAAGGCCTGACGGATACAGAATTCACATTTTTCAGTGCACTGGCTAAACTGTGCATGCAGATGTTATTTGAAAAATATAAAAAAATACAAAATCTGTGTGGTGGGATTTAAATAATATAATTAGACTGGCAATTAGGATTTAAAAGAGGGAGGTAAAGACAGCCTAACCAAATATATTGAATTCAGTCAATGTAAGCCTTATTGCCCGCTTCTTAGAGTATTAACAGTGGTTAATTCATTTTGCAGAGTGTGTTAAATACTGTTAATTGCCCAAATACAATAATAGGTCTAAACCCAAGGATAACGGCAAAAGGAGGGTGAGGGTAATGAACAGCTCTCAGTGACCACAGCATGTGAGTAATGATAATATGGATGTCCGTTGCCACAATCTTGTACAGACCAGACAAACTGGCCAAATATCCTTGTCTACTCTATGGGCCAGATGTAGGAAACTCCCAAATTGCGACGTGCAATTTGCGAGTCCCTGCGACTTGCAAATTGCAAGTCGCAATTTGGGATGCAGAAAGGTGTCTCAGACACTTTCTGCGAGTCGCTATGGGGTCGCAAAGACCCACCTCATTAATATTAATGAGGTGGGTCGCAATTTGCGACCCCATAGCGACTCAGGGCACTCACGGGGATGGAGGCCTGCTGGGAACAGCAGACCTCCATGTCCGTGACTGCTTTTAAATAAAGCAGTTGTTTTTTTTCAAAGTGTAGCCCGTTTTCCTTAAAGTAAAACGAGCTGCACTTAGAAAAAAAAACGAAACCTTTTGTTTCGGATTTTTCAGGGCAGGTAGTGGTCCCTTGGATCACTGCCTGCTCTGAAAAAATATTTTTGGGTCCAGTCACAAAGGGGAAGGGGTCCCATGGGAACCCCTTCCCGTTTGCGAGTGGGTTACCATCCACTTCAAGTGGATGGTAACTGCGAGTCCATTTGCGACCGCTTACGCGGTCGCAAATGGAATTGCATACCACTGCGACTCGCAAATAGGAAGGGAACACCCCTTCCTATTTGCGGCTCGGAAATGCATTTTGCGAGTCGGTTCCGACTCGCAAAATGCATTTCTACATACCATAGACGCATTTGCGACTCGCAAATGGCGATTTTCGCCGTTTGCAAGTCGCAAATTCGTTGCTACATCTGGCCCTATGTACCTGTGTCACAGTCTCACTGAAACTAGCATATGGAAAACAACAGCAGCTAGTGCCCGCATTCCAGTGGCTCAGCCAATCTCAATATTCCTTGTAGTAGGTGATATGGGAGGGTTTGCCCATATCTATGCCTGTTGAATTGGTCAGAAATACACTCTTGCAGTTTTTTTGTTTTTTGAAAAATGTGTTAAAGGCAAATGCTATACACAATGCCAGCTTCCAAAAGTGGCGTGTTTCACATCTTCCATAACTAATAATGCGGGAGAGGCTGAATGCCCCTCCTCGCCCAATCAAATGCATATTTCCCTACTCCAGGCTTCAGTGAGTATTGCTTGTCTTCCTCGGTATCTCTATGCTTTTAGATACTTCCTTCTAAACTTGTGACCTCTCCTTCCCGAACTAGGCACACTACTGCTCCAGGGCATGAGGATAAACACATAAGCTCAGTCTCCTTCCATTAAACCCAACCTTTTATCAAACATTGACAGTGTCACTATCTTAAAACGATGCTAAGCACATGCAGTAGGCACATTTAATGGTGGCAGCTCGTTCTGTGTTTTCTCCAACAGTACATAATAGTAATAACCTTTTTGCTTAGTGCTTGTAACCACAGCTCTGTGTAAACAAGTCCTGCTTCCGCAGAAGAGAGGCCTACGATTTGTGGGCAATACCAATGAATTTTCAGAGTCTGCTCATACAAAGAGATTTGAGGGGTCCATTACTGGTAGGCAGCAGATCCTCTAGGCGAAATCCGGATTCTGCTGATTTGGTAGATCATGATATTATCATAAGATAATACATTGGCAGCTTGGGCTTGAAACGCTAACTAAGTTTTCTACAGTACTATTGCAATATCACCCGAGGAACTTGAGGACTCCTTGTTCTGCATCTTCCGATTTATTTCTGAACGTCAGGATTGAGACCGGTGACCAGCAGGGCACAAAGCATTATTCTCACTATCGGACTTGCAATGTGGAATTTGCATATGTGAAAAAAAAAAAACTGCTCGAACTGCCCCCCCAAGATAAACTGAATTAAAATCGGTAGGCAATTTTTGTTACTTCGAACTTTAAAACAGCTGTGGAATTACAATGTAAACAGTAATACATTTAGGTCCTACGCAGGAAAGGTAATCATGGTGATCCTACACTGGAAACCTCAACAGGAAAAAAGCTTTTGAGGGTCATCTGGGTTTACGAAGGTTCAACAACATTGCTCACAGCTGTCGTTCAGGGGCTCTTCAAATAGTAATCTAAAACAGACATGGGCCAGCTGCCTTTGCTACAAGGCCCCCCCTAACATCTCTCTGGTCAGTTGTCCTGATCGGACCTTCAACAAAGTGCACATCACTGGAGCACTAATCTGTCACCAAAGGCAGGATCCCATTCCTATCCTATTCACTGCAGCCCACGCTTGATCTGTTGTTCTATTCACAGGGTAGTTCCAAGAGATGTAGGCATGTTACTCATTTGTCCATTCTTTAACCCATAGGCAGCCCCTTATCATCAGTACTATGGAGGATGAACATGTATTCTTAAAATGTAATCTAAAGTCTCGATGACGAGTTGCCCACAAATAACTGACCCCCTACAGAAGCCCATGTTTGCACAGGGATGGTAATAATGAGCTGTTCAGATTTGATCACATATCGTAATTACCAGGTGCAAAAAACTGCTGATACTTACCAGGGGTAAATGCTCACTGAATACTACAACATATGAAATTTGATGTGGAAAGTAGCAAAATCTACATGTTATGATCAATTTTTGAGGGCTGAACTGAGAATTGGCAATGATTTTCACAGATAAATTCCAGAAACATGGAGCATCACTTTCAAACTCATTGTGAACAAGTCCATTACTCTGATCAGACTAGAAACAACTCGCTCCTCCATTCTTACCTCTTTGGTATTCCCCACCTTTGCAATGATCCCTACATATCATCAAATCGATCTCAACACTATATGGACCCCCGCCCCCAACCAATGTAACATGCACAGATAATAATAAAACCTTAAACCTCAACTATCTGCATTATGATATGAGGTGGAAATTCAGGTGTGACTGTACTATCTTTAACAAATTGGTTTTCTAGCCCTAACTGTGAAACACTAATTGCATGACTCCACAAATCAGAGAGAGCCAACAGCCTAACTCTAAATTAATCCGCATGACACTCCTTTTTAAAAACATGGCTTACCATTTTGTCAACATAATTTGTCTAGATGCATAGGGATCCTGTTTTCTAATGGTACAACACTTTTTCTGCCAATCTTGTGGCACAAGGGTTCCCGTCTGTGCATGGCCAGTGACCCACCCACCTAGAATAGACTACAGCAGTATAAGAAATCCTCTAGCAGTATTCTAAAAATATTTAAACTCTATGAATGATCATTCAAAATCAAGAAGTATCCAAGGTGGTGATCGAGATGCAACTTTGCTTCTCAAATGGTTTCATCTGAAGAGGTGAAGAGAAAGCAGTTAGCCTGGCAAATGCACTCCTAGTCCATGGGTTACCGGGAGATACCTCTTTATCAGCATGGCTCCCACTTATAGACAGCTTGCATATAACTGATACAGCAAATAGCAATCAAACTGCAATGAATATGTCATTACTAATTTTCAGAATCTGTAAGGCATTACATCATGTGGGCCATGAAAACAGATGCTTTCATAATATTGACCCTGGCTTTGTACAAGGCTGAAGACGGGTCATATAGGTACAATTATTTGAGAACTTTTGCACATAGCTGCTTTTTAGACAAGCCACTTTAACAGACGCAGCAAGGAACAGTATGGTATGAACAGTCAAACTTTTATTATTCTTAGATTATATTTCTTGATCAAAGACCAGCAAAGCCTTTAATTTGGTCTATGTGTGATTTTGCTTATGAGATCCTTAGTAATGACTACCTTAAACCAAATATTGCAATGTCATACACTGAGCCCACAACATGCTGCTTGGAGGGTTATGCTTCAACACATAACCCTTTACTATCTAGTCACCATCGATGTCTAAAAAAGAGACTCCAGTGCCATTTGTTCTACTTTCCATAACTTAATTTGTATTTACCCATGCCCATACTCAACCAGGATTTATTCCTATTGGTTCAGACTTACAGCCTTGCTCATTAGGTTAGGTCTTGTCCAGGACAGTGCATGCTTTTATTACCTTATAGTGGGCTTAGTGGCCACCCAAGCTTATGAGTGGTGGGCTGCAGTGGCATGATCATGTGCTTGCTTCCTATTTGCCAGCTTCCATAGGCTTTCTTTCCTCTACTTGTGTTTGTCCCTCCCCTGGAGCATGCACTCATTACTGTGTCATTCCCCTGCTCGCTTTCACAGGTGCTCTTTTGTTTTTGCTTAAGCACTCTACGAAAGTGTGTGCTGTCTCTCTCCTGTAGTTCTCCCCCTGCAAAGTCCTCCCTGTTCACCTTTCATCATCATAACCATTGTCCCTATCCTGCTCCTAGCCTCTACTGCCCACCCACCACTGACCATATGCTATCTCCAACCCCTCCTGTTTACCCACCACTATCATGTACTTCTGACAGCCTCTCCAACCTACCATCTGTTATAATATGAATTCCCTTCTGCAAGATATTAAGATAAAGGTCAGCATTGCATTACTAGATATCACACACATGGACTATACAATAGAGTGCAGATCACAGAGAGATGCAGACAGTATGTTAAAGATTACAAGGTCTTATCTTGTTTGTGAGAGATAGCATGGAAAATCTCAAAAATTCATTGCAGGATCCATTGACCTTCCGTGCGTAGAGCACTTCTCTTTTGCATGACACTGCTCATGATAAAAACGGCCGAGACGTTGCGGCATTGTTATGATACTAAGATGTAGAAGACAGTCTTATAAGTTCTCTTTGGCAATTATCATGTCACTTCCTGAAAATAAATCAGGTGTAAAAACTCCATTACTGTTGCATGTATAGGTCTGAACTATGACTGCTAAGTGCCCCTTCTCTTAGATGTAAATATGAATTGTGCACATTTCATCTGAGAAAGGAATATGTTCCAACTACCCGGTGGACCTGATAAGGCTGATGGATTCTGGATACACTCTGCTTCACCCATCAGTCTGTCAGAAGCATGCCATGGCTGAGTGCCCGAGCAATAGACCCAGCTCAGGCCAAGTCTGACTTGAGACTTAATCTGCCCCCAGACCTACCAGTCTCACAACGATGCAGCTCCAGCCCCAACATTCTCTCTAAGAAAACAACCACTGATAAGTTACTGACTGTTCTTCAGACTTGGCACCATTCAGCGGTACTGGTGAATAATTTGACTGGCAGTGCACCAGCCCTAACAGCTTTTGAAAGACATCAGTTCCTGGCTCAGGACTAGCACTTTTCCAAAACTACTGGCCCTTCACAGCACACCTGACATGTAACTTACTTAAACGTACTACTACTACTGGTGCATCAATCCCGCTATGGCAACTTCCAAGTTCTCTTTAGAGTGCTTAAAATAGCTGACATAAGGTTTTAACTGCTGTATATTTTTTTTAATTGTTTTCTTGGGCTGTCTTTTCAGGCTATGTGTCTAGTAAGTACAAATGTCTTAATTAATACTATGCAGCAAAGTCAGGGTGGACCCTGGCTACTTTTAGCATATTTGACTACTAGTTCCTCCTGCACTGGACCAAATAGGCACCAATTCAGAAATCTTCACAAAACTTTCCCAAAAAGGGTGTCCCCTAGGGTCTTGTTGTGCATGGGAAATTTTGGGGCAATCCATCAAGGGGGACAGAGAAAAGGGGAGGGGGGGCACAAAAGTGTGTTTTTCCATGTTGATTCCCAGAGATTTTAGACCCAACTACAGCCCGAACAGCTGGACAGAATTACACCAAATTTGGCAAAAAGGTAGCTCTTGGTCCAGAAATTGCCCCTCTTTTACTTGATGTAAATCCATTCTGTAGTTTTCGAGATAATAAAGAGAAGAGAAATATAGCTATCTAGGGCTGTTGATTCCGGAGATCTTGTGCTGAGATCTGTTTCGCTGCCAACATTTCAACTATGAAGTGTTGACTGCCATTTTTATAGTTGGCTACAGCCGAGTTCCAAAAATAAACAGAAAAAAACAAAGAAAAGGGGACAGGGTGTGAATACTCTAACCCCCTAGTCCTGGTTTTAGTGTCCACCTCCAGGGCAAAAAAGCATTTTTTTTTTTTAATTCACAGCGAAAGAGGAATAGATGACATGCCTAAACGAGAGCTTGTCGGAGGACCCACCCCCTTTCTCCAACACGCCTCCTGGCTCACTACTGGTTGGGGGATGAATCCCCTTGGATGCTGAGGGTTGCTGGGTGCCAAGAACCCCTACGGTTACCACCAGTAAGTCCCACACAGCGCTACTGCTAAGAGCTTGTCGGAGGCCCTGCCCCCGTTCTCCACCACTCTGCAAATGTGCCTCCTGGTACACTAGTCTTTAGGGAGATGAAGTCCCCTTGGCTGCTCAGATGACATCACTGATGACATCATCCACAGAACCACTCACACACCCACTTACACATTCACACCAAACAACCACTCACAGACCCACACAATCATACAGACCCATTCACAGATCCATACAACCACTCACACACCCACTCACACACCCATATAACCAGTCACACACCTATGTACAGGCCCATACAACCACTGACACACCCACACAACCATTCACACACCCACCCACAAAACCACTCACAGACCCATTCAACCACTCACACACCCGCACAGACCAGGAAAGTGGGGAGCATAAGTGAGTGACGAGAGAGCATCTAGGAATAGGAAAAACGGTGAAAGAGCATGAACCCAGGCACTCCAATGGAATGCTTAAAACAAAATAAAATAAAAAATATGGTATGGGAGCATACAACTGATCCAATGAAAACACTGTGAAACTGGTCCTGGGTGGGACAAGCACAAGAATAGGGAGGAAATCCACTGAATCAAGAGCACACAACTGCAATACGCAACAAAGTTATCAAATCTAGAACAGGGGGCTGTCCTAAAGCCTGCTCTAAGTATACATTATGTACAATAATTTTTTCCCATATATATATATAGCCAGGGCACAAGTCGGGAGTACACGTGGGTAGATAGCGTCCCAATATTTTCACAGGGTGGACGCCGCCTCCTGCCAAGAAGTTGAGCCCAGTAAATAAGTGTCCCCTTGTAATTTGCAGACACCAGGACACAGCAGCATTTGCACGTTGTCTGTTTTCCCTTCAGAGCAGCAATGTGCAGGCAGGGGGGGGGGGGTTACAATTGTTTACAATTCCAGCTGGGCCCAAAACAAAGATGGAATTTAATGGGCCACCATCTCTGCTGCCCTTTCAGAGTGATCTTGGCTGGAAGCTACCGGAGCCTCACACACAGGCGCCAATGCACTTTAGAGTAAACAAAGGCAC
The DNA here is from genome assembly GCF_031143425.1 of Pleurodeles waltl. NCBI lineage: Eukaryota > Metazoa > Chordata > Amphibia > Caudata > Salamandridae > Pleurodeles > Pleurodeles waltl. The sequence continues at coordinate 346,092,609 of NC_090437.1, read as the reverse complement.
AGGTTATCTTTTCACAACTACTTAAAAGAAGCTATGATTGGAGGCAAGCTTTTGACTTTGTTCAATTGCTGTGCATATGCATGCACTTTAAGAATGTCAGATGCAATGGTATGGACGTATATTTACACATACAAAAAGTGAAATACTATTTTTTTTCATGTAATTCTTTTATAGTGTTACTCATTCCCATAAGGGTGTCTGGGTGCATTACATCACACACAGTGAGGATTACAATTTGTACGAGTCACATGTCCTTCATAGATCACTGTGCTATATGAGAAGGGTTGTGCTATATTAGAAGGGTTGCAATTTGTGATCTGAAGGAAACACAAGGATCAGTGTTAAAATCAGTAACCCACTTACCTTTTTACATAAAATAAAAATCTGTCATCTGCATTTACAAGGTGTGCTTGCTTTGTAGAAAATACATTAAACCTCTATACCACTTTGAGTCAAAACTGTGACTGGACAAAACTTTGATCTCCCCAGCAAGTGTATTAACCACCAGGGTTATTTTACCAATCTCATTCTATGAGATTTACTGGAGACACAGATCTCTGCAGCAGGTGCCTTAAGCCCAATAAGACATTTTAAAATGTAGTCTTTGCAACCAATTAAGCCAGAACTGATTTACTGTCACGTTTCTCCTTGTTGCTCCTTTTTGTTGCAGGTATTTAAAAAACAAAAAGTATAAGTTGACTGTCAGACTGCTTTCCATCATTCCGCCCCTTGTGAATCTACCTCCTTTCCATTGCCACATCTTCAACCCAAAATGATGGGTTCCCACAGTAAAAAAAAAGTAAAGATTTTCAAATTCCAGCTCTGCTATCAGAATCACACACACAGCAGTAGCAAAACTGCACAGCTGTTTCAACCCTGGGACGTAGCTTCAGGGTGTGGAGGGGATGAGGTGGGATACCACTTTAATAATTTTTAGGTTTTGCCTACACATGTGCTGCTTGCAAAGGTTTTGTTAATGAAACTTAAAAGGGGCTTAGAACCAGCCACTTACTTACCTCAACTTATCATTGGTTCACTCCAACCTCGCTCTGATGTATGTGCTTCTGACATCGTCTGCCCGTCACTTCCTGTTGTCTTCTTCATCTTCTTGCGTATTTTCTCTTTGAGTTGCCTCTGCACCAAGTACTCCTTCCGTCACTACCCAGTGGGCACTGGCCAGTGTCCTTCCTCTAGCTAAGATGCTGAAGGTACTTCTTTTTTCTTTATGATGCAGTCTTCTTTCTTCACTGATGTCTTCTTTCTTTGTCATGGTCTTCTCTCTCTTCTTTCTTCATTGCCGTCTTCTTTTTTCTTTCTTCACTGCCATTGTCTTTTTTCTTTCCCACATGCCCTCTTGTCTTCTTTCTTCGCTGTCTTCTTTCCCACATGCCGTTTTCTGTATTCTGCCTTTGCTGTCTTATTTCCCACATGCCTTCTTCTGTCTTCTTTCTTTGCAGTCTTCTTCTTTCCCACACGCCGTCTTCTCTTCTTTCTTCATTGTCCTCTTTCCCACATGCCATCTTCTGTCTTTTTTCTTCACTGCCTTCTTTCCTGCATGCCATCTTCTGTCTTCTTTCTTTAATGTATTCTTTACCGCATGCTGTCTTCTTTCTTTGCTGCCTACCGCATGCCATCTTCTGTCTTCTTTCTTCGCTGTCTTCTTTACTGCATGCCACCTTCCGTCTTCTTTCTTTGCTGTCTTGTTTCCCGCATGCAGTCTTCTGTCTTCTTTCTTAGCTGATTTATTTTTCTTTACCACGTGCCGTCTTCTGTCTTCTTTACCGCATGCTGTCTTCTTTCTTCTTTGCCGAATGCCCATAGGTTTCGCCTTTGTTTATTCTTTCTATATAATTAGATTAGAAAATGTTAGAAAAAGTTTAAGGTAATGTTTGTTTTACATTTGATAAACCATTAACGGTTCATCAAATTTAAAGCAAACATTATTACAACATGTTCCTAATATTTTAGAATCCAGTTAGAAAGAAAAAACAAAGGTGAAACCTATTGGCTTTGCCAATGCTGGTTTAGTCAGGTCTTGGCCTGATAGTGAGATCAACTGTGTGCTGCAACAGTGACAACAGCAACCTTAAATCACTGCAGACTTAGTACTGATGGGAGAATCACTATTTAACTGGGATAACTGGGCAAGGTTTGGGTTGGCTCTACGAGCCCTGCATGAGCAGAGCCGTGAAAATATTTGCTATGTAAATAAAGTTATACAAAAAATGACAAAGCTTCTTCAACATTTAAAGTAGAGTATTTTTGTAACATGTGGAAGCTTTTCACCATAGTATTCAGATTAGATCAACACAGTTCTTAGAAGTAAAAGTTTAAAAACTTAAAACTTGAACTTAAAAATATTGAGGGCCCCCCCCCTATGCTGATAATGCCACTAGAGAAATCACACTGAAGTATTTGAAAAAGCGATGGATGGAATGCTTGTGAGTATTTTGGTGGTAGAGATTCCAGAGGGAGCTATCCTTCAGTTGGACTGGTGAATGTGAGGTTGGTTTAGATATAGTTATGCCAAGAATAAGAACAGGATAAATATCTGCTACTTAATGTTGATGAACACCTTTTGGGGGAAGTGTGTGTGCCTAGCTTATAGCACTGTAGTTAGTGAGACACCAAAGTTCATCCCCAATTGGGCTGTTAATTCCTTTAGACAGGGAACTCAAGTAACAGGCTTAAGTAGTGATCAGCTTTCATTTGTTATATCTCATTAGGTGTTCAAATGATAAAGATGTGTGCTAGGTCTTAGAATCTGATGTCACTTCCCGAGAGGGATCATCACTTCCTGTAATGTCATGCGCGATGTCACGCACCATGATGTGACTTGCAAATTGCCTTATGTCGTTAGTCCCCCCACTTCTTTTTTTTAGGACTTGTGCACTGTATATAGGTAAGGCTGTTTGTAGCCGAGAACTTTAAAAAGAAGCAATTAAAGTTAAACTAGAACAAAGGGCAAAAACAGATGAAAAAGATGAGAAGCTCAGAGTATTATGTGGCACTGTACGCTCCTAAGCACCCGGTAACGCTGCTTGCAAATTTCCATTCCCTACATGCATTATTTGTGGATGGAAGCCTTGCAGAATATATGAATCGACTTCACCCTCATTCAGAGCAAAGCATGTCCGTGCTACACTGATGAAAGAAGTCCTTACATACTGAAGCGTGCAGATAAAAACTTTTCACTGCAGTTGGGGGGGTACAGCCCTGTTAAATATAACCTCTTATTAAAGGAAAAACACCTCATTGGCTCTCTCAAAAGGATTTTCTTTGCAATAGAGTTTTATCTTCTAATTTTTTCCCTGTTGGGCATGCTGCCGAAACTTAAACACAAACAGTCAAGCGATTGAAAAACATTAACACATTTACTATGAACAAAAACTCCCAGTTGTACAGTGAAATTTTAATACATTTCAACTTATCTCTTTTACTAATGGGGGTAGTTCAAATCCAGCAGGAATTCGCTCAGCTTACTGGTAATTACAGTCGGCTCACTTTTTTTTAAATGCACACATAAAGGCAGACAAGCACTGGAGCTGCCCTTTTCATTCGGGTTACAAAAGAATCGTTGGGGGAAAAAAAAACACAGACAGAAATCTACAAAACGCTTAAGGAACATATTATCTCACGGGAAGCTGTCCTTTAGCTATGCATATTGGGCACAAATACAAAATAAAAATGGTTTTTCAACATTAACTTTATCAGTATTTGTGTAATTAAATTTCAGAGTAAAGGATAAATCACCACTGTATTCCCTGTGCGTATACAATGCTTCTTTCCGCTCAAAAGAATGCACTAAGCATATCAAAGAAATGGAATATTCGTCGGCCCTCACCCTCCGGTAAGTGCTACAGTGCTTCAATGCAGGCACGTTTAAGAAACAAGTACTAACACAAGGGGGTCTTTAAAAGTGGATGTATGTTTACAGATGCCTTTATGCAGACTCAAGGTCTGTCGCTGGACAATCGATTTGTACACCTTAAGTTTGAAACAAACACAATGGGACTGATTACAACTTTGGAGGAGGTGTTACTCCGTCCCAAAAGTGACGGTAAAGTGACGGATATACCACCAGCCATATTACGAGTCCATTATATCCTATGGAACTCATAATACGGCTGGTGGTATATCCGTCACTTTACCGTCACTTTTGGGACGGATTAACACCTCCTCCAAAGTTGTAATCAGGCCCAATATCTTTTACAGCCATCTCTTTTCCTTTTGGATATAGCCCGTGTTTGGAAGTTCATGCACAAAATCCGATTTTAATTTTAATTTTAGAGTCTTTAGATGTGTGAAGCTATTATTAAAATGCCTAAAATTGTCTTTGAAATTGGTATGCAAAGGAAATGATCGTCCTCACCCAGTTCAGAGGAAATTAGCTAATCTTGACTGTCATTACTCTCTGATACCTTGAAATCTCTGTGTGGCCTATAGACGATTTCGAGTGACCGGCATCAGTGTCTGTATATAGAAGCAATAACACACAATGGGGGTCATTACAACCCTGGCGGATGGTGTTAAAGCGGCGGTAAGACCGCAAACAGGCTGGCGGTCTTATTTTTGGAATTAACCGCCATGGTCATCCGCCGCTTCTCCGTTACGCCCGCCAGGGCGGAGACGACCGGCGGTAAGCACTATCAGTGCGAGGGAATTCCTTCCCTGGCACTGATAGGGGTCTCCCCCACCCTCCACCCCCACCCGACTCCCTCCCCTACAAACCCCCCACCCCTGCCACCCCCCAAAGGTGGCAGGACCCCCCTCTCCACCCCGACCCCCGACATTACCTTACACACAAACACCCGACACGCACGCAGGCACCACCAACACACATACACGCACACACAGACACACATGCCAACATCCACACACAGTCAGACACGTACACCCACATTCACACATTCACGCACACATCCACACAGACATACCTACAGACATACACGCACTCATTCCAAAAACACGCAACACCCCCGCAAGCATACACGCACTCACACCCCCCTACATACACAGACGCACACCCCCATGCACCCACACAACACACAACACCCCCATCCCCTAGCGGACGATCGACTTACCTGTTCCATCGATCCGCCGGGATGGGACGGGAGCCATGGGGGCAGCTCCGCCGACACCACACCGCCAACAGAACACCGCCGCGCAGAATCACAGGACGTGATTAGCTGGGCGGTGTTCTGTTGGTGTGGCGGTGGAGGTGGAGCAACCTCCACTTCCCCGCCGCCCGCAAGTATGGCTGTTGGCGGCTCTCCATCGGAAAAACGACAGAGGGCAGCCAACGGTCATAATACGCCGAGCGGCAAACCGCCACTACTGGCGGTCTTCCGCATGGCGGTCCCTCGGCGGTCTTGTTAAAAGACCGCCGAGGTTGTAATGACCACCAATATATTTTGTGTAATGGGATAAGATTTTCTTAAGTTTCATCCCCTTCCCAAGGAAGTGTGCATCAGTTAAAAGAATGAAAGGAACACAGTAAACACAGAACTGAGAACGATGGAAAGCTAGAGGAACTACAGACACCGTGATGGGCTAAAAAATTTATGGGGCCGCTCCACAAGATGTGCATTAAACTACACTACCATGAAGGTCAGTATGAAAATAGCACACGATGCATTCTGGTTGCAGATGCATTTGGGCACGAATGCCTTAAAGTCTTGACCCTGCCTCAAGCCACCCACAGTGCCACCAAGAGGAGTGTGGGATTTCAAATTTGACAAGTCTTCAATGGACACAGTCTGATCAGTGGATGGTTTATGCCCCTGCATGACTGTGATGCCCGAAATATGGGCTCTTTTCTAAGTACGATGAATACGTTCAGATTCATTTCACCCTGGTGAATTTAAAATGAAGTACCAAATGATTGGAGATTTAGGGCCAGATGTACCAAAAATCCAAATTGCGACTTGCAATTTGCGAGTCCCTGCGACTCGCAAATTGCAAGTCGCAATTTGGTATGCAGAAAGGTGTCTCAGACACCTTCTGCAACTCGCAATGGGGTCGCAAAGACCCACCTCATTAATATTAATGAGGTGGGTCGCAGTTTGCGACCTGATTGCGAGTAGGGGCACTCACGGGGATGGTGGCCTGCTGGAGACAGCAGACCACCATGTCCGTGACTGCTTTTTAATAAAGCATTTTTTTTTTCTCTAAGTGCAGCCTGTTTTCCTTAAAGGAAAACGAGCTGCACTTTGAAAAAAAAAACGAAACCTTTAGTTTCGGATTTTTTCAGGGCAGGTAGTGGTCCATTGGACCACTGCCTGCTCTGAAAAAATATTTTTTTTTCCAGTCACAAAGGGGAAGGGGTCCCCTTCCCGTTTGCGACTGGGTTACCATCCACTTCAAGTGGATGGTAACTGCGATTCCATTTGGAATTGAATTGCATTGCGAGTCGCAAATAGGAAGGGAACACCCCTTCCTATTTGCGAGTCGGAAATGCATTTTGCAATTCAGTGCCAACTCTAATAGTGGTTTTCACAAAATGTGTGGGTAAAAAGATGTGTATGGTCAAATCTCAACCCTGAGACAGAATGCTGATTCTTATTCGGGGACTCTAGGATTCTAAGTGGCCTGGCCTTATTTTAACATGCTCACCAACCAAGAGCTTACGACTTTCATTTAAAAAATATTGATGTAGAACACATTATGGGGCTCATTCTGAGCCCGGCGGGCGGCGGGAGCCGCCCGCCTGGAGGGAGCCGCCAAATGACCGCACCGCGGTCAAAAGACCGCGGCGGCCATTCAGACATTTCCTCTGGGCCGGCGGGCGCTCTCCAAAAGAGCGCCCGCCGGCCCAGAGGAAATGCCCCTGCAACGAGGACGCCGGCTCAGAATTGAGCCGGCGTAGTTGCAGGGGTGCGACGGGTGCAGTTTGCACCCGTCGCGTATTTCAGTGTCTGCATTGCAGACACTGAAATACACAGTGGGGCCCTCTTACGGGGGCCCCTGCAGTGCCCATGCCATTGGCATGGGCACTGCAGGGGCCCCCAGGGGCCCCGCGGCACCCCCTACCGCCATCCTGTTCCTGGCGGGCGAACCGCCAGGAACAGGATGGCGGTAGGGGGTGTCAGAATCCCCCATGGCGGCGCAGCAAGCTGCGCCGCCATGGGGGATTCCAAGGGCAGCGGAAAACCGGCAGGAGACCGCTGGTTTTCCTTGTCTGACCGCGGCCGAACCGCCGCGGTCAGAATGCCCTGCGGGGCACCGCCGGTCTGTCGGCGGTGCTCCCGCCGACCCTGGCCCCGCCACCGCCGGGGTCAGAATGACCCCCTATGTTTACTTACAAATTTTCAATATATCCTACCACTACAATAGAAGTAAAGGCCCACGAGTGTGGATGCTTTTTAAGGAACTGGAAATCAAGTGTGCTCTGCTTAAGTGATTTCTATTGGGGTCCGAGACCTTACACTACCCTTAGTCTGAACTAAAACATGAAAACGGTAACTTTTTTTAAAGCAACAAAACTCTCCAGTTTGGCGTGGTGGTTTGAGTTCTTGGCACAGTTCACTTGGGAACATGCTTTTACCTAGAAATAACACACTGTGCAAGCCTTTGCCATATAAAAGAAGGCAACAGGGAGAAAGGGGGAAGACTAATACATTAGTTTCCTAACAGGTGAGGCTTCCGACTTTGGTCTGTGCTCTCTGATTGCTGGCTCCAGTGATGGAGGGGTGACTGATGCCTGGGATTTTTAAGATAAGAAGCTGCCTGTCGAGTTCTGCATAAAATGTCACAAAGATACGGAAGCGCTATAATACTATAACAAAGGGGGCTCGCGCTACACAAATGCCAATTACATAACTGTAGCAGGCAGTCTTCTGTTCTTGGATTGCAGCAGCTTCTTGTTTGCATGGACTCAACAACTGGAAAGTTTGAAAAGTTCAGTTTTCTGTAGATTTCATGCCCAAGTTTCCTCAGATCAGCCTCCTTTCTTCGGGGACTCCGGGTACACACAAATGTTTTACGCTGGGCCTGTCCTAGTGCAGGAAATTTGCAGCTGCACTCGCTTAGCTGCACATGGAAACTTTCTGCCTCGGTGAAGGCCCTCTTAGAACGAGAACCATGAAAACAAAGGCACCACATAGCGAGGACTACCTCATGAAGTGAGGATTTCAACTAATGTACAAGACGCATTTACTTCACTCCATTCCTTTCCTCACTCCATGTGAAATCACAAGATTTTTGGTTATTTGAGACCTGAGCTAAACTGAACCTACGCAGGTGTGAGGTGGAAAGACGTAAGGTTCGAGGCAACAGACTCAGTAAAATGGGGCTTGTTGATAGACATGACACTTAACAGGTTGTTTTTATAAGACGTGTTGTAAATAAGCTGAAATGGCAAAGCAGGCTCTATAAACATCAAGTACATGCCAACACACAAACAAGGAATTATGAGCTGGCAAACATTCTAGTGAATGATACGCCTTTCAAGAGTTTAGTAAAAGGGTAAAGTTATTCTCCAGGTGTGAAGGCTCTTTCCTTTCATTTTGTGGATACTGGTAATGCCAAGCAGCAGGACCAGAGGCTTCATCTACAGCTGCTCGACAGAGCTTTACAAAACCACGATCCAGTTCCATGCATGCAGGTGGGTGCACATCACATGAAGGCCTGTCCATCCCGCCTGCACAGCTGCCCACTCTCGGCAGTTCCTTGTTTTATAAAAGGAACCAATGGGTGTTTTTTTTTATGTCAAATGACTAAAGATCTAGTGGGAGCCTGTAAATAGCAGGAGAGATGTATATCCGGAACAACCAAGTCAATATATATATATATATATGATACTCCTTTGAACAGGTGTTCACTACCATTCTCAACCTGAGGGTAGATTTCACATCAGAGAAAATAGGCAGGTACAAGGGCAGCTTAGGTCTCAGCAATGGGTCCTGTAAAAGCGCCTGACTAAATTGTGCATTGTTCTATTAAGAAAACGCATGACCAAAATGGCTGCACAATACAGGTGGGTAGCCAATCTAGATCACTTCCCTTTCCATCCAGGAGGCAGAATGATCCCACCTTGGGTTAAGGTATGGATGAGTGCCCACGTGTCTCAAAGATGGGCCAATCCAACCTCAACATCACGGCAGGAGGAAGCAGGTGATAAACAGGCTCTATCAGGCAGACTACAACAGAAGCATCCACAAGAGAAACAAGCCACTATGCCCCGGTCCAACCCTCTGGTTTTGCCTGAGCTGGCTCATACTGCATCTCCTGACTTGCTCCCAGGGTGTTTGCTGTGGTCAGCCTCTCAGGGAAACATGTCAGCAGCGAACGAGAGCATCAGCAACTCAGGATCTCTGCACCCCAACAGCTAGAGGGGCATGCTCTGATGACGATTCAGAATCTCTGTGGCAGGAAAACGATTTATCCCTCAGGAGCACTTGGCTCATGAGAACTGACTGCTGGTTCCGCCAGAAAGACCCTGTTTGAGTGCTTTGATTCCTCACCAAAAAAATGGTGCTTGGTACCACACTTAAATTCCAAGTCTCTCTAGAGTCCTACAGATAATTCCTAATGATTTACTCTAACGTTTCCTGCTAGATGCTAAACCCCTTACTTTGAGTGCGCCTGGAGTAGTAATTTTAAGGCAAGGGCGCACAGAAAGTTGGGCCCCAGAGAGAATTCAAAGAGGTTGTGAGGGTCAGCTGATGCAAATGTCGTTAAAAATATATCTTTGCAGATTAGGCTGCAAAGCTGAAAGAAATGTAGAGTAATAAGTAAGAAAATCACCAAAAGAGTAGAGAAAAAGCAGGAGTTATGTACACGTGTAGGAAGGCATAGAGCACAATAAGTTTATTGCAAAATGATAAAACTAGGCCACTAGTGGCAAAGGCCTGAAGGCTGGGATATGGGAAGAGACAAAACGTAAAGGGGAAGCTGCTTTAAAGGCTTGTATAAACTAGTTACTTCACTTAACAGGCTTCTGCCAATCAATTACATTGTAACTGTAGTACAATCCATATCTTTGCCATACAGAAATATGGGACATTGTCAGGCGAAGAAGGTGGCGGATGCCAGAGAGTGCTTGCACATCTGCAAAGCGTATGTCAATAGTGAAATCCGAGCGAGGTCATAAAATTTAAACAATAAGGTGTTGGGTGCCAGGCTAGCCCTAACACCTGCCACCACAGGTGTCGGAGGGCCACACACTGAAGAGTGGGTGGTTGCCTAAATATTGAAAGAAGAGTGGCCAGGGCACACCAATAGCATGAATCCTGATCCTGATAATGTTCAAGAATAAATAGAAAGTTCGTTCTTGGAAGATGATGTGTAGGTATTTATTATAAGTGCAGGTAGAAAGTAGAAATCTCAATCAAAAGACTGCGTTGTACAAAATGACCATGTGTCCAGAGCAGCCAGATGGTGATAAATGGTCAAAGTTACAATAGGATGTTCGAATGTAACAATAAGTCCATTCAGCAAAACAGCCAACATGTGTTTCGTCTTCAAGACTTTGTCAAGGCTTCAGATGTATATAAAACATTATATGTAAACACGAAAGGTACATAGATCAAGCTGCTGGTAGTCATGAGTCCTTGGGAGAAATCAAATAGTACAGGCAAATGATGGCCATGATAAGCCTCAAGTATTTGTGGAGCGAATAAACCCGTGCCGTACGTGTTAAAAACACTCTGCCAAAACCCCGATGCACCCGGCACGGGTTTATTCGCTCCACAAATACTTGAGGCTTATCATGGCCATCATTTGCCTGTACTATTTGATTTCTCCCAAGGACTCATGACTACCAGCAGCTTGATCTATGTACCTTTCGTGTTTACATATAATGTTTTATATACATCTGAAGCCTTGACAAAGTCTTGAAAACGAAACACATGTTGGCTGTTTTGCTGTATGGACTTATTGTTACATTCGAACATCCTATTGTAACTTTGACCATTTATCACCATCTGGCTGCTCTGGACACATGGTCATTTCGTACAACGCAGTCTTTTGATTGAGATTTCTACTTTCTACCTGCACTTATAATAAACATCTACACATCATCTTCCAAGACGAACTTTCTATTTATTCTTGAACATTATCAGGATCAGGATTCATGCTATTGGTGTGCTCTGGCCGCTCTTCTTTCAGAAATATGGTACATATTCTACTGGTCTTGCATGGAAACATCTCTCAAGATGTGAGAGTGTTTCTTTCTGGTTTCCAGATTGGTGTTACTTATAAGAAGCCTTAATTGACATATCTCTGTAAAGCAGCAACTTACAGGGTTGAAACTGAATGAAATAGGATGAATGACAGAAGAAAAAGAGGATGGAGCTCACATTCTTAGGACACCTTTCAGATTAGTGCTGGTTCCGGTCAAAAGATAAATGGAAAAGGCATTCGGTTTGTGATCGCATTCCAATCTTATTTAGTGTGTGACTTATTTCTTATTGGGTTCCAATGCTTATTCTGGTCATAGGAGGAGGTTCCATGGTGAATGTTTAAAAACTATCGAGGTTGTTCTAATAGTGGATGTGACAAGTTACATGTAGTGATGTATTCTCTGTGTAGATGGGGGTCATAAGAATTAATCATGCTCAATATTGTTCTTGCACTTCAGAAAGTTGCCATACTTCAAAAAATGTTTTAATGTATTATAAAAATCGTTTGCAGGCCTAATCATTTCTGCCATGGGACATTGCGTAGTGGGATACATGACAAAGAGCGCTGGACGCCGGGTACATGAGTTACAGTGGGTAAGTTGTAAACAAGCTTAACAATAGCCATAGATACTGCTGGGGAAGAAAGTATTGAGTAAGAGCTCTGAAAAAGTGAGAATGTCTACTGTTTTAAGGCGCAAGTGTACAAAATTCACAAACATCTCATGTGAAGCTCTAGCCTCTACACACACACACACAAATACTCACACGCGCACACACAAATACACATCCAACCTGGAGATCTTTGTGACAAACCTTCATACTAGAAGAAACATCTGAAATACCTGAAAAGTCAAATGAAAGAGGGCTACTACTGTAAGGAACAAGTGTAGAAAGCTCACAAACAGATATGATGGGTGTCAATCATCTACAAACACATGCTTCCAATAGAAAGATCTTTGAGAGAAGACACCACAGAAGACACAATATTTGGGACATCTAGTTTCCAATGCTGAACACAAGAGCACGAGAAAGTAAAGAAGCCACATGCCAATGTAAACTGAATCTGGCTGGCTGTTCTGGAGAGGAGTGCATGTTTGCACCCTTCAAGTCCTGGCTGCATTATATAGGGCTTACTGTCCAAAAGCTGCACTGGCCTTGAAAACCAAACCCCTTCTTTGGCAGATCGGAGTCCTACCCATATATTTTCCTGGCAGCAGCATAGAAAGGAAGAGGAGACAAGCTAAGTGAGCTTCTGGTAAATGGATATTAATATCAGTTACTTCAGCACTACTAATTGAGTTACTGCACACTACAAATTAAAACTTTATATATACACACGCCTATTTGTCATTTGTTTTCAGATTCTGGAGTTCTAAAATTTTAAATTGGGAAACACTCAGCGAGAGTGTGAGGTAATCACTCTCTGGCTATCAAGCTTATTTGGGCAATTGTTTGTGTTGTCATCAGTTCGTGTGTATTGATTGAGGTTTTTTTTATTTCCATGCTAGTGTGCCATGAAATTCTATTTGGGAAACTTTTACACAAAAAAGTAATCAGATACAAACATTGTGTTTCGAGATTCCCTGCAAGGACTCCTCCAATGAGAGATTTTTGCAAACAATCCCAGTATGACTGTACCTAACCTGCAAAGTATCAATAATGCTACACCTAAATGTGGAATAATTCACTTACATTAACAAAACAAAGGTTAAGCTGTCTCTCATGAAAACCTGACTGGTAGTAGCAATTTCAACGTACATCTTAAGGGATGTGTTACTCAATATTCTTTAAGCACAAATCTGGCAGGGGGTGGCAATCATGTCTGTTCTAGTTGTGTTTTCAGATGAGTTGGGCCTATTAAAAGATGGATTTGTTTTGACCCAATGGGATCTTTCTGCAGCAGCTGACAAATCATCAATCTCTCTACCCCGGAAAATCACCTGCGCAGATATGCGTTGCTGTAACTATTCAAAGCTGGTTGGTTGCTCTTCAGTCCCACTACATCAGCATACTGCTGTCTCCCTGTGTTTTTTCCAAATACCAATTGATTGGTTAGTTTCCTTGAAATATTTCTTAGAGCTACTTTTCCTTCAGTACGAGTTTCTTACAATACTTTCAAGTTCAAACTGTTTCCCCATCAGTGGTATTTTTCAGATCCTACTTTTATTGCATGATGAAAGAAAACTGTCTGCAGATTTCCGCTCATAATAATGGCAGCAAAATGGAGGTGGTCATCTTTGTAAGGACAAGTACCTGTAAGAAATAGGTAGTTTGCCTAACAGTATCCAGGTGTGTTCTATCCCATAAGCCTTTGAATATATTTTGATGAGGAACTCTTTTTACTTCTTAAAATTGATGCACTGCCCAAATATTGCTTATGTCAAATTAGCAAGTTAAGAATGATTTAACCACATTGTCAATGATTGTTGTATGCTTAAATCCATTGCAATAGACTTTACTTGGAGCAAACACAATACGTACTGACAAACCTTCAGTTCCTGACTGGCGGAAAGACCATTTAAAAACCTTTACAACTCTATCCTGGGTGAATCTTACTGATTACTTATAAGTAGCATAATCCGCTCCAAACATTCTGAGAAAAAATTCTACATTGCTGGTATGTCATTCTTTTACCTTGCTTTAATGGACATGCCACAATTCACACTCTTCGTTCTTCCTCAGACCTTTTGGAAGGGTTGGAAAGCCTTCAAATGCTGAGAGAATGCAATTAACTGCCAGTGACACTTCGAGAAAATGACCACGTTTTATGTGTTGGGTTATGTGATGGATATGTTATGTCATTGACATCTGTATAGTGTGCAGTTCTACCATTAGTATAGCATTCTGACAATTGGCTCTCTGAGGTCTGCCACCGCACCCTACTGACCCGCCTCCAGGAAGCCGGCATCCAAGATAAAGCCCTCCACTGGATCTCATCCTTCCTCTCAGACAGAACGCAGAGAGTCCGTCTCTCCCCTTTCCGCTCCAAAGCCACCAACCTCATCTGCGGCGTCCCCCAAGGATCCTCCCTCAGCCCCACGTTGTTCAACGTCTACATGGCCCCCCTCGCTCAACTGGCCCGCCAACATCATCTCAGCATCATCTCCTACGCCGACGATACCCAGCTCGTCCTCTCCCTGACCAAAGACCCGCTCACCGCCAAAACAAACCTCCACGAGGGACTAAAATCCATCGCCGATTGGATGAACAACAGTCGCCTGAAACTCAACTCCGACAAGACGGAAGTCCTCATCCTCGGACGCACTCCCTCGGCCTGGAACGACTCATGGTGGCCCTCCGTCCTCGGACCCCCACCCACCCCTGCCAGCCACGCAAGAAACCTCGGCTTCATCCTGGACTCCGCCCTCACCATGTCCAAACAGGTCAGCGCCGTCTCCTCCTCCTGTTTCAACACCCTTTGAATGCTCCGCAGAATCTTCAAGTGGATTCCAACAGAAACCAGAAAGACGGTGACCCAGGCCCTCGTCAGCAGCAGACTTGACTACGGCAACGCACTCTACACAGGCATCCCAACCAAAGACATCAAACGCCTCCAACGTATCCAAAATGCCTCCGCCCGACTGATCCTCAACATACCCCGCCGAAGTCACATCTCCCCTCACCTAAAGGAACTCCACTGGCTCCCGGTAGACAAGAGGATCACCTTCAAACTCCTGACCCACGCTCACAAGGCACTTCACAACACCGGACCCTCCTACCTCAACACCAGACTCAACTTCTACACTCCAACACGTCAACTCCGATCCGCCAACCTCGCCCTCGTACCCCGAATCCAGCGCAAGACATCCGGCGGCAGATCCTTCTCCTTCCTCGCCGCCAAGACCTGGAACTCTCTCCCCACATCTCTTCGCCAGACCCAGGACCTCCTCGCATTCAGAAGGCTCCTCAAGACCTGGCTCTTCGACCGCTAAACCAGCAGCGCTCCCCCCCCCCCCCCCTCAGCGCCTCGAAACCCTGACGGGTACATAGCGCGCTTTATAAATACTATGATTGATTGATTGATTGATTGAGGTGCCACCCGTGCATTTCCAATGACTCCAACACAGAGATCAAAATCTGAAACTTTCTGTGAAGCTTTCTGTGGTATTTTGACCTACAGAAAGGGCTGTGTTTTGAGACTGTTTACAATGATATTTACTGATGAATTGATGTGTTCATTGGCTTGCTACAACCTCTGGAGGCGATCCGAAATTATTGGGCAACTTAATATAGTGGTATTAGAGAAAAGGGGTGAATGGATTTATTAAGTTGTTGCAGAACTGTTTGGTCACCTACAGAAAAATCACTGCTTGATGACTGGCGATAGCCCTCCCTTGGCCTTGCTACCTATATAAAGTAAAAGAGCTGGCATTAGTGACTCATAATGTAATATTTTTCCCCAGTAAATATTAAGCATAGCTAGGAGCTCCCTGCAACTCAGTCAGCTTAGAAGAAGCATTGGGGTCTACCAGAGCTCTAAAAATCGAATTAACATGATGCAACATAACATAATGGCTACTGATATATATAATTTTCATGCTGCTAAAATCTCAGAAAGCCAAGAACAATTCAAATACATTTGCTAATACAACAAACTGGGTGAATGGCCTTCATATTTCTAGATGCTTGCATTTGCAGCTGCACCACTGACCCCAGAGGAGCCAAACTATGAATACTCTTGGTGGAATCTTAAACCTACGTCGAGATTCTCAAAGGTTTAGCGTTGGGTTAATGTTACTTTTTGTAAGCTAAACTTTTTTGGGCATTCACAAAGCAACGTAAATGGGTACTTGCGTTACTTTGTGTGGCAAAGTAACACAGAGCAGCGCAAAATGCTGCTTTGCGTTACTTTGCATCAAGGGGGCGTCACATGGGTGGTACATGGGCATACCCGTGCTACCACCCATGCATTTTTATGCTAAACCCGATTCTTAAGCATCAGAAGAAAGTATTTAGCGCCAAAAATTAACGCCTTTGAAAAGCAGGCGCAAAACGGATAAATGGTAATTTCTCCCTGCTTTTACGACTTTGCATGCGTGCTGCTCTGAACAGCATGCATACAAAGTAGGAAAAGCATTTGCACTTGTTTAGGCATAGTATTTTGTACAGGAAGGATATCCTTCCTGTACATAACCTATGTTAGACTCACGCACACACCCTAGCACTACGGTGCTAAGGTGTGTGCGAGGCGCACGGCAGCTGAAAACCAACCTTTTGCTAGAGAGAGGGGAGGAGAATGCTATGTCTATTTGAATATGGCGCTCTTCTACTCTCTCCTTATAACGCAACACAGCGCAGCAACTTTGGGTGCTGCGCCTTGTTGCATGTCACCTACCAGAATCTGGGCCCTAGCCTCCTCAATTAAGCTTAGAGATAATAGAGTCGGATGTTTTGGGTTTGGTGGGTACAAAAAACTACAGTTACGTAAAATAACAATTCCAGTAACGTTATGTCGGTTGCAACGAAAATTAACAACAGCAGCCTTGACAACTTCTGTGCTTTGTTGTTAGGTGAACTCCCAGGGATTCAGCATATTGTGGAATCTATGGGAGATCACATAACACACCTACGATAAAGGTAATTGTACCGGCTACTAGTCGAGTCAGAAATAAATCGGGCTACAGCTCATGAAACATAGAAAAACTCTTATAAAGGTGGCATTTGCTTCGTGGCCGTCCCACTTTTCTTGTGGGTACTTGTGTGTGGGCGGTGACAAGAGTGGCAGAAAAATATTTAATCTGCAGTATACAGTATATAAAAGCCCTGAATAGATCAACATTTCTGCATTGCATATATGTCGAAAACGACATATTGCTCTGCAGGTCAAATGTTCAAATCTCTGCAACCCCGACTTTGCCTTGGAGCATTTCGAGGTCGGTAATTTGATCACCATTAAACTGCTAATAGTATCACTGGGCGTTTACAGGGCCTACAAACGGAGAAACACAAACATTGTATATATGCAGAACTTTCAACAGCAGGTTTCCAGCACCATCGTGTGTTTGTGTAGGTCTCAGAGAAAATGAGTGCGCGCGTGCGCTTGTCCGTGCACGTGTTCCTGGCTATGCGCGTGCGCGTGTCTTTGCGTCTCGGAGACTCCATTGTCGGTGCAGTTATTTCCACTGCTGTCATTCAAGACAATGAGTTGAGGACAAGTCCTTTTAATTAGCTAGCTTCCAGGCAGCCCCCGTTATCCAGCAACCCCCTGCAGCAGTACAATAGCTCTCTACAGGACAGTGTTATGCGTTGCTAACTGGCATCTGATGAGATACTTAGCTGGTGGTAATAAAGCAAACAGAAAGTGGCTGTCAGGCTGCCACTTCTGTCACACTTTTTAATAACACCACTCCTGTAATTACACAGGGACTCTTTATATCAACTCGGCGGAAGCGTGCTTGGTTTTCAGTATGGAAAACAATTACTAAAATTATAGAAACAGACTGAGCAGAGCAGTTCATTTGCTGAAACAATTATCTAGATCCATGTCAAACAAACTATCAAAAACACAAAAAGGACTAAAAAGTGTGAAAAAAAATCGAATTCGATGACATAATACATGCAGCATGTCTGTGGTCGTTTGGGATTATGTTAATAAACGGCAGTCAAAATACATTTGTCACCACACAAAGGATTGATGCTATCAAATGCCGCGCCAGATATTTTAAATTAGTCACTAGTGTCTAGCCAGGGTTTCCTCTCTGACCCTCAGCTGAAGGGAGAGGCTCAATCGAAGTGCTTTTTTCCCTTTTTCTTTTCCTGCGGGACTAAACAACTTTTTCTAGGGCTCGAATCTTTCCGAATAATCTGGAAAATAACCGTCAAATGAACTAAGAAACGTTCGTTTTTTTCTGTTTTTTTAAGAGACGCGTACAATTGAAATCAGGACACAAACGCGATGTTTGACTTGGCAAGGACATCAGTTGGTGACTCGTTTCCCTCAGTAGAGCCTCGTGTGTTTTTTAAGTGTGGTTTTGCCTAAACGGTTGGCTGTGAAACGAAAAACAACACCAAGAAGGCCCGGCACTTTTTTTTGTATAGCGTGTATACCTTTCGCTGCAGCACGACAAGCAAGGCCTGGCACAGGATGGCTTGGTGCAATGTGCCTGGTTCCATTAATATTGCCCACTACACGATCCATGCTGGTATAGCAATTTATCGCCCGCTTCTACCCTTAAGCTTCATTTCTAAGGAAACGTATAGAATTGCCACGTTGGAAGAATTAACCAGGCTGTAGGCAGGAAACTCGCTATAAGTGTGGCAAATCGATTATGATCATTTAGTGCGTAGAGAGGGGTCAAAAGGTGGAGGTTAATGTGGAGAGGAACGAAGACATTTTCCTATGCATTTTGTTCCCTAAGGGCTAGGGAGTTCTTGGGCCACACCAACTGTCCTCACTCATTAAGTGATCAGCCAATAATTGGCACTTGGACTTACACTTTATATGCGGTGCTATTCACAACGGTAATTTACACCTGTGAGTACGTTACACATGTAAGTTTACTTTTACACTTTTGATTAACTTTACTACTTTGGCTATTCACCATTCCAGAGTCTAGTGTGTCACATGATCTTGACTCCCTTCACACTGTCACCTGGTGAGGAGCAGATATCACAGAGTGGCAGTGCAAACGAGAAGGAAACCACTGCAAAGAGTGGATTTCTAGCTCATCTTTGAAGGGTGCAGGCAGCCGATGTCCATTAGGGGTGTAAAAACACCCCAGAGTATCAGCAACGGTCTCAGAAACGCTTTGGTTTTATCTCCGGAGGAGGATGTGGAGGGATTGGTGGGGTCAGACTGCCTCTTAGGTATTTCTTGGAACAAGATCCCACCACCTCCACAAACAATGAAATATATATTTAAGTAGGCAGGTCTGGTATGAGGTTATTCAAAAACTGCAGCATTACATGCCTACATCCCCAACACATGAGGTATAGCCAAAGTGTAAGTTACTACAGCCAAAAAGGAGCATTAGCACCACACATGGCTAACCACTGATACTGCAACACGCTCTGATAAAAAATAATAGAGGCAGGGATCTAAAATAAAACCCCATAGGAAATAATGTTAAACGAATTAACATATTTAACTTTTTAAATATATATTTTGCAATAAAATATTTTAATAACCATTTTATTTAAAAAAATGCAACTTAAAAAATAATTACATTCATTCAACTGGATTATGAGCATAACATTTGGTAACTATGAATACATAATAAATAAATATAAACATTTAAATGTAGGTGTTTTTTTCACCCCACCTCCTCTGTCTCACATGTACTACTAAGTAGTTAGCTTACATATGTGAAAATCTCCCACAGAAAAGATAGAAGAGGTGGAGATGGTGATTTACACTCTTGGGTTTGTGAACAGCATTTTGTACTACCTGAATACTATTAGCACATTACTACTAAATGTACTACAAAATGCAGTTTGTGAAGAGGGCCCACGTTGTTGATGGCAAACTGAAAAAAGCCTATCTTGTTTACACACCACAGGCACCTAACTCTGTGCTCATAATAAAAAACCAAACAGCACACAATCAATCCTACCTTCAGACCAAGTACCAAAGGAAATGTCAATGGTGCATTGAGTTATATGCAACAGAAGGAATGAAGTAAAGAAATAACACCCGGGCCCAAAGTCTTCGCGCCTCCATTCCATGTCTTCTACTGGGCTAGGGTACAAGTCATATTTATCTTAGGGCATAAGTTACAGTTACTTGAAATGACTCTAAATATGACAGGTGAATTTCTAAGGTTTTGTATGTTTAAAATGTGAGCAAAGTCCCTGCAACTTTGTTTTGTTCAGTGATTTTATATATATATATCTTTTTTTTTTTTTTTTTTTTTTTACACAAGTGAATGTTATGCAAACCTGATTATTGCTTGCTATGTATGTAATTTCTGTTTTATTTACACTGACGTGTAGTTTTCCCTTGCTGGAAGATTATTTAAAGCACAGTATGTTTCAGAGAAACTGTGAAACTAAATGTGTGTCCCACATGCCATTCATCACACAACTTTAAAATCAAGCATTGACAAAGCCAATAGGTTTCACCTACGTAAGATATCTATTTGTTTTGTCCATTTTTTTTTTTTTAAATGTGTTGCACAGCAACACACCCAACACCAGAAGGGAGGGCTGGGGCTGGGGGTGGGGAAACAGACAACAGACAGCAAGAGGAGGTTGGGGGGTGAGGGTAAAACCAACCAAGGACAGAAGGAGGATTGGAGAAAAACAACGGAAGGAGGAAGATGTGAGGAGGGCTAGGGACCAACAAAAGTGTGCTGCGGCGGAGGGAGAAGCAACAAGGGACAGGGGAAGATAGCAGGCAATGAGCAGAATGTACAGTGCCCTTAACTCATATAACGTGCACAGCAAAAAGTAAAATAAAAAAGGACCTACACCAGCGTGTGGCCATTGGAAGGACACTGACCGCAAACAGGAAGCTGTGACACGTCCATGCTCCACGGCAGGGACAGAAGCCTAGGGAAAATGTAGGAAGAGGTGACGAGCCGGCAGAAAGCATGAGGCATAACCAGTAAAAAGCAAGAAAACAAGAGTGACATGGAAGTCAGCCAAAGGTAAGTATTAGTAAAAAATTGGTGGGCTATAAACCTGTTTTTAAGTTTTTTTTTTTATAACAAGAGCTTTTGCTGACAGGCATAAACACTGTATGCAAAACTTAAAAATGACAATACAGTGAGGTTGCATCTCATGTGCGTTTTGTACGTGAAGACATACTTTGCAACATTCTTCAAGCACATAACATCCTACATGTAATTCAAACAAAATCCAATTTTTTTTCTGAGTATAACACCAATAAACACTACAAAAGGTATGCCATTTGACCTGCTCAAAACCCGTAAATTGACCAAATCATCATGCTGATACATTGGTGAACCTGGTCTCCAATACAGAAAGCCCACATAAATAAAAATTCTCTTTTTTGTACTAGTGCATGCTCCTATGAAATGAGTCTGTAAAACACAAATCTAAAATCCTAGATAAGTTTTTATTACAAAATAAAGAACAGCATCAGAGTTGCACACAAATACAATACAGTGTGGAATAAAATGGAGTGCCACTCATTGAGCTAGGCATACTAGGCCCAGAGAGGAGGGATAAGCAAGACTCAAGAGTGCATCATGGTTTGTCCTATAATTTATGATCATCTTAGGAAGTGTAGTACAGGACACATTGTGGATGCAGCAGTGTGTGGGCGTGCGCTCACCAACATCTGGAGATCATTTGCGGGTGGCGATAGAATGAAACAAGGCAGTGCAGCCCCGACTGCCCGACATGGCACTTCCATTCACAAACAAACAATTAATAGGAAGGGGCCCATCCATTTCCAAAAGTGTTCATGCTCATTAAGCTGTTTCCTAGCATTAAGCCTACTGCTGCTAGAGACTGCACTGAGCGACCAAACACTAAAGCAACCTTACTGCTTCCTTTCTACCTTGAGTAGGGTTATCAGGGAAACCCAATGCTGTTTCAACAGAAAGAAGGAAGTACATGCTCAGAATGTGAGAACAAAAAAACTGAAATATTCTAAGCTACATGTGCATGGCTTGTATACTGCAAAGAAGCAGACATTGAAAAAATATAAGCAAGATTAACTTACTTAAGGTCAAGATTTTACATTTTCCCACCCAATTTCACCATGGTTATTATAACAAAGAATGACACTGCTAGCGTGTACCTTCATTAGACTATTCTCTAATGTTGGGAGTTGTCTCCAGACATTGCATTGCACAAAAATGGAGACTGCAGATAAAGAAATGGTTAAAGTAGAACTCAAAATATCCTTCAAGCACTGAGGCTGAAGAAACAACGTTTGCTATCCACATTTTATAAACACTAAAGGAATAGCTGCCTCTGTGAATCCACACCGTCACATTTCAATCTCCCTACAACATTTCAACAGGCTTTTCCCAAAGTGGGAAAGAAACGACTGTACTGTGCATGGTAAGTACAAGCTCCTAATATCATATCACCAGGGCAGACCATAAATATGTGCTAAGAAAACGGCACAATGTCTATTTCTGGGAGGAGGGGGGAGGGGCAACAAAGAGAACATCTAATGATGAGAAGTAAATTTACCCTTTAATATTATCCTGTCCCGTGGTTGGTTCCCAATTATGTGAATAAAAGTTGAAGCAACACCCAACTTGACAGAACAGAGTTTACTCGGCCCTGGAGAGCTTTCAGAACACTTGGCAAAGCAGAGCATCAGCCACAAATTAGTTTAAAAACGACAGTGTTTTTTAATCATCAGGGATTAGTACAAACTGCTGTTCTGATGACCGACGCATCTTAGAAATGTCTAAACTGTGACTCTTCTTCCACTTAAGTCATCCCCATACATGAGGGATCACCTATTCAGCAATCTTATAACACAATTAATGCCAGCTGTAAACCAATAG
Organism: Pleurodeles waltl; assembly: GCF_031143425.1. NCBI lineage: Eukaryota > Metazoa > Chordata > Amphibia > Caudata > Salamandridae > Pleurodeles > Pleurodeles waltl. The sequence continues at coordinate 346,070,054 of NC_090437.1, read as the reverse complement.
ACTCTGAATGTACTATAGCCTTAGAACCCGCCGTAGCGGGCTCTACCGGCTATTAAAGGCCCGATCCCCGCGTTAAATGCCCGAGCCGAAGGCGAGGGCATTTAACAAGGGAGAGGGACTTTAATAGCCGGTAGAGCCCGCTACGGCGGGTTCTAAGGCTATTAGAACATTCTGCCACTCAGGGCAGAATGTTCTATTAAAAAAAAAAAATGTTCACGGAGCCCGAGGGGATTAAAATCCCCTCGGGCTCCGTGAGGCTTTGTTCACAGCTGTTGCTGTGAACAAAGCGAACATTGGAATGTTGGCGCTGCGGGCTTTTACCAGCCTGTAAAAGTCCGCAGCACTCCATTGTTTTCAATGGAACTACCAACATTCCAATGTTCTAATAGAAGTTCAAGAATTAATATTTCAATTGTCATGCATAGTATGTTGGAAAGAGAAGTAGAGGACACAGTTTGCGGCAAGTCTATCAGGGGTCCAGAGGGTAAGATAAAGAATAAGAAATCAAGCTAAAGCAATGAGAGGTGTGCTGTCTAGGACAACAATAAGAAGGCCTCCTTTGCTGTGCAGGTGGAGCTGTGCTGTTGTAGGGATTCACCACCCTAAGCATGTAGTTTGTGAATCATACTCAAGAGGCATTGGCATCAGAGTGAAGTCTCTCTGGGTTGGGCATACTCCTTGGTCACCTTCAAATGAATCTGTGCAGGCTAAAAACACAAAGGCCTGATTTAGATTTCGGCAGATGGGATACTCTGTCACCATTAGCCCGTCTGCCGAAATATAAATCTCATTGTTTCCTATGAGATTTATATTTCGGAGGACGGGATGTCCGTCATCCATCCACCAAAATCTAAATCAGGCCCAAAGTGTGCATCCAATCACTGGAACATAAGACCACAGGGAAACAACACAGGATATCTGCTGGGAAGGAACATTGAAAAGTTGCTTATTTTATACAAAGGAGGGAAATTGTGTGCTTCTTAGGCAGTGACACTGGCAGAGGTGAGGAAGGGTGTAGTTGACATCTGTCTTCTGGTTTGAGCACTCCCGATAGGCGATGCAGCTTTCTGTCTTTAAGGTAAGATGGGGTAGAACAAAGTACTAAACTATGGGCCGGGGTACATAGTTTAAGTCAAATACAGCCACTGACAAACAGTAATTAACATTAGCAACATGTCAGGATCACACAAGTCTGTATCAAAGGATATTTGACTATCCCATACAGCTCAATCCTGTGCCAACTCCAGTCAGTGATTTCTTCCTAAACTCAAACCTGCATAGCGTACTTTAACATACTCCAGATGCGTGCCAATGATAACATGAGCAATTATGAACGAAAACCCCAGGAGAGGATGATCCTTTTCAACAACTTCTGGTGCTGGTAGAGTAGTCTACTCACTGCACCAAAGGTATGGCGAGCCTATCATAATGTATCATATTATTTATGTACCAGAATCTCAATGTGGCTAATAAAAGTTGGCAGGTAAATGAATTTTTGTCAAGCGCCAAGGCATAACAACTCAAGTTTCGTGGTAAAAGTGTATCTTTGTTTTTTGACTACGGCTTCCAGTTAATGGGTACATATATGTGTGGGCAACTGCACAAAAACAGGAATGTGTAGCATTTTCTACAAAAGAAAACGTTTCACTGCTGGAGTACTTTGAAAACAAGCACAACATTTTAAACAGAAAAAATACTTTGAGATTTCCATGCACAAGCCAACTTCATTTAAAGTTACAACAGCCACAGTGGTGTTTAAATATGTTAGGGAGCAGTTTGAAAAGGTTAGAGTTGTTAATCACAATGTTATTAATGTTATTTGGATTTTAACTCTGGCTCCTTCGGTGACACAGATCTGGTATTTCACTAGGAAGCAAATATTTTGCTGAAAATAGACTGCAAATTCAGATATCTATAAAACAGATCCAACTTCTTTACACCCTTTCCAAAAACGTTTATGTTTAATGCTCGGGAGGGGCGGGGAGAGGGAGAGGGGGAGGGGGAGAGAGGGAGGCGGAGGGAGAGAGGGAGAGGGAGAGGGAGAGGGAGAGGGAGAGAGAGAGAGAGAGTCTGTGTGTGTGTAAAACAAGGCTCATGTGCTCTTTATGAATGACTGATATTGTGTAGTGAGGGAGGGGGCAAAGCTCAATCTCAGTGTGCGTGGTATACTCTGGGCCATATATCGACAAGCAGTGTGAAGGAGTAAACTCGTTGTTATAGCCAGGCCAGGCACCAGAAACTTGAGTAGCAAGCTTAAGAATTTGAAGGAACCTTGTAGTGTTAGCGAGCCCTACTCAGGTTGCATTAGCTTTCAAAATTGAGGGTGATTTTGAATGAAGTGAAAATTCAACGAGTCGCCTCGCGAGAGGGAAAAGCAAGAGTCTAACTGAATAAGACACCTCTGTAGTCCATCAGCATAGAAAGTGTAGCATCTCGTTGTGAACTTCATCTACTTGTTGCTCACCAGTGAAAACAAAAAAGGTGTGCTTAGCAGAATGTTATTAACAAGTAGCCGCCATGACCACATAGCTAGCTTTTTCAGGTTGATACAAATGAGATGTACTATCTTTTGCTGTGCCTTCGATTTAAGGAGAACTAATGGATGATGCCCAGAGTAAATACCTGATTATTTTAAGAATGTTTGTTAATCTTTGAATATTGAGGCTGACCATGCTAAAGAAAAATCCTTTTAGTGTGTTAATTAATCTCTAATAAATATAAAAAACAATAATGAGTTTCTTTAGAAATAGTACAGCATTTGATTCCACTTCATCCCACAGGTAGTAAACGGGGGAGTAGAATGGAGAGAAATGCACAACCGTTTCTCTCTCAACCAATACATCGCAACAAACTCCACGTGAGTCAAAGGATCATTACATCTACTGTCCAATATAGGCACTGGAAGTAGGGAAACTGGAGGAGTGAGGGTGCTGCAGCACCCTCAAAATAACCATGCGGGAGTTCAGAAGGTGCACGAGTATCAAGTATGCCTCAAAATGTGGTTTTGTTTTTGTCACACTTGCTATGCATTCAAAAACAGATGTCAAATGCAAGCCTATTTTTCTGACAAATTGCTTTTAATTGTTTTACATAGAGATTGGTGTTTTCTTTCTCTGACTCCAAAGTCAGAGGATTCTGTAGGGTGAACTATGTGACAAGCATCCTGGTGTACAAAGTGTGTGAAAGGAAAGGCTGTAGAAGTCATTTTTTTCTAATACATAACAAAATTTAAATACATCTGCAAATTAAGTCTACACATATTTCAGATTATACCAATAATTGGGAAAGTGCATGCATCACATGTTTTTAATTCTGAAGTGTGATGGAAACAAAGATTTTAACAGGATCGAAACAAATCAAATACTTACTTGGTGATGCGCAAGTGATGAATATTGAAAAATATTTTTGCTTTTTAGCCACATTTATTTTATACTGATGAAGACCTGGCAGCTTCCCCAGCAATATGTTTTGCAAAACAAAAACCAGGACAAAACAATCATTGTCAAAACCAAAAAGGCTGGCCAACAATGCCAGACCTATTGGATTTGCCAATGCTTATTGGTCCAGTGCATTAGCAGAAACCGGGCATTTGTTTTGACCATAAAGGATCAGCTGCTTTGCTTCATGTAGGAATTCTCAGTCCTGCTTGCAGAAGAACAATGTGCAGGCATGTCATGGCCTGCAGCGAGGGGTTTCATTCCAGAGGTTAGTTGACATTCTACACATTCTGAAGTTTATTCTCTGTCAGCAGGCCTTCGGGAATATCTACCTGCTTACGAAAAACACCCGAAGAATCTTAGCAGATGCTCAGAGAAGGTGCTTACCTTAGTCCAAACAAGGGCACTCATATTCACTTCAAATGACAGTGAGAGTCTTGCTTGGGATATTTGTGTACATTTTACTTCTCATATTTTTTTAGATTGAAAAGTCTAGTTACCACCAAGCAGTCAATCGAAACACTGTTCAAATTACAACCTCTGCACCTTTCAATTGATCATTGCAATGGCATGCTTCCTTCTCCTATAACCTCAGTGCACACTGGTGCCAGATTGTATTGTAAATATGCGCACTCGCATAGCCAATGCAGTCACCATATATGATGCAGCAGACAGAGGAGTAAATCAACAGCGCATAAAGGGTATACAAAGGTACCAGTGCAAAACCTGCTTGCAGGTGAACCTTGAACTAGGTTTATATGTATCACAAAGGTTTCAATATTTATTTCCATGTTATTTCTCCAAATTCCTTATTACGGTGCTGTTGGTGGTTTTGGCAATGTCACATCAAATACTTTATTTTCTTTACTTTCTCTATAATGTGAGGTGCAAGTATGAGAGTAAAATAAGGACAGCAGTAGAAGGAGCTCTTGAAAACCTAATTCTGGGTACTGAGCAAGCCTTTGCAAAAGTTGTCACGGGCCCGAAAGCTTCCAGTGAGGAAAATAGCATCAATTTAGAATTGATCGGATGAAGTGTGGGGTTCACTTAATCTTCGAACCAGGCAGACTATGTGCCCCTTCCCTGATCTCGAGGATGCTGGGTACCGCCGTAATGCGTCCTACGAAACGTTCGAAAATGTGTTTAATGCAACCCTCAGCAGTCTGTGACTTACAATAGCAACACAAGTAAAAACATGGTACTATCAATCATATCACTCTCTAAAAATAATGTATGCCAAGTTCCACTTATGGAATGCAGTCCTATCAAAAGTGCACATCTTAATTTACTCACACAAAAGCGAGCAGTGGACCCTACAACACTTGTTCTGAATAGCCTTCCTACGCCACCTTTCTTGAAGAACTTCAGCTACCAAGATGCATTGCTTAGGAATCGCCATGGCATTTTCGTATTCAAAGTGAATTTACCTATTTGTTAAAGGAGGTCTGGATCTAGGTTTCTCAAAATAAGGCAGTTGTGCGTGCCCGGGGATCATCATGTGGACGAAGGTGCGGCGCTCGGATTCGGCATCCGGCTGCGGTTGGACCTGAGGGCGTAAAGTAAAGCAGGGCGTGAGCACGGCGACCCTGCGGAGCAGTGGTAGTCTAAGTAGCTGCCTTCTGAAACAGACCCGGAAGCATGGGACTGGAGATTTCTGTTTGGTTAAGCTTAAAAAGGGAATAGATCAAAAAGAGTGAAATAAAAGACCTGGCAATAGGGAACGAATGGAATGGATGAAGAAAATGTACATTATGTGTCATTTATTATATTTCAATGGGCATTCGCAGAAGAGGAGATGGGCGCCATTTTGTCCACAATACATTGGCTACAAGGGACCGGGGCATAGCCTTTGGCACATTTCAAAAGACACGCAGAGTGGGGGGCGGGGGGAAGAGGGGGCTCTCCCTCTTTGTGGACAGGCTCAATTACGACCGTGGCGAAAACCTTTTCTAATTTGCGAGGTGGTCAGTGAAGGAACCCCGGCTTTCTGGCCCGGCTTCCCCTGCGTTATCCGGTTCCCCTTGTCACGCAGCCAGGGAGTAAAGCTTTTCCAGAGACCTCGCCCACATCAAACTGCGCAAATGACAGCGGTGTCCAGGCTGCGAGTAATGTTCAAAGGGTCCGGCCGACGCCTGTGACTGATCATTCTTCGTTCCCTTGCCATCACCTGCTGATTTTGTCCAGGTGTTTTATGACTATCGGGAGGCTCTGGAGAACAGACACGCACATCCACACAAAAAAGGCCTCTGCCAAGTGTTTTTTTTTTTTATCTGAGACTGTGCATTCCTTACACAGATGGCGGACAGCCACAGCCTTGCCAGTGGCAGACTAATTCTCGCCCCCCACCCACCCGTTAGCGTGAGGATGGTGGTCTATTTTCTTAAAGTACTGCCATTAATATTTTTACCGTCAACAAACTCACGACAGCCCAGTATGCTCCATGAAGACTGCCAGGAATGGGTTAGATAGAGGAACCCTAAGGACCAATACGGTTCCGAAACCTTCCCTCAGAAAAGTAGACCTCGCATTAGTGCGCCCAATCAAAGCATCAAGGTCATATTTCAAGTGTTTGTTTGTTGTTTCCTCACATAAATCACCATAAGAGTCGCGCCTTCCCTTGCCGCATGGTGTTCTCCGCAAGCACCGCTTGGACTCCGCGCCCTCCGCCTAGCTAGGGAGTGGCCTGCTCATGAGTTATTAATAAGCTCTGAAAAGGCACCGCCGCCACAGCAACAGCAGTCGAGAGGCGATTTGTATTAATGACGGCCTCATGAATATTCAGTCATCCTGACACCCACCTCAAAGGACCCAGAGCAACACACCTGCCCCTTTTAGCAGAGAAAGCTTAAGTTTAAGGGTCTCGGTAGGACTTTTGCTTTCCCGCTTTCCAAGTGGGCCTGTCAATCAGGCTCTGTGTACAAGGGATCTTTGGTAAAGGGCTGCTTTTTTCTACAACTGAGGGCATTTTCAGAAAACATGTACTGCACTTATAGTACATATATTTGTGGCCGGTGTCCAGGGCACTGGATCTAAAAGTGCATTACAGAGATAGGCCTAAAGTGAAGGAAACGGTTTCTGTAGTGGCAAAAGCAAAGAAGTGGATGTGGAACATTCAGGGGGAATGAAAAGGAGTAGAGACACTGGGCGAGGGACTGGGATGTGAGGAGGACGAGTTGGGGAAAATGTAGTGTGAAAATATATATGTAAGCAGATTTAATCAGTAACAATGGACATAACCTTGCACACAAATGGTGTGGAGGGGACTGGAGTGAATTATCTCTTAGGATATTTTAGGAAGTTTCGTGGCAAATATGGCATTTCTAAGCATACTAGGCTGGTAGAATTTTAAAAATCACCTTAAATGGGGTTTAGTGTACTCCTAGAGACCTATTTGGTGGCCTACAGACATTTCTAAGTTCAAATGCAGGACATTCCGAGATTCAATTGAACCACAAGGTTTCACAGAAAATCTCACACACAGTAGAACACCTGTTTTTTCCCCCACATTACCTTTATACTGTTTTGTTTCTGGAAAATAGGAATATGACTAACAACAGGAATATGTAATCAGCAAGTAGATCAGTATATTATTGTAATAAGATGATTCAATCTTACAATGTAACAGATAACTCTTATGCCAAACGTGAGTAGTTTATTTAGCCTTGTTCTTTTATCTCTTTCAATTCAGACATTTCTAGTTTTGATTTCTGCTTCCGCTGGACAAGTTCCAGATACCAATCACGTGGCTGCTGACATAGTATCCTGTCCTGATTCTCAAGCCCGATGCTCTCAGCCACTCGTGCCAGAGACCACTGGATCCAATCAGTGGCCGACTGCCCATTCTTGCATCTCCCCAGTGGGCTGCAGGTTCAAGGGTGCGAGAGGGGCAGGACTTTCAGAACATGATGGGCTGCCACCACCAACCCAATCCTCCAAGGCCCTATTCTAGTTGTGGCCTCCTGCACAGTAGAGCAGGTGTGAACATTTTTTGATGGGCCCGATTATGGTTTCCAGCCCTGACCTAGCTCCAGTACCAGGAGCAGCATCATTGTGGAGTCTTGCTACGTTTTAGGAGGGAAGGGTAACATGTCCTCGTTGTCTGTTAGTGTAGTAGCAAGCTACTCTGCTCCCTCGTCCAGTTATGTCACAGGTCAAAACCATCAAATAACACATGATGCAAATAACATTTGCATTTGACATTCAAGCAACACCTCAGAAAATTAAAAACGACATCACACTGCTTGTAAATAGTAAGCCAAAGCTTTTCACATCAAACCCTACATTTAAGATGCTACTGTTAAAGTTTTATTTAAAATGGAATGCAAACTTACATATATATATATATATATATATATATATATATATATATATATATCAAACGGTAGATAAAGTGAACAAAAATGTAAAAATGAAATTGGGACAAACATCTCATTGATCATTTATTGTCGTAACTCATGCGCACAACAAAATATTGATAATGGAAAAATTCTGCATTTAAAAACAAGTACTGCAATTGGTTTTATTCGTTCTTTAATTTCACTGAAAGGATCATCTATTGATATCAGAGAACTATACTAGGACCTCACAGTGTGGAAATTTAGATGCCAATCTGGATTCGCCTCCTAGAGGTCATCTGCCACTGCCCACGGTGCACATTTCCAATAACATAGTTGAGCGTGGAATATCCTTAAAGGCTGGTTTGTTATGAACACACTTTAGACTTCAAAAAAGAGGAATATGCACAGAAATTGAAGCTAATTCTTTAAAGCAATACACTACATAATAGTGACCTATCTAGCATACAGGACTTTTTGTTTTGAGACACTCAAAGCTAAATGCTACCAGCAAAAACATGTGTTTAAGTTCTAAGTATTTTGCTGCTCAGTAATGATCATTTGGTATCTCATAAATTCACATGTAGTTACGTAAATGTTTTCCTACTGCTCCTTCAAAATGCCTTGTTTAGCAGGGAGCCAGACTATCCAGTGGAATTCCATGACCCTGCATCGTCTTGGCCTTAAATGGTGAGAGAAAGGTTATGCAGATGCACAGGTCTACATTGTTCCACATTACATCTGAGCACGTTCATATTTTTTGCAAGCAAATCTATGGTTATTGATGACTGACCTATGAGCAAATGCTTGGTACTCCTCAACTTTTGTAAAATAGACTTCTTTTCCAGAAAACTCTGGGCCTCTCCACTTCAATATACGCCAACCACAAAGGTCCACGTCACCAAGGACAACGTGTCTGAGCCCTTCATGTCCCTTTTTAAAAAGCATTGTAATCTTGTCCTTTGGTCCAACTGGTGAATTTAAGTGATCTTCAGACTACAGTTCTCAGTATGCATAGGGTGATCCGCTGCATTCCTCTCAGTGATTTATTTTGGGCCAGATTTTCAGCTCCCCTACACTGTTATGTTAAGCATTTGTGAACTATGGACTATAAATGATCATTAAATTCTGATTACGAGGTCAGTGGGATCCCGAGGGTGGGGATATGGTGGGAGGGTGTAGGAACATTCACTAGTGAGTTAAGGGGAAGTCTGACTGAGTACATGAGTTTGAGGGCAGTAAGAGACCATTTGTGGCATTTAGTGAGTTCACTGTTTGACATGTATTGTTTACTTCTTGTCGTGAAGCCATCCCTCAGTCTGGGAATATTCCTGGGGCCACAAATATGCACCAAAGAAACATTTCATAATCTGATCTCAACCTTTTTGCTATGTACGTATGTAAAGAAGCAGGGCAAATACAGTTTCTCTGCTTTTCAAATGTGAAAGATGGGACTAAAGTTGAGACAAAATCAGTTTGCTGAATGTTTTATTCCATAAGCAGTAAAACTAGTGAAAAAAATCAGGTTATTCATGGCACATAAAATGATTTGCAAGCAACAGATTTTCATATATGATCTGTAATGGTCTTACAATCAATCAATCAATTTTTATAAAGCACAGCTATTCACCTGTGATAATCTCAAGGTGCTAGTGGTGGGTCTGGGCTTTATTTGAAGAGCCATATCTTTAGGTTCTTCCTGAAGACGGCGAGTGATGGGCTTTGGCTGAGGTGCACAGGCAGGCTGTTCCTGCTCTTAGCTGCGAGGTAGGAGAAAGATCTTCCTCCGGCGGTGCTTTTCCAGATGCGTGGGATGGTGGCTAGTGCCTGCTGGGCTTTGCAGAGGGGTTTGGTGGGGTTACTGAATGAGATGCGATGGTTCAGGTAGGATGGCCCGATGTTGTGAAGGGCCTTGTAGATGTGGGTGAGTAGTTTGAAGTTGATTCGCTTCTCCACTGGGAGCCAATGGAGGATCCTCAAGTTTTGGGAGATGTGTTCCTGGCGCGGAAGGTTCAGGATGAGTCTGTCGGCGGTGTTTTGGATGAGCTGTAGTTTCCTGATGTCCGTTGTTGTGGGGCCGGTGTAGTGTGTTGCCGTATTCGAGCTTGCTTGTGACTACGGCGTGGGTGATTATCTTGCAGCAGTTGACTGGGATCCATTCAAAGATTTTGCAGAGCTGATGGAGGGTGTGCCAGCAGGAAGAGGTGACTGCGTTTACCTGTCAGTTCCTTGATAGGGAAGACTTGAGGGTGATTCCTAGGTTGCGAGAGTGATCAGTTGGAGTAGGCGGTGCGCTGAGTGATGTGGGCTACCAGGAGTCGTCCCAGGCTGAAGTGGAGTTTCCGAAGATGATAAGCTCGGTCTTGTCTGAGTTGAGCTTGAGGCAGCTTTCCGTCATCCAGGCGGCAACGGCTTCCATTCCAGTGTGAAAGTTCCTCTTAGCTTTCTCCAGAACTTCAGTGAGGGATATGGTGAGTTGTGTGTCATCAGCATATGACACGATATTCATTCTCTGTGATCTGACAATGGCTGCAAGCGGGGTCACGTAGATGTTGAAGAGTGTTGGCCACAGGAAGGGTCCCTGAGCAACTCCACAGCTGACTACTGTTGGTTTGGATATGAAGGGAGGGAGCCTGGCTCTCTTTGTTCTTCCGGTGAGGAAGGAGTGAATCTATTTCAAAGCTTTTCCACAGATTCCTACATCATTGAGTCTGGTGCATAAGGTGCTGTGGGAGACTGTGTCAAAGGCTGCTAAGAGGTCGAGGAGTATGAGTGCTGAGGCATGGCCGTTGTCGAGGAGTGGGCGGATGTAATCGGTGGCTGCAAGAAGGTCGAGGAGTATGAGTACTGCAGTGTGGCAGCTGTCTGTGTGCTGTGGTTGCTGCGGAAGACAGACTGAGAGGTATCCAGAGTTGTTGTCCTCAAGGAATTGTTACAGCTGTGAATTTATGGCTTTTTCCAGGACTTTGGCTGGGTAGGGTAACAGCGAGATGAGCCAGAGATTCTTGAGCTCCGATGGGTTGGCTGTGGGTTTTTTCAGGAGGGGCGAACTTCAGCATGTTTCCAATCTTCGGGGAAAGTGGCTGTCTCAATGGAGCAGTTCAGCATCTTGCGGAGTTCGGGGGCGATGGATGCACTGGCTCTGTTGTAGATGTGGTGAGGACAGGAGTCTGTGGGAGCTCAGGGGTGAATGCTGATCATGATGATTTCAGTCTCTTCTGTGGTAAGAGTGGACCAGCTGTTGATGGTTTGGGTGGTTTCTGGGGAGCTGGGTCAGTCGCAGGTTCTGATTGCGGGCGGGTTCTGTGGGAGAAAGCTGTCATAGATGTCCTTAATCTTGCGGTGGAAGAGAGTAAACAATTTGTCGCAGAGGTCTTGCGACAGGTGGATTTCAGCGGCTTTGGGGAGAGGACTGGTGAATTTGTTGATTACCATGAAAAGTTCTCTCTTGTTGTACGGGGAAGTGTCCGTGCGTTCACAGAGTGAGGCTTTTTTTGCATTCTTGATGCATTGGTGATGGGTGGCAATGGCAGCTCTAAAGGAGGCGAGGACTTTGCTGGTTTTGCTGTTTCTCTCTTTCTTCTCTAGGTGCCTGCAGGTGCGTTTCGATTCTTGGAGTTCGGTGGTGAACTAACTGGCTTTTTTTGGGATGCGCTTGACCAAAGTTGATTGGTGGGGGGCTATCAAGTTGGCGCATTCGGTGATCCAGGAGTTGAGGTTGATTCCTGCAGCGTTGGGGTTGTTGATTGGAGGGGGGGAATTTGGCAAGGGTTGTGGTGAGTTGGTCATCGGTGATTTCATTCCATTTCCTTAGGGGGGGGGTTCCTGGGGACATGGAGGCAGCCGCTGGGTGCGTTGATGTGTAGGCAGAGATGGTCGGTCCAGTCCGGGGTGGAGATATTCTTGATGGTGATCTGGTTGCTTGAGGTGAAAATGGGGTGAGGCAGAGGGTGGCGAGATTGTTGAGTAGAGAAGTGTTGTTTCACCATTGAGGTCCTCAAGGTGGAAAATTAAGTCACCCAGGAGGAGGTAGTCGGTGGATGCCAGGGCGTGGGGGGTACCAATGTCCATAACGGCGCCAATGAAGGCAGGGCAGGGCCCGGCGTTCTGTACACCAGGGTGCCGCAGAGGGAGATGTTGTGAGTGGCGTGGATCCAGAATTTTAGGTGTTCTGTTGTGGTGCAGTGTTCCTCCGTGTTGACCGTGATGCAGAGTTAGGACTTGTGTACGATGGCCAGTCCCCCGCCCAGAGTTGTAGCCATCCAGGATAGCGAAGGCGATGTCTGGTCCAGAGGTAGGGTTGGTCCAGGTCTTTGTTAGGAATGCAACGTCTGGACGGGCAGAGTAGATCAGATCCCAAAGTTCGGTGGTGTGCTTATGGAGGGAGCGTATATTCAGAAGGAGGCAGTTGATGAGGTTGTGGCAGGCGTTGGTGGTTTCAGGTTTGGGGTGTTCCGGTTGTTTGTTGTGGCTGAAACTGAGGTTGCAGTTCCGGCAGGAAAAATGTCCATTGGTCCATGGGTGCAGCAGGTGCTGAGACGTCCGGTGTTAAGGCAGAGGAGGGTCTTGGCGTCGTAATGGAGGGTGGCCAGGGACTGGCTTGTCGGAGATTCAGGGTTCCTGATGCTGGGTGTGGTCTGGGTGCAGACAGGCTTGCCTTTGTCGCGCCAGCAGCGTGCCCCCTGCATCCGGCCTCCATTAGGAAGGGGAGGGAGGTGCGGGGTCCTATCAGCGGGGAGGCGGGAAATGCGCTTTGTGAGGCGGTGAGGGAGGCGGGATTCCAGAGGCAGCAGCGGCACAGGAGGGAGAGTGGAACAGAGAGAGAAAAATGAGGGAAGAGACAGCAAAAAGGAAAGAGTAGAAACGAGGTATAAAACAGAGGTAAAAGGCAGAGGTATAAGAGCAGGAGTAAAGAGAAACAGAGGGAGACAGAAGATACTTCTTGTAGATAGCCACTAGGGATGAGGTGCAGGCAGGAGCCTGGAGGTGGAGGAGGGCCTCGAACTGAGAGTCAGGCAGGCTCTCAGTTCGATCCAATGGCAGCAGCAGAAGGAGCTGAGGAGGGCAACAGACGATGACCAGGAGGTCAGTGAAGTTGCCATCTCACAGCGCTGCTGCTGCCTTTAAGAAGGGGAGGAAGGGTGGGGGCCCGGTCAGCTGGGAGGGCGGAAAAGTGCTTTGAGCAGTGGGGCGGGGCGCAGGGGTAGCAGCAGCGCAGGAGGGAGAGGGGAACAGAAAGACAGAAAAATGAGATGAGAGTCAGCACAAAGGAAAGAGAAAAAAGAGAAGTAAAAGATGTGAAAGGCAGAGGTATAGGAGCAGGAGTAAAGAGAGACAGAAGATAGTTACTTGTAGATGGCCACTAGGCCAGGATGAGGCGCAGGCAGGAGCCTGTGGGTGGAGGAGTCCTCGAATTGAGAGTCAGGCAGGCTCTCAGTTCGACCTAGAGGCAGCAGCAGGAGGAGTTGGGGAGGGCAACAGACGCTGACCAGGTCAGTGGAGTCGCTTTGTATTTTATTCCTCCCTGAAGCAAAAAATATTTTTGAATTATGAAACAGAGCAACATGTGCTTGTTTCACTTCCCATAACACACACACACACACACTTGGTGCAAAACGAGTTTGCTGTGCCTTTGCACCAGTCAGATGATTCTGTAAAGTAACCCAAAGACTAGAAACATGGTGTCCCTGGTTTCATGTGGTCGTCTGGTGATCTCACTCAAAGATGGCCTTTATTATAAGGCACATCTCGGTGCCTCCGTTGAATGATGTAATGTCCTAAAAGTACACTGCAGCTGCCTCGGAGGCTGGCCCAAGGCTTAACCAGAGAGGCGGCCAAGCCCATGGGTATCGTCAGAAGTTCAAGAGGCAATAATCAGCTCCTTGGCCCTTGCCATCCACAAGGTGAGTCGCCAAGGGGCCCTGATCAGACGCTGCTGTCATTCTCACTGCTTGCATTTCCGGGTATCGAGGGGCCGAGGACCTCTGAACAATCAGCCTCTCAGCTCTGATGGCAGCCGTGATGAGGCAGGAGCAAAAGAAAAAAAACATATTCCAGTCATTCAACTGAATGAAATCAACGTCAGCTTTCTGTCCTTAAACCAGACCCCTCTGAGAAATGAAATCTGTTTAGTCCTCAAATAGTTGTGGTAATCCCAGCCCTGCTCTCTCCTGCATTTCTTGATGACAAAGAGAAACTCCCAACTGGCAAAGGCCACCTGCGCTGATTACTACTCCATCCACGCCCACGGAGCAGGAACACGAACCAGCCATCATTAACCTTCATTTCTTCAAACATAAACTTCAGCTCGTTTCCCATTCTTGCTTTCCCCTTAGAAACTCTCCAGAGACAGGAGGGCGGGAAAAGTAGGGCAGTGGGTGGGCAAAACTCCTAGCAGAAACATAAAACTCGGAGAGCAAAAAAAACGCGATTCAGTGGCTTTACAAAAAAAATATTCACAGCTGGTTTGCTCAAGTTCACAGTCCGTGTATTACTCACCGCTGGGACGCGAGACACTTTCACCCGTCTCAGCAGCGATTACTGCTTGCAAAACAAACAGCGCACACTTTCACACACACGCATGTCCCCAAGGCCACGTGTGAACATGCGTGCACGCAGCCCGTGGGCACATACAAACACATTCACTGGTTAACATGCTTTTACAGGTACACACGCCCAGTGCTGTGGAGTGGCTCGTCTAGATCTTTGTGCCACCAGCATTTTCAGTGCCTGAAGTTCTACGTCTTCCAATCTGAAGTATGTCCCACAAGCCTGAGCATGCAAGGTGATGCTGGCTTAAAAAAACATAAAAACGGAAGGACTGTGTGAAGGTGCCATGCTTTCGATGATCAGCCGACTGCACGTCATCACTAGATCAAGCTTTATACTTTAATGTGCATTTATTTCATGCCAGCCCCACAATGCATCGAGCAAGTTTGCGTTGTGAGTAAGTCAAATGCTTTCCAAAAGGGCCTTGGGCAAGGGGTGGAGAAACAATGTAATAAAACAAGGAATAAACTACTTTCGGCTCAACTTTAATTGAGCTCAGTCTGTGCAATGTTTCCTTGGTGCAAATTTGGGATACTCCTCAACTGAGGGACTGTGTCATGGGAAGAAGTAACCAATACAACAATACTTATTGAACAGAGGCCACACTGAGTGTCGTGGCTAGGTTTTGCATTCACCCTCTTGGAAGGCAGCAATCTAGCCTGCAGCCCATCAGGAAACTAACAGCGAGGTAGAATGGCCTGTCCAGCCTTGGTGCCAAGCCATCTGGTTTCTCTACTCAGGGGAAAGCTTGGTATGGCAGCTTTGTAAAACCGTAGGAGCATAGACAAATCGGTATCCGAATATGCACAAATAAATTAGACATAATAACGGTATGTACACATGCATGCACAATCAAACATGCACAAATGAACACACAAGTACCCTTCCTACAGACAGTCATCTTACACACACACACACACACACACCCACAAACAGGAGCAGATATGTGTATGTACATAAATGGACACAGGGCTCGGCTCTGATTGTAGAAGCTAATACTTGCCTCCTGCACTATACTTGTCTCAATAGAGAGTGCCCCTTGCCATTTTCTAATACTAAGTACATTTTCGATGACAGCAGCTAACAGACCTCTAGGTGCTTAACATTACAATCCACCCAGTCCCAGGTTCTACTTGAGCAGGTTTAGGCCTTTGGGACACTCAAACACACTCTTGTTAATTGTGAGGATGCCACAACTCTGAAACTAACAGAACAGATTTTATCTCTGTCATTCACCAGCTGGACAGGGCCGGACCGGATGAAGTGTCTTTGAAATAGCTGAACTAAGGCAAAATGTGTCACTGTTTCTACCAAAACAATGTTTGTTCTCGTGAAACCCACAAAAGAAATGGCTCATGCAGTCAAACTTTGGCAATATTTTAGTTGCTTTAGAGGGGCCTTTATTACATGGAAGTATTACTAGATGTGTTTGTATAAAAATGTATATTTATGGCTGATGTAATTTATGAATGGTCTCTGCTTGCAGTCATATACCGTTCATGCTGTCTGCCATACATATAAAACTGTGCTTAATTTACTTGTTCATTAGTCATTGTTTGTTCAAGAAACATGGTCCTGCACTTCAGTACAACTGTGATCTGGTGAGCTGCCAGTAGGAGCGACGGGCCTGGCCGTGAGGAATGCAGGAGTGTCTGCACGAGAGATGTGCACAAAGTTCATGGGCCAGAGGCTGCACCAGTGGGCGGGAAGTGTCCCAAACTAGCACAGTGCAGAACACATCACACCGTCTGGTCAGAAACACAGAGCTACAGCCAAGTGGCTGGAAATGCGTCTCATGTTTCTTTTTCAGTTCTGGCTGTGTGGGGCCATCTCCCTCGGGGATTACATCATTTGCTTAAGGATGAAGCTTGCATCAGGCCCTCAGTAATAGTACAACTGTGGAAAAAGAAGCCTCTGAAGCACACCAAATACAATGAACAAGAGAAAGAGTAGTCACAGTGCCACAACATCAACATGATCTTCGAGTGGAAAGCATAGATCATCCTGGAACCAACAGAGCGCGGCTGCACTTACTTTCAAGCAGTCATCATGTACAATACCCAACCCTTTCTTCCCATCTAACCGTAACAACCATCTGTGGTCTGAAGCAGCAATAAAAAACGGCCTTGATTATGCGTTAATGTCACCAGGTTCAAAGGAAAAGTCTCATTGAACCCCTCTACCCTCTTTCAACAGAATGGTATCTTTTAGTACGTCCAAGATCGCTGTTCAGTACATGCCCAGGATGTTTTGAAGCAGATGGCAAGCATAGAATAGCTATGATGAAGCAGTCAGTCCTTTGTTATTGACCTACACTTATGGAGTGACGTGTGTGGGGGGTGTAGGGGCGAAAGGAGAGGTGGCTTAGAGATTGCAAAGGAAACATAAGCAGGGTTTCTTCCTCAGCCAAACTGCTAGAGCAAGTGACATGTACAAAGCTGGCATTTGCTCTTTCTCTTCACCAGGCCGTCAAAAGGCAACATCACAAGCCAGACAGGAAGTCTGACACGGTGGCACATCCAGGGTCATAGGTCAAGGCGCGCCTTGCTGTGGGGACCTGTTGCGACAGACACCACACTGCGCTGACCGCAAACTCTTTCCCATCTGCACATCTCGCTTTCAACCCTTGATGGTTCTGGGTGTCATGGAGCCGCACTTCGAAAGGGGCTTTAAGATGTGACGAGTTTGAAAAACAACATGTAATACAGCTCTAGCGGTGCTTCACTTTCTCTTTTTTGCCTTGTCTTTACCAGGAATAAAGTCACAGCGAAAAAACTAATTATTTGAGTCTCTGAAATACTTTATTTCGGCGAAATGCTTTTTTTTTTAGAAACCGTAGACCCGGAGCCCCTTTCAAACTCCCTTTAAGCAAGAAACTGTATTTGAAATGTTTTATTGAAATATTTGTAACAGCGCACGTTTAACATAAGCCTTAACCCCTTCGCTGTCAGACCTTTCCCCCTCAGGTGCCAGGCCTTTTTTGGCTATTTGGGCCAGTTCGTGCTTAGGCCCTCAAAACATTTTGTCCACAAAAACTACCCACACCAAATTTGCGTCCTTTTTTTCCAACATCCTAGGGATTCTACAGGTACCCAGACTTTGTGGGTTCCCCTGAAGGAGACCAAGAAATTAGCCAAAATACAGCGAAAAATTTCTTTTTTTTTTTAATGGGGAAAAAAGGGCTTCAGAAGAAGGCTTGTGTTTTGTCCCTGAAAATGGCATTAACAAAGGGCTTGCAGTGCTAAAATCACCATCTTCCCAGCTTTCGGGAACAGGCAGACTTGAATCATAAAACCCAAATTTTCAACACAATTTTGGCATTTTACTGCGACATACCCCATTTTTACTATTTTTTGTGCTTTCAGCCTCCTTCCAGTTAATGATAGAAATGGGTGTGAAACCAATGCTGGCTCCCAGAAAGTTACACATTTCTAGAAAGTAGATACAGTTCTGAATTCAGCAAGGGGTAATTTGTGTAGATCCTACAAGGTTTTCCTGCAGAAAATAACAGCTGAAATAAGAAAAAAATTGAAATTGAGGTGAAAAAACCCAGCCATTTTTCTGCACGTCTTACTCTAACTTTTTCCTGTGATTTCGGATTTTTTAAAGCAATATACCGTTAAGCCTGCTGGACTCTTCTGGTTGCAGGAATATATAGGGCTTGTAGGTTCATCAAGAACCCTAGGTACCCAGAGCCAATACATGAGCTGCACCTTGCAATGGGTTTTCATTCTATATCGGACACAGCAATTCATTTGCTGAAATATAAAGAGTGAAAAATGGGTATCAAGAAAACCTTTGTATTTCCAAAATGGGCCCAAGATAAGGTGTTGAGAAGCAGTGGTTATTTGCACATCTCTGAATTCCGAGGTGCCCATACTAGCATGTGAATTACAGGGCATTTCTCAACTAAACGTCTTTTTCACACAATGTCTTATAATTGGAAGGAAACAATGTAGAGAAAGACAAAGGGCAATAACACTTGTTTTGCTATTCTTTGTTCCCCAAGTCTCCTGATAAAATTGGTACCTCACATGCGTGGGTAAGCCTAATGCTCGCGACAGGAAACGCAACATGGACACATCACATTTTTACATTGAAATCTGTTTTTTGCAAAGTGCCTCGCTGTGGATTTTGGCCTCTAGCTCACCCGCCACCCAGGGAAGCCTATCAAACCTGTACATTTTTTAAAATTAGACACCTAGGGGAATCCAAAATGGGATGACTTGTGGGGCTCTCACCAGGTTCTGTTACCCAGAATCCTTTGCAAACCTCAAAATTTGGCCACAAACACACTTTTTTCCTCACATTTAGGTGACAGAAAGTTCTGGAATCTGAGAGGAGCCACAAATTCCTTTCCACCCAGCGATCCCCTACGTCTCCCGATAAAAATGGTACCTCACTTGAGTAGGTAGGGCTAGTGCCCATGACAGGAAATGCCCCAAAACACAACGTGGACACATCACATTTTCCAAAAGAAAACAGCTGTTTTTTGCTAAGTGTCAAGCTGTGGATTTTAGCCTCTGGCTCAGCCGGCACCTAGGGAAACCTACCAAACCTGCACATTTTTTAAAACTAGAGACCTAGGGGAATCCAAGATGGGGTGACTTGTGGGGCTCTGACCAGGCTCTGTTACCCTGAATCCTTTGCAAACCTTAAAATTTGGCCAAAAAAAACACCTTTTCCTCAAGTTTCGGTGACAGAAAGTTCTGGAATCTGAGAGGAGCCACAAATTTCCTTCCACCCAGCATTCCCCCAAGTCTACTGAGAAAAACGGTACCTCACTTGTGTGGGTAGGCCTAGTGCCCGCAAAAGGAAATGTTCCAAAACACTATGTGGTTTGCGGTTTTGGTCCTGGGCTCAGCAGCCATATAGGGAAACCTACCAAACCCAAACATTTCTGAAAATTAGACACCTGAGGAAATCCAGAGAGGAGTGACTTGCATGGATCCCCCAATGTTTTCTTATCCAGAATCCTCAGCAAACATCAAATTTAGCTAAAAAAAACAAACCACATTTTTCCCTCATTTTGGTGTGGGATCACCGCACCGGAACAAATTTCCTACCACCCAACTCAGTCTACCGGGAAAAATGATACCTCACTTGTGTAGGTGGGCCAAGTGCCTGTGACAGGGAAGAGCCAAAAACATGTCGAAATTGAGGGGGAACCAAAGCAGGTCCAAAAGGGCAGTTTGGAAAAAAACATTTTTAGGCTGACAAGTGGGGCACAATTTTTACCGGTATAGATGAGACAATGCTGGGTGGTAGGAATTTTGTGGATTTCTGCAGATTCCGGAAGGTTCCATCACAGAAATGTGGAAAAAATGTGTGGTTTCCAGCAATGTTGGAGGTTTGCAGGGCATTGTGGGTAAGAAAATGGTGCAGTTTGCATGTGAAGCACACCACCCTGGACTCACTCAGGTGTTTAGTTTACAGATGTGTCTGGGTCTTGTGGATTTTTCTACATGGCAGTGTCCCAAAGTCCAAAAAGTGCAGCCCTCACCATTCCAAGTGGGACGATTTCAAGAGTTAGCCAAGCTCTCATGGCCCAAATGTAAAACCAAAACCCAAAATAATCAAATGTCCTCTTGCTTGCCGTGGGATAAGAAGTTTTAGTGTACAGGACGAGGGCTGAAAGACTGTTACAACCTTCAGTTGGGGTGGGGGCATAACCATGCCCATACTGTTTGGTAGCCACCACCACACTATATGTTTTTTTTAATTCCCTGGCATCTAGTAGACTTTCTGCCCCCCTGGGTGTGGATCAGGGATAATTGCCCCATCTGCCCACTGGTGGGCAGAACAACTTTGGCCCCATTTATTTGGGGTGGGGGTATGGCCATACTCCCAACCTCTTATTTTGAAAAAAAAAATCTTCTCTGGTGGGTTTTCAGCCCCCCTTGGGGGCATATGGGCCTTCCAAAAATAGGCCGAGATATGGCCAACAGTAATTACTCTTGCCCATGGGGCTGACGCCCCCAAACAAAACACACACATACACACACACCAATCCCTGGTGCCCAAGCAATTTCTGTCCCCCCCTCATAGAAATAGGCCTATCTGCCCCCAAGGGGAGCAGAAATGGCCTAAAACAAATTTGACTCCCCCCCCCCCTTCCAGGGGAGCGACCCTTACCTAAGGGGTCACTCCACTTTTGGTTTCTGCTCCCTTGGGGACAGATTGGCCTAATAAAAATAGGCCAATCTGGGGCAGAAATGGCCTAAATACAATTTGACCCCCAGGGGAGCGACTCTTGCCTAAGGGGTCGCTCCCCATACATAAAAACATAATGTAAATAAAAAAATATATATCGCTGGTGTCCAGGGTTTTCTGCCCCTCCTGGGGGCAGATTGGCCTAATTATAATAGGCCGATCTGCCCCCATGGGGGGCAGAAAAGGGCTAAAAAAAAATGTGCCCTTCTGGGGAGCGGCCCTTGCCTAAGGGGCCGCCCCCTTGTGCGTAAGTATAAAAAAAAATCCCTGGTGTCTAGTGGTTTTATAAACAAAGTAAACAACAACAACAAAACTATCCCAGGTGTCTAGGGGTTTCTGCCCCCCTGGGGGCAGTTCGGCCTAATTATAATAGGCCTTCCTACCCCGGGGGGGGGGGACAGGAAAGGCCTAAAAATAATTTGCGCCCCTGGGGAGCAGCCCTTGCCCAAGGGGCTGCTCCCCTTATACATAAGTATAAAAAATAAAAAAAAAATCCCTGGTGTCTAGTGGGCATTTCTGTTGCCCGATCGCATCACAATCGGGCAGCAGAAATGCTTGCAGAGACATGAAAGGGCAGGAAAGGCCTTTCCTTTTCTTTCATGCCTCTGCCTGCCCCTTCCTCCTGAGCGGAAGAGAAATGCTGAGAATTTCTCTTCCACATCTTCCAGCGCAATGGGAGGTGACCTCTGATGAGGTCAGCACCCGATTGCATGCTGACCTCATCAGACGTCACTGGGGGAGGACGGCATTGTCGGGGGTGGAAAGGGAAGCAATTCCCCTTCCATCCCTGACGGAGGTGCGTGGGCTGGGTGCAGGATGAGCTGGACTCGTCCTCGGCACACGGCAACTGTGGCCGAGGGCAATCGAAGCTCGTCCACGGCACCCGAGGGGTTAAGGGTTATTTTAGCATTGAACGCACATCTTGCAGGTAACAATGTTAGATCGTTAAACACAATTAACAGAAAAGGTGCATTTATCAGATGTTCCCTGTTACAAAGGTGACTGGAAACTGGCCTAAAGTAAGGGAAAGAGCATTCCAGGAATGCGGTAAAGATTCTAGAGAGAAATGCAGTCCATCCTAGCTCGCTTTACCTGGGGCACATGATACAGGTTCTCGGTAGTGGAATGCAATGTTCTCAATGGCACGTAGAGGACGTCAGTAAAACTTCTGCAGCACAATTCTTGCAAGAATTGAGTAGAAGCTGAAAGAGGAAAGCAATGTCTCTCTAACTTGCCCCTTGTACTTTTAGTACTATACAAACACAAACCATGACATATCATAGCAATAGTCCTTTACCCTACCATACCAGAATTCTGCTTCCCGCATCAGTATCTAAAAATAAAATATGCTTCCCGGCTTGGTATAGACTTACTCTAGAACCCTGGCAAGCCCAGGAGCATTTCCTAGTTGTGATGAAGCTGCAATACTGACAAGGTCGTGTATTTTCTACTTTTTACTATTTCAACAAATTTCCATTTTGTCCATTTTATCATGTTAAGGAGTAAAAGCACAGCAAGTAACTTGTGATTATTTCATGCCTGTAGTTCATTCATTTTGTCAATTTTCAAGGGTCTGAGGTGTGTTGTGAACTCCTAAAAAGAAACACCTACATAGATGCATTCGTTTTCAGTAGCAGAAGTGATGCACAATACCTGATGCAGGAGCACATCAACTTGTACAACACTTTGTTATGTTTCAATTTACAAAAGCCAGTGACAAATGATATAGTCCATCTGCTGAGGAAACAAAACAAGACTTCTGCACATTACATGTTACATTTCAATGATTTTAATTGTACTTGCACTAACCGCTGTGTGCACACACAACAGTTCAAAGTGCTGATCCCCGCTTCCACGGATAACCCGTCCACTCTCCCTTGTATATGTTGCATCAGTTAGTATACATCTAAGTGGAAAACAACAGTACAACGCACCTTACGGCTGGAGTTGGGAGACCCTAAAGAATGGGTTCAACAAGTGGGGAATTGATGCATTCTGAAATCTAAAGTTATATTTCACATATGTACAACTGTACTACACTTCACATATTCACAACTATAAGGCTAAAGGAATATTTATTAATTTGACTAGAATCACACGATTTTCAGTCAAGTGCTGAAGCAGAGATTAAAACCAAAGTTCCAAGTTGGCAAATTAGGTTCTGGACCACATCTCCTCCACCGCATGTTCTTACGTGGATGGGTCAATTCTGGGGTAAAATAATGCATCTCTCTGGCATGACTTATGCACATATTGCAATTTTAAGTGGAATGGACCATCATAAAAGAAATAAGAGGGAAAGGAAACTTGATGACTATAATCTTTACTGCTTGTGACTAAATGACCTCAGCTCGAGAATAAAGAGGACATTTTATAGTGTACAATTTAACTTAGTACCTGGCAGAGGCCAATATTTAACAAGTCACATATTTCCATTGTCCCCTCGCCCCCCTGCTCATGTGCTTACCACATCCTAACACAAACATGACCAGAGCTGGTGAAAAACATACGGCTCCAACTAATGAATCACATACATTCCCGCAAGTACAGTAAGTACTACCAGCTGTGACAGTCTCGCTTTGGCAGTGGGACCAACAGCAGAACAAGATCCGACACATCTGAAACCAGCTGCACGCAGAAACCACAGGCCTAGAAGCTGTCTGCCTTCTCAGGGCTTCTTTGTCTCTCGCCTCTGCCCCGCCCCTGTCCCCAAAACCTGCCAGCCATCTTGTTTTGACAAGGCTTAGGGGTTTTAGAAGCAACACAGGGGCGGGGGTGAGGTGGGGGAGGGGGGGCGGGAGGGGATACATCTGAAGCAGGCACCTCCGTTTTTCAAGGCATACGATAAGGAGGGCTTTGTTAACAGAAAGTTCTATCTACCTCAGTGAATGAGCATGGGCAGTGCCATACAACACACACGTCATATGTAAAAAAAAAAAAAAAAAAAAAACACACACACACAGAGCAACAGTGCATAGAATGAAAATACGCAACTCAAAGGCCTGAACAGTCGGCTAGGATGCCAGGGGTTTTGAGATATCATTGAAAACTAGTTACGGAGGTCGCCCTCTAAGCAAATGAATAGACAGTACTCGACTCTATGCAGGAATTAGCATGTTTCCTATCTTTATTTTTCATGGATGACTTTTTTATTTATTCTGTTTTCATAAATCGTGTATTTTGTTCCAAGGGTCAAAAGAGCACTTTATGAGCATGAATATATAGTTAAAATATGATTATATATTGTGGAATTGTTTTTCAAGTATATATTTGTATACGAATAATAAAGTATAATATGACATTTTACAAACGATCCTGCTGTTATAGACTGAATACATCTGCCAATTAAACCGTGCCTTTGGTGTTGCCACATGTCTGTATAAATCTCCATTTTGAATAAGATGGGTGGCATCCTTGTCACTCACTCTTGTTTACACCCCTGCACACATCCTTTCTCTACAAGCTTCACAGAGTACCCAGTTAAACTGATGACATAGTGGTTTATTTCCACTGCAGTAGTTGCCTTGCTAGTGTTGAATTCACTATGGTGCAGATGTACGATTACAACAAGTAACTAACTCATATGTTTTTTTCACAGGGTCAGTTTACTGTGAAAAATACGTATATTTAATGCTTAGTATTTGTTCAAACATCTCTGGACGACATTAACAGAGGATGGTGAATACGTTGATAGGGATTGTGAGTTAAGATAACAAAGTATATTATTCATGTGTTTTGATTTACTAAAGACATTATACTTTTGTTCATGCCACGCTAACTTAGCTGAATTTCCAATATTTCTATGCACGAATTGTGTATAAACCCCCCTCTACTTGGGGGTGAGCCAGAAGAATTTCCTATTCTACTAGGAGTGCTGCCTGATTTTTTTTAGGATTTTGCTGCCCATTGGGAATGAAAATATTTTCAGATTTCACATACTATGTATAACTTTGCATCTGAGAGCATTCAAGGCATTTGACTCTGTTCCACTTACTTTTATTTTTTGTAATAGAACCCTTTAACTTTTCGATGACCTAGAACTCAATTAATGAACTTTTTTACTCTGCTAAATGATGTTCGGGACATGTCTTTAAGTTGGGACACATTGCCTCCTGAGACTGAGATTTGATACAGTCTCTGATTCAGTAAACTGTGGGTGAAACAAAGGAGGTACATGTTGGGGTGTCCAAATTTTGGGGTACAGTATTGTTCCCACAATGACTGCAAGAAACATAGATATGGGTAAGATGGAATCCTTGGTTCATTCAGAGGTACGGGTATAAGAGTTCATTTGTGTTTGCTGCTTTGTGCTGGCAACACTACTTGTGTCTGTTTAAGTATTCTAATAACATTAGTTGTACTTGTGAGACTCACAAGGCCACATCAAATGTGCCAATTCCTTGACTTGCAAACCAAGGGGCAGTGCACAAGTACAGAAGATTTTTCATCTTCCTGAATTCTGAGGACCAACTTCAGTCAACAGGGTTATAGAGAGCAAGGAGCATTACACAGATTTCGGATCTTGGGAGACCACCAAAGGCTTTAGTAATGGAATATCTTTTTTTAAACAAAAGCCAAAATATTTTAAAAGTGCTAAACTATCTTCCTTTGGCCTTCTTGTTTTAATATCAGACCGTTCCTTGCACGCATGCATGGCACTCAGTGAGGATCAGCAATCCTATACGAAACTCAATCCCATGCTTAATAAATTCCACACTGCCATCATGCATGAGTGGAGATTAATCAAACCCCAATGACCCAATTTGCTAAGGGATTCTCCCACCAATACATGGCTCGCCAATAGAATCACAGTACAGGATATGTCATGTAATGGTGCTAACTTATCTACATATGTATAACTGATTTCCTGTGCTAGAGGCAACCAGCAATTAGGATTTTCATTCATGTAGACAGTAGAATGTCTGTGCAAAAAAGCCCTTTAAGATATATAAACAGGTTGCACCTAAGCATACCTACTTATTCAACAGCCTATCCGCATAGGTATGCGTATGCACACAAACAAGCATGCACTCAGAATTAGCTGTAATTGGTCTACAACACATCACCAATATCTGATACAGGTACTACAGGAAGAAAATATGGCAGTGGTAAAACAGAGACAGAGACATTGTTTTTTGATAAACTGCTGGTCCAGTGTGCTAAAGGAGTAGTAGAAATGTAGTCAAAAGTGGGCACTGAAGGGTAGAGGCCAGACTAGTAACCAGCACTAGCAAAGCCAATTTCTCTAGGTATAATCTGCTGATGCATGCAGTGTTGGCACATTACAGCGAGACAGAAGAAGCCAAAACAGCATATAGAGAGACATTGCTCTATTTGTAAAGCACTCCCATGAGCAGTTCAACTCAAGCACAGGTGAGGTGGAAGGATACATCCGAACAACCAACAGCATTAGATGAGCATGGCATGCTACAGTGTGCTGAGCCAAGACATGATTGTTAAAGCCTCAAACCAATGGCTGGAAGTGGTTGTTGGAAGCACTCTAATGCTTGAACGAACCTAAATCTCACTCTCACTGTATTGTTAGAAACAGGCCTGTTTGCTAGCTGCACTATCAAAACCCAGACTCAGCAGGGGTGAGAGATTGCCCATGTGAGGCTTGGTCCCAGCCCTAACTCAAGGATGACTCTGGCTCTCCCAAGCTGCATTATGACTAGGTATTTGCCTTCCCGGCCCAGTAGTATTGAGGGCACCAAGCTTTTGGCTCCTCTCCTCATAGCTTTACATCAGGCTGAATGTCTGAAATAGGGCAAGGGGGTGCATGGCAAATTAAATATTTTGACAAATCCAAAAACTAGCTTCATGACTTGGTAAACTACATCTGCTCTGGCAAATATATAAACAGTGGGTACAGTACCTTCTGGTGTGAGCAAATAACTCCAGTTGTCAAACTATGCCGATGACTGTGAGGGGAAATGTCCGGAACAACGCATACGTTAACAACGTAAGCGTAACCACACTTGCGTGAACAACTCCCTTTTCCCCTGCCTTAACCACGTGTGTGCTGAACAACACATATGCGTGATTAAGGCAGAGAAAAAGGAAGAGTGCATCAGGAGAAGACGAGGTCAAGTAAGTGGGGCTGGGGCAGAGTTTGGGTAGTTTTTAGGGGTGGGGAGTTGGGATAATTTGGTTTTTAGGGACAGGGGTGGGGGATTGGGGTAAATTTGTTTTTAGGGGCTGGGGTGGGGGGCATGGTAGTTTTGTTTTTAGGGGCGGGGTGGGGGGACGGGTGGTTTGATTTTTAGGGGCAGGGTGGGGGGTCAGGGTAGTTTTGCTTTTAGGGATGGGGGGACAGGGTAGTTTCATTTTTAGGGGCAGGGTGGGGGCGGGTAGTTTTATTTTTAGGGGTGGGGGCTCATGGTAGGTAAGTGGGGCTGGGTTGGGGTAGTTTTATGGGTGGGGTCGGGTAGTTTGGTTTTTGGGGAGGAGGTGGAGGGTCAGGGTAGTTTGGTTTTTAGGGGTGGGCGGTCAGGGTAATTTTGTTTTTATGGTTGGGGTGGTCGGGTAGTTTTGGTTTTAGGGGTGGGGTGGGGTAGTTTAATTTTAGGGGCGGGTGGGGGTCGGTTATTTTTAGGACAGGTGGGGGGTCAGGGAAGATTTTAGGTCTCAGGGTGGGAGGGGCTATTGAGGTAGTTTTCTTTTTAGGGGCGGGGGTGGGGTGGGTCCGGGTAGTTATGTTTTTAAGGGTGGGGAGTCGGGGTAGTTTGGTGTTTAGGGTGTGAGTGTGGTAGTTTTGTTTTTAGGGGTGGGGTGGGGGAGTCTGGGTAGTTTTGTTGTTAGGGGTGGGGGTCGGGGTAATTTTGGGTCAGTTGCTTTTAGGGCAGGCGGGGGGATGGAAGGTATTAGGGCTCAGGGAGGGTGGGGTATTGGGATAGATTTCTTTTTAGGGGTTGGGGTGGGGGTAGTTTTGTTTTTAGGGGTGGGGTAGTTTTGTTTTTAGGGGCGGGTCGGTTTAGTTTGGTTTTCAGGCGCGGGGGTCTGGTAGATTTGTTTTTAGGGGTGGGGGTTTGGGTAATTTTGATTTTAGGACGGGTGGGAAGTCAACTGTTTTTACGGCGGGTGGGGGGGGCCAGGGAAGGTTTTAGGGCTCAGGGTTGGTGGGGGGGTGTTGGGGTACTTTGGTTTTTAGGGGTAGAGGTAGGGGGGTCGCGTAGTAGTGTTTTTTAAGGTGGGTGGGGTCAGGATAGTTATGTTTTTAGGATGGGTGGTGGGGTGGAATGCTAGAACCATGCATGCCGTTCCCACAAATGCCTTTACAAGGCATACTTTCATAATGAAATATTCCGACCGCGTTGTTCAGGCATGCATGGTTGGCGCATGCGTTATTCCATCATGCAATTGATTGTGAGTGGGCTGGAGTCTCGTGACCCTTGCACAAACCCCTGCCTGCCCAGGGATTTGGAATTCAATGCTGTGCAGAGTTTATCGTACTTGACCATTACGGAGTGCAATGAAATATGCTCAGTTCATTCAATTTCAGCAGTTCATACCTTAACAGGGGAAAAGAGTGTAGACTTAGGAGCAGCAAGCTTTAAAGTTTCAATGTTATTCCCCAAAAGCTCAGAAAAGGTGTGTTTCATACCACACAGTACATTTTGAGCCTGAGTATTTAGATTCTAAAGGGTAAAATACATAGCACCTACCACTCTGGAGCACTCGTAATCAAGGTCCAAGTCCACTGTGGCCAAATAACCTGCCCTTCGTGGCAAAATAACGTAATAACTGCCCTGGTGTTCACAGACTAAAATAATTTACATTGACAGCCGTAATCCAGAGATATTTTTATATTTCCAGCATGGCAATAAAACAAAACCCTACTTGCGGACAAAACGCCTAAAAATACCACTGTCTCTTCAGTTTGAGAAAGTTGAAGACTGACAGCTCAATTGCTCCAGTCACACACTTTTCACTAGAGTGAACAGAAAATATAGTGGAGTTCCCGAGAGGGATAGAGTTGTTACCATAGTGTCTCATATAACAAAGTACTCAATGCTCTACATTTTTTATCTGCATCCAACTATCTGTTTCTCGCTATAACTCGTTGGATAGGTTTTCTGTGGGGTGCACTTTGTGATGTGTTTTAGGATCGAAATACCGGGATACATTAAGGATGTTTATTGAAACTGATGGGTATTCTTATTGCACAAGTTGTCCTGAAGCTTGGTTCAGATGTCCTACAGTGTACAACACAATGTCTTCATATATTTTACTGCTGATCTTTTTTATGGTTGCAGATGAAGGCAAACTTAGAGGCACTACAGAAAAATTTGGGTCACGCAGAAGACTGGGCCTTAACTCCCACAGGCGGGAGCAAATACAGCCCAAGAGCATGAAAGGCATACAAACCCATTCGAGACCATACCAACTATACAATGGAGAAAGCTTGGGTCCAAGTATACCAGGAGGACTTGTTGGATGGCATGTGGTACCGATACCGAAGCACCATGCACCACTATATCATGACACCACTTAACATGACAAAAAGGTTAGCAAAGAACGTAAACAATGAAATACCTTATCATGGGGTTCACCACATTTAGTTAATTTAGTTAGTGGGTGAGGGAAAAGTCCTAAGAGATGGTGAAGTTGGGTTATGCTATATTTAATTGTTTTTTCTATGTGGTGCACATTGTGCCAGTAGTATGGCCATGCAGCAGCCATCAGGACTGAGGATTCAAAAACAAACAGGATACTGCTATTGGTTGGGAGTGGTACCAGTAAACCATGAGTGCAGGCTCAGCGTCAACCTCTTTAAAATGCTATTCACAGAAGTGGCTGTCAGTATTTGCGCTTTATAGGGTCCAGCATTAATTTAGTGACTCGATCGAGTCTTACATCAGCACTCTGGAAAAATGCTCTGAGTACTCAGACTTCACACTAAAGAGTCATTGACAGTCTCTGCAGTGAGGCTCTTTTACTTTTGCTGCACACGGGGAGAGGAGGATCACTGACTACATTAAACAATTCACCTCAGCTATTTGCTTTTATAGTTCAGCTTTCTAATTATTCTATGCTGTTTTCCACAAATCAATATTTAAAAAGTACTATCAAATCTACTCTATCTTTCAGATCCCTAGCTCCCTGAGGAGTCAATTAGATCTGTGCACAAGCAGAATACAGCAGCTTCAAAAATGTGAGGCAATCTAAACCCTTTTCAAGGTAAACTGCACTTGGGTCGGGGAAAAATCAGAGCACTGCCAGTGAAGTATACACGGTTTATATAATTTCAGCACCTCTAGCTAAATCTTAGCACTGCTCTGCAACCCATTGGGACCACCAGACACTGTAATCAACCTACAAGGTAACAAGGTTAACTGGGAGCCTCATTAGCAAGGCAAGACCTAACTTACCACCTTTTATTCAGCCTTCAACTCTCCTGAACTTTCTTTTATGACCTCCACTTGACGGTCTATAACTTAGTCATGATGTTGGGACCACATCTATCACCCAACAGACCTGGCGCCTTCATATGTCAGTGTCTTCACTGCTAATCGTTCCACCCAAGATAGCCTCTGATCGGTGACTCTTTCCATTCCTGCCCTCTTTCAACACTGATCTACCACCAATATGGAAACCCCATTAATAAGATATATCTGCTCACTTCTCTACCCAATTTCATACTGACAGGTGGTTTCACCATTTGCATCTTTGTCTCCTTTTCCTTCCGATGTTCTGTACACCTCCTTGAAACCTAAAAAAAAAAACATTTACTCCCAGTCAAAACACTGGACACTGAAGACACTTCTTGGAGCCATTTCCAAGTCATTACCAAGCTCCTACACTCTATAGCTCTTATACTCAACTAAATGTGCTAGTGTGTACTATATTGTAAATCTAATATCTCAATTACTAGATTCTGGACACTCAATTTCAATTTACCACTTGTATCTCTTGTTCAGCAACCAATTGCCTTATGGGATAGCACTCAAGAACCAAAAAAATGAAAATAAATAAACTGACTTAGGAGTAAGATAGGTTAATATTTGGCATTGAGTGCATTTGGAGTGGCTTGAGCATCACCAGTACAATCACACCATACATTAAAATCAAGCCAAATCTTGTAGATCTTTTAGAACTCAAGAAAAAAAAGACAATAAAAAAACGTTTTTTTTTTGTTTTTTTTTATAACTTAGCTCAATACGACCATGGGAGACGGTTCACTGTTGTGGAAAAGGACTCTATAGGGTTACATATTGTGGTATTGAAAAACGATTACTTAGACTAGCAACATTTCAGATGAAGCAACTTCTTGTTTGTTGCTTTCAGCACTTTAATACCTGTTTATTATCCACCCTTCGAATTGTAAACGAGGTTGTGGCATAATGCCAAACTCTGCTGGCCAGGTATGATTTTTGGTGGGAGCGGGGAACCCTCTCTGCATCTGCTCAGGTGAAGTGGGCCTATGATTTGCCTACAAATATTCTGAGAACCAGGAAGCAAGTCACCCGAGCACTTTCACTGTAGCTACAACTGCAGTAAATGTGTCCCATGATCTCTTTCTAACAGAATAGTTGGGCTCTATGAAATTCACATCAATAAATTAATCTCAGGCCGCTAATGCACTAAAGTATTAATTATCTTTCTGCATAAACATCATTATAAGTGATATTTACTTATGTTTCTCTTTTCATCTGTAATTATGCTCGGACCTTTTTTTTAAGACTCAGTCATGCGAGGATATTGGTCTGAATTGCAGCCCTTTGCCACATTCTTTTTATTGGAATTGGCCTGTAGATTCACTAAATCCTAAAGGGGCACTCCAATGTACACATTGTAAGGCACAGATTCCGAGGCCTTTAGTTTCACATGGTACATTTTTCCAAATGTTTGGGTCCATACCGAAATAGGAAAGATATTCGGAATGCCCTCTGTGTATCCTTCAGCTAAGAGGGATCTATTGCTTCAACTATCCACTGGCACATAACATATGCTGCCTTTGACTCTCAATCACAAAGAAGTTTGGGAGGAAGTGACGAGCCCAGAGCTCATCCAGAGGGTCCCTGGTTTCTGCTATCTTGTTTCCAAGGTTGGCAGGGAACTCTGGGAGCATTTGAATGGCCAGGACAGCCAGGTGACGTCAGATCCCCCTCCTGATAGCTGCTTACCTGGTTAGGTGACCAATCCCCCTTTCAGGGCTATTTAGGGTCTCTCTTGAGTGGGTCCACAGATTCGGCTTGCAAGATTCCAGCAGGTCTCCTCTCAACCTACAATTCGACTTTTGGCCATTGGAACCGCATCTGAAACCTTCAGGAACTGACAAACGCTGCTACCACGAAGAAGACTCTTCTGCAACTTTGTTTCCATCTCTCCTGCCAGCTTTGCAACATTTCCCCGGCCGTGCATCCTCAGGAGACTGCAACTCTCAGCCTGCACATGAAGAAGTAGTAATCTCCCTTGGAGTGAAGGAGTCACTCCCCTGCAACTGCAGGCAACTACAAACAAGCGATGCACCGGCTGCGTAGATCCTGCATAAAAGGTGGTGGTCTGGAGTAATACTCTTGGTCCTCTCTGCCAGCTGTCCAACTTTGGTGGAGGTAAGCCTTTGCCTTCATACACAGGACAATATCCCCGTGCACCGCATCTCTTGCATTTGCCAAGGCTTGTTTGCATATCCTCTAAGGGATCTTTAGGCAATGTGTAGCTCTAGACCCCAGCACTCCATCCTGCAAAGCACAACCTCCTGGGTGGTTCTCCTGCAGCGTGGGATCCTCTTTTGTAGTGCTGCGTGAGCTTCTTCTGCTATTCCTGTGTCCCCGTCCTGTGGGACTCCTGTGGGTGCTGCCTCTGCTCCTGCGGACTCTCTGCAACGCTGAGGGTCCCCTGTGACTCCCCCTCCTGGGTTGAGTCCTCCTGGGCTTTGCTGGTCCCTGGCAGCACCACTTTCCCACTAACCATGAGTTTGCCTTTGCCAAGGCTTGTTTGTGGAAGTCCTATACCAACACCCATCTACAATCTTCCTTTCAGTGTGGGACATCATCTGCATCCATCAGGATCTCTTCTCCGCCTCGGGCTGCAGTGCTGACCTGTTCTTTATCACTGTCGACCACCTCCTGCAAATACAGCTGGGTGGGTAGTAGCTCCTACTCCTCCTGGACTCCACTGTGACTCTTGGACTTGGTCCCCTCTCTCCTCGGGTCTTCTTTCTTCATGATTTCACTGCTGGTTTTCTCGCAGTCTTGTATGGGTGTCTTCTTTTTCTTCTTTTCCTCCTTTTGGGTGGTTGTGGGAAAATCCAGTTTTACTCCTGCATTCCTGGTCGCTGGGGGGTACGGTGTTACTTACCTCTGTTGTTTTCCAGTACTCCCAGCTCCCCTCTACACATTCTACTTACCTAGGTGGGGATAACTTGTTTGCATTCCATTTTGTTTTCTAACCTTTCCTATGCCTATTTCTGATTGCTAGTGTATATATTTAGTGTATTACTTACGTCCTACTAGTGGGTTGTCCTTCTAGTAGTTTGTGGTGATTTGATCCAAAAATAAAGTACCTTTGTTTTTGTACAACTGAGTGTTTTCTTTCATGTGTATAAGTGCTGTATGACTACAGTGCTAGTGCATGAACTTTGCAGGTCTCCTAGATAAGCCTTGGCTGCTCATCCACAGCTACCGTTTGAGAGCCTAGCTTCTAGACAATGCCTACACTTCACTAGAGGGGATACCTGGACCTGGTATAAGGTGAAAGTACCTTAGGTACCCACACAGCAGGCCAGCTTCCTACAATTTCCTCTATTTTCACTAAGACTACTACAAAAACACACAAGTGGGATACAATTCAAATTAGATTAAGGATCCTCTATGCATTATTTGATGAGAGTGATTCATAAGTAGTTATGTTGTAGCTTAGTAAAACTTACGTGGGCTGTCATACAAACAAAGTGCATGGTTTACTTCAGACTAAACCATGGAACTGACAAATGTGATTAGGTCTTTCCCAAGTAATCCGTCCACCATTTTTTGCTTTTTTTGAAAAATGTGAAGCCCTAAGTGCCAAGGGAAGCTCGGAAATAGGTCCCTTTCTCACTGTGCCACAACATCTAAGATGCACCTTACCAGACCAACAAGTCTGAAACTGGTGTGGGGCTGCTCGTGTCCCCTAGCAGGTGGGGCCTGAATGCTAATAAAGCAGTGGAACCTATAGGGTGGCCAAACAAACGATGGATTTGAATGTAGCTCAGACTGCTGCCAGTCCCTGAAAGTTTTACAAGCATTCTGCCCATTATAGCGTTTTCTTTTTTGAAAAGCTGACTGGGTCCTGCTAAGGTAGTCAAATGTTATGATGACAGGGAAAAACACATATCTAGCAGCAGCAATGAGATTCCAAATAACGCTTTATTAGCATAAACGGAGGAGCTATTGTATGGTTGCTGCGGATGCATAATGTAAGCCAACCTGCACTTGCAGTGCTAAAGCTGAGCGTGCATTATTCAAGAAGTTATGCGTCCGCCTACACGAGTGGACTCACAAGAGAGTCCTACAGCAGACAAGTCACGTTTGCCGATACCCATGCAAGATTAATACAGCCAGTTACTGACGTCACTAGTTTATTCTCTACCGAAAGAGCCGTATATTCTTAAATGAGCTGAGAGGAAAGGAGTTCTTCCTAGACAAGAAACTGTATCGTTGTCCTCAGAAGGTTCACAAAGAGGACGAACTCAAAATGCACCAGCACACGCAATGTCCACTGCTTGCGAACAGACTGCACGTCATGGCTCAAGTCCTGACAACGCACAGAACATGCCGTGGCGCGAGAGGTCTCTTGTTCCACAGCTCACCGATGACCTGCTAGCGCGCTAACGGGCAGAGAAGAGCACGAGGCGAGCCTAAAGGAGGGCCCTCGAGACGACCAGAGGGGAGGCAGCGTCTCCTCCAGCTCCTCCTGTGGCCTCGCGTTCATGCTCGAGGACTTGTTTGGCATGCATTGTTTTATTGCTGCCAGGCAGCACTTTCTTAAACTACACTCCACAACATTTTCCATGTTTGGCCATTTAAAGGACTGTTGGCAGAAGGCGTTTGTAGAAACAATGAAAATATGTCGACATAATTATACACTCAACCACTTCCTCTCAGTCTCAAATAGAGACACGCGTTGGTAGCAGTGAAAGCAATACCGTAATTCTGTCAGTGCCACGGGCGCAAAAATACATGTTCCTTCAACTTGCAACTATATCGCTGCGAGAAAAAAAAATCTTAGCAGCGTACTTATGGATGATGAGACGTATTTGGAGTGGCCTCGCGCTCATCAGCTGACTCCCTATTGTGCACAGGCTGAAAAGCGCGTTTGATATCTCAGCTTTCTCTTCCTCTGAAACATGTAATCATCTTCATTTTTTGAGGTGTCTTGGCACTGCCATAACATTAGCTAAGATCGCACAATACAATCAGCCTGTGAAAAAAGACCGTGATTTATTTGAGGTTGCGATTAAAGTAGCTCAAATGTGAAATTATGGCCCAAAATGAGGCTGTAGGCGGCTTGCACTGCGTAGCGCTGTCACGTAACGCAGATACCCCCGTTTAGATATCTTGTAAGGACAGTAATTCAGACGTGGCCAACTGATCGATCTATTCCAGGTACTATGAGATTGCGCCTCCAGGAATTATTATTTGTTCCTGAGAGATTCCTAGAAGAGTACATTATATGCAACGTTAGACCCCTCTCCTTTTTCTCAACAAGGTTGTTTATTCCGTCAAGTGCTCTCTTTCCTCTATGAGATACCTCTCTCTACTGACTACTGCAGTTTACCCCCACGCCACAACCATGTATGTGCTGCACAGCCTCCAAGTAGTAGTCGCTGGCTGGCCAAAACCTGGTCGCAGAAGCGCACCACACGCAGCATTCTGTTTAGACATGATAAACACAGGAACGCCCTTGTTTTTTCAGGTCCTTAGTGGCACAACACTGACTCATTTTTAGGCCAATATGCCCCACCGGACAATAGCTTTCGTATTTTATGCCTCTGCCCAATCAGAATGTGAGACTTTCATCTTATTAAGTTAAAACAGCTATATTTGGCGTATGACACGCGTTGCCAGAAAGTAGTTTTAGGTCACCACAA
The DNA here is from genome assembly GCF_031143425.1 of Pleurodeles waltl. NCBI lineage: Eukaryota > Metazoa > Chordata > Amphibia > Caudata > Salamandridae > Pleurodeles > Pleurodeles waltl. The sequence goes on along the minus strand of NC_090437.1, from coordinate 346,034,448 downwards.
TGTATAACGGAACAGGAGTGCACTCAAGAGCCAATGCCTTTACTAGAAAAGGAGTTTGGCTTCTTCGTAAAGATGCAAGTAATTCCTTAAAATATGGAGCAATACTTGGTAATGCTCGGTGAAAGGCACAATAACAATCAGCTGAACAGGGTTTTTCAGCAATGGAAAATACGACTATACACTAAGGAACAGAGGCCCATATTTATACTTTTTTTAGTGCCGCATTGGCGTCATTTTTTGACGCAAAAGCAGAGGAAACTTGCAAAATGCAATTGTATTTTGTGAGTTTGTGCCATTTATGCATCAAAAAGCAGCGCAAATGCGGCGCTAAAAAAGCACCCAACAGCTACATGTGTCCCCTCCCTTGGTAATGATGTAACTTCCAAGGAAATCAGAGAAGAGCAGGTTACTTCATTATTAGAAAAGAGATCGGTACCTTACAGACAGTATGCACCAGTAGACACTGTTGGTCATGTTCCTTTCGATGATCTAAACTCCGAACTACCTGGAAAGAAATCCACCACCCATCTATGACAATTTATTTTCATAAAAATCATTGCTCTTTGGAAGAGCCTACAAAGAAAGTTCCCGCCTGATGGCTTACATTCAAAGTATTAGAGCACAAATTTGAAAACATTATGTTAATAATGAATGTGAAAAATATAAAACTGTCATTAAATGGTTGTAGCCTCATTAATTCCATCTGCAGACTATCCCACCATTCTTCTTTGATTCCAAAGACCTAGAAATCCAAATTTTCAGCCCTCAATATGTCCAACTCCCAGGACTTCAACAAATCCTTCCCTACATCCTTTAACATATGCGGCACACCTTCCTTCAATATACCCATCCTTTAATCAACAAACTCAAGCATTCATCCTTAAACAGGTCAATCAAATTACAAATGCAATCCTCAAACTACTATGCTGAAAATGTATCAAGGAGACTGGTTTCCATCATCTAATGCTACCTGTTCTTAGACACTGAGAACTACTCACCGTCAGCCTTTGCAAAACCTGACTGTTCATCTTTTAACATTTCCGAAGGTGGATGCTTGAATGAGACCACTGTTGATTATTCAATGCAACCAGCAATTTAATTCCTCAATGCAATAAACTACTCGGTATGAGCCATTCAGGGATCAATATAGCTATTTCAAAACATCCCACTATACAGACATTAAATAGTTCAAGCTGTGTCCTCCAGCATAACAGAGTGCCATTCCATTATCAATCATTCTTTTGATTCTTGGATGTGCATTATAATAATCAAAGCATACAAGTATCGCTATCAACACTTACCACTATTGGTCAATTTCTGTAAAATATCGAATGAATTCCTTTCATTACTCATTTACTACATTTTGATTGCTGTGTACCTGCTTCTACCCATAAATCAATATCTGATAATATAAATAATTTATTAACTATAAAATGAGATATTGCCCTCTATGTCAGAATCTTGAGGAATCAAAGAAACTTGGAAATAATTACCAAACTGCATTGTCTGGCGCCCTTTTTCCAGGGGGTGTTGTCTGTCATTTTTAAATCCATGAGGTTGACCTTATTGATGAATGGTATCTATGATCCTCTGCAGACTCTACACTCTGGGGGTTACCATTAATTCTGTGTTATGCAATCACTTTCTCTTGTTGTTATCGGTCTAAAAAACTCCTTGAATCCACAATGTATTGCATCAATTTGTCTGTCTTTGTTACTTCATTATTTTTCTAATATGTTGTTCAAATACTTCGGTAAAATTTCCTTTGCTATATGTTTTTCTTAATTTTTTTTATTTTAACATACTCACATTTATATGCCCTCCAGCTCAGATAAGCAGTGATTCAGCTAGTTATTAAACTGGAGTGAGAGATATAGAGTGATGCCCAGGATGTTCAATATATGTTTTACCTACAGGTCACTTGTTTGTACATTAAAAAAATCACATTAACTTTCTTCAACAAATAAGAAACATTTTCTAGTCATGGAGGACCCTTCTCAACTTACTGTACCTTCTCAAAACCCTAACTTTCCCTTGCTCCTTATGCAGCCCCTGTTTTTTTTGTGCAGTAGCCCATACATTCCATTCACAGAAAAAAAAAAAAGGTTAAAGTAATGTTATAGCAAGGTGAAATGTTCAGTTTTAAACTCTAAAAATTATTGAAATTTACCAGTTATAGTTCGAGTTATCTCAATCAACTGTAGCTGGTGCCCTAAGGTAACTATAAGTTGCACTTCCGCAAAGACTTTGTGTCTTCAAGATTGAAATTGGTCCCACCAAGCGAGAGTCAACGCAGCCCTCCCTGTCTGGACCAGTGCAGGCAAGGAAACTGCTATGTCCTAGCAACCCGAGACATAGCACATGAGCCAGCCCTGGGTCTGCCATGCTATTAATGGCTCAGGGGGGCGCACAGCCCTCCCTCCTGCAGATGTGGCCAGGCCCCAGGGGATGGGATCCATGGTTCTGAAATCGGCCTGTGGAGGGTGCCGCGTGGTCCCCTCCCCCTTTTCAAATACGTCCGGGCTCTGGAGGATGGGGTACCCAGGGCCAAAATTGGCTGAGAAGGGGGGACGTGTGCCCCTCGCCCTTTTTGAAAAGTGGCTGGTGCCTAGGGGATGGGGTTCTCAGGGCCAAAATAAGGCCCGGAAAGGGGGCAATCAATCAAAGGATTTATAAAGTGCACTACTCACCCAATGTGTGTCCCCTCTACCTTTATGATGCGACCAGGCCCTGGAGATGGGGTCCCAAGGGCTGAAATCACCCTGGGGAGAGGTGCCATGAGAGTCCCCCTAAAAAATGTAAACAGGTTATCCGCCTGGGACCTGGTGCAGCCGGGGGGATGGGGTGTGCACTGCAAATTCACTGCAAATTTTTAAAAAAATGTTTTGGCCCAGGTGCAATGTCCCCTGCCCCCTTGTGTCTTTTTTAGATTTTTTTAAGACTCAAGACCAAGTCCTGAGTCCTAAGATGGCTGCCACCGCTTCCTAATTGTAGTGGTGCAGCTAATCAGGTTTCATTTTAAGAGCTGTTGGGATATGTGGAGCCTCAGTGTCCCTACATATACTAAGTTTATTTTTCATTAATTACTCTAAAACGCCTGATGGATTTACACAAAAAGTACTCTTTCTCGACCTAAATCTAGCTTTCTGCCAACTTTGGTGTAAATCCATTCAATGATTTAGGCTGTAGTTATGTATAAAGTATCTACAGAAAAATGAATGTGGAAAGCATGTTTTTCGCCCCCCTCTTTCTTCTCGGTTCCCACTTGAAGGATCACCCTGAAACTTTCGATAGCCAAACTCAGCAAAGAAGAGCACTTATTTTTGGAAAGTTTTGTTGAGATTCATCAAGCGGCATAAAGTTATTAGCAACACAATCCTAACCATAACTACCCAGTGGCGACTGCCACTGGTTAATTATTTTCATTCTTTTTCTATCACTATCCTTGTAATTTCCACAATTTTTAAAAAAAACATTGGTAATATCCCACTTTTCCTAATTTTCTATTCAATACTTATTATCATGTTTCCTACTCCACCATCTCCTGCGGGTCCAGCTTGTGTGCCTCCATCCATTTTCTTTTGTTATCACCAAATGACTCTCCCCCGCCCCACATTTGCTGCTCCTATTATTATTCTCTTCCTGTTTATGATTGAATTTCCATTCTACCATTTACTTTTTTATTGTTTCTGGTTCTGTGTTCTTTTGTCTACTACTCTGCTAGTTGCGAACACATAACTCAAAATTAAAACTGAGATTTAAAAATAATTTCAAATGTGAATAAACTGTCGTAGTTGGTTTCTTTCCCTGACTCAATGAGTTAATTTGTATTTGAACATATTCCTTGATAATATAAGCTGGTTGAGTTGGTAACACAGCAAGTCCAAATTTATGAGGTTGAAAGGGTTAGACCAATGGAATGGCATGATGTAATATCGATTTTCAGCTCCCCCAAAAAGAATGGACTGCACAAAGGGAGAAAACAGACTTTGTGAGCCTAAAAATCCTAAACAATGTTTTGAAATGACATTCTGAGGTCTGTGGTCTTTGTGACTCGTTAAGTCAACATCTCTTTTTTGTTGGTCACAAAGAAAAGAGGGTGGCAAAGAGGCATCCCCTCATAGTTTGTGATTCGCAAGGAAATGTATCAGTGGTTTGCAACCACTCACAAATAGTTAAAGGCTGCTGACAGCCCTTTTAATCCGGTAGCCGTTCACACAGTTGCATTTATTCGTAAGGGACAATTCGTACTGTAAAAAAATGGATGCTGTAGGTATTGGGTGGAGTAGAGCAAAGTTCTACAGACGTTTTCTAGTTTCTATGCCACATTCTCAGGCAGTTTATTCTTTGTCCCTTCAAGACTGAGGCTGCAATACTGGCACTTTAAACATGCAAATGCAGAGATGGAGGCCACCATCTGTACATTCACATCTGGTTGCAAATAATCACAGAAGTAATTTTGCTAGATAAGGTACGATTTCCTTGTGTTCAGCCTCTTTACAGCACTGATGCACTTGGCACAGCACAAAGAATTGGGCAGGTCGCACTGCACATGATGTGTTAGGACAGTGTAACAATGCGAGCTGGACAACACATCAGGCCCACAGCATGTAACACATTTTTTTTTTCTCAAACCCATGAATAAACACTTAAAAAAATAAATAGGCAAAGGTATTTGAGAAAACAGATGAGCAGCTCAAGGTCTGCTGGTCCTTCAAAGGCTCCTAGCATGGACCATTTTGAGTGATGGCGTCGTGGTGACAATGCTGAGCTCAGCAGTTAAAGAGCATGCTGATAAGGGACAAGACTTGGGTCCCAGTGCACTTTGAGCTGAACTCTAGAATTACATCCTAGAAAAGGTCGTCACTGTGCATGTTTATGCAAGCCACTTTTTCTACAGCACTGTAGCTTGCTGTCACTTCTTTCGTTAACTGGGAATGGCATTAAGTGTGGCGCATTTGGCTAGAGTTCTTTTCTTGACTTTTGCTCTCTCGCTTTCATCTACAGCCGAGCATGGATGGATTACCCTCTAAAATCTGAGATTTTTGGCTGGTGAGCATAACATCTGGAATACAGTATCACATTCATCGCAAACGAGCATGTTAATGTTGTTGGATGATAAGGAAAACCTTGTGTTTACTGGGCAAGTTCGTAAAATATAGGAAATTAACATGGCACAATGTGAAAGCGCATCTGGAGAAAACAGAACATCAATCAACTTCTCCAACAACACCTTCCAGACACCTGAAAACGCTATAAAAACAAACATCTAGGACATTTGGTGGCATGATGGATTTCCTTAAGGCACTTTGCCCAGATTGAGGTGGCAAGAAATATAACCTCAGTGGTGGGGCTCAAAGACAATTGATCAGTGAATTAATCCATTCTGATAATGGCTAAAAGAAACGGTAAATATATAAATATATGATAACAAAAAGAGTTCCTATAGTCTATTTTAAGGATAAATGAAACTCTGCATATACATACACTCTGAGATTACTTCCTTGAGAGTAGTGAGGAGGAGTCCATCTAATAGAGCTTGTGAGAGATGTTTTTTATGCACATATTTGTCTTATATCGGATTTCCGAGAGTTGAACAAAGCAATAGTGAAAAGACACGACCTAAATGTTGACCCTGTAATTAATTGCTGTGGCATACGCCGACGATATTGACAGTTCAGAATTGGCCATAATATTTGCAGAGGTAAGCAAAGTTGTAAAAGACAGAATGCAGACTTTTGGTGGAGGAGAGGCAAACGTCATCACCACAAAACACAAGCTGGTGCAGCATTTGTCAGCAGTTCTTCTAATCTTAGCACAAACCTCTTTTCTGTCCATTTCCAGAAATAATGACCAGTATATCTTACAAGCACCCTTATTACAATACACATTAAATAAGCCATGGAATATAAATTTTACTGCATGTTTCTGCTACACCACAAAGCGACAGTACATGTTTTGGGGTCACAGGAAACACAGTGGCCCATTTGATAGAGGAGGATCTTTATGATACTTGGATGAACCTGATCACCACACTAAGAGAATCCCTCTGAAGTGGCTCTCAGTGGCAGGCACATATCCATAACCTGAGATATATTCACCCACGACTTGCTGTTGTTTATAACTTGTGCCACAGAGATCATGGTCGTTTCAGCTGTTCACAGGAAATATAAACCAGGTTATCTTGGTACAGTGGTGCTTCAGCATCAGTCAAAAACCTCCCATCCACTACGGACACAAGTCTGACCACCACTAACAAATGATGACCCAGTGTACCCAAGCATTTGCTCATGACACATGACATACCCAACATAAAAGGGGAAAAACAAAGAGAAATAGACTGACACTGAAAGCAAGCGAAGTGGCGAGACAGACAATTATGCAATGTTAGCCCAAAACACTCAACTCAAACCAATGTTATTAATAAAGTCATTGTTGGCACCAATCCACAAAATGTTTTTGTGACCCTAAGTGGAAATATGGTGCACAAACTAAATTGACTATGAGCACAGATGTTTTAATGTTACTTCACTTAATCACGATCAGCTGACATTTGCAACCTGAGATGAAATTTAGTACTGTGAGCAGTCCACCAGTGCAGCGGATTGTCTGCAGCACTAGGTTTAGGGTTGCAGGCATTACAAAGTAGGGACCCAGAAAAATGATTGGAGCACCTCCAAACGCCTGCGTTTGTGCTTTTAGCCAACCTTTTTGCACATCCTTCCCCTTCCTGGAAATGCTCAAAGCAAGAGTGAGTGCCAGCCAAGGACAGAGAAGGGGTACACCCCATATTTTAGAAGAGAATAAACTAAGGGGTTTCCATTTGGAAAATATTTTTGCCGTGAATTAAAAAGTAGGCACTAACAACAAAATAGTTCTACTGATCATTTTTGCAAGATGTACACATGAAAATCTATGTTGTTTTTGATTACTTTATGTATTCCAGGCAATTTTATAAATCCATAAAAAGTGGGAAATTGACACAAATCATAGATGTAAACCTAGAATGCAATTTATGACACATAGATTACCAATTAACTTCTGTGAATCTTGCCTTTGTTATTAGAGCACAGTTAAAAGAATAGTCTGATGATGTTTTTTTTTACATTATGCATCAGTCATGCAGCACCTCTTTCCAATGAATGCAGCCCTGCAGAACAATATAGTTAAGTTCATATTTATTACGTTGGGGCCTTTTAGGATTAAAGCAGGGAACCTTGAAAAGCGATATGACATACTTGTGATTCTTCTAAAGTCTGAACGTCCTGTTAAAACAGCTGTATCTTTTGGTAAAGAATACAAGATATGAACATGAAAAGGTAATAAAATAACACAAACGATCACAAAGAAGAAATCATATGATCCACTCTTTTTTAGTCATATGCAGAATTTTTAAAAAATGGTTGTTTCCCGATGCAGGTAATATCCCTTCCCTCAGTCATTGAGATATTTACGCTACCTGGGCAACATCGTCACTTCTGTAAAAGACCGACTACAGCAAGCAACAGTGGAAGGTGATCACTTAACTTTTTTGAAGTGTCTGCAACAGCAGAGCACCCCAATGTTCTGCAATTTTTATAATTTATTATTTAAGTTTTTGTTTAAATCTGCAAATAATGCAGCGGATGACGAATAATGCAGCCAGTGCAACAAACTAATTTGCATGTCGAACACAAACTGGCAGCACGATCGCGTTTCCCCCAAAAGCTCTCCACCCCCCTACCCCATGAGGTACTACACACTCTTACAAAGCACATTTGCAGTGGACCTAAAAATTCACATGACTATATCCTGTGCCAGCAACCAAAAACACCTCCTGTCTTCCAGCAACCCACAGACCACTGCTCTTTTTTAATTCCTACACAAATTAATACTACAAACCACTGTTTTAAAAGGGCATTTACTGTTCGGGTCTGAGTACCTGCTAATATGAAAGGGAAAGTACCTGTACTTCTCAGCACTGCTGCAATACATTTAATAGGAGAGTATCTGCACTTATGAGGAGCAAACAGATTGCTATATGCAACTGCCTCCCCTACATCGGGGGTGCTCCACATATGCCGGGTTCGCACCTGGCCATGCATCTGGGTGAGAGGTGGGGGCGCAATGCGCCTCTGACCCCCTTGCATGATGCCAGGAGATTGGTTTATGCGACTGCATGGCCCCGGAAGCACTTCCAGTGCTCCGGGTCCCATGAATGTAAGGCACACGTGGGCCCCGCCCATAAATGGGTTTTCGGCCAGCGAGCAAGTCTTTTTTCCACGCTCGCCAAGAGCAAAAACAAGAATCGCTGTGGCTCCTACACTCACCCATCAAGTTTTGTTCTTTTCTTTTGCAGCTGTTAAGGGATGCTCCACTTTGTGCTCTGTGCCTCGTGAGACATGCTTCAGCTATCCAGTCACACCTTGCCTGGTAGCCACACAGGTTTGAGCTCTGCTCACCTGACCCGAGTTTTGATTCAGTGGCGGCTCCAGGAGGGACGCTGATGCTGCAGGTGAGGACGGTTTGAATGTAAGGACTTTGGCATGGTTAGGAGGATGTTTTTTGGAGTGTTTGACCCTGGAAAATTGGAGGCCTGTTGCTTTTTTGTGTACATCTGCTGGCTCTAGTTTGCTGTGTGAGGTGAGGCTGGTCTGGCAGGCAGCTGCTTTGGTGGGCATTAACAGTTTGGTGGGAATTTACAACATTGGTGGGCATTAAAAGCATTGGTGGGCATTAACAGTTAATCTGTGGTTTGGCCGGTGGGTCAGGACTGATGTAGTTGGGGTTGTTGGTGAAGTCTATTCCTCCCTTGTTTATTCCTGGTTTAACGGTTGGTGTTGTTTACTCCTTCCCTTTCCTGAATCCTTGATATAGCAGGGAGGTGTTTGTTTTGTGTGACTAATATTGATTGTTTTTGCGCTATTGTTGCTTTTTGTAATAGTTGTCTGGTCAAGGTCGGGGGATAGATCAATATGGCTGCAAGTGGGCAATGTGGTGCTAAGCTGGCCCGGACTGAGGCGCTGTTAGAAGCATTAATGCGCAGGATGGATGCTATGGATCAGGCCATTGCATCATTGAAGTCACAGCCATCTGAGTTCCCTAGGGAGCACGTGGAAAGGCCTAGGAGGGCAGGAGGGCCATCCATGGAGGCATTCCCCCCAGTCCCAAAGACAGCTCATGTGCAGGGAAGGCAGAAGAATGAACTTCAGGAGTGGATTGCAAGTGACCAGGGCATCCAGGGGAATCAGGACTCTAGACCTTTGTGGCCGGCTCAGGTGAGTCTGACCCCGGCCCTGGATGTTCCCATTCAGGTGACAGTGCAGCCGGTCCCGTCCTTGGGGATCGCGTCTGAAGGCTTGGCCCTGGCTGTGGATGGTTCTGGCTAGGTGCAGGGCAGGGTACTACAGCAATGGTCACTGGGTCAGCAGCGGCTGGTGGCATTGTGTGGAATGTGGGTGCTGGTAAGGCTCTAGGGGTGACCTCCGCAGGTGGGCATGTTCAGCAGGACGTTTGGCATCTGTCTTGCCTTGGCTCTCAGAGGTGGGAATGCTGTAATGCTGTCTGCCCCTCTGGCGGGGAGGGGGATAGAGTGGTGCCTTGGTAGGGATTGGTGAAGGAGATGTTAATTTGGTCAGGTTTCACAGGGGACCATGACTGGTCTCGGGTTCAATCGGGGGGAGGGAGGAAATCCAGCAGGGAGGCAAAAAAAAGGGGCTTGCTGAGCTTTCAACCGGTGTACCTGCACTTGACATCCTGGAACCTGTAGATTCAAACACTGCTGTTCATTCTGTAGTCAGGCCTCCCATCTAGAATCCAAGTGTTATAAAAAGTCCAGAGAGAAAGGCACCAAAAAGCAAAAATGACAACTAGGAATTCGGCAAAGAGCACTCCCCAGTCACCTTAATGGCAATGGTGTTTTAGCTCAATACTTATACTAACCAGGCAGATGCTCAGATATTGTATGAGGGTTTTAAGGAAGGCTTTATGATCCCAGCAACAGGTTATGTGGGCTCCCCTCACTGTAAAAACCAGCAGTGTCTCAGATCCAACCCGGGGGTGGCTATGGCAAAGATCCAAAAAGAGTTGAGTCTGGGCTGTGTGGCAGGCCCCTTTGACCTAGTCGCCATGGATGCTTGGTTGTTCCCCCCCCCCATGGGTGGTTCCTGAAAGAGAACCAGGGGAGTTCAGATTAATTCATAACCTGTCAGCTCATAGGGCATTTCTGTAAATGAGGCTACTTATGGGGCTTTTTGCTCAGTCAAGTACGCTTCCCTTGATCAAGCAATCCAGATGCTGCGGGAGCTAGGGCCTGGAGCTGTGAAGGGGAAGTCCGAAATTGAGTCTGCTTTCTGGTTGCTTTCTGTTCGCTTTGAAGATCTCTTGGGTTTCCAGTTTGAAGGAGTCTACTACTTTGATAAGTGTATGCCAATGGGTTGCTCTGTGTCCTGTTCCGATGCTCAGAAGTTTAGCACGTTTATTGAATGGGTTTTTAGGCAGAAGTCAGGACACTAGTGGGTTCTCCACTCCCTCAATGATTTTCTGCTCCTTGGCCCACCCAGCTCTGAGCGATGTGCTGAGGCTTTGGGAAACTTTCAAAAACTGATGAGGGAGTTTGGATTCCCGTTGGTGTGGGGCAAGACCGTATGCCCAGCAACCACCATGGACTTTCTTGGCATTGAGCTGGATTCTGTGGCAGGGGTGTCCAGGCTTCCCCTGGAGAAGGTTGACACTTTCTCCCAGGCCTTGCAGGTATGCCTTAGTGCTGAGAAGGTCACACTCTACCAGCTGCAAGGGCTGTTGAGGCACCTTAATTATGCTATACAGATCATTCCCATGGGGCACCCCTTCTCCTGTTCTACTGCCCATGCCATGTCTGGGCTATATGTAAAACATGCGTCCTGCGTGACTTTAATGGAGCAGTCATGTGGCTGTGGCAGCCTAGGTCCAACGGGGAGTTGGGTCTCTTTATGAATCCAGCAGGTAGTGAAGGGTTTGTGGCCATCTTTGGGGCAGCATGGTGTGCAAAGTGCTGGCCCAAGGAATGGATGCAGTCTGGGTTGGTGGCCAATACTGGTTTTCTAGACCTGTTTCCAATCCTCAAGGCTCTGTAAGTTTGTCCTGACCCATTTCATAATCAGTCAGCGGTTCTTCTGGTCCAACAACGTAACAGTGGTAGAGTATCACCCAGCACGCCGCAAAGTGCAGGGTGATACTGAGGGTTCCGAAATAAATGTTGCTTCTGTGTCCGTGATTGAATGTGCTCTTTGGAGCCAAACATGTACCTGGTGTGTTGAACAATGTCGCTGATAATTTGTCCCATTTTAAGATGCAATTTTTCAGATTCCACTTTCCAGGATCAGACGAATTCCCCACGCCCCTCCCAGAGCATCTGTCGCAGACTGGTGCCCAAAATTACCAGACCTCGTGGCAACCAGTTTAAGGCCCAGGCGGGCCTATGAAGGGGCGTTTAATACTTATTCAGAATTCCTGGGAAGAGCCAGGTACCAATTCTGCTAGAATATTGACTTGTGCACTGTCTGCAGAAGGTTTTGACTCGTCTGTGTTTAGAACTCATTCCTTTAGAATTGGGGCAGCTATGGCGGCAGTGGCAATGGGGCTCTCAGGCACAGCTGTGCAGTAGGATTGGCAGGTGGTCCTTGGACTGTTATAACATTATGTGAGATTGCATATGCTGTAAGTGCTCTGTCTCATCCTGTTTTGTTTTCTCCCACCCTTGTCTTAGGTGGCTGGTGCGGGGAGTGTCGTCAGAGGTCCTGGAGGTTCCAGTACACGTAGTAGAGGAAGGGATCATGGATGTGTGGATCATTGGCCACTCTTATGTGCGGCGGGCTGGGGAGCTATATACAAGAGGTGTTTTTGCATCCAGTTCATTGCAGGAGGGGTACCGCCTCACTTTCTACAGTTGTGGAGGGCTGCGGCTTGCACAATTGAGGCAGGCACTGGACACAATACTGCCAAGAGGGTGCACGCCTCCGGGCATCATCAGTCTGCACCTAGGTGGTAATGAGTTGGTTCATTTTCGACTGCACCTTCTGTTTGTATGGATGGTTTTGGAAATTGGTTGGTTGGCTAAGAGATTTCTGCAGGCAGTGCTCGCTTGGTCAAGTATCATTCCTTAGCTGCGGTGGAGGGGCAGCGACTCGGTCAGGACTCTGAACGAAAGGTAAGACCCATAAACAATGAGATTGCCAACCTGTTTGGACCACCAAGGCTGGCTGCCGTTCCCTACAGTTACATGAAGGGTGAACGTTTTTTCTTGCGCAATGGGATGCACTTGTCAAGGGCTGGCAATGAGAAGTTTTTGGAGAACTTGTTGGCTTGGTTGGTGCACCACATTCAGTAGGGGAGCGACTGCCAGGGGGAAGATAGTAAGTCTACTATGGTGGCCTGTGGCTGGATGAGATCATGATTGGTGGGGAAATTTGGCTTAACTTTCCTATGTGAGCATGACACCAATGTCACAGGACCGTGCAAAGGGTACTGGCAAGGAATTGAAGGCAACATCCAGGGGTGGTAGTGGTTGCGTGTAATCACTTGCATCTGGTCCTTACAGTCAACCACCTGTGCATGCACAGTGGGCACGAAGCTAGCACTGGCCCTTCGGGGGAGGTCTGAGGGATGGAGGGTGCACCCAAGGTAAATATCCTGGTGGGCAGGCATGCCCCCTTCACAATGTTTGCACCCAGAGGGATTACATCCCATATGGGGGCACCCATCCTGGGTCACTTAGCTGGATGGGTTGATCCGCGACCAAGAGTCACATTTGGGGCCAGTCATGATCTGAGATATGCAGCAACAGAATTTAGATAGTGTTAGGAAACCAGATGAATTTGCAACTCTGTTAAGGCTAGATATCTACATATGTAAATTAAGCTATAAATATTAAGAATAACTGCAAATAAATGTTTGAAGTGATAACTGACTTAAAAATTGTTGTTGTTTCTAAAAAAAAAAAACGGCTGGGGGTTTATGGTCCCTAACCCAAGAAGTATGTCTTATTGACTGAATGTGTGACGAGAGCTGTGGGAAAGTAACTCTGGGGTTGGAGGGAGGCCTTGGCAGTACCCGGTCATATAAAAGGCGTTCCCACACGCTGGGGAGCACCTCCATGCCGAGCCGTGCACCCAAGTAGGGGGCAGGGGTGCAACATGCCTCTGACCCCCTAGCATGATGTGAGGAGACTGGTTCAAGTGCCAGCACGACCCCGGAACCACTTCAAGTGCTTCCAGGTCATGCAAACGTAAGGCACACATTAGCCCCACTCATGAAAGGGTCACTGCCAGCAAGCGGGTCTTTTCTCCCACTCGCCAACCACAAAAACAAACATTGCAGATCCAACGCTCACCCATCAAGTTTTGACCCACCTCCCCTAAAGCAATTGGTCCTACTGGTTTGTAAGTTATGTGGGCGTATTTGTCTGTGGCTGCCAATTGTGTGCTAGTTCCTTTATTGTTTCCTGACAGGGCGGATACCAACATTGTGAAAGTATCCTTTGTATAAGTATGTTTTATTAAATATGCTACGGCGGGGTGAAATCATGAATGGCACGGCAATTCGGCTTATCTTTCCTACTTGAGCATGACACCAATGTCACGGGACCCTCTAAGGGGTGCTGGCAGGGCAATGAAGGCAACATTCAGGGGTGCGGGTGGTTGTGAGCCATCACTGCCATTTGGTCCTTATGGCCAACCACCTGCGCATGCACAGTGGATGTGAAGATAGCACTGGCCTTTGGGGGCATATCTTAGGGGTGGAGGGGGTGCCAGAGGTAAGTATCCTGGCAGGCAGGCGGGCCCCCTGCACAAAGTTTGCACTCAGAGGGGCTGCTAAGGGTGGGGTCCTCCCATATGGAAGGACCCACCATGGGTCACTTAGCTGGGGGGGGGTGAATCCTGGATCAAGAGTCACTATTGGAACCAGTTGTGATCTCATCCACAGTCACTGATTTGAGATACTCAGCAACAGTATTTAGATAGTGTTAAGAAACCACATAAATAAGTAGCTCTGTTAAGGCTAGACAGCTACACATGTAAATTAAGCTGTAAATATTAAGGGTTACTGCAAATAAATGTTTCAAGTGATGATTGACTTAACAACTGTTGTTGTTTGTAAAAAATAAGACATGCCCAGGGATTTATGACCCCTGTGATGGGACCTGTGGGATGGTAACTCTGGGGTTGGAGGGAGGCCTCTGTGGTATGGGACCATATTTCCATGTAAAGTACTGTTTCAATCTGATTCAGAGAAGATGCTAACAGGTGGTAAAAACAATGGTTTAAGGAGGCCTCTGCCAGCCTGTCACGTGTCCTGTGGAGACGAGCCACAGAAGCTATTTGCTCTGTTATAAGTTGGAAACGAGTGCGTCCTGGAAGATCTGTGATTTAGCAGCTTGCATACATCGGTTGTGGTAAAGTAAGGAATGTGTGGCTGAGCCACATGCTTGGAGGATGTGCATTCAATAGCGGTTATCCAACTCCTCCTCAAGCCTCAGCCTGGTATCCCGGCAGGTAACTAATTGGGGCAATTCCTCACGCTGATGTGCTGAACGTGGTGCTGCATGTGTGCTGTGGTCTGCAAGATTATGAAATGGCACATCAATCCATTGTATTCATGACAAGACCACAGAAGGCCAGTCGCCTGTGACTGGCAATAAACCTTGAGTGTGCTTTTAAAAAAAATACCTGCGCATTAGATGGTTTATTATCCTGTCCCAGAAATCAAATGAAATACTAACAAGGCAAGAGATTACTCAATTGACACATTCAAAAGCAATGCCATGGTCAGCCTTAAAAAATATGGAAATATACACAAAGAGAAGATTAAGGCAAGTATAATTTATCTTTTACCCAGCCACTGCATCTTCAAAGAAAGTAGCATGTGCTTGCAGTTATTTTTCATGAAGAGCTCTGTTGCAGCATTACTGCAACAGAGATCAGGGAATGCTGGTGACAGGCTTCTGCATGCACTCACTGCTTCATGCACATACAAAGCTGACAATGCAAGCTAAGGACAATTCAGTTTGTCTAATTCTTTCAATAATATGATACCACGGTTGCCGTGTTCTTCAAATGTGGAAATTACACAGTACATCATGAAGAGCCAAACCGATGAGTGGCGAACATCTAGCATAGCACCTCTCTTCCTCTTATAGACATCTCAGCACCTCAAATCGGTGCATTTTTTATGTGCATGATTGTGATGGGTCGGTCTGCTGTGCTCCTCTGACACTATAACTGAAATAAGATTCACTGTTCCAAAAGAACAGACTACATTCCACCAATTAGGGTAGGGGTACAGTCACCAAACAGTAGCCCTCACTCACCAATGGTGACATGCTTCATCACCGGGCCATGCTCCTCATCAGGCTGGCACTGCTATGCCTGACAGGCCCTACTAGAGCGCTCTTTGCCGGAGATCTTTTTCAGAAAGAGGAAAACTGCTAAAATTGGCTGAAGGTGTCCAAGAAAACTGTCTTTAATACAACATGGCACCCCTGCCAAGGTTAAAAACAAAAAAGGGGAGAGTACAGAAAATAATGATCCGGTTCCCTACCAGCAGCTAAATGTATGTCTACCACTCTAATTAGAGATTTAGATATTATGGAACTCTGTGTGGGTATTCCCTACACTACAGAACTGCTAGTCATGGTCAACATGTTTCTCACATAATACAGTCACACAGATCAGGTGGTGATTTTTGAGGACCTGTTGTTGTGCTTAACTCTTCACTAAGAGTAAAAAAACTCTACTTCTATTGCCTATGTTAGAAATAACTGAAATCTTACATTGGAATCATAAACTTCTGAATGCAGAGACCCTCCTAGGTCCGGTACATGCAGTGCTTAATTTGTGCTTGTTGTTTCCGGTGCTGAGTACCAGCACTTATTTTTAAGGGCCGGTGCTTATTCTTCTGCCTCAAGCATTTGCTGCGAGCAAAAGAGACAGAGAAAGACGGAGGAAGAGAAAAACGAAAAAGGGTCACAATGGGAGAAAGCAGAAAGCTGCAAGAGTGACCAGAAGGAGCAGGGAGTGGTTTTAAATGGATTCAAGACGCCAGAGGTGACTTCAGGATTACGCTGCCTCAGTATTCCGTGTTCCTACATTTAATTGCAGCAGCCGTGTGTTTAAGAGGAGGGCTTTGAGCACCTGCACGTTTTTATTTACAAATTAAGCACTGGGTACATGGGTTCCTTGCGGACCGCATGGATGGTGGCCGCTCTTCTATCAAGACAATTTATTTGAAGAGAGCCATGGTCAGTCTGACCTTCACCATCATCCAAGTTCCCCTGAATGATACTAGCCAGCAACAAAAACAAGCATTTGCAGTGCAATGGGTCTCGTGTTTGCTCAAGTTTGAGCGACTAGCGTGGGAAATTCCTAACTGAACTTTTCTTGCCACATAAATTGAAAATGGAAAGTAAAACAGTTGACAAAAGCAAGCTGATTCAAAGTGCCATGGCTGCCGTGAGTGTGGAGAGACACAAAATTTAAAAGAAGTTCGCTCGCAGTGAAACGTATCCGCAAAAGTGCAAGTATCAATGTAACAGTATCAGTGTTCATGGCAGTAACAAAACCGCCCCAAGGAGGGACAAACGTAAAGCATTTACCAATAAAAACAAAAAAAAATTGAAAGGCAAGTCCATAAACAAGCGATAGTGATGGGCATGCGTAGTTATAAGCCCAAAGAGATTACAACAAGTCAGAGCACTTGCGCCTTCTACCTATAAACGAAAAAGATGGGTGGAGTGTTTTAATTAATCTTAGCCATCGGTATTACTCCAGTCGCCAATTCAGTCCATCGCTTTTTGCCCACCTGCCACCTCAGAAAGGGATTGCTTGTGTTCCCATCTAGAATGCACCTGGGCTGGCAGTTCTCGCTGGACTGATCCTGTATTTGCCTTCATGCGGAGCTTACTCCCCATGGTGAGACACTGAAGCACTTTGCAGTGAGTAGCATGCTACTCTGGAACCGACAGTTAGTTGTTAATCCAGTGGTTAAAGTGACTTATCTTGTGATGTCAAAGAAACCATGTTATGCATTTTCTCCACTTCTTCAGCACTTCTATCGCTTTCTAAAGACGATGATGTTGGCACCTGGCTACAGAAAGAAAACAGCCAGGCAGGTATTTTAGAAAATACTAATTGCCAACAACAAGTACCTCTAACGCCTCCAGTCACTACCCGAGCTAAAAGGCATGCACATTATCTGTCAGCACTGGTCTCTCGAAAATCCGAAGTATAATTTAGACCAGTGTTCAGATTACATTTTTCTTTCAACAAATCACCCAGCTGTTCCAATTATGTGCAGTCGGTGTTCTTGAATTTTTAAGAGAGCTCGAAAAAGAAAACAACAAATCGAAGCTTCTTGTCACGTGGAATGCAGTTCACAACAGCTTGCTAGGACCTCCTGCTGCGCAGGGGGCAGGGGTGACTGCGAGGCTCCGGTTTCGTGCTCTGTGTTTGCGGCGGACACTGGCATTTACTTGCCTTTACTTCTCCTGTGGGGGTTCCGTGGAGTAGGCAGGGTGGGGAATAGATGTCTGAGCTGTGCCAAGGTCAGCCTGCTAGGGCTGACAGTTTCTGTCTCCACGCAGAGAAGAGAATCAATACTTTTGGGCTGCGGCTGTGCCCTCGGTGTAAAACAACAAACGCACGGCGTCTGACATGTTTCTAGGCGATCCATGGCAGCGCCTCCCCTCTGATGTGCATCCAGGAGCTGCCGTTGCTGTGGTGGTTTACCTCGCCGCCCCTGCCCCTCCTCCTTGGTTGAATACTTCTCTCAGGTACCGAGGCGTGTGCTCTGCCCCACAGCCACGTGCCACTCAATAAATCACCTCAGAGCACAGTCCGTGAATACTGATCCGGCCGCGCCGGGAGCATCCGGGGGACAACGCGCAAGCAAGATGCAATAATTAGAGCCAAAAATGAAAACATTTGCTGAGGGCCGCTCAGACCCCACCAGGCTACAAGGCGCACGGCGGAAGAAAACACTCACTTCATTATCGAGGGCTGCTTTTTATCCTTCTCTGCTGTGTTTTTTCTCATATAGTCGATAACACACGAGGGGATAACCGACAATCTACCCCTGGAACAGCGACGGACCATGGGAGGGGAGATGACAGTTCGTGGCCTTAGCAGAAAAATGCCACAGTACAGCGTGAAGGCGGCTTCCCAACCCCGTTCTTCTTGTTGGTCCCTAATGCCTTCAATATGAGGGGTTCGCGCGCAAACAGGCAACCTCCGGCCTGACAGACTGCTATTAATTAAGGTGTGAGTATAATTACCAGAACACTCTCGAGGCAACAAACCGTACGCAGTTGTGGATGATTGGTCAGACAGCAGACTTCAACCTGACATCAATTTGGTAAAATTCTGTGCCTCGCAGCTTGCCCTCCTGTGGACGTTTTGTTGACAAAGGAGTTTGCGTTTTCTGCAGGAAGCGTAAAGTTAAACCCACATCATTTACTTTAATCTGAATGTAAAATAACTTCCATGAGCAACAAACGCAGAGACACGGGTTACTTCTTTGAAGAGAGGAGTGGCTGTACTTTAGCGGGGTTTAGGCCCAGATGTTCTGCAGTGATTGCACCTGCCCTCTCCGGTATGCCCAGCTCTACATCCTAATACGGTCCTTGCCCTGACTACTGCCAAACGCTTGTTCTAGCCCACACCCGGTAGCACTGATGCTGGATCCAGTAGCCATCATCTCCTGGGTAATACTGCCAAGCGTCTCATGCGACATGTAACAAAAGCACATAGCAAGGCAACAGGTGCCCCACTGCTGACCTCCTAAATGGATTATTTCACACAATCTGGTCCTGTCCTAAACTGAGATTCTTTTGGAAAGGGATTAGGAAATGCCACAAAGCTGCAAGCAGAGGATGGCGCAAAATTAATACTTGCAGGTATCTGGAGTCTAAGTACTCCGCGAAAATATACTCTGCTTCAGAGGTTAGGTCATCCCAAAACGTAATATAGCCCATACAAACTGAACAGCTGACCCCAACCCACCAACAGAGATGAATGAAGGATATACAAGGACTGTTGAATGGCAGAAAAGAGATATGTTTATGAGGGAAGAGGGTGTCTAAAAAAATTGATAAGACATCAGATATCTGGTGAGTACAAATGCCTTTCATTACTTTGTAATCGTATAATATTAGATATGAGTTCCCACAGAATAGATGAGAGATGAACTGGTATTGCGTCCACATGCTCCTTCTCTTTCTATATGCAAAAAAATTGTTACAGGATAATTTTGTGAGGCTGCACATGAGGCAAGTCTAAAACTCTTGTTTCTGAGTACTTTCCTAGAAAATACAATTAGATTATTTTCAGCATTTTTATCATCGATATGCTGTGCCTGCTGTGGGGTGACGGGGAAAATCAGACTGAAATGTGACTCCTATCACGTTTTTTTTTAAACTTTCTGTGATAGAGTAAACATCCTTACCAGCTCTTGTGGCCAAACAAATGTTACTGTATCCATGATAACACCTTCCGGAATTCAGATTTCTAACGTGGACTAATTCAAGTAGGAATTAAGTGATGTTTACAAATTTCATGATTCCCTTCTCTAATAAGATATGGATTTGTGTATCCAGTGTATACATGTATAATCTGAACTAGTGTTGGGGTAACTCCTTTGCTAGGGATCGGCTGTACGTATTGACAGTGAGGATTCTTTGACTAGTCCACAGTCATTTTTTTGTTGAGCACATGGTTGAGCCATTTATAATCTGCTAGTGTCAGTTAGAAAGGAATGAGAATTACCTCATAAACACGTTCTGTTACTTACCACCATACCTGTAGTTTCTTCAGGGTTATGTTGTGGATTAGTTCCTGAGTTCTTGGCAATTCACAGATCCAGAGGGATCACCTCCACCGGCCCTCTGACATCTAGAGTAATAGGAAGGGCCTCTCCAACATCACCATGCTTCCAAATCGTGTAAAAGATGCTTGGCAATCTTGTAGCACATGATGGGATTTAACAAACACCAAAAAATGTTTAGTAGACCCGCTTCCGAGATCTCGATGTAGGAGTGCATTGGAGTGAACCTTTGGGCCAGCCAATGGATTCTAAAACAGTGGAACTATCATAAAATGCTTGAGAGTGTCTGGAACTGGGCCCTGTTATAAGGAGTTGTTGCTCTATGGAAGGGGCAAATGCCCAACAGAAGGTTTCATGCTCTCTTCTTGAATACTACCCAGAAAACTGCAGCTTGGCTCATCCGTATTTTGGAAGTAAGGAGATCTAAAGAACCAGGGGGATTTAGAAGTAATATTGTGTCATTACGGCATTAGCCTGGATTGTCTCTCATCACAACTTTGCTATGGAAGCACAAAAAAAGGTTTCCACAGGAGTCCTAGAACTTTACACAACTTTGTGAATGACCTGACCAGCTGAAGAAGAATGAAGAAATCTGTAAATGTACCCCAGGAAGAGTACTACCCGGACAAGTATGAGCACCATATGAAACAGGGATTGGAATAGACACAGACATATGCAGGCCTTATCACACATACTTATGTAAGCTACATTACAAATATTTGCATTTAAGCCCTTCAAACATTAGGTGCCTGTGGTCAATAATAACCATCTATGCTTAAAGTGGAAGTACTCATGCATTTATGCAACCCTATTACATCACAGCTCTGGTAAGTGTGACCTCTGGGTGATTGATGCCTTTCACTTTGCCAAAAATACAAAAACTGACACAAACGAATGGGCATGGCACAAACAAAAGAGCTCTACAACAGGAAACACGAGAACACATTTATTACATTCCCCGGCTGTAACAAAAGTGGCAAAACTCTTTCTCTGTTTACCACTGTAGATTCGCAAAAGGCACACCTGTAATTGGCACTGTATCCAACGATTATTCTTTTTTTATATACACACAAACAACTGCACTTTCCTCCGAGGCACAGCACAAATTAATGCTGGATAATCTTGCACTTTGAAAGTTTCTTTCTTCACAATATTTCGCTTAGGTTGCTAATGTTCGAGAAACCTCAAGGAGGTTTTGGATTCGTTTTAAATGTTGCTGATGTGAGAAACCTGGGGCACAGTTGTAGGACTGATTGCTGTGAGATTAAATCAGGTGCACAGCCCCTGATAAAAGTGGTGAGGATAGCCTGATTACTAAAGTGCTGCCTTATGCATAGCAACTAAAGTTCAGCTTCCATGCACTGAGACAACCAGCTACCAGCAGGCAGCTTTGCATAGAAAGGAAACTCTTTCTAAAACTGCCTGTTAAATAAGGTACAGGCAAGACATTAAAACTGCCAATAAGGTAAAGGTCAACGTGTTGTGCATGACCTCTTTGCCAATGTGTTCAGGTTCTGAAAAGGAGACTCAGGGATCTATTTGTATGCTTTGGAGCAGTAATGTGTGGTTTAATTGTGTACAAGCCAGGACAAAATGGTAGCAATTCACCATGCCATTGAGGAGCCCATTCATGGCATGGTGACGCACCCAGAATAACTAACATATTCCCAGACTAAGTAAAGGTAATTCTTATGGATATCATGGGCATCATTAGGCGTATGGGGTACATCACAGATCTAATGTTGGGCACTCTTGGCATATTCCAGGTATCTTTGGCATTATGGAAAAACACATGTGGCTTGATGGTGTCCCTACAATAGTAATGGATAATCTCTGCATATGTATGAAAGCTTTGGGGTGACGTTGCTCACCTCTGGCATAAGGCCAAGCATCGCTTTATCCTTTCATGGAATGCTTGGCATTATGGAGTAAATCGCTTTAAATATGGGTCCATTGCATATTATAGCTATCCTCCATGTACAAGGGACACTTTCTGGCACCAAGATGGCCATCACTGGCATATGAAGTGCATTCCAGACATATGATGGTGATATGGCATACGACTAAGGGCATGTCACCAATGCAAACAGCATTGCCAACAAGTTAGTTAGTTGTTAGTGTTTGCACAAATACCTGATGGTTAAGTATGGTGGGGACAAACAACATAATACAACTTTTATTTTGATTGGCTTTCCCACAGCATATTTAGACTTTATTTCCTGTTGGAGTTTTCCTAGCCTGGTTGGAATGCCTGACATTGTCAGTTGCATGTCTCAGGACTTTGACGAGCTGGCGAGCACTAACTGGGCTAGCTGCGGGCCACCTTCACTGTTTGCATACAACGTACCAGCATTGGAGTTGTGGATGGTTACCTTTCTGCAGCACACAGCGCTAATAAAAATGAGAAGTAAAACCAAACTAATTTTTTTTTTTTTTTTTTTATAACAACGGCAAGATTTTGTTTGGGGCGAAAACAGTTTCTTCAGCCAAACTTCAATGGTTGTGTTGCGCAGTAAAATTTTCATCAAATGAAAAAACAATGTTTGGTGACAAAAGTATTTTGATTCTGAATTCTCATCAAAGCTCATATTTGAGTGATAATTCATGCTGAGTTCGTTCGGGTGCTGGTTCCTTGGTGCTAAAAGGCACTTGTTTCTATTGTGGAAACATGCGAACGCTCTGCATCACCTATAATGATGAAGTTTATGACTTGATCTCTAGAGATGTCGGAGGTCTTAACCTGTTAGGCTGGTGTAATAAGTTTGCTGTATGAGACTGTTAGAAGTCTAATTTGAGTGGCTAGTCTGCTGTCTTTACCTACTTGATTCGACTGGTTCTGTGGTCTATATACAGATTGTGAGATGTCTCTGTATTTACCTACTCCACACCTTCCAATCAGATTTTCAGTTGCATCAAATAACAGTGTGTCATTAGAAGAAACAGGAGGAAAAGAAGGCGTCAACAACCACCCAGTATAGTAGAACCGTCCACCTCCCTCTCCACTTCCCCTTTTTACTTTGATTCTAGTTGCATCTTTGGAACACATAAACCTGTGTTCTGAATGGGTTGCTTGTGGTTAAATAATTCGTTCTCATAACAAACTCTCTGTGTAGAAAAATGAGTTTAGATCTAGGGATCTTAATACATGTAGCTTTGTAATGGCTGTATTTGCATATAGGTTTGTTTTCGCAAACATGGGATAACAGTATTTGAGAAAAAAAGCTCAAGATGGCGCTTTTTCACACAATTTCCTGCAATGCTGTTTCAACAAATGCTCGAGGCAACAACAGTTTGTTAAATTTATTTAGAGGAAGCTACAGCTATTGTGAACCCCCACATTGCCAGGATGTGCCTGGAGAGGTGGAAGGCGCCCTTGAAAGGCAGTCTGTGGGACTGCCCCCCCCCCCGAGCCATGCTGGCTAGACTGCCAATCTCCTAACCCTTCCCCCAACCACCTTCCACTATATGAAAGCCAGCACAGAACTAAAGGAAGAGGCAAACATCCTTAGCCTGCCCTTGTACCTTCTTAAAGAAGAGGCTTATGGATAGATCATCAGATGCTCCCTCTGCGTTCTGTATACGACAAATGAAGAATAAACTTCAGTTCCAGGAACCGTTTAAAACAACTTCTGGAAGTGCGCACATTAAAGGGACGGGGGAGGGAAGGCAGACAATGGTATACGTCACAAATCCAATATTAAATACCACTAATAGAGTAATAATGATTACTGCGCCTTGGCTGTGGCACCGTAATCAAAGAGGCAGCTTCTTGCAAATCGGATAGAGCCTTTACAGGAAAAGAAAATAACATAGATATTCACCAAAATCTGTGTGACCCTCAGCCTCAGATATGTCAAAATAAGGTGCAGACCATGATATTTCATGTCACCTTAAATGCATTGCATATGAAACAGACGTTGGAAATAGAACCTATGATGCATAGGAGAGTAAAATGTCAAAGCTTGTAAAGACATTCAATAAACATTTTAAACGAACAGTCAATGCTGTGCATAGATGACAGCTACAGGGCATCCAGGGTTGTGGATGAAAGCCCAATATTTTGGTGGGTGGAGGGAACACTTTCTCCACAATAGTGCAGCCTTGATTATGGAAAGTTATTTGCTCTAGCAAAGGGACCTCTCCAATATATTTGCTCTTATGGGCAGAGCAGGTACTATACTAGGCCAAACTTGGAAATCACCTAGAGCGCCACCGGTTGCCAAGTACCTGAGAGTCTCCAGACCTGGATACCAGTTTGGCTGCTTTCAGGGATGGAAGCTGCTGCACTTACCTGAAACCACCAGCCATGAAAGCAGCTGATCTGAGCAGTGCCCCAATCAGCCCGCCGTACAGTGAATGTCATATTCATATTTGCACGTGTGTGGAGGTTGAGCAGTCTGTCAGCCCTGCATACACATGCAAATACACACACACATTTCAGTGGCACAGGGGTGCAGATCTGCAGCAGACTGGCCAACCACCATTCCTCTTCCAGTAATCTACATGGTGATTTGTTCAATGTGTCGTAGGACATAATAACACTTTCACTGTATTGATGAGTATTGGCGTTTGAGGAGGCTGCTGCTGTCTCTACATTGGCTCCAGCGTCTCAATAGCAGCTGAAGTAGAGAAGCCGAATAGAGGCACTAGAGAAGGAGTAGGAGACATCAATAGTCCCAACCATATTGTGTGTAATCACTTCTAGAATATTACATGGAATTCAGTAGGCATATGCTCCCTTATTTGCTCTCTCACATCACCCAAAAACTGCCCTGATCTTTACCTAGCTGATCACACAGATTTATAGGTACATGCATAAATACATTGTCTGTAGGCTCTTTGAAAAAATATGTTCCTGTTACCAATTATGTGGGTAATCTAATAGATGGAACGCAATAATATAATAAAAATACTTGGTGTGCAATTATTTAATTATGAAAAAATATTGATTAATATAGTCTAGTGCAAACAATATTGGTATAAAAAAAGTCATCAATACTAACAAATATCCATAAAGAGATGACAGTTGGGACAGCAAGGTCTTAGGCTTTCTTATTTGAATGAAGTAATTGTATAGCTCCAAAGTAAGGTTTAGGTAATCATAGAACAGGGCTTGGATGGGGTGGGTCAGAACATAAATATATCGTGCATGGGGCAGGAAAGCAAGCACCTGGACAGACAACATTTCTCTTCACCTGTAATGACCAAACATCTTCCACTGGCCCGGACTACACACCGGTAATCCCTATTCACCAGGGGCCAGATGTAGCAAAGGGTTTTACCCATTCTATGTCTATGGGAAAATGTGTCCATACATATGGCCCCAAGTGCTTACAAAATTGCAACTTTGTATAAACGGATTTCTTAACAAGCTATGCTTCACTTTCTCTGGACACAACAAATGGTGCAATCACGGCTACAGAATTAACAGATTGCACCTATTGCCCGCCATCCCACAAACGTTATTTAATGCCTTTTCACTTATGCAGATCTGAATCATTTTTTAAAATATTCAAAGATTTTCATATGTTACGCATGAAATTCACAAGAAAGTTGCATTTTGTAGAGAGTATGCACGCTGACTGTGAAACGAGCATTACAAGGTGCACCATGTGAGAACATTTCTTCCCTAGAATGATAAGCAAAATATTCACTGGGCAACTGTAAGTAATTGCTATTACAATGCGTAGTTGCTATTTTGGAAAATACTTTTAAAAGCAAAAAAAAAAGTTAATTATCTCTGTTCAAATTCAAATAAATGGTTGTTTACATTGGCAAAATACAATGTGGATGCAAAGGCTAGGAACTTACTGTAGAAGTGGTTCACTCTGTGCAAGTGTACACCGTACTCGGACCAAAGCCCACTCAGCCTAGGGTTTGAGCAAACACAATCAATATGCATACATATATGTGTACTTTGTACACTAGGCATTTTAGAAATAGGAATGTACTCTCACTGCGTAGACACATCAGGCCACCCTCCTGCATAATCGAGAAGCCTCCTATCCATAGGACTCTACTTAGAGGCGAAGCAGCACATCTGATATCCTCCATCCACTAGGCACAAAACATGTATGTTTTGGATAGATGGAAGTGGCAATACCGGAAGAGATGGTCCACATACTCACAGGCAGACCCTGATGCAGAGATCTGGCCCGGGACCAGAGTTCAATTCCCACCTCGATGGGTCTTGGGCTAAATTCCCTTGGACCAGATAATTCTCACCTCGGTGCCTAATCTAATTAATGGGTCCCACTCTGTAACTCTGGGCAATAGCTTGCTTAATCTCCACAACAGCCCTGACAGCGCTTGGATGCCTGGCTTCATCCTGGGGGTTGTCCAGGTGTGGGTGCCTCACAGGGAAAAGCCAGGAGGGGTTCCACAGCGGTATGCGCACAGCGCCTTGAGACCCAAACGGGTGAGTAGTGCGCTATACAAGTATGAAATTTATATTTACATTTCACATACCAGCCACCTCTCAACATCCTGTGATTCGGGGCAAATCACTTAAATCTTCCTGTGCTTAAAAAGAACAAAGATGTGTAACACAGAACGGTTCTGTTGTGAAGTATTCTAAGGCCTTTGGGCCAGGTTCACCCTTTAAAAAAATGCAAAAAATATGCTGCTTGCAGGACAGGCCCCATCTTCTTTTGTTGCTGCATCGAGCAGAGAACCATCATGTCCCACTGGCCACCCTTGCTGCTGATGTTACCTGAATAAATACCACACGGTCAAAAATGATGGGTCTGTGTTCATTATTCCTACATTAGGACATAAACATCTCTCCACAACTTGATTGACATAATGTGTGTGTTGTTTTTAGAGATATTGCCTTTAAATCAAACTTCCCTTGTTTTGAATGTTTATTACACTGCATTGCTTTACGTTTAGGCTGTCATACCTGACAGAGGCAATGATTTGTTTTGTTTCGGTGGTATCTAGAATTAAGATCACACGTTTGTGAACAGTCACCAACAGGATTTTATTCAGTGTTACAACACTCCTTTGAGTGGGGGAGACATTTTACTATGAAAACCCACTGAAGGCCCTTGTGATCTCCAACAGGGACTCTTACTTGTTTAGTGCCATGTCCATCAAGGTTTCGCTGAGTCTGACATATGTTTTAGGCTGAATTCCCCTTTCAGATGTGTTCTAAAGCAGAGGCATTACGCAATCTACTACATAAGTACTGTCCTCTCGAACAGGAACCTCTCTCCTGAAACTTGATTCTGTAGCCGCCGTAGACTGAACCAACATCACACCAAGTCCACATGGTTTCTATTCCCATCATAACTACCATACCAGATGGTATTGCCAGACTGCTTATTTCTGCAGGCAAAAAACACTCATCTAATGACTTATTATTCCGGATTATCCTCCTTCCACTATACAAGCTCTCTATAGGGTTTGAGATAGGTGCCAAATGTAGGTTTCTCTCAGGGCTAAGTTCCCCAGGTGAACACATAACACACGTTATTCACATTTGTGGATGGCCATCTCTAGCCTTTATGAATTTGTGGGACACTTGCTTAAGTGCAAAAGTGGGATTTCCCTTTTCCCACAGTGCTATTCAGAAAATAAATTCCTGTTTGTAGCTGGAAAGTTTGGCCTGTGTTGTTCACAAGTGCTTGTAGACACACTACCCTAAGATGGATGCTTTATCTGCCTACTCACGACAATAAGACAGAACTGAGAAGTAAATCATCACAGGACGTGAGCAAAGGTAGTCACCCTTCATGTAAGTCCGATTCAAAGTTTGTATTTCAATAAAAGAAGGTCCGACCGTCAAAACAAGTCCATCCACCTTCAGGTAGGAGGAGCCCTGTTGCATGTTTTAGCTGTGGTTCCAGCTGGTTCTGGTAAAACAATGACAACATGTTTTTAAGGGACTGGCCCGGTGAGGGATCTTGAGACTAGCCAACCTGCTGTCAAATTGACATGAGGAGAACAATTCTCCCGGATTTTGCTTCCAGAATACATAGGACTATAATTTCGAAAGGATATAATATCTTTGCATGTAGAAATATATGTGATAAGGTGCACCATGCTGAACAAGGCCAAACACAGAGATGATGTATAGAATAATGGAACACCAAGGTAACGTGCCTATCATTGAAAGGTAGTGGCAGAGTGTATTGTATCCCTTATAATGAATGGTCATGCCATCACACTTCTTCCAAACAGCTTAGATACTTCCTTTTGTGCTTCTTCAGATGATAAAGGCTGGCTGATAAAACAGAATAAATGTAGAACCTGTAATGTGAAATCAAGAACACTAGCTTTCCTGCTTTTTTTTCCGTTGGACTGTTTTTCCCTGAAAATGAACTACCATTAATGGCCAAGATACATTTATGGGGCTGTGTGAATTTTTACAGTACTGACGTTAAAGAAAGAAAAGTAGGAATCTCTCTATCGGCTTATTCTGAGCTGCAACAAGTTCTGCCACTGTCTTACCTCAAACTGCCTGTAAAATGTTTTTCCAACAAATCGGAACTTGCATAATGGGGTGTTTATTTCCAAAGTACATATTCTGCTTTTATTCCACATTTCAACAACCATGTTGACTTGCGTGAAAAATCAACTGAGCAGTGGCTAAAGAGATTTGAGGAATGTATTAACATCCATTATAAGAAATAAAATACCCTCTCTTCTGTACATTAAAAGGATACTGCAAGTTCCTCGGAGTTTCATGACGTTAGAAAAGAGCACCTCGGTCAACTGCAACATCCTTATAATGTACTCTATGTGGTACCTTATCTCATACATAAGCATGACTTGGTGACACAAAAAGCTGGTGTTAAATTAAGGGATACATTGCATAATTAGAAGGCTCTCACGTACACAGCTCTTATATCTCTGGGTAAAGTGTGGTACAAATAACCCACCAACCAATAATTGGCTCTCTTAAGAACAGAAAGAAACCTATGGCCTTGCAGAGTAAAACAAATTATCTCAAGCCAAATATAAGTAAAGAAGAAGGCTCAAGATCTCAGAAAGCAAATGCTTCATTAATATCATGTTGCAGATTCTAACAAACAATACTCTATACTCACCCGG
This sequence comes from Pleurodeles waltl, assembly GCF_031143425.1. Lineage (NCBI taxonomy): Eukaryota > Metazoa > Chordata > Amphibia > Caudata > Salamandridae > Pleurodeles > Pleurodeles waltl. The sequence continues at coordinate 346,005,558 of NC_090437.1, read as the reverse complement.
AAAAAGCTGACATGACAGCAGGCCACGGCGCAGTTATTTATAAAAGAGCGCACGTGCATTGGGTGCGTAGAACTAAGAACCAAGCGAAAACCCATAGGGACTGCTACAGGAAATTAGAGATGCTTTTACAGCCTTCACTAATATAAGGACACCTGGGGTATAGTGTAACTGTTAATAGTGTCTGTAATCTTGTTAAAAAACACACCAAGAGGAAGGTGAAATTTAAGACAAAAACCATGGAGAAGGATGAAACCCTGCAGAGACTAGGGACTACAGATAAGCACAAGAATACAGCTAAATGTGGTTGAAAGCAAAAAAATACAATTTAAGAAGCAATATTCTTAAATAATACTGCCATCACTACAGTGCTGCTAACTAATCCAACACAAGGGCAGACGTCAGCAGAGCGCCCTTTATGAAATAAACCACGGGAACAATGCTGCTTTCATTCAAGGAAATGTGAAGTTTGCAGTGAAGCCGGACATGTGAAAATGTTTATGTTCTTAAATCCAGCCATGCGTGCAACGTGCCTGGTGCTCCACGCTGACATCACTGTGCTGCCACTTTACCTTTTGCCGCTGCTTTACAAGCACCAGGGCACAGACTGGTAAGAATGTACTGCCCGGTTTACTCCCACAATTTAGGGAAGTAATACACTCCAAGCGTGTCTGTTGTCCTTACACACACAGGTGGGCCCTGTTGCATCTGATTTTAAACCCCTGCAGTTATTGCAATGTTATTAAAAGCCTTCTTTACATTTTCTATACTGAGTTCATCAGTTCTTCTTAGGGTCGAGCCTTCGTCGCTTGCGCATGCGTTTCGCTTGAGAGATGCTTTAGGTGTTAGAAAAGGGCTCGGAGCCCCGTCCATGTCACGTCAGTGGTCTTTCATTGGTTCGTGGGCTTGCCTGCTAAAATCTGCTTGCTCTCATTAGTGAAAGGCATGCATACGTCATGCCTTTTCTGCTGGTTAGCCCTCCTCGAGCGCAGCGACCAAGTACTGAAAACATGCGAGGCTCGCTGTTTTCCGTCCGGTTTGTGGACTACTTTTTATCTTCGTTCGCTGCCCGATCTCACTTGGCAGAAGTTGAGCGCTTTCCATGACCTCTAGCCTGTTACATAGTTAATTGTACTTTTGCCGGTTCCGTAGATAATTGCACTTTTACCGATAGGTTTCACCATGTGTGAACTGTAGCAGCGCGATCACGCTCTTTTTTTCCCATTTAATGTGGCAAGAAAAGTCCGGTTGGGCGTTTACAAATGCTAATAGCTGTAACTCGGAGAAATGCGAGACCCGTTGCATTACAAATGCTTGTTTATGTGATGATGAACATGGGAGTGCATCTTGAGATGGAAAATGCAAAAAGATACCCAAGGACAAAACTATTTACAGCGGTAACAGAAAAGGTAGCCCCCGAGGTAGAACTCAAGAGGGAGGATCCACATTTGCAAACTTGGCCTGCAGTAGATGTCAGGAAAGGGTTTGAAAGAACCTGTAAAAACACAGGGAGGATTGGGCTATGAGATAAGGGAAAATAATAACTGTAATGGACCAAAACAGAGTCTTGGTGCCTGGTGGATAGGACTGAAGTAGAGCAAAACTGGATATCAGGAAAGGAAAAGTATATAGGAGTCCAAGACATTTCTGAGTGGAAGCACTGATATATTTAACAAGAGCTCTTTCCAGTTCAATCTCAGCAAAGAAAACACCATTGCATATCGTTTGACGGGAGAAAATCCTGTTCTTTAAACACAATTCTGACAGGAAGAGGTTTACAGTACTCTTGGGAATACACCTTACAGACTTTATCAGTTAATACATAAATGCCATTGACAACTCATTCATTCTGGAAAGCCAGAGACTGCAGTTGGTCTGGCTGGCCTACATTAACCCAAACGATAAGTAAACGATTCATAACATGCATCTGGCAAACACGCAATTCAGACCACATTTGGGAGGGGAAGGAATGGCATTTTTTTCCAGTGTGTTGGTATTTTTTATGCTCCAGAAATTATTGCAACTTTTTTAGGAGCAACTCATCATTAAATGCCAGTGCTCAGCAGCTGGCAGCTCAGAGGATTGCATTCCTTTAAGGAATTTCACAGTAAATTGATAAAAGGCTAAATAAATTACACAAAACAACATGGTATTTGACTGTTGGACCGGAAAAGAGGTAGCATCCTTAATTCAGGACTGCACTGTTCCTACAGAAAAGCTTCTATACTGCAGCATCATCACCTCAAAGAAGAAACGGAAAGGGAAGACAGCATTTTAAAACAAGCATTGGCAAAGCCAATAGGTCTGGTTTTGGGGTCCTTTCGGCTTTGCCAGTTCCTTTTGGAAATGCTGAACAGCATTGGCATGAAGCATCTTTTGCTGACCGTGTGCAACATCATCCAAAAGAAAGAAAAAAGGTGTGATTTTGCATCATTTAGTAGGCATGCATGCACGTGTTATGAAGTATGTGCATGCATGCTTTACCACAAAAGCATTAATATGCTACCACCCATGCACGCACCTACAAAATTATGCTGGTGCTATTTTTTAAATGTACTGATCCAAGATCAATAGAACATTAAAAAAAAATACATTGGAGTACCATGAAAGTGTTTTGTTAAAGTGGGAGAGCTGGCAGCAACTTACTGCCCGGCTCTCTAAATAAATAAATGGACCAGGTGAGTTGAGCGGAAATCAAGGAGTGGATGGGAACAGCAATAAAATTAAAATAAAGCCAGATGGGGCAAGAGGGAAAAGCAGTACCTGAGGAAGACAGTAACACGGGGTGGTGAGAGGAGCACACAAGGGAAGGAGCAACATGCAACATAGGGGGAGAAGCTGGAAAAATGCTCTTGCAAGGTGTGGTTAGCCAAAAAGAAAGTCGTTCTATAAAAGTGGACAGTGGAAGGATACAAGTCAACTAATTAAAATGATGGTGAAGGAGGAATAGCCCAGGGTAGGGACAAACACAAGAGGAGGAAGGCAAGCCAATGGATAAGAAGCAAGAAAATAATGATCATCAATGGGAAGCAACACGCAAGCTGTAAGCCCACACTGTAAGTACTTGGTAAGCCCACAGGAAGTCTTTGGCAACCAGACAGCTTGCACTGTCTGGTAGGTGAGCCCTACAAATGGCCTGCCACACGGATAAACATATCATGTACTGCTTTTCCTGACTCTTTTTGCTCCATATCAATTTTACTCCCAACTAAAGCAGAAGAGAGGCAGTAGGGACTGTTGCTGCCTCAGGCTATCTGGAGAAGCTTCTATTACTCAGAACAAGGACGGCTACAACTCAAAGAATAGGCATACGTGCCTTAGGCCTGAAGTTGACAGGACACTGGACACCGTTATTAATGCTCCACAGAAGAAAGACTTTCATATAAGTTCAGGCGAATGGGTGAAGCTCACAGAAGGGCAATACTGACCGCCTTGCTGTACATAGCTGCTGATAGTGTTCTGGGAGGATCGAAGTGTTTTACAGTAAAGTTGGCCTTTTTGTTGCCAATTCCAGACAGACACATCATCCACAGTGTACAACCCTTGATACATCTGTGATTACAGTTCACACATAGATGAGCCACTGAAACGTGCTTTTCTCATCATACCTGTTTCAGTTCTACCCACTGTCTAGCGTATCTTATTTTCTTTAACCGACTCACTGTCGAGCATAACGAAAATCTTTTTTTTCTTAACTGCACACAGGCTGCAAGGCACATGTGTGCACGGCAAATGGAATCTGAACTGCGCTTAACAGCCTCATTTATTCCTGATGGCTTAAATTATTTCATCACAATTAATGACACCCCCTCAGCTTCCTGTTCAGCGCTGCCAGATGTTCAGAGACCACAGAGCCACTCGCTACTTTGACAGCTAGTGACAAGGCGTCCTCTGAAGGACGTCTCCTGGGCGCGCAGGCCGGATGACACCGCCTGCGCTCAACACCTCTCCACCTCCCCGACTAAGTATGACGCATGAGGCATTAAGGCAGCGGAAGGTAGCAAGACCTGAATCTGGGGCAAATTATCAAGTGTTCTCAATCTGAACTACCTTATCACTAGCTCTCCCAAGGTGAAAAGCCTCAAACCTTACCTATACCTGTGTCTCAAAAGTACAGAGTCTACTTTTCCATTTTGACTATTTATTTTTCATATAATGGTTTTCCCTAATGGTTTGTTATGAATTTTGCTTAAGACAATAAAAAAACGTAATTTTTGCCGGTCCGTGGGGGAGGATACACTAATCATATAATAATTCATGTTTTTACTTTGAGAGTAGCTATATTTTTTGCTAATCTAAATCCTACATGCTTGCAAAGCTACAGCAGAAACATTAGTGAAATACCTGTTTTTTTTGTACTTTATGATAGGTAAAGACAAAATTCTATGAGCATTATAGATCAACCGCAGTGAGGCTGCATTTAGATTACCCCAAATTCTGATATCATAAAATAAAATAAAATGAGAACGATATAACCGCACACAACAGAATCTAACATTAGCACAGCATTAGATAAAACCTGGGGGCTTCCTTTTATAATGTCTCTGTTTTGTGCTAGTGTTGATTTAATAGGGCTTTGCTGTGTGAAGTTTTGATGTATGTAGTGCTTTTAAGCATTAAGTAACAAATTTAACAACCTGATATAAAATAAGAGCATACGCATAACACAGCTATTGATAGTAACGTAAACTCAAAGAAATTAACCTAGCATATTATGGCGTAACATACTGTTCTGAGCTGATGCCTTAAACTACTGAACAGTGTAAGTTTCTGGGTTATATTTTAAAACTATGCTTTTGGATTAACTCCTTGCTAAAACGATACAGCCAGTGTCTGAGCGGCAGCGGTAAATGCTGCACATTCCTCGGGGTTTCATCTCTACCGCAGGGCAACAGATCAGCACAAACGCCTAGGTCCCTACAGCCAGGAAGTGACGTGTTTTTGACTCGTGGAGATGAAATACTTTACTCTCGCTGTCTAAGAGAATTCGGCTCCTGTTTCAGATTCAACCAATAATGTCCATGCCCTTCCGGCGCTTCAGACAGATGAACTGTTTATTCATTACTACTTTAACACTGTTAGTAGGAAGCAAGAAGCAAATCTCCCCTCAGTTGACAGAGAACGTTTTGAAAAGTTCCTGACATTTCAACATTCATAAATCTTAGTTCATTGCTTTGTCACAAGAAAACTATTCACAAGCTCTATTTTCAAGCGTAAAATATACCTCTCTCAGCTTTTCAATTGGTATTTCGATATACAAGTCTACCACAAGACACCGAAGTTTCGTGATAACACACTACACAATTGCTTTGGGTATTATCGTACCGGAGTACGGATATGACCTTGTGTGGAGAACAAGAGGCTGCGTGTCTCTAGCCTTAGGTCTGCTCCACCCGTTAGAGTTAGATGGGATGAGGAATGAGCTACCACGCTGGGAACCATGGGGCATTCTAGGGTCTGTCTGACCATGAGGTATGAGCATCCCTGCTCTGGTCCTTTGGTTCATGGATTGGACAATGGACACTGTGACCACCAGCTTGTGGATGAGGATGCAAATACGTTGTAGAATAAACACGGGAAGACAACTTCTCAAAGTGCCAAGATGAAATGTGCTGGTTACATGGAATTCAGGCTGCAAAATAAATGTCAGCACTGGCACTCACAAGGCGTGTTCATTACTTAAGTTACAATTATTGTGGTTGGCTATTCACTCATCTTGTTGATTTGCCATTTGTTTACTGCTTGGTCCCAACGAGCACATTTGATAGATCTCATTGTATTTACACCCCTCCCTCAGTAGTGCAAAGTGGCACACTGACTCCATATGCTCTTTCTCATGTATGCTTATTCCAGCTAATGTATAATGCCTGACCCAAGCAGAAATGAACACTTGGCTCCCACATGTGTCTTCATAAAGAGGTCCTACCAACATCTGGCATGGTCCAGGCCTGCAGGGTGGAACTTGCCACTTGAGGTACGGTAGCCCACTGTTTATGGAAAACATTAACAAGCCAATAGTTCTTTCCTCCCTCCTCAACAGGATAAATGATATAATACATGTGTAGCTTTGCATACACCCTTCACAAACAATGCCACTGTCAGGCAGCGCATAGGTATCAGTGACGTTAAAAGTTCAGAACTGGAAACAGTGTCTTAATGACCTGCATGGAGGTGGTCACTCCAGCTTTTAATTTTATTATATGAGGTATGGATGTTTTAGTTGATGAGGGGGAGAAAAACATTTACGCTCCAGCAAAAAGCTTGTGTCGGTTGGGTTTCACGCATTTTGGATTGCAGGGTTGATAACTGGAGTTTTACATGTGATCTTCAAGCATGTACTTGGAATAAATAGCCTACAGCTGCAATGCCTCTCAAGCCATCAGGACCATAACATGGGGGTGTTGGTATAAAAAAAAAAAAAGAGTTATATTCTTGAGGAGAAAAACAGTTTATGCTAGCAAGAAACGGAGCATTTCTTTACACCTTTTCATCTGTAATGCATCGTCAACTTGTAGTCAACGATCATCTCTTGGGGCCAGATGTACGAACCGTTTTGCATGGCGCAAACTGCGAAAATAGCAGTTTGTGCAATGCAAAACGGCCATCGCGATGCACATTCCCTTTTGCGAGTCGGTACCGACTCGCAAAATGGGAATGCGACTTGCAAATAGGAAGGGGTGCTCCCTTCCTATTTGTGACTCGCACTGCGATGCAGAATTGCTTTGTGACCGCGAAAGCAGTCGCAAAGCAATTCGCAGTTAGCACCCACTTGAAGTGGGTGCTAACTCATTCGCAAAAGGGAAGGGGTCCCTTTAAGGAAAATGGGCTGCAAAAAAAAAAAAACTGCTTTATTGAAAAAGCAGTCACAGACATGGAGGTCTGCTGTCTCCAGCAGGCCAGGCCACCATCCCTGTGAGTGCAAGGAATCGCAAGGAGGTCGCAAATTGCGACCCACCTCATTAATATTAATGAGGTGGGTCTTTGCGACCCCCTTGCGATTCGCAGAAGGTGTCTGAGACACCATTCTGCATAAGAATTTGCGAATCGGAAATTGCGAGTCGCACCGACTCGCAATTTCCGATTCGCAAATTCGTATCTTGCTACATCTGGCCCCTAGTATGCAGAACGAGCACCAAGTACCATATGCAGAAGGGATGTCTCATGCACTGAAACTATTTTTTTTGTTCTAACGTTGGAAAAAAACATTTGCACCATAGGATGGCAACAGAAATTACAACTTGCAGTTTTACAATGAAAAATCAAATCTAACTTTTTTGTTTGAAATATGAAAGACTAAAAAAAGATTGCAAAGCATGCCAATATCCAGTTGAGGCTCCACCTTATTCAACAACGCTTATGGTAGTGTGGGTATTCTTAGGCTAAAGCACTCCTAGGACATCACATCAACTGGACCGCTCCATGAGATGGGATGGGCTCTTCCAGACACTGCCACCGGACAGGCATATGATCCCTGAAGTATTATGGTGGCACAGAAGTTAAAATCACCACATTCTGAAAATTAATTTGAAAACTCTCAAACAGCCAACAGTACATAATTACTATTATTCCTCATTTTAAGAGAAGACACAGGGCAAGAGTAAAATAGCAGGCATATTTAGCCCCAAAATAATATAATGTAACAAGTACAAAATTACCATTTTGCAGGTGAAATGACCCTGGAAGAGAGAAAATGGCTGGAACATCAAAGTACAAAGGATGAATACTTATTTGGGGTCAGATTCACGGAGCGAGTTGGGCGCCTGAGTTTAACTGAGAAGAACAAAAAATGTACAATGGTAAATTCTTAATTCCAATTTTCGAAATCAGATTTTGAGGAACACTGCCCTCAGAAAGTACATCTGAAAACTAAAATATCCTGCAAGCATGAACGAATTTTCTAAATCACAAATGTAGTGTTAGGGAAGGGTTTGCTGGCCTGCCTGGGCAGTAGTTCTCTAAAAGTAGGTGAACACCCCCAAACTCATCTTTGCGCATATTCACATATAGTGCTCCATCATGAATTGCAGCCAGATATTGGCAAAAGTAAGTGTGTTTCAAGGGCGGGTATGGGGAACACACACATTTATAAATGTTTGGGTGTAGTGGAAGAGACTTTCTCAAAGGGAAATATTTTTTCAGTAGAGAAAATTAAGGTAAATGTGTGTGTGGGAGTTGGTTAAGGGGTCATTAAGCAATCAGGGATTACTGGACTCCAATTGTGAAAAATTAGGCCTTTTAACTTAGATATCCTGGGGCCACCTTATTATTGAATCCACAACTGAGCACCGAGCAGATCCCTTTATAATCTGACCCAAAAAGTAATAAAACAGACCAGTCCACGGCTTACTCAGGGGGCTAGAGCCTGAGAGTTCAGTGAAGCAAAAAAATCACTGAATAAATCAATGGACAATGGCGTACATTTTACATTTTCTGAATGTTTCCACTTGATGGATATTCTGCATGCAAACATTTTGTGAATCTGAATACTACTGAAAATAAAAGACTGCCTTGGATTTCCAGGAGAACTCCAGAAAATCTTTCCTACGAACTTTTATAAACGTATTCTAAACTTAGAAGCAAATTTGAAACTTTCAAATCCATAGTTTTGAGAATCAGACTCAATGACTTTCCCCAAAAGATGTTTCTGAACTCAAAATGGCGGATTAGGGGGGAGAACCTGCAGTCTGGTCGGTCAGGAGGAGTAGGGGCTGTGTTCAGGGAATGGCCAGACTCCTGTTTCCTTTATATAGCTGCAGTCAGCAAGCCGCTGGATTTGAGAAATAATTCCCTTGAGTATTCCAGACACATATGGCAGACATTCTACCAATACCTTCACACATATATATACACTGACCTCTGGAAGGGAGTGAGGGGCCAAAAGGTCTGCCAAGACAGCTAGAGCAGAAAGGGAAAAGACACCTGTGTCAGCCCACCCCACACTGGGGACACGACTCACGGGGTCATTTTAAAGTTGTAATGGGAAAAACAAATCGGAGAGATTCCAAGCAGATGCAAAAGGCTTCTGTGTATTACGGTAGTTATGCGTGTGTGGCCTTTAAAAAACGTTTTACCAAACACTGGACGCTTTTTACTTCCTGGTATACATGGGTCATATTATGGACACAGCTAACTGGCGGTCCTTGAATATTTTGGCAGTTGTACAGCACTAAAACCTATCTAGGAAGCAACAAATTGCTCTGCATTACTGGGTGCGTGTAGATAAGACAGTGTACATCAAGTGGAGACTGTCAGCTTGAAACTACACAATTACATTTCAGATATTTATATTTCAGGCACGTGGAGATTGAGTGATTTCCCACAAACCGCACAATTTTCTGTCAAGTGCAAGTCACGTATTCAAACCCAAGTCAGCAGCTTAGCTCCTCTCCAACATACATACATAGAGTGTGTCGACAGGCAGTTATGCTTACTTTCTTTGACAGTGTGTCTTAAGTATTCTGATGACATTCAAGCAACGCCCAGACTTGATAGCAGGCACGGCCCGTCCTTTAGAGCGGAGGGGGCCACATCCCCCACCTTTTGCCCCCCATGAAGAGTGTCTGTCAGGCTGAACAAAGGTCAGCCTGACAGACACACTTCATTTTCAGGTCAGACAGCCAGGAGCAGACATGCGCGATTTGCGCAGACTCCTGGCTGCCTGAGCTGCACTTTGCTGGGCTAAGGAGGTCACAGCTCCTGTGGGCGTGACCTCCTCGGTTCAGCAAAGGTGTCTCGATGCCCTCCACTGGGTGACGGGGAAAGCGTCACCCATTGACTTCGACCTGGGCGCTTCAGGTTTAAGCACAGAAGCGCCCGGGGCAAGTGTCAATCAGTGACACTTCGTCACAGAGTGGGGTGGGGTCAGCAGTCTCACTGACCCCATCCCACTCTGTGACGAGGCTGGGACTGCAGCCTTCATTCATTGGCTGACCTCTGAACACAGCAGTCCAAACCCTCCTGGGACCTCCGAGGCTGAAGGTAAGTATGTGTGTGTGATGTTTTAAAATGAATGCTTGGTGCATGCGTGAATGTTTGAATGTTATGAGTGTTGTTAATGGATGTGCGTGCATGTGTGTGTGAAAGAATGAGTGTGTGTGATCTTTTAAAATAAACTTTTGGTGCGTGCGTGCATGTTTAAATGTTATGAGTGTTAATGGATGTGTGTGCGTGCGTGCGTGTGTGAAAGAATGAGTGCGTGTGATCTTTTAAAATGAATGTTTGGTGCGTGCGTGCATGTTTGAATGTTATGAGTGTTGTTAATGGATGTGCGTTTGTGCGTGTCTGTGTGTGACAGAATGAGAGTGTGTATGTGTGTGCTTCCCGCCCGTCCCCTTCCCTCCTAAAGCTGCAGGCCGTCACTGCATGATAGTGACCTAGAATCACTGATGGTGAACTTAGAATCAGCCATAGGCCTATAAACCGGTGATGCCAGGCACATGGTCGACTTCAGTTTTATTTTTATTTTTTTCCTTCTAAATCTCCTAAGAAAACTATTTTGACTTTTCTGCACATGGTCACTGTAGGCACCTGTCTCATAATGCATAGGTTATGGCAGACAGTGTGCGGGTACCAGCACAAGCTACAAAATGCCCAAGTACGAGTTATAAGGACCCTTACTTGATGGGAATCTCATCTCTTCATCTTCACACTTCGTGCTAACTCCCAGAGATCAGGAATGCCACTTTTTGATAACTGAACTGCGTATTACAAAGAGATCTCATTAGCAGCGGTATTTAATTAGTACATTCCCTCTTGTCCTTTAGAACTGAAGGTCCACAAAAAGGTGATTGCAAGTCATCTGTCTCCTTTTTCTTTGTATGTGGGAACTGGGGTGAGTTGGCACCACAATGATAAATCACCACTTTATAAGCAATAAACAAACTTTAATGAGCTTCATAGATCTAATTTTTTAGATCATTTTTGCTTGCTATCTACCTCAGTTGATGATAGTGCCTGAGACTAGCTGGATTTTGGATAATCAAGAACAGTTAAAAGCCTAGTAGACTAACATGAAAGTTGACTTGGCTTACTTTTTTCTTAAGGCATTTCTCACTGCAGGTCTTGTGGGATGACTCTGACCAGCACTTTCCAGGGAGTCACTATGAGCGGGTAGGCCTTCCTGTCAAAAGCAGGCGGTTTGTCGGGCTCCCAGCATTATCTCATACCTTTTCAGACCTATAAAGAGGCAATCTCCGAGCCGCGTCAATGGAGCCGGATTTAAATAAACAGCCCCTATGGAAAGCGCAGAGGTTCTTTGCAGTGTCATATGGACTTGATTCTCGCAATGATATCTGGGGCGGTGGAAACAAAAATAAGAGAAAGCCAAGGCGCGGAATAACCTTGAAGCGCTCCTGCAGGGAGGGAAGGTTGCCGTGCCTGAGTGTCCCCAGCAGATGTGGGGAGGAGATGAAATGGGCAGAGGAGGGGCGCGAGTATCCCCTTGCTGCAGGTTTGCTAAGGGGAAAGAGCACAGGCAGGGATCACACATCTGGCAATCATTTGTCAAGAGCTGGAAAGGGAACGGCAGGAAACTTTTTGGCTCTTGTGGAAGATGAAAAGACAAAAACCATGTGTCACATGTGTACTGCTGGTACAGTGACTACTACATGCCCACCCCTCCCTCCTTCCCCGCTCCTCTCTTTCTTTATTGTTTCTAATGATCATCAGATATACTCCCAAGCCAGGCGGGGGAGAAAAAAAAGCCACACAGCCACTTGGCTTGTTAAAGTGTAAGTGTTTGTGAATTTAAAAAGCACAAGCCCTTGGGCAAATGCTACAAAACCAAAATCAGTCAAGCGTGAAGTGTCTGGTATTTTGGCCAGGGAACCTTGCGGTTCTGTCAGACAGAATCTCAATAAAAGATGCCTCAGTAACTAGACAGTAGTCAGGACGCTCCAGGCTCGAGTGATTTAAATATTTTTTACTCTAAGGGTCAGAGACCAAGCAACTTTGAACAAACCATCTTCTCACTGCACCACTCCAGATCCGAGGCAACTGATTTTATTGGTCTGTGTAAGGTTTTCTTTAATACAGCCCAGGCCTTCAGATGCGAGGCAGGGTGCCACTTTTTGGCTCATGGATAAGAAAAGCTAGGAGCCAAGTGACGTACTGTGCCCAGGGAGCAAATTGGCATGTGTCCCTATATTTTGCGGCCTGGGTCACTGCAGTATTACATAATGGGCAGCAGCAGCATGTGCCTGCCCTTCTGAGAATAGAGATAGCACCTGTGCTGTATGTGCACTATCTTAAAAGAGTGTGCCTTTATTTGCATAGGGTGTGGCCCCATGCAAATGCAAGAAACACTGCAGCTGCACTCACACCATATTGTAGATATGAAGCAGAGGCAAAAGGCCTTCAGGATACGCACTGATTGTGTGCTACGCATGGTTGCACACTGTCAGAGTGCTACATGAAGACATCCCCCTGGACAGGTTAAGCGATGCCCCATAGATGATCCAGACATCTTCTTGCATGCAAGCACAGTTGCTCACGGCACCTCCCTCCAGGGGATCTCTGTACCCGCTTTGAAGTGCAGGCACATGCAGATGGGACGGCTACTCCAATCAGTTGCTCCACATTTCACTAAAACACTGCTCCATGGTGGCGAAAGTTTGCAGCAATCCTGGGGGCAGTACCTGTCTCTATTTTCACCTAACCCGCAAAAATGAAGGTATGCTGTGACACAAACAGAGACAGTGTGTCCTCGATGTAATGCAGCTTCAAGTATCAGAGTTAAAAGGAGGCAGGAAATCGGAAGGGGGTGTAAAACAAGGGTTTACTTGGACCTTTGTGAAATGCCCTCTTAAATTTCTGGGAAGACCACTGCACAGCTTGTGAACCACTGCAGTAGAGTGCCATCCAGTTACAGCTGTCATCATAGAGGGTCGTGTGCTTCTTGAATGCTGGCAAAGGGAAGAGATATGGTGGCAGAAGGTTTGTAAGATATCAGTTTTGTTTCTGCATTATTGAAGCAGCTGTCTTTCACAAGCTTTCCCCACATTAAGTAATATTTGAAAACAGGAGAACACGATGTGCCCAAAACAAAGATAAACGTAATGCGTAGATTTATTCAAGTGTAGATCTACTTTTACACTTAGGTGTAACTCTCCACTTTTTAGCTACTCACTTAGATGCAGGTTTACATGTCTCCACCCATACCAATGATGGTGTACAGCTTCCTACAGTGGAATTTACTACAAGTAACTTTTCATCTGTCAGTAGCGATCTACCTTTAGAAACAAGGTAACTTAATAAACTTTAATTATTTTTTAACAAAAGCATTTAAATATATTTTAATGTGATATATCACAATAAATTAATTTATATTAATTGACATTAACCTGGTACTAATAAAATAAAACATCCAGCCCATTAACTACTAAAAATAAATTTGTATTAAATTACAAAATAATGTAAATATATGAAAATAATTTAGAAGTATTATATTTTGTTAAAAATGAATTAAAATTAAACCACCCTCGCTAGCATTTTTATTTCTGATTAGTTTGTAGTAAGCCTTGTCAAAAGTGATTAGTTAAAATACTTCTTATATTTAGAAAATAAAGGGTTAATTTATTTTTTAAATTACATTTAGTATTTTTTTTGCAAAAAAAACAATAACTACACCAAATACTTGTATCCATAAATTATAAATATAATTTAAATAGTTAAATAATGTAATTAATGTATCATTAATTCCCACAAGTTATTTCAATTCCCAGTCTCCATTGGTTTCAATGGAAGTGTACTACAGTACCAGTGGTTACTGTGCAAGTGGTTGGCCATGTGTGGTGCATGACTTATTTCAAGGCTGGGCCTGGGTACTTTTTTAGGTCTGACAATTTTAAGGCTGTAGTATTTGGTGAATTGCAATGGTCTTTTTTGTGTGTTTTGCATTAGCATGCCTCTTGCAAAACCCATCCTTAAATTTCCATCAAGCTACCCTATTTATGAATAGTTATTTCCTAAAACACTCCCCATCTGTCTCACAATTACTACATAGTAGTATACTGATATGCGCATAGAGCTCTGGCACCATGGTAGAGATCTCTGCACAGTGAAGAGTAGAAAGAGGTCTCCAGATGGAGGACTGTGAATTTTATTGGATAGTAATAAGTACTACTGTAGTACTACTTTATGCACTACAAAATGCAGTTTGTGAATTCGGCTGAACTAAAGAGGTGCTGTGGTGGCAACCATTGAAACTGCCTGAGAAGGAGGCATATCAATAAATATGTGGAAAGAATCAACAATAGTACAGATAAAGACATGTATCTAAAGAGTAAGCGAGAATGACTGAATTGCAGAACTGAAGGAGTGATATATATATTGAATTAAGAGAGACAGAAAGAATATAGAGAACCAATATGCAACAAAGAGATACATGCATATTTAGCAAGAGAGACTGGAGTATAGATATTGATACAGAGATTTTGTGGCATGGTAAAATGTCCTACCCTGTAAATGACAGTGAGCTATTGAGAGAGGTTTTGAAACTCCACTAAGTGATTGAAAGGAAGTAAGAGCTATAGATTTAGGTGGAAGAATACAGTTCGACATATTTATGCGCATTAAAACACAGGCACCCTGACACACGAGGAAATCAATCAAAATGTTGAAAGGCAAGTAGAGACTGGGAGATAAGCAGAGATAAATGAAATAGAGAGGGAGATAGGTAGAAAGCAAGGTGGAGAAAGACAGGGAAACAACAGAGCGAGACAAAGAGTAGACAGAAAAAAGACAGTGGCAAACATAGGGCTGTAAACATATAGATAGGTAGAAGCAGGAAAACAGATTCATGTAGAAAACACTCGGGAAAAAAATGCACGTGGACATCAAACAGTTACATAGCAATAAATATATATGTATATATATCAGGCCAAATGTAGCAGACAGACTAGGTGTAAGTATCCATCTTCCAAGTTGGTAAATAAAATAGAAACGTCAAAATAAAGTGTCAAGTGACTTGTCAATTGAAATGCAGGTCAGAACGTATCCAAAATTGTTCATTAATTATAGGAAGCACATCATTTACATTTCGTGAAAGTGTGCGCTTGCACCCTAGAGTATATGCAAAAATGGATATTAAGGAAGTAAGCTCAACGACGGAAGACATGTGTTTAATGAAATGCTGCTGGGTGTAAGAGTGACTGCGAGTATTCAACTGAACTGAAAATAAATCTCACTTGATTAGAGGACGTAGCCACAACAATGTAAAGATTAAGACTGCACTAGTGGGAGCCAGCTTCTACATTTTGGTAGTGACGTGTCCTGCTTGCACTGTGCTAACCACAATACACTAGTTTATTATACAAGACAATACTTACACTTCTGTGTAACTCTGAAGCACGCTGGGCAATATTAACACAACAAATAAACTAACTAAAAAAGTGAAACTCTGCAGCCTTCATCAAGGATCTCATATTACATTTACTTTCAGGTGTCAAAACTAGGATGCAGAGATGGGGTGCCCGCTCCACGATCACCTGCAGTGCTGAGATGCCATCTGAACTCCACGAGTATAGCAAGAGTGCTAAGGGTGAGTTGTGTTGTACTGTTGTACTACAATATCACAGACAAAAATGAGACCTATGGCGACCCGAATATGGACTCCCAAAATATTGTTCAGCGAACTTAACAGTAAATCTAAACTTTGTTTGAAAATAAATTGAAAGTGGAGGTTAAGGTTATAGTTTACTTGCTCGTCGATATTTACGCTGTAATACTGTGGGCACAGTCGGGTGAGTACCGAGACTGCAACAGTTAGTAAAGGAGTAGCTAAAATATAGGTTATGGGAGGGGCAAAAATACCCCCAAAACAGTGCTGCAGGCAGTGAGACTTTAGTCTCATCTTGACCCTGCATGCCTCCATGCGCCATGTTGTCCTTGTGTGTGTGATGCCAACCACGAAAACGCAGGAACCAGATGGTGAAATCGCTGCAGTGCCAATGGATTGTGTACAAAGTATTTTATTAGAAAAGCGACCTCTTGTACAAATCCCGATTATTGACTCTGTCAAAACTCGGAGGTTTTGGCTCTTTCTACATTTATTTCGTAGGACATTTCTTACTCACGAATCAGCAACACTTCCCTGAGTGCTAGATGCCATTAAAAGTAAATATGCTGTTTCCTCACAGAATGCCTTTAAAACTCTTTTCCTCATGACTTTGACGCTGAATAGATGATAGGCACCTTTTGTCAAAATAACTTAAAAGTGTGCAAGTGTGTCCATTTTAACACGAAATTACAAAGGAAGAAAATATCTGGAACTAATGATAGTGCTACTAATATTCCCAAGTGTTACCAGACGTTTGTGAGAGAACAACGTTGCTGATTTTTTACACTCTTTGTACAAGACCCTCAGCCACTTTTAATGTGGTGCAGCAAGTCTCTCGTAGTGGCACACCAACGGCATTTGGGGCTTAATTTCTAGCACTTTCTTTTGCAAGATTTGCAAAAGAAATGAACACTGAAAACCACTCTCTTCACATTTCAGCAGGAAGATAATGCACGGACTTCATAGAACGTGCATCGCTTTAAAAACCTGTTGACATTTTAAATGTTCTGAAACTCAAACCTGTCAGTAACGGCGGCGCAAATAATGCCTTATATGTATCAGCCATTTATTTTAGAGAGCAGCGTTTCGTGTTCCACCCTCTCAATGGCCAAGAAACAAGAGAGAGAGAGTTCGCGTGTGTGTGTGTGTGTGTGTGCCCGCTACTTATCACAGTTGTTACTGTTGGACAGCGTGTACCCCTTCACCATACTGCAGTTATTTGAAAACCCGACACCCAGCAAAGGGTACGTGATGACACAGATCCAAAACTAACAACAAATTAAACAAGCAAAGTCACTATTTTACAGGCCTCATCTAGAATTAAATAATCATGTAAATGTTAAAAAAAGGCCTTGGTTAAAACTATCTTCTTTGGCGGGCCCAGAAAAATACGGTTCCACTCAGTCGAAGCGAAATACATTCCTCTGACATAAGGAGGACGGCGTCGTTAAGCATCCTCAGAAATGCCATGCCAAGGTAAATATGTTCATCTCTTTTAGGCATATGCTTGCCATGCTGAAGCGCTTCATTGGCTATATGCGTGGCAGCAAATTGTTACCTGAACTCAAATAGGAGTGTTTTTATTGTAGCCTTAAAAACTACCACATCCTATCGGTAGGTTTGTTTGCTTTCAATCGCTTGGGTGGAGTTTCAAAACATCTCCCTATAGATCAGTGTGATTTACAGCGTCGGCCATTTTATCATGCCACATTAAAATTGATTTTGAAACGAGTTTGACTGAAAGATGCTGTTACAGAGAAAAAGCAGTTCTTCTCACATGCCACTTTTATTAGATGCATGTGCAGAACTGCCTGGCCAGAACAGCCAGCCACTATTCTAGACATCCGAACACTATATTTTAAAAAAAGTTTTTTTTATGAACAATATTTTCTTATGGGTCCCCGCTGTCTAGTTCTTTTTAATGTCGGATAACCTCCTTGACACTGAATGAGTTACTTCCATTGTAATTAAGGACATGGATCAAAGCAGGCTCTGCGCAGAATGCTCCCGAGATATGGGTATGTTCAGCAATCCTCTAGTGATGCTTTTTGACTTCTGGTTTAGATATATGGAGTTGTGTAAAAAGGATATCTGGGTAAAGGGGCCGCCGTGGCCCTAAAGGCAGACTCTGTTCACTGCCATTGTCAGAGCTCTAAGGGGGATTTGAATTCCAGGCAATTTTGCCCGTGTCTACTATCTCAGCCATTGGGGAGGATTTGTGATTAAAGGCCATGATCACCCAGAGTTTGAGATTATTGAGCAGCTACCCAAAGGTGAGCTTTGCGAATCATGCTAGCATTTTCGGCGTCATTAGACAATGAAAAGAATGTATATTGCATGTTTGATGTTTTGTTTAGAACAAAATGAATTGGGAAAAATATTCCACAAGGTTAATACATCACCGTTCCCTGTGAAACAAGGGTTTCAGCATCATTGTAACAGTCCTCAAACAACTCTTCAGAGCTTCACTATTGCCATGGTTTTTAGGATTATGTGGCAATGTAGAACTGAATTATGAAGCAAGGATATTTAAATTATGCTGCAAGGTTAGTTAAATTATGCAGCAAGAACAGGCAGATCCTCTTGTAAAATTATGTTAATTGATTTGAGACAGAAACAGAAAAGGGGTGATTCCATAATTACCAAAATGCTGCAGCCACAGAAATGCTCAAATCCTCGGACCTTCGCCATTGTCTTAATCAACAGTTTTTTCTTGAAAGGGTAAGAAAAAAGATATAAAAAACGAATTCTAATTAGAGCCCACTGATATCTGCAATTTGAAGCAAACAGATTTCAAGATACCTAGGCCTGTGAAAAAATTTAATTACACCTGAGTAATCAGATTAACTGATAATTTCACATTACTCTTGAGACATTAAAATACTGAAAATATCTCTTTTACACCATTTTGCATAATTTTGTAAAATATGGGGCAAAAATGCCCACCCAAGAGTACAAGAACAGAGTGCAAGGCAATGCTGCCTGCTGCCTGCTGCTGTTCCTGTTCTGTTGCATTTAGGGCTATTTGATTAGCACAAAATGCATCCTCTGGTCAATTTTGGAGACCAGGGTTCTTTTTACACCAAGAAGATAGTGGTAATACAGGGTTACGCTCCTCATATAATCACACATGATTACAATATAGAAAATGTAGTGTTACACCCGCCCCTAAAGTTTGCTATTCCAAATTAACCATGTGATATAATAAATACATAGTGAGTAACACATGTAATACAGTCCTATATTGTCATCTACTGCTTCTGGTGACATTAGAAATATTCAGCCCACTACCTTGTACTTTATGATGTAACCAGACCACTAGGCACAATACTGGGTCACACTACAGTTATCCATTGTGCATTCTCTCTCTCTCTGTCTATGTAGGCAGACACACAGACAACTGATAAATAGATAGGCAGACAGACATATAGATAGAACAGCATACACCAATTACAGAAATTAATAGGCGATAGTTGACAGTTCAATGGTGTGCACAATTATAAAAAATTTACTCATGAATATGATTCTGCACAATGTTTATAATTAAACTCTGTACAATTTTAAGTATATGCTAAAATATACATATAAATATCGGAATTTGGGTTGTTCAACTGAAAATAGACTATCACCCATTTACTAAGGAGAATATTCTGGCTATTACTCCATATACTGCAGTTTAAAAATGAGGATAGAGTCTACACCAGAGACAAACTCAGAAAAAATTATATGTATAGCATAGCACATATTTCCTAACAACACAAAAGTATTAGCCACCGTAAGTGGCAAAAATAGGTAGGCACTTTAATGTACACATCATTTTAAAGCTACAGCAGACATACTTCCAGCATGCGCATTTCTTGGGCTTAATCTGCTTAAGTACACACCACATATATTGTCAAAACTGTAGCTCGAGGTTAAAAGCAAGATTTTTATAATAACAAATGGCATGTACCATTAAAGAAAATTGTTATCCCTCTTTAACCCTTTGTAGCGCACCCAGAAAGAAGTAGTGCAATCCCATAGCTAACACGATCAAAAGTATGTCTCATCAATGAACACAATAGGACGTGAACAGAGGAAGAAGCAAAAATGAAGTTATAGGAAAGAGACAAGGAAACAATAAAATAAAAATTGTGAAATGCATCCTGAAGCCAACATCTGCAAACTAGAAATCCAAAAGGCTCCCAGCGAAATTATTATCAGCATTCACTTATCACTGACCACAAGCAAATGCTCACTGTATTTAAAAACAAGCACTGGCAAAGCCAACAGGTTTTGGCAATCTACTACAGGCATTGACAATGTTAATGCATTTATGTATATCAATAAAAACAGCCCCAGAGGCATACACAAATGCATTTACATTGCCGACTCCTATAGCTCTCCAATTGCTGTGACCTGACATTTGTCGACATCTTAACACAAATTTATCACACACAACTGCAACTGTCCCAGTAAGATCCTTACTACATGAGCATTTCCAGTGTTAGCCCCGTATAACCTTTTATCACACAAACATGTACCAAGCGGGACCTTAACCAATCAAAGAAAGTATTTCAGGACACAGACAATTTTCACCACTTAGCATAAAAGACTCACTAGACACACATTTGGCATGTGGTACCGCATATTACAAGAGACATTTTATTAAAAGGTAACAGAGATAACACAAGCAGCTCTCTCGCTGAGAACGCTAAGTGCTGAAAACAAAGTAGAAAATGTGCACTGTAGCTTGCAGCTGAAAACACAAGTGCTCGTGTTAAGTGGTGAAAAACAAAACAAGGCACTGGCACAACATCCGAAATGTTATATCTGTCTTTTAAAAATAAAAATGGTGCTTGTTTACTTTCCTTAAAACACCAGTGCTCCTAACCTGTGGCTGGACTCTCACCCAATTGAAAACAAAAAAAAGTAGTCCTGAAATAATGCAAGAAAATGTCCACTCCAAATGTTTAGCAGTAGTTGGGCGGTGCACTAGGGGTGTGCATGCTCTTGACAAATTGGGAGAATGCAAAATGGAGCGACGATGGTGCCAGCAAATGGAAAGCCAAGGGAGGGCTGAAGTCCATGATGTAGATATAACTGTAAAGGCGCCCCCCCAACATGGGGGGAGTGCGGCCCCTTAGGGGTTGGGGACGCCGGGGCCTGGCCCTTGCACTAGTTGTGCACGGGCTGGCCTGCAGGCTTCCGCTCACGTGCCTCGCGAGGCGTGCGAGCGGAAGTCGTACGTTCAGGGAACGTTGGGGTCGGCCGCAGTGCCGGACCGGTTTGGGCCGCCGCACGCCTGTGGGGGGCATAAAAGCACCCTCCCCCCCCCCCCAGAAGGCTCAGCCTTCTTCTTCCCGGCGCGGCGGCCCGAACGGACGGGCCTGTTGTTGATTCCCACCCACCCTCTCCTTATTATTAGGCTTGGAGGAAGAGAGAATAAAGTAACCGGAAGCAACAGAGGGGACCCCAAGGGTGGGGCCCCGGTATAACAACAGATATAGGATCCTGAAGTCCTGGACAAACCTGCAGATGGACACACCTGATTGGGGGTAGGGAGCCCAGATCACTGGAGTGGTCACGGGGCTCATGCCCTGGGCCGCCCCGGTACACCCCTTGGTTGATTGGTGTTTGGAGAGGGGGCGGAACCCTGAGCATGGGGGCAAGGAACAGAGGAAGAAGGGGTACCGCCCCCCCTAGGGATACAGGTGACGACCAGTCCCTGTGTGGTCCAAAATAATTTATGGTTACAAATGAAAAAGTATCGTCTATGACAGTATATATATTAAGTTTGCAGTGAAATGTTTTATTTGAGTAATGTGCATATGATGACTTGCATAAATTGTTTCTATGAATTTTTATTGAAAGTATATATCAAAATAAATACTTCTTCCATCAAACTAAACTGTCTTGTCGTTTGGTGTATGACCGGTGTTGGGGGTAAGGGCCCACTGGCGGCTTCCGAGTCCTAATGTCTTGTTTCGAGACCGAGCATGACTAGACTTAAAAAATGACACAAAGATCCCCTTTGCAGCTCCATTCTATTATCTTACAAATAAGGTGGCTTAACTTGGTAATAGATACCAAGCCCAAGCATGTAATACTTAGCTGCAAAGAAACCATCACATCATTTTTATCCCTTGTGCAGTACATTTTTCATGAAATGCAAAAATATGTATCGAGGAATTGAAGTCTTATAAACATTTCTTAAATGTAATCTATTTTTTTTTTTTTTTAATTTCTGCTGCACACGTCTTTGCATTTAAAAAACCCAGAGGATGTTGAACTTTTTGCACAGGATTAACTAATTGCAAAACAGCCAGCACTTGACAAAGTTCCCCAATCTAGATTTCTAACAGCAGAGACCACTCATGTCTCAGAGAAGAGCAATTAAACTAGGCAAGACATACTGGCATACAGATTTACAGACGCAGTGGAATGTGATAATTTTGGTAGTAACAAAAAGTATTTTAACTTCCCGGTCATATCATCACAACAGAAAAAGGCATCAAAAGGAGGGTCAATGTACACGAGGAAAGAGTAGTAAAACTGACAACACATAGGAGATGGAGATCTATTCAGGAACTATGACAGATGCCCCAACTCTCCTTCAATTAAGGAAACGCTTGAGATGCACCTCTTCAAAGAACACTATAACCATTGGCAGTAGAAAGACATCTTTCTAATCACAGCATCCCCCCTCCCCTCTACATTGAGATGCTCTCAGTGCTTAATTTGAGCCTGTGGGGGCCAACAGAACTTATTTTGGGGAACTTGCACTTATTTTTCTGCATCAGATATTTACTAAGCGCAAAAGAGTGAAAAACACACAAAGGGGAAAGCATGAGTAAGAGAAAGATGAAAAAACGTCACAAAGGAAGAAAGCAGGGACCTGCAAGAGAGAAACAAACAGGCGGGAACTGTCTGGTAGTGGATTAAAGAGGCATGAGATGGATTTAAGGCTACCAGCCTTGGTATTCAGCACATTGATGTTTAACTACACCTGCCGCAGGCTTCTGAGCAGAGCTGGCACCGGCACTCTTTCTTTCACAAATTAAACAGTAAATGGTCTCTAATTGCATTCTTTGCCACTGGCTCTGTACAGATCTTCGCAGCCACTGGCTAGGTTTGCACTTTATAACTAATACTTACAGACATATACACTGCTTGCATACATATCAATATAGGGGCTCTTTAAGGGTGGCAATTATATTTCTGATCCTGTTACACACATTCAATCACCATACAACCCTAGGTGATGATGGTGTTCTACCGACATTTTTGTGCCTCTTGCGCAACAGCATTTTGAGAAAAAATATCAAGGTCCTCGTGCAACCATCACCTGAAAACGAAGAGGGTTTCCAAACAATGGAGAGTAGAAATTGAGATAAGAATCAAACTAACAGTTATTCCACACGGACACTGAAAGAAGGTATCTGTAACACTTTAACGTTCTAAAAAGTGAGGAGTGTCACTCAGTGCTCTCGTGTGAATTTATGGCTGCTCAAAGACATATGTGCCTCAACACAGTTTACATAGCCATTGGGTCATTCCTCATTAGGCCTGTAAGTTTTCTACCCGGAAATGATTCCTACTACACTACTGTTCTATTATATGCTAATTCTCCATAGGGTGAACTAGCTCCCTAATTTGTTTTTTTTTATTCTCCTAGTTATCTCTATATGTTTATAAATGCTTTGAAATATGCAGACTCAAAAGTTGGGGGGGGGGTGCTATAACTTTAAAATCCATCCTATTGAGTGACTCAACAAGTGCAGTTAACTATGGAAAAAGCAGGGTTTCTTCTGCCCATGACAACCAAGTACTTGGACAGAACTGAAAAAAGTAAAAATGTGTCAAACTGTGGCATGCAGAAAGAGAGGAGATGCATGAAATCAGAGAGAAAGATAAGAAGGCAAAGAAAACAAAGTAGGAAAGAACATCAGAGCAGTGCGAGTGAGTACACTGCAAATTAGGCTAAGGGTCAGAAAGGATCACAGGCACCTCATGCTCTGGGTCAGCGAAGAAAGATTTCAACAACCAAGAAAGGCCTTTCTGCTGTTCAAGCTGCTAGCATTAAAAGGAAAGCAGATTATGCCTTTCTGTCCTCAATGCAAGCGCCAACTACTAATATTCAGAGTTACCTATCTACTTTAGTTTTTGTGGGGGAAATACTACTGGGTTCAAGATGGTCATCTTACTTGTAATTCTGATTCAAAACCCATCTGAGCCTGAATTCACATCTACTCTCCAATAGCAGCACCATTTCGAGTAGTGGGTGTCTGAAGAAACTTCTTGCTTGCTGTTGTAGCCCTTACCTTTGCCAGTGACATGTAGCCTATGGATTATAGTTGAATTTAGGAATACATAAACCTCGCAGAGTGTGTCATGCAGACATGGTTTAAACTTGCCAGAGACCCGTATACAACTCCAGTGGACTTACAACCGCTATTAATTTAGTGGCACAAATATTGTGAAAAAGCCAAACAAACTAAACCATACAACACGCAAACCAATCCACGTCTTATTACTGGCACTGCACCAGAGAGGCGTTCATGTATTATTATTATTGTTGTTATTATTGTTATTAAATAAATATTCTGTGCCAAAACAACAAATTGCTGACACGATTCCTTTCATAGCAATAAACACCTTGATAATACAAAAAGATGGGTAAAAATCTAAGATGTTTATAAATCAGTATCCATACTCCTCTGTCAATTGTTCATTTAACCGACAAGCAATAGCAAACCTCAGACAGGACAAGTGTAAACGACCAACTCTATGTAATGAGTAGCTACCTTCACACACCCTGATGTCTCTGTTAAAGGGGCCATCCGAAGTATAGAAAAACAGCTCTCAACCTAGTTTTGCTTCTCTAACAATCATCACCAACAAATGTTCTCTAATGATACTTGTTTGATGATGTTTGCTTGTGCTTCAGACCTATTCTCACATCCTTCATCGGATGGGGCCTTTAGGACACATTTTAAGTTGTGCACCTCTGTGTGTAATGTAGAGATCACAGATACGAACAATGACAAAGCTGACTCAATGAAATTACAACCAATAACACCACCTTTGGGAGACATTTCAGTTTGTATGGTGTGGCATGTAAATATTAGGGGTTGGAACCATTATTAATGTATGGGGACCTTAACCAGCTCGCATCATCCTCGTGGCCTTTTTATCTATACATGGGTTCCTGGGCCTGCTGATGTGCGGACTGCTGTTAAATTCACTGGAAGTAATCCACCAGCGATCACAGGCAGATGACATTAGAGGGAAGTAACGCTGAAACATGAGTATAAAAAGAGCCTTTAAAGGGTCCCCTGAAGTCCCTGGGGCAAGGCAGGGTAGCACGCCGATACAGCATGTCTCTCAGAGGCAGAGCTGCACATCTAACTAATTCTCTTTATAGCTTGCCTGGTGTATAAACAGCAGAAAAGAAACACCCAACAGCAACACATCGTTTCCATCGCAATATCAAATGGACCGCAGCGGGTTCTAGCGGGCTGATGGATCTCCCTACATTTCTCTTTCTGAAAAATTCACGCGACTCTGCCTAAGAAAAGAAATTGTGTTTTTAAAAAGGCTCACTTACAAGAATTCTGAAAAATTCAGTAAATGAAGGCTATTGCGTTTACAGGAAACCAAGCTCTGCATCTACTGTTTGCAGGAGGATCCCTATTAGACAAAATAAGGAGTCTACATGAAACGTCTGTCATGAGGTGGGTGGATGGTGTAAAAGTGACCCATTTTCTTTCAGCCACTATACTATGCATGTAAAAGTCGTTCCATTCAGCAAAACTATTAGAAGAAACTGCTGGGAAACCGTGACGTCACAAATGTTGGTCTGCAAAACTAGTCAAATGTGGGACATCTTAAACTTTTGTCCATGTCCAGCAGTCTTCACTCCAACGTCTTTGACCCTTTTGCCAGCTACTGGTGTGGTGGCATGTGACTGTTCTAACTGTGGCTGAGTTCACAACAAACATTCAAATTGCTATAAAAGCCAATAGTCCGTTTTAAGTCAAAAGTATTTGTGGTAGTAGCTCAGGTCTTAGCCTGACAGAACAAGCATTTGCAATGCAATAGGTCTCGCATTTGCTTGAGTTAGAGCTATTGGCCTTGTAAATGCATAACTGGACTCTTCTGGCCATATAAACTGGTCACCCCTGCGGCATAATTTGGTCCTCTCTGCCACAAAATTCTAGTGGCCTTACATATAACTAAAGCACATCCATTTACCATTTTCCTCTCTCTGCAGCAAAAAAGGAAAATATTACTAATATTTATTTTATTGTTTTGTATTATCATTTTGGGGTCCCCCCAATCTAGTGTGGGGACCCAGAGATAACCTAGACAAAAAGAGCACATTGTGAGGTGAGTTATGGGCAAAAATGTTTTGCAAAAGGAATGCCCCGCAAAGTATTATGGGTTGAGTTTCTGAGTTCAGCGAATCTTGTAGTGTCTTAACTGTAATGCTCAGAACAGCCACAAGAGGACGCCTTAATAAAAATGGCATATGAAACAAACATGATCATGTAACAATATAGTCAGCCCCTAGAGGGCACAATGATTTGAAAACAGAATAGCAGAAAGTAATGCAGTGTAACCATATATGTAGTCCCTAGAGGGTGTAGTGCCTTTCACATTTTGAGGCCTATACAATACTATTACAAAGAAGGCCCCTAAAATACAAACTACTCCCAGCTGTAAAACAAAAGTTCCAGCCATAAGAGAGCTTAAAAAGACAATAAATAGTGGGAGAGGTTACTATTTTGGGGTCCCTCCAACCTAGCGTGGGGACTCGGAGATGACCTAGACAGAAAGAGTGCATTGTGCTGATGGTTTTGATGGTGGTCCTATTTTCCTATGACCACCACAGGCTTTGTTATGGGCAAAAGTATTTAGAAGAAAATGCCCGCAAAGCATTAAGGGGCGAGTTTCCCCAAGTGGAGTGAATATTGTAGTAGCTTGACTGTAAAGATCAGAAGAGCCCCTCGAGGACACCATAATAAAAAATAGCATTTGTAAGAAACGTGGTCATGTAACCATATTGTCAGTCCCTAGAGGACCCAATGATATGAAAACAGACTGTCAGAACATAATGCAGTATAATTCTATATGTATACCCTAGAAATCGTAGTGTCTTACATATTTTGAGACTTTGCAAGCTTACTGCAATACTATTACAAAGAAGGGCCTTAAAATACAAACTACTTCCACTGTAAAACAAACGTTTTGGTCATGAGAGATCTTTAAATGATACTGAATGGTGGGAGAGGTTTCAATTCTGGGGTCCCCTAACCTGGACACAAACAGTGTGTTGTGCTGAGTGGTTTGGTGGTGGTCCCATTGTCCTAGGACCACCACAGGCTGAGTTATGGGCAAAAATGTTTTGTCAAAGAAACGCTTTCCAAAGTGTTATGGGGCAAGTTTTCCCGAGTGCAGTGAATACTGTAGTATCAGCTCTCCTGCTCTGCTGGGAGAGCCACATTGAGGATCTCTGTGTTTTTTTTACTGTTGGAACTGCTCCAGTTTGTATATTTGCAACCGCTAAACTTGTGGTAGTCATGTAAAGCGCTCCTTAGATCGAGTGTGAGCTATATGAAACTTCACTGTTATGTAAAGTGCTCCTCCAGTCAAGTTTGCGCTATATGAAACTTCATGTAACCATGTAATGCTCTTGTCCAATTGATCTTTTACCTTTTTCTGAAAAATTTTGAACAAATGTGAAATAAAAAAGAAACGGCAGCAAGCCCAAAACAATGAAGATGAAGAAACATCACATGGCCACGCAGCGCGAAAGAAAAGAATAGCGCGCCACACTAAGGCATCTTGCGGATCGTGCAATAATCCATGTAACAGGGTCAGTCTCCAAGGTGGTAGAAAAGGAACCTCAAGGCGGGTCAAAGGTGAAGCATTTACCTACGAAATCAAGGGGATTTTGAAAGGCAGGCTAAGGAAAGAATGAAAGCGATGGGCATTGAGACGGGCATAGTTAAAGCCGACAGAACAGAATACAACAGGTTAAAAAGAGCAGGTCTTGCACGCTGCTATGCTCGACCTAATAAAAAAGGCTTTACAGTTACCAGTGTACTTCTGACACTCTTGCCTCCACCCAACAAAACAGTGGGCAGCTGCCAACAAAACGTGCCTATGTAAACGCCTTCTTTATGTGCACGGATCGCAAATTCCTATCCATTACCAATACAGTCAGATAAGGATCTGAGGCACAGGGATAAAGTCACTTGACCAGAGTCACTCAAAGTGGTGAAGTCAGGAATGTAATACTACTAATCTACAGAGAAATTCATAAAAAGAGTACCCTCCCTACAGCAGTTTCTAACTATAATA
Source organism: Pleurodeles waltl (assembly GCF_031143425.1). NCBI lineage: Eukaryota > Metazoa > Chordata > Amphibia > Caudata > Salamandridae > Pleurodeles > Pleurodeles waltl. The sequence goes on along the minus strand of NC_090437.1, from coordinate 345,977,657 downwards.
TGCATTTATCCATTTGGAAAACTTGCAAATTAATCTATACTCCGGAGAAACTCATGCAGAATGTACACTTTCATGGACAATGCTGACTCTTGGAGTACAGAAAAGTTATAAGGTCAACCTATTCCTCGCTAGATATTCGTCCTTATTCATTATCGACCACTGTGGCTCTTTGTGAAGAGTCCCATTCAGCTCTCATGTTTTCCCCCATTAAAATAATAAAAATACATACATACCGGAGTTTTTGAAGCCTTTTTATTCTCAAAGCCAAACACATTTTGCTTCTGCCTGCCACTGCATTCAGAATAGGCCAATGAGTCAGCAATGTTCACCCACTGATTGTCTTGCACCATGAATAACGGCATTTCACCAATCACATACGCACAGCTGCCTGACAAGGAAAGCACGCCAGTGCCCGGGATAGTGGGCGACTCCTTTTATATTTTTAATATGTTTACAATTGTTTTATATTGCATAATGCATATATTTCCAAATAAATATAAAAAAAAACCAAAACATATGTTTGTGAAGGCCAGACCAGTCGGTTTTGCCAATGCGTGTCTTTACTTGGTGCCCGTTTCTATTCCTTGTCACAGGCCTAGCCCTGTTGTATAGCCTCATGAAGGAGGTGCACTACCTAGTGAAAGGTTGGTTCATACCGCTAAGTGATGCCATGGTACTCTGGGCGGTGCCTGCTGTTGTGAGGCAGGGATTCCATGGATGCTGTTTCAATGCAGGACTGCCCTACATGAATCCACGACTGACTGCAACTGAAGAATGGACCAAGCAGTTTTAATGCAGCCCTACAAAAAACATTCTCCCTTGTTATTCACTTCAGACACGGGATGGTCAGCTGAAAAATACTGATGGCCCTAAGTATTGGGAGGAGCTGCAGCTCCTGTCAGACTGGAAATATTGAGAAGGCAGCTTTAGCTACATCATTTTAAGAGCTGTCTTTGTACAAATAAATATTTTTTTTATTTACCTATCTCAGTGTCCTCCGCCATCAAATGGTGCCCGTGAGGTTCTATTAGCATGTGCATACGTGGAGACATGTTCATGCATGCATCTACAGAATGGTAGCAGTGGATGCATCAATTTTTATCTTTACCAATCAGCACAGAATCAACAAAAATAATTAGCAAAGACAAAAAGTCAGCAAGTTGAGACCTATCGCCTTTGCCAATGTTTGGTACAACATGTAGTTAAACTAGTTTCTACAAAAATATGCCCTGATGCCTGTTAAATAAGGTTTGGGTTGTTAGTTTTAGAACAGTGAACAAACGCTAAATCTGAAACCCAAAACCCTTATTCCTGTCTCATACATCTTAGCAGGTAACCAACCTAGTACACTCCTGGCACGCACACATCATGGCAGATAGGTACAGGGGCACAGGAGGACTTGCCAACTACAGGTAAAGCTACAGTTAAGTAGAATTCATTAAAGCACTATATGGTGTGCTAACTTATAGGGCACATACAGGAACAGCCAGTGACCTTGGTGCCGAGTGTCAGTACGTTTCTGTGTTACTGTCCATTTCAGATTCTCACGAAGGGCGCGCAGAGACCAGCTGCAATATTCGTCCACAGACCACACTACGGTGTAGAATACACATTTGATGGCATGGCTCGGTTACATGATGAAAAGGAGAATCCACAATGACGTGCTAGTAATGAAAGGCTTGCCTGAAATTAGTTCTTTCCAGATTCGGTTGAACTCTCTGCATTGGGCCAGTGGAGAGCCCAAAAACATGGCCCTGTGCCCCGATGCGCTTTTTCTGTGAACACTGCATTTAAATGGTGCTTGGAAAATTTTGTTGCCGATGCTGGGTAAAAAGTTGCTTATTGAGATGTTAGACAGAGGAGTTATTTATTTTTTTGCAGTTTTATATAGCGCAAACTCAACCCAAAGGTATTAGAGCATTTTACATCAGCACCAGCTACATTACATAAGGCCACCTTCATTTTTTTGTTTTTGGGCACGGGGAGATTAAGTGATTTGCCAAGAATCACAGCATGTTCCCCAGTTTCAAAGTCAGCAGCTCTGGCTATCAGGTCACGTCCTCTCTCTTATCTCAGCTTTAGGTGGTCTACTCCCTTCTCCAGTAGGCCCAAAGTGCCATGGATAATGGGTTGAAATTGCTCCTTTGCTCCTATGAAGGGCAGTAGAGCCATTTGTTAGAAACAATAACGTGGTTGTATCTTTTTAAATGTAGACACATCCCATCAATTTGATTTGGCCTCCTTTATTGGCTAGACTGTGCATGCTTTTCTGTAAGATTCCAAGCATGAGAATCCTCTGATAAAGATAGTTCCTGGCAGAGCACAGGTCTGCAAGAGGGAGCAGCATCTTGCTTATATTCAATTGTCAGTTTCTCCCAAATTATTTTTTATCTTATCCTGTAGAAAGGATCACTTAGCAATGTGGCATATAGGCATCTCCAAAGTATGCAGAGTTTTATGTATGCACCAGTGCTTAATTTGAAAAGATGTAGGTGACAGTGCCCTCTTTAAGAGGCTACTGCAGCTTGCACCACACACTACTCCAGCTAGCACTGCCAATGATAGTACCAACACAATTCCTAACCACCACACTCCACACGTGTGACAATTCAGTCTATTCCAGGCCCCCAACCCTATAAGAATGGCTTGGTAAGCAGGTAATACTTATTTTGAATGTATATTGAATTAATAAACAACTGATGATGTTCTCATCTTTAAATTACACTGCGCCCCATGTGGCTGACTGTCACAAGCACCAGTGTTGACAATTAAGTGCGGGACTGAGCATCACCGCCTCAAATTAAGCAAACTAAGAAATGCCCAATCCCTGCTCCTGGAACCCCCAACTTCAGGCGAAAATGATGCATGAATTAGCCTTCTCTGGCAGCGCCACTAGAATCTGGAACTCTCTGCCACCCGCACTCTGTCTAACCACCTGCCTAGCAATCTTTAAAAAGGGCCTCAAGCTCCTCCTATTTGACAGTCATCTTGGTTAATTCACCCTCGACCAGACATTTACTTTTTCCAATGTGCCGTGATCTGCCTTCGTTTAACAGTTCATGTCCTTGTAATGGTATCTTCTGGTAACTTCTGTATACATACACTGATGTAAACGTCCGAGTTCAACTACTATTAATGTAACCCATTGTAACCCTTTATTCTGTGATTTTTAAAGCGGTATGAGTGTTCAGGCCATGTCTGCCCTATATAAAATTGCAAAAATAAAGAAATAAGCACTGGTCTGCACTCTGAATAGCCCGAGCTTCTCCGATCCAACATCAACATACCTTTGACAATTGACAAATAAGGCGCAAGACCCCATAACACAAGGCCACCACTGGCTATCCTATGAATGAAAATAAAGTGTATCAGCCTTGGCCAGGTCGTGCTTGGGGATATGCCTTCCTCAGCTTAGAGAACTGTTTGTCATTAACCAAGAAGAGGATAACAGCTGCTGTACCTGCCGAGGAGCACTAAGCCCATCAGTTTCCATTGAAGTTCATATCTTTCCTGGCACAACTTTCATGGCATTGCTGGAACACACTGTTTTGAAGTTGGAGAAAAGTGCTAGATGTGCAAGGCACCTCAATGAGACTTTCTTCCTTTGCATTCTACCTTAAAACAATAACAGCCAACTAAAAAAAGAGGGAAAATGGACCCCCTCATGCTAGCAGTAATTTCCAGACAAATGATTTAGTTGGGTTCTCTGCCACTCGAAATGCTCATCGTGTGTGGAATGACGAGGAACTAACACGCCCCTGGTGGCTGTCTCGAGCTCGCGTTGTCCATAAATCACTTCTGCTCGAGAGTCAAATGCTGCTTAGGTTTATGGCTTCCATAAACCTTGCTCGGTTTGACTGCTCAAAAAGCAAAGCATCGTAAACAGGGCTCTAATCAGATTAATGTTATGTTCTTGTGAGACATATTCTTTTACAAAGAAATAAAATGGACCAGGCACCCGAAACTCAGGCCTAAGTTTAAAAAATAGATTTTCTTCTTGAACTCTGTTGACATTTTAGTTGCATTTGTATATGCATTCACAACAGCCACAAAAGAAATATTCATCATTCCTCTCTTTGCATGCCCTGCACCATTGTAAACCTGCCTCCCCAAACATCCCCCCTTCCCATTTCAGTCAGCAATCAAAACACAGGATAGTCCTGAAGCATCAACAGTGCGATAACCCTGTGGGCCGGACTCACAATGGGCCTCCTGACCTGTAGGGAAGGCCCTGCAGTCATGGCAGGGGGCCCACACTTGCACAGGGGGCCCTGAACTCGTGTCGGGACCTTCGCAATGAGTAACTGCATTACGGATCTCCCACCATGAGTGCGGGCCCACTGTCATGAGTGGAGCCCCAACCACCAACAACTGTGGGGCCTCCACCGCGAGTGCAGGGGCCCTTTGTGGATAAGGCCCTATGTCTCCATATATGCTTATGGGTTTTGGTACTATGCAGCTAGCCACCATAAGACGACAGACTTCCATCTTAAGAGAAGGATAGCACTTGCCCTGTCAGAGTGCCATTCTTCATAGAATATCTTTGCCATCCATTTTGTTGGTAAAGACACTGCAAATTGTATTCTGCATTGGCACACACTTCTGTGACTACATGATGGCTAGAACATTTTTACCTAGGTTTCAAGTCCTTTCTCTCTATATTCTCAATGTACACAGATATAACTAGGTACTACCAAAAGCAGAATTAAAATATAAGTTAAAATATAAAACATAAGCACAGCCTTCAATGACGACAGATACAAGAATGTATTGGCCAAGAGGATCCAATGTACTCACACTTTGCTTTAAGAGGCGAACGCATGGGTAATAAAGAAGCACACGCAAAAAGCTCAGCAAGAGAATTCCCTTTCGGTGCTGGCACTCCGCTAGCCTCCAGTGCACAGCTGGGATCAGGTCCCAAGAGTTTCCAGTCGCTCACATGTTCTGACCACAAGTCGATCTGCTGCTTCCCATCTCAGTGCCAAGAATCCCAACCTCTGTTTGTCCAGATGCTGTCCTCTGTGGCTATTCTGTCGCAGTGGAAAATGCATTTCAATTCGCCAAGGGAGACCTAGTACCCTCCTGTCAGGATTTGACATGGCAAGCACAAAAAAATATGCAGTGACTGCAGCTCTACTCTCTCAGACAATTTCAAAATGGAGGAAACTACATTTAATTCTGGATTTTTTATTTTTAAGAACAGCAAAGAGGGACCGGCTGTTTTTGCATGACACTGTGAATGCGAGTGACTCCAAGGACTCCAGGAAAGTAGGAAGCCTGCTACTGACATAGGCCTTAAGATTGGATAACACTGGAAATGAAGATCATAACTTTAGCTGCATCTATTGTTAACCTGCAGAGTTACAAGCCAAGAGATGTTTACCATATCAGATACTCTAAAATGTTGAAAATATTTTCATGTACATGAATAAACCTTCTTCAGAGTGGTCACTGAGCAACCCGTTGCTCTGCCGGGCCAAATACAGTTTTTTAATATGCATATATATAGCGCAAACATGGCCCAAAGGTATAGGGGCGCTTTACATGAGCACCGATTACAATACACAAGGTCACTTTTTTTTGTTCGAGGCAAGGGAAATTAAGTGATTTGTCCAGAATCATAGGATGTTGAGTGATGCAGGGACTCGAGCTTAGCTCCCTAGTACCAAAGACGGCAGATCTGGCCGTACTGCCACATCCCAATTATACATAGTCTCTTAATTTTCTCGGCTGTCAGTGCCAGTGCCTATTTTAACCTTTGTCACTGCCAAGTTGATACAAATAAGAGGACACAACAAGGAAATAATTTGCCATAACCAACCCCATTCCTGGTGGGAAAAAAACAATCAAGAACCAGCCCTGGGCCCAATATTTGAACTGCTGGGTTTGTTTCCTCAATCTCCAAAACACGTCAAACCAGACCTAGCCTCAGGAACTTGACTTGGCAGCTGCAACCCACAGCATGCCACTGACACCACTTGAGTTGAGTTGGATTGTAGAAGTCTGGATCCTCTTTCTAACCAAGTATAAAGCATAACATCAAGGTGAGCAGGGCAACATGTCGGTGGTGTGTGGTGTCCTAGCACGGTAGTCAATGGAAAGCTTTACTACCACTGGTCTGGAGTGAGACATTGGAACTTCTTAGCTTTGGTTTTTCCCCCTGAAGCTATTACTCTTCGACTAAGGGATCAAGATAAACGAAGAGAAGGAATTATCCAAAACGCTTTAAGAAAAGGAGGCTGTGGCTCTGAAAGGCTGTCGGGTCTTTGGGCACTGGAAAGAAGGCAATGTTCTGGTTGCACTACTACTAGTATAGACCTCAGTGATGTGCAAGTGACTGTGCCCATGTTGCACTACTGGAAGATCATTTCAGTAAATGGGTAGAATAGGCTCTTCATATTGAGCTGGAGGTCTACATTGTGTTGTGCTCTCAGGTTTTGGGTTCAAAGACTTTTACTATGCCTTCCAATACATGGATCGGTCAGAGAAACAGCTGTGACCCCAAAGGGCCTGATGCCTAGGACTGTGGATTCAAATCCTTCCAATACCTGGAATGGGACCAATGAGAGCAGTAGAACACATTCCTGCGCACACCTGATGCTGCTGTGGTGTCAGAAAAGCCTCCTACAAGACTGTGTCTCATGGCTGATGAAAGGAGTTGACAATGCAAGGGCTGGGAATTTGCCCGGTGTCTCTTATTACCTGAACTGCTTTTGTTCCTCCTATTACTTGCTAGAGTTATATCCCTCTTAAGCACCACGCATGCCATGATTCTTAAAGGTTATATTGTGAACACTTGCTGACCAAGCAACCTTCTTCTCTGAAGCCTCCTATCCCTAGCAGTTCTTACATTTCCAAATTCTTTTACTCATCCTCAGGGAGCAAGTTAGTCTCAAACTTTTGTGCATCAACTCAGAAATACAACTACAAATGACAGACATTGGCTAAGTTCCATTAAGTAACAAGAGCTGTGTGCGTCAATCAGCAGATGGAGCATGATAATAGATGTAATGATGCAACAGTCTCAGAAGCAACAAAGAATTTGGTCCTGGCTTTACATTCTAACGCCAACTAGAGTGTATGTCTCCTGCAGGACTAAATACGAATGAGTTCAGAATGGACCTTTCTTTGATGGGAGCACATAGATCACAGGCCCGCACTGAATGACTATTCCCTGATCAGGAGATACTAAGGTAATGTAGGTTATCTATTGCAAAACACAAATGTCGTAACGTGCATGGCTGGCATCTGGAGCTTAGTTAGCAATTCAGAAGGAACAGAACAGTGGAGGGAGAAAAAATACCAACAAATGTAGAGAAAAAACTGAAACAGAACCAAGTTAGGAAGTCACTGAGACAGAGAGAAGTTCACTGGTGTGAAAATGGAACTACTGAGTCTGCACATTCATGGGGAAGGTAATATGCTTCTGTATAACTGGGCATGCAGAACCCATCATCAGGTTCCAACAGAGGGTGGAATTGCTGCTCACAGGTTAAGAATGCAACAAAGCCAGGATCTAGAACTATGATTGACTCATAGAAGAAGCTACCAAGCTTAAATTACAATAGCACCATAAGCAATCATTCAATGAGTGTTCCAAATTTATCAAACACCTTGTGTAATGGTGACACAGGTCCATTCTCACCCATATGCAAGTCAGTTCTTTCCAATTCATGTCACAGTGCCACAAAAGAAAACTGTTCTAATGCTGCAAATAAAAGGCAAATGCTTATGTGCAGCAATTAACTTTAGAAACCACAATTATATATGTTTCCCTTTCATTTTTTAACAAACGAGTCTGATAGACAAAGGCTTAGATTTCCAAAGTGGCATATAACACAAAATGTGCTTTTGCCATTATAAAAGCAGTTGGCGGATTTCCACTGTATAGTTGAAGGTAAGGCTTTTGTAATGTACACTGGCTACTCACATTTCTTAGAATGTTGTTACAAATTGTATATTCTGCTTCACAGTGGCAATGTAGCAATCTGACCTTATATCACCTTAACTGTGGCAAATAATTGAATGCAAAAAGTCCCACAGTGTTGACAGAGGTGTACAGCACCTCAATCACTAAAATTTTAAAACTACATTATTACTCCCCGTTTTTCCATATTACCTAGGTTGGGTGTCCGTGTCTAAGGAAGGTGCATTCTGTGAGGTAATCCATAGTTCAATTCTACATAAACTATTACATAGATCTCATTACGCTTCTTTAGGTGTCCTGAGGTCTAATGTTCTGCAGGTCTGCACAGTTAAATCAGGTTATCGGTGGCCTCAGGGTGCTACAGTATCAGTTCTCCCTACTTCAAAGCTATAGTGTCTGCCCCCAAGTTACACTGATAAGAGACACTGGATTTATTTCCAAAACTTAAGGAAATAAGTCATGGAAATGTATACATGGCAACTATTTACAAATGAAGTGCAAACAATTTATTGTACCACTACTGTACGCAGCAAACTGTGTAAAATAAAGCAAAGTCTGTAAGCTACGTGAAAGCACATCAACCTAAATTTTACAAATGAAATAAGGCCTTTTACATCCTACATCCAAAGCAACTACTTTTGAAAGTCGGCCTGTGAATTTAAGTCTAAAAAATCGAAAAACGTCTATTTGCTCTCAGCAGTTGAGATCAGTCTGTTCTTTCAGTGCAAACAAATGCTGGGTGCTGTTTCACAATGTTGCACTCAAAATACTCACCTACAGAAATATCACGACCACAACATCAACCCCATAATATTGTCATGGTGGAATTAATAGCAGTAAATCTATACTTACCTTGGCATATATTTTAGGAGTGGATATAGCGGCTATGATGTATTTGTAGGTCGATATTTTGACGGCAACTTTGTGACATATAACCATGATGCTAATGTACAGAAAACCTAAGACAGTAAGTACCTGGTGGATAGAAAATGCTTGAATTCACTTGAACCTTTGGCAATTAATTGTGAACTTTCTATTATCTCACCCACATAATTCAATGAAAGGCGTTAAGTACATGCCATTTAACCTGGTCTCGTGTGAGAAGGAAAAGCCCACTATGAAGTGTTGGTTCATGTCCCCCTTCAAGCGAGAACATAATCTAATCAGCAAGGCTGGCGCTGGGCATGCCAATGTGGGCCCTCAGACCACCAACATGGGGCATGCTCCAATGGCACACAGCCAGGCACATTGTCTTATTGTGCCCCTTGCTGATCCAACTGACAGAAAGGTGCCTTGTTGCAATTTGGCACAACGAGAGGGAGCCCCCCACTCCTCTGGGCCTCGCAACCAAGGTGTAGCCTGGCAAGGCCTTGGGGATGGGTTCCCACTCACAGTTGCAAGGAGACAAACTTTTTAGGTTTGACTTGCAAGTAGGCTTCCTACCAACATAGAAGCACCGCATGACATGCATTGTCCTGCAATTTAATGCCCCAGAAGTTTCAACCCTCTCAGATGATAAGCAACTCTCACTTAAGCCTCTTATGAGCTGTTAAAGAGGTGTTTATAGGTGTCTGAGAGGGGTCTGCACGAAACAGCTTCTGGAGCAGAGTCATCTACTGAGATGCAAACAATCTTGAATGTGTCACACTGTATGCAAATTAGAGGGGCCTTGCACATTCCCTTTCTGCCCGGGGCACGTAAAATCCTAAAACAGAAGGCCAACCAAAATATTTTGATTTTATTGATGTTTTTTAGGGGGTGCAGCTAGAGTCCATGTGGAAAAGTTGTCAGGATCCAAATTTAGGTATACCTAAGGTGATAACAGAAATGTATGAATCAGTCTGATTCACTGGTAATTACTCTAGGTGCTCTCTATGCCATCATTAAAATCTTAGTCTGGGGAGAAGAACTCAGCAGTAGCCCGACTAAAAAGAAGCGCTGTGTACAACTCTGAGGCAGACCACTTTCACCTCTTATATTCTTCACTTTTCACCCAAACCAGTTTGGAGGTTTTAACTGACTGCTCACCCACCTGTTTGGAAAGGGGGACAGGAAATTAGCACACATCATTGCAACTAATGTTGCGTCGGCAGACAAGGTAGGTGAAGACAAGACTGCAAAAGGAGAGCCTGTCAAACCTTATAGGTCACAGAAGGTGCTTGCATCATCACAGTGCAACAGGAAGGTGGCAGGTGACAGAAGGGTCAATAAAAGTTAGGGGGTGCTACCCATGAAAGTCCTACCGTGCTGAGTCTTGGGCACCCCTCCGCAGTTACCGTTTCTGATGGGCTGACAGCGCAGGGCGGGTCGGTGGAAGTCGTCTGCGAGAGTTGCGCAGTGAGGACTGGCTGCTGGCCGAGCAAGGCAGGGAGAGAGCGATCATGGCGCAGTACGGGGCTGGGGTGGGAAGTCCCAATTAGGACGGGAGGCATGTGAAGTGGAGGAAGCTCCTGAAGGAAACACAGAAAGCAAAAAAAAGAATAAAAATTAGAATTGTGTCTTGCCGCCATCTGCATATTTTTCAGAGACGTTGAGGCGTAATGCACAACAAATATCCCTATATTATTCTTTTAAGACCGGGATGCTACTATAACGAGGAGGTAGGCATTGTGATTTTTTTTTAACTGGTAGCCTGTGACATACTCATAAGATGCCTTCTGCTGCCGGTTCACGACATTCACAATCAAACTTTCACCATTACCAGGAACAAGATGGCAAGATTAGCAAAACAGATCTCGCTAAGTTATTAAATTGAAGAGGGAAAAGAAAACTGTGTATGTGCTTCAAGTGCCAAATGGAAAATCTGGTCAAAAACACAGATCAATACACAAGCACATGCTCAAAGAAAACATAAGATTTGAAATACCTCACCAAAAATACGTATGTGCATAATGCCCCAAAAAATAGTAGTCTAGAAGCTAGCTTGGTTCCGAAACTGCCTTAGATACATGCATATTTGCAATACACCGCACTAGCTATCTCAGGTCTAACGAAACATTTTGGGCCCATTCAAAGAGGTTTGTGTATCCAGGTTGTACATAGGTGCAAAACATATATAATCTTAGAATGCAAATAGCACATGCAGGCCCTTTGGGATGAGGGCCAGCAGATATCTGCTATCTCGGGGGAAATTGAAGCTATGGAAAATGAGCCTAGTGATCACATTTTCTGCAATCTGAACTTTAGTAAATGGAAAGGGACATGAGAGTTGCCGGGGAGGGTGAAGAGGGGTGGCAGTTCCAGATGTTGGAAAAAACAAAAAAGACAGGACTTTTTCGTATCCTATAGTAGTCTCAACTCATTGTCCAGTCTAAATGCATACGTAAAACTATTCCCAAAAAAAGTTAAACAATGCATTTAGAGTTGTGGGGTTGTTTGTCATGCCACAAAATGGTAGTGCATCTACAAAAATTGTTATTTTAAGCCCATGGTACGGAGACTTACACAGTCCTGGACTTCCCCTCAAGTCTACTTGAGTATTTAATAGATGCAACAACACAACTATTCCAAGAGAACTAGTGTAAATTACAGATGTGTCATCAGTTGTACCACACAGACATATTTACTAGGGATACAACAGGTTACTAGAGCTTACTTAAGGGAAGCAGCAAAACGCAATTAGATACAAGTACGTGCCGGTCGGTGTCTTGCAATTGACCGGGAGAGAATTAGCAGACAGATGTGTACATCTGCAGGGCTAAAGACGACTTTCACGCGGATTGCTGTACTTCCAACGGGGCCTCTTCCGAGCCCTAGTTCCCAAACACATCAAGCGCTTAGTTGCTCCAGCTGTAATGGAGCGCTACACACGAACATGCAGGGAAGCATTCCACTCACAGACCTTTCTATCCGCGGGCTGTCTGCTAAGCTGACTGACAAACGGCCGCCAGTAAAGGAATGTAAAAGAAAAAAAGAAATGAAAAAAGCCATGCAGGAATGAGGGAGTGGAACTGGTATCATACGGTACCATGAGCCTCCGGGTCAGTGGTGTGGAGTTAAGAGCGCACTCCCGCCTCGGCAGCAGACAGCTGGCATGGGAGGTGTGCGGGGGAGAGCGGGGCAGCCTTGGCAGCGTACACCGGCCGGGCTCGGGCGCGCTGCTCTCCTCCCCTCGCCCTGCCCGTGTCTGCTCATACTCAGTCCCCGCCGCTGCTGCTAGCGCTCCCAGATGCCGGCCAGCCGCAGCCCTCTTCGGCGAGTGACTGTCACTGCGGCTGGGCTCCAGGATTTTCCAAAAGGGAAGTGTCCTCGGACTCGCCGCCCTCGCCTGGCTCCCCCCTCCACTCCCTTTCCCTCCTGCACACTCCCCCCAGGGCAGAACGCACTTGTGGCCATAAAACATTCATGGGACTCGGGATTCTAATACAATGCCATTCCCCTGGTTTAACCTGAAAGGAATGCACTAGTCACAACAGACTACATCATCCTGCCACGGAGCCCTGCCAAGGAACCGCGCTTTTTTGGCCGAGCTGCGGCCTGCTCTGACGGGAAAAAGTGTGCACTGTCCTGCGCGCGCAGAACCTGGAGAGAGGCCACCTCCGCTCCCCTAGCGGCGTGACGCACCACCCTGGCCGCAGCCTTACACCACACCACCAGCCAACCCCGTTACTGTCACAGGCCGTGTGTGAATGTGGTGCCTGCAGGCCAACTCCTCACGCATCCGCTCTGCCTCGGCAGAAAACTGGTTCGTCGCCAAGAATTTTGGATTGAAAAAATATGTATCACTGAAAGGTTTCAAGCAGTGTAGGTCTGAAAGTGACCCCCCTTCTAAAACAGTTCTTTGCTGCTACCACTATTCCAAGGTCCCGATGATAAAACACAGGACAAATGGCCAGTCTCTGTCAATTGGAAATCCCTATTTCTGCTTCCAATAAACTGTATGGAACCCAGAACAAAAAATAAAGATTTTCATCTGTCAAAACACATCCTCTTTGATGCTTCTCGTATGGGAACGCGTTCCCATAAAGTTAAAAGGTGACTTCGAAAATTCCACATAACAAATCAAGGACTGATACAAAAGTCTGGCTTTTACCTTCGGAATCCCCAAGAGCTGAATTTCAATGCATTTTTGCATTAACAGACAACATCAAAAGTAGGTGGTCTAGAGATACACAGTTATAGGAAGTCCTTATGCGTGCATGTTGTGCTCCCTCACTAGCTTAATGTGGCAACACACACCTTGTTCTTTTTGCAAAGAGAAAGCCCAGCATGGTCATATGACACCGAGTTGTAACTCACTATGCTTTCTCACACTCTTCTCCTCTCTTACTTCACTGACTGCAGTTCAGTAAATTGCTGGAACCTTACATCTTCTGGTAATCTCCAGCCCATTTGTATCTCTGACCCACCACCCTTGATAGTTTCTTTAGTGCCCTTCATATTTCTGATTTCTAGAGCCAAGAAGTCCACAAGTGAAACTTTCACTGTATAAGGAAAATGACTTGGTCTGAAGGATGTATATTGTGGAAAATCCAGACTGGCTGGAGTCCAGCCAATAAATCCTGTGAAACTTTGTGTCCTGCTCCATGCATAGGTCTTAGAGTTTCCATCCCCAACTTTCTTCTCTATTGCCCCTACCGCAAGAATGTTATCATGTACTGCAAATGCAAAACGCACAGTTTTAAAGTGGGAAATAGCTATCACATTTATTCCAGCTTTTTAGCACTACGTTAAACTATTTACTAGCTGATAACCACCCAAACAGCCACATCCTAGTGGCAACATACCCCAATATGACTTGTGGACACGGCTTCAGGAGCTTTCAGATTTAGGGATGTCCACGATTTTTTTGGAATGGCTTTTGCCGACTGCCTGGCTTGGTGGGGAACACTAAAGCGGGATGGGTAGGGCTGTCCTGTTCATTGTTACCCAGCAGACAAGGTATATGCTGGAAGCCAATAATCACATGGTGCATGCAAGAAGTTTTTCTGAGTAAGATTTAATATTTGTTCGGAAAACAAGTTGTGCCAAAAAAAAGTGCGGTCAACTCCCATCCAGCAGCGTCCTTCTCAACCAACCTCTTCAAATCATCTCATTTATTACACATGCTCACCTCATCTTCTATACCACCTTGGACATTCCAAAACTCCCATTCTACACTCAAACAAACTTTCTATACCACCTTCAACACACAACACCCACTAAACTCAAATCTGATGGATTATGCAATACTACAGTGTGCACCCATTATCTGCCAAAAGCAGCAGTGGTTGAGCAAAGAGGTTATTGCTCTGGGAGTGAGAAGTCAGTCTGCATCACCACAGACAGTCCCTGCACAAGTATGTTTGATGTTTCATCTTCTCCGATTGTTCGATAAAAGGTAACCAGGATGTATTCTGAGGTAAAACGAACCAGTTTTCTGAATTCATATTCTGGTTCCTGATAGTCTACAATATTGACAAATTACCTCAGACTGGCATCAAAAAGATTATTTTCTATTCCCAAATTGTTGAAAGACTGCTACTTTGTGGATAAAATAGACATTGATTCTTCAGGTCAAAATCTGGCCTTAGCGAGAAAGAGCCATGTGCAACCCCCACCAAATACCCATCTATATGGAGAGAAATGTACTGCACTTTAGGGTTCAACGCATAGCAGATTTCTGGACAGGTTCGGTGCTGGAACACCTCTTAATTACCTGTTGTTTTTGCCAAGAAAAAATATATTTTCATAAAACATTTGACTTTCCTACTTAAATGCAAGATTGATGGATAATACCAGAACCCAATATATGGCATGCATTTGTTGGTGGAGGATGCTAGTTTCTAAGAGAACTATCTAATGCTGGGATCGACCATCACAATATTCTGACACTCGCATCTTGAGATGTTTCTGCAAGAGAAAAACTGACTTTGTTCAAGAGTGCTGATGGAATAATTTAGCATTCATTTAGTTTGTATCAGACTATGAAATGAACTCCAAACCTCAGACCTGGCAAAAAAATAATAAAGCCTGAGGGATCAAACTTCAATATATTTTCCACTAGTCGACGTCACATTACATTAGCCCAACTTCATAGCCTCTCAAGCAGCCTAATTATCAACTTGCATCTTTCTTTGTTTAACTTCCGTTTTCAGTGTTCTTCCAGCAGCACGGTTGAGGCCCAGATTTTTACTTTTCATGTGTGCAATAGTAAGGTCTGAAGACTGCCAGCAAACACTGCAGCTGTCATGTTACAGTGGTACACCACATGCAGAAGGAGTGCCTATTTCCACGTTTCCATTTTTACTGTTCATACTAAACAACTAAAACATACTGCTCCTCCCATGCCTTTGTTGAAGTATGTATGCATGGTTATAGTTTCGAAGGCAGAGTAGGTAATGTTATAATACTTTATTATTGTAGCCAACATATAGAGCACTAAAAAAAACGAAAGGTAATAGCACGTAAGGAACAATGGATGTGGAGTTAGGTATGGAAAATCTAGACATACTTAGCAATTGATATTTTTATCTTCAACATTATGCCTATGATAATAAGGTTAAAACAATAATCTCCCCTTAATATTCAGGACTTGCACTTATGCATGTACTGGTATTTCTATAGCACTCTTCAAGGTTGTATAGAACAGAGATGGAATGAGATCAGGAACCACCTTTTGTTATTGGACCAGTGGCCTTTTCAATGCCCAAGAGCTGGTTCTGTAGCACTGTTTCGAGTTGCAGAAGCGAAAGTGAAAACCTGATATGCGGATGGATATGTGCAAGTTACAGGAGTTACACAACTAAATGGATATGCCACACCACTTCAAGAAGGGCCAGGTTACAGAAATGTCCTGGTGAAGTTGCAACAGTTTGTACCTGTTTTTTGCACCCATGGGCACCTCTGTATTAAAGAAGAAACTGCAGCCGAATCTGGGCTTACAATTTAGAATATTGTTTCTCTGCAGCAACAAATTGTGTGTGCTACGTGTGCTTTTACTGGCATATGTACGGAAGAGCCCTCACCCATCCAGCTTTGAATGTATTTCCTAGTTTCCTTTCCCTTTGCTTACATGATTTTCCTGTGCACTGCATGGCCAATCCAACCCCAGAACTTGACTTGAGGCATTGCGTTCAGGTCTGCCTCAGCGACAGCCTCACCACAGACCACCGACTCCGTGCAGCCAAGAAGGACACAATGTACTTACCCCAGTCTCAGTTTTTAATCTTCTCCGTGGTTTAAATCACTCGTCTAACTCCCTCTAGAAGGTTTCAAACCCCCACCCCCTTTTTGAAGGAATCATTAGTATTGTCTCTCGGTCGCCTCGCCCCTTCATCTCTAGCCGGCCATGCTAATTCTAGGCAGAGGTCCAGCCTTTGAGCAACCCAGGAATTTATGTCCTTTGGAAAGGCCTGCCTGCGGTTGCTGAAACAACAGTTGTTAAAATGAAATGTCACATTGTCAAACAAGAAAAATAAGTGAAATCAAAACAAAATCAGTGTTTAATTAATGAGAGATCAGCACTCGTGATGAAGAACCAAGAAAAAAAAGAGTCCTGCTGAAAAACAAGAAGCTTGTGTTGTGGGCAGATGAAGTTGTGCCAAAACATGCAAGCGACTGCTGCACACCACACAAAAGGCAGCACTCGTGCCTTAACACATGCAGTGCTACGTGGAAGCAACACCATTTCAGAGATACCGCACAATCTTTCCCAAGAAAACTGAGGAGAGGCACAGGACCACAACATATTAGTGTTCAGCCAAGGTTGTCACAAATAGATGAATTCATCTAGGTGACTTCTTATTGAAGCAGCAACCTCTTGTAGTGCTTAAGCGTTCGTAGGTGCCTGTCACTCTGTAAAGAAATATCAGCTTATTAAACAGGACTTCGTTACCAGCCAATGATGTAGCTCAGCAAGGCCTGCTCCAAATACCTGTGTGACAAGAGGTCACAAATTCAACAATACAGAGATAAGATGTATTTCGCTAAGCAGGGTGCTAGCAGAATTTCATGCTGCAATCATAGAAGCAGGAGACAATGCCGAAAACCATATATTTAGAAGGACTATTATCTGTGTAATAGGTTCTTTTTAATGGCTCACTTCCACACACTTTAAAAGTACAGCTCAGCGAGCAGCAGAACATCTGTGCATAGATTGTGCTATGGAATATGTCCACTTAGTCACATTTATAATAATCCTAGGAAAAAGTGTCACTACATCTAGAAATGCAACCTCAGACCTGCCTTTTTGCACCCTCCTCCTTCCCTCAACCTGGCTGTGATCGATAGCTCATTAGCCAAAATCCAAGTGAAAAAAACCAACACAGGCAAATCCGATAAGTCTGGCTTTTGTCCGTGAAATTATTCGTAAGAGTTGGCCAACTACATTCTGGAAAGTAAATCTCATAATGAAGTAACACATTGGGCTATAATCTATGAAAGCCAAGAGCAGGGACCCTTTGCCAAACAGAATGCAAGGGGAGAGTTAAACTCTATCCTTAAATAAGAGTGTTATAAGGCATAGTGATGAACTTAAATCTATATAAAGAGAGGTAGTGATTAGTAACATTTTTGACAAAGAGCTAGTATTTTAGTTGCTTCTTTCAGAAACCCTCTATTCATGCACATCTTTGCGTTGTGAACAAAACGAGCTGAAAATCCAGCATGTTAACAGCAAAGGAAATTAAAGATCTTATAAGGGTAATTACTGATTAGCATTGTGCCTTTAGGACAGACTATGATATCCAGATAACACAGCATCCTAAAGGGAAAAAGTAATAAATCACCAATAAAAATGTAATAATGTCAAAAAGGTCCATACACCAAATAACTCACATAGGCTCTCAATTAAAAACTACACCTCATGTCATCTATAGTCTCACAAAAGGTCTCCTTCATCCCCATTGCCAAACCCTTACTGGAACACAATCGGGACAATGTAACCACCCATAAAATGTCAAGGGCTTGGTGGACAGCCAATACAAGCAATGCCAAAACATAAAAACCCCAAAACAAATGTTTACAGGGTGCTAAGCCTTAGAGTACTTTTTAAATAATTGATTACAAGAGGTATACAAATAGAAAACTGCCTGCAACCAGACCTAAAAACGGCCAGTTGACCTGCTGTTTACAAATTTGTGAATAGTATTTTATGTTCTGTTAATTTTATTTCTGAAATGCACATACGTACAGTTAACACAGATTAAAGAGCCAAGATTTTAATCTCTTCCTAAAGTTGAACAGACATGTTTTAGCTGGATTGAAGGGGATAGGAAGTTCCATACCTTGAGAGCCACCAAAGAGAAATGTCCGCCTCCTACTTTCACTTGTCTGGCAAAAGGAACTATATGGAGATATTCATCTGAAAACTTTCGCCAATGTGTAGCAGTATACAACTGGAATATCTGGGCCAAGAAATAAGGTCTTCTTCCATAAGTAACTTATGAGCTAAAACCACTGACTTGAAAAGCAAGTTTTCCTATCTGGTAGTAAGCAGGGGCAGCAACACAGACATTTCTTTACAACCTAATTCAGCCGTCCAGCTGTGTTCTGATCTGATCACAGTTTGAGTATGGTTTAGTCATGTGCAGCCAGGAAAATATGTTCGTACAATATTTAAGTGATTGTGTCTTAACATTGACTACCGCTGCATGGAAATTCTAAATATTACAGAACTCTTCTAAAAATTTATGGTGAAAGAAGCTTGTGAGGGATACATTTTCTATCTGGACATCTAGAGCTAATTTGTGCTCAAACAGTATGCACAAGCTCTTTAACCAGGGGTCAGGGAAGTAGAGGGGTAGATAGCTGTAACCCAGAGTTAGTAAGTTCGAGGAGACTGAGTGCCTCGCTGCACATTAACTCCTCTACCAATGGTGCCCTTGGTGAGAGGGCCTGTGGATGCCATAAGAAGCATGAGCTGAACTTTCCTCAGAAGATTTGCATGTTGTGTGTCTCGTGTATAATGAAATTTCTCCTCCTCAATTGTTGTTTGCACCTTAATGTATTTTTCACTTCGGTTAGAAACACACAAGCATCTCCTATTTATAAACCAACAGATGAATCTCACATTCAGTAATATTTACACATTTTATTAGAGCGCTATCTAGGAGTGTTCAAGAAAGTAGAGCACACTGCACCTTTGATGACCATCTGCACATGTTAACGCAACAAGCAACATCCCAACCTCCATCCATTCGTTGCACACCTGTACAAAGACAGTGGATGCTATTCTCTTCTTACTGTGCAAAGAAAGTCCTCACAATTAGACACCAGTTGAGACCCGACAGATAAGGTACCCCACTAACACTCATGTGTTTGGGAGTGTTGCTATAGTTGGTTCTGACAATAAAGGACAGTTTTTACAGCTCTTCAAAGTACATCATTAAAAACAGAAACACCAATACTACCTATGGCAGTCGCAGCAAGAGGGAAAGTCCGTTGATGAGATTGATTAATGGGTTCCACCACACTCCTACTAACCCTCTGTGCCACTCGGCGAATTATTTAATAGATACCTTTGTACACATAACATGTGCGCAATAAGATAAGGTAGCCTGGTCATTTTACTTCTGCTGTAGGGCTTCTGTAGTTGATCAGTCAGTGCCTGGTAAAAGATTAGGTAGTACAGAGGGCTATGTATATATCGGAAATCAATTTAACCAATGCTATCAACAATGGACATGCTTTGTGTTAAGTGCAAGGCGTACGGGGCCCGAAATACAACACACCTGGGTCAGTATTGGGAAGGAAAACTATGTGAGTGTTTAGCCAGGACGTGACAGTAACGGGTACCTCGGGGCACAGCACAGCTGGGAGGTGTGCCCGGCCTTCTCGTGTGCTACGCCTGCTACATACATCCACATGCATAGCACAAAGCCTCCAGGGAGGACAATCTGATGCACCTATAGTTTTGCTTTTCTGTGATCCGATAACTGGGTGTTAAGCGTATCCTACAGAAATCTATGGACAACGTGCAGAGCACAGCTTGAAATCTTGATATAGTTGACTCAGCTATTCATCCTTTCAAGGTCAATAAAGTGAGTACCCTTGAGTCAGGTGATATCAGCTATCATTCAGTCATAGGGTAATTATGCGTCTTGGGAAGTGTTGTGATTCCCGTATAGGCTAAGCACTTCAGAGTCTCAAAGAGTTGGGGTAAAGTCAGAACAATGGTGTGCAGTGCTAAAGTTTAAGTCTTCAGGGCTCCCTGAAAGGATGGGGAACGTTTCCAAAACCACTTCAGCATATATCTTCCCAGGTGAGATATATATATATATATATATATATATATACACACACCATTCCAGATAAATTCAATGGCACATATAAGCGCACGCAGACACCTTTTACAGAAAGCATAACAGGACTCAAGTATGCTACTGACTCAATTCAAGTACGATCTCGGTTTTAACACTTAAAGCGTAAATCATTACCTCTCACATTGGGATTCAGCAGTAGGCTGCATATATATTCCACAGCCTCTTTGGTGTTATGCGCTATCCTGTTGACACACAACAAATAGACATATATGCGCCTCCTAGTAGAAGCTCACCACTAACCATCCCTGCTATTGCTCACTCTACTCACACAAAGCCAATCTGTCAAAAGCATTCAGTCACAGGGAGTTTAATCCTAAACCCAGTGCTTAATTTGTGCCTGTTGGTTCCGGTGCTGAGCACCAGCACTTATTTTTGAGGGCCGGTGCTTAGTCTTCTGCCTTAAGCAATTGCTGGGAGCAAAAGACACATTTGGGAAAGACAGAGCAAAAAATAAAAATAAAAAGTGTCACAGTGAGAGAAAGCAGAAAGCTGCAGGGGTGAGCTGAAGGGGCAGGGACTGGCTTTATATGGATTGAAGAGGCCCGAGATGGCTTCAGGACTAAGCTGCCTCAGTATTCCGTGCTCGCACATTTAATTGCAGCAGCCGCGTGTTCAAGAGGAAGGCTTTGGGCACCGGCACCTTTTTATTTACAAAGTAAGCACTACCTAAACCTCAATCACATTGGGTGAAAAAGTCTTTGGGCTCGTCGAGGCTTGAGCTGGAATTAAATCATTTGAACAAGCATTGGCTTATCCAATAGGTCTCACATTTGGGAGACATACTTGCTTTACCAATGCCTTTTGCTGATGGCTGTGCAGCATCAGCAAAAAACTTTAGTGATGCTGTGCAGAATGGCCAAAAGGCAAAAAAAGGCACAATGACGCAGTAGACATGGAATGTCATTTTGTAGGCACATGCACAGTTACTAAATGGTGTGGGTGCCATTTCTGCTCACCTACAGAGTCGAAATGGACAGTAAATACAAAAATAATGAAAACAAAGTAGTGTAAAAACGTTAATTTTTATTTTAAGGTAGAGCGCCAAGCAGCTATTTGCTACCTGGCCCTCAAAGAAAAAATAAATACATAAAATTAAGATCACGTGAATTTGGGACCTAAAAAAAAGTAGGTGGGGTGGTTAAGTTAAAAATAAAGCAAG
Organism: Pleurodeles waltl; assembly: GCF_031143425.1. Lineage (NCBI taxonomy): Eukaryota > Metazoa > Chordata > Amphibia > Caudata > Salamandridae > Pleurodeles > Pleurodeles waltl. Next base: position 345,956,329 of record NC_090437.1, on the reverse strand, counting down.
CGAGCAAGAAAACAACATGGAGGATTGACAGAAAAGCACACAAGGGACAAAATCAAACTAGGCCGAGGGAAGAAGCATACGAGGGAGATTGTGACAGGGGGTGCAGGGAGGCACCTATGGATGGGAGTACGCATGACAGAGTTGTGGGGAAGAAAAACACACAAGAAAGGCAGCTGAAAAACACATGCACTTTCATAAAGTGCCTATCCAAAAAGGAAATAAGTAGTTTTCTACAAGTGGGCAGGGGAAGGACAAAGGTCAGTCAAGCAAGAGGATGATATAGAGGCTAGAGATGGGGGTGGTATCAAATACAGGATGGACAAGGAAGCCATCAAATAGAAACAAGGAAATGAGAGTGACAATAAAGCCAACCAAAAGTTCTTGGTAAGCCCACAATAGGTCCTTTGCAACCAGACAGCTTGCACTGTCTGGTAGGTGAGACGAAAAATCACCTGCTGTAGATATAAATTCTGATGATGAGGCAGCCAAGTGACCTGACCAATCCAGGCCAAAAATAAGTACAATCAAGATTGCAAAGTCAAGTAATCAGTCTCTGGAAATTCACTTTTATGACTTTATAACGTGCTTGGGATGGCAGGTGAAAAGCACCCCCCCCCAAGATGGGGGGCGTGGCCCCTTAGGAAACGGAGCTGCCGTGGCCCAAAACCCCTTTGCACTAGTTGTGCGTGGGGCTGGCCTATTACTTCCGCCCTCACACCTCGCGAGATGTGGGAGCGAAGTCAAACAGTTGGGAACGTTGAGGCTGCGTTGGCCGCGATCCAGTTCCAGCTGCCGCGCACCGGTGGGGGGCTTCATAAGCGCCCCCCCGGAAGGCTCGGCCTTCTTGTGGCGCAGCGGCTGAACGGTCAGACGGATCACCGTTGTGAGGAGGCCTATTACCGGTCCATCGTTGTGAGGAGGCCCACCTTCGCCGATCGGATTATTGGAGCGTCGGTGGACTTCTTGGGTGGTTCCATCGTGAGGCGACTCTGAGAGGAGCAGGTTTTATATGCGTGCCTGCGGCTTTTACTGTAGTTTAAGTGTGCAAAAAGACAAGCTGTTCTACTTGTTACTTCGTTAACACGCACACCAACGGGTGCATTTTAATACCAGCTGCCCTAACCTTTTTGTGGTCACCGTTACAGAGGAGCAGATTTTGTTATGCGCGCGCCTTCAGGGACCAATTAGGTTCTGTGCTGTTTGTAATTTTAGGGTCCCCCGATTGGAATCTGCTCGGGCCTTTTCTCGTTTCCGTTACCGCGCTCTAAGTTTCCGAACCACGGGGGGCGGTATAATAAAGGACGCGCTGCTCTGCCTGATCGCCTTTTTCATTTAACGCGCACATTAGCGCGTGTATGTTAATAGCAGTTAGGGGCTCTTTTGGTTAGAATTGCGCAGGCTTAGCGTTTTTGTGGTAACTACGCTAACCACTTCTGAGCTGAGTGGTTAGTTTTGCGAAGCGCGTGGTTTCTAATGTGGTTGCTATTATTGTTTTAAACGCTGTGCAGTATTATTTATACTGGCTTCATGCCTCATTTTGACTCTTGTGCCTAATGTTTCTGTCTCTTGTGCCTCATGTTGGTTTAGGTTTGGGGTATTTTACTTATTAGTTTAAGAGTTGATACATTCATATATATATTAATAAGGTCTAGTAAGGTGTCCTCAGTGCTTCCATGAGCTCCATTGGCAACTGCATATTATGGTGATAGATTGCACTGTTTTTTGCATTTTCAGGGGACTGTGCTAAACCGTGGGGACGAGTTGGGGGAAGTAAATTAAAAAAATTAAAATATTATTGGGCTTGGTGGATTTGTAATAGTTTACTTAATCATGCCATTCAACAGTAAGTGCAGGTAAGAGAAAAGGGAGGGACCCAGAATTATCACAGCTTTTAAAGCTAGTTCTGGCGAAATTGGGAAATGTGGAGTCGGACAGTGGAGACGCGGCATCAGATAATGACGGTCACATGTGGCTCCAGGCGCTGCATTTCTCCCAGTGAAGAGCAGTAATAAAAAGAGGGTGCCAGCTCCACAGCCACCATTGTCCTCCCCTGCGGCTATTACTCTCCCTGAGCAGTCTCCTATGCCTGATACTTTAGTACCCTCCTTGAGTGCTACTGCTGAACCACATTTGAGGGGTGGGGGAATTCGATCATTACACCAGGTCAAGGGGTGGCGGACATGTTAGCAGATATACGCAAGTCATTGGCTACTCTGACAGCGCCTTCTGTAGGGCTAGTAGTCCAACCATCACCCCTGCCACTGGCTTCAGCGCAAGCAGCACCGTCCTCAGAGGGGCATACAGTGGCCTCCCTTATCCCACAAGTACCCACGCAGGCGCAGGACCCGACTGCGCAAGCCTTGCTGGCGGTGTCTCAGTTATTGGCGTCTATTAATGTCCCAACAAATAACACCCCTGCCTACAACTCCTTGGACTTTGAATGATTCCATGCAGAACTCAATGGTAGAACTGAAACGCCAGGTAGATGCGTTGTCAGCAGCGCGTAGTGTTACCCCATTGCAGGCGGCGGCCGGTAGCCTGAGTGTCACCCCGGTACCAGGCCCCCTGCCTCTTGCTATCCCCCTTGGAAAAAAAGTAGGGTGAATGACACAATCAATGTTTCAACAAAAGTTAGTTCGTCAGCGGAAGGGACAGGGCTCGACGCACTGTTGTCAAGGCCTGGTAAGCTTGCTGCCCATGTGACTGCTGAAGTAAAAGAGAAAATTTGGAAGGGGGAATTTGTAGACATTTTTTCTCTTATCAGGGCAAAAAGGAGGGAAGTAGAATCAAAGATAAGAAGGTCAAAGAATCTTCATCTGGGGACAAAAAACCCAGGGTGGAGGAGAACATTACTAACTGGTTGTTTGGTTTTAATGTATTTATGTCTGTTATGCTTGAAAAGAAAACTGATTTGGGTATTTCCATGATTTGTTACGCAAACAAAATATTGAAGGCACACCACATGTTTGGGGTACCTCCTGGTTGGAGTACGACAGGGATTTCCGGTGGGCTAAGGTAGAAGACCCATCCATTGGGTGGGACCAGACGTAACTAAACGTCTGGTTAGAATGCGTAAACAGTAAATTACCTGGGAAACAGCCCTTTCGTTCACAATACTCCAGTGATAAGAAAGGGTCATGCTGGGCATTTAATAGGAAGATATGTTCACGCCCCGCTGGTTCGTGCAAATTCAGGCACAACTGTTCCTTTTGTGGGCATCCCTCTCACCAGAGTTTAAGTGCATTAAAAAATCAAAGGAGAAAGTCAGAGACGGGAGTAAGCCCAGTAATTAAATCACCTTTGCCATCACCCATAAAGATTGACACACTGCTCCCGTGGTTACAGGCTCATCCAGTAAAAGTGTCATCCGAATTACTAGCAAAAGGTTTTTCCTTTGGTTTTAGGATTCCTGCCACCAGCGTACCTCCGATTGACCATTGCAGGAATTTAGTCTCTGCTTTAAGGAACCCGGGAGCAGTAGCTAAAAAGTTATTGAAAGAGCGTACCCTGGGTAGACTGGCAGGCCCTTTCCATTTCCCACCTTTAGACGATTTTGTTTGTTCCCCATTGGGGGTTGTTCCCAAAAAGGAGCCGAGCCAGTTCAGATTAATTCATAATCTGTCTGCTCCTCGGGGGGCATCTGTGAATGAGGCTATTGATCCCCAGCTTTGCTCAGTTCGCTATGCGACTGTCGACCAGGCCCTGGAAAAGTTGAGAGCTCTGGGCCATGGTGCTTTATTAGCAAAAACAGACATCGAATCGGCCTTCAGACTTCTCCCAGTTCACCCTTAGGATTACCATCTACTGGGTTTCCAATTTAAGGGAGATTACTTCTATGATAAATGCATGCCCATGGGTTGTAGTATGTCCTGCAGCTATTTTGAACAGTTTAGCACTTTCCTGCAGTGGATCTTTTCAAATCGCACAGGGCATCTAGATGTGATACATTATTTGGATGATTTTTTGGTACTGGGCCCTCCTCGATCGGGTAAGTGCTTGTGGGCCCTCCAGGCCTTGACCGCTATGTTTAAGGACTTTGGTTTCCCTTTGGCTCCTGACAAGACAGAAGGGCCATCCACATGCATTACTTTTCTAGGGATTGAGATTGATTCTGTGGCCGGGGAGTGTCGCCTGCCTATAGAGAAGCTGCAGGTATCCAAAGATTCCATTTGTGTGGTGTTATCTCAGAAAAAAGTCACCCTACACCAGTTGCAGGTCTTGGTGGGACAGCAGAATTTCGCTCTAAGAATTATACCTATGTCTAGCCCATTTTCCAGGTCCATCGCTAGATCAATTATGGGTTTGACCGAGAAACACCATCACACCAGGCTGTCTCTTGAGGTCAGGGACGACTTGAGGATGTGGGAGGTTTTTCTGCAGGATTTTAACGGGCAGTAATTTGGCCTCACCCTGCAGTTTCAAGTCCCACTTTAGAGTTATTCACGGATGCAGCAGGCAGCATGGGATTTGGTGCAATATTGGGCCCCTTATGGTGCAGGGCAGATTGGCAAACTGACTGGGTAAACAAGGGCATAACAAAGAATATAGCCTTTTTGGAGCAGTTCCCTATCATTGTCGCTGTCACCATTTGGGCTGGTAAATTTAAGGACAGGTCAGTAATCTTCTGGTCCGATAACATGGCTGTAGTGGAGGTGATCAATAGACAAAGGGCTACATGCCGATTGGTACTCCACCTCCTTAAACACTTGATTTTAACCTGCTTGAAATTCAACATTACCTTTCGAGCTAAGCATGTGCCTGGGGTGTATAACAATGCCGCTGATGCCCTATCTCGCTCATTGATGCAGGATTTTCTGAGGTTTCACCCCCATGCGGCAAAGAAGATGACGGAGTTCCCAGCATCTCTGTGGAAGATTGGTGTCCCGCCCTCCCAGCCTTAGTAGCAACATCCCTGGCCGCACGTACAAAAGGGGCACAATCTCAACAAATTTCAGCCTTGTTTTCCGAATCAGCTATATGTGCCTTTTTGCAGCATTTAAGGGGCAGGGGAAGACAAGTTTCTTGCACAAAAGCTTACCTGGCCGTAATCAGTTTTTTCACCAAACTCAGGAACTTAGGGTCTCAGTTAAACACCTTTATTATTAAGCGGGCGGTAGCAGGGTGGGCTAGAGGGGACGGTACTAGATCAGACACAAGGCACCCAATAACAGCAGTATTATTAGGGAAACTATTGAACAGTCTCCCCGCTGTGTGTTCCTATTAATTTGAGTCAGCTTTATTTGCGGCAGCGCTCACGGTAGCCTTTTATGGCGCATTTCACATCGGGGAGCTAGTGGGCACTTCCAGGGGTGATCATGCAAGGGGACTTCAGTGCGGCCCAGTCCAGAGCCTTTGTCAATCCTACTGCGTAAGTCCAAGACGGACCAGCTTAAGAGAGGGGCGCACATTACACTAAGCGCGGCTAACGGGTCCCCCCTTTGCCCTTTGAGTCTAGTAAAAGCGTACTTGTTGGTCCGCCCTCATGCGGGGTCTACCGCATTTTTTATACATGCAAATGGGGAATGTCTATCTCGCAACCAATTCTCAGAGGTCTTCAAAGTTTCGCTTAGGGCAGTAGGGGTTGACCCGTAGGTGTACTCCCCCCATTCCTTCCGGACTGGCGCAGCTACGTTAGCGGCCGGCGCAGGGCTGCTGGTGGCTGATGTGAAGTCCATTGGTCGCTGGTCATCTAATTGTTATTAGCGTTACATCAGGTCTGAATTGGTCTGATCAGTACTCCCTCGCTCCGGTGGTTGTTGAAGTGTGGTCTTCTCATTCAATTTTCTTTTCATTTCAGTTTAATGGCGCCACATGTGGTATGGGTCTTGGGGCATTCGTTTGTTCGGTGGGCGGCCTACAGGGTGCAACAGCTCAGTGAGCCTAATCCTGCGGCAAGCCAAGACGTGGCTTTCCGATGGTGCGGGGTTGGCGGAATGGGAATCTCACAGCTTCAGCAGCTCGTCACATTGGCTAGAAGATTCGAGGGACTCCAGTTCCCGGATCTCATCGTTATTCACCTAGGAGGCAATGATTTGGTGCGCATGGGCCACAAGGCACTCAGAGAAACAATCTTTCTGGAAATCATGAAGTTAGCTAAACAATACCCGAATGCGGCCATTGCTTGGTCTCACATGGTGCCTCGCCGCAAGTGGGGCCCAGGAATTAAATCACAAACAATCAATGTCTCGGTGCACAGACTCAATGCAGAAATGGCCAGATTATGCCCGGGCCCGGGGTATTTATTGAACATTCTGCATAAACTTTTGAAGGGTCCTGGCATTTTCCACAAGGATATGGTGCACTTGTCAGACGTAGGTACTGACCAGTTTATTTCCGACATGTAGTTTTTCTCTCGCAGTTTGTTTGCGGGTGGGGAGGGCGAAGGTACTTTGGGACCCTGGTCGCCCTCATGGCAGAAAGTGAGGTATTAAAGTAACCAGAAGCAACAGAGGGGTCCCCAAGGCTGGGGCCCCGGGATAACACCAGAGATAGGATCCTGAAGTCCTGAGCCAACCTGCGGATGGACACACCGCATTAAGGGGTAGGGATCCCAGATCGCTGGGGGGGCCATGGGACTTCCCGATCCTGGCAGCCCCGTTACACCCCTTGGCAGATAGGTATTTGGAGGGGGGGGGGGAGGCGGAACCCTGAGCGTGTGGGCAAGGAACGGTGAAGTCAGGGCAGCCGCCCCCCCAAGGGATACAGGTGAAGTACGATTCACTTGTGTGGTCCAATAGTGGTTCAGGACAGGAAGGAATCTTGTAACATGAAAAATGATTTATGGTTATAGATTAAATTTTTTGAATATGATTTATGTTCTGTAAATATGACTGAATTTTATTTGAAGTGATTTATGGTTTAGATATGTGTGATAAAAATATCGAGACAAAAATTGGTAATAAAAACTTCTTCCAACAACTAAAGTTTGTCGGTCTGCGTATAGCCGGTGTCGGGGTGAGGGCCTGCTGGTGGTCTCCGGGTTCTAAGCTCTCCAGGGGATTTTAATACTTAAAATGCACTCATTGCAAGTGATCTGACCCAACTAGGAGCTGGACTGAAGCCTCAAAGCACACTTAAGATATGCAATATTTCACTTAAATTTTACTGAGAAAGATAGGAGAGGCTAGTTTAACATTTGAAGGCCTTTATGGGCAATGTAAAATGCAATGTTAAATGTGAAAAAGGTGTCATGCTTTAATTTGATATTCTATTGGCAGATTAAGCTATTAATATTTGGTAGACGTGTTAATGTCACAGTAGGCACTCCCGGCAATATTAGCCTGTATGCCTTCTTAGTCTGGCATCTGTTGTTTGCAATAGACATTAAGGCCTGTGGCTGTTAAAAACACGTGGTTTAGTCAAGGGATCGCCAATGTGGGTCCAGGAGGGGTGCATCCATGCCAGATTTTCAGAATAACCACTGATGACTAAATGATTTCTAGTTATATTTACTTCATGTAAATTTATCATAAGGGGCTATCCCGACAATCTGGAATAGTACTAACTCTCCTGGACCAAAGTTGGGTATCCTGGTTTAATCATATTCTGTTTAGATGTACATGGTAAGGATGATCGCTATCAAGGAGTTATTCAGTAGATGAAGTTACTCCATGCATGTCTTTTATTGATTACATCCTGTAGTTGCCTTAACAATCTTATTTCAAGATCTGACATGTTAATAAATGTGCCATCGATTTATATCTATTCATATTCGTTTATCTGTTTCAATCAAAAAGTACTATATTTCTTATGCAAATCGGGCCATTAATTCTAACCATACACCTCGTTTTTTGTTTTTTTACAGAGTCATTCTCAGGAGTCATTATGTGAATAATGCTCTATTTTTTTTTAGAAGAATTAATATCAATGGATGGACACCCAATGAATTATGAATTCTGGAAAAATATTGGCTTCGACTGACAAAAGGTCAATAAAAAATGCACTTCTGTAGGGTACCTCCTCCATATGGAGCAAACTTTCAATCTGAAATATGACATTTACAATGTATTCTAGGAGTACTACCAGATGTCTAAGCCCATCACAGATAGCCACAAGTATTCCAATATGTAAGTCTTTTTGCATGTGGAATTGAGATGTGTTTAATCCTGCAGACGGAAATCAAATGCAAAAGCGCATGTGCTATAAAAATACAACATACGTACAACCATACACACTTCAGCACCTAAATGTGTCTTTCTTTTTTATTCCACAGACAACATATTTTCCCAAAGCCAATAGCTTTGAGGATCTGAAGGCAATTTCTAACCCAAAAATGTGTATTTATTCTATTCAGCAAAGCATGTTATTATGTGAAGACTAATTCATCAATAGATCAAATGGGGTAGATTGTGAGTGTAATTACACTCCAGTTAGTATGTCAGTACCCTAAAGCATTCTTCTGTCTTTTTTTGTATGCTCAAGATTGACCCACCTTCTATGTGTAGAAATGTATTCTTTGAAGGGTTTATTGAAACTCTCAACATGATGTTTTAAAGTATTTAAAGGGGTTGATAATAAACATTGTTGCACCATTTAGGTTTCTGACTTTCTCTTTGTTGTTTCTGACATAACTATTAATAGTACTGAGGTGGTATATGTCTAAAACGCCCCACTATCAGTGATTAAATCCTAAATCAAATATGTTGGATATCCATGAACTTTAACAATATTGATACTCACTGTTTCAGTAGTGAAGACATATTGGCACCATTAATAATGGATTGAAATGTCAAATGTCACCATCTCTCAACACTGTTAGGTGGTGGTGGGTTTCACTAACATGCAGGTGTGTCAAGTGATGTCTAGGGTCTGAGGGAGGTCTCCCAACAGCTCCAAACAGCAGTTGAAGAACATCACAGCCTGGAATAATCTCTGAGGTACTAAAAAGATGGCAGGAACAATCTGAGTTAGAGCATCTTCGAATTTGACCAGACAAGCACCCTTAAATAATGAGAGGAGAGAGGTATAGAGGTGCTGGGTAGAAGAAAATCATGGCTGTCTCATACTGTGCTGTGTCACTATACTCCACCCCAAATAAATGATAGGGTGGTATGGGATAGTGCATGGGACTGTTTATATTTTTTGTGGGCAAATGGGCTGTTGCTCAACTGAATAGGCAGTGGGTATGTGAGTAACTCTATGGACGTCTGGGTAAAAAACTGGTAACTCCTTTAGAACACACAGATGCTAAGCTTAGGGTTTTATCAAAGGTCCTTTTGCAGTGTCTGAACTCAAATGTAACTTATACCGCCAGCCTAGTTGTCTCAGACAGCTTATTTTAAAAATGTAATTTCCATTCTAGTCTTCAGATTTGGAGACAATGGAGCTTCTATTTATTTCAACCCCTAAAAAAATCACACTACTTCTCTCCTTCCAGCCTCTCACATTCCCTTACGCATCGCGAGTCCTCTGGCCTCAGATTCTTCCTGCAACCTACTACCACTACAACAGCACCTGCCAATCTGCATTTCTACTGAAGAGCCCACTTCCTAAACCTTGAATATGCATCCCTCACTCTCTAAGACTTCCTAGCATACCAAAAACCCTTCAACCATGATCTGGATTTGTAGCATCACCTTTCAAACGTTTATCTCGTGCCCTTTTCCATGTGCCCTGCTCTTGCTTGCACTATTCCAATGCTGTATGAGTGTACGGCTTACAGTTTTCTCCCTATCTCATTTTTTAAACTCTCTCCTGCAATGCACATCTTATTAAGGGCGGTATTAGCATGACTTCATGTTTGATCAATTTTACAAGACTAAGCTTTACTTGTTATTTTTTTGATTGTGCATTAATATTTGTGACGTGCTCTTTCATGCCAACAGTGTACTTAGGTAACAGTTAGTGATGGTATGGTATTAGCAGTGAAGTAAATTGAGCGCTTTACCATTTGCCACTTTTCAGTATGCAGGAGCGTCATCCTTCCCACTGAGAGTGATTGCTCTTTTACACTGTCACATCACTGACTGTTTTCTGGCACGTGTGATCTGCACAGCCACATCTTAGTCAATCTCTTGAATAAGGGACTGAGGCATTTGCCTTACTTTTGAATGTCACTGTCCTTCACTCTTTCCTGTTGGACATTCCTTGGTAGGCCACGCACACCTTTATCTTCACACAAACAACAAGAGAGCAAGGTGAGCATAGGCCAAAAGTCAAGGAGGGCATGCACAGGTGTGCGTACTTTATTTGCCCTCACCATGAAAAGCAACGCACACTTAAATGGCAAAAATGCTGACAGACGTAAGTGCTTTTGCCTCGGGCATTACCTGCAAGCAGTTGGCTTAAAAATACACAGGGGCAAATTAAGCCCCGTGTGCGGCCTAAACAGCGAGCTAGAGGGAGAGCCAGCAAACGAGAGCTGGACCGCAGCAGAGGAGCAGGCAGCTGGCCCACCATGCTAGTTCAGCGCTTTCACAAATCAATGCCACTTGAAAAGTACAATGTGAGCCCGCACTGGGCGGATGTCAGGAGACCGAGAAAATGCATTCTCAAGTATTTCACATTAGGAGGGAATAATGTGTTAATTTATAACTCCTCAACCTGCACACTCGGATTATCCATCTGTGTCAGCGCTTTGACTCCTTAAATTTATCAAAAACATGCGCAGAGGGAGGCGTCTTCTGCCTTTCGCACGTTAAGAGGCGGGAGAAAGGCAGTCTGTCTACTATGCTGCTGTCTTTGTGCTTTTCTTGGTTTCGACTCGATCCTGCTGCTGCGGTCTTCGCATGCAGAGGAGGACCAGCTCGGACAGAGCCTGATTACAGTGGGTACCATCCGTCAAACGTGACACAGGATGGAGGAAAACCTCGCATCAGCAGCAGCTGCCATGCTTAGAACTGACCAGAGGAAATGCAGCAGAGTTTGTCCTGCGTGTCAATGGGCATCCAGCAAGGTGGTCTGCTGAGGACTAGTAGGGTGTGAATGTATATAGTCCTGACTCGAAAATGTGTCTTTTTTTTTTCAACTAAATGAGCTTCGCAAAGTGTGAAACCTGCAAAGTTTGATAAAAATGGAGGCAGAGGGACAGCTGTAGGCAATGGGAGGGGGCGTTTAGAGCAACAGTAGGACTGGTGGGTTTGGCAGAAATCTCCTGCTTGGAGCCGCCTTTGTCCATCCCTAATGAGCAGCGGATTATAGATAGATGCAAACACTTCATTAATTGCTAGAGCTTTATTTACAAAGAGGAACTTTCTGGGATGAACCAGGAAAAAACAATCAGACCAGGAACAGGTGTGTCTTTCACGTATAGGTTAAACTCTGCATTAATTTACAATATCAAGTTGAATGCACCTAATTACACAAGAGAGAATGAGGCTGCAGGCCAAGTCCTATATAATGTAATTTAACTCCAAGATAACTCATACACCAGTGATTGTTATAGATGTTTTTTCTTTATACTACTACAGAAATAAAGATACAAGCTATTGATTACTTTACTAAACAACTGTAAGTTTTTCCAGCATCAATGGATATGATTTTACAGGCTCCAAAATACTTATTTAAAAAACAGTGGTTATGCATAGACGACTGGCATTGCTTGCTGTGTAGTCCCTGCTCCAGAGGTCACCTATGTGCTGCACATGTTGAAAGGGGGAGAGTTAGAGGGGGACATGGAACTTTAAAAAGTACTAAACTGCTCATAAGAGGGTTGAATACCTAGTATCTTAACAGGAAAGGTTATTCAAAATGTCATTACAACTTTAGGATTTTAATTGCAACCTTGCATTATGCGGGGTCACCAGACATGGACTCACTGTACCCATGATCTCAGTGTACAACCGCTGTGAGTCCACGTCGAGAGAGTCCATGGACTCAGTGTACAACTTACTGATGAAGTACAAAGAGTTGTATACCTGGGTTTAGTCCTTTTTACTTGAGTCCTTCTAGTCAACTGCTCCTTTAGAAGGGGGCCGACTAGCCTTACAAGAGCTGCAAACATTCTTTGAGCCTGACTATCCTAAAGCACATGCTAAATATCTCTCCGTCCCGGACCCATGCAGGTTAAATCCTACTGGTGATGTACATTGATTTATTTCCACATATACTTAGTATCACTGTACTATATTGCAAATAAAGCCCCCGGTTTTCCATTTTAACTGATTTTTACAGATAAATGCGGACAGAAAACAATATGTTTCCTGTCTGTGTTTACTTTTAAAAGCAGAAAAAAAATGAAAATTGGAGTTCTTGTGTGAGACCCTCTATGCTGTCTTTCATGAATTCCAGGCAAAAGCTAAGCAGATAGACAATATCAGGAGTTAAAAAACAGGATGAGTTTTCCTTAAATCCAGGCATATGATCACATACATTTGTAGTATAATGCCACTATGTACCTCTGAGTGTAGTGTTTTCTTATATGAAGCAGCTTAATTTGTTAAAAGGCAACAGGCATTCACACATGAGTTCATGTCTAACAGTTCAATAAATGTGGAAACAAACCATTTTATGACTCAATTTATACTCAGAACACAAAATAAATTTGTATAAATATCAATAAGATGGCCAAAAATTAAATATGGATAAATCCAGACGGAAATGTTAAAAAAAAATTAATACCATAAAACCCTGAACCCTAACTGCACAGCACTCTGCAATTGTGTGCACAGGGTCTTGATCCACTACATCACGACCAAGAATAAATAAATATGGTTTGCATATGGGCCGTCTGTTCTTGTAATATCACAAAGAAAACAAAATGAAAGAATGGCATCAACTTACAAAGTGAAATTCCAAGTGTTACACTTATTAATTGTTAATTCTAGTAATCAAAGAACAGTACATTTTTTTGAAGTAGAGTGTAAACGTGCTTGCATCTAAAACATAACGAATAACCATCCCTATTAGTGACAAGTTAAACTCCAACTGGACATTGCACAGTTATTACCCTGTAGGAGATAGCTGTCAAAAGTCTCTCTTGCTGCAACAAGCCATAGATCACCAACAGGCTCTACTGTGTGATAATAATTACATCAAGCACTAGGCATTGACATATGATGTAAGTCACCTATATTCAGCACGTGTCCCCTCTGATCGCTCCACTTCTACAATCATGCACCAGTCCATATATTGTATTATATTGTATTGCAGCAACTGTACGGAGCGTGATAACGCAACCATTACCTCAAAGCACAAATATTCTCAGTGGCTCCTGTGCACCCTTTCAATGGTGTGTGAATATGAGCAGGAATTTTGAATGTTGGCTAGACAAGATACCCCCCCACACACACACATCATATATCCCATAGCAAGCACACAGTCTGTCACTATCAGTCACACCATCGTTGAGTTTCTGTCCTCACTTAGCCATTCAGGATCATTGCATAGATCCTGCTGCAATGCCTGGGAAGTTGGCCCTGAAGCTTGGCAAAGATCTTCATCAAGTGCTTCACACACGAAGAACCCCGGCAGTCTATTGCATGTTAAGGAAGTGGCTGCGTCCTCATCTACCTGGTTGGAGAGATGAAGAAGGGCATCCAGTTTTGTGGGTGGGCTTCCCAAGGCCTGTCAGCATTCATAGACACATGACTCTTTCTCAGAAAGATTCTGGATAGAAAGGTATATCTATTGATAATGGTGACCCTGTCGCAGGCCCAAACATCACAGCGCTGATCTACCTACAATATTGTGCATGCTATGATTAGCAATGGGTAAGTGCTGAGGTCCGTTAAGTTAGTGAGAGGTACACCATGTGTGGCAAAACTAGTGAGCAACCTATTTTCCTGGAAAGAAAAGAAACATTTCTCAATATAGTAATCACTTTGGAAAATTGCGGTTGTAGTTGTCTAACAATACATTAGTGAGTCACAAAAATTTAATTAAAAAAACAGTCTAGCATGAGCATCATTTGTGCACGGGCACCATGCTTGTAATAAATATGCTCGGCTAATGCACCAAGTTTTCATTATGCAATATTACCAGAATTATAGAAGTTTGTGTGTCGAAAACGCCGGAGCTATCTTAAGACTCAAGCAGCGTATGAAAAGGGTGCTTCCTGCTTTTCAGCACGATGTGGCATTAAAACAAGCAACTATTTCAACATGTTTTTCTGGCAAAATTTGAAAGGTATGCCTCTCCATAAAGATAGACGTAAATAGTACTTATTTGTGAATGGTGTTTAATGATGACGATAAGCCCATTTCTAAGAGCCCCAAGCAATAGCACATAATGAAAAAAAGGCATATGGAAATGAAGGGGAAAATCATTTATCACATACAGTAATTTGGCCAACTAGGAAAGTCAGGATCGCCACTCAGGTCTGTGATTATGCAGCTTACAATCTAACCACTAGACTGAGGAGAAGCAAAACAAAAAAGATGGCACATTTTCAGAATCCACAATCAGCTAAGGCCCCACGACCTATACGATCCACGAGCAACCAGTCCAATAATGTACTTCGTGGACCCCGACATAAAGTATGTAGCTCTCCATAAATGCAAGCATGCATTGCAAACATGATCAAGTTTGCCCCCTTGTGAACAGTCCCAACAATTACACTTCATACTCTGTGCAACTAGCCCCACGCCCAAGGCATTTGCGCTGCTTGAGCTTTAGAATCAGGAATCGGAAAATAATCGTCAAGAGGTTAAAAGAAAACCTCACTGCGGAACAAGACATGAAAGAACTGGTATAAGACTAAACCTGTTTTTGCAAGTAATGCGATATGCCACTGTCTACTTGTGCGTTTGCATTACATGCATTGGGGATGGCAAGAGTTAACGTCACTAATGAATATGTCAGCTCAACCATTTTTCGTTTGAAAATGAATGATTTAGTGGAAACAACAGCAGTGCCACACATGAGCACGAGATTCTAGGTTTTGAAGTTCGTATTCTTTTGAGTTAATCCAGTCACACTTTTCTCTACCGCCTCCGTGTTCACTGAGCTCCAAACACGCGCATTGTTTTTTATATTTTCTGACTGAAAGAAGCATGCGTAGCCCAGTGCATTGCCGTCTATTCTTGTCTGTCCCATCAATACGTTTCCCCAAAGTACGCCGTATCATTATTTTACCGCTAATCCCTTTCTCCTGCTCCCTCCGGACTCACCTAAGGGGTTAAAAGACTCGAGTACATTTGTGACTTGTCAGTGACATATAATACCCCGGACCTTCATGCAATCAACTTTTACTTGACATGTATTTGCTCATCACAGGACCCGCATTACCACTGGGAAAATGAAGAAAAACCTAAATTAACACTTGACATTCAATATGGTCAAGTCCTTAATTGGCTGGGCTTCCTGAGAAAGCAATTTTCTATTCCCCAAACCGTGCGCGTGTCATGTGTGGAGTGCAGCTCTCGGCCATCAGCGCTGTCCCTGGCTCACTCTAATGAGAGCAGATGAATTAGTGCTACGTGACACGATTTGAGCAGGGCTGCCTCCCTCCCGCTCCTCTGCCCGCGCCGGTGACAGCCGTATGGCGGAGGAGGGGAGGGGGGGGTCGAGAAATGTGCAGCGCACATTCTTCCGAGACAACTGCACCCCCAAATCCCACTGTCTAATTGGGGTTTCGTAAAGGTCAGGGCCTACTTACCTGCCTGCCTCCCTCGGAGGCAGGGGACGCGGACTCTCCTCAAACGTACCACCGCGCCGTTAATTTATTTCCTCCGCTGAGTGCGCGCTTCCATTTCAGCAGAATCCTTTAAGAGAGGTAATATTTGAAGAGCGTCTGCTGTGGCGGGAATGGGGTGCCCCGGCGGGGATTTGCTGCTAAACAAATGCACACTGCAACATAACCAGGTGCTGCCCGGGTGCAGCCGGAGGTCAGCAGAGGTTATGAGTGCACCTAGGGTACCAGGTGTCCCTCTCTCCTCTTACTGTACATTACAGGCAAATCATGTTTTGGTATGATTTTTTTATTTGAACTCTTCCTGCATTCATGTTATCTGGTAAATGTGAACATGGCGTGCATGTGTCACAATGAGTTCATGTTTATTTATTACAAGTCAGGCAGGCACTTTTAAAAACACATGTACAATGTAATGAACTGCAGCATTTACTGACACCACTAATGTGACAAATGCTGGCATCTTAAAAGATTTTAGTGAGCAATGGTTGCTTGACAGAGACCTACAGATCATCGTTTCGAGGTCAGGTAGGACTGACCCAACATTTTACCCTTATGATTTACTAGTAATTATTATAATAATAATAACAATAAGGCTGTTTTGGAATGCTTAGAGGCAACTCAGTATCTGGTAAGCAATATACAAGTAGTCGTTCATTCTCAGTAGTCAAGAGTGCAGACCTGCGCAGCACTTACCATACACATTCTCACACAATTTTGTCCCAAACATTTTTAACGCAAGCTTTTCTAAAGCACAAAGAAGATGGACCAAATTCATATTACATCTTAGAAAAAACATGAATACCAATTAAAACAAGACTTCAGTCTTGTCTATTAATGGTTTCTTAATAAATACCTCCAGTAGAGAGATAAAAGAAAATGCAACACACTGAACCACAGAGGCACATTCGCTAGTTTCAGAGGGAAACACAAGAAAGTAGCACACTGGTTCCTTTACAGCTCTTCTGCCGTTCTCCATCTAAACTACGGTAATGCAGAAGTGGCACAAACCAGGCAAAACATAGATATTGTTTACAGATCAGTTCAGTCTGCACGTCACTACCTGTTGCGCTATCACAGTGATCCTTTTCTCTTAGAAAGCAGTATGTCTCTGACCAGGGAGCTTGGCATTACTTATTTTTTAATAGAAACTGTGCTCCGAACAAGCTTGAACCGTGGCTTCTTCTTTGCACGTGTATCACTCATTCCGAAGGGAACTTCTGTTGAGCTATGTTCCACTCGTCTACTGTGTTGACATGTTTCTTACATCTTCCTTTCCTTTTTAACCATGTAGGGCTAAAAGTGAGGGTTTTTATGGGTCACAATTTTTACATTAATTCTAAAATATGCTGAACAGGGGCAGCTACTAGGGTGAAAATCATTAAAGGTGAAATGCAAGAAACTCAATAATGCAGTGTACTAGTGTATGTGCATATTATTTTGCATGCAGTGCTGCTCTTGTTTCAAAGCTCTGCCCCTGGAAGTGTGATAATACTAAATTTGTAATATATCTGTGCACTGAGCACCTACAGACTTACATATATTGAGAAGCAGCTATGCCAATGGCAAGCCTTCACTAAACTTCTGAACTGGAAGGGTAGGACTGAGACATTTCTAATCCATGCACCTGAGACACCAAGTATGTATGGAAAAGGGTGAAATTAGGTGTAGGGTGGCTTTCATTCTATCCACATCGAAGTTTAAATGTATTTGTCAATGATACTTTGGCCTTCCAAAGACAGAGATAATAGTAAGAGAACAGTGGTCAGATAAGACAAATATAAAATGATACTGAGTCCAACGGAACATATAGTCCAACATCTATGTAGACACTGCGTTCACCATGAACTATTTCTGCCTTATTTTGCTTGTGTCAATGTAGCTGCATCCCATTCATTCCTATGCCACTCAATGGCGTCAGGTCACCATAGAAAGCCCTGCTGCAAAGCCACCTCCATGAAAATGTACTCTGAAGGCTGTGCATAAAGAAAGTGGACTTTGGCAGCCCAGAATTCTTCCCTTTCTGGCCAGTGGGGAGAGCTACACGTAAAAGCTAAAGTCGTCAAGAATAAAGGATTAAATACAACAATCTTCAAGAGTCAAGTGAAGTGTGTTCTATCATACTCACACTCTAGGCCCTCAAGATGCCACCATAGGCATGCAGGTTACTAGGTCCCAGGAGCTCAAGAGCCAGTCGCCAGTGGAACGCACATGTTTCAATACATTCATAAACACAGTAAAAATGCCAGAGCACAGATATTATGGATGAGAAGCATACTGTATTCATTTAGTTCAAGACTTCGGTCATGTGCATGTGTGCACGTCAATGTCATCAAATAAAAGTTAAATTAAGGACTTGTCTTCATCTACTGCATGATCAGCAGGATGAGCAAGGATTGCTCTGGGCTTGATGCTAGAGTGCTTTGTGTCTCCTCTCTATAGTGTAAAAATATGGGCTTGAAAGAAACAAGCTTAAGTGCATCAAAGACCAAACATTTCACATGAGCCCAAAAATCCCAGAGGGGAAACAACCCTGCTTCTGATGCAGAAGCACAACATATGCTTTGTTAAAAATTGCCATAAAAGTGGTCAGTGGCAAAACCAATGACAACATCCTGTCTTCTACCGGTGTCAGAATGGAATAAAGAAATACATTTCACTCACTGCAATACACACAACCACTCACATCTTCCACAAGTATGGCTGACTTTAAATCCTGTTGTACCAGTCAATATGAGTCACACTCTTTGTCTGGACTCTGTTGTCTGGGTTTCTCGCTTCAGAAAGAGCGGGAGGTGGGTCTGTTCTCTATGTAGCATGACACTAGCGAAGTTGGGATAATATGACCTCAGTTTCTGGCAGAGGAGAGCCATGGTCCGAGTCTGCAGAGGGCTGAATTGCTTAATTCTCAAAACCCAACCCTAGGTTACGATGCAAGGTCATAGCAAGAGTGAGCCACTCAGTGCATAATTTGTGAAAGAAAAAGTGTGCCCGAAGCTCTGCTCGGGCCAGTTCAATTAAACTTTGGTGCGCTGAATATCAAGACTGGTAGTGTTAAATCCAGCACATGCCTCTTTAATCCTATACGGGACTCCCTGTCTCTTTTTTTCATACTTGCAGGTTCATTCTTTCTCACTTTGTGACAGTTCTGCTGTCTTTCTCTTGTGCGCTCTTTCCGATCTTTAAGTTTTTCCCTTCCTTGCACTCGGAAAGTATATATGGAGAAAAATAAGTGCCGGTGCCCCTCACTGGCAACCACCAGCTCAAATTAAGCACTAGATCCACTGTAAACAAGTCGACTCTTAGCAGGCAGTTTTCGTATTGTTGTCCATCCCAAAGGGCCTGCTTTATGCTTTGAACTGCGGTTTCATGCCAATCACTGCACAAGCTCAGCATTAAACAGCAACTTAAATCAAACAGGCCCTGCAGTTCATTGCTTGTTTGAAAGCAGAAAAAGAACAACATTTGAATCATTCAAAACACTTTGCAAAGTTTTCTGAAATGGCACTGAAAAGCTGCGAAATTTAGCTTTTCATTATCATATTCTCATTGTAATAATTCAGAAGGAGAAACAAACTTCAATTCTGTTACTCAGAAGACCACAGCAACCCTCATATGTGGCGCAACTCACTCTACACGAACTTGTTTAATTTGGGAAGCATGGTGGACATAGGGAAAGGAAGCGGTGCATTCGAAGAAGTGCATTCCTGTGTTCGCTATTTCAAATAAGCATAATTAGAGGGAATCTGACATTTATCTGGTACCATATTTTTCTGGGAAACATCCTGAACAACTAGGTCTAAACCACTACTTGCCTGAACCACTACTGCTAAACAACTAAAAAGTCTCTGCAACTAAGTACTGAACAACTACTGTCTAAACAACAATTGTGCCTGAATAACAATTGCCTGAACAACTAATTTTAAGGTAAGGTTTTCCTTTTGGTTTTTATGGTTTATTAGTTGATTAGAATATATATATATATATATATATATATATATATATATTAGTTGTTCAGGCAATTGTTATTCTGGCTCAATAGTTGTTTAGACAGTAGTTGTTCAGTACTTAGTTGTAGAGACTTTTTAGTTGTTTAGCAGTAGTGGTTTAGGCTATAGTTGTTTAGGACCTAGTTGTTCTGTCACATATTCTATTTTTCTTCTTTCTAACACAAATCTGTCAAATTCTCAGAGGGAGAGGAGGGCCTTTGAATGCAGGAAAAAAAGTTAAGACCAGAGTCATGGCTGCATGCTGCTCCTTGTGAAAGTTGATGGCCATACCCCAAACACTGCTCTGGGCATTAGTCAGCAAGGTACTGTGAACTGGTCAGAAGATCCATCCACATCCGGGAGAGAATCAATGAGCGGCTGCACTGCGAGCTCACTGCTGCTAGCTGGTCGAAAACTAGGGGCTCCAACTTCTATTGTGTTGGAGGAATGACACTTAACATGCAAATGACGACAGGGTTGCCAAGGAAGAAAATCAACAAAACTTAAAATTCCAGTTAACTAAGTTTTACTCTACCTTTGATTCTCATTAAATTATGATTTCTTATCAACAGAAAAACATGTATCTACCAGAAAATTAAAAAACTTCAAAAACGTTCAAGTACAATGAAACTGGTGATTCCTTCACATGGGTCTTACTTTAAATAAAAACCCTCGTCCCATTTTTGAGCTATGGGTTCAACTATAAATCTATTCCATACAGTCTTATGTCATTTGATGGCTATATTATCTCTCTGTCACCTTTCCTGATGTTATTGACCCCGCATATTTTCCCTGCATATACATGTAACAGGCTGCTGTTCTGGCTGGTATTCTTTGTTATGAAAGTGAATTAAGTGTTTTCCAGGCATAAGCTTTACAATTCCAAATGCAACTTTCAGCCACAGCAATTCTAGCACCAAGTGAAATGTGTCATCAAAAGATCATCAAAAGGACAGCAGAAGAACTGGTACTGCTTGGGACATTGGAAAATTAGTAGCAGAGTGGCACAGACCGGGAGGTTTTCAGCTAGATAGTGAACTTCCAATGGTAATCCCAGCCCCAAAATAGGGACATTGATAGGGAGTTGTGGTTGCTTGAGATAGTGGTGGCAGTGAGTTCCAGTGATTTTGTTAGTTTAAAAAGGTATATTTTAGCTGACATTTTCACCTAACTATAACAGGTTCTGGAGTAGCGTGCTACTCACTGTAAAGTGCATAAACACTTTGTGAGGGGTAGTAAGCGCTATAAATATTACTGTAAATTAACAAATTACAAAATAGTGCATTTTTAATTAACAGAACAGAAAGTGGCCCAAAAATCACAGTTCACAATGCACTCCTTGCATACTTGATGAAAAGTGACTGTGTAGGTACTACTTTTTTGAAGAGTTTGATCATTTTAGACATTTCAAATAAAACACCACCCTACAGCAACTTTGGATAGAAACTGCAAACTGATGGTTGGCTTTGGTTATGGTGACTCTAATTAAAATGGAAAGCTCTCAGTGTCACTTTAATCAATCCAACTTAATACTGAAAGATGTATTAAACTAAGATTGGTTCTGATGTATGCTGCATTTTGTAATTCGGGTGTTATTTATAGGTATACCATCTCTGCTAAGGCATTTGTCTCAATAATCCCTTTCGATTGAAGAGTCTTTATATCAATCAAGCAACATTTGAATGATCCTCTTCTTCAATGCAACTGTTATGTTAACTTACAAAGTATATTTCAAATTCACCACCCCACTGATTTGAGAGTCACTATTATATTGTAAGATTATGATGTATTCTTATTTATGACTGAACTTTTAAAAAAATGCTCAGAACCATAAAAAGACTGCCCTCGGTGAATGTGAAATCCAGGATCCCTTGGTATCACTATTCAACTTTATTCTGATTGTAGGTTCCTTGGCATCAGTAGAAAGACACCAGGCGAACAATAAATAGAGTCACCAGTATAAAATACTGTCCCATTCTCATATCAGAGCCAAGACATTTCAGCATGCACTCTGACAGACATTCTCAAAAGCAAAAAAGTGTGTCTAAATAAGGAGAAGACTCAAAGTAGTGTGTGCTAAACTGCCACTCACTGCAAGTATTAAACACTGATAAACAAAAATACCATGCGACTAACAACAGAAGAAGCAACCTGGTGGTAAAAAGGAGATGACACCACTTTTCAAGGGTCTGGAACAGCATCATTCAAAGTACGGATGCATATCATGGAGTGCTATGAATGTTCTGCTGCCAAATACAGAGACACAAAAGTACCTGAGCCATAAATTGGTTTTGAAAAATTAATTAATCTGATTATCAATACAGCTTATTTGAATAGCATTTTTAACACTATTTTCATAACA
Organism: Pleurodeles waltl; assembly: GCF_031143425.1. NCBI lineage: Eukaryota > Metazoa > Chordata > Amphibia > Caudata > Salamandridae > Pleurodeles > Pleurodeles waltl. The sequence goes on along the minus strand of NC_090437.1, from coordinate 345,934,410 downwards.
CATGGAAGTTATAAAAATCAAAAATAAAGTAAGCTACACAAAACATTTGACGCTTAAGACTTCCATAATCTCAGACCTCGATTTTGCCTGTGCAAGGTCAAAGTGAGCAGGTGTAGTTCACCATTAATCCACCCGCTCAGAGTTCCATGGAACTTGGGTGGAGGACCTACCGCTGAAGGGATCCCCAACCTCTCTCGTGTGCAGCTGCACTACACCTACCAACCCTGAAACTGAAAGAAGAGAAGTACTCAGATTTGTGGGAGGGAAAGGAGTAGGAAAACACAGATCAATACCACCCAAAAACAAAGGTGTGTGGCATGGGATCTGATAATATGTATAGTGTACAGCAACACAGGATGATGTGGTTGTCATTTGGGTTGTGCTGCAGTTACTCTAATCACTTGGCCAACACTCATACTCTAAGACACGGGTGACCGATGTTGGTCCACTTGGGTAAAGTCCATGCCTGTTTTTCACAATGTCAACATGAGATGCTTAGCTTGAATTTATGCCATGGCTCCAGTCCTCATGGACTAAGGTTTGTCAGGCTTCCTCTAAAACTAGATCAATGCCTTTAACAGCCATACTTTTCTCGCATACACCCTAAAAAATAAACATAACATTTTAAGCTAAAAAAACACTAAAATTCACCAGTTATAGCTTTCTCTATTAGCTATAACTTGTGCCCTAAAGTGACTATAACTTGTGCTCTCGCTAAGCACAGTTTTGTCATCAATTATGTCATTTCAGATGTTGCAGTCATGTTATCAATGATGTTGTAGAATGTCATGAGTGATGCATGTAATATGTTAGGGAAATAGCAGTACATGGCAAGAGCGGCACAGCACTGAATCCAACCCCTGCAGGCAGGAAAACACCCACCATGCACAACACTTGTCCATGTGCGGTTGCAGCAGTGCCTGTCCGTGTCCAACCCCCCACAGGGAAGCAACCCTATGCTGCCTGACGTTGGGGCTGCAGGCAGGCCCTGCGCCCAACCACCTGCCTTTGAGTCCAATCCCCGACACAGACTCTACACCCTGTAGCAAACTGCCTTCTGGCTGACTTTCTCAAGGAGTCACCACACCAAAATATAAAAAGTGCAGTTACTGGCTTTATCGAGGTGATTACTCCACATATTATGTCATTGATGAGATCTTGTATGGCATCTTTGCTATCACTGCAACATTTAAACATTTGCAATAACATTAACATTATTTAATGTTACATTATTGATAAGAAAACTGTGCATGGCAAGCGCGGGCGAGTTATAGTTACCTCAGGGTGCGAGTTATAGTTACTTGAAAGAACTCCAACTATAACTACTGAATTTCTATGGTTTTGTACGAGTAAAATCAGAACCTAACTATAATGTCCCAGTAATTTGTTTTTTTTAGTGAATTTATATATGTATATATATGTATATACACATATATATATATATATATATATATATATATATATATATATATAATATATATATATAAAACTATCATCCTTGTATAAAAATAGCAATATTTCAATATTTTAGTCAAATGTATATTTGAGTAATTCACACTATGCAATGGTTAATACCAGTGGTTACTGTAAAACATAGTTTAATAAAGCTTTAGTTAAAAAAACAACACATCTGTGAATCTTTATTTTAACATAGTTTTTATGATTGTATTTTATGGGATAAAAAAAAAAGACTCAAAAGTTAAAAAAATAATAATAATAAAACCAACATTCGCTGAGTGCTGCTTTTAATATTTTTGAGCTCACAAAATGCACTCATAAAAACAACTACAAAAACAACCACAAGCCCTGCACTCCAGTGGCAAGGGTTGAAAAATGGATTTTATAACCCAGGATACTTACTGATTTTTTTACGTTGCTGGGGGGTGCTTCAGCACCCCACAGCATTAAAAAAAAAAGGTGAAATGCTTGGTGGTGCCACTGTCCGTTCTAGGGACATCATGAAGTTAACACAAAAATGTAAATTCACAGGGCATTATGAGATGCTCCTTAAAGGAGCAGCAAATAATAAATAAGCAGCTCCTGACATTAATTTATTGTGCACTTTTTTGCCAAAAAATATTGTTGTGGGTGTTCCCATGCCCACCCAGGACACTCACATGTTTAATATTCGTTCGGGGTTACAAGGGAAGCCCCAGGACCCCTGAGGCCTCTGCTAGCTCCCAGCCGGCATACACTGTGTGCGGTAGCGTGAACTTACATAGTATTTATTAAGTGGGTGCCTCTGAGCACACCTGGGGAATCCACAGCTCGATTTATAATTTAGGCCATGGGAGAGTCCCAGGGCTCTCACTGCACCAGCTGCCTGCCCCTGTGGGAGCTGGTCACTTTTGTATATGTAGGTGAGTGCCCTACCAGGGCATCCACACCACAGAGGTCATTGGGGCTGTGGGAGGGGTGAAGGAAGGGCCATTGTGGCACTTTGTAGGTGGGTGCCCTGGTGCCAACCTGGCCACCCACATGGAAGGGGCTATTGGGGGCCGTGGGGAGGGGGCCAAGGCCCCCAAGGTCCCAGCATCTCCCCACCAGCACCATACTAGGTGCTGGAAGGAGCCAGCACCTTTCCTTTGCTGGTGCCAGGACATGAGCAGCATTTTTAACTCCTCTCTCCAAGTGAGAGTAAAGATGAGCTCCCTGCCAACGAGAGTGCAGGCAAGGTATGCCTGCACTCTCCTGTGCAGGGAACCACAGTTTTATGGTGTTCCATCCAAGATAACAGCCCTTCTTCCTATGATACTCTGTAAACCAATGAAACTTTGTGTGACTTTTCACCAATTCAAAAGACATGCATGCCAATATTTTTGTTTTAAAAAATTGACTGCAGAATTATTTTTCAAGGGCCAACAACATCACAGAGCTTTTGGAAAGAGGGTGAAGGACATTGCTCACCTTGACTCCTATTACACTTCTGTGCAACACTGTTAGAAATTGGGTCTCTAGTTGACAGAGGTATGCACCCTGTTGAAGTAAGGACCACAATCCTAGTCAAGGTAAGTTAGATACACACCTTAAATTAACCTATGTTTACCCTCGGGTAGCTTGGCACAGTGCAGGCAGGCTTAGCTTAAGAGGCAATGTGAAAAGTATTTGTGCAATACACACACCATAAAATAATGAAAACACCACAAAAGACTCCACAATATGCTATTAGATAAATAGATGCTATTTCTCTGAATAAAACAAGATAGAGATTATATCAAAAGTAGTGCATAACAGTCACTAGCAGTCAAAAGGTTACTGGAGGCTGCAAGGGACAATTGCAAATCCACAGTTCAGGCCGACTGCGATGGAGGGTAGGCCGGCTACAGAACCCACACAGTGCCCGCTGAAATAGTACCTTTGATGGAGCAAAGTGTTGATGTTGAGGGCTGAATGCAGTAGTATTTGCCATGGAGTCAGGTCACTGCCTCGTTATCGGGCTCCACTGAAGTGAATGCAATGCATTGTTATCGAGCCACGCAGAACATTGTCGTCGGGCCACACAGGCTGTGAATCTGGTGTTGTTGAACAGCCTCTGTGTTGGCATTGAAGGAGCAATGCAGTGGAATTTCTCACACACTCAAGGTGCTGTGTCAGTTTTTTCAACAATCAGCTGTAGAACCCACTTCTGAGGCCCAAGACTGGAGGGGGCACCTCAGGCAAGGGTAGGACTCACAGATGGCAGAGTCCAGCAGAACCAGAAGATTAGTAAGAAGTCCTTGATGTCCCTGAGACTGCAGGAGGACAGAGGCAAAGCCAGCAAGTCCTTGGAGTCACTCTGCATTCAGCAGGGTGGGTTCAGTCCTTGTCCTCAGCAGGACAGAGATCAGCAGGCGTCAGGGCAACTCAGCAAAGCAGAGAACCAGTTCCTGGGAACAGTCAGCCCAGGTAAAGTGGCAATCCTTACAGCACAGCAGTCTCTACTCCAGCACAGTTCTTTCCAAGTCCAGAAGAGTACTGATTTGCTAGGGTCAGAGCCACAGTACATTTACCCAAAAGTGGCTTTGAAGTGGAAGTGACTTGAAAGAAGCTCCTTGAAGTGCACAGGTCCCCTTTTAATCCCAGTCCTGGCTCCGGACTATCAGATGGAGGTAATTAGCCCTTTGTATGGGGACAGACCACTACCCATTGAAGTGTAAATCCATCCAATCCCTCCTGCCCACGAAGACCCATCAGAATGCAAATGAATGCAGATATAGTTGAGTGTCCTGTGCTGTGGCTGTCTAAAGGGAATGCACAAATGTAGCGGTCACCCATCCCAGTCCAGACGTGTATTGGAGACAGGCTGTCAGGCACACAGAGCAGTGAGAGCAGAGAAATGCCCACTTTCTAAAAGTGGCATTTCTAAAATAGTATTATGAATTACAGCTGAAAAGTATATTAAGGAATTCCCAATGCTGGCCTATGAGAGAAGTACACCTCACAGTAGTGAAAAACGACTTTGGGAGTTTTTCACTACAAGGGCATGTAAACCTTAAAAGTATGTGTCCTGCCTGTTTTTTTTTACATGGCACCCTGCCCTATGCGCTACCAGGGCCGCTACCTTAGGGGTGACATTTGTAATAAAAGGGGAGTTTAAGGCTTGGCAAGAGGTTTTTAAGGCCAAGTCGTAGTGGCAGTGAAACTGCACACACAGGCCCTGCAGTTGCAGGCCTGAGACATTTTCAGGGCCACTTCAGTGGTGCTGCAGGCCCACTAGTAGCATTTAATCTACAGGTCCCATGTATATGGCTTACCACTTTACAAGGTACTTGTAATTAAATGAGATATGCCAATTGTGGATATGCCAATGTGACCATGTTTAGGGGAAAAGAATGTTCACTTCAGCACTGGTTAGCAGTGGTGAAGTGCTGAGAGTTTTAAAGCCTACAAAAAGATATAGTAAAAACAGGAGGTGAAAGGCAAAAAGTCCAGAGTAAGACCATCCTAAGGATGCCAGGTCTAACAACCACCCAGACCCTACCTGCTCAGTGATCAGAAATCCGCTCTAGGTTAGGCAGCCATACATCCCATGCGTATATTGTAGCCTGGTTGTCAGAACATAAAAACCTCAAAGAAAAGGCATTTAGCTCTCATGCGATTCTGAAACAATAACCAGCTGGGGCAGCATGCCAATGTCATGAGAAGATGTCGTCCGCCGCAGGAATCAGGTTACATGGTGGGAACACTGGGAAGAGCAAGAGTTCACTTACATCTGTACTGACTGGCCAATGTACAAAAAAATGCAGATTGGCAGTCTCGGTAGAGATGTTTTCCAATTGGTCTATCGATATAGATGCTGGGCACTTTATAGGCTAGCACATGAAAACCCCAAAATCAAAACACGAGAAAATACATTTTTGCTAGTGCTATGCAGGATGGATGGCCCAGCAACATTGCCTAGCCCTGCCTGTCGCACTGCAGAAGACACACTGAAAAGGAATCGAAAAACTACTTCCGGGTGCCATTTCCCTTCTTTCACTCCCGACAATCAACTATGTTTCTGTATAAGCAAGCTGGCAGCATTTGTCGTGGTAAACCATTTCTGCGTTTACGTCTGCGTCATGAATTGAAGCCACACTGAGTTTTTTCGCGGTTTTTACAGGAACGGCAGCAACTCTTTCACTCGACCCAGGCATGTGCCTACCAACCAGTCAACGTCAGTTTACAGTGAAACTATTTCTGAAATGTAAACAGGGCGCCGTGAAGTGATGTCTTCAGAAGAAAAGGGGCGGGTACTGCGAGTGATGAGAAGGACTTCAGCCAGAAGCCCTGGTGAGATAGGACGGGGCCTAGAATGCAGCCGGCCCTGTTCTTTCCGCCCCTGTACAAAATAAAGCTGGAACACATACCACATGACGGATCTCTAAAAGCAGCGAATCCCGGCTGTGTTGACATTGAACCTCTCCAACGTGGCATTTCAGCGTCACCTTGACCCACTTACAGATGCCTTGTAACAAGCTGTACCAGCCGCCCCTTCAGAAATACCTGCTTGTAAAATAAACTGCTAATCTCCAGCCCTCCTTACAGCTCGACTCCCATCTGCAGCGCTGGAACCAAACCAAAGCGTGTTATGCCCAGGTACGAACATCTCCAGCTGTCCTGCCGGCTGTCCACGGAGACGACCGTCTTCGCTACCTCTGACAAACATGGAGTCACTTAAAAGCGATGGGACTGAATATACCCCCAACACATTCATGTGTTCAGCTTTTTCTTTGAGGATACTGCCTCTGAAAATGACACCCAGTAACTAAAAACACTTCTTCAAATACCTGTAGCAACATCAGGTAGAAGTCATAAATAAGGTTGTCCTAAATGACAGTGCAAATTTGCAATAATCACGAAGAATAATAATTAGTCATGCAACTTCATGACTCGCTTAGGTAAACCTTGCAAGAATTTGCAGGTTCGTCAGCAGTTTCGCCTGGCCACCTACTTAACATGTGGGACTCACAACTTTCCCCATTAGGAAGTTCATCTTCAATACATGGTGCATCGGTCCCACCCATTAAAAAAAACACCTCCATAGCAGAGCTCCACCTCCCATCACTCTAGCGCTGCTTGAGAACTTCCGGTAAACTGGAAAAGCTGGCATGCAGTCCTAGCGGAGATAGAAAGCACCATAAAACTCCTCAGCTTGGCATGGAAGTTGGAGTCATTCTCAGCTAGTTTCATACATAAGGTCACCTAGATCTCAATGTTCACTCACACTCTGTGGGTTCCCAAATTGCTCAATATAAGTGGAATGAGTTTTCAGAAACTCAAAAAATGTAAAGATCTCAACCACTGTTCTGAAAGAATGTTGAATTTTCATGTTAAATTAGGATTATGTCAATTTCTTCCTTTAGTTATTGGCATACCTCAAATACAGTACAAAAATTAATGTGTGCTTCTAAGTAGATATAACTTGGTCAGTAATCATTTCAGCAATCCCTGTCAATAATGCCTATTAAATTAACATGTTTTCAAAGATCAAAAATGCACATTTTTATAAACACAATTTATATAGTACGACTCTGCATTTAAGGCTCAATTTCAATTTAATCTCAACGGTGTTTGCATAGAAAGATTTCTGAGTAGCTTCCTTGTTACTGGCAGTACATAGGGTGCCAGCAAAAAGAGGTTTAAGTGCGTAAACATTTTTGCTTTACTTTCTATACTTACATTCATAATGCAACATTTGCAAATTGATAATCTATTGTTCAGGGAATTGTATTATTTATGCAGAGAAAAGGTAACGTACAATAGAGTATAAGAAGGTGGGGATGTCTTCAGAAAAGAGAATCAACATTTTTAAATTGTCTGTCAGACCCCCAGATAGTGGGGGCTTCTTCCCTCTCAACGGGCTACTGTGGCTGCAACAAATCTGTTCCTTGAAAAATCAGATCCCTGAAAAATATACGCACGTAATTGTGCAGATACATTTGTATCCCTGGCGGGTAGGTGAATAAAGGAACCAATCCCAAGTCTGAAGCAATGCCAGCTCGTACACACATCCAATCACCTTTGTGAACCTGTTTTTGAACAACAACAAGAAGTCACAGTTGGCCTATTTGTACCTAAATACAATGGTCGACACGTATGAAAAAACATGTTTGGGAACTGTGATAGTGTACTGAATAAAAATAAGACAGGTTCAGTGAGCATGGGGATGGAGTCAAAGGCAATTTGCCGAAAGAAACACAATATTCTGTAACTATTTTGTTGGTCTTACAACCTCAGGTAACTGCATACAAAATAATGCACATCTTAAATTAAAAATAAACATAAGTTAAAATAGTGAGTGAAAAATGTACTATTACACAGTATAAAATCGGCTGCCACAAAATGTGCAAAAAGATTTAGATTAAAGAGGTCCTTCCATAATATAGATTTTAGTAATACACAGAGTGTACTTGATGCAGTATTTTCATAAATGTCTGTTTAAAGCACAGACCCAACAGCTCAGCTGGTGACATCTGTACACTATCTGTCTAAAAAAATGTTTTTCATTATGAAGCCTCAAATGACTCCACGAATTAAAACTAATATTGGCTTCCAAACAGTCTTTACAGATTATTCAGCTGCACACATGTACATTAGTTTAAGGCATCAGGCACAATGGCAAGAAGGCTTGTTTCTTGTTTAACTGTGTGTCCCTGCCTCAACTTCACAACACAGGGAGACTCCCTTCCCTTCCACTTCACCTGAGGCATTCCAACTGTCAGAATTTAACGGCTCCTGGATGGATGTCTTAACAAAAAGTAAGGAAACTGGTAAAAAAAAAAACATGGGGACGTTGTAACTAAATAGATTTTGGCCTGGGAGGTGAAAAGTTGTTATTTGTGCTTTGTCAGGCTGGTGAGTTGAGCAGAGCAAACATGCCATGTATAAATCACAACCAACCAATTAACCCTATCCTTTAAAGGACACAATGTTCTCATCTACAGAAGTTAACATGTGGTCCCTTGCCCTGTATGGAGTTTCTCATTATCTGAGGCAGATAAACAGCATTTATCAAAGTCCGTTTAGACATCCATCTAGGAGAAGACAATAAAGTGCCTTTGTCCTACCTATTATTCTTTCTGATTTCCACACTTCAGACCCCTTTCCACACGTTTCCAAAATCCTAATGAATGCTTTAGCATCGCAACTGGTCATTCCTGCACTTCGTTACACTGGGCTACTGGTCAGAAGAAAAATGTTCCTTTTCCACTATACATACTGTTACTTAATTCCTTATTCAGCTCTCAGCAGACTGAGCTCCACAAAGCCCTCACAATTTCATTTGATGTCTCTTCCAGGATACAAGGCATGTGTGCTGAAAAGGCAATGCACCAAATACGAAAATGTTAATTATCTCACCATCTACATCTGCATTGGTTATGCTGACTAACTGCTTTCTTCCACCCAAATAATTCAGTTCTGCCAGATTTGCACTATTTGGCCTATATTCCAGGCCACACTGTATTAGTATCACTGTTCCATGTTATGGCATATCTTAGTTTATTATATCAGTGTTTCCCTCCATATCGCCTAGTCCTAGGAATCACACCCTGGAAAGGAAATCCTCCTGCGTACATTTATATATCTCTTACATTTTACAACCTATTATCTCTGATCATCAGTCTTTAATTTTTTTAACCTGTAGGCGTTTCCGGTCAGCCAAAGGGACAGCAAGGCACAAACCAAAAGGTTATATGAAAATAGAATAGGAGTGAGGCAGAAAACTACTGAGGGGAAGTGAAAGTGTAAGAAGTTATTTAAAAGAAACTGCATGACTTAGTTGTTCTAGCCCAGGAATCTCCAACCGGTCGACACCCTGTCAGTAGCTCACGGCCTATCACTTTAGTACCCTGTCATCATAATTTTGTTTATTTTTAGGCCTTTTCAGGCCTCTTGTCTGTGCTTGTCTTCAGTCATACAAAGCAGCTCCTCACACTGGCTATTTGAGCCTATTTGGGCTGGGGCAAAGCCGATGACGTTTGCCCAACATGAGCAGTGTTATCCTGCCCGCGGAGAACCACAATGCCTGCATTCTGCTACCCAGTGTCGCTCCTTGATGCTGTGCGACCTGGCAGCCTTGAAGGCCCAGTTCTCTTTACATACTGTCATCTTAGGAACAAGACAGACAGACATCAGGTTTGTAGCAAAAACTAACTTTATTTGGAAAACACAAAAGATGCCTGTGCAGTGCTTTATTCAAGGCATCTGAAACGTGACTGGTACTGTTTTAAAAAAAAATGATCTGAAACACTCTTTTGATTTAATCATTAAGTGAAAGCATTTCACATGCATTGTTTATTTTAAATAAATACTGTACCTTGCAAGTTGTTCCAGAGAACAACCCGGAAACAGGAACATAATTTTACATGTCTTTTGATTACATGTTAATGAAATAATGGGAGAAATGAAAAATTAAGTTACTGGCTCCGTTTTGTGCCCAGGGAAAACTTCCAAGAGGTGCTTTAGTTAAAAAAAAAAAAAAAAACTCTTTAAAATGATGCTCTAATTTGATGATATAATGGAAGAAATGTAAAATGAAGTGTTAATTTTATGGTACAATGAATATATTGGCTTAATACTTCGCTTTAGATTTATCCCATTTAAAACAAAAGCACCTCACCAATGCAGTAACCATATTTTTGAGCTGTAAACGAGGCTAATAAATTATCCAGAACAACTGAGCATCGGGCTAGGTCTGTGGCCCCTTCCTTGCATGAGAAAAGACCTGAAAATAATCCAAATAGTGGCATAAAAGTCATACATGAATATGGTGGAATCTTTTTTTTAAATGACAATGCTTATTTCTCCTACAGGCGGCAACATTTCATATGAAATTCAGATTATGTCACTTTATTGAGAGACATTTATAGAAGTGATAGCTTTTGAACATGAAAAAATCATGAACTCCCACCATCCCTGATGGCAGTGCTATATTAATGACCTAAGTGGCAAGTCATGTGCACCATACATGTGGCATTGGTTTTTATTACATGGAGCAAATATAATCTGCCAGGAGAGGACCCCCAGTGTGATAATGTAGAAATAGGAGGCGTGATGTAATAAAATAATTGCATTGCAGCATTTATATAGTGCCTACTTACCTACACGGTCAACAAGCTACGTGTAGGGAGAGTGGTTGGAAAGGTGTTGTCTTTATTTTGTGTGGAAAGTGTTCCCATATTGTGCATGATGACCACTGACGTGCGGTTACCGAGTTATGGAACGTAGTACTGTGGGGATTGAAAAGGTGAGAGAGACCGGTGTATTTTATGGTTTTTAGTACGCTAGCAGCTTTGAACCGCTGTGCAGGCCCATATGATTTCTTACGATTGTAGCCTTCTTAGTTGGTTACTGCAGAGGTCAGGAGCACGCAATCTGGTGAAGAAGGAAGATGGGACTAATAGCAGGCTCTCTAGTTTCATATTGTGCATTGTAGACACTAAATTTGTATCTCTTTATCCCTAATCAGTAAAGCTGGGTGTGGAAGGACTCTGGGAATAACGCGCATGTTGCTCAGCATTTAGTAGCTCTCTTTGATTTTTATGGATCAGAAATAGCTCTCACTACTGAAAAGGTTGGAGACCCCTGCTCTAGCCAGATCTGAACTCTTGCAGTCACCTTCCAAACAATATGCCAAATTTGAAGAACCCCATGGAATTAATGTCTGGTGAATGGAGGGTCAACCTCTGCCACAAATTTGCAACCAATTATTAATAATTTATACTGAATACAAAATACAAAAAACAAGTGGCTGTAAATTCTGAGCTGTCTCACATTGCAATATAAGGAGCCTCTTAACCAGCATAAGTGAACAATATTGAATTTTCCCTTAATAGTACTAATGCGTTAACATCAATATGTCAATATCAATATGTGAGAATGATTTCAGGAACTCAATATAGACAAGTCCCTGAAAAAAAGCAACAGACATATCAGGAAGTGCACATTAATAAGTATGTTTTTGTACAAAAACATGTAGTCCACCCTTGATGATGTATTATCTAGTGAGAGTGTCACTACATCAATGATCCTCTGCAGTAACTTGTATTCATAAAGCCACTGTAGTTGTGGTGGATGGTTCCTTCTGGAACATCAAACGTCTTTCTTCGGCTAAGAAATCAGAAACAAACTGCACTCTGCCAAAAGTAAAGGCCAGACCTATGATTGTCCAACTTCTCCCTTTAACTACATAATGGATGACAAATGTCTGTGATAAGACTGTTGCTGTAGATGTATTTGGTGTTAGCAGAAAGACATTTTCATATTGTCCAAATTGGTTGGCCAACACTCATTACTGTACAGTGGCCTTTCAGTGAAATATGTTTAATATTGTCGCTAATCTTAGCAAGTATCCAGTTCCACACATAATAAAGCTGCAACACTTTTGGTACAAATGAGCCCATTTTGAGCCTCAACTGACAGGCGAACAACATACTGCATAAAAAGCAACATTATTCCATGCATGTGTCAGGTCTTTTTTATAACGGTATGGACTATGTCGCCACAGGGCACTCAACTGCAATTCAACTTTATCATTGCACCTGATAAGCCACTTGTGTCAAACTTTGCTCCTTCCACCTGGTTATGCAGGCTGGTAGGAGAAAAGAGTAAAAATCCAGAGAATACATGGGGGTGCCATTTTGGTCCAAGTTTATGGTGATGCACTGTCACATAAAAAGGCACTTTTTCATGAAAGACCAAAGATGTTGCCATTGTCAACGAACACAAGAAAGTAGATTTATTTAACTGAAGTCTTCATTTGCAGCTATGGTCAGAACAGGAGCCTTTGTCTCGGAATACATGTACATTCTCATGCGCACTTGCAGACACAATAATTCGAGATGCTTGTGTATGTCCTTATCTCAACACTAGCAGATTACTGGAATGAAGTTAGTAGTCTATTTATTCGAAAAGCTGTTTTTAAAATTCTAAACATTTATGCATTCAATCAATTGCAAATTGGGCCACCTGCTTTAGGACTTCTAGCAGTTCATTTCACAGACTAGTGCTACAGGAAATAATGTATTCACACAGAGCTTCCTATTGAAAATCTTCTGCACTATGGCCCTTCAGTGAATGTTTGGCACTATTCACCAGCCTAGGTTCACATTCAACTCAAAACGATTTTCTACCCTTTAAAGGATTATATGTTTTTTGCATTAGTATTCGCCATATTGACTCTTCTTCGAGGATTTGTTAAAACCGTGTTAACAGGAAGGCTAACCTCCAAAAATCTGCATCCAGTACGGAGGTATTGAGTTGCCTCAGAACCTAATCCACAGACAATTTCAACTGCGGATCAGATAAATATAATCGATAACTTGTTTTACAGCCTTTTAACATTACTTTAGTTCAGTATTTTTTTGAAGTTTTAAAAAACTTTCTGCAGCCAAAAGGTTATCTGAATGACAAATTATAGACTAACATGCTTCCTAAATGAAATCTCAAATTCTGCAGTAACAAATTGTCAACATCATTTAGCGCCTAATGACATTTTCAATTAGTTATGTATTGTAATGTTTGTGTATTCTTAGAAAGAATATATGAGATTTCTTTAAATATACAGCATTTAGTGAAGCTTTTACATACTTTTAAAATTATAAAGAAAATAAAAGGTGTTCTAAAAAAAATCATCAGTAGTAGTGAGTACATTACACCGGTGCAGAATTGCTCTTAAGATGGCGAATTAATACTTTTGGTGGCAAAATATTTCACTTGGGAAATACGTCCTCAAACAAAACAAACCACATTTATGTTATCTTGGTTAGTACTGGGATGTGATTAGGTGGGATAAGGTGTATTTGACCGTGCTATTGTCGAGGTGATAATTCCTTCATTATGAGGTAAGTGCACAAGAATGCTGTAGGAAACTACTACTTATGTTAGTTGTACTTTAATAAAATCTTGTCTTGGGAAATCTGTTGTATGGGCAGCGCAATCTGAAGTGCACTAAAAAGTATCTCTTACCAGCAAAGTGTGAAACGTTGCAGATTTTCACCTTTCACAAAAGATGCAAAGTTTACCCATTTAACTTTAACATTTTCCCTCATTGCGAGATCGTTTTCAATCTATAACGAGATAAGATGCACTCTAGTCAGACCCAGCGAAACTGTAAAATGCGTACAATATCGCTCTGATCACTTACCTTTGGCAAAGCTTTTCTGTAGACAATGGCAAATGTTTTTTTGAATGTTTCTCTTCAAGTATACCGTTTGCTCAGTTTTTATATAAAATCTTTCATAGCCTTTGTAAAGTTGCAAAGTTTCCCACAGAACTTTGCAAACCTTGCAAAAAAAACCTTGCAACTGCACATGTGGTACAACATCAGACTTGATGTGTTCGATTAGTAAAATAAAATGGTGTCTGTAACTGGCTCTTTTTCCTTTTCAGAGCTGACCCTTAGAGTAATTATTCAGGATACTGAGGTGCAGTCCCAAGAGGCAACATGGTGAGCTGAAGCTTTGCACCACATCACTACTCCTCCTTACACAGGCGGGTGCAGAAGCAGTGCTTTTGCATTTCTGCCTTAATCTGCTGTCTTTAGATGGAACTGGTCCTGGGTCAGATTTAAGAGAGGCTGCTATTTCCAAAGAACGTGCAGCCATTTGTGTGAAGGTAAAAATGACCATGCAGTAAAGTGAACTAAAAGTGAGGAATGGCTTGGCTTATGCTATGTTTCAAATTGTCCATATTTAGAGCTGGATTGTACTTAACATCCTTGTACTGACTGGCTGAACACTGCTGTCCCAATAGAAGAAACCGGTTTTGGTGAATGCAGTGGACACATCTACCGGCACCCACCCACATGAAAGAACCATATAAATTGACAAGACAAAATTGCCATCTTTGCAAAAATTAAAGTGGAGCACACAAAACAGAATGGTAATTTTGAGGATCAGTGTATTTAAGGGGATCTAGACAAGCGATGTGCTGTGTTAAAAGAGTTATTGCACAGAGAGAGTAGCTACCTAGCTTATACGCTGTCCAATTTTCAAAGCTATTGTATAACCATTTTTTGGTACTTCAGGGAAACCATACGGATTGGGCGTTTAACACTCTGTACCTGGCCTCCAACTGTTCTCAGTAAAACAGATGTGGCTTAATCTTAAAGGAACAAAGAGACAGCGTACATGCTCGACGCAAAACATCTTGTGCCTTTCCATGACATGTGTTGGCTCAGTGTACAGTTTATCCCTTGCCGCGCCTCCAAGAGAAATGCTACAGAAATGCACTAGGGTCCTTTGCAAGCGAAATTCTCCAAATACGAGGAAAGGAGAATATTTTTTCAATGGTTTATGTCTCTTCTTAGGTTGAAGAGATCGTCGGTGTTCTCCAGGTCCCACAGGACATGACACGGAGGATCTATTGTCCCTCCGTAATACCACGCTGACTGCCTCAACTGGCAGATTTCTGCATATGGTCCAGCTGGTGGCTTTAACTAGGCACCCCCGGAACTCAGGATCTATAAAACCATGCACAGTATATGGACACATACTCCAACTCCCCCAGTTGCCTTTGCAGTGGTCCCTACCAATTAGGAGTGCAAACAAGGGAGGAAATTGGTAGAGCAGCCTGGTGTGATAACTATGTTTATTTTTTTGCTTATGACCTCTGCCAACAAACAGTCGTGCTGTAACCGAGGACACAAATAACACCATGATTGAGGGGCAAAAACACTGACAGGAAACCTAGGCGAGCGTAGATGTGGGTGAGCGTTTGCAGAAGGCCTTCAATTGGAAATCGATCTTTCCTGCACTACAACTACTCAAGTTAAGTTTTTTTCTGCGGGCCACAGGAGCTGTGTGCAAGACATAGCCTGAAGTGAGACAATCAGTGTAGCTGTACACCTTAATAATCAAAACTAAAATATTATATCTATGAAAATGTCTGATAGTTAGAAGTTTATTTGGGGAATGCACTGTATCTTAGCACATCAGATTTACTAGAGTTACTTTTTTACCCTAATGCATATGTTATCTTTGTTTGAGCTCAATGTTATGAATTGCTCACAAATGAGCAGTCCACAAGGTGCTGTATTTTTCTTGCCTCTTCTGGTTTAAAAGAGAAACACAAATTGATGGAGACCAGCAGAATTGCCTTGCAGCTAAAAACAAACTGCAGACACGTGAAATTAATTTCACCAATCAAATCAATGAAAAACACATTTTAAAAATCGTCTACTCTCTCCTGTTAACTACGTGGTGCATCAACTTCAGTTCCACCGAAGAGCAACAGAGTGCTTTTTTGGCAAAGTATTTGGAGGGGCGGAGCACTCACAATCACAAGGTTATTAATCCTAAACTTTTGCATAAAAACGTGTTTTTATATTTTTACAAGAGTCCTTTATTTTATCATTTACAGGCCACTCAAACGTTAACGAAGCATACCAAAAAACGTGATATGCAAACGTTTCCATTGTTGTGCCCAAAGGTCCAAGTTTTATAAAAATCATTTTAAATGATTTTAACGGTTTAAAGCATAGCCAGGAAAATAGCATGATGAAGCTTTTAAGCATTTTCTTCGAGTTCCCTTTAGGAGTGGTGAGAAAGAGGAGTGCCGAGCCACTGGAAGCTGGGGGCATCACCTCTTTCCATGTGAATGTCCATGAGCTTAGCCCCACCCTAGCCACAGACCGCTCTTTGTGCTCTTATTTAAAAAAATAATAATGGAAACGCTGATACAATACATTGTTTGAAAGGCACAGGCCAATGACATTCACCCCATGCATGCGTTTGATGTAATTAACCCTTATCTGACATTAGTACACACTTCTTTTGACAGAAAGTCTAGTTCCCTGAAATTCTTCCTGCAACATTATCAAGTAGGGACTACCGTCGATGCTGCCTAGAATCAGGTTGGTAGAAAGCAAGAACTGCATTCCAGACTTTTTTCTTTACACCAAGATGTGACAAAAAGTTCTTCAGCAAATAAAACAGTCAGTTGAGTGGGTGTCTTAATCAACTGCTGAGATACAAACTCTGCAGATTGACTGATACCGAATGATACCTTATGAACCCGAACTACCTAATAAATAAAAGTTAGCACTGAAGTTCTTAATCTCAGATTGACCTCAACCTCCAAAAAATTGCATGTGCATCTCATCTCTACAAATCTCCATCTTTTCCAGACCCATCTTTTCTTTACCCCCCCATTCTCGCCTTCCCCCGCCTACCTTGCCCATGGCATCTATTCCTGAATCATCTCCCTCCAATCCATCGAATCTCTTGCCTGTTTGCACGCCAATGTCATGTTATTGATTAGCTGTCAGGGGACATGGACACAAAAGGAACAAGAAGCCGCCTCCGTAAGAAGGCTGAAAGCATCCTCCTAGCACATTGGCTGCACCAGCAGTGACACCCGGGGATCCGAGCTCCAGCGGCCTGACTCTCCCCCCAGCAAATGTGTCACTCTGCCTGTACGAGAAGTGTGAGGCAGCATTTCAGAGGGCATTTTCTATTCCAGGGTTTAGCACTGCCAAGAACCTAAAGAGTGAAAGAGTGAAAGGAACCCACATCTGTGCAGTCACCTCGCACTATAGTATATCTGTTACTGTTAAAGGATATTGAAAAACATACATAAAAAACATGCAGTTCAAGAGTGGGAAAGCAAAAATGCAACCTTTGATGCTGAGCCAGGAAATCCTCATGGGGAGGCCGTGCCTCAGCCAATCAAGATGCCTAGCATCCCAGTGCCAATTAACGCTGACTTTTTAAGTATTTTTTATGAAGACCAAATTTTACTTCATGCAACCCAATAAAAATCTAAGCAGTCTCTCCTCTGCAAACAATTACATTTTTTTATGGTTTGTTCTTTGACCGGTACGTGCAAGGTCCATGATAAATACTCTGGCTGCAGTTCAGTAAGGAACTCAGCCATACGCCGACTGTAAGAAATCCATTTTCAAGCAAGCCCTCAAGATTGTGATGCTTAGTTGCACGTGAAGGCAACTCTTTCCAGGGCATTGGCCATTAGGTGCGCTACTCACAACATAGCAAACAAACTCCAGACTTAATTAAGGCACCAAATCTCACTTTCTTCAACATTTCTCTTCTCTGGCTACCTCATTTTCGCACTTTGAGGTACTTTCCCTTTCTGTAGTCCTCCCAAATAGATGCACAATGCAGTCCAGACCCATCAGTTTTTCTTTTTTCTCGTTTATGCTCTGACGTCATCTTGGCTTTTAGAATAATGTCATCAGTATGTCTCTAGATAGCTTCCCTTTAGCTCAGGAGGCATCGATCTTGAACTCTCTTCTATGTGCACATATTTTCGAACATATGTCTTCTTTAATATTAAATCAGTTTACTCAGTTGTATTATTTTATACATTTAAATATTATTGTATCTCTGTAAATTGTTTTAATTATTTATACTCATTTTTGTATATATTTCTGCATTACAAATTCATTACCTTAAATTTGCCACTTCTAGCCTTATCCATGTAAAGCCGCTGCTGTGCATTCTGACACTGTATGCACTAAATAAAACAGCTAAAATATATAAACAAACAGTGGTAAAGTATCTTATGGTGCACATTTTTTACAAGACCTTATTTAAGTACCTAATTTGTGTTTGCCATATTTGCCTACATTCATAGGTAAGGTAGAAACTTTAATCTCGTGCACGAAGATATAAGGAAGAAATACCCACGCTACTATCAGCATACACCATTACTAGCCATTCATGAGGCGTGCATAATACCCTCTGAATAACAAAAGCAACTTCAGCCTAATTATGGGCACAGCAAGCCTCCATGATTTACACAAATAAATGATTTAATTATTTAGAATGAATCTAGACATCAGTGTCTCCTTGGCTCTCAGCTTCGTTTAATCTCCAAGTACCACACAGCAGGACAAATGCAAACAGTACCAATGTGTTAAATACAATTCAGCTTTAGTTTGTTTTCACATGCTATATTTGAGGATGCATCCAACTTAAGAAATAACTTAAACAATTGTATCTGACAAAGCTATCAAAAATCTTCTGAGACCATCGTCCACCACGCAAATACAAGGCGAGAGTGCAGAAGAAAAAGCCTGTGTTCAGACCCTGGTGAAACATACATGTGCCACCAGGTGCTGGAGGTATGCAATATGTCTTGACATGATAAAAGTGAGAAGTGGTTAAGAAGGAGCCATGGGTGCAATTTGTGGCACCTGAATATGTTGGGACTTAGCTGGTAATTCACATTACACATGAGGGCATTGGATATCGTTGCATCACACGACCGAAGTGGCAAATCTAACTGGATATCTAACAATGTGTGATCCAAATAAAGTTGGGAAACTCACTATGTACGCAGCGCCAGACTTTTCGAAAAAGCCAGTTTAATGCTTCTTTACACCATTCCATTTCACCAGCAGCTTCCCTAAGATGTACAAAAGAAGCAACTGCTATATTGAAGTGCTAATCCTTTGTATTGTGAAGTGTACAACACAACACTAAAACCTACTATAAGATGGTTGTCACCTTGTACGACCAGCAATCAATGTTTTCCATTACGTGCCAGCCAAATGCCTATGATCAGCTCCCCAAAATCTACTCCTAATAGGTGAATCCTTGGCATTTTAAGGACAGATCCCTACAATGTCAAGACTCCTTCCCAATTAACCCTCTCTGATTACAACTGTACCTTTAAGCAAACACACAAAATACACAAATAGTATGTAGGTAAATAATAAAAAGTAAATAAATGCATGAGAATTACATAACTAAATAGATAAATACATAAATGCAGGGGCTCAGTGTTTTTCGCAGGAGCCTGCCACTGGTATGAGTATAAAGGATGCCTACTCTTAATTCCACCTCAAGCCTTTTTAACCCACAATCACTTCATTCTTTAGCTCACTCTTGCAGGTTCCTTTTCATCACTACTTTATCGTTTTTTGGGTCGGTTTTCCTTCATTTCTCTGTCTTTCTCTCTTGTGCTATGTATCAAGGGTTGATGATAAATAAGTCTGGGTCCCCACAAATGAGTGACAATGTCCGACCCTCCAGCCATCTCCTCAGATTAAACCCTGATAAGCTACTGGACTCCATCACGACTGAAAGCTTCACAGATTACTTTTCTCTGTGGTGTGTTGGGATACTATATATTGCATGATAACTTCCGCCTCCTCCACTGCTCCCTTGCAACCTTCCCCGTCCCCACCCGTAACAATCAGAAGCACCTTCCACCCCAGGCTGCACTGAGACCGCTACAAAAACATGAAACAAAATAAACTATTCATCCAAGAGTCATGCTTTTTACTCCTACCCCTTCTCAGGGCTTCACTCACGACCCCGCCCCCCTCATCTCCTTTACTAATATTCTTGTGAGGTGAAGGTAGGTATGCGAATGCCGCAGTAACTAGACATAGCTGCTTGCGGCTGAGTACATGACATGCTTATATAAGGATTAAAACATTGTACCTTGAATGAAAAGCCAGGATGCGCAGTCACATGTTCTTACCACGCCATCACACAGAGACGCACTTAAACCGCAGAACTGTAATCTGTCTGTGTGCCAACATCTACAGCCCTGCGCCCAAGCAGTGGCAGTGCCCTTTCTCGCTCCAGATCCTTCACTGGGGGAGCATGAAACCGGGGCTGTGGAAACTACATCTCCTTCAAACTGCTATCAGATGCTCGGGCTGGTTGTGTCGTTTGGGTCAAAAAGAGTGTGAATCCATCAATGTGCATGTGTGCTTGCAACCAGGGACGATGGTGCGAAAATATAAATGCCTCATAATAGCTTGCTGAAGGCCCACTAATATTTCAGCTGATAAATATCCCGCCTAATGCAGTGATATAACCTCCACTGCCACAGTGACTAAACAGGAAATAGGCTCCACATTTTGCTTTTGTAGAGCGATATCTGCCAACACTGTTGTATAATAGCATAGGAAATAATCGCATTTTTATTCTCCAACTCGACAATAGTAATTATATCAGCCGAGTAAAAGTGAGAGGCCAGTTCACACAGTGGGATTTCTGCCTACGGATTTCTGCAGCCCAAGCATTGGCCCATCGAGCTAGCTTACCAGCTATTTCTCCTCACCGTCTATTACATTTTGAACAGGCTCTAATGCCAATATTAACTTCATGATATCTAGAGGACTTTGCATTCCACCTTTGAAAATGATTTCATCTATCCACACTAGACGAGGTAGCCATACACAGTTCTTAGTCCTACCTGATGTGACTTGGTCCCACACTGTATTCTGTGAGCAAAAGCTGGGCAGGATGTAGGTCGAGTGTAAGCAGAATGTGTGTGAAGCAATGACAAAAGGGAAGCAAGTCACAGCTCTGTACGTGAGTACAGTGATTAAAGGGCCGAAAACAAATGTGCACTTCTAATCAGACCTTTCCCACAGTTGCAGGCACCTTTCACAGTTCTACTTTTGCCCATTTCAACAAAACTATCAGCCACCCTCCTGTTTCACAGTCACATCCAACACACCTGTCTGGAAGAAACTGCTTCTTACTCAGTTATGTCTTGTGCAGCTAATAATGCCAAGAAAGATTCTACATCAAGTCCATTTACAAAAAAATTGCACCAAATCAATGTGTATACTAACAAACAGGGGCATTTCAACTGCAAATATTTGTTTAACATTTTGCACATAATTTCACGGATTTCAGAATCTTAGTAGAACATGGACTACATCAAGAGAAGGATATGACAGAACTGAACATCAGTGTTTAAAAGATCACAAGGTATTACAATTTAAGTGTTGAAACAATCCTTTGTCGTGTCAGGTGTCGGGTGAATTACACTAGTATCATATTTATTACTTTTTTCTGGAAAGGAGAGTGACGGAATCGTCAGTATATGGGTTGTACTTCCTGAAAGAATTCTGAACAACCGTTTTCCCTCTTTTTAAGTGGCAATCGGATTAGGCATTTAGTGCAGAATTAGCCACTTTTTTCATTTGATTACTAAGAAAATAGAATGGTTCTGGTGTATGCATTTGTGCACTATGAAGAACAAATTAAAACAATATGATTAAAATAGACTGCCACAATTTTAACACTTGCTTCACAATCCTTTAAAAGAAAAAGTGCACAATTTCATGAGTACCCAAAGTCAAGAAATCTACTTCTGCTTTCTTCGTCATTTCCGTAAGGCACCCATGGCGGCATTTAAGTAACTAGTGCGGTCTCATGGACATCTTGAGGGATTACGGTAGGTGCACTTTAAATATAGTCATACATTCCTTTCCTATTTACTTGTACAATTTCATCTACTGAAAACCCCTTCCAAATAATATGATTTTTTCGTGCACCGAGGTGCCAGACAACAACAGCCATATGTGGACATCCAGGTTGTGTTTGTGCCTCATTAACTCAGTGTGGGCACCAGCAGCCGCCGCAGGGGCAATGAGCCTGGCAGCATAGCAAGCCTCAGCACGGACAGATGCCACAGCTCTTGTCTGATTGCCCATTCATCACACACTCACCCATGGCAAGCAGCCTGCCCTGCATAGTCAAGACTGGCAGTGTGAACTGTACTTGAGTGGACTTTAAGGTGGTCTTCTGCTTCATATCGACAACAGAACCAAGGCTATTTGCTTCTGTGCATTACGTACACACTGAGCACCTGTGAGAACCAATACATATTCCTCTATACTTAGGAAAGAGATCTTTTCCTCTGCTCGAAAGACCAGTGTAGAAATGTTGGTTTCATCTACTTTCCCACCCTTTGCACCAAAAACATACACTCAAAAAAGAAGAGGAACTTGGAATTTTGTGTTTAATTTGATTTTTCTTATGATGGCTAAGCCACTGCTTGCACTTTGCAGGAAGTCATGAAAGGGGCAGGAATTATCCATGAAAAATGCACAGGATCCATGCCTCTCAATCTGTGTTTATGCTGTGGCATTTAGACTCACCATCTCCTAGGTACATTTTAGGTGCAGACACTGGTGCCCAATACTAGAAAAGCACAGTCTAGGTTTGCGGATGCTTAGCTCTGAGATGCTTGGCATTTTTTTTTTTTTTAACAAGCATGGAGTATTTCAAGAAATCGCACAAAGACAATACAATATGCTTGGAATGGGTAGTTGGGGGGGCTCAAAGAGTACCAGCACCTGTTCAGATAGAAGGTTCGGATGCCAGCTCTGTAATCAGCGAACAGCCAGTTCCGCTGCAATCACCCACTAGTGTCACCGTGACCCAAAAACAAATCCTCTCACCGGCCCCCAAATCAAATGCTGGAAACAACTATAGCACGGGTGCTGCAGCCTTGGGGATCCTTTCTTCATGTTTAAATATAGCTGTTTTAAACAAACCGCTTGTGGAACTGGGGTGCTTATTTGATCCAAAACGATTCTGATAGCAATTAGCGAAAAACGGTGACTCCGGAAGAGCCAGATTATTCCATAAAGCTATGGCCAGGGTCAACTTTCGAGATGTATAGACATAGGTACTGCTGTAGAGATTGTGACATCACATCAACTATTCAAAAGACACCAGCGTCTTGTACCCTCCGATCTAATAATTTCTCCCCTCAAGCAATTTTAACCTCTTTGCTTGGCCCTTCCTTACAGGGTGAGGATACCCCCTCTATTCGTCAAACCCCAGCTTTTGCTTACATCACCACTGTCAGCATTACATACAGAGCTAGCTCTACGTTAATAAGAAAGGGTGGGGATTCTAGAAGGTTCAGCAATCAGCACAGGTATAGCAAATAGCTTGCGCCCCATAGAAACATTTGTTTAAAATTCAGATGTATCTCAATTTGACACATGAAAAAATGGACAGCATAGGAATAACTTCAAATGGTGCAAGAGGTTCATAGGATAGACCCCCACTTGAGTACGAATTAATACTTCATTTGCATGCAGATGCAGTCACACAATAGAATAATCTTACTTGCATGTATGTGAAATGACCTGTGCCATATCCACTTACTTGTACATCTTTCTAAAAAATTCACGTTTAGTGTACAATATAAAAATACATAACTAGGTTAGTGTGCATATATATATATATATATATATATATATATATATATATATATATATATATATTTTAAACAAAAGCGTCCTCTCTGTGAAAGCGCACTCCCACCAGGTTAATTTAGGAAAATCGAAATTCAGCAACTCACAGCGAATTCCTTTCAGTCTTTTCAAAATTCAGGCCTATATCGAAAAACGCACATCTCCATACACACAATCAACACTTTCACAATGAAAACTACATGCTGGTCAAAGTAGCATTTTTTATAGTATAGTTGTATCGTTTAATATTGTTCCCAAAGGATACCCTCCCCTCGCAGCGCACACTGCTGTAGAAAATACTACCATTACGGTATGGTTTAATGCAGTTTCTACACATTCTTTGACACCTGAATGGACATGGATGTAAAGTAAGATTGTACAATATACAAATGCCAAATAACAACAGGCAAATAAATGCACACGTCGCCTGAGCATAACTTCTAGAAGTTCAAAAGATCTTGCTTACTTCATTTAGAAAACCCTTTAAATAAAACCCTATATGTACTTATTAGTAAAATAGCAATGGACAATGGTTATACAATGAAGGCAAACTACCGAGAGAAGAGTGGGCACCTTAAATTCGTGTTTTCTACCTGTCCTCGGAGCCAAGCTACTTTGTCGTCAAAACCTGTTCAATTTACCTTCAAAGACACTTTTAGAAAGTAGACATTACACTTCAAATCCTCTAAAAAAAATGTGTCCAAACCATTCATTCTTAACTCGAAGCTGGAGATTGCGACAATACTGAAAAGCAGGTGGTTGGATTTATACACTGGGACACAATATACACCAACAGGAATGCAAAATAAGCATTTAAGGGTGAGGAAGATTATGTTGTTGGCCTGAAAAAAAATCGACACTTGATCACATTCACCACAGTAATCCTTTCCTTTAAACCTGGGAAAGCAACCTTATGTCTCGAACTGCAGCGCAAATTAACATATGACACACAGCAGAGCTGCTGCAGCGACTCACGCCACTTAATGCGTTCCATATGAATATTTCATACATTTATGTCAAACTATTTATTTTAAATGTGGCGATAGTGTAAGCAAGCTGAGAAGTTTGTCAAATGGACTAGAAAAAGGTGGTGGATTCTCTGCAGCCATATGGGTGACCCTCCACACGCTCAGGAGTATCGGAGCCACAGGGTTATGTTAATCTCCGGCACAAGACGTCAAGACAATGCAAAAACACCCATAGGGGAGCTTTTAAGTGGATCTGTATACATGGACAAAAAGCAACTGCACTTTGTGCATATTTCATAGCTATATCTTTAGAGAAGGAGTGTTTATGAGGAAAAACGTGGCTACAATTTGACTTGCAAATAAAAGAAAAGGCAAATGAAACTCGAGGTAGACGAGCTGGTGATCTTTCTACTACATAACTGCTGCTTCAGGATGCTAGCCCGTGCTTATTTTCAAAGCAGTGGCCATAGGCGACAGGCAGGCCAACACTTCACGCCGCTGTAAAGAATTCAGAGGTATCCAAAAAGAGTCTAGCAGTATACTTCGCAACTTGATGTAGGACAGAAGTAGCCGCCACCATAATTAGATTTCTATTCCAACACATTGGTCAAATAATATGCATGTAGCCTCTGCAGGGTGGGGGAGGAGAGGCAGGCATCTTGCTACTGCAATGAGGGGTCTCAACTTGCAGTGTCGAAAAGAAGCAAGTAATACCGGCAGACACCTCTTTGGTATGACGTTCTGGGTATAACAAATATATAATGAAAAATATCACTATGTAGTGAAAAATATAACTAATTGATTGAACTAAGTTACTAATTAATGCTAGTGTGACCTAAGAGTGATGCAGCATCTACATGTTGGTAAATAACAACTCTACCATACATACACATAGAGAAGGTAATGTCAATCTATCTAAGGGCAACTCACATGTCACTCCACGTGGGTACGTGCTTTTCATTCATTGATGGGGGACCTGACGTACTATTCTTTCACTCTTAATTGAAAGTGATGAGAGGGCAAAGACATTTAGAAGTGTAAATTTGAAAGCCCTTCTCTTCCCTGCCTCTTCCGACCACCAAGCATAAGAAAAGCTGTCAAATGCTGTCTGTGGCATTTTCTGACACGGGTTACAGCAATTTCTCACTTAGGGAAGCCTTTCTTAAAATGTCCCAGAGTGCTCCGGAGTATTACAAGACCCGAAGGTCATTGAAAGAAGAAAGATCACTTCTTAGAGGAGCCTTAAATGCACACAGCATTTTATGAAATGACACCTAAAAAGGCCCAGCTGACCAAAAAAACAGGCTGACTTTCTATCTTGTTAGTAGCGCTTTGAGAAACTCTTGAGGCACGCACTGTGGTTTGATCTCTGGCAAAGAAGCAGGGCAAATAAAGACTGCAATTCTTCATCAATCTAGGCTCAGACCAACTTCCTTCACAAAAGCAGTCACAAATAGTCCCATGAGAAGTATAAACTACCCAGGCTGACAATGACAAGGGCCATTTACTTATTGGAGCAACTAGTTTCATTGGATGGGGAACATCCTCCAACCTTTAGCCCGAAATGATAATATCTTCACTGTTCATATTTACTAACACTTTTGACAGCTGACTGATGTAAAAGTTCAAATTAGACTTCTGTGCTGGCCGCTTCCAAAGTGGTGGACAATAAAAACGTAACTCGTCTTTAAATAGCAGTAATACGTGGCCAACAGTTCTTGAGATGCATTAGAGATTGAATGCACATTAATGGTATTCTCACGTCAACTGTGGGCACGTTTGTATTTCCTGTTACTAGTAGCACAAAGTTGTATACAAATGCTGATTTACAGTCTTCATGCATCCCTTGGCATACTGACCGTATTGATGATCAAAATCTCCTGCCAATAAATAGGTTAGCTCATTTAAATCAGAGCTTAGAGGAATCAAAGAAATATCATTACTGGAAAAAAAGAAAGAAAATCTGAAAAATGTCCCTAACAAAAGACTTTGCAGAACAACGAGTCTAAAATACTAGGTCCTTCGAAATGTTAAAGCTTCTTTTGAAGAGATGACCGAGTGTCAATCAGTACCACGGGGTTCAGACATTTTACAATGTTTTCTCTATACATGGGTCTACTCTTTCGCCCTACAAGCAAGTAAGACACTTGTCTCTTGCACAAACACAACTCCCATATAATAGAAATGCCAGGATTTTTATGGTACAAATGAAAAGTGTGAAACAGTGAAAGCGGAGCTACATAAAAAAATGAATTAGATTTTTGGCTTTGCCCTTTTTGTAGTATTCAATTGATTGTTCTCATTTATCACCACTTGTGTGTATATGCTCCTCCTTTTCATATTGGTGTTCTGTGTTTTCAAGCTCCCCTGACATGGTCTTGCTGTGCATTAAGTCTATTTGAAAAAGCTTTTTTAGAGCAAACCGCTCAAGCTCACTCCAGTGCTACAAGGCTCAACAGCTATTCATCAATTGATTATCCTTCAGGTTGGATGGCGCGGAATCCTGAGCGACTATGGAGGAAGACTTATTTCCAATCTCACTTCTCTTAAGCAGACCTCACAGAAAGCGTGGATGATTCGGAGGCCAGTGACTGTCCAAGCTGAGCTTCTTTTCTACTTTTTTAGCAGTGTGCATGCCCTGTTCAGAAAAGATGTTGTGAGGAGGACAACATGCATACCAAGGTCTTTGTAATACCTTAACGACCCATGGGAACTCTTTGTAGATGGTAAAGTGTTCTTTTAAGTGTGCTGAAGTGGCCATGTGCTGAATCCACTCATCTATACCAAGTAGGGTTACCGGTATAAGGGGCAGTGACAGTGCCTCCTTACAAAGGAGATGTCACAATACACAATACATCCCCAGCACCCTGCAGAAGGCTGAGGCTACAAAGAATCTTTGCACTAACTTTTTCACTTAGGTTTGTCTCTCCACTAGAAGACTCATACAACATGTTTGTGTATTCACTACACATTAGACATTACTAGGGGCAAGAAGCAGATTTCAGCAGCTCGACCTCTGTCAGAGTCGCAGTGGCGTTCATGGGACCACTGTGTACTTTACTGTCTACTGACCATACGCTGGACGAAGACTTGATCCACGGAGGCGAAAAAACACACTTCTACTGGGATATAACACCCCTACAGAGGACTCCGGTGTGAACCCCTCTCCCAGCCTCGAATCTAGGCCAAGATGAGGCTGGCTAACTCCATGCCGCAGTTGGGGTACGCCCTGCACAGAGCCGGTTGAGCAAAAGGAGCAAGGGCAGGCCGGGCACGTACCACCGAGAGCGTGGTACAAAGACACCCACTCCTGTGATTAATTATCAGTTATTACTGGCCTCACAATAACATTTCAGCTTTCCCTCAGAACCAGCATTCCAAGATGCCTTGAAGGCGGCCCCCGGTGCAGGAGCAGCGCTGGGGATAAAGCCAAGTCACAGCTCAGTTAAAAAAAAAAAACTGCGTGTCTATGGAAAGGGGGAGATAGAGAAACGGAGAGAGAGAGGGGCGAGAGAGAGAAAGCGGGGCGAAAGAGAGGGTGGGAGCGAAGGAAAGTCAACATCTGAAAATCTCCACGAACGACCCCGTGTTCCACGCTGGCAAAAGTTACAGCACAACTGGTCTGTACTCCTTCGGATGGGAGAAAGCTGCCTGCGGCCACATGAAGTCAATTATGCTATTCTGGAGGGCCCCCTAAATCTCCCATCAGGCTCGAATATGGGAAGAAAGAAGGGGAGTAAGGGAAATGTGAATTAAAAAGAATACATGGAACTGAAGGGAGAAAGAGAAGCATGACAAAACCTTGGGACAAAGAAAAACAACTGAAACACTATGACAAGGATGGAAGAAAAAAGTTACTCTAGAGATAGGAAGGAAGTGTTCAGATTGGGATAGGAAGGAAGAATGGGGAATTAGAACTAACGAAGAAAAAAGGAGGGAACATGAAAAATGAAAAAGAAGAAACAGCGAAAGAATAAAGGTAAGAAAGAAATAGAAAGAAAAGGAAGAAACGGGACTAGAGCAAAGCGGAAGTGCAATAAAAGACACGAAATAAAGAAGTGCAGTAAAACAAAGACGCAGCGTGTTAAAAGAACAAAAGCAGGAAAGAATAAAAGAAGAAAGGAAACATAAGTTAAGGTACAAAAGCACAGAAAAGAACGGAAAAGACAATCTGAGAAAGTAAAAGAGGGGAAGAAAGCCCAAACACTGCCACATTGTGACCTGCTCTTTCTTTCCGCTACAGCCGCCGCTGCTGGGTGACCTTTGTGCGACCGTAGGTGCAGGCGGCACTCACACTGGAATGGCACGCGCCTGGAAGCGTGAAAGGCAAGAAGGAAGTTGCACTGGTCTGCCGGCTTGCAAACTTTGCCTGGCACAGCGGCGGGCACAGGCGGGCAGCGCGGAGCTTCACATGCAGAGGCAGGCAGACCCCCTCACCCTCCCCCCGCGGCGAGCCGCGCAGCCCTCCTTACCTGCTGGGACATCCTGAAGAGCAGGTTGGCCTCACCGGGCTGCCATGTGCCCATGAAGGCGGGCTCGCTGCTGGGCGTCCTGGTGCCGTACTGCATGGGGCTGCCGGTGCGGGCGCCGCTCCGCTCACATCCGCGGCCGCCTGCGCGGGCTGAAAAGTGAAGGTGGAAGCTGTGAGCCTCTTGGCAGCCGGCAGCACGCGTGCAGAGGAGTTAAGGAGCTGTCTGCGCGGTGCCTGTCACTTGGGGCAGGGGGAGGGGAGTGCAGCTGCAGGAGGGGCGGGGGGGTCAGCGCGTCTTTCGCACCTTCCGCGCGGATCCCCCCTATCATTTATGCATGGGCTGGGGGGTCCCCTGGGCAGCTGCCTGTCAGGTGTGCGTCCCGGCAGCAGCCCCATCCGGGGGTCGCTGGAGCGGGCTGCGCGCAGAGCACACAGGCGGCACGGGGCAGCGCCGGGAGCTGGCGTGGCCTGGACGGGGAGAGCTGAGCAGGCTGAGGCCACACTCGGCCAGGGTTGTCTATCAGAAGCGGCATGCCACGTCTGCCACCGGCCACTCCGCACACAGCCCCTCAAAAGTTACTTTTGTAGCTGTCACTGGCCATGCATGGGAATGTGTGCTGTCACTGTCCCCACTCCGCCCCCCTCCCAACGTGCCACCTGCCAGCTAAGACAATGACCAGGTGGGCACCTTTTCGCCAGGCACGTGTTACGCGCCACTCCGCGAAACCGTGCCCAGCTGTCCTAAAAATGCATTATTCGGTTATTTCCCCTTTTTTTGAAGAGGTCTGTGGACAATGGTCGGAAAAGACATGCCACCCCCGCCCACAACACATAGATTTAACGAAATCACATTTTCCTAAAATTGATATAAACTGAAATTGTAAAAAAAAATTGAAATGCATAAAAACAAGAATTCCATCAGACGAAAAACCAAGCAGGATACCACTGCCATAGAACAAAAACAGAAATGCATGTATTCCATGCAAAAAAAACGTATATACACGCTTTTGTTTAAAAGCCACAAATTATATTTACTGCTCGGTTGTAATACCATGTTTTTAAACAATGTAATCGTTTTTAAGCAAATGGTAGTAGTGGAAATCATCATGCAGTCTTTTTCAATAATGTGCATCTAGAATTAGAAATAAAACGATTTATACTGACCATTTACGTAGTCCACGCCAACAGCCGAACCGTTGCTTGAATAATATGTATTACAGTTACCCAACGCAAGGGTACTCATTGCTTCGACTTCGAAAGAATGATAAACGCACTCGCCTCCGCTTGGATTACAACCTGCGCACCGCAGATTGCAAACATCTCAGGAGCGCGTGCAGTGACGCACTGAGCTATAGTCTTTTTTCAGAGGTACCACTACAATTGGACGGATGAGCTTTAATCCTAAAATAAGACGGACTGCTCAAAAATAAGGTGTAAAACTAAAAAAAAGAGAGAGTGCGTCCGGAGGAGGGATGAGGCACTCTCCTGTTGAGGGACGGCAGTAAAGTGAGGCTGGAGGAGCCCAGGGAGGCGCGCGGTGCTCGCGGGGTCATTAGCGCGCGATGAGGAGCGATGGGTCCTCGCGCCGCTGACACAAATGGGCCTCCCCGGCCGCAGCCTCAGCCTGAAAGCTTTTCTGTTAAAAACTTTCCCCACGGCGTGCGCCACCATTAGACGCGCACACGCTCTCAAACCCGCCACCCTCACGTCCTCTGAGGGGAGGGGAGCCGGGGTGAGCCCAGACAGATTCTCCTTCCGTCGAGTGCGAGACCAAAATTGAATTATATTTTTTTATGAGGTGAAAATGGACGTAATCCCTTTATGTTGTCTGGCGGGATGGAATAACAATTACGCCAGTGACAACCACAAAAAATTTCTTTGAATAAAATACACATATTCTACATTGAAAGATTAAATGTTTAAGGACAGGTCGACTACTTGGTAAGGGGGGACGTAGTCGTAGTGTGCCAACAGAGGCTGTGCATTTACAGCCAGCTATTACCCATTTAAACTGGCCGTAAAATGTGCTGGGCTCTCGATTCGTGAAGTGGCACTCAGTGCCTCAGTCAAGCTGCCTGCTCAGCGCCTGACCTTCCCGCTAATGGCTGTTATTTGTGGGAGGCTTAAGGACACTGTCAATACCAGGCTTCCTCCTCTCCCCGCCCTCCATCACCCCTCCACCCCATCTCTCATTCCTGCTCCTCCCTCACTCCCCTCCCCTTGGATCCCAGTGTCCTGCAGTCCTCGAAAGAATACACAGAAACCCCACCAAAAGCACAGACACGAGTGGCGCGCGGCAGCAGGCCGCACCTGCAGTAATAGACTCTTTCATTAAAAGTGTTATTCTGCAAGACTCGGGCGTCCCCGCGGGCCGGGCCGTGTCAGAGCCGATATAATTAACTAGAGGCTCAGCAACGGATCAATTACCAGACAAGCCGGTGATAGTGAAATCAATGGAAGATCATCAGGCACATTATCAGTGTTGCAAGTCATTAGGGTAAAACTGAGAAATGTGCTCCCCGCCGGGCCCTGCAAGGTGGCCTTGCAGAGTCCAGGGCTCGTCTGGGGGCGGGGAGGGGTGGGGGGTGTCTGCTGCTAGGGGCCGGGGACAGCTCTGCCCACCCACAGGAACTGCGCAGCCCTGTAACTGCAAGTGACAGCCCGTGAGGCGCACTTTATTAAGACACCAACTCCAAGTTTGTTTAGTTCTTAAAGTCTTTCCCGGAAAATCGATGAAGTGTGCGCAGGGGTTATTAGTCGGGCTCGCTCGTACGTCCAACGCAGCCCCAACCCCTTTTACCCCAGGCGCCAGGTTACTTCGCACAGGTGCAGTCCTAGGCAGTAAGCCGGAAGAGGGCACAGCCGAGCTGCCAGGCGCGCCAAGCGGATCCTTCCCTGAGAGGACACGACAGTCTTTTGGGCATATCGTGATATGCGGTGCCTAGTCCCAAATATAACAATAGGAGTAGTCTCGAATATCGCCAACCGCAATACAAACGGCTCCAGTTATTAGCTATTGTTACTGTTCAATTTGTGATCTTTGAATGGGGCGGTGTTTCAGAGCACCGTCTACGTCAAAATCTCTTGTATTGCTGAGAATGTCAGTCATAGGAACCCTGTCCATTCTTTAAATAGGCATTATGTGAAAATGTCTACCCCCCATAAAGAAACCCAGTATCTCGAAAAAATACCAAGAAAACCATAGCCACTATTTTTCGTGGGGTGTGGGGATAGACCAAACGTCCCAAACAGGCATGAGGGATGATGGATGAGAGTTGGGTTAAGTGAAAGTGGGTGGGGGGAAGTGGGGTGGTGGCTGGAGGGTGCCTAAACTATAAAACAGCGTCAACAAACTAAATATTGATTAAACAAATTGTGTACTAAAGCGGAAGCCACAGTGTTCTTTATTTCCACACAGCTCTCTACCGTGTTATAATACATCACGATTACAGGGAAAGCCTGCAATTGCGGGGGATTTGTTTTACTTTCTTTGCTATATTATTAATAAAACAGGAAAAACACATTTCTAATATATTCTCTTTCAAGCTGCAATGAAATTACCCCTGCAGCAGTTCCCAAGTGTCCTACAGCATCAGGAAAGAAGGGCCGTGTGACAGACGTCACAGCAGGACAAATGTCACTGTCAACTCTAGACGCTGGTTAGCTTCTTTGTGCTTGTGAGAAATCGTCACTATTGGAGTCTGAGGTATCTCGAGTAGTGGGATTGTTCAAGCACTCATTCATGCCTGCACAAGGCTGTAGGTAGGAAAAAACACTTCAAAACCTATTCGAAATAGTATTGAGCATCCAAGTGATGAGAGCGAGCCCAGCATTATTTCTTTTTTTCCCATCTATCCTTCTCCACCCTCATTTGTCTTTTCTCATTCCATCCACCTACCTCAAGCGTTTTTTTCTGTCTTTTTCTTTCCTTCCGTCTCTCATCCATCCATTCAACCAACGTCAAATTTCCTTCCTTTCCAACATCCCTCAATATATCAATCTCTCCGTTGCTCTCACCGAGCCCACTTTCCATCTTTCTTTATATCATCCTTCCTTTAATCCCTCCCTCCCTCTTCCTCTCCTTCCTTTCCTTCATTAAGCAAATAATAATTCTCTCCTTTCACCCAGTCAACCTTATCTACTTCTACTCACCTATGCATACTTTTCTCCATTCATCTTTCAACCATCATCCATCCATTTCTGCAAAAAACAACTTTTCGTTCAGTCCCTCACGCCAATCTCTTCTTCATCAATCCACTCTTCTTGTGTTCTTTCTCCTTTCCATCCATCCATCCTCAGCCCTTCAGTTTGTTCTCTCGTTTCGTTTGTCCCCCTTATCCCCTAGCTCTATCACACTATTTTCTTGCAGAGGCATTTTAGAGCTTCTGTTTGGAGTCTCGATTAAAGAACAATAAACATAAATGGAAAAATGTTTTACATTACACAAAGCTCCAGAGTGACATTACCCTCCAAACTGCTAAAGTGGGAGGTACATGATGCCCTGGGCCTGCAGATCGTGTACAGTCACAAATGTGCAAGTCCCCTTATTTTCAAAGGGGACCCCCTTAATTCAGGATAGCAGCCATCACTGGGAAATGCTGGGGCTGTGCTTGGCTCCTACATATTTCATGTTTCTTCATAATGGCATCGTTAAGGTACTGTGGTCTGCTGGAGCCTATAGCTCCAGGTACTTTGACATGAAAGCCCAAAATCGAAATGATCCGCCCCATAGGGTATGTCTTTCCAATTTCATATATTAACTTGAGAGTGTGCATACATCCGCTGTGACTGCTGTGTGGGTTGAAAATGAAATGTATTTAAGGGATACCGTACTCAACAACTGCCAGTAAATAATGGACGTAGTACAATTCGTCTGCAAGTTCCGCAGTCATGCACAAAGTACGCTGGCATAGAGTTGCATCTATGACCTTTTAATATGCAAGATCAAATAGGGTACCTGAGACCAGGCATGTTAATGCAGTATACAATTGAAGCAATATATGTAGGCCATGCTACCTTTACCTACTCCACACTTGTTTTAGCAGAGATTCATATTTCTTTTTAGAATGTTTGCAACCTGTTAGGAGTAAGATATTTCAGACATATCAGCTATTGTTTTAGTGTAGCAAACTGCATTTAAGAGGAATGGACAGAGTAAATATGGGACCTAAAAGTGTCTGAAAACTCAAGTTAATCACTGATTTTGTTGTCAAATTCCTTCACTATTTCTAGTCTTTTACCTTCCCCTCTATTCTTCTCCTGTGCGCTTTCACTTACCTCACTATCCTTAAAATGTTCTGTTACCAGCATTGCATCTCCTGTCAATGGAAGACAGCAGGACATTAGGAGTGGGTGACCTTTACTTGTACCCTTTGGGTAGAAATACATTTTCCTTATTTCAAAGTTTGCCTTTATTCTTCTGACCACAACAGGTTTTATATGCAGGCCATTTGGACAACTTAGTGCTGTTGGCCCACTGCTCTTTAATTCTCTTGCCCCATGAATAGGTTGACGTTAATGTTGATTTGAAGATTAATATAAATCTTTCAACATTCAAATTGTAAATCTAGGTTGAAATAAATTTTGTCTTACCTAAGATTTTGATTTTCTTGCGATTTACAAAATATGTTGCTCCAAGCATAGGTTTTGAAAACCCAGTCTGTCAGATTACCAGGGATTCTCCTGAAAGTCAAAAACCAACTCCGTGGAGTCTGCCAACAAAGGAAACTAGCACATTTAAGGTGAGACACAATAATGCATTTGCCTTGTTTTTCCCATTTTTTCTGTCTCCACAGGAAATATAATCCGTATTTCCCTGTGTAAACTGCGAAAATCGCAGTTTGCACCATGCAAAACGCGCATCGCGATGCACATTACCATTTTGCGAGTCGGTACAGACTCGCAAAATGGGAATGCGACTCGCAAATAAGGAAGGGGTGTTCCCATCCCATTTGCGACTCGCACCGCGATGCAGAATTGCTTTGTGACCGCGAACGCGGTCGCAAAGCAATTCGCAGTTACCACCAGTGTCACACTGGTGGTAACCCATTCGCAAAAGGGAAGGGGTCCCAATGGGACCCCTTCCCCTTTGTGAATGTTGCCATAAATGTTTTTTCAGAGCAGGCAGTGTTCCAATGGACCACTGCCTACTCTGAAAAACCGAAACCAAATGGTTTCGTAATTTTTTTGTATTGCAACTCGTTTTCCTTTAAGGAAAACGGGCTGCAATACAAAAAAAAACTGCTTTATTTAAAAAGCAGTCACAGACATGGAGGTCTGCTGTCTTCAGCAGGCCACCATCCCTGTGAGTGCAAGGAATCTCAATGGGGTCGCAAAATGCGACTCACCTCATTAATATTAATGAGGTGGGTCTTTGCGACCCCATTGAGATTCGCAGACGGTGTCTGAGACACCGTTCTGCATCCGATTTTACGATTCGGAAATTGCGAGTCGCCTCGACTCGCAATTTCTGAATCGCAAAATCGGAATTTGCTACATCTGGCCCCAAGTTTTTGTAGGTGTACACTTCGTGTAATAGGAACTCCTTCCCAAAAAAGTCTAATTCATAAGAAGGCTTGATTTTGTGAAAACTGTAAAGTGTTTTTCACTGCCAGCCCGCATTCCCATTTTCTGTCCCTACTCAAACGGAAAAACCTCTTAGGTTGGTGGACCTCTCCAACACAGTAAGCCCTTTGATAAAAAAAAACTTGAGTCTGTAAATTATAATTTCCATTTAGGAGTGAAGATCAATTTTTCATTTTTGTAGTTGAAACCTGGAGTGCAAGAACATTTGAAAATTGACCTGAACACGACTCTGAAAGGGACTTGGTTAAATTTCCTCTGCTCAGCGATGGCTCCCTTTTCACCTTGTCAGTTTTTGTTCCACAGTCACAGGATATTGCATTTGTAAGGGTGTGTATATTTGGTCACTGATCAAAATATGCTTCAGAGAAATTATCCAAGCAGATAATGGAAGGCACTCTTGGGGTCTATAGAAAAGGAAATGTCTACATTATATTAATCATCTTACAGCCAATTGCAAGATAGTTTAACAAACTGTTTCCATGTGGTTGTGTCACCTGTTCACAAAAAAATCCCTCTGACCTATTCATGATTCATAACACCATAAACATCAAAATTAAGAAATAACACATAATTTTTAATGTAATTATTTTCTCTTAAAATATAGAAATCCCCCATTCCAATATTGTGGCACAGGGCTTTTCTTAAAAGAGTAGGTGTTTTCTCATGACCTTAGAGATTCTTGCATTCTTGGGCGTTTCATCACATTATCACTTATGAGTCATCTCCAGAAGATGCCGGTATTGTCCTAGTGGCTGAGTTGGCAATGTTCCAATGAAGACCATGGTACACTATTGGGAACTACTGACTAGGCACCCCTAATGGGCCTGTAGAGACAACGGCAAAGCCATCAGCACTCAGATTCCAAGATGAAAAAAAAAACTTCTTGACAATTATAGCCTAAAGAATACAGAACGAAAGTGGAGGAAATTACTCTGCATAAAAGTACCAAAGTTGAAGAAGAATATCATAATGCTTATCTGGAGGAAATTTACAGACATCTCAGAGAAGACTTCCATAGGAGGCTGATATTCAGCAACAGATGGGTGGTGTACATTTCGAGTTCAGAATCGAGCTCTCAGTATCTCAGTCAGCTCCATGAAAATTTCTAGCACTTAAAACCAGGGTCTGGCTCACTGAAGGCAGAGTCCCATCTACTGAATAAATTATTACAAATTTAACATCAGTGTTAATGTGGAGATCAGAGATGTGCCAACAATATTTCAGGCAAGGATATTGGACACAGGGACATTGAGCATGGAGGTAGCGTCTTTGAAAGGAATCGAAAGTCCCAATTGTAGGGTTTTAAAATTCTTAATTTGCTGGAGGTGAAGTGTTTTACAAACAGGAAAATCCTATGTCCACATTTGCTCGAGAGTTGTTTTCAATGACATTCGTCATCTCCATCAGTTTCAGAAAGGCAAGCTTAAATGATTTTCAGGGGAAATTAATAAGAAGGATGAAGGGGTCAATAAATGACCAACTCTTTGAGATTCATTCCTCCATCGAGTTAAAAGAGCATTGGAATGCTACTTTCTGTAAACTGTGCTACAAAAGGGATTGAATGATATTAATAAAAACATCATTACTCCAGAGAAGCTGACATTCAACAACTCCGTTCTCACACCACTTAGTTCGGAAGGAACCCAGACCATAAAATCAACAGATAAGGGGACAGAATAGTCTCTTTTTGACACAACTACAACAAGGAGGGCAAAGTTAATAGGCCTCACTTTAATGTGCTAATGCAGGCAAACTGCATGTGTGGATGCTAGTGTCTCCATTCATTGTCACGTCAAGGGCAGACCTATTGGGTTTGCTAATGCTTATTTTGTTTTATACAGGTGGATTGTGCACCCTTATGCATGTGTGTAGTTAAATCTATGCATACATTTATGTGTGATGTGCACGATTCCCGATTAAAATATTTAAAGAAGCCTAAATCAGTGAAAAAAAATCTGAACACAGTGCATAAATGAGATAGATAACTCAATGTGTGATGCCTAAGAGTATTTTCGAGGTACAAAGTAGACCATCAGGCACTGCGAGGCAACCACTCCATTAGAGGTGTAATGATCCATATATCAGCCAATATCTTAAGGTGAGAAAATACTCCTCTGGATAGAGACAAAACCCTTTCTATGTGTCTTTTGGAGATTTAGCAACATTATGTCCTGCAGACATCTGTGCTGTCCAGCCAGACATACAAAGAAAAAAACTGTGAAAACTGCAACTATATAGCATACAATCAGATTACTGAAATCCTAAAACTGATGGGACCCATGGCCCTCCATGTTTATGAGGAAGGTTGGTTCAGTGACAAAGTGAACACTTTTTCAAGACAACCTTCCTTCAGTTTTCAACAATTTCCATCGTACCAAACCTGCAAAAAAATCTGAACTATCCCTTGACAAGACCATATGCCTCCAGAATAATACCCATTCTAGACCCTCTTTTAAAATTTTGCGATTTAGAAGAAATTGTTCTAGAGTGTCAGATTTTAATATTTAGGGAATGGAATATGAAACAGAACCCAGCACCAAAACAGTCTTCAAAAAAGTGAGAAGATTTGGAGAAAATTAGGATTATGATACATAATAACTGCAAACAAACCCCGACGACAGAAGATGAATCTGCTTGCTTCTATCAACCCTAATCCCATTCTCTCCTTTTGGTTGCATAAAAATATCTCCAAAGCAATTCCACGTCTGCTGTTCCAAAAATACTGAACTAAGCTACATAACCTTATAATTCCTTTATAGATCAAAATACCTCGTGTCACATTATTTTATTTTATTGTATTCCATGTGCATAACAATTAAATTGAAAATGTCATAACACAATATATGACAATATATTACAAGGAAATCTGTCATCCTTTTTGTTAACATGATATCAGGAATATTTACAGACTTAATGAAAGACTGATACATCTAAGACACTTTTACACTACTAATAACAGGTTTAAGAAAAACTGAATATTAAGTGACGCATGAGCATTTATAACAAATATATTTGTATAAATTAAACCGCTTCCAATCTTGTGACTGTGTTTTTTATTAGTCTGATAAATTGTAGAAATTAACACGCAGCTATGCTGGGTTGAGAGACTTTCCGTCTTCTCAGTTTATTGTGATCTGAAGTGCACGGATGCCCCTTCAGTAGATGGGTGGTATAGAAGAACGTAAAATTAGTACATTAATGTCTGTTTCTGTCCAGGTTAACAGGGAAACCACTCATTGTGTTATGTTATGGAAGCCTTTGACCTATTATTTATCAAACCCTTCCACTATTAGTATAAGAAATGAGGAAGTTTTTAAACTCCTTGAATTTTTAAAATTCCCTTCAATACTCTTTAGGCCAAAAAACAAATAGTTTATTGTATTTCTCCTGTATATTATATGCTTTCATCCCCTTGCCGTCCGTGTTATTTTCTTTTATTCCCCCTTTCCCTTACAAACAGATAAAACGTATAAAATGCTCTTAGTACTACGCTGAAAAATTGTCTCCTTATTTTGTCTAAGAGATGTTTGTCACTTTACACTGGTCATACATTTGTTTTTCATTATTTTTTTGACTTACTATTATCAATGATATATCCAACTGACATGTCTCAGCATTTTGTATATTTCAATATTTTTCTGTATTTCAGTATTTGCATTTCTAAATAAAGCATTTTTAAAATAAAAACGTGGAAAATGAGGATTAACCTAATGTAAGATAAAAATAAAGGGTGCATTGCACTAGCCCATCCCTCACATGTAATAATTCAATCAAAAATAACCAATCCAACCATTAGGGAGACACAATTGTAGACTTGGTGGGATCACAGCAGATCCTAAAGTAACAGTCTTATTTTGCCTGTACATGTTTCAGAGAAGTAAATCAGGTGTTACAGTTCAAATCCACATAAAGATTTGTTCAAGTGGACACCGCGTGATACTCTGACTGTGTTACTCCTCTGTGGGGGGATAAAGGACATCAATAACCAATAGGAGACCTGGATATGCATTTGTGTATTCACCACTCTGAGGGTGCTGTCTCGAAGAATGGCATTACGGTTGGAAAATTCCACATCCCATTTAACTTCAAGGGTTAGGTTTCTATGTTAAGCACTGCAACCTGCAACCCTGCTGTCCTCAAAAGTATAAATCTGGGGGGTACGGCACAGAGCAGCTCTGACAGGAGGAAACAGCACAGGCCCTGGAGGAATGTTATTGACCTGAACGCCAACAATGCATGTGTTGGGGGTCCTTGGACAGGGGGAGTGGGAGTGCCTTAGGGAGGGATTTTGGAACGGCACAGGGGAGGAAGGGAGTGAAGTCACCCGTGGAAGCAACAGTAAGTATGCCACAAAAATGGGATACCCAGCCAGCTGAAGAAGGTGCACCACCTCAGCGGGCAGGAGTATGCCCACCTCAGAAAGCATCTTTGAGATTTTTGGGGATTGGGTCTGCAATCACCATACAGCATTATATATTCCCTCACTTCTTCTGACTAAGAGGCATGTTAAAGGAAGTAATGACATCGTCCTCACTAAATGTTTCTCATTGGAGTTACAAAGATATGGTGATAAGTGACAAATCTTAAAAGACAAAAGGACAAGTAACAGTAGAGGAGGGGAAAGTGTCACAGGGAGGAAGGTGGGACAGATTGAAAATAAAAGGACTACAGAAAGGAGGGCCTTTTTCTAAGTAAAGAAACACTAGTAAGTTTTAACAATATTTCTATCAGGAAGTACTTATACCAAAGTGTGACTTTATATAACTTTCTGTATAGGGGACTGGGACTTCATTGTGGACTTCGAAACAGATTGAAAAAGTAGAATTTTAAGGAGATAATACAGTTATGACTATTCCTTAAAATAAATAGTCCTGGTTTTGAAAGGTAAAACGGAGTAAGGGTCTTTCACACCCAAATCAATTTGCTCAAGTTCAGCAAACACAAAACACATGTATGCCATTTGCTACTGTGAATGGCTTAGCTCACTTGTTTGCGGCATCTTTGACAGTGATCTGACATGGATTACAGAATTCATAGAATGACATATGGGTAACAGGGAATAACGGGGATGTTTTTCAATAAGAGGTCCTGAGTGACATAAAATAGACAACAAGAGGGAATCTTGAGTTGTCTATGATGTCGCTCGGAACCCTTACTGCCTCTGCCACTCCCACACCTGTGCTCTCTCTCTATCAGAGCAGACGGCAAGCACCATGCTGACAGACTTTATGACAGCACTGTCAGAGCAGTCTTAAGTTAGTTTATGAGAAAGTCACATGGAGCACAACTTTGTTTCCCATTGTGGTTACGTCATAGCACTGAATCGCCAGATTTAGAATCTGGTATTCAGCTAGTGATGCTCAGTGAGAGCTACACATGCAAATAAGTTTCATAGTTTTAAAGCATTGTTGAAGGGAAAACGGACTGCATAGACACAATGCAATTAGCTAGATCCATGAAGTCTAACCTGTCAGCAGCTCTTTACTTGCAGGGTTACAGAAAGTGTTCATTTACGATATTTATGAGCTGTACCAAACTTTAAAGTCTTGGGCCCTCATTCGGACTTTGGTTGAACCTGAACCGCCACGCCAGCGGCGGTCTTTTGACCGCAGCTAGGGTGGCAGTGCAGACTGCCAAATAACGAGTGTGTCGGTTTGGCGTATGCCAAACTGCCATATTCCCGTTGCTACCGCCAGGGCGGCTGGACCCACATCGCCAACCCGCGGGCCACCCAATACCGCCGGCGGTGTGCAGAGTTCCCGTTCCGTAAGGGGTTCCATGGCAGGAGCACTGTTGCAAAATCCGTGGCGGAAAGGCTACCGGCAACAGGAATTTGCATTCCTGCTGCTGTTAGATGACTCCCTGCCCCCCCACTCCCAGTAGTGTCCCCTCCCACACCCACACCCCAGTAGTGACCCCTCCCACGCCCACCCACGATCCTCATACTGCACCCTTATTCCTCTAGACCAACAAGAAGAAGTTTTCTCTTGTTGCCCAAATGAACCCAAAAGACAAAAGTGGGCCATAAATGAAGCCTACTTGGATTCAGGCTGT
The DNA here is from genome assembly GCF_031143425.1 of Pleurodeles waltl. Taxonomy (NCBI): domain Eukaryota; kingdom Metazoa; phylum Chordata; class Amphibia; order Caudata; family Salamandridae; genus Pleurodeles; species Pleurodeles waltl. The sequence goes on along the minus strand of NC_090437.1, from coordinate 345,892,886 downwards.
CACCGTGCCCAGTCTCTCAACATGTGCTTTGGTTTGAAACAAAATCCCCTTCTTGTGTTGTCTAGAATGAGTACGGAATCGTTGGGTACTAAGAAATATTCAGAAAGCCTCGAGCACAGGACTGCAAAATGGCACTGAAAAAGGAAACATCAAGTACAACAAACGGAAGGACTTGTTTTACCTACGTGATTTAACGTGACAAGCTACTTTTGGCCAGATGCACACACAGTGGTGTCTAAGCATGGATAAGTACTTACAAAGAAGTGCACTGCTATTTGAATAGACAATGATCAAGGAAAATGGTAATGTACCACACTGAGGTGAAGGTGGTACCCATTCTAATGAAGAGATTAATTGTAAGGGGTAAACGGCAATGCTGAAAAGGTAAGTTTTGGTTTCAAACTGTGGGTTGAGGTATTTACACAGAAGTGGACAGATATATGCAACTGCCAGGGCATAGCAAAGGTATTGTGTGGGATAAAAGAAGTTTGCATGGAAAGACTGACAAAGATGTTGGCTGGAGTGAAGACTTTGTTCAGTACTTTGAACCGGTGACTGTAGCAAAGGTTTAGGACGCTTATGCGTTCATGAGGGTTGCCCCATTCTTTTACAACTGATTGCAATTACAAGTATTGCGGTGCTTACAGAACTGGTGATTATCAGGTGCAAAGTCTGCATCCACAAATGTATTCTCGCAGGCCCAATCCCTGGAAATTTAAAAGGAGGAAGGAAAGGCCCGATAAATTTTGGGGAGGAAAGCACTTTCAAATATGATCTCATGTATTGGGTAGCGATTAGTGAAAGAGTCATCATGCATGGAGACCGGACATGAAACCTACAAGCAGTTTTATCTCTGAGACCACGGATTATTCAGCTACAAAAAGTAGCACAACCAGTCACTTGTAAGTAGTGTTGGGTGAGGCAAAAAAGTAAAAAGGTGAGCGGAGACAGTGGTCTGGATTGGCTCAGAGAGCCCTTCACAAGCCTTAAAAATATTGGCATATCAATTATTCAACAAATACTAGGTAAAAATATGAAAAAGTCTACTCAAAGTTGAAAAAATTTATTTCCTTGACATAAAAGTGTATCTCCTTAGTACATCAGACTAAATCATTACAACGAGTGATACTTTTTAAACATGCGCTCAGAAACACTGCTCCCTCCCCCATGCCAATGCCAATAGCGAATTAGGAGGCATATCTGTTGACATGTGGACCCTGGATGTGGCCTAGTTTCTTCTTAAACAGGAAACAACATTATAGATTATTAAATCAAATTGGGAGATGTTTTTCTACAGAGCGCTTCTTGAACTAGCATAATGGAAGGTGCTCTCAAATGCCTCAAGGAAGAAAAAGGAAGCTCAGTAAAATAAAACACTTCCCTAAATTCGCACAATTTGACCCGGCGAGGAAGACATGATTGATCTCACGTTTTCTGGTTTCACCTTGTGCAACTCAGCCAGTGGGTGCGCATCTGTTTCTCACTCCTGTTTTTTTTTTTTTTTTAACATCAACCATCACTGCTTTGTCTCTGATTCTTTGCATGAGGTTAGTTGGTCAGTGGCAGACAGAAGCCACATTAAAACTCGACTTGATTTCGGCTTGGAAGGTCTAAGAGGACCTGGAGCTGAACCAGAGCAAGACATCTGCCTCGAGCTTTCAGTGGCTCACCCATGTCTACTTGGAACTGTGGTCTTAGTGTTAATTTTGTTATTGGTGGACACCTCTCTGACTTGCATTCTAAAATATTCGGACAATTCCTATCTGCTTTTACCAGACAAAACGTGTCCGTGAAAAAACTGAAGGTAAGGGCCTGTGAGGTGAAATTTTAAGTTTTGTGGCTGGTGGAAGAGAGATGGCAAAATTCGTGCCAGGAACAGGGTGACAGCTCGTCCTTATGGACATTGGTTGGGACTCCACTTTCCTTGTTTTCAGTCAATTTTTATAATAACACTAATAGTGAATAATATAATATTATTCACTATTAGTATAATAAAAAGGAATACAATGAGCTGAATATGACCCCCTCGGCAGCTGAGGTAAGTAAAAAATACTTTTAAATGTATGTTGTGTGCATGCTTGTGCTCAGTGTGTTTATGTGAGAGAAAGTGTGCGAATGTCAAATGGTGTGTGATGCCTTTTTCCGCTACCGGTGGCATTTTGGTGAATTGACATCCATGCACTTAAGTCCCAGGCATCCTTTTAAAAACATAGGTAGACGTTCTTGATTATTGATTTGGGAGACTCAATGTCCTCAGAGCACAGGGATCCTTTCTAATCACTCATTGTGCTCCCATGCACAGACTCAGAAGGCGCACAGCTCTTGAATCAATCTCACTCTTCTCATTTGGAAAAATGTGTAATTAAAGAAATATTGGATCTGACTTCTGAAAAAAACGGTGATCAACACTGTTCATTAGCTCCCACACTGCCTCTGCACCATGTGAAACATATACTGCAGATACCTTTGGTTTAGTTGACACTTATCAGAATGCGCTGTTTACTTACTGTTCAAATATCAGGATTTTGTTGCCAGGAAATAAAATAAAAAAACTCCTATTCATAGTCATTGTTTTAATTTGTTTATTTTCTCTGTTCATATTTCAGAGCCTTTAAACAGCCTGTTTGGTTTCAAGGCTTTGCTCTTGGATATTAATCAAGACAATTACCCTTATGAGGCGCATGTTTGTAGCTAAGCGGGAGGAGGGTGAGATGTGTACAAATTTACATGCATAGAACCATGTACTTAGGCATGTACAATCAGCCCAATTAGTTGGACAGCATTTGCATTTCTGTTGGTATGAGCTAACAAGACTGTAGGGAAACAATGCTGCTTCACCGGCAAGGCGCGAACGCATGCCACTCTCATGCAAGCATGAATTCCCACCACTCAACCCCTTAAAAGAGCTACTGATCTTCACGCTATTTGTTTGGCTTTTAAAAACATCTAAGCATCAAATGCTTATACATGTTTTCATATTATGTACTTAGCAGAACTACAAACTCCTCAAATACTGCTAACCTCACGCCCTCGAAGGGATACTGCAGAAGGAAAAAAGCTATCAGCGGATTTTCACTGCAATCATTTATTTGCGTGGTCCTTAGCAGTTCTAGAGAAGAAACATGGCTTACACTTAGCCTGCAACACATAAAAGAAAGGGATCCTTGCCGATTTGTTGATATTTGTAGACCATGAATCTTGGTAGGAAACAACAGTGGTGTATATAACAGTTGTGTACCCAATGTATGCAAGGAAGGGGGATTATTCAAGAGCGTGCACACAAGCATCTGGTGAGAGGGGATTGTCTTGCCATTGTTAGAGCTAGGGGGCCGGAAGAACTGGATAGGTCTCCTATTTCTGCTCCTTAAAGAGGTACAGTAACAAGCAATAAGTAGAACCGAAAACACGTTCATGAATCATATGATATTGAAAACAAAGGCTCTAAGCATGGTGGGATGACAGCCTTTTGAGGAAGCGTGTTCACTACACTGAAGTCCCATGGAAACACAAACATCCGTTTCTTGGCTCTTCTCTTTTCTAAGAGGCCTGTGCCATAGCCTTATTTTAACATTGTAAAAATCCAGTTCTGTTACTTACATGTGTCTTTCTTTTTTGAATAATTATGAACATGTCCTCTCTAACCGTGAGTCTGAACATCTGTAGGGTGTAGAGGGTTTGAGCCTTGCTTCAATGACTGATACATTGCTGTATGATTCCATGCACCACTTGATGTGGCCGATTACCATGCTGAATTGTATTTCACCTCTTTGTATATTTATGTGTTTTACTAAGTTATAACCGCTGGCAATGTGTAGTTCTATTTCACAATGAAGGTTAGATCTTGAATAACCAATCCTCTTTCTCAGTTACAAGGTTCCAAACCTAAAGTTTCGCAGGAATCACCTGGTGTCTGTTAAGCTGCAGGCTTCAATGGTGATTGGTCTGCACTCTGTAGGGCCCTGTCCTTACAGAAGGGGCAGTAGCCCCAGCCAGACTAAAGAGGTTCCTGTGGTCTGGTCACAGAGACTCCTAGAGCTGAGTATCCAGCACCAGGATCAACGCCCCTTCATGCTCCTTACAGATGTGTTTTGCACACTCAGGTTTGCCTTGCTGTCAGAGTATGGCTGGGTCTTTAGGGTGGAAATTCTTCCCGGAACTATTTGGTACCCAGACACTCCTGGGCTTTTAAAGTTTTACTCAAAGGTTTACATGTTATTCTGCCTCAATTGAAACTAGTGAGTTTTATGAAGGCTATAGAAATATTATCAAGTTGAAGCAGAGTTTCGTTGCTTACCTTTGGCACACTAGTTCTACAAATGCTTTCTTCAGAGTACCGGGATAAACACTATTGCAATAATCAAGGCCTTGGCCTGTTTAATGGCGAGTGGTAGATAAAGCAGTAGGGGGACTCTTTGCAGTGATATGACGTTAAGTTGGCATTTTTCACCACTGAGATTTGCTGGTCGAAATAGCTGAACAAAACGTGTGTCTTCTTGACTGGATTGTTTGGGAGCTGTGATGGAACCTAGTGCTATCCGCCAGATGAACAGAAGACTTATCTCCAGGGATTTCAGTCTTAGAGCTGCTCAGGTACATTTTGATTTCCTTGGCTCAATGATATGCCCATTAGTCATGTCACCATGGTTTTGATCTGTTCATCCAATTTTCCCAACTAGAGGTGTAGTTGTATTTAATCTGCATATATTTGAAACTAGGGACACAGGTGTGATAACATCTGGAACGAAGGTCTCATGCAACTTATGTAAAGAGTGAAGGTGTCCAGGGGGATCTCTGTGGCATTCTAAATGACATCTATGTAACTGTTGCAGAAGATGACCAGATTAATATTTCGTTGGCTTTGATTTGACAAGAATGATTCAGCTATTGCAGTGCCATGCCTATGATTCCGGCCAAACTTTCTAGACAATCGGGCTATATTTTATGATCCTGCTCTTTTATCTGATGTTGATAGGTCAACAACGATCAGAATTTTAAAATGACCCATGTCAAGGGAAGCAATAAGGTCTTCTCTAATACCTGCTGGTTCAGTTCTTCTCAGTCTGAACCATTATTATCTTGATGCTTCTTGCTTCTATGCATTCTTGCAATTGCTGTGCAGCCTCGTATTCCCTGTATTTGAGTGCTGGTGAAGGGCAGTTTCAAGCTAAGCCAGTAGTTTGAAGGGTTCTGTCTGTTTGTTGATTTTTTTTTTTTATAGGAGTATGGCATCTATGTGTTGTAGGGCGTCATTAACTTTTTCTTGGTGAAATGAAGCATTAGCAATTACGATGAAAGGAGCACAGAGGAAGAGTATGATACATTGTAGTTGGTGTAGTGTGGTGTGCTGTATTGTGAAGCAATCATCAAATGTATTACTTGCTGCTGCATCTACCAGATAAAATGCATTGCATGCATTGTCCCCTCGGGACAGACACTGCCCAACTCAATGCATCATATAAAACATCTCACATGCACCAAATACAGCCCATATGAATAATATGGCCAGTTCATATACTGCTCCCAGTGGCACTTTCCTTCAAGATGTGCTGCAGAAAAACATGTCACATAACATATTAAACAAAACATCTCTCATAAATTCCACACACCAAAGTTGTGCCATACAGCCCACCACCAGAGCGGTCCCAACAACACTTAACACCAATATACAGTACTCACAAACATTCAACAGAAGATATCTCATCTCATACACACGACCACGGAAGGTCACAATCTATTGCCCCTAGATTCACAACAGAATTTGCAATACAATATATGCCCCATTTCATACTTTCCCATTGAAGCGTGTTGATGATGTTCAACTGTTATAAAAAAAAATACAAGGAAAATCACTGAATTAGGGGGAAATGAAGTAGGCATATGCTGGTAAGCCCAATTATCAAGAAAAGGGTAGTTTTATTCACGAAAAAAATAATCATTAATTCTTTCACTTTGTCAACATTTGGCTAAACATTTCTGAAGCTGCATCTATTTTAGATTCTGGAAATATATGAATCCAAGTAACTGGAATATGTAAATTTAAAAAAAATAAAAAAAAAATGTATCAAATCAATCTACAACACATGCCTATAAAAATAAAGTAGTACATATTAAGAGATTTGCCTCCATCTTCTAACCAAAGCAAAAGTCAAGTAAACTGAGTGGTAAAAGGTGTTGTCAATGGCTAGCACAATGCCCTCTGGACATGCCAACACCTCATGAACATACCCACGAGAGCATACCAACGTTGGCTCTAGTAGGCCCCTAGAAGTACAGATTGCAGGCTAGCTGACAAGGTAACACTATACAAACTAGGCCAGGTTCTAAGGAAAAATAACAGTAGGGTGCCGCCAGATTGGTACTAGAAGCATGAAATATGGCCAGGGAAGCTGACAGGAATTTGTCATTTTTCCTCCTGTGTTGGGAATCCTTGAGCTGCCCTTGGAGATCACCCTTGTTTGTTCACACAAATGGGGCACAGGGGGGTGGACCATGTGCTAACACTGAATAGATTTGAGGAACAGGTCTGACGCTGCTTCATTGCCCTACAATGGTGAAAATGACAGTGAAAATCTGGCTGAGCTGCACTTGGCGAGCAACTCACAATCATGACAGACGCATGTGTTCTAACGCCACTAGAGACACGTCTAAAGTCATCTTAGCCATCTTCAATTTTGGCCTTCTCCACATGCATTTAGCAAACCTCCCAAACAATAGCTATTGCCCGTTAGTCGCTCTGTGCTTGGCAGCTCGTCTCACTGCTCTGCGAAGCAATAGAGGGCGCGAAGGTCAGTGGTTGTTCTTTCATGTGACACACACTGAAGAACATCCGACGCTCCTCAGGACAAAACTGTCCCTGTTCTTGCCAGCAGCGCAACACTCGGTGAAAACAGCCTGCACACATCGCATGACAATCAGCTCTTCCTTGTGCCACGCTGTGACGCACTTCAGTGGCATCGCAGCTCAGATCTAAAGACAAGCAGGGAAGTGCGCACGTTGCTCTCTATATAATACCTCTAGGGTATTGACAAACTCCTGGAAAATTCTCTACCCTTTTTTACTTTTTGTTCGAAAAGACTGCAGTGGAGAGCCAGCATCAAAAGTTTAATTGTTGTACAGTAATTTACAAACACAGCACACGGCCTCGAACTTTGACACTTGGTTAGATAAAATGTACACGATGTAAATTCCCATTTTTAAGTCTAGCTTGGCAGTGCAGATGTCTGCAAGACACCAGTTACTTAATATATACAAATAATAGGGTTTATTTCTGCCTTAGAGTAGTACCAGCAACCGCTTCATGCAATTGACTGCTTGCTGTATCACTCCGCCTTCTAAGAAGCACTTGCACTGCAATGGATGAAGGACTAGTTTACATCTCCAAAGTACACTGAATTATCATACATTATGTTCTATATTTTATGGATATGTCTATATGGGAAGTAACTGTTTTAGTTTTCTTTTTTCACTGCAGAAGACTTTTGAGAAATATTTTAGTCTGGACAAAATATACAAGTCAAGTCTATTGGCTTTTCCTTTGTATGTTAATGTTCCAGCTAATCTGAGAGTTATCCCGTTTTTAAACTTCTAATTTTGGCAGTTTAGAATTTGAGGGACATCCACTTAGAAGGACAAACCTGTGATCACAATCGTTTATATAATAATGGGGAAGGTAATGAAGGCTCCTAATTCCAAATATGACCAAAACACACCTTTGTCAATAGAAAAGAATCCGGATTTTTTTTTGGAGCCATGGTTAACTTAATACTCGCATAAAAAGTTTTGCAATCAGATCCTGATTACCAGGGAAAACTTTACTTTCAAAACTGCAAATGTTGTCGTTTACCAAGAAAGGGGCACGGGCCTTTCTCTGGAGAAGCTGCCAAAAAGTGCAAAATGCTCCCAGATGTGCCAAGGGCCCGGGTGGACGGCTCAAAAGAAAGAAAACTCCTCTCGCAGGAGACAATCCGGCAGGATTTGAAAAGAGAAAGGGGGTCTGGCAGAAATAAAACTTGTCATCGACACTTCGACCCAAAATAAATACAAAGAAATGTTCTTTTAATGCAAAGAGCATGCAGCACGCTGGATCGGAATGAAAGGGAGTTTGCGCATAAATATATCTGGCAAAAATCACGGAGGAGGACGGATGAGCTCGTCTGCGCCGAGCAGTCAAACAGTTTGGCAGTGATAGTGCGAACACCCTAGCACAGCTTCAGCCGATTGTGCTGCAGTTCTGGGGGTGAACTCGTGTCAGGGGGACGACTAGTACATGCATTAACGAGCGCGGAGCCATAACCGGGCAGAGGGCCCGTGGGACAAGGGCGAGGCAAGAAAATGGCGGCCCCTGTCCCAAAACTGCAAAGGCACGGGCGGATGCGCGACAAAGAGGCAACGAGCGCTAAGAAAAGGAAGCCCCGGTCGATTGAGGCGTGGTCACTGTGTGCCCTACAATTGTGGCCCGCCTGCGTGCCGTAGTTGAGCAACTATACCTACCTATAAACTGCGGCCAGACAACTCCACACAAACGGTTGGAGAACATTTTTGTTGAGGGTAGATGACTGGCCGGGTGACCTGACTGCATGTTAAACGTGTTAGCATGGCAGGAACGGCCTTGGGTGCAAACATACAACTATACAAGTTTACACGTTTGATATAATAACTTTTTATATAGCTAGATAGCGTTTCCTACCTCTAGTCGGCCGTTTCTAAACGCATAAAATATCTAGTATTAATATGACCGGACTTAATGATTCAGTAGGCTCCGCTGGCCTTGCCAGATTCGAACTCTTGAACTAATGTAACCGCACGTTTCAGCTGTGAGTGTTCATTTTACTGCATCATCCGATTTTGGGTACCCCTAATCATTAATGAGATTTCACCGTCTCCCGAGCAGACATCTCCTGTCCCTTCATTAGTTCTGCTGGTGCAATCGCACCAACTGGAGTTTGTATGTTTTAATTCCCCCATTAAGAGATTGTGACAAACGTAATTATTTCTGACTTTCAACGCGTCGCACGGGCTTTGAATGTAATGAAGATGTAACCTGTTTCTTTCCAACGGAGGGCCACTACACCGAACACGTTAAACGATCGAATGCCTAGGAAGGGCGACTAGTGCTCCAGGTAAGGTCTCCTCCATATAGGTGGGTAGAAAAACGTTTAGGGGTGGACACATATGTATGTAGAACAGTGAGCGGGGATGACCTCATATGTATGTAGAACAGAGATCGAAGATATGTATATAGAATAGTGAGTGGGGATGGACCCATAACATTGTAGAACAGTGAGCAGAGATGGCCCATGTATATGTAGAACAGTGAGCGGTGATGGTCACATATATATGTTTAACAGTGAGTGGGGATGGCCTCATATGTATGTAGAACAGAGATCGAAGACGTGTATGTAGAAGAGTGAGTGGGGATGGACACATAACATTGTGGGCAGGGGGCGCGCACCACGGCATAGCGCGCCCCCAATACAGGTGCGTGCCGGATCGGACCGGTTTCGGCCGGCAGCCCAACTGTGGCTGCCGCGAAATTTTTGAAAATCGCGCTCACCCCGAGGGGTGAGCCGATTGGCTGGAGAGGGTGTGGTGGGGGCTCCCAGGTAATCAGCAGGGGCAGCCCAAGTTAGTTAAAAGGGGGACTCAAGTCCCTCTAGGGTCAGGTTGTTTTCTTGACCCTGGGCTGCCCCTGACGATCGACGCACTCCTCCAGAGGACTAGAGGAATTCTTTCCCGCCCACCCATCCCCAAAGAATAGCAGGATTAGGAAGACCTTAGGAGGGAAGGAGTCATGTTTTGGCACAAAACAGGTGGATAACCTTGGCATCAAGAATACTAGTGCAGGCGAACTCAAGACGGTATCATGAGCTTTTTGGCTCAAACCAGGGTGGCAGTGCTGTGGGTTTAGGAAAGGGGCTTGGGACGACCGCTACTGCGAATGTCCATAGCTCCCCCCACGGTACTCCATTACATGGCCCTGGAATTTTTTAATTTGGGGGGATGAGACTGCGCCAGGGGACCAAGCTATGGCCCGGTTGCCCAGTATCATTCCTATTGGGTGCCAGGGGGGATCCCTTGCTTAGGGTTGGCTCTGGCATGGTTGGGTGGGGGACAGTTTTCATGCTGGCCCGCGCCCCCTCTATCTTGAGAGGGCAGGTGAGTCTCGCCTTGTGAAGCGTAATTGGTTTTGGGGGGAACACGGCCCCCAGTTTACAGACGATGCCACAGGTGCCTGGTGGGTGGACAACCATGACTCCTTTTTAAGATTTGAGATGCATATTGTAAATAATTATGGAAATTTAAGGATGAAAAGAAATACTGTACATATGATGATGTTTTTTATGTCGTGTTTATATGGTTGTGAATAAATACGGCCTGAGAATTGTTATATTCTCTATCGCAGGAAGGTTTCAGTCTGCTTTGTTTACTGTGAACATAAAGTATGTTGCTCTAAGCAGTGGATCATAGAGGGAAAACCAGTGTGAACTGTTTTTTGTTTGTGGGTATCGATGCGGTCCCCCACCTGTAGAACAGTGAGCAGAGATGGCCCATGTATATGTAGAACAGTGAGCGGTGATGGTCACATATATATGTTTAACAGTGAGTGGGGATGGCCACAAATGTATGTAGAACAGCAAGCGGGAATGTAGAATCGCGAGAGGGGTGGCCACCTGTATGAATGTAGAACAGTAAGCAGTGTATTTTCACCAGAATCATAGGGACAGTGGGAGTGATATCATGCGTCTTTAAACCCTAGTGATATCACAAAGTCACATTATACAACCTTTGAAAATAAAGGAACTTTCATCATTGTTGAAAGCTTGAAGCTGGAGCTAGTTGGTTACAGGCACAAACTGCCAGCTATTACATTAGAACCAACTAAAAACGAACTTTTGAAAAAACTTTTTGGTCAACCTGGCTAAACCAGAGAAAAGCAGCCCACAATGAGTTGCACAGAGGGGAAGCAGATGCCACTTCTAACTCATAAGGACTCTCTGAATGTATAGTTGTTTGTGCACTTTCACATAAAGTGGAAAAGAGAAGTCCTGTAAAAGATTGACGTTACATGCAATCCAGCCAGATCGAAAAGAACAACCATTTTTAATATGCAAGTGGTTATTTATTACAGTTATAAGCATGCAGACAATTACTTACTTACAAATCATGTAAAACAAACCTGTTCAGCAAAGCACCAAAATATGTCACAAAAAATACCTCTTGACAAGTATACAAATCAAAATACACTACCACAGACCAGAATAAAAAATGACTAAGACAAAGGAATATTGCTCTATAAGAAGCATCATGCTAAGAAATACCTTATGAGAACAATGTGCTTCGTGTCCCCCAGTTTAGAAAAGCAACACACGTGGGTTTGTCATATTTGACGTGTGCACAAGATTTAGAATTACATTCTCTGCTCTGGAGTTTAAAGTTCGTTCGCTATTTCTACAAATAGGCTGGTGTAGCATCATAGCTTAAGGAGGACAACACCGGTTGTTAAAAACCCTGAACCCGAGGTACAGGCCCTAACTGCAGGAGCGCAATGAGAATCCAAACTGTGCACGACTTTATGGGCTTGGCTCATGACGTATTCTTAATAGAGGTCTCAATTTCTTACCGTGCTTCCATCCTGGCCATTTATTCATCAGCAAATCCACATTCCTGTCCATGTCAAAAACTGGTAATGGACGCGTTGTTCCCAGTGAGATGGAGTCCAGTGTTAAAATTAATACGTCTCCTGGTCAGAATCAAGCCCGTTGGCAATAAGAAGCAGGTAGCTTTTTTTCATGTGTGAAGTTGTGGAACCCCCTCAATAAAGAAATAAGTGGCAACGCTGCTGAAGGCAAATGGGTACTGGCATGTATGGTTAGGACTACTGTGGATGTGTCCAGAAGAAACCGACCACTGGACTACAATATTCAGGGATGTGGTCACTGGACACCATTACAGGTTGTTAACTGTGGGCATTTTCAGAATGTTGTTCTAATGGCTGAAGTGTGGTGGCCAGTCGGCCCCACATACTGAACCTTTTTTGGGGACTGCTCAGAAGCTTAAGAGCTCACTGTTCTCGGCCCGAAGAATGAACCTGCAATGCGCATTCTTCGGAGTGCAATGGGGGATGAAAGACACAGAAGGACATCACCACACTTTGGATTGACAAGTATTACCTCAATATATACCATTTGCAAGCGTTTTATGAAGCAGGACAATCCAAATTTCTACAATAAAATATTCCTCTAAGTTTGTGATTACCCTGTGATGCATCATAGTGCTGCCGTTTCTAGCATGATGGGGACTGGAGAGACAGACCAGAGGCCGAACCTTAGCTGTGACCTGCAGGAGGTAAGTCCCTTTTACAAAACCTAATGGTGTTATCGCTAAGAGCTTTGTTTATGTCGAGAAGAGCTTACGGCTTTGGTGATATATGCAATGTTTTATATTTTGTGGTGTTGATTGAATAGGCTGTGCATGGATTGCATGTAAGAAGAATTGTGATCTTTTAAACGCGACTGTCTTAAAACTATCCATTAAAATATTTATATTTCGCAAAAGAAACCAATAGAAACAACAACATTCTAAAATATTTTACATAAATGAATGCTTAAAGTTTTTTGGTTGGGGAAATATGCGCTCCATGCGAGCAGATACCTCGCTGTCTGCCAGTAAAATAACATAAAATAAAAATGTATTTTCGCTTCACTTCAGTTGACGTTACACTTTAAACTTCTTTGGAGAACCAAAACACACCCATGTAAATGGAGACTCTCGCATCCTTCCTAATGAAACACAAGCAGCGAGTGCTGACAAACAACACATCTTGACGTGAAGCACGTTCATAGGTCCCGCGCGCCCTTTTCCTGATTCACCACCCAAGGACAGGTGTGTAAAGGAGGATGTAGCAGGGCCTGAAGGGTCGTGAAGAGTTCCGTCACGTGACCACCCGCCGAAGCACCAGACACAAAGTCACCTCAGGGACTTGGGCACAGAGCCCCTCTGCAGCCCTGGCAGGCATCAGCACAGCAGAATCGCAGCACCAGGTACTGGCATCGGAGTCCACCATTACTTTGCCGTGGTGTGATTGATACCTGGTGGAGAGCGCGCGCACGAACAGCCTCGGCACTGCGCGCAAAACGCAGATTGATCGTCGAGCATCATGGACCCCCGCCGGGAACAGTGCATTTTAAAACCAATGCTAAATACTTTATAAACAGGTCTCCCTGTAGTGTATTAGAAAGAGAGGGCATACTTCATGCCCTATCGCTAGGCAGCCACATATTCACCAGCCTGCTCCATAATTTATATTGTGCTCAAAAGAGAAGCAAAGAGTCAATACCGCAGATGCGGATAATTATTTTCCTTGCCCAGCTTACCTAGGCACAGAGACACCTGTTAAGATCAGGGAAGAATGGATATCAAGGCAGAACTGGCCATAGAGAATACATTTTCCATACATTTTTCAAAAATAGATATTTTTCCATCAGACAGAATAAGGTTTCTAAGTGTTTCTAACGAACAAGTTACTTACCTTCAGTAACGCTTTTTCTAGTGGATGCTCTATCTAACCGCAGACTCCTCAACTTAGAACCTCCCTCAGGCAGCAGACTGGATCCAGATTTTTTTTTTTAGCAGTAGTTCAGTGCACTGCTAGTTTGCATAGTGCTGCACTGCACTGACTCCATACACCCCAGGAACGTCTGAGCAGAGCTACATATATGTGCTGACATCAGTTTCTTATCTTTTCCTTTTCCAACCTCAGACCTGGCAAATGAACAATTGTTGGTAACAGTGTGCTGATCGCTAACATGGGAATTTTTTAAGAGTGAAGAAAGAAAGCATCTACATTCTTAAACGGGAGAATGAAAGAAGTCAACTGCTGCTGCCCAGTCTGTCCATGTGCAAGTTGCACAGATTCAGATGGAGGACTCTGCATGCTGCTGGGACCTCCCAACAAGTGGTAGCCTGATTGGAGGAATGATGTTCACAAGCTCTAGGTACCACATTATCCTGGCCCAATCCAGAACTATCAGGATCATTAGGGGCTGGTCTTCACTGGAACTCTGGGCAGGAAAGGTGGTGGTGGGAAGGTATGCAGAAGTCCCTTGTTCCATCCCAGCCAGAATGCATATCCTCATAAGTATTCTAGCAGAAACAGTAATGCACAAAATTGATCACACTGTACATTCTCAAAGGTGTTGAAAAGATCGTGCCTGGGTTCCACCAACTGGTGAAGACACTTTGTCACTTTGTGATGTAGATATCACTGGTAAACGACCTGAGGGATGCTCACTGCATCTGCTCTAGCATTAAGGGACCTGCAGGTGTTTGGTAACCAAAAAGATGTGCTGACACTTCAACCACCTTGGCACTAATCCTCCTGGAACCAGACCGAGGACTCTACACCACGTTGCTTATAGCAGTACCACATGGGAGTGGTATTGTCTGTGAGAACCTGTACCAACCTTCCCTTGATGGATGGCAAGAAGGCTTTCAGGGCCACGTAAATGACCTATAGTTTCAGTACTTTGATGTGGAGGACTCTAATCAGGGTCCTCTGATCTCCACCTCCCTCAGGCGACCCTCCCAACCCAGTAGTAATACCTTCTTCACCACTGTTAGTTCTGGGAACAACAAGGAGTTTATCCTGCTGTAGGACAAGAGCCACCCACTTCTGAAGAAACCCACAACCAACCCAACAGATCTCAAGAGCTACCGCCCCATCTCACTGCTGCCTTTCCCAGGCAAGGTTGTTGAGAAAGCAATCAAGACTCAGCTACCCTACACATTGAGGACAACAACATCCTGGACATCTACCAATCAGAATTCAGAACTAACCACAGCACCGAAAATGCCCTGCCCTCTGCCACAGACGACTTCCGCTCCCTCCTCGACCACGGCCAAACAGCAACCCTCATTCTACTTGATCCTTCAGCCACCTTCGATACAGTATCTCACTGCAACCTATGTGCCAGACTCCACGCAGCAGGCATACGTGGCAAGGCCTTTCGATGGATACACTCCCTCCGGACAGGCAGAACACAGAAAGTCCGGCTCACGCCACACCTGCCAGAACCTACAGATATCATCTGTGGAGTACCCCAAGGATCATTGTTGAGCCCCACGCTGTTCAACAGCTAATCACTCCGCTTGCCCCTATCGTCAGGAACTACGGTATGAACATCGTCTCCTACGCTGATGACACCCAGATGATCATCTCCATGACCGAAAACCCCTCAACAGTCAAGAACAACTTCAGGGACGGGATGAAAGCAGTTCCCACCTGGATGAGGGAGAGCCTTAAGCTGAACTCTGACAAGACTAAGATTCTCATCCTGGGACCACCCTCCTCGGCCTGGGATGACTCCTGGGGGCACTCAACACTTGGCAGGCCGCCCACACTCACAGACCATGCACAAAACCTCAGCGTCATCCGCAACTCAACACTCACCATGACCAGACAGGTCAACTTCATCGCCTCCACCTGTTTCCACACCCTTTGACTCCCACAGAAGATTTTTAGATGGCTACCAACCGACTGCCAAAAAAACCGTGACACACGTCCTAATCATGAGCAGACTTGACCACAACAACGTCCTCTCTGCAGAAACCTCCAAGAAGAACCTGAGCAAGCTGGAACAAATTCAGAACACCGCCCCCAGCCTCGTCTTGAACATCCCCCGCTGAGAGCACATCACATAACACCTGAAAAACCTGCACTGGCTCACTGTTGAGAAGAGGATCAACTTCAAAATCCTTGTAAACCCCTAAAGAGCCCTCCACAACATCAGACCCAGGTACTTCAACCACCGCATCACCTGGTACTCCTCTTCCAGACCTCTCCGCTCGTCCCAGCAGTCGCTCGCCAACGTATTCCGCATAAAGAAGTCCTTGGCTGGTGGAAGATCCTTCAACTACTTGGCAGCAAAAGGTTGGAACACCTTACCTCTTCACCTCAGACAGTCACCATCGGTGAGGAAGGACCTCATTACCTGGCTATTCAACTGAACTCTGAGGACACAGCCCTCAGCGCTTGAGACCCTATGGGTGAGTAGCCCGCTCTAAAAATGATTGATTGAAGGTGCGATCGATCAGGTACCACTGCAGAACTTATTCCATTTCCGATGAGATCTAGATAGTGTCACAAAGGTAGCCTTGATGATAGGCCTCCTGGGATTTCAGGTTACATTGTAGGGCTTGCATGTGCCACCTAGTGTGATTGGAAAGCAGAATGCAGTGAGGTAAAAGGGCTAGAAGTCTCAGAGCCACTTTCACCTGGATCGAGTATGAAACATCAGAATCATAGCCAGATCGCCCTTGACTCATTATTGCATGGAAAAATCCCTGAAATTTATGGTGTTTGAATTGACTTAATGAATAAAAGCCTCTGTGTTGGAATAGCATGGTACTTCCATTCATTTATTATGAAATCCAACAATATTCAAATTTCCAAACTCGTCTGGAAATGGTCCATGGCTAACTATAGTGAGAGTGCTTTCAGTAGCTTATGGTCGAGGTATGGAATTACAGGTACTCCTGAACTCCAAAAAAGAGCAGCGACCACTGCCATCACTTTTGTGAACACTCTTGGGGAGACCTATGAGGCGAAAGGGGAGAACAGCGAAATTAAAATGCTTCTGTACCTCCTTGAACCACAGGTACCATCATCGAGACTGCAGCACAGCTAAATGAAAATACACATCCTACATGTCCAAGGATACCATCCAGTCTCCAGGGTTCAGAACAGTCAGCATCTGAGTCAATATGAGCATTCTGAATTTGTCCTTCTACAAGAAAGCATTCAGAGGTCGGTGGCTCAATGTAGACCTGAGGCTCCTGATCTTTTTTCAGAAGAAGGAAATAGCGAGTATAACAACCCCTGCATTTCTACGAGTCCAGTAACCTCACTAGAGCCCTCTTGGAAGAAACAGTCATGCCTCCTATAGAAGGATAGGCAGATACTCTGCCGAAATTTGCTCAGATGTGGGAGGAATATTGAGCGAGGAGGAGAAAGGAGGTAAGACATAAACTTAGAAATTTGCAACACCCATCTTTTCGATGAGTCACCAACCCGGGAGGAAGTTTTGAATCCTGACCCCCACTGGTTTGGGCATGTGCTGGTGACAGCAAACTAAAGTGGTCTGTTGGCCGTTGTAGCAGGGGAGGAGCGATGGAAGACTGGTGACATCCATGAACCCAGCCTGGCTGGGGTCTATGCTGCATCACTGGCCAAAAAGACTGTCTATACCTAGAATCAGGCCCTCTGGAATAGCTCCTAAATTTCCAGAGCTGGTGTGGAAATTGTTAGTCAACGGTTACAGAACAAGCTGTAGCTCTGCTATCCTTAAAGCTTTGTAAATTGGAGTCTACCATGTCTCGAAGAGGAAAGACCAATCGTATGCAAAGCCTGCGCAGTGCTGGAGAACCCAGTGGACCTCATCAAGGCATATTACAAAGGATAACACTGGTACCAAACACCCTGCCAGTGCAATCTTTGTTATCCAGACTGGCTCAGATAACATATTTGGCCACATGCTGCCCACCATGTACTGTCTGATCCACAAAGGCCCACAGATCCTCCAGGCCTGCCAGCAAGAGCTCACTCACCATGTTCCACAAGGCATGAGCATGTCAGCCCAACAGAAATGCTACATTTATGAGTCGCAGTGCCAAGATGACAAAGGAAAACATACGTTTGGCAAAGGTGTTAATATTTTTGGATTCTATGTCAGGAAGACTGGTCGGCAGTACATTAAGATTCACTTTACTTGTTGAGACCTTTATTAAAATGAGTGGTTGGTGAAAAACTCCAGTTCACTAGACACACATCGATGATGTCTGGCTACCTGCCTGTTCATAGGTGAACAAAAACATTTCTTTCAACA
The DNA here is from genome assembly GCF_031143425.1 of Pleurodeles waltl. Lineage (NCBI taxonomy): Eukaryota > Metazoa > Chordata > Amphibia > Caudata > Salamandridae > Pleurodeles > Pleurodeles waltl. The sequence goes on along the minus strand of NC_090437.1, from coordinate 345,875,004 downwards.
AGGTAGCCTCTATCTTGTCTCCCCCCCGAACCACCACTGTATGAGGCACTTTCCTTCCATTGGCACCCAATGGTGTGATTCAAACTCTCTCTCAAGAGAGGTGTCAAGCCCAGTAGTTTTTTGTAAATCAAGTGAGACAGCATCATCAGTGAAATGAGGGCAAGTAAGTCATCTTCCTCCCCAGCATTGTCATCAATTTCCTGAGAGCTCTGCAATCGGGTGAGAATCAACTTTGCTAATGGCTACAACATGGTAGAGGTATAGGATTAGAACCAGAGTGCATGACAATGTGATGGGCTTTTAAAATCTCATAGTGAAAAATCAATCTAGTTTGAGCTGAAGTTGGCTCAAGATCCAACATGGGCGTCAGCACCTTATCATTCACCAGCACCCAGTGGCACTGGCACTAGACTCTGGGTGGCAAACACAAGTGTGGCTCTCAGAATGGAGCTGGAAGTCTGTACTATATTCAGAAAGGGCAAAGTAATGGGGGCAGTGGATACAGAAGTCGCTGGGGAGGAACCACCATGATTGCCTAAAGGCAGGCAAGAGGAAGAAGCAAGTGCACTGAAAATTTGCATCATGGCTTCTTTGAAGGCCTCGATCTGCTGCCAAATTGGCCCAGCCAGGATTTACCAAAGGACGTCAAGTGGGCAGGAGTGGAACAGTCATGGGAACAGCCCCATGACTGGCACTGGGACTGGTCCTGCAAACTGGAGACAGATCGTGATGTACAAGACATCCATAACTATTTTTTTTTGTTTTACACAACATACAACTTTGCCTCTCAATCTCAAATTCCCTTTGGGTGCTTGAGACTGCACTTATCACATAACTTCGAGTTATGTCCTGATCTAAGGTACCACAGGTGCACCTTCCTTAAGTCCATGACCAATATCTGCCCCTTGTAGTTGCAGCATGGCTTGAATCCTTTTGTTTTTAGTGGGTATATCATTCTCTAGCACACTGTGTGAAAAGTTCTGAAATTGTTAGGAAACCAAAAAAAGTGAAAGCAGAGCTGCAGATCAACATTGGAAGACACAGAAAGAAATTAATTGACATTAGCAGGCAGGGATGGCGCTTATATGCGTCTCCACTCCATCTCTTCCAGGGTGGTATGGAGTCAGTGCAAAGCTGCAAGATAACTTCTGTAGCATTCCTTCTGCCAGCCACTAGAAGTTTTGGGGGATCCAGACTGCACCTGGGGGATATTCTAAGATGAGGAATGTGCTGTTAGGAGTATCCATCACAATATACTTTTCAAGTGAATGGTTGACAGGAGACAACATGAAATCTTATACCCTTATCCCAAGCCCACTCTAGGGATGGAATTTTCCTTACGTGGTGCTGGTGAGAATCTTGTCTTACCTATGGTGTTTTCCTGTTAGTCAGCTCTTTATCTTTCCTCCAGTGAGCTCAACAATCATGTAAGCTCACAAAGGGTTCTGCCGGGAAACCTGACTGAGATCCCAGAGCATTGAAGAAAGCACGAAAGCACACCTCTCTGAGAGGGTGGCCACTGTCTTCCCTTTTAAGGCTTTGTGTGACAGTTATGGACCTACATTGGTACATCACATGTAAGTACATCAGGGGTCATTGCAGGGGTGTGGCCTGGAGCTCATGGAGTGAGCAGCTGATGGACAGAGCTCCGGCCCGAAGTCTCCAGTCGACAACCATCCTGACACAGTAGCTTCCCGGTCTGAGAGCCCACTTTCCCCCCTGAGGCCCGGTGGGGGGTTGGGGGGGGCGGGGAGCACCGCAATGCAAAAAACCAACAGTGATGGGCCCCGGTGGCGATCCGAAACGGGATTGTACGTCTGGCTGCCGGACCCCAAAATGGCCAAAGGGACGTTCCCGATCGCAAGCCTGAGGAGGGCGGCCTTCAGGAGGCCTTAAGTACACCCACCCCAAACTAATAATCCCCTCCGGTGTGGAAAGGGGACTACGACACCGGAGGTATCCGGTGGCAGGGCGCTGTATCAGACCAGCAAGACACCTGTGGGTGACCCCGCCCTCTGCAGGCAGAAGCGGGCGGTAAGGACTGAGAAGGCCTGAGGGCAGGACCGGCAGGGCCTTGGGGACAGACCCCGCTCGATAGAGGAAATAGAATGAGAGTCTCTGGGGGCAGCCCCCCCTCTTGATCCACCGAGCACAAGGGAGTGCGGAGCGACACAAAGAATCAGGCAGAGGCAAAATCGTGAGTGTTCCCATACCCCCCAGAGACTGAAAGAGTCGGGGCACCAGGGCTTAGAAGGCTGGATAGCAACCCCCTTTGGTCTGCAAGTGCAGTGTGGAGGAGACTGGGCGTGGAGGAACATATATAGCTCGGAGGGCCTTGTCATATGGGAAACCAGGACTGGGATAAGGCCCTAGAGACTTCTTTCACAATGGGGAAACCCAACAAGAGAAAAGACACAACAGGGGCCCTCGACCTACAAAAAGATCGCACTGCCCCAGTCACGGCTACTGCAGAGTAAATGGTACCCCCGGATGCCCCAGTCCAAGGGCCCTCACTAGGAGATATATTACAGGCCATCACGTCCTCCAGAGAAATCCTAGAATCTAAAATCGATGCATTCACTACAGATCTGGGCCTCTTGAGAGAAGATCAAAGACGCCTGGCAGAAAGAGTCGCAACAGCAGAACAAAACATGGAGGAGCTCACGCCAGTGGTGACTGGAGTGGAAGACCAGGTGACCACCCTAGAGAAGCATGTAGAGACATTGATGGCCAGTGCCCAGGATGCTGAAAATAGGTCAAGAAGGAATAATATACGAATCGTGGGTTCACCAGAGAAAACTGCATGTACAGATTTAACAGAATACCTTGAGACCTGGATACGAGAAGAAGTGGCAACTGAGGGTCTATTGCGGTTCTTTGCCTTTGAGAGTGCGTATAGAGTGCCGGCACGCCCCTCCTCCACTGGGGCCACGCCAAGGCCGGTGATAGCCCGGCTCCTACACTACAAGGACCAAGACCACATCCTGGCTCAGGCTCGAAAAAAAGAGGACCTAAGAGTGGAGAACAGTACAGTCCACATTTTCCCTCACTTCTTTCAGGAAATACAAAAAAAGTGGGCAATATTCATGGACATCAAAAGGTGATTCCGATCATTGAACATCCCGTATGCCATGCTTTTTCCCTCTACACTGAGAGTCGCGGAGGGCCGAAGTTCTTTTGCACACTGCAAGAAGCGAGGAAGTGGATCGATGGATGGGAAGACCCGACAGAGTTGGGTGCGCACCGCGGACCCAGGCCCAGGAGCAGACAACAACAGCACAGAGGACCGCGATGCGGGAGGGTGCCCACCGCAGCAGAAGTCAGAGAGGAGAGACAGCACACTACCACCACTGTGGCATCGTTGAGTGAGGGGGAACTCTAGCCCGCGCACGCAGGAAACAATGAGAAGCAAAGCGGGGATCGGACTCTGATGGAGGATCCGAGAGCTTGACGGCACTAAGCATGGAAATGCCAGTGATGACACCTGGAAAGTCCAACGACATAATATGATTACATAAGCAAGACTCGCATAGCCGACGGCGGAGCTGTGGGCTCCACGCGGTTGGAGAAGTACTCTCACCCACCCTTTAAGTACTGGTTCTAGTTGGTAACAGTTTGGATGGGGGGGCTGTTTCGACACCTGTCCTGGGGGAGGGGAGTTGGGGAAGATACAGTTAACAGTTACTACGAAGCCCACCTGCTGTCATGCCCGATTAATAGTTAAGGAAAAGAAAGGTACTAAGGTGCACCAGCTTCAGGAGACGCGTACGTGCGCACTCAGATTAGAACGCTTGATTAGATATGGGTGATATGAGAAAGTACACTCTGCTCTCCCGGAACATAAGGGGAATGCATGCCATGGCTAAGCGTTATAAGGTATACTCATATTTACAGAGGAGAGGAGCACACATAGCAATGTTGCAAAAAACACACTTGACAGTGGCAGAGGGAAAGGCACTGCTGAGAAGGTGGAGGGGCCAGGCATTTTACACAATGTATTCAGCCTATGCGCGAGGTACCCTTATCTGGATACAGGCGGGAGTACCGTTCCAAATGACTAACACATTAATAGACCCAGAGGGATGCTTTGTGGTGGTCAAAGGCCGCCTCGTGGGGCGAGACATAGCGCTTATAAATATCTACGCACCAAACGTGGACCAAAGCATATTCCTAGACCGCCTCTCACGAACACTGCCCCCCACCTCCTCCACACAGCACTATTAGGGGGGACTTTAATTGTGTGGCAAACCCTGAACTGGATAGATCCCACCCACCACAGCAGGACTCGCCAGTCAACGCATTAGGGATAAAATTTCAGGGTTGGCAGGTAGAATGGCAATTGCTAGACTCATGGAGACACCTTATCCCAAGCACTAGGGAATACTCCTACTCAGCAGTACATGATTTACACGTCTGACTGGACACCTTTTTATGCACACCTGATATGGAGGCCCAGATTAGTGAGGTGGAATACCTGGGACACACAATCTCGGACCACAACACTGTCTTAGTATCACTAACATGGGAAAAGGTGACCACGAATATACCTACCTGGTGCTTAAAGCCTGACTCCCTTGACGATCTGGCGTACCGGACTCAAATACGGGAACACATCACACATTTTTTAATGACAAACATTCAAGGTAGTGATCAGGGGCCGTTGCATTGCTGCATCAATGGGGATTAGGATGACCCTGCTTAGAGAGATAGAGACGGCTGAAACTGAATTACGAATGTGAGAAATACTAAGCCCAGAACGCCCTGAGCTGCGGGATGGAGTGACTGAGGCCAGGGAGAGAGTTTCAACCCACACAGAGAGGTTCAGATGCTTTGATTATAAAAACTATATAATAAAGGCACATGCAGATAGAGATAAAGTGGGAGCACTTCTGGCATGGCTGGCCAACCCCGTGAAGTGAGGAAACCTCATATTAGAGATTAAGAGCCCCCAAGAGGCTAGACTGTACCGAAAAGACAAAATCAATCACCACTTTTTTAAATATTAGACGGAACTATATACTAGCGTACCACACAGGGCGGGGGATGACATACAGTCCTTCTTAAGATACTTATCAAATAGAGGCCTCAGCGAGGTGGATAGCAATGCACTGGGAGTGACACAGAGCCTTCAGAAATTAGAGATGCTATCAATGGCTTGGCGAGGAGGAAAACCCCAGGCACAGATGAACTACCAACAGAGTTTTATGCTACCAACGAGCAGGACCTGACCCCTAAGCTAGTGCAATTGTTTAACCAAGCGCACAAAACTGGTCTCCTCACAAACTCTACAAAAAAAAAAACACTGACAATTCCTCTATTAAAGCGGGGTAAACCACCAGATGATAGCAGAGCTTGTAGGTCCCTAACCATGTAGAACTTTGACTATAAGATCCTAAGCTGCATACTAGCGACCAGGTTACTCCCATACATGACCCAATTGGTCCACAGAGACCATGCAGGCTTCATTCCTTCTAGGGATATTGCCCAGAATATCCATTGAGTTATTAATATCCTGGATAATGTTGCGCCACAGGTAGGCACGGCAACCATACTGGCAGCAGACATAGAAAAAGCATTTGACAGCTTAGAATGGGACTATTTATACGCTGTTCTTGCTCATATGGGCCTAGGTGAGGGCTTCCTCAAATGGACGAAACTCCTATTTACAGAGCGGAAAGCAAGGGTTAGAAACTTGGTCACTGAATAATACTCAGTAGAAAGGGGCACTCAATAGGGTTGCCCGCTCTCGCCCCTATTATTTGCTTTGGCGATGGAACCACTGGCTACCCAAGCTAGAACCGCTGATTGGTATCAGGGCTTTTCGCAGGGGAACCCCCCTCACAAAATAGTGCTGTATGCGGATGACCTCCTCCTATTCCTACAAGATACTGACTCAGACGTTACGGGAGCTCGTGCCCTCCTAGCACTATTCGCCGCTTAACAGGCTTGCAGGTAAATTGGCAGAAATCATACTTGTTCCCGTTGCGGGAGAATCACAGAACACCTAAGGGGCTAGAGAATGTGACATGGGAACCCAGTTGTATGTCGTGCTTAAGAGTGAGAATATATCACACAAGGGCGGATGTCTTGGAAAGTAACATTGGGGGAGCCATAAGGGAATTGAAAACCAACACGGGCTTCTGGGGAACACTCCCGATTTCTGTGGCTGGACGTATAGCACTCATCAAGATGATAGTGTCGCCACAGCTCTTATATTATTTTGCAGCACTGCCACTTCGGAACCCGGCCACAGTGTTCTGGGAACTCAACTACTTACTTATGGCATTCATATGGGGAGACGGGAGACGCAGAGTGGCTCTAACCACTTTAAAGCGACCTAGAGCAGAAGGCCCAGCTGCAGTGGCTTACCAGGTGGATTGAGGAGGACAAGACCGCACTAGAAGACGGGAACAGAACAGCTCCCCCTGTTTTGACGCTGGCTTGCGTATTTCTCAACCTTACTCGATCGGAACTAACACTTGTCCCGGAGTCCCGGGTTATCCGCCGGTTCTTGAGAAGATGCCTTCATGGGATGCGCACGAGTATACCCTACACACCTGAGATACTGATGACATGGTTGCAGTTGCTTCCTGGGGCGGGAGACTGGAGGGGACTTGCGACTTGGGAAGAGGCCTGAAGAGATGGGAGACCTTTATTGCGATACTAATTTATTACAGTTTGAAGATTTTCGACATACTCATGACCTGCCAAGGGGCCACTTTCTGTTGTAACAAGCACTGACAGACCCCATTAGCAAGCACTGGCACCTAAGAAGTGATGTTCCACCCCCTCACGAACACTGCCCCCCCACCTCCTCCACACAGCACTATTAGGGGGGACTTTAATTGTGTGGCAAACCCTGAACTAGATAGATCCCACCCACCACTGCAGGACTCGCCAGTCAACGCATTAGGGATAAAATTTCAGGGTTGGCAGGTAGAATGGCAATTGCTAGACTCATGGAGACACCTTATCCCAAGCACTAGGGAATACTCCTACTCAGCAGTACATGATTTACACGTCTGACTGGACACCTTTTTATGCACACCTGATATGTAGGCCCAGATTAGTGAGGTGGAATACCTGGGACACACAATCTCGGACCACAACACTGTCTTAGTATCACTAACATGGGAAAAGGTGACCACGAATATACCTACCTGGTGCTTAAAGCCTGACTCCCTTGACGATCTGGCGTACCGGACTCAAATACGGGAACACATCACACATTTTTTAATGACAAACATTCAAGGTAGTGATCAGGGGCCGTTGCATTGCTGCATCAATGGGGATTAGGATGACCCTGCTTAGAGAGATAGAGACGGCTGAAACTGAATTAAGAATGTGAGAAATACTAAGCCCAGAACGCCCTGAGCTGCGGGATGGAGTGACTGAGGCCAGGGAGAGAGTTTCAACCCACACAGAGAGGTTCAGATGCTTTGATTATAAAAACTATATAATAAAGGCACATGCAGATAGAGATAAAGTGGGAGCACTTCTGGCATGGCTGGCCAACCCCGTGAAGTGAGGAAACCTCATATTAGAGATTAAGAGACCCCAAGAGGCTAGACTGTACCGAAAAGACAAAATCAATCACCACTTTTTTAAATATTAGACGGAACTATATACTAGCGTACCACACAGGGCGGGGGATGACATACAGTCCTTCTTAAGATACTTATCAAATAGAGGCCTCAGCGAGGTGGATAGCAATGCACTGGGAGTGACACAGAGCCTTCAGAAATTAGAGATGCTATCAATGGCTTGGCGAGGAGGAAAACCCCAGGCACAGATGAACTACCAACAGAGTTTTATGCTACCAACGAGCAGGACCTGACCCCTAAGCTAGTGCAATTATTTAACCAAGCGCACAAAACTGGTCTCCTCACAAACTCTACAAAAAAAAAAACACTGACAATTCCTCTATTAAAGCGGGGTAAACCACCAGATGATAGCAGAGCTTGTAGGTCCCTATCCATGTAGAACTTTGACTATAAGATCCTAAGCTGCATACTAGCGACCAGGTTACTCCCATACATGACCCAATTGGTCCACAGAGACCATGCAGGCTTCATTCCTTCTAGGGATATTGCCCAGAATATCCATTGAGTTATTAATATCCTGGATAATGTTGCGCCACAGGTAGGCATGGCAACCATACTGGCAGCAGACATAGAAAAAGCATTTGACAGCTTAGAATGGGACTATTTATACGCTGTTCTTGCTCATATGGGCCTAGGTGAGGGCTTCCTCAAATGGACGAAACTCCTATTTACAGAGCGGAAAGCAAGGGTTAGAAACTTGGTCACTGAATAATACTCAGTAGAAAGGGGCACTCGATAGGGTTGCCCGCTCTCGCCCCTATTATTTGCTTTGGCGATGGAACCACTGGCTACCCAAGCTAGAACCGCTGATTGGTATCAGGGCTTTTCGCAGGGGAACCCCCCTCACAAAATAGTGATGTATGCGGATGACCTCCTCCTATTCCTACAAGATACTGACTCAGACGTTACGGGAGCTCGTGCCCTCCTAGCACTATTCGCCGCTTAACAGGCTTGCAGGTAAATTGGCAGAAATCATACTTGTTCCCGTTGCGGGAGAATCACAGAACACCTAAGGGGCTAGAGAATGTGACATGGGAACCCAGTTGTATGTCGTGCTTAAGAGTGAGAATATATCACACAAGGGCGGATGTCTTGGAAAGTAACATTGGGGGAGCCATAAGGGAACTGAAAACCAACACGGGCTTCTGGGGAACACTCCCGATTTCTGTGGCTGGACGTATAGCACTCATCAAGATGATAGTGTCGCCACAGCTCTTATATTATTTTGCAGCACTGCCACTTCGGAACCCGGCCACAGTGTTCTGGGAACTCAACTACTTACTTATGGCATTCATATGGGGAGACGGGAGACGCAGAGTGGCTCTAACCACTTTAAAGCGACCTAGAGCAGAAGGCCCAGCTGCAGTGGCTTACCAGGTGGATTGAGGAGGACAAGACCGCACTAGAAGACGGGAACAGAACAGCTCCCCCTGTTTTGACGCTGGCTTGCGTATTTCTCAACCTTACTCGATCGGAACTAACACTTGTCCCGGAGTCCCGGGTTATCCGCCGGTTCTTGAGAAGATGCCTTCATGGGATGCGCACGAGTATACCCTACACACCTGAGATACTGATGACATGGTTGCAGTTGCTTCCTGGGGCGGGAGACTGGAGGGGACTTGCGACTTGGGAAGAGGCCTGAAGAGATGGGAGACCTTTATTGCGATACTAATTTATTACAGTTTGAAGATTTTCGACATACTCATGACCTGCCAAGGGGCCACTTTCTGTTGTAACAAGCACTGACAGACCCCATTAGCAAGCACTGGCACCTAAGAAGTGATGTTCCACCCCCTCACGGACCCTGTACCCACATAATGACCTCCGATTGCACACAAAAAGCCATTTCGGGTTTATATAGGGTGATTCACAATGGAATGATGCACCCCCTAGACAACCTATGACATAAATAGGAGACAGATCTGGGGACCCTCATACTGGAGGAGGCCTGGGACCAGATATTAGACAAAGTCCTGAAGGTCTCTAGGAATGCCAGGTTTCAACTTATACACTACTACGTTGTACACATGGCATATCTCACCCCGAAAAGACTCTGGGAGCACTTACATATACTCAATGCGAAATTACCTAGATGTGGAGAGGAGGCGGCGGACTTCATACACATGTTGTGGTTCTGCTCCCATTTGATCACATTCTGGAAGGCAGTGACTACATACGTAGCGGAAGTAATTGAACGAGAAGCGGAGTGTACATCAGCCCACTGTTTGTTACCCTGGTTCCCCCACACTACTAAGATCAGGGCAACTAGTAAACTCCGGGACCTAGCATACATCCTGGCCAAATGGGAACTAAGAAAAAATTTGAGGAATTTGATGGCTCCCAATGTCCAAAGCTGGAAGAGGGAGTTAAAGAGATGGGCAGAGTATGAAGGTTTGGTTCTGAAACGGGAGCTGGCCCTTCAAGGGGGCTCCCCGGACCTGACGGAAGCTTGGGAACAGACTGTCACAGTGCTACAGGATGAGGTAGAGCCTCCCAGACAGAACAAACTATACATATTACACCAACTGCACTATGCAGCAACACTCCCTCCATAGTAGACCACTAGCAGAGACGAGGCCTGAACATATACATGTCCCATGAATAGAAGTAAGCAAAGCGGCACCCCGATGCCATACAAGTTTGGGTGCAGCCGGACATATTGGCACAGGACACTACTGTTTGCTTCAAGCATGTAACCAATAAGACCAGGCTGTAATGAGAAGGATGAGCAATAGCAGATTTTACTATCCCTCGGCCATGATTTCCATGCTCCGTGAATATGGACTAGCAGTAAAGCAGTAACTAGTCAAGAAATATTGCATAAATAAGCATTTGTGTTACCCCAGCAGGGGAGTTGTTGTAGAATTGAAAAACCAATAAAATATGTTTACAAAAAAATCAGGAGTCATTGCATTGCATCCAATACATTGGGAGTCACTATGCTGGAAATTCACCAGTTATAGTTAAGTCAAGTAACTATAACTTGCTAACTTGTGCCCGCCATGCAGTGTTGTCTTCAAAGGATGTAATTTCAAATGCCATCAGTGATGTTATAAATGAGGTCATAAAATATGCCACGAGTGAATTAATATGTGAGGTCATACGCAGTGCATGGTGAAGGCACAAGGTATAGATATGGTCCCAAGTCCATTATGTAGCTCGGGGAGGGGCATAAAGAATATGTTGGGCTGTGGGGATGGGGTCCCTGGGGCCATTATGAGGTTTGGGCGGGGCATTATGCACACCTCCTTCCCATTTTAAAAACAAAATGTAGGGAACCACTGCCCCCAAGCCCACCTACCCCAGCCTACCCTAAGGGGATTATAATGTAAAAGGGCATACCAGCCTTTTAACATTTTTCTTTTTGCAGCACTGAGTAACTGAGTAACAGGGTAATTTTTTTTCTTTTATTGTGGCCCCAAGGAGGGCTTCCAATAGGAACCCTCCGCAAGGACTGTGGGGTCAGTGTATCACTATTCTGCCCCCTTTATATAATCTTTTTTCAGGACACGAGGCTTGAGTCCTAAAATGACTGCTACAAACCTTTTTTGTTGATTTTGACACTGGGCAATCAAATCTTTTTTCATCTGCTGATACCACCACACCATAAGACATCGATAAATTCGGAACTTTAATTTTTCAAAAACGAATCAATGGGTTTACACCAAATCACAAAAAGCACACTTTCTGGGCAAAGATTAGCTTTGCGCAAACACGTAGTCTCTCAGCCACCGCTGATGGATCGCCACAAAACATTCCTGGAAAGAGTTAAGGTGGGTGTACCTTTTTTTGGAAAAGTTTGTGAAGACTCATCAAACTGTGGCAAAGTTATTAGCAAGCCAAAAATACATTTCTTACCAACATATAGTCCTAACTATAAGTACACAGTGGCAAATGCCACTGTGAAATGTCTAAATATACATACATACTCATATACATATACACACATATATATTATATATGTTTTAATTTTTTGCACCCTCTTATCCACCCAAACCCTTCTTACATATATCTTACTTTTAGTTACCTTTAACACCAATTTAACATATTTATGCTTAATATATACCTATATTTACACACAAATATACATGACAACATTCCAGGGTCTTGCTGCCTCCCAAGTTAGTCCCCGTGGCAGTTCACACCCAGGCAAGGTGTCCCGCGTAAATCACACAACAAACACTGCGTCATCATATATGCTCGTTTCCCAGCTGATGTCATAAAATGTGTCATGAGTGTTTCAATATGTGATGCCTAAGTAGTGCATGCTGAGGGTGTGAAGCATAGATGTGCAAAGAGATCTAACTTAATGATTTCCCAAAATGTATAGTGCTGAATTGTTTGCAGGATATTTGACTCCTCTAAATGAATAAAAAAAGTTAATCACAGCCTTTCGCCTTTTTTTCCAGTGCTATTAAAAAAAAAAAAAACTTTCACAGTAACAGTGCCGCTCTTAGAACATTAATCAGCCCACCTCACAAGCCCGCCCTTGCGGGCCCGGCCTTGATTCAAGCATTTACCAATGAATCCTCCCCAGCGTGTGCAAATGAACACTATAAATGCAGAACTCTGTTCGCAAAAAGTCCCGCAGTCCCACATTGCACTTTAATTAACTTCTTTATATATGCTTTGTTAAACATACTATAGTGTGTCAATATACTACAAACGGAAAGCACATTTTAGAATGCATGTTATTAACTTCCTTATAATTCATTTTCCATTGAAACATTGATTCATAATAATATACATTATTGCATAAAAACATTTTAAGTATTAGTGTTTTGTCTCTGCAAAGACTCATTTCTCAAAACACTGACAGACACATCTGCAGTCTCATGCAGTGCATAGTAAATGGATGATGCTCAAATGATGTAATTGTTTAAAATAGCACTAAAATCAATTAATATGACGTGTAAAATAAAACATACATAGCGAGTAACGTGTATTATTATCCTAAATAGCTGCACTGTGGTTATGAAGGAAACATCTCCTTTCCTGTGGTTCTGTATCCTTATTTGCTCCAAATTTATTAATCTAGCACAGTCAATGTGAAATTGTGATTGTGTTCTCAGAACATACACCAATTTTACTTAAGTGTTCTCAGAACATACACCAATTTTACTAAATTTGGAATGCCATTATTACCCAAATGAGTTACCACTTTGCCAATATGTCTTTCTGAACATTCGGTTATCGTAGAAAATGAGTAATAAGCTATCAGTAGTGAATGTTTTTGTTTTACTCTTTATGGCTTTGCACAACGTGGCAAGAGAGGTCATCAGCGAAACTAAGTGCATTATGGGAAATGGAGGCAGAATATACTCAATTCGACAAAGACAGGAACATCATCAAGATAACGAGGGTGGAGAAACTTTATGAACTTGGTTATGTTCACATAATTTGTACACTTTCTCTGTATGGACAGACATTTTTATGGTTTTGCGTTCAAATTATACACCACTTAATGGACTGAATATGATAGAAAAGAACAGACTATGAACCATAGTCTTTTTTTAAGTTACTATGCAATGGTTTTAGAAGGTTGCTATGCTGATGGGGCACGATGATCTGGTGAAGGTAGAAATCGCAGAAAATAATTGGGCGAAGAACTATAAAACAAAACAAAAAACAAACAGCCAATATATTTTGGGGAGAGCATACCCGAATGCTTGTGTCTCCATTGTTTGCCAGGGATTAACTTCTTGGTATATATAACTGGACTGTCACTAGTTATAGGCACCAGTGCAGGTTAAAGTGACATTGTAGCAAAGAATTGTAATAATGTGTAATAAAAAACCTTTGAAATTCACAGGCAAAAAACAAAGATTAAAGGGGTGTTATATTTAGGTGACAATGTTAGTTAAAACTTATTATTTTATATAACAAAACCACTGCAAATCACCAGTTATAGTTATGTCAAGTAACTATAACTCGTGCCCTGAAGTAACTATAACTCCCGCAACGCAGAGTGTTGCTATCAATAATGTAATTTCCGATGTTGCAGTGATGTTACTAATGATGTCATAGAACTTGTCAGGGGAGATGTAATATGGGAGGTAATTAGCAGTGTATGACGACTGAACTACACCAGTTATAGTTAGCTCCATAATCCAGAGCTCACAAAACAGCCATGCAAATCATAACATGCACACCAAATGACAAGCTCATGACCTCACCCTTGATGTGAGGGATCCAATTACAAATGGCATAAAAATCTTAAAGGTCAGATTGTATATTATATGATTAGTACACTATCAGTGAGATCCACCCGTCTCTCTTTCACTATATAAATATATATATAGATATATATATAGATATATATCTATATATATATATATATATATACACATATATATATGGAAAATGTCACTTACATAGTGTACATTTGTTCGTGGCATGTAGTGCTGCAGATTCACATGCTTTGCATAAGTTTGCCATCTAGTGTTGGGCTTGGAGTGTTACAGTGTTAAGATTCCAGACAAGAGCTGGTGGAGCTCTAGGTGGAGTAACTCTTTTAAGGCCTTCCATAAAAGCTTTTATGACAGGAATTCTAAACAAAGAGGTATGCTGTCTGGTTTAGAGGTAGGCTGATATTGCTGTTAAATGAAGTTTAATAGATGAATATGCAAGATTTGCTTTTTGTGAATAAAGCAAATAACATATAATATCTGTACCGATGCTTTAAGTGGATCAATGTTTTTGGGTTGGCAGTAATATGCAAAACATTTCTATTTAGCTGCATAGCACTGCCTGATTGTAGGTTTACGTGCTTCCCTTAGAATGTTCATACATTCTGATGGAAGCTTTAGATATCCAAACTAGGACCTCAAGAGCCAAATTGCTAGGTTGAGCTTGCTGGTATTGGGATGCCTGATCTGACCTTTGTTTTTAGTCAATAGGTCTGGTCTGTTGGGGAGCTTGTGATGTGGTACTACAGATAGGTCCAACAGTGTTGTGTACCAGTGTTGACGTCCCCATGTGGGAGCTATGAATATGATAGTAAGGAAGGTGTGACGTATCTTGTTGACCAGAAATGGAATTAGTGGGAGAGGGGGAAAAGCATAAGCAAATATCTCTGACCAATTGACCAATAGAGCACTGCCCTTGGATAAAGGGTGTGGGTACCTGATTGCGAAGTTTAGGCATTTTGCTTTTTTGCTTGTTGCGAAAAGGTCTATGTCTGGTGTTCCCCACAGGTGAAAGTACTGTTGAATTACTTGTGAGTGAATCTTTCATTCGTGTATTTGTTGCTGCGTCCTGCTTAGGAGTTCCGCTAGTTGGTTGTGTATCCCTGGGATATACTCTGCTAGTAGTTGAATGCGATTGTGAATTGCTCATTTCCAAATTGTCTGTGCTAGAAGGGACAATCGGGATGAATGTGTCCCCCCCTGTTTTTGCAGATTATACATTGTTGTCATGTTGTCTGTTCTTATTAACACTGTCTTGTGCATGATCTGTGGCTGGAATGCTACCAGTGCTAGGAATACTGCTAGCAATTCCAAGTGGTTTATGTGTTAAGTCTGCTGGACTGAGTCCCATTTTCCCTGTACAGTAAGATTGTTGAGATGGGCTCCCCAACCTGTCACTGATGTATCTGTGGTGATTATAGTCTGTGACACAAGGTCTTAAAATGGCTGCCCTTTTGATAAGTTGAGTTGTAAGTTTGGTGGTCCAACAACACTAGATCGTGAAGTTGACCCTGTGCCTGAGACCATTGTTGCGAGAGACACTGTTGTAGGAGTCTCATGTTCAGAAGTTCATTGGGTACTATTGCTATGCACGATGCCACCATTCCCAACAGTTTCATGATAAACCTTACTGTGTAAGTTTGATTGTATTGTAGCTGTGATATGAAAGCTTAAATTCTATGTGAGTTTGGGTACGCTAATGCTCACTGAGTGTTCTGAATTGCTCCCAGATACACTTGTATTTGCTCTGGTAGGAGATGAGATTTTTGGTAATTGATTGAACACCCTTGACTGTATAGGGTAACAATTGTGTATTATGTGAGATGTTGACAGGTTAGAATGGTGCTGGCGTTTATAAGCCAGTCGTCTACATAGGGAGAGACATGTATATGGTGCCTTCTGAGGTATGCTGCAACCATTGCGAGGCATTTGGTGAATACCCTTGGTGCTGTTGTTACTCCAAAGTGTAGCACTTTGAACTGGTATTGCTTGCCTGCTATCACAAATCTTAGATATTTGCGATGTGCTGGATGTATGGGAATACGGAAGTAAGCATCTTTTAGATCTAATGCTGACATGTAGTCCTGTTTTTATAGTGGGGGAATGACATCCTGAAGAGTGACCAGGTAGAAATGCTCTGAGAGGATGTACAGATTCAGATGTCTGAGATCCAGGACTGGTCTGAGAGTACCATCCTTTTTTGGTATAAGGAAGTATAGAGAATATACTCATTTCCCTTGTTGCGTTATAGGTACCACCTCTATTGTACCTTTGAGAAGAAATGATTGTACTTCTTGTTTTAATAGAATGAGATGCTCATGAGTTAGTTTGTGTGAACGAGGTAGAATGTTTGGTGGAGTGGAAGTGAGTTCTAGACAGTAACCATGTTGGATAATTGACAGAACCCACTGATCTGTAGTGATGTTGTGACATCCATAGTGGATAGAATTTTACCAGTCTTCCACCCACAGGAGATGTGTGCTCTGTGGGGATAGTGAGAAAGTAACTGTTTGTTTGATTGTGAAGAACCTCTGGATGTGGAGGGTTTACCTCTTTCTCTACTGTTGGATCCTCTATTGGAGCCTCTAAATGATCCTCTAGTGTAGAATTGTAAGGATTGATTTTGATGGGTGGTTGCAGTCTCTGTAGCCAATGGTTTGAAACCCCCTCTAAATTGTGGTCTACAAAAAGTACCCCTGGTATGTGTGGTATACAAAGCCCCCATGGCCTTAGATGTTTTTGAATCTTTTTTAACTTTGTCTATTACTGTGTCCACCTCAAGGTCAAACAAATGCTCCTTATCAAAGGGCATGTTTAACACTGCCTGCTACATCACGTTTGAAACCTGAACATCTTAACCAGGCATGTCTCTAATAAGCACACGGGTGTTAACTGATCTGCATCCATAGCAGATCTAATAGCATTGTTAGATGTTGCTTGCCCTTCATTAACTATTTGCTGTCCCCTTTTTTGGTGTTCTGGAGAAAGGTATTTTAACAGCTCTTCCATTTCGTCCCAGCGTGCTCTGTCATATCTAGCCAAAAGAGCTTGTGAATTGGCTATCCTCCAATGATTTGCAGCTTGGGACGCCACCCTTTTCACAGTTGCATCTATTTTCCTGCCTTCCTTATCAGGAGGAGGGGCATCTCATGTGGACGGACTGTTAGCTCTTTTTCTCGCTGCACCAACTACAATGGAATCAGGAGGTAGTTGAGCTCTTATAACCACAGGGTCTGATTTGTATTTCTTGTCCACTCTAGGAGTGATAATCCTAGGCTCTTGAAAGATATCAGAAGCATGTCTGATCATGCCTGAGAACATAGGAAGATATTCATATTGCTTATACGTTGATGCCAGTGTGTCAAACAGAAAATCCTGCTCTATGTGATCAGTGTGCATTTTCACATTATGGTATGCTGCAGCTCTAGCCACTACTTAATTATATGCTGTAGTGTCTTCTGATGATGAGGGTCTGGCAGGATATAACTGAGGGTTATTTGGTAAAATGGGATCGGAGTCATATGTATCCCATGGATCTGTGTCCTGTTGATCATCACTAAAATGATGCCCATGTGGTGAAATTGAGGATGTATGTTGTGATAATTGTGCCTCATATGTGGGTGATGGAGGTGGTGTGGAAGGAGGATATGGTAGTGAAGGCTGTTTCTGCGTTGAAGTCTCTTCCTGTTGGTTGTGTTTGAAGACCTTCTTTGATGGAGGTGCATCTTTTGAAGTGCCTCTAAAAGTCCATTTCCTTTTAAAGTACATTGGAGGGGAGGCAATTATTCTTTCTGTGTCCTTCTTAATAAGTATCTTTCTTTCTTTGGCTTCCATCACCTCTAAAATAGGTTGAATGTCTGTGGACTCCTGGGTAGAAGTGGTTTCTTTAGTAGCCATAGCTTTCGACTCCAAAATTGTATGTTTTGGTTGAACCTAAAGCACCGGCTCTGAAGATGGTGTAATCCTTTTTGGCTCTGAAGATGGTGCTGATATTTTCGGCTCAGAAGAGGTGCCTTTGAATTTTCGGTTCAACTCTGAGATTGTTGTAGGAGTCTGTTTGGTCAAAGCCGAATGCACCTTAGTCTTAAGTCTTGGTGCCGAACCCGAAGGTTGGTCATCCGGACTTTCTTTTTTAATCTGACCATGGCCTGAAGGCAGTGGAGGATCGACGACCAGTGCTGGAGTCTTTTTAGTAATTTTTGTGTGGTGTGATGGGGCAGTTGTACTTGCATACTGTGCCGCAGGCATGTAGTGGCTATCGTCATCTGAATGTTCTTCGGAGTCTTTTGCAGAAAAGTCTGCCCCCTGCCGACCTTCTTCTTGGGCATGATCTTCACCAAAGATGTCCGCTGTGTCTTCTGTTGATTTCGACGCCATCTTGAGACGAAAAGCTCTACGGTCCCAAAGAGTCTTCTTAGATCAAAAAGATCTACAGGTGTCGCAATTGTCTTCTTGATGGTGTGCAGAGAGACAAAGGTTGCACACAGAATACTGATCGGTGTACAGAAATTAAGCGTGACACCGAGGTCATAATAAAAATGCAGTTTGTTCCATCAGACTCATATGGAAAGGGTGTTGCCCTTGTAAGGATGAGAAAACCGACCCTGACGGTCTAAATCATATCGAGTATAGATGGAAACACAATCGGAAACAATACCGACAATAATATAGAAAGAGTAGAATACATTTTGAATGACCAAATCGAGATTCACCGGATTGAGAGGAAACACGTCCAAACTCAACGGCGGAAAGAAAACAATCTAACAAAGACTCGATGCCCATGCGCACTATCACCAAGAGGAGAAATCGCTCGATCTCGTGACTCGAAAAAGCTTCTTCGAAGAAAAACAACTTGTAACACTTGAAGCCCAGAACTAGATGGCAAACTTATGCAAAGCAGGTGTATCTGCACCTACACATGCCATCGAACATATATATATATATATATATATATATATATATATATATATATATATACACACACACACACAGAGTCATAATGATAGTAATTATCATATATATATATATATTTTTTTTTTTTTACTTACCAATGATAGAACTCTTTCAATGTAATGATTCAATGTAAATGTACATAAAAAGGCTCTTGATATGCCAACCTTCAATTTAGCTGATGTGATGTAGTTGTTCATGGATGTTCTGGAACTCAATGTACAGGTACTCCACTGACTGGTAGAGGTGGCAGCATGAACCACCTGAGGAACTGACTTTCTAATGGCTCTTTTCCCGGGGAGATGCATACTGTCTTTACCCTGGGGACGATTCTACCAGCTTCCCTTAACCGGGTCCCAGTAGGTTATGTTTGGATGGTATGTGCGACTGTGACATTGCATAGTGGACTCCATTTTGGGTTGTATGTGTGCAAGCTAATATGATGGAGTGCTTTGAGTGAGGTTGCCTAGGTTTCTAATGAGTTGGGAGGCAGCCGTTTGATCCCCTCCTGTCTTTGTTCCTGTGTGTCTAAGAGTGAGGATGTCGGGTACACTTCACTTTGAAGCCTGCTCCCTTCTTCCAACTCATCTTCCTGTAGCTGTAAGTGATGACACTATCAGGCAGTTAACGATATAAAGACATTTGCACTTGGGTAGCCTGTCTCCACCTTTATATGGGCTAGAGAGGCTGCACAATGTTATGTCCCAAGACCGCTGGATATGCTTGGCTCATGTGAAATTTCAACAATGGCTGTCAATTCAAAAGACACAGGGCTTTTTGAAAACCTCTCGTTCTGCATCCTATGCTAGGATTCCAATGCCTCACACTCATCTCTTCCATCGGTAATTCTTGGAAAGCTCTGCTTCAGTACCAATGAGAATCAAGTGCCCAAGGGGAGTATATGGTAATTTGATTGGGTTCCAATAGTACTTTGGGCCTAGGACACTAGCAGTAAACAACATAGTACCTTGACTACCATGGAACCACAGTTCTCTGTTCCTAATGCCTGTACTACCCATTAATTCCACCCACACTGTCTGTAGGCAAATAGAGTGATTTAACACCATTTTTATCGGAAGACTTGGGGGAACGCTGGGTGGAAGGAAATGTGTGGCTCCTCTCTGATTCCAGAACTTTCTGTCACCGAAATGTGAGGACAATGTGTTTTTTTAGCCAAATTTTGAGGTTTGCAAAGGATTCTGGGTAACAGAACCTGGTCAGAGCCCCACAAGTCACCCCATCTTGGATTCCCCTAGGTCTCTAGTTTTCAAAGATGCACAGGTTTGGTAGGTTTCCCTAGGTGCCGGCTGAGCTAGAGGCCAAAATCTACAGGTAGGCACTTTGCAAAAAACACCTCTGTTTTCTGTCAAAAAATGGGATGTGTCCATGTTGTGTTTTGGGGCATTTCCTGTCGCGGGCGCTAGGCCTACCCACACAAGTGAGGTATCATTTTTATCAGGAGACTTGGGGGAACATAGAATAGCAAAACAATTGTTATTGCCCCTTGTCTTTCTCTACATTTTTTACTTCCAAATAAAAGAGAGTGTGTAAAAAAGACGTCTATTTGAGAAATGCCCTGTAATTCACATGCTAGTATGGGCACCCCGGAATTCAGAGATGTGCAAATAACCACTGCTCCTCAACACCTTAACTTGTGCCCATTTTGGAAATACAAAGGTTTTCTTGATAGCTATTTTTTACTCTTTATATTTCAGAAAATGAATTGCTGTATACCCGGTATAGAATGAAAACCCACTGCAAGGTGCAGGTCATTTATTGGCTCTGGGTACCTAGAGTTCTTGATGAACCTACAAGCCCTATATATCCCCGCAACCAGAAGAGTCCAGCAGACGTAAAAGTATATTGCTTTCAAAAATCTGACATTGCAGGAAAAGGTTACAGAGTAAAACGTAGAGACAAATTGCAGATTTGTTCACCTCAATTTCAATATTTTGTTTTTCAGTTGTTATTTTCTGTAGGAAACCCTTGTAGGATCTACACAAATGACCCCTTGCTGAATTCAGACTTTTGTCTACTATTTAGAAATGTTTCGGTTTCTGGGATCCAGCATTGGTTTCATGCCCATTTCTGTCACTGACTGGAAGGAGGCTGAAAGCACAAAAAAATCTAAAAAATGGGGTATGTCCCAGTAAAATGGCAAAATTGTGTTGAAAAATTGGGTTTTCTGATTCAAGTCTGCCTGTTCCTGAAAGCTGGGAAGCTGCTGATTTTAGCACCGCAAACCCTTTGTTGATGCCATTTTCAAGGAAAAAACCACAAGCCTTCTTCTGCAGCCACTTTTTCCAATTTTTTTTTTAAAAAACGAAATTTTCACTGTATTTTGGCTAATTTCTTGGCCTCCTTCTGGGGAACCCACAAAGTCTGGGTACCTCTAAAATCCCTAGGATGTTGGAAAAAAAGGACGCAAATTTGGCGTAGGTAGCTTATGTGAACAAAAAGTTATGAGGGCCTAAGCGCGAACTGCCACAAATAGCCAAAAAAAGGCTCGGCACAGGAGGGGGAAAGGCCTGGCAGCGAAGGGGTTAAAACCAAAAATACAAGAAATACACCAACACTGAGATAGGTAGAATTTTTTTTTATAGAGGTAGGTGCGTATGTACCTATGGGTCAGAGAGATTCACTCTGAGACAGGAAAACTCTAATTGTGAATCAAGGACTACAATGACACTGGGGTAGGGAGACATACCTTTTCACAATGGAATAGGAAAGACACTGCCATTGTCTCACACTGGGAGAGTGATACACACACACACTCACATATCTAGACACAGACACACAGGTCCGAGTAAAATCATGATAATGGTAGAGGAAGATGTACAAAGGAATCGTGAAATGTAATCACTAGCACAACACAATCATACCTCTGCACTGAAACATATACAGACATTTAAGTCTATCCCTTCAATGCAATTTGGTCTTATGCACATAGCAGTAAAGCAGGGGGCATTGACTTCCAACAGTTCATTCCCAAATATAGGTAACAGCCTAGCACGTTTTAAATAGAAGCCTTGGCAGCAAAGCAATTCAGTTCTGAAAAAAACAGAAAATATATGGTTCCTCCACCTTCCCCTAGCACGAATATTATTTCATGCACTTGTGGAGTACCCCAAGGATATGCACTGTCCCCTATACTCTTTAACTTGTTTATGCAGCCATTAGCTAAAATTGTAAATCAGCATAGGCGTAGTATTACTTCATCTGCAGATCATACTCAGATTATTTTGTGCTTTGATAAGCCTAAAATAGATTTTGCTGAAGACTTTGAAGGCTGTCTTGCAGCAAATTGAAAATAAATGAACCTGAAATTTTGAAGACCAAATCGCCCCAGGATTGAAATGATTGTTTTTGGTGAAAATAATGAGTGGAGTTTCAGAAGGTGACCTAAGGAGATAATCTTGGTTCTCCACCGGCTGCTAGGATAAAGTTCAGTACCCAGGACTAATAATGGATAAAGACCTTTCTTTTATACAGGAGATTAACTCTGTAATCTCTGCATTGTTCTCATTTAATACTTTTGTGGACTCTTTCAATTTATCACGAATAGGTCAGTAACCATTTTGGAAACAGCTATGGTAAACCTGCGCCTGAATTATGCCAGAGATTGCTACTATGGTCCACCCAGTAATGTGACACAAAAGCTATAGTTTGTCCAGAATTGAGCTGTAAGGGCGAGTTTCACGCTTTTGTAAGTTTGAATTTGTTTCAAGTCCCTGTCAGTCTCTAGGTGGGTTTCCTGTGAAGGGATCATTACATTTATGGCCTTTTGTTTCGCTTATGCAGCCTTTTACATGGAGGTTATCCGTTCTACAGTAAAATGCTCCCAAAATCCTCAGGTTGAAAATCTTTACGATCTAAACATCTTTTCTTCCTAAGAGCACTTTGGATTTCTAATTTTAGATCTGGGACAGGACATTTGCTTTGGGGGAGCCGTGGATGTGGAATGCCTGTCAGAATATGCTTTACCAAAAGGAAAGCTTTGAGAAAAGAGCTTAAAACTTTCTTGTTTTGGTGAGTAATCGGCATAACTTTTATTTACGTTAATACAATTTATTAGCATCATGAAGCCTTATGGCATAAGTTTGCACTTTATAAACTCATTCATTCATGAAACAGTCACTTGGAAAGAGGGGCACTTATACTGGGCTAGGAATGACACTAACAGCGAGACAGAGTCACACACTGTGGGGCAAGAAAACACACATGCCAGCCAGTGAATTAATAAGGAACACATTTGCATTGGCACTGGGGACACACTGATATATTGCACAAATACGAGACTAGTACATCGGATCTAGCTTTACGTTTTTAGGTCTGCCGTTAATTTTAGGTCCAAAAAAGAAAACCTTTCCCTGCAGATGAGCTCTCCGAATGATCATAAATCATAATTTCATTCTTCTAATGACTAAAGATCTTCACAATCACCACTCACAATATCCCTACCATTCTCAACACTTTCGACACACACAAGTTAATGTACGCTGGATACCACTTACCTCTCTGAAAGACGACTATTTCCTCTGGAAGGCAACAAACATAGCTCTGAAGTCACTCTACTCACACACGGGACGAGGCTGCAAGGCTACCTACAACGTTACCCACTACGGTGAACACCAAACTGGATAAAAGGGACCGGCAGCACACTGGCAGTGAGAGCTAGAGCTAGATTACAGCTTCTTCCTACACATTTGTAAATAATGGGAACAAGAATGCACCAGCTCCGAAGATCCTTTCCTGGGCAGAGGGAACACCCAGACTGTATGTAAGAACAAACCCTTATGAGTTAAGTGGAAGGTCCCAAAACTGAAAGCTCCACAAAAGTATCCATAATTGACGTAACTCTGCCACGCATTTAGAATACTCAAACGGCACAGTTTGAACGAAACAAAAAATGAATAAGGTAAAGCGAATGTATCTGCGTGTATTACAAACAAGATGCTCCCTTAACCTCAATCTGAACTTCTTATAGGAGCCCGATTTCAGGTTTAACAATGGGAATCTACCAGGTCAAAATTGAAGTAGTAGCATCTTATCTATTGAGTCTACAGCATCCAACAAGGGGCCCCTGACACTAGCCTGGATGACAAACTGCCCACCACCTCCTCAGGCGCTAGTGGACAGGAGGCACCGCCACAGGACCACAACACCAGCACCCCACCCCCTGCAGATGGAGAACCACCCCACAAGTGGTCCCTGAGATCCAGGACAAAGACAGAGAACATTGCCAAGACCCCCGCCAGGAAATGAGACCCCACTGAATGTCATCCTTCTGTTCCACTTTGTCACCCTCTCCATCCTTAAACTGCCCTAGCTCCACTTCCTATGCCCCTTTGGACAATGCACCTGTGAAACAAATAGACTGGACTCTGCCATGGATATTCCTCCACCATCACCCCTGACCATTTTACAACCCCTCCACTTATTTGCACAAAAATAAACACACATCAATCACAAAACAATCTGGAGTCAGTCTGTGCTTTCACAAATGTGTATTTACATTAACTATCGAATATAGCAATGTCAATTTTATTGTCAACATACCGATGTAACACAGCTCTAGTCCATGAGTAAATATATAGCAGAGGTCACACAGTGGGACCCACATGTGTGAAATGGAAAGGCAAAGTGAAAAGTCAGGGTCTATACACTGGGTGAAAGTGACAGACTTATGATACTTCAAACAATAGTATTAGATGTGTGAGGCAGTGATATCTTCTTACCTGTGTCTCACTGGAAGTATTGCTGGATAACGTTTCTGTTGTTGATATCCTCTTCTTCTGCTTCCTCTTCTTCACGGTCCACAGGCTCCACAACTGCCACAAGACCTCCAGCTGGACCATCCTCCTGCAGAAAAGGCACCTGTCGTCGCAAAGCCAGGTTGTGCAGCCTACAGCAGGCCACGATGATCTGGCACACCTTCTATGGTGAGTAGTAGAGAGAACCACCTGTCATATGGAAGCACCGGAACCTGGCCTTCAGGAGACCGAAGGTTCTTTCTATAATCCTCCTAGTTCGCCCATGTGCCTCATTGTAGCGTTCCTCTGCCCTTGTCCTTGGATTTCTCACTGGGGTCAGTAGCCATGACAGGTTGGGGTACCCAGAGTCACCTGCAAATGTCGAGGGACAACTGTTACACACAGACTAACCCATAGGGACAACTCCAGACCCAGACAACTATTCACAGGGTATAGGGTCCTTGTCCTCACTTATTAGCCACACACGGTTCCTCTGGAGTTGCCCCATCACATAAGGGATGCTACTATTCCTCAGAATGTAAGCGTCATGCACTGAGCCAGGAAACTTGGCATTCACGTGGGAGATGTACTGGTAGGCCAAACACACCATCTGCACATTAATTGAATAGTAGCTCTTCCTGTTTCTGTACACCTCTTCACTCCTGTGGGGGGGTACCAAGGCCACATGTGTCCCATCAATGGCACCTATGATGTTGGGGATATGTCCCAGGGCATAGAAGTCACCTTTCACTGTAGGCAAATCCTCCACCTGAGGGAAAACGATGTAGCTGCGCATGTGTTTCAGCAAGGCAGACAACACTCTGGACAGCATGTTAGAGAACATTGGCTGGGACATCCCTGATGCAATGGCCACTGTTGTTTGAAAAGACCCACTTGCCAGGAAATGAAGTACTGACAGGACCTGCACTAGAGGGGGGATCCCTGTGGGATGGCGGATAGCTGACATCAGGTCTGGCTCCAACTGGGCACACAGTTCATGGATTGTTGCACAATCAAGTCTGTAGGTGACTATTACGTGTCTCTCTTCCATTGTCGACAGGTCCACCAGCGGTCTTTACACCGGAGGATGCCGCCATCTCATCACCTGCCCCAGCGGACTTGCCCTATGGACGAGAACAGCGAGCAGATAGTCAGCCAACACTGAGGTATCACAAATTGTCATTAGCACACATTTATTAATGCGCAATGTGCCTGTTACTGTGTGTATGCAAGGCCTACATAGGTGTGACGCAGTTATTATTATTGCCATGTGGCCCCCTGAAATGGCGGCTGCCTGACCTGCAAGGTGGGACAAGGGGATATGAGGTAACTGAGCTGGTGTTCTACACCGTCGCGGTAGGCGGTCGAAGACCACGGCGCAATCCTGCATTGGTTAACATTGGACCCTATGGGTCAGAGGAGCCAATGACGATGTACGCCGGCGGTGACGGTACGCACCGCCGCGGACGTGACTGCCATTTTCTCTCTGTTCACTCACTTGAAAACTGACCTTCAACGGGGAAGGACCTACACTGCACGTGCTGCTGTGACCTTAGTCTGGAAGCGACGGTGGCTCATGAGTCTGGGGAAAGGGCCCCTGCATTCACTTCGGACGAGTTGGAGAAGTTAGTGGATGGGGTCCTCCCCCAGTACACGCTACTCTACGGTCCTCCAGACAAACAGGAGAGTACACTGTGAGCATGCTGCATGGGCTGTTTGGAGTGGTGTGGATGGAAGATTCATGCGGGGGGGACTGAGCCCTGAATGAGCGGACGGTGAGTGTCTGTGCGTCAGGGCAAGGGTGGGAACGTGGGCCAATGACTATGACGGTCTGGACGGTGAAAGATTTACCTTTTCCCCTGTACTATTCCTCTAGGTCAGCGCCCACCAGAAGAAGGATGTTTAGCATGCCATTGCCAAGGAAGTCCGGACCCGGGGGGTCCATCACAGACGGAGCACCCACTGCCGGAAAAGATCGGAGGACATTTGCTGCTGGAGCAAGAAGACGGAGGAGGCCCAGCTGGGGATGGCCTCCCAATGTGGGAGGGGTGCCCGTCACCCCTGATCATCCCGATGCTGGCGGGGGCGTATCCGGAGTTGGATGGGCGCTTGAGGGCTTCACAGCAGCCACAAGGGGGTGAGTACAGACACATTCATCTGACTTTGCACGCATTACGAGGTGTCTGGGTGGGGGAGGTGGGCAGTGGGTTCCCCTAGGCCAGGGCAAAGTTGGTAGGCAAGGTCCCTTGTGAGGCAGGCTATGTGGCACCCCATCCCCACCAGTGGTAAGAGCCATCTACACCTAGTCAGGCTCCTGTGACTTCCATGTGTGCAGCAATCGGGCATAGGCCTTGTACCCCATAGCGATAAAGACAAATGTCAGGGCACTCATGAGTCAATGATATAAAGTTCTCAATGTGTCCAATCTTGCATATATAGTCACAGTGACACCATGTAAGGTTCGAACCC
The DNA here is from genome assembly GCF_031143425.1 of Pleurodeles waltl. NCBI lineage: Eukaryota > Metazoa > Chordata > Amphibia > Caudata > Salamandridae > Pleurodeles > Pleurodeles waltl. The sequence goes on along the minus strand of NC_090437.1, from coordinate 345,848,040 downwards.
AATTTATTCTTGAGGCGTAGAGTTCCTCATATCAACAAAAGACAGTTCTTAAGGTCGGTATTCATGTAGCAACCACAGCCAACACGTGTTTCGTCCACTGAGATAACACTCTCAAAGACTTCCTCAGGGCATGGTTAGAATAGAGTAAGTTCCAAAAGGGTCTTCTATAGAGCGTTAACATAATCTTATGTGTCAAAAGTAAGTCAAGCGTAGGTAGTAACATGTAGTAGTCTCCTATTTAATCCTGTCATAGTAAACGAAGAATATATCATAAGGAAGAGAGCACCGCGGTCCTGTCATCACACGGCGTTCTCAGTATCAGTGTTGCGGTTGTACCCCATAGCCTTGTGAATAATCTAGGAACTATAAGTGCATGGTGTAGTGCTGAGGTCTGCTGTGTCTGTAGTGTCTGACAACGGTAGTGGTATTGCATGCACTGAACATGTCTTTCTTCTGTCTCCCCCCCCCCTTTTTGTGGTCTCCCTGTTCTTGTGTGCAATAGCATCATCTGGCGGAGGAGCAGTGGCACCGGAGCAGGAGGGAGCTGCATCCCACTTGGCCCTGGAGGGCGAAACAACGGAGTCTGAAGCCACCAGTGGGACGGAAGGCGAGGGGAGCTCCACGGCGGGGACAGGAGGTGACAGCAGCAACAGCGACTCCTCCTCTGATGGGAGCTCCCTTGCGGTGGCGGGCCCCTCTGTGTCCCCCGCATCCACAGGTACAGCTGCCACCCCCCCTACCAGCACCGCCCTCCCAGCAGCCCCTCAGCTTGTGTCCCATGCCCGCTCACCCAGGAGGGTGGGCATCTCCTTCGCCCCAGGCACCTCAGGCCCTGCCCCAGTCAGCCCTGCTGCCCTTAGTGAGGAGGCTATTGACCTCCTGAGATCCCTCACTGTTGGGCAGTCTACCATTGTGAATGCCATCCAGGGTGTTGAGAGGCATTTGCAACAAACAAATGCATACCTGGAGGGCATTCATTCTGGCCAGGCAGCCCAACAGAGAGCATTTCAGGCTCTGGCCTCAGCACTGATGGCAGCCATTGTCCCTGTGTCCAGCCTCCCCCTTCCAACTTCCTCCACCCAGACCCAGTCCCCTGTACCTCAGCCTATCCCAAGCACACCATCAGACCAGCATTCACACACCTCAACACATAAAAGTGGCTCAGGGAAAGATAAGCACCACACAGCCCACAGGCACTCACACAAGCATCATACCCATGCAGACATACCAACATACACTGCCTCCACTGTGTTCCCCTCCTCCCTCCCAGTCTCGTCTCCACTCACACCTGCATGCACTACATCTTCAGCCACTACCTCCATCACCAGCACGCCCATCATCACACACCACTCACGTGCACTCACCACCCCCACTACCATTCACACATCCCCTGTGTCCTCTACCAGTGTGTCTGTGAGCCCTCCTCCCAAAGTACACAAACGCAGGCACACCCCCACCCAACAGCCATCCACCTCGCAACAGCCTCCAGCCCATGCCTTAACCCAAATTCAGCAGACGTACACCTCCTACAACCACTACCTCTTCCTCCACTCCCAAACCCCCTCCATCTACCCATCCCAGTGTGTCTAAAAAACTTTTCCTGGCTAATATTGACCTCTTCCCTACACCTCCCCCCCAGGCCCGTCCCCTAGGGCCAGGCTTTCCAGGTCCCAACCCAGCACCTCAGCCACTACATCACCAGGCACAGTGGTGCGGGCTATTGGAGTGCGCCAACCATCAGGGCTGCCAGTGTGCCTTGGAGCGAGGGCAAGGACATTCCGCCACCTGCAAAACTTAAAAAGTTGCCCACATCCCGGAGGGAGAAGCAGAAAACACCTGCCACCAAGGGCTCAGAGAAACCGAAAGGGGATAGTGGCAAGACAGCAGCACCACCATCCAAGGTGGGGAAGGGCCAGAAACTGAAGGGCAGGTCAGAAGAGGTCATGGTGGCACCGACTGAGGGACCAGTGTCACACCTTCTGTCCACGTCCACGCCAACCTCTACGGCGGAGAAGACCGCCATCTGCACCGCCACAGAGCCCGCCACCAGCATCGCTGTCATTGAGCCCGCCACTAGCACAGCAGTCACTGAGCCCGCCACCAGCACAGCAGTCACTGTGCCCGCCACCAGCACCGCAGTCACTGAGGCCGCCGCCAGCACCGCAGTCACTGAGGCCGCCGCCAGCACTGCAGTCACTGAGGCCGCCGCCAGCACCGCAGTCACTGAGGCCGCCGCCAGCACCGCAGTCACTGAGGCCGCCGCCACAAAGCCCGCCACCACAAAGCCTGCCGCCAGCACCACTGCAACAGAGCCCGCCTCCAGCACCGCTCCCACAGAGCCAGCCACAAGCTCCGCTGCCACAGAGCCTGCTGCCAGCACTGCTGCCACAGAGCCCGCCGCCAGCACTGCTCCCACAGAGCCTGCCGCAAGCACCGCTGCCACAGAGCCCGCCGCAAGCACCGCTGCCACAAAGCCCGCCGCCAGCACTGCCGCGACTGACACCGCCGCCAGCACTGCCAGCGGCCCCGCAACATCCTGAGTCTGTGGCACCACCACAGACATGGCTGCTATCCCCAGTGGTCAGTTGTACGTGGCTGGTGGTGAGTTCCAGGAGCCTGGGCAGCTTCAATGATGCATCACTTTCAGTGGAGAGATACATCCAATACCTCTGTCCTTGGCAGGATGAAGCACTCTGGGCACAAAGCCCCCTCCAGAACCAGTGGGGAGATACATCCACTACCTCTGTCCTTGGCAGGATGAAGCACTCTGGGCACAAAGCCCCCTCCAGAACCAGTGGAGAAAGACATCCACTACCTCAGTCCTTGGCAGGATGAAGCACTCTGGGCACCAGGCCCCCTCCAGAACCTGTGGAGAGATACATCCACTACCTCTGTCCTTGGCAGGAGGAAGCACTCTGGGTACCAGGCCCCCTCAGAACCAGTGGAGAGATACATCCACTACCTCTGTCCTTGGCAGGATAAAGTACTCTGGGCACAAAGCCCCCTCCAGAACCAGTGGAGAAAGACATCCACTACCTCAGTCCTTGGCAGGATGAAGCACTCTGGGCATCAGGCCCCCTCCAGAACCAGTGGAGATTCACACCCACTTGAGAGACTGTGGCTTTGCACTCCCCAGGATAGAGCAGTGGGCAAACCACCCACTGGAAGGACTTGAGAGATTGTGGCTTTGCACTCCCCAGGATAGAGCAGTGGGCAAACCACCCGCTGGAAAGACTTGAGAGACTGTGGCTTTGCACTCCCCAGGATAGAGCAGTGGGCAAACTTCCCACTGGAAAGACTTGAGAGACTGTGGCTTTGCACTCTCCAGGATACAGCAGTGGGCATGGAGCCCCCTCGTGGAGCAGTGGTGTCATACCTTCATCAGGCTGAGGTGCCCCCCCTCGCCCTCCTCCTGAGGTGCCTGTTTATTTTCTATCTGATGCCCCTCCAGTGTTCTCTCCGTTTGGAGTCAGGTATCGAGTGTGGGCCTCGCCCATGCATTTTTGGCCCAGTGGTCCACGGACAATGATTGGTGCACTTTCTGGACTTGTGTAGTTGGTGTACATAATTGTATATACTGTATTTAGAGTTTTGACTACTGGATTTTTCTTGATTACAATCGTTCAAATCAATTCCTTTTGTCCTTGCGTTATTGAAGGGGGGTCTGGGGGGTTGTATATGTAATGTGGCAGCATGTATTTCTGTGTATGGTGTTGTGGGTGAGGGTGGGGGTGTTGCCTGTGTGTGTCACTCTATTTTCCCTCCCCCCCTACCCTGTGTTGTAGGTGCAGTACTCACTGCGGTCGTCGCCGCCGTCTCTGGAGTTCCTGATAGAGCAGCAGGAAGACGATCGCCGGCAGGATGTGAAGTTCTGGCTCCATGGCGTCCTGGATCCTCATGGGGTGTGGAGGAGGCGAGTGATTTCCCCTTCTGTGTACAATTTCCGCCGTGTTTTTTATCGCGTTGGATCCGCCCCAGAAAAGGTGGCGGATTGGCATCTTGTGATAGGATGGGCGGTACACTGTCTTCCGCTTGTCTGTTGGCTGTGACCGCCGTGCTGTTTTTTTGTACCGCCGTGGCAGTCGGAGTGTTAAAGTGGCTGTCTATGTTGGCGGTTTCCACCGTGATCGTAATCCCATTTTTTTTCCGCCGGCCTGTTGGTGGTATTACCGCCGCTTTAACACCGACCGCCAGGGTTGTAATGAGGCCATAGTCTGTTATCCCCACTCCAGCAGTGCGTAACAAAACGTGAGGGCCCCCCCTTGCAAGATATGATGAAGGAGCCCCCAACATTCACATCAGAAGGGAATGAGGGGGCCCCTCCAGTATGGGTAAGCCTAGGGACCCTCATCATTGTAGGGGCTGCAGGTTCCTCTGTTACGCTCCTGCGCTCCATGGGGAATGCCATCGCTAAACACCAGAAACACCAGCACACAACATCCAGCAGTATAAACTCCTGAATACAACTTGGCATGTATTAAGCCAGCATTTCCTAAAATTGAAGATGTGTGTAGCATAACACAAAGCTTTACCTGACTTCACAAACCACTCAATTTTCACTTGTAACCTCACTGAAGGAAGTTAACTGGCTATCTTAAACTCCCACCCTCGGTTGTGTACAGAGACCTGGCTAATTAGAATTTTTAGTGTACACCACAAAACAAAGTGGCTCAAGCAGCTAGTGTGTTGGAAAAGGTCTGCTATTGTATAATGCTCTTTCCAGACACAAACAGATCTCTGCTCTTCAACCAATTGGTCATTTGCCAAAAAACCTTAGAATGTTTACACATGCCCTTTTTATTTCTGGCTCAACAACAGCTTGAGATGTGTTGCCAACTTCCTGTAATAATAAAAAAATATATAATGTAATACATATATATATATATGTATATACATATATATATATACATATATATGTATATACATATATATATATAACCTTAGACACTCCTTCAAATATCAGGAGAACCAGGACACCTCCAATATGAAAATTCAATTTATTTCAGCACAAAATCCAACGCGTTTCGGCAACAGCCTTACTCATGAGTAAGGCTCATGAGTAAGGCTGTTGCCGAAACGCGTTGGATTTTGTGCTGAAATAAATTGAATTTTCATATTGGAGGTGTCCTGGTTCTCCTGATATTTGAAGGAGTGTCTAAGGTTATATTAGGGTCTCTCGGAACCCATCCAGGACCGCTGTGTGGAGCTCCTGCATTCCGGGACTTGGTTACGAATTACATATATATATATATATATATATATATATATATATATATATATATATTTACACAGACTTCTTTAAGAAGCGCTACAGCAAAAACTCCTGAACAGAACTACACCAAATTTGGCGGGAAGCTAGACCTTAATCCAAAGACTGAGCTTTTTGTGATTTGGTGCTCATCCGTTCAGTAGTTGTTAAGAAATTAAGGTAAAAAAAATAGATATCTGGACGGCTGGGTCCAAAAGAGTCTCAAAACTCTCTAGCGGGAGCACCAGTTCAAAAATAGAGGGTTCCAATTGGCCCAGGGACCTTTATTTCCCTTGGGCCAAGTTGCTCCAGTAGGAGTCAGACTCGCGCAGGAGTCCTACTAGAGGCCAGCAACATGAGAAAAATGTTGCTGGCAGGCATTACAGGACTCAATGACAAAGTCCCCTGTCCTGATCATGTAAAAAAAAAAAATACGAGGGAAAGGTAGGGAACCCCTATTTCTGTAGGCCCCATTAGGTCTGGCGGTGGGCTAGAAGGATCTCAAATAAATAAAAACTACAAAATCAGCAGTTTCTGCCCTGATTCCGCTGGACTCCTGCAGGATGAAAAAAATATATATATATGTATATGAAAATGGTGGATGGGGCTGCTTTCTTTTATTAAGGCGACAGGGGGACGCTTGGCCCCCCTTTCCAAGCCATTATGGCCCAGGGAGACCACCGTCCTGGGGCCAAAATCAACAAAAAGTGGGGGGCACGTGGTAACCCTTCAAGAGCTATTATGAGCCCTGGAAAGTCCACCTCTAGGCCGAAATTAGCAATAAAAGAGAAGGATGGGCCACACAGCCCTTTTCCCTGAGCCATTACAGGCCCGAGGTGCCCACCTCGAGAGACAACATTTCTCAAATAGGGGAGGGGAGCCACATGGCCCCCCTCCCTGAGCCTTTAAAGGCCCAGGAACCCCATTCCCCGGGCCGATCAACTTTTCAAAAGGGAGATGGGCCATGTGGCCAACCTCCTTGAACAAGCTCACATGCGGTGTCCCAGGGAGCCCAAGCTGGGACACAGTGGTTTCCCTGCCTTCACCGGTGTGGGCAGTGAAACCTGTGTTTGCTCCTGTTTGGCTGGAGCATTTTTTAATCTCCCGCCACACGGGAGCTAACACAAAGGGGGTTATTCTAACTTTGGAGGAGGTGTTAATCCGTCCCAAAAGTGACAGATTTACCACCAGCCGTATTACGAGTCCATTATATCCTATGGAACTCGTAATACGGCTGGTGGTATATCCGTCACTTTACCGTCACTTTTGGGACGGATTAACACTCCTCCAAAGTTAGAATAACCCCCAAAGTCTGCTCCCAGAGTTAGGGGTCTTTGAAAATACTCCTGCTCGCTGGGTGCAGACTTTTGATCTGTATCCCTGCCGGCACAGATGTGGGCAGGGAAACAGATCAAGAGATTGCTCCTGCCCGGAGAAACAGCATAAGCAGCTTCTCTGTGCAGGCAGGGAGCTGGCTGGGGCCCTGGGCTTCCTGAGTCTATCTTCATGTCCCCCAGTGAGTGTATTGTGGGTACTCTGGGTGAGCACCAGGACACGCACCTTTAATAGGGGTGGACCCCAGGGGTTGGGAAAACAGCTTGGGCAAGGGGACCCGCACTGCCCCATCTCCTTTAAGAAAAGAGGTGCCCCTGGGGGGTGGGGTACCCAGGGCCTTTTAAAAGCTCAGGAGGGGCGGCATGTGGCCCCTCTGCCTTTTGGAGAATAAAAACAGCCCTGGGTGATTGGATCCCCAGGGCCTAATATGGCTTGAGGAGGAGGACCACGTGCCCATGACGTGTTTTATGACATTTATGACATCATTGATGACATCTCAAATTACATCAGTGAAGACATCACTGAGGACATCATCCAAGCTTCTTTTGTTCACATTACTCTATACCAATGGTCTCCAAACTTTTCATTGCCACGCCCCCCCAGTTGAAAAATAAAAATCATTTGGCCCCCCCCTCAGAATTTTTCACAATTATTTTATAAAGGTGGCAATGTTTAAATATGTCTAGACCTATTTAAACATTACAGTTAAGTACTGTTAACTTTTTAAAAATGCAATAACATGCTTTTGCTTTAAACCAAAGCCCTGTTATCTGAATAATGCTTCTTTTGGCCAGAGCCTCGCACCTCCCCTGGGGGCCCGCCCCCCAGTTTGAAAACCTCTGCTCTATACATTAATTTGGCATTAGAAGCATGAAAAGAAGTGCTAAGAGTAATAAGAATCATCATTAATGGCATCACGGATACAATTCCCTTGGGTGTAGCAAGCATGGTTTATATGCAGCATTGATCCTTTACCATATAATTTACGGATAACCCAGTTCACATTAACAATCCACCATAGATATATAAGAAACCCTCATTGCACATGGTGTTCAGTCTTTATACAACCTTTTAGAGAAATCTAATGTCTGTTCCAAAATCAATTACCTACTAGCAACAGATTTTAAATGTATCAAACTCCCCATAGTCACCAAACCTACATTGAGAAATGAAGTTGATATGAGTTGAAAAGTAGGTACTGGAAACAGTGTTCACTCTCTGGAGACAGTTTACTCTGTACCACACTGTTTGCAGACAGTGACACTCATGAGAAATACATCACAGAGTATCAAAAAAGTATCTGTTTAGAACAGTGTACACTCTACTCAACATATGTGAAAAAAGACACTATTCGCTTAAAATAACCAAAGTATGGGGTTCTAAAGATCATACTTGCTGCAGCTTCCCTTCATACTGTGGTGCAAACTTTACAGATGGTCCTTCTTTTGAAGCTACACAACCACATTTACATGGGATAGTACCTGGTAAATTGCTATGGTACAACAATTTTGTCTAAGAACTCTAGACTGCTTACAATACTTGGTATCTACTATGTAGAATCTTTGTCCTGTTGGTAACTTTATTCTGCAGAAACAAAAAACTTGTGTGGAACATACTGGACACAAGTCGTCAACTATTCACTACAAAGATTTATAACATCTTCAATACCTCTACACACATATCATGCATTAGAAGCACGTGCATTTTATAAACATTTACACACAACATTTAGCTGGAGAAAGGCTGTACAAAATTAGGTAGAGAAGTAGTATGGTAGTTGCCCGCCACTATGTAACCTATAAAACAAACTACCATTGTCATTGGATGATGTAATCAGTGACTTATTTATGCCATTCTGATTGGTTGACAAGTGCACATGATCAAGGTTGCAGAGTTCAGCCAAAACATGATGTTTGACTAACACCATAGGTGCCAAAGACGTAACTGTTATGTCCTGCTATGGGCCCCCGATGGCCAAGCACCCTCCTCCCCTGGCTAGGAATGTAAGGGGAATCGGTTCCCCTTCCACCCCAGGCAACCCCAATTGCGTCTGATGACGTCAGCGTGCGTTCACGCTCTGACCTTATCAGAGGCTGCCCCCACTGTGCTGGAAGATCATCAAAAGCATTTCTCCTCCGATCACGTGGAGGGGGCGGGAGAGGCATCCTTTGACGTCTCTCTGCATAACCACGATCCAGCAACACAAATGCCCACTAGACACCAGGGATTGAAAAAAAAAAAATGCATAAGGGGTGGGGCCCCTTGGGAAAGGGCCGCTCCCCAGGGGGGCAAATTATTTGTAGGCCTTCTCCCCCAAAACCCCGGGGCAGATCAGCCTATTCTAATTAGGCTGATCTGCACCGGGGGGGGGGGGGGGTGGACAGAAACCACTATACACCAGGGATCATTTTTTTAAATTTTATTGTTTACATGTCGGGAATAACCCCTTAGGCAAGTGTCGCTCCCCGGGGGTGGGGGGCAATTTATGTTTAGGCCATTTCTGCCCCCCTTGTTGGCAGATTGGCCTATTTTTATTAGGCCATTCTCCCCCCAAAGGGGGACAGAAACCACTAGACATCAGGCAAGAGACATTACCCTGGGGTGGCAAATATGTTTTAGGCCATTTCTGCTCCCATTGGGGTAGATCGGCCTATGTTTATTAGGCTAATCTGCTCCCAAGGGGGCAGAAACCACTAGGGGATTTATGTTTTGCACCAATTTCATGCAAGGAGAGAGTGACCCTTTAAGCAAGGGTCACTCCCCTGGGAGGGCACATTTATTTTAGGCCATTTCTGCCCCACTTGGGGGGCAGATCGGCATATTTCTATTAGGCCGATCTTCCCCCAGGGGGGGCAGAAACCATTTAGGCACCAGGGATTGGTCTGTGTGTGTTTTGTTTGGGGGGGCAGCCCCTTGGGCAAGGGTCACTCCCCATGGGGGCACATTACTGTTGGTCATATCTGCCCCCAAATGGGCAGATCAGCCTATTTTTGAAAGGCTCATCTGCCCCCAAAGGGGGCAGAAAGCCCACCATAGACCAGGGATTTTTTTTTTTCCCCCAAAAAAAGAGGATGGGGTTATGGCCATACCCCCACTCCAAATAAATGGGGCCATAGTTCTACCCACCAGTGGGCAGATGGGGCAATTACCCCTGATTCTCTCCCTGGGAGGGGGGGGGCAGAAAACCTAGTAGGTGCCAGGTAATTACAAAAAATAGTGAGGTGGTGGCTACCAACCAGTATGGGCATGATTCTGCCCCACCCCAACTGAAGGGGGTAACAGTCATTCAACTCTCCCCCGCACACCAAAACATGTTATCCTATGGCAAGCAAGGGGACATTTGATTATTTTGTGTTTTAGTTTTACATTTGGGCCATGAGAGCTTGTCTAACTCTTAAAATCGTCCCACTTGGACTGGTGAGAGCGGCCCCTTTTAGACTTTGGGATGCTGCCATTTAGAAAAATCCACAAGACCTAGACACATCTGAAAACTAAACATCTGGGTGAGTCCAGGGTGGTGTGCTTCACATGCACCTGCACCATTTTCTTACCCACAATGCCCTGCAAACCTCCAACTTTGCTGGAAATCACACATTTTTCCCACGTTTTTGTGATGGAACCTTCCAGAATCTGCAAGAATCCAAAAAATTCATACCACCCAGCATTGTCTCACCTATACCGATAAATATTTTGCCCCACTTATCAGTCGCAAAATGTTTTTTTTCAAACTGCCCCACTTTGGTTCCCCCTCAATTTTAACATGTTTTTGGCTCTTCCATGTCACAGGCACTTGGCCCACCTACACAAGTGAGGTATCATTTTTACCGGGAGACAGAGTAATGCTGGGTGGTAGGAATTTTGTCCCGGAGTGGTGATCCCACAAACAAATGTGGGAAAATGTGATTTTTTAGCTAAATTTGAGGTTTGCTGAGGATTCTGGGTAAAAAAACACTGGGGATCCACGCTAGTAGCACCTCCCTGGACTCCCTCAGGTGTCTTGTTTTCAGAAATGTTTGGGTTTGGTAGGTTTCCCTATATGGGTGCTGAGCCCAGGACCAAAAACGCAGGTGCCCCCCCAGCAAAAAGGTAGTTTTGTATTTAATAATTTTGATGTGTCCACATAGTGTTTTGGGGCATTTCCTTTGGCGGGCACTAGGCCTACCCACACAAGTGAGGTACCATTTTTATAGGGAGACTTGGGGGAACGCTGGGTGGAAGGAACTTTGTGGCTTCTCTCAGAATACAGAACTTTCTGTTCCCAAAATGTGAGGAAAAAGTGTTTTTTGGTCACATTTTGAGGTTTGCAAAGGATTCTGGGTAACAGAACCTGGTGAAAGCCTCACAAGTCACCCCATCCTGGATTCCCCTAAATGTCTAGTTTTCTAAAATGCACAGGTTTTGTAGGTTTCCATAGGTGCCAGCTGAGCTAGAGGCCAAAATCCACAGCTAGGCACGTTGCAAAAAAACACGTCAAGATTTCAATGTAAAAATGTGATGTGTCTATGTTGCGTTTCCTGTCGCGGGCAATAGGCCTACCCATGGAAGTGAGGTACAATTTCTATCGGGAGACTTGGGGGAACACAGAATAGAAGAACAAGTGTTATTGCCCCTTTTCTTTCTCTAAATTTTTGCCTTCCAAATGTAAGATGGTATGTAAAAAAAGACTTCTATTTGAGAAATGCACTGTAATTCATATGCTGCAAGAGAGACGTCTCTCATTTCTTCAAAGGCCAAAATGGGTATAAGAAGGGCACCCAAAACCAGATCACTTCTGGACATCAAGAGGAACCTCTGCCTGGAGAAGAGCTGAAGAGGAGTGCTGCCCTGCCTGAGACTGTGCTTTGTGGAGCCATCCTGCAGTTGCTGCTTCTGCCTGTGCAAGGGGACAAAGACTGGACTTTGTGTGCCTTCCTGCTTGTGAAGAAATCTCCAATGGCTTGTCCTGAGCTTGCCTCCTGTTGTAGAAGTCTCAGGGCCATCAAAGACTTCTCCTGCCAGTACCTGGACTCTCTGCCGAGACTCCTGCCAAGTGATGTCCTATCCAGTTCCTGGGGCCTTGGAAGGTGAAGCTGGCAGACTAAGACTGAAACTCCACGCACAGATGGCCGTACAGGGAAAATATTGACGCACCTTCTGAGACGCTGCTGAAAAACGACATGCCGCCGGCTTCGTGGCAGAAATTGACACTCCTGCGGGATCGCGGCTGGAAAATCTAAGCAGGGAACTGGAAGAACGACGCACAACACCCGCTGACAGAGGCTGTTAACGTAGCAACCCACATTGCACGGTTTTGCTGATACCGTGACAGCAGGATTTTCGATGCAAACCTTGCTCGGTGCGGAAAAACGACGCAACGCCTGTCCTGACATGAGTGCTGCCCGGATCGACGCATTGCTCCCCTACGGGGAGGAAAAACAACGCATGCCAACCCGACCGGAGAAGGAGAAACAACGCACAGTCTTGCTTGCGGGTGACGCACCATTTTGTTTTTCGACGCACACTCTCTCATGCGTGTTATTTTCATGCTACCCAGGTACTTTTCAACGCTAACCATGTTTCACCTGTTTACTCAAGGATTTGAGACTCTTTTTGCTTTTTAAATTAATAACTTGACCTGTGTATTTTGGATTTTTGTCATTTTGGTCTTGTTTTGTTTAGATAAATAGTTTCTATTTTTCAAAACCTGTGTTGTGTCATTTTGTAGTATTTTTATTAAGTTAGTGTGTGTATTGGTACTTTACACCTAGCACTCTGAAGTTCAGCCTGCCTGCACGTGCCAAGCTACCAAGGGGTGAGCGGGGGTTAGCTGAGGGTGATTCTCCTTTCCCCTCACTAGAGTGTGGGTCCTTGCTTGGACTGGGGGTAACCTGACTGTCAACTAAAGACCCCATTTCTAATAGTACCTATTTTTCACTCATTATATTTCAGCAAATGAATTACTGTATACACGGTATAGAATGAAAACCCATTGCAAGGTGCAGCTCATTATTGTCTCTGGTTACCTAGGCTTCTTGATGAACTCACAAGCCCTATATATCCCTGCAACCAAGTCCAGCAGACGTAACGGTATATTGCTTTAAAAAATCTGACATCGCAGGAAAAAGTTACAGAGTAAAACGTGGAGAGAAATTGCGTTTTTTTTCACCTCAATTTCAATATTTTTTTCATTTTAGCTGGCATTTTCTGTAGGAAAACCTTGTAGGATCTACATACATGACCCCTCAGTGAATTCAGAATTTTGTCTACTTTTCAGAAATGATTAGCTTTCCGGGATCCAGCATTGGTTTTACACCCATTTCTGTCACTAACTGGAAGGAGGCTAAAAGCGGAAAAAATAGTAAAAATGGGGTATGTCCCAATAAAATGACAACATTGTGTTGAAAAATTTGGTTTTCTGATTCAAGTCTGCCTGTTCCTAAAAGCTGAGAAGATGGTGATTTTAGCACTGCAAATCCTTTGTTGATGCAATTTTCAGGGAAAAAAACACAAGCCTTCTTCTGCGGCCCTTTTTTCCCATTTAAAACAAAAAAAAAATGTTCTCTGTATTTGGAATAATTTCTTGGTGTCCTCCAGGGAAACCCACAATCTCTGGGTACCTCTAGCATTGCTAGGATGTTGGAAAAAAAAGGACGCAAATTTGGCATTGGTAGCTTATGTGGGCCAAAAGTTATGAGGGCCTAAGTGCGAACTGCCCCAAATAGCCAAAAAAAAGGCCTGAAACCTGAGGGGGAAAACGCCTGGCAGCGAAAGGGTTAAACTTGCCACGATGTTACTGTCCTTGATGTCCCGAGTGTGCGTTTATTATTGTTATTTTGCTACTATATATGTATATATATATATATATGTATATATATATATGTGTATATATATATATATGTATATATATATATAAATATATATATATAAATATGTATATATATATGTATATATATATATATATGTGTGTGTGTATATATATATATATATATATGTGTGTGTGTATATATATATATATATATGTATATATATATATATATATAAAACCTAGTGGCCATGGTTCCATAGAAAAAGCTTTTTTTTTACTGTTGTGAATGGAAAGTTTTGGGGTGATCTGTCAAGCGGGGCTGAGAAAAAAGGGGGGAGGGTCTAAAAAGTTGTGTTTCAGATGTTAATGCCCATGTGACCTCTAGAGATGACTACAGCCTGAGCCATTAGACGGAATTACACCAAATTTGGAAAAAAGCTGGCTTTCGGTACACAAATTACGCTTTCGCTTATTTGGTGTAAATCAGTTCAGTAGTTTTTGGGAAATTAATGGGAGAATAAATTTGTATATCTCTGGCCGCGACAACTTCGTGAATAATGACAATCTTGTGCAGGCAAATGCACAGCTCTGATTGGCTGCCAACACTTCAACCCAGGAACTGCTGGCAGCCATCTTGGGATTTGGATTCAGTCGAGTCCCACACAAAGAGTAACAAAAAAAAAAAAAGGAAAAAGACAAGGGGCAAGGATAGATCACCCTGACCCCTTAGCTCTGGTGCTGGGTTCCTAGAGGGTCACCCCCAGGGATAAAAACTCTTTTATAAAAAAAAAACTTGCCACTATTTCCCAACAACATTGTGATTTTGCAGAAAATATTAAATAAAAAGCAAGCACTGACTTGTGTGTTTTTTTTTTTTTTTTTAACAAGCCCCTCGGTTGGCCATGTCCTGGTGGGATTCACAATTTCTATGCAGGGCCGCGCAGCCCCCGGGTCCACCACTTTCTTGTGGCTAAAGACTAACACAATGCGGGGGACCACACAGCTCCCCCACAGCCCTAAGGTTAAAGACTAACATGGTGCGGAGGGCACGCGGCCCTCATGCAGCCGTGGGAACCACCACTTCCCAGGGGCACTTTTCAAATACATTGGGGGGGGCCTGGCACCCCCCGCTAGCCCAGGGACCACTACCTCCCTGGGGCTAAAGACTTCAACAAGGTTGGCGGGCCCGCGCTGCCCCCACACAGCCTCAGGGCTAAAAACGAACAATGCGAGAGAGCCCGTGCAGGCCCCCACAGTCCCCGGGACAACCACCTCCCCTAGGGCTATGATAACAAAAGTGAAGGGGTTCCGTTGCAGACCCAGGGTCCCAGGGACCACCACCTCCCTGGGCTAAAGACTAACCTTGCAGGGGGCCACACAGCCCCCGCAGCCCCGTGGACCACCACCTCCCCGAGGCACTTTTCAAATACATTGCAGAGGCCGCGTTGCCCTCCAGCAGCCCTGGGGCTAAGGACTAACACAATGCACGAGGGGCCACGTAGGCCCTGCAGTCCCGAGGACCTCTACCTACCCTGGGCTATGATAACAAAAGTGAAGGGACCACCACCTCCCCTGGGCTATTGATTGTTGGAGTGGGGACGCACGGCCGGCTCATGGATCCAGTGATGGCCCTGGGGATCGCCACCTCCCTGGGCCGGCTCCCACCCCTGGGACATCGCTATTTGCTGTGGCTTGGCGGCAGCTTTCACAGGTGCCACTAAGTCACAGCACACACTCTGCTCACAACGAGGAAGCAGCTCTCCCTCACAGGTGAATTTCAATGGTTTTATAGGTTTGAAATGTGAGTCTAAGTTTTAAAAAAATTCTATTTCTCATCTATAACGTCCCTGTAGCCTTTGTTTCTTCAGTGTGTATATATATATATATATATATATATATATATATATATATATATATATAGAGAGAGAGAGAGAGAGAGAGAGAGAGAGAGGGAGGGAGAGGCTGTGGGTCAGGTGTCTTCATCCGTTGTTTTTTTCAACTATCATTCTTATTTTCCTTCTCATTACCAAAAACATGTGGCAATGGGCATGCCCACTTCAGGCTCTCCTGCACTGTGAGTGATATTTTTTAAGGAATTTCTAAGGTTTTAAAAAAAATAAAAAGATCTTTTTATCACACCTAACTATAATGGTACTTTAACCTTTGTTTTAGTGTGTTCTCTCTCTCTCTCTCTCTCGCCTCTTCATCAATTAGTCTGTTCAACTACCATTCTCATTTTGCTTCTCAGTACCACAGAAAAAAGCATGGGGCAGTGGGCATGCCCACTTCAGCCATTGGTTCTCTTGCACTGTGAATGATAGCATTTTGTTTGATTACGTGTACCTATTCACCTAAAAAGTAGTGCATTTCATTGCAAGGGGAGATCAGCCAATGCTTTACTCGGTTACTGATTTTTTCTTTTAAGTATTTATCCCCTTTTTATTTTTTTACATTTTTTGTAGTCATTGTTATTTCTTTAAACTATGGCCCTCATCACGATCCTGGCGGTTCGTAGACCGCCAGGGCGGCTGTGGCGGTGTCACCGTGGACGGGCTGGCAGTAAATACCTCCAAATTAGGAATTTGGCCGAAGCCAAACTACTGAGCCTCCACCCATCCAGCCACATTACCACGTTCCGCCAGGCTGGAGGTGAGCACCTACAGCACAACGGATGTGGGGATACCGCTGGTGGTGTCATGACACAAAAGCTGGGGGTCTTGCACCCTGGCATCAGGAATAAGCATTCCAATCACCAGGATACACTCGCACACATGTCCACATACCCACACACATGCACTCACACACTTCTACACACAAAAACACTGTGACTCACCTACGCAAATGCGACATACACACCCATTCACACTGATAAACACTGCGTACATGCACGCATTCATTCCCCCTCCACCCATGAGCATACATATATTCACATCCCCATTCCCCTGCACCACATACACGCACTCACCCGCTCTCCCCGTTAACTCACACACTAACCCCCCTCCCCTTACACAAACACTCTCCCCCTCCCCATTCACTTACATACACATGCACACACATTCACCCCTTCGATGTGCTCAATCGCACTCACACACTTAATCGCTCACACCCACCCCTCCCCAAACACTAACTCACCCCCCACCCCCTCACCCGCAGTGCATCCATACAATCACACACACTTCCCTGCACCACATACACACACTCACCTTCTCTCCCCATCCACTCACACACAATCACTCACACATGCAGACATGCACCCACAAACACTCCCTCATGCCCCCGTATTCACGACTTACACAAATGCACTCACATACACCACACACCCTCCCCTGTCGGATGATCCACTTACCTTGTCCATCGAGAAGGTCTTCAGGGAGGGGACGGTCCTGGTGCTTCTACCGCCATCAGCGGCTCGCCATCTGGACACCGCCAAACCATATATGGGGTTGTAATGTGGTGTGTGGTCTCTTTTTGGCGTGGCGGTACCGGTGGCAGTACCACCTCTGCACCGTTGACAGCCAGAATGACTGGTCTCGGAATTCCACCTGATTTTGGGCAGAATTCAGAAATCAGTCGTATTAGGGTGGTCTTAAGACTGCCACCACTTCCTGCTAGAAAGCAAGCACACTGTCCAATTAGAATCTTATGTGCTGGGTATTTTTAAATGCATAATTTTTATTACAAGCACATGGCTTCTACATTTAGGTGGCAGCATGTTTATTTTTTCCCTTATCGTGGCATATGCCAGCAGTAAAAAAAAAAAGAAATCTCACCAGCTTGCCCTTAGGTCTTCCAGCTTTCCCAATGCCTCTTATACTGTGTGCTTCATCTGATACATAGCCCATAACTCTTGTTTTGGACTGGTAGCCTTGGTTCACTGGTAGTATATCTAACCAGAATGAGCAATCAGTTGCGAGCCTCGCTTTTGGTTACCCATCAAACCACCTTGCTAGTAACCTAACGCTTAAGAACTTTGACAGGACAGGTCAGTTCCACTTGTACTTTAGTATTTCTTCAACTTATTAAACATATGATTAACAAAAACATGTGTTGTCAATAGCCAGGACAAGCTGTTTTGCTTAATTTATTCGCCACCTACGTCATTTCATATAAACGACCGAAGTTAAATAAACATGAGTAATACTCTTTAGCTGGTAGTGTGTTATATTTACAGTTTGCAAAAAATTTAGTATAGTATACAATGAACTAGAATTAAGTAGCAAAATAATTCAACTAGTTTGAGTCTCCAGATTTGCTGCCTGTGCTGATTTATAATGTATTTATTGATGATTTCAAAAGCACCTATGCTACGGGGACCAGCTTTTCAGAACGAAAAACTGGGATGGGCACAGACATAGAAATAGGTCTAAATGTCCTATTAGGTATGTATGTATGTATGTATGTGTTTAAATATATATATATATATTTTTATATATATATATATATACACACAACTTTTTTTCACACTTCCCTCCCCGTTCTGTGAAGAGCTCCAGGTTCCATTTGCTGGTGGCCCAGGCTTGACCTATAGGCTCTGCAGCACTGATTCACACCTCATTAAATCCTGCTGTGCTGCTTGAATGAGGAGAGGCAGCACAGCAGGGGAGTTTCAGCCAGTAAACTTCTGTCCCCAGTTTCTAGGAGGGCCGGTTAAAATGTGAGCCTGCACAACAATGTGATGAATGTGCAGGTTTAACTGACCCTCCCTTAAAAACCAGGACATTTCCCTGTTTTAGAGTAAAGTGTTGGGACGCCAGGACAGACCTTCAAAAACCGGGACTGTCCAGGCAAATCCGGGATGTATGGTCATCCTAACCTATACCACTCGGAGGCCCTTCAAGGCTTCATATGCTACCTTTGCTTATTGGTTACCTGTGAATTACAGCATGCACATTTTACACAAGCACTTTCTAGTGATCTCTGTATTTTGTAAGTACATGCACCATGCATATGTGCACCCAATACATAGGTTAATGACAATATCAATAGAACAAAAGCACAACTCAACATATTATAACAGAAATGGAAAAAATCAGGAGATAAAATAGACAAAAGCAGACAATTTAACTGTAAAAGAACCTACAAAAGAACCATTAGTACCAAAAAAAGACACCACTACTCCACACGTGTAACTGAAGTAGTCTTCCCTTCTGAAGAATTCCACAAAATACTAACAGAATTCTGCAATCCAGAGTGCCAAAATACAGAAAGACCACCATCACATCACTTCTGTGACAAAATCTCTATGAATTGATCTAAAAAATTAAAAGGTTGAAAATTACCTTAAGCAAAACACAGACAACACCACAACAACACATGACCTAAACATCACAGAATGAGACAACAATAATCATCCATCAACCCATACTTTTAATACCCTGTCACCAAAGGGTTTCCTCAATATTATCTTTGCAGCCAGACAATCAGGAACTCCTTTGCAGCCAAAAATATTAAACATATCCTTTGCTCAACCTGTGTAGAAGAAGTAGTAAGATGCCTATTCAAAAAGTCCCTTCAACTAGGTTCATTCCCATTGGTGCTGAAAACTTCCTACATTAAAGCTCTCCTCAAAAAGAAAAACCTCGAATTACCTGACCCAGAAAACTACAGGCCCATATCACAGTTTTGAAAGAGAAGTCTCAGAGCAGCCTCAGACCATGCTGGGGCACAAAGTCAATCATATCCATGTGGGATTATCTAAAAACTCACAACAGACAAGAATGGAGTAGCTGGCTTGTTGCTTCTGGATTTGTCAGCTACATTTGACACTGTCCTCACCACATGCTACTACAAAGACTCCACTATCTTGGAATCTGTGAAAATACTTTGAAATTAATTGCTAAGTGTAGTGTACCTTTCACATCACGACACTGGGGGGCTTCCCAGGGGCCCATCATATCCTCTTTATTATTAAACATGTACCTAGCCCCTTTGCCAAATCTGATTAAATCATACAACCTCACCTATTACAACTATGCTGATGACACTTCACAACTTGAGGACATCCTCTGCGCCATTGACACATAGATGGTGAATTATCATCTATAGCTCAATACCGGAAGGACAGAGATTATGACTGCAGAAAATGGCAAAATTACCAGCCCACAACCATATGGCCTAAGGAACTTGAAGACCCCCCCACCACAACATCAAGAGTAGTTAGAAAACTAGGTGTAAACATGGATTCAGACCTATCTTTGATACCACATGTTAACAATGTCACAAAGAGTGCTTTCTACATAATGAAAACACTATGCCACATCTTCCCATACCTTGCCTTTTAACACAGACTCCAAGCCATCCCAAGTATGCCAACAGCCTATACTTTGGCGCACCTGCATTCATCATACATAACTCATCCAAAATGCTGCTGCAAGGCTTCTTCTCTTCTGTAACCCAAGAGAACAGATGACTCCAATCCTGCAATCACTCCATTGGTTACCTATGGCTAGAAGGGCAATGTTTCTCAGACACTCTGCATTGTCTACACAGCATCCCAAGGAAAAGGACCACTACACCTAGAAGTTTAATTCAAGCAGTACAAACCAAACAGAACGCTGCATCCCAGGCTTGCACCACTTATTATCATACCACCTTACCATAAGAAATCTGCAGACAGTACTGCATTCTTAGTACAAGCCTCCAAGCTCTGGAACACATTACCAGCCAACGCTGGAAGCTCACAGAAGGATATACATGTCTATTTCCTGAATAACTGTACCACCCACACCCTGGAAATCAAGCCCAAAAACAGTTGCACCCTCAAGTGCAATCCTCAGCTTACAACCCACAAATTGGAAATAACTCAACCAGCAAACCGCTTTTAAAATGCGGGTAAGCTATGAATGGCTGACCCATGGCTCGCTGTTGCATTAAATAGTTTTGTATTTGCATACGTAACAATTATGGCCCACAATAATACTAAGACCGTAATACACAGAGGTCAGAAACAAACTGTAACTTATAACTTCAAAATTCACAAAAGACATCTGACACAAGAGATGTCCATCACCAGAGCCGGAAATGGAATAACTGAGGAGATCTGTCACACATTGCTGGACAATTCAGACAACTTTAATATAGTTTACTTGACCACTCCTTTACATCTCACAAAGACACTCAGACATGGGATGATAACAAAAATGCCCAACCCAACTCATCTCCCAACCATGCCAGCTGAGCCACATGTATACACAAAATCTCATATTGCACTTCCCAGTCCAGTAACCAGATGAGCAGACTATATCATCAGATATACCATAAAGAGACCTGCAGAGATTTTCAAAGCTACCAGCATACTAAAAACCATTAGACTGCATGTCTAGTCCTCACACTTCATCATCCACCACACTGGGTCCCCAAACACGATAATAACACCTTGGTGGTCATCATGCACGACATGGAAACACTTACTACGTAGGATCAAAACAGAGACAACATCCTTCCAGCCACGTACACAACATGGTGTAACATGCTATTTATCTAGGCAAGAGCTTCAGCAACCCACAAATGGGTAACAAGCGCTATATAAACGCTGCAATACAATACAAAATAAAACAGTTGGCTTTTTGTATCTTTTTACTTACTGATCCGAGTTGGTTTGGCATATATAAACTAAGTTTTTTTTTCAAGGTGGATGCAGAAGTAACTGAGTGCGTATGTGTGGGAGGAGACAACATGGCTGGAGGAAGGAACATGGAGATTAGAGGGCTGAAGTAACAGGGAGGGTGTTGATGGGGAAGAAACACAGAGGGTGGATGAGAAGTACATAACAAGGGCCAAAGAGAGCAAAGTGAAGCCTGCTGGAAAAGGGGGGTAGAAGCCCACAGCAAGAAAGCAAAGGGGAGTGACACGCATGAGGGCAAAGGCAACACAGAGGAGGGATGAGAAGAAACACAGAGCATGAGAGGGCAGCACTAAGAATGCCGGAGAGAGGAAAATAAGCACACATGTGAAAGGCAGCAGTGTGGCGCTAAGGGGGAGAAGCACACCTGTGAGAAAGTAATGCAGAGGGCCACACTAAGCACAGTGGAGGGAGAAAGAAAGCACACAGGCGAGATAGGGCAATTGGGAACTGTGGGGAAGAAGCACATGTGCGAGAAAGCAATGTGAGGCCAGAAGCACATGAGCACAACACATGGGGGGCAGGCAAAAAGAAAACAGGTGAGAGATCAACACAAAGAAGGAGGTGAGGGGAAAAAGCACACAAGGGAGACAGCTGGAAAACACATGCTCTCTCAGAGTGCTTATGCAAAAAGAAAAAGTAGTGCCTGAAAAGTAGGGAGAGGAAGGTCACAAGAAATGAGGATATGCTCCAGGGGAGGGACAAACAGAAGAAGAGTAATGCATTTCCACAGAAGAAAGCAAATAAAAAGTAAGCAAATGAGACTGACAATAAAGCCTGCCAATGGTAATCAATGGAATAAGTGTGAGGTGACAATAGCTTATTTTATGCAGACAGCTTGCACTGTATGACAGTTGAGGCTTACAAAGGATAACTCGAAATCTTGACAAACCAGTTTAAGTACTAGAGCTTAGTGGAGCGACAATGGTTCACATTTTAGAGTCTTTCTACATGTTTTTGGGGTCACTTGGGCCAGAACAACCCAAGATTTACTTCTGCAGAACAACTAGTACTCACTGATGACAGGCCTTGTGCCCTGTGTTCACCACTAAACTTCAAAGAGCTTTGGGTTTTAGCAGGAAAGATGGTGCACGCATGGTGTGGCCTTTAAGGGACCAGCCTTTTAAAAACTGTGTTTAAGATCTTGTCCTACTCATGGATGAATAGGAATATAGAAGACGATTCTTCTTAGTATTCTGCAATATAGATATGTTTTCAAGACTCTGATAAGGAGGGCAAGGATAACAGCATAACTGAGCGATGTGTGTATCAGCACCACAGATTTTCCATCATGTGGTGAATAATTTATTTTCTGGCAGTAAAAATGACACGGAAAAAGCCTAAAGCTAACTGTATTTACCAAATACTGCTCAGAAGCCACGTTTATAGCACGTTGATGCTCATTTATAGATTATTATTTTTTAGCACGTGTCAATCATAGACAAAAACTATGCTGTTTTTTGTTTTCTTATTTTGAGGCTTATGGTTTAGGTGATGCCTATTGTGCTTCAATGAATAGTCTATATAAAGCCTCTTTCCAGTAAATATTGACCACAGGTATATCCTCTCCCATTTGGGTATTTCCAGAGCCTGATCATTACAAGAGCTTGCAAGACAAAGGTAGTGACTCCCTCCTCTCACACATTATCTCAGGGGTAGCTGACAATTTGAACAGGCGGGAGCGGGTGGGCCACACATGCACACACATACATAAACAAACTCAGGACTCTAAGTACATGCACACTCACTCACACCCATACATTCACAATCACGCTCACATACACCCACCATTCATAAGCAAATAGACAGGCACACACACCCATTCACAGCATGCACGCACTAATATACTTACATTCATCTATACACACACACATGCATGCACTAAACATTAAAATGCAAAGGATAAACTTACCAGGTTTTAGCGGTGGCCTCGGGAGCTGGAAGTGAAGTGTCTGAGGTTCCTATAGGGTTGGGGCTGCCACCTCCTCTCACTGACTGACATCAGGTCAGCCAATAAGAAGAGGCGGGAGACTCTTATTTGTCACAGACTGGGATGGGATCAATGAGAGATGCTGACCGCATCCCACTCTGTGATGAGGCGTCACTGATTGACACTCAACTCTGGATACTTCAGGGCTTAAAAGTGAAGCCCCCAGATCTGAGTCTATCGGTGACGTGCCCCCTCCTTAGGAGGGGGAGGACCTCCTAAGGAGGGGTCGGGGCAGTCAGGACAGTCAGTGCTTTGCAGGACAGTCACAACCATAGGGCTGTAAGATCCTCAGCCTGTCAAAGTTTAGTTCAGGCAGCCAGTGGCCTACACGATTAGCGCATGTATAGCGTCTGACTGGCTGACCCGAACATAAAGAGTGCCTGTCAAGCTCACCTTTACCCAGCCTGACAGAACTGTTTATGCCTGCAAAAAGACAGGGTGCGGCTCCACAGCTCTTAAGGGCGGGCCCTGCCTGTATTATCCACATCAACATAAGTTCTGATCCTTAACTGTCCTTTCCATACAATAAGCAATAGTTAAGGAGATTGTGCCATCAAAACATAAGAGGCCACGTATAGGAACCAAAGCAGTGTGAACGGGGCCTGGCATATGTGAGGGACTATAATTTTCAGAGCAAAAGTTCAGAAACACAAGAAGAAAACCACACATTTGTTACAACCAATCACTTTAGATGACGCTGCAGGCAAATCATTTCCTTCACTCTACTTCAAACAAAAAAAAAACGCATGAGCCCCAATCCTATCCCCTTGCTACAAGTTATAGATTTCCCACATTCTTCCATCATGAAAACCTGGAGCGTGTGAGCCTATTAAAAATATAATAAAGGAGGAAAGAAAAAAAACGCTTTTGATTTCTGTGTGAACCTTACATTTCGAAAGTACTGTTTTTGAGACTGTTGGGCGGAAAAACTTTACAGTATTTTCTACTGATATTTCTGTTTTTGTTGTACGATGGAGACAAAGTGAAAGTGATGCTTTAGATCACCGTATGGAGAATTGTTTTTCAAAAGGGCAGCTGTTCGATTTTCTGTTAAACAAACGTCTATTTCATTTTTCTCTGAATATTTATTGTAGTATTCTCATAATTGAATTGGAAGTCTTCCCTGTGTAAAAATAATCCGTAATTTACTTTAGTATGTTGGCTCTCAGAAGGGTCCTTAAGCCTTGCGCTCGAAATGTCGTATTTTTTCCCTTTAATATTCCTTCTATGGCAAATATAAATTAGCATCTTTCTCAAAAACACATTTTTCACACTCGCATCATTTGACCAGAGCAAAAATATGGTTTCTAAAGCCTGGTCTTCACCCTTATAAATGTAAAATACATATGTTTGCTGGTCAAGTAATGCAAACCCCACATATTATTCATCATTAATCCTTCGCCAAGATGCTTAAGTACTGCGGTTCTCTGTTCAGGGCGTTAACAGCAGTAAACAGCTATTAAGCATGCGTGGGGGCATTGGGGTTATTAGCACACCATCTCACCCCACACAAGCAAACCAATCACTGTGTCTGCTGTATGTCCCCGACAATATAACTATAATGCTGGAAAACAACAACTGTTAGTGGAAGCATTCTGACTGACTGAAACAATCATGTTCGGTGTTGAGAAAAACTGCCAGCGCAATATAGACTGGACTGCAGGGGACACAATCTAAAAAGAAATTCAGCTCTGACGACATTTTGAGTTTTCTCAGGTTCGTGCCATATTTGTATTGAGAAAAACTTAAAAACATTGCAAATATGTACGAAGTTCAAAAGTCCTCTACATAATTGTCAAACATAATTCAGGATTGTAGATATGTTTTGTGATTTTCTACAGCGTAATCAGTCAGGGAGGAGCAGGGATTTCAAATAAATGAATAGAAACATAGAAACTGAAGGCTGTGCCATCATTTGTAAATTTCCCACTTGCCGTTCTTCAGTTGCAGATATGCCAATTTATCAGAAGAAAAAACAGGCAAAAAAAGCTGTTTTACAAAAGCAATGAAAGACACAAAACAGAATGTTGCAGACTAGAAAGCCAAAAGCCTTTTAGGAGCCAGCTTGTTGCACATGGTCGCTGGTGAGGGATAAACAGAAAAGATTCCATCTTGCTAAATCCAGACCTCCCAAATCACAGGATATTGGCGCTCTTCACAAGGTCACTGGGTGAGGAGCCGATATCATTCAGTGTGTGACAAGGGAGTTCGACACATAAGGAAGCTCTGCACAGTAAATGTCCATCACTGAACCATGGCTCAAAGTACAGTCTTTCTGAGCATCGTACCCAGATCGCCTTGAGCCAAAGGCGTTGCTTACGGAATACTTTGTAACATGGGCATTGCTTTCCATCTACAGGTACACTGTATACCGTGATTCCAGCACAGATTAGCTCAGGACAAGTCACAAGCCAAATTGTTTCAGATGCATTTCATACAGCTTTGTTATTAAATGTAATTAAAATGTTAGAAGCACCTATTATCTGATTATAACCATGTACTTCAAAAGTCTTATTTTTTTGATGCCATGTAACAAATAAAAGTCCCACCTCCTTGACTTCTCTTTACAAGGAAGGCGTCAGTGAGAAAGGTGATATATATGTAGAAGTTCCTGTAAATTCACCCATATCATCAGAATGGCTGGTTACTTTCAAAGAGTTCCTTGGCAGAGATGTGGCCTAATGGCCAAGCTGCCACCTTTGGAACTGGCTAACCAGGTTCGAGTACCAGTGTCGGCTCAGCATCCTGTGAGTCTGGGAAATCAATGAATCTACCTGTGGCTGAAAAAAAATCTGACTTTGTGTATATAATCTGGTGCTTATGTAAATTGCTCTAATGCCCTTGGGCCAAGTTCCTGTTTTGTAAAAACTGCAAAAATAAAATAAAAATAACTATTTGGAAGTCAACATTAAACAGTAGTTGCAGGACTCAGAGTTCTAACTAGGGAAGAGGGGCTCTATTCTTGATGTCAGCTGTTAGTCAGTAGAATTAAACAATCTCGTGCCTAAAAGTCAAAGCCAGTTTCTGTGAGGGAATTCTGTGCTTATCTGTGCCGGTTGACACAACAGAATAGAAAAGGTACATGTGGAATACGAAAAGCAATACCAAAAACAATATTAAAGTCAATAAAAAACTCAACAGAATTCCTAAACCAATGTAAGTAAAAAATAAAACACTTTCATCATTAGAATGGGAAATATATAAAACAATTTGATGTAGGTAGTTAGATATCTATAGGCAATAAAAACAATAATTGCAATATTCTCTTGGCTTTATATTGTAAGAATGTAGGTACACAGATGACTTGGTTGCCCAAGAAATGGCCAGTAGGGGCATCAGTGCATTCTTTTTCAGTACTCAAATAAGCAGTGGTATCTCAGGAATATGGTTTTAAAGCAGTTCAAGCATTAATAAAATGCTCTATGTACAATAACATAGTCTCACCCACAAAAAGAACAGTTCAAGTCAAGCCCCAAGAAACTTGGAACTTGAAGCAAACATACGCAACTCTTGTGTTGATACTCCAAATACCTTCACATCTCAGGGACTGCTCCCTAAATACCAGGTCAGTGGCTACAGTGGGAAAAATGCTTCTCAGCCACTCTTTACAGGTGCACAGCCAAAAATTGTTCTTCTGGTTCTGATTTCTTCCAGAGAATCAAGTCACATTCTTGTTCTCGTATCCTCTTCCCTCTTACCATCATCAGAGGACTAGATCAGTAGCAGTGGCCCTCCTGGATGGTCTACTGGACGGTCTTGAATTCCTTTCTCTTTGTGGAATCAGCAAGAGACTATCTTGGTAGTGATCAAAGTCCTTGAAATGAGTCATAGAAGAGGAGATTCAAGAAACAGCAGAAGTTAAATTCTAGTCCTCCTCTTGCATAGGAGTTCAAGAGTTCTTCCATGTAGGCTTTTCTTTCCATCTCTGTTTGAGAAACATTTTGATTTCCAGGTGGTGAGAGCCTTAACTTATAGAGGTAATTCGACAATACAGTTTGTAAACCTATACCTGTAAATTCCCAAACTGTGCCCACCTACATTTTGTAGCACTTACTTCATCTGCGGCAGATGCTAACCCAAGGAAGCACAGATAGGAGGATCAACCAGTCTTAGGTTTTCCAAGGGAGGCTTCTTATGGCTCATTTGCTCAGTCTCTTTAAGCTCATCTCTGAGTCTGCCCCTGCAAATAAAGGACAGCCGTCTCCTCTGCAAAGAGAAACTCTCTCGTAGTGGGCACTTATTTATTGTCTAGCAGAGAGTGTACTTACAGCAGGAGTCAGGCCCGTGGTCTCCAATGAGAGCACTAACTATGCAAGCAAGTCTCACTTAGTTAAAACAGCTCCTTCGAGTCAGTCACCTTCCCAGAAAGATGGAAGCACGCAGAAATCAATGTCCTGCTGAAGAAACCAACGGCAGACCCAGATGACCCAAAGAACTACCGGCCGATCTCCCTCCTCCCCTTCCCAACCAAGGTCATTGGAAAAATCGTAAACAGCCAACTATCCCGGTTCCTGGGAGACAGCAAGGTACTCGACTCCTCTCAATCCAGATTCCACAGAAACCACAGCACCGAGACTGCACTCATTGCTGCCACAGACAACATTAGAACCATGCTCGATGAAGGTGAAACAGCAGCACTCATCCTCCTGGACCTCTCCGCAGCTTTCGACACGGTATGTCATCACACTCTCCGCACACGCCTCCACAACGCTAGAATCCGCGACAAGGCACTGGACTGGATCTCGTCATTTCTCTCAGGCAGAACCTAGGGAGTCCGCCTCCCACCGTTCCTGTCAGAAGCCTCCAGAATCATCTGTGGCGTCCCCCAAGGATCTTCACCTCAGCCCCACGCTCTTCAACGTTTACATGGCCCCCCTCGCCAACATCGCACAAACCCACCACATCAACATAGTTTCCCACGCAGACGACACTCAGCTCATCCTCTCCCTCATGAAAGACCCTACAACTGCAAAGAACAACCTCCACAACGGACTTCACGCCATCGCCAGCTGGATGGAATCAAGCCACCTCAAGTTAAACACAGACAAGACAGAAATCCTCATCTTTGGCACCAACCCCTCAGCTTGGAATGACTCCTGGTGGCACACCTCCCTAGGAACCGCGCCTTCACCCACCACCGACACACGCAACCTAGGCTTCATCTTGGACTCCACACTCAGCATGACTCAGCAGGTCAATGCCATCTCCTCTTCCTGCTACAACACTCTCAGCATGCCCCGCAAAATCTTCAAGTAGATTCCCACTGAAACCAGGAAAACCGTCACCCACGCCCTTGTCAGCAGCCGATTGGACTATGGAAACGCCCTCTATGCAGGAATAACAACCAAACTCCTAACAAAGCTGCAAATAATACAGAACGCATCTGCCTGCCTCATTCTGGACATCCCACGCCATGACCACATTTCCCCCCACCTCAGAGACCTTCACTGGCTACCAGTATCAAAGAGGATCACCCTCAAACTCCTCATCCACGCACACAAGGACCTCCATGACACAGGCCCAGCCTACCTTAACGACAGACTCACCTTCCACACCCCCACCCGCAATCTTCACTCCACCAGCCTCGCCCTCGCCTCCATCCCCTGCATCCGCCGCACCACCGCCGGAAGAAGATCTTTCTCTCACCTAGCCGCCAAGACCTGGAACTCCCTACCGCTCTACCTTCGCCAGACCCAAGACCTCTTGACATTCAGGAAAAGCCTCAAGACATGGCTCTACGACCAATAGCTCCCCCCCCCCAGCGGCTTGAGACCCTAACGGGTGATTAGTGTGCTGTATAAATCCTTGATTGATTGACTGATTGATTGAAAATGCAATGGTCTGGAGAGAGACCGGAATACTACAGGAATCTCCTACCTGGGCAAACTGGTTATGACTATTCCATGGAAGACTGAATTTAAATATTTTTAGTAAACATTCTTGTAACCCATACCAAAACATTTAAGTTAACCACTGAATTTCATTTTCACTGATCTGTAAAATGTCATAAGATCGGTATTCCTAGATGGATGTTAACCAGAGATACAAATATGGGCTTTTTAAACAGAAAGCAGGCTTTGTCAAAGTACAGCTGGCACAGGCCTGTGTAGTAACAGCACTTTGTTGTCATTTGTGTACTTGAAATATGTTAGTTAGAATAATGTCTGTGACTCACTACTGATCATTATGCATATGGGCTTTGTTGGTGTCAAGGAAAACTTTAATACTGATTTATTTTAAATTATACCAAGGCCTACACTTATTAGTATAGGTGGTCTGGCATGCTGGAACTACAGCATTGATTGTAGTGTCCATGACTGCTTGTTAGTACTTTTGCCATGTTCTTAATCACACCTATGGGTGGAGTAAAGTCACACTCCATCCCATATTGGGTACTTGGCCTTTATTCCACAAGCACAGTATTTGTACGTTTTATGGATAGATCACATGGTGTGGTAGATGTTCAACATGCTCATAGTGCCCAGCAGTCCAAAATGCCAACAATAAAAATGACACAATCTGCAGGAAAGACAAACAGTGGATTTTCCTACACTGTTCATTGTAGTACATCTGAAGGATTATGTATGGAGGATATGGAACATTATGAAAGCACGTATATTACATATTCTATTCTGAATTTCCCAAACCAATGTTTTTCCAAATGTTTTTTCGTAATTAATGTCCAAGTTGTGAGTGTTTATGAACAGCTTGATTAAAGAATCTTGAGATTTTAAATCACACCGTCTGTCCTAAAAACTGCATATGTGAACTACTAGCAGAAATACTCATTTCTTACAGCTTAACCTCAGCATTTAAGATCTTAAGCCAGATAACACACTGTCATACACTGATTCAGTATGTGTTTTATAGATGTGATTAGTGACTGGTGATGCTGCAGCAGAGATAGGTGGCAGGTTCTTCTGGTCTTATGCAGTTAGGTACTTAGTTACTCTGTCCATAACACATACATTTCTTAATGTATCAAATAATGTAATATTTGTTATACAATAGTATCTAGGAATTGTATAAGGATCTTCACTGGCTTATACAATTGGCTCCAGATCTTCTCACTTTAATTCCTGATACTGAAGCGCCAGATGTTCGGCACTGAGTTACGGGCGAAGTGAAAGCAGCTTCCTGCCCTATTAAACTGATGGGGTTTGCCATCCACTTGAACGTGTAGTTGAGTGTCATCACCACTAAACTGAAACAACACTGCACGGCTCATAAAACAGACTGTAAGCAGGGACGGTTATAATACATACAAATAAAGGGAATTTGTGGGTCGAGTGTTAGGTACCTAAGGTGATGCTCATTAAATCTGTAATATTCTACTTCTAAACGAGTTTACTGCATTTGACAATACAATTGCACCTGAGCTAGAGAAATCCCCCAAATAAATTAAAATCACTTTGATAAAAAGGATATCAGTGTCCACAGAGTCAAAGCCACAATGGCGACAAACAGCACCAGCATGCCCAGTTTACCCATGCCTGCTGATTAACTCAGGTAATCCCACATGAGATGAACGTTGTTACAGCTATGTGACAGAAGGGATTCAACCAATTGTGCATGCATTCAGCCCTTGACAGCCTTCTCAATACTCTGAGCCAGGAGAACAAGTTGAGCTTTGTCACAGATAATAAGCTGTCTGAGGGTCTAAAGATGTTTCTTTCCACAGTGACTGTACAATGGCTTGCTTTTTAAACATATTTGTTATGTCTACTCCTCTTGATTGATTGACAATAGGTGTTAAAAGGCAACTAGATAATGTTATATGTTTTAGCAGCCATCCCTGCGAAGGGTTCAGTGGATATGAATTGGCTTTTCATTTTTCAAAGATGATACAATCCCATTGGTAAATACTTCCAACCAGTATTTGTAGATCTTGAATGGCAATGTCTGATGACAATCCACCCTTCTCCCCACGATGGAGTCCGAAGCAGCCCATACATGAGTAAGCACAGATAGGAGGGCCAAACTGGAGGGAAGAGGGAATGGGAGTGAGAGGGCAGAGATAGCCGGATTGTCATGGTCTCATCTGAAGCACATCTCTCAGACTTCAGAAGACTCACTACAGGGTTCTGACAGGTTAACATCAAGCATTTACTATATGTGTGAAAAACAAATATTTACAATGGTTTACAGTTAGGAGCAATGTAATAACAAAGCTGATTTTAGCTGCTACTTATGCAGCATTGACGAAACACATGTTGGAGTCATTCTGTACATTGTAAAGTTTTGATGTTCCTCAGAATGAGGAGAAGTATCTTGGGAGATATTAACTGATTTGTTGAAATTACATAGAAGTTTTTTGAACATTTGGAAGGAAAATAATACAGTTTGGAACAATCATGTATGAAAAAACCCTATGGCTCAACTAATGTGTGCTCGAAGTTATTAAAGTTATTAAACATTGCGTGAATCAAGGAAATGAAGGTGGTTGTCTCTCTTCTTGAGCAACAGTTGCTAAGCTTGCTGTCCTCATCCTTCATATAGCGAGAACGCCACCTATCTCAACCACCCGCTGGATTTTTTTATGTATATCTTCTTGTGCATGACAGTGCTCAACTTTCACGTTCTACCGCAGGAAAGATTAGTAGAGTATTCTGTAGAAGGCCTTTAATCAAGAGCATAAGGCAAACCCTAAAGTTAGGTCTACATGCCTTTAAACAAACTACTTTATCATTAGCTTCACTTGAATCCCATGCTGATCTGATCAGAATTACGTTTGTCAAATGTGCTCTAAGCAGATGCTCAAAGAAGAGCAGGTGGAGCTTAAGAATGCCCTGAAGTGTCCTGCAAAACTGGTACAATGTAAAACGCTAGAAACACTAGAGGCAATAAGAAATCCCCAGAGATTTATCATGAGTCAGAATCAGCAATGTCTTCATTGCCACAGGCAAGTAACAAAATGAACCTCACTAAAGTTGCAATATAAACTGCAAAAAAAACAAAAAAAAAACAGAATCATTGTTACAGTAAAAAGGGAAACTTTACAAACTAAAAGAAACTAACCCCACAAACCTCCTGGAGTCTAAAGTGTACACCACAAGTTTTGATAACTTCATCCAATGCTCTGACACAAGCATCCTTTGTATTTGTAACCGAATTCCTCAACCAGGAAATCACCACCACTGTGAATTCTTCCAAATGGTCAATAGTTCGCCTCACCCATAACATGCTAAAATGAAATTATTTGTGGACAAAGAAACCTACATCAGAAAGCTGTACTGGAATGAATTATTTCCCGAGCATAAGGGCAGACAGTACTAAACTAAACTATATGACGGTTTAAAAAAATCCCAGACTGGACCCCACCCAATGGATGCAGTCCAAAACTGGATCTTTACACCGACAGCTTTAGAAAAAAAGTAAAATATCAGATTCTCAACAAACTAAATTCCACACACCCGCACACCACAAGAGAGCGGATCCATAAAAAACCCTTAAAACAAGCATGTGTGTTAAATGAAAGCCAACAGACAGACAAGGGAGTTATGGAAGTGGTGATGAAAACAAGACTATAGAACAGAAGCATAGATACAGCTTTTTGAATATAAATTACAACTGCATGTTTACAAAGCACTAAACCACAATAATCATTGAATTAAACCATTACGTTTACATCAAGTACAATGCAATAATACAATTATCTACCAGTTTCATACAGCTCGACCCGAGAAATGTTCTACCTAATCTTACGCAGGCATAGTAGGATATTCATCCCTACAGGGGACAAGAATTGTAGACTCTTATGACTAAACATATATCACAAACCTGGGGGTGGCTCTCTATAACAAGAGTGCATTGTGATTCTAACAACCTCCTATGTTCTGTGTATTAAAGTATGCTCTAGCTCATTGGCCCTTATTCTGGCTATGGTTCATTGGCCATCATCCAGGCTGTGTGGTATACTTTTAAAAAAGAATGCATCCTTTTACCCACACTAGGTGGGCATGCGTCATCATAGGGGTTCTTCACCAGCACTAAAGTGATGCAGGGCGGGCTCACACAGAGCTCTTTTTTGTTAGTTTTTTTTGTTTTTTGGAAACGATTTGTTGGGATGTAAAGGATTGTGAGAGGTGGATGAAAATTGTATTGAGGCAGGTATGGTAGCTATTATGATACCTTTCTTACTGCCTTCATTGGGTCAATGTTTCGGTCCGTCTAAGTGTATTCTTACATCTATGGTCTTTCTTCAGGACCTAATAACCCCTCTTTAAAAATTATCTTCCATGAAGACTTCTTTATAAGTGAAGGAGAGTAGAATCTCCAGCCTACTACGTACATAATGCTGGGAGCTCTGTCTTGACTGGTATTATAGGAGGCAGATTACGTACATGCCTCCTATGATCTTCATCTTTCACCAGTAGCATAATGGTAGAGTGAGATAGGATTCTAAATAGGATCACATAAAAAAAACATTAGAGATAGGTCATTTACTATCCATCTTTTCCTAATACAGCGCCCAGAGACCCCTTGGGCTTTAGAAACACATGTTTTGTATGTTATGTTTCGAAAACTGAACAAGGATTATAGAGAGCCGCAGACAACCTGGTAAAGTACAAATAAATCAGATATCACATACAGCTCACCCTGTAACAATTTAACCTCATTAGATCCCTACAAGAAATTATCTAGACAGATGCAACTTGATAAGAAGCATTCTCACTTTTTGTGAACATATGATAACTGTACCCGAACCAGCCTCTGCGACGAGTAATACACTACAAACTCTGAAATTCAATAAAATGCAACATTTTTCAGTCACTCCAAATTACTACATATAAGACTCCAATTGGACTAATACAAAAGCTAAAAGGAATTGGGCATTGCGAGAAACTGACTGGTAGTGAGAATCAATGCGAAAGTTGCCACCATACAGAAAGAGGTCCGACTCGTGTTTGTGTTGAATGCAGTGAAAAAAAACATATGCATGAACTGGTACACAGAGGAGATAAAACACAACCTTCACCCCATGAGGGTGCCCCCCAATACAACATTTCTGACCCTGAAACCTTTACACCGGTTTCCCACCCTTTCTTGCAACACAGCCAGTCGCTGCATGAGCTTTCTGGTCTAAAACTGAGAGAGAATTTTAAAAGCACCCAACTGTGAGGGGCACGAGAACTGACGTTTTTCATGTTGTTCCTTCGAGAGGATAAGATTTGGGATCCGTGGCCTGCTAAGGAGAACTCTGAAGCCGCTGCAACACCGAAGCAATGGACACAGACGTGTATCCACGGCTGCAACTTCAGGAGAGTCTCAAGCCTGCCTCTGAAGCACGTTTAACTAACGTCGGTGATTCCAGTCTTTACAAGCGATGTCTCTCCGTGGAAGAAATGGCCGCGTATTAAACACCCTATCGGTTAGCGCCATTTTCTTGTAAATGTTCTCTCCTGTCTCAGACACAGCTATTGTAACACTTTTAGACGCCGAGCTTTTAAAATATAATGAACAAGTCACTCTGAAAAAACGTCTGCACTTGCAAATTGTATCCGTGTCTCGATCATCTAAAAGGCAGTGCGGCAACGTCCTCCTAACCTGCACACATATCACAATAAATATAAGGCAGAAATTCAGTAAGAATAGGAATACAAAGTGTAAAGTTCCTTCCCTCTAGATAAAAAAAACAAAAAACCTTCACCCACTATTTGTGGCATGCTTATCACCATAGGCACTTACTGAGCGTGAGGATGGGCTCAAGCTGTATCGTGGAGCTCTTGATACAACATGTCAGGATCTCTCATAGATGGGGCAAAAGGAGAAGCACACAAACTTTTCTAGAGGGCACCTCAGGCATCTTTATTATCGGTGCCTCTGATAAGATGACAACACAAGTGGTTGACATTATGGGATCATAATCATCCCCCTGACCCTATGTCAATATGTTCTGGCCAATCTACCATGCCACTTGGGATCAGTGGCCTTTGTCAGGACTGTCAGATACCAAACGGGTTACACCCTGGCTCGCTTAAATTGAAATAGTGGAAATTACAGAGAAAGTTAAATCCTAAAACACTAGAATTTGAAGGTATACTTACATGATTCACAAGACAAGTATTTCATATAAAAAAGAAAGGTAGAGCTTATACACTTATTAGCAGTGAAACACGTGATTCATGCTTAGTTGTCCTCACATCATGTCCATTAACATGCATATTTACACCAGGTGATACACTGCAAACCTAGTGTGGCATTCACAACACTGCATACAAAGATGAGACATTGAAAACAGTGGCTGCTGGGCCATCTCACAGCATGTAATAAATGTCTTCCTCATAAGCATCGTTAAAAAGAAGTGTATATTTGGGTAGGTCACATTCTACATTGCAGCCCTCTCTCACGGGGTCTATGTGGATTTTCTGTTCCCTTAAAGGCAATTCTTTAGCACATGATCAGTGTACAGGGCTGAGCGAGGGGAATCATTCCTGCACTACAAGGAGTTTCCCAGTCTTCTCCTGCCCAAGGAGTTCCCCTGGAAAATGCTTCTCATTTCAGTATTTATGGACTTCGCACTGATGCATCCCGGTGGTGCAGCAGGAACCTTGGGGTTCGCTGGCTTATCTCTGTTATGACAAAGTAATAGATCTTTCCAATTCCTAGTCTGTACTACTTGCTGTGACCCAAATACATGTTCTGGTTCGCTACCAGTAGGTGGCAGGGACATTTTTTTTTGCTACCCACAGGGCAAAGAAGACTTGGAGAGAAATAATGTTCAGTAGGGAAGCATAAAGGCCATAGAGAGGAGGTCAAGAGGATGCAGAGGAACCAGGACACTGCTTAGGAAATGGTTTTACAAGGAGAAGGGCACATTACGTGTCTAGGAGAGGTGATATCCAAGAAGAGGTGCAAAGACTCCATTGCTAAGAGGAGTCAAGAAGTCAATGATCTCAAACTAAAGGTTTACCAAAAGGACAGCTGAGAGATCACATTTTTAATTTTGTGCATCAAACAAGCCAAAGAAAAAGAAGCTACTGTTTACT
Organism: Pleurodeles waltl; assembly: GCF_031143425.1. Lineage (NCBI taxonomy): Eukaryota > Metazoa > Chordata > Amphibia > Caudata > Salamandridae > Pleurodeles > Pleurodeles waltl. The sequence goes on along the minus strand of NC_090437.1, from coordinate 345,812,073 downwards.
TGTAACAGAAGTAGTGAGCATTTCTAGACAAAGGTAAAAAATAACCTCTCCTGATCTAGAAAATAAACACTAAAATAAAAGGACAAGATCTGGTGACAGAACCAGGGGTAGAGATCTTAACTTTGAAGCTCCTTTTTTTCATTTCTGAAATACAAAGGTGCTTCAGAAATCATTAATATAAAAGTGATAATCACATTTGTGTAATAACCTTCTAAAAAGACATTTCTTTTTTCCTACTGACATCCCTAAAAGCCTAGTCTGTACATTTTGCTTGGTTTCACTCTAGTACATCTCTAACTGCCCTATTTGTTACAATTTGTTTTATCTGTTCACAGAGTATAAAATATAATAGAAAAACTCGTTTAGTGGGAGACTAGCTACATGTGGAGTGCAAAAACTGTGGATATAAAAATGGTACAAGTGTGCTTTGCTTTTAAAGTAAAGACCCAGTTAATACGACAGCAAAACAATCTCGGCGATCCAATGTTTAATTGAAAAAATATCATAAGTACGTTTTTTGCCATTGAATGTAAAATGGTTGAGTAAAGAATGACAAAAGGCGCTTCTGCTTCCACACTCAGCAAATGAGGAGAAGGCAGTCACAAGCACCACGTTCTCTTTTTGTTCCACTTGAGTAATTTCATGGCTGCACTTGACATCCCAACATTTAGACAGCAATTAGACCAGCGCTGAGCGCAGAAAATATCCCATGTCAGGATGTCTCTTTGACCTAACACCTTACTTCAAGTGCACCCTAGGTGAAGTGTGGAACCAGCACTTAAAGCAGAGAGCAGAAAACTAAACCGCATTAATGCTATGATGGAGGAGAGGTGAAATGCAGAAGCCGGAGAGAGGGGCAGAGAAGCTAGAGAGAGGGGCAGAGGAGGTAGTGAGAGAAGGACTGTGTGTGTGTACATGAGTCAGACCTCTCAAGTGCAGAGAATTAGACCATTAACTATGCTAAGTTGGTCATGGCATGAATATTGCAGTATCTGGGCGCTAGATTCAAGTGAATAAGAACTCACAGATATGCACCCTCCACAAATTCAAATTCAAATGCTGGCTTCAGGTCGCTCAAACATTTTACTTATTTCGCTCCACTTTTAATGTATGGGTTAAGAACCTAACACGGAGAGGTAGCTTGCATCAGACCAAATTACATAGTGCACACAGTGAGTATTGTTGTTCGCACACAATCTATAAACTGTATTTTTCAATTTACCATGACACTGTTTAAGAAGCTGCTTACACCGGTTTGCTTTTATTGCCATGTTACTTCTTGCAAGAGTGCACAAGTTTACTTTGTTGAGCCTGAAAAGGAGTTGGCACACATCCTTCAAACAGAGATATCACTGGATTCTGGGGGGGCGCAGCTCTTAGACACCGGGGCCGCCGCAGCCTGAGCCCTACGCACTAGTCGTGTGTTGGGCTGGCCTTGAGTACTTCTGCACTCTCGCCTCGTGAGGCGAGAGGGCGGATGTGCTTTCCACAGGGGCAGCGCAGGCTGCGTCACTTCCGGATCCCGCAGCCAGCACTGAATCCATTGGCGGGGTACATAAGTGCCCACCCCAGAAAGGGCTCGGCCCTTTTTTCCTGTGTGCAGTGTCGGCGAGGTGAGAGAGCGGAAATACTCAAGGCCAGCCCAATGCACGACTAGTGCGTAATGCTCAGGCTGTGGTAGCCCCGGGGTCTAAGAGCCCCGCCCCCCCATTTGGGGTGCGCTCCACCATAGAACCCGGAGACCACTAGACAGCCCTTGCCCCAACACCCACCACACGCAGACCGACATAGAATGTTTGTTTCATTGGAAGAAATGTATTTACAATGATGTGATTCAAAATTAAACATTACATCAATAACTTCATAATATTTCAATACAAATTCAATCAATTAAGTCATAATTCATTCTGACACCCCAATCTGAAAGGATCGGGGGGAGAGGAGATACTAAAGTCCCCCTAAGCAGCAGAGGGGTCCCAAAGGCAGGGTCCCCTGGATAACAACATAGGTAGGATTCTGCAGTCCTGAACCAATCTGCGGATGTACACACCAGCTTGGGGGTCAGGGAGCCCAGATAGCTGGGATGGGCATGGGGCTCCCGCTCCTGGCCGCCCCATTACACCCCCATGGCAGATTGGTGTTTGGGCAGGGGCGGAACCCGGAGCACGAGGACAAGGGACGGTGAGGTGTGGGGAACCGCCCCCCCCCCAAGGATATAGTTGAGGTGCGGCACACCTATGTGGTCCAACAGAAGTTCGGGACACGGAGGGATCCTTTCAGACTGAGGTGTCAAAATGATTTATGACTTAATTGATTGAATTTTTATTGTATAAATATGAAGTTATTGATGTAATGTTTATTTTTTATTCACATCACTGTAAATACATTTATTCCAATGAAAGAAACATTCTATGTTGGTCTGCGTGTGGTGGGTGTTGGGGCAAGGGCCGTCTGGTGGTCTCCGGGTTCTATTACCCATCATTTCCACAACTCCGAAGATGGCTTTCCAAGCAGGTACCACTGGGCCCGTCCCTCTGACTGCATGATAAGTGGAGGTCTACCCATGTGAGGGCAGAGCAGTCAGAGCCTAGAGATGCTTTTTGGATGCGATCGCCAATGAGCAAAAGCTTACCAGATCCCCCTGGCCTCAACTGCCTCAGCCTGCATGACAGACAAGTAATGCTTCAGTAACTCAAAACAGCCTGTCAAAAAGGACTAAATCAAGCCTTAAAGTCTTTAAATAATCTTAATATATGTCCAATAATGGTTCATCTAGAACATCACATGATTTAGGGCTCAGCTCTACCTTCAAACACATCACACTAAATATGCCATACAGGTGTACACAGGTCAAGTACAAATGGTACTATGTCCACATTGCTATTGGAAGCAGCCATCTGCCTGTCCAATGCAGCCCTGCCACAAAGGATCACACTATCCACTGCATTGGAGAAATAAAAGAAAAAAGGTTAATACCAGCATACTCGCATTCAATCCTGAGACACTTACAGCTGAAAATTACCACTACCCAAATTACTTCCAATACTGAAACAGTTCTAGAAGGAGAGCACTTGTACTTGGGACCAAACATTTAGACAGTTTTCCAAATCCCCCCAACATGCCAGTGATCAGAGGAGGATGTCATGAGCAGAGACACTTCCAATGCCAACCTTACAATAAGGTCATCCTCACAATGATCAGTTACATGACTAAATAGAACGAATTAGGAAAGACATTTCATTTCATCGTCTAGCAACTGTAACGTGCAGCATCTTTGTGATTCCTCTGCATTTGTCCCTTCAACTGAAGGCTTTTCTCACTTCAAGTGACAATGTTACAAATACACTCCAGCTTGAAATCTACCAAACTTCGTCAGACTTTCTCCCATAGTCCTGACCAGCTTGTAGAACACATTCCTAGACCGGGAAGGGCTCTCTCATCAAACTTCCACATCCTCACTAGATACAGGGAAAAATGCAACAGGGAAAGGAGTGGCTTCATGCATTATGACTTTCTCTAGTTCTAGGAAAGACAAGACCACTTTTTTTTACTCCATTTCTTTACTCCATGCTAAAAATATGCATCCCTATCTTTCCCTCATGTTCTGTCTACAACTTGGTCTACCACCCCAAGAAAATAGCCTTGACAGGAGCTATCCCTAACCTTCATTAACACATCTTACACTATTTAACAGGCTTTCATTCTATGTCACCTCAGTATTGAAATGACCAAGCCAAAACCTATACTGAAGGCTTCACATGTTTTGGGACAGTCAAGGCTTTCATCAACTAATCAGAAAACCAGACCTCACTAGGAGCTACAAACTCAATCTCTTGTACTGCTTGAGCACCAAACTCCCACATACTATGAAGCTTTTTTGTAGCAAACCATCCTCTGGTCAATTTCTAGATCAACAGTGAATTGTTAACCAAACCCATGCCATACTTCGAAGAGTAAGAGATGCAGTAAGAGACGCAGAACGAGACGCATGCATCAAAGACCTTATACTGAGTCCCGATCTATGAGAGAATACAATTCAAGAAGGAGTGCCTAATCCATAAGACACTGCATGACCTCACTCTTGGCTAACGTGCAACGCTGGGAGCAAGTAGGCCAGCAGCCTCCAACGACATACACCAGAATCTCTTTGAGCTCTTGGTTCCTACTAGCACTTAAACCTGCCAAGTGTTGGACCTCTAAAAAAAACGGCAGGGCCAGGGGACACTTCTGCTTAATTTGAGCCATGGCTGCAAGTGAAGCTCATTTTTGGTGACCTGCACTTTTTTCTTTGACCAGCTTTGATCCAGAATAAGAGAGAGAAAAAACACAATGGTGAAAAAGGAGGAAGAAAACGAGGGCCAACAGTTATGAAAGGAGAAAGCAGAGATGAAAAAGAAGTTGCAAGTGTGAGCTAGGGCAGTCAGTGTCTGGCGTTAGATTCAGGAGGCCTTGAGAAGAAATCAAGAATACGCAGCATTAGTATTCCGCACTCTGAGAATTTTAGAGCACTGGCTGCGGGCTTCTGAACGAAACTGTAAGCTCCTGCAACAATTATTTTACAAATTAAACACTGGAACAATTAAATTGGAATAATTAAATTATGGAACTTATGATTCTGAGTGTATTGAAGGGACAGCGTTCACTACACCGCTCGATACCAAGGAAAGCATGAGGCAGGAGCCCTGCATCTCTGTTTCATTGTAAGTATTCTATTTGCTCATCTCTGAGAATCCTGGGTAAACCAGAGTGCCACACTCAAAGAATGGATTGAGAAAGATTTGCAGATACATGTTCCAGGGTTTAGCACTGATAGAAGGCCTTGTGTATTCATTTAAGGCAGGCTGCAGGGACAAAGGGGCAAGGAAGAGGACAAGTAGTGGAGGAGTGGCTTACCTTGTGGCAGGGACCCTTCTTCCTACAGTAAGCTTTTACACAAAAAGATATTAACAACATATGCACCAAACGTTATTGTGATCAATTGATCAATGCATGTCCACCTAATTCCAATATTCATAATTAGTACTTCAAAAACAGCTTTGTTCTCATTCATATCCATAATGAAATAAATACAAAGGGTGCTCTCATACCAAAATTAAGTGGACTTTATTTACATGAGAGTAGTATCCCTAGGTGCAGACACTGCTCCTCAGAAATAAATCTATGATGTCCACAGGTAGAGCCTTGGAAAGGGGGATAGGGGCAGAAACCCTCTCGAGGCCACACATTGAGAAGACCTTTTTAGGGTTCCCCCTCTCACAGAGTACACAAGTCATGCCTCTTGCTAGTAGTAGGACGTCTCCTGGAGTGTGGACTTCCTCACACTTCAGCTTAAAACAGGACTGAATTAGAGGAAAAAGTGGTGAGATAAGAGATCTACAAATCTGTTGATGACCGCACAAAAGGACAATAAAACAAATCTCTTCACTTGCTTACCATGCCCGTGACCCATGTCTCGGACAGGAGAAAAAACCTTGAAACTGAATAACCAGTATGGTCATGCAGTAGTAGTCTAATAGAACTTCAAAGGTGACACCTATTGTCCATCCTTTCCAGGCATGCAACTATCTTGATTGCACAGCTAGGCGATATCAGAGTTGAGCACCGGATCATGCTACTCTAGTGTAGTAGGGAAGAGTGTATGTACTTACAATTAAAACATCTACGTTTTGAAAAGATTTTTTATTTTCCATGGATCCACAAACAGTCACGTGCATAGCCCTGTAAATCTACAGCAGTCAGAGACCTCTGGGATTGTTCAATGTATGAAAAGGCATGGCTGTTTAATTCCCACAAGATGGATAGTTCTATATGTCTATTTTATGTGCATTGGCACCTGTAACTACTACATACCCTTGGAGAAACACTTTACCCAATACCCGTATAAATGTGACTGTATAATCCATGTTCTCATCCTCAAAGGCACTCACTCCCGCCCTTCAACAGGAGCAAATGTGTCTACATTCATAGGTTGACAACTCCAGAAAACCTGCAAGTGACATGTGAACATCCACAAAGTTGAGAGTTGAAAGAAGATTCGTATACACATGTAAGCTGCCGGGACAGGCACTATCCAGTTTTGTTTTTGCGCTTTGATATAGCGCGAACTCGACCCGAAAGTATTTGGGCGCTTTACATGACCTCCAGTTACTTCACACAAAGTTAATACTGAATTCGGGTATGCACAAAATATGACACATTTATATAATGTCTACCCTTAGAGATGCAATTTACGAACGTGGAATTTTAAGACTCCAGAAACATCCGATCTTTCTCTTACCTGGACCAAACACAGGTGCGTGAACACAGTGCTTTAAATGGGCCGGTACTGTCCGGTAATGAGTACCGGCACTTTTTTTTATTTTGAGAAGGAGAGTACCTGCTCTTCTTGGAAAAAACGTAATACATTTAATTGATGTGTACCGGCACTTCTCAGAAACATGTACTCCAGTACAGAGTACCTGCACTTGTATTTTTCCATTTCAAGCACTGCGTGAACACCCTTGTGAATCAGGCCCAGTGAGGGCAACGTGTATCAAAGTGCTCGCTGGCCGTGATGCGCAGTAGATGGGTGCTAACAGTAGACTTTGTAGTGCTGCGACACAGGAACAGCAGAGGAACCATTTGCTCTTTCCGAAAAGCGCCATGCTTAATTTAGCGCTTACAAGGCTTCACGTGCCTCATCCAGTGGCACGGCGCTCCGTCAGCGTGAGCGGCAGCGAAGCGACATGTGCGCGAGCGCCTCCCGGCAGTGTGATTGCCTCCCGTGTCTCTCTCGGGAGGGGTAAATTATTAACTGGCGCTTGGGCGAGCTAAGCACTATCTGAGAGGAAGCCATTAAAACAGTTAGCCCGCAGAACACTTCACGCTGCTGGTCTGTTAAATCTTCGTCAAAGTCTTCACATGCCTGTGCTCGTCACTGTTGTTTCATACACTGAGTCAACAGGGCAATTTAGCAGCTGAGATAAAGCATTCTTCAGTGTTTGGTTAGCGCTCAACCCAGACAGAAATTACAGAGGAAATAGCGCTTATTTGCCAAGAGGCAACTTTCTCCACTACCCTACACTTACTGTGGTTATACTACTATATGGATCACCAGAAGGACCAAACAGGGAAGTGTAGATTTACTATTCTCAACTCCACGTCTGCGTACCTTAAAGAGAGACGTAAGTGTTAGTGTATATACGAATAAAAACATGTCTGTGGAGTTAGAGAAAAGCTAAACGTATTTGTTGATATTTTGGGTTCCGTATTTTGTTCTTGATATTCTGTGCCATTGATATTCTGCTTTTAATATTCCGGGTCAATACCCTTCCCGTCTCTTTACCGCACTCTTGAAGGTGCCTTTTCATCTCCGTTTTTCTCCCTTTCTCACTGTTGTCCCATCTTTCTCTTCTTTGATTCTCAATTTTCTGCTTTTCTCTCACTTGCTTTGGGCCAAAGACTGATGATGAAAAATAAGCGGTGGTCCGCAAAAATGAGTACTGATGCAAACCACCTGCAACCACTGGCAAAAATTACAAACTGGTATAAACATACCAATTCCAGCATCATGCAATATATTTTTTAACTTGAGCAGGCAGGTATCCCCTCGCTATTGTTCGTGGACATTTGTGCTTTCTGTTTGTGAATGGCGCTCCATGGCGTTCGGCTCATTGTTGAACTACTTGAAGCGGACGTGTTTTTAACACTTTCCTGCACCCAGGCCTATTTATTTGAGGGTTCACGTAGCATGAACCAAGCACGAGAGTCCCACAACCCCGTAGAAGCAATACAAAAATACATGGTTCATGAAATCAAGCAAGATGGCCGTTGAGAGTAAAAATAATAGTGACCCATACACAACGTGTAGAACAGATGAAATACAGAAGTTAAACAAGGTAATATATCAAAGTACTGTATGTTTCAGAACGAAAACCGAAAGGGAACACAATATATACAAAAATAATACTATACACAGATATTTCGCAATAAGTGGCCTGGCATGTTATGCCATATGGTACGCACAGTCACTCTTACTCAACCTTCCAAACAGTGACAGTCATCCAAATAAATACTTCTTTCAGCTAGCTTGTGTAAACTTAGAGGACATGTGCATTTTTCAAATCGTCGTGATTGTTTAACTACCTGAACAGAAAAGTGAACTTGCAAACATTGATCCTGAAAGTGGGGTGTGCTTTTCTCCCTGGGAGGCCATTTTGAATGTGCCTTATTTGCCGATAAATGTCCCTTTGGCAGATTGTGGCAAAGCCTGCATACCAGTACCTTGCAGAAAGGCTGTAGTAGCAGTACCGAGCCAACAGTAGAGATGTGAAGAATGACACTGAGAAAAGGTCCTCAGATATACACATTTATCCTGGTGGCAGCTATCCTATCATACGACTGCCTTCAGGGGCTCTAAGCTCACATTTTTAACAAGCAGAGCTACATAAAAACAGAATAGATGTGGGAGAAGAGGCAAGAACATGCAAGCAAAATGTGTAAAAAACTACAACTACAGGCTTTCCAGGAGTCTAAAAACATTAAAGGCATAAAATGACTTTGTGAGGCACAGAGCTAACTGTCAAGGGGCTGCACCAGGCACCTGCTATGGAGTCTGTACCCCCAAGCACCGGCAGAATGCACCTACTGACCTCTTTACACAAGATTCTAGTATTGGTCATGAATGTATTCTCACAGGAATGCAAGCAGTGCAGGGTGAGATCATGAGAGAATACGCAAGGAACCCTTCACAGTTACTACATAGTACAAAGCTTTCAGCTGAGCAGGCTGTTTTTCAAATTGCCTCAGGAACCACAGCCCTTTACATATAGTATTGGAGAAAGGCACATCCATCAAGCAGCTAGTATGAGGAGGAAACACAAGAGGTAGGCGAATTCACAGTCAAGCATCTTTAACTAAATTAAAGGGTTTATTTAATAATCACATCCATTTGCATGGCAGTGATTGGTGGTGTGTGAGCTACGAATGTGACAGTCACCTCTATAATTTTGTGTATTTATGAGTGTGAGTGAGTTTTCAGTTCTTGCTCTGTTTTGTTGAGGAATGTCACTAGTTGAAGCTGGATACATGGAGCGGTATTTATACATTTAAAAAACAAGTAGTGGCAATGACAATAGGTCCGGCTTTAAGGAATGCTGCATGGGAATGTGAAGCATTACACGTAGATAGCATGAGAATGGATATGTATTTTTGGGAAAGAAAAGAACTGTAAAATAATATTGATGTAGGTTAAACAGTCAGGTGACAGTTGCGCCGTCAAGCAAGACCTACAAAAATAGGTTAATGGCTGCCCTCCTATCTGTGTTGCTGCCAGAGGAAAACACCATAAATTATCTAGTGATCTAAGACCCTTTTTAGCATGACAATTGCATGTGTGTGCCCCTGACTATTCAAGCTCAGGGGGCTGAATAAATGAAAATGATCACAGCCGTGTGCAGGGCAAAAACGTTTTTGTGGAAGCACACAACTTCTGACCAATCAAAACATGTACTCCTGGCTCCCAACATGTGGGCAGAACCAACGTCCCACTCCTGGTGATTTTCACATAATTGTCTGGTGACAGCTGCACTCTCAAGCCAGACCATAATGAGTGGATGGAATGTGATGTAGAATAGGGGTATTTCAAGAGTTTTGTGGCTTCAATGAAGAAGCATTTGTGTTGACCAATCATGGTGCAAGACATCTTCTTTCTTAGCAACAGAGGCCAGAACGGGGTGAAAAGAGATATTAATGAAAAATATAAATTAATGCATTTATAAATTGATTAGTCTTTTACACTAACGCGGTATGGCATGCTTATATATACAAGAACAAACACTGTCTAAAAATTGAAAAAATAAGAAAATAATGACTAGATGTTCTGTTGAAAAACTTGGAGTACAGGACAGAAAACAGAAAAATGTAAGTAAAAACTGCAAGAATATAACTAAGAAATATGGGAAGAAAGTAAAAGTATAGGAAAGAAGCAAGTAAAAAAACTTTAAAAAAAAGACTATGATGACATAACATTAAAAAAAATCTAAATAGTAACAGAGAAGAGGAAATAGAAAACATTTTACAACTTGCTGGGCATCTCACTTGAAAAAACCATCCAGCTATGACCACATCACCCCTACGCTAAAGGAACTTAACTGGTTCTCTGACTTTCCACATCATATTCACAACAAACAGCGTCATTTAAAAAGCCATCATGGCTGAAGCCCCAACATATTTGGATGACAAACTTCCACCTCTTTTGGGTACAACCTGAAGATTAAAGGTTTATGGTCCAAAGTGTGCCTGAATAGTCCAAAGCCTCAGTTGCACACTCAGATATGAGCAGGCTCTCTAGATTCCCCATAAAGTGTCTTGGACTGAGAGATCAAAGCAGAGGCAGAGAAGATAAAGGTTAGAAGCACGGATGGTAGGAGACACTTCCCTTGAAGCAATCTAAAGTACTGATTGTCCAAAGGTCAGTTTGGAAGGTAGCAGCACCGAATGAACGAAATTCCATTATCTGGCATGACTGAGCAGCTGTTGTAATTCTGTATGTAGAGGGATTTAATAGATTATGTTTAAAAAATGGTCAAATCAAAGACTCTTATCTTCTCCATCTTTCTTTAAGCCCATTGGCAGGGGCTGGGCCAGTATGTTATCAAGTAGAATACGACTTCTGGCAGTACCAGATAGGACTGGAGAGTCATTGCACCAAAACGGAACTTAGTCTCTCTCCCTCAGTCTGGGACTCAGAGCAGCCAAGAAGGTCTCCAAGGTAAGGGAGACTGGCAACAAACATACATATCCAGGGGAGATCTTATGTCCTATTTCAACCCTTTATAATTTTATCATGGTGGGAGGACGGTCTAGTCGGATACTACTGGATCTGTGAATATGACTGAGAGACTGGAATTACAATCAGTGCTGAGTCTTCAAAAGCACTGGCAGTAGGGCTATACTCAACAGGCACTGCTGCCATCGGTCGGTCACCTGTTCACTTTCTGGTGCGTTCTAAACAAGAGATGCCTGTGTCCTGGAGACTTGGAAAAACATGCTTACTCATTACTTTGGTTTGTAATACAGGTCACAGTAACTGAAATGGCGGTCTTCGCCATTTCAGTAACATCCCTTCCTAATAAGTAGTGTGATTTGAAGCCGGCGCATAGCATGGAGTTAGGAGCAGGATAAACTTTATAGGTGAGTTCACACAGGAGAAGTGCAGTTCAGCTCCAAGGTGAAATACTCATGTTTATCAAACTGGAACTCATAGAATAATGTTGATTGTTTTGCCCTATTAAACCTTTGACTAGAGTCACCAAAACAGGGTAAGAACTGCAGCTGTCGCTGCAAATGTTAAGGGGGGGAGGGGAATGACTGGGATGCAGGAAACCAGTTAAAAAAAAACAAAAACACTTACCTTTCTCGTCGCAGCAGCTCGCCGCTTCCCGCTGCCGTGTACTCTTCTTTTGATGTCCCAGCATTCACTGGGACACCAGCACAGGTCCCCAAACACTCCTTGTGCTGCTTTCATCCTGAAGTTAGCGTGAAAGCAGCATCAGGATTGGTCTGAGTGGCTTGGACTTCCGCTCAGACACAACCCTGGGGTCTGTGCAGTTTCTCCAGTCTGGCTGTGGACACAGCGAGGCTGGAGAAACCTGTGTGTGCATGTGTGTTTGCCTGGCCTGAGACAGCCAGCCAAATACAGCTGTGCACCTAGGTGCACTCTCTCCTCCTTCCCCCTCCTCTGACCCATGACCCAGCCCCTCCCCACAGTGCAGGCTGAACCAGCACATGAAAAATTAAACAAATACAACAATAATAAACTATTATTTTATTTTTTTCATCTCCTGGCTCTTGGCCAGGATGGCGACCCTCCTCTGCCATTGCAGAGCAGCTGCCCCTGACGAACTGAATTTGTGGAATGGCAACACCAGGAAAGTTTCTCATCCACTTCTATTTTCACAGTGGTACAAGGAAAAGACAGGCTCAGTTCCACAGTGCTACAGTGTCTGGATGCATAGATGGAGAAACGGCTTACCATCGACTATTTGGCAAGCACAAAGGAAAAGTAACCCACATTTTCTCACGCTCAGTCCATCTCAGGGATAGAAAGGTTGGCTGTCCTTGGAGAGTATTGGTGCGATCTAGAGAGGCTTTGTGTGCGTTGAGAATGCACTGTGCAACAGTCTCTAAATGATGAACTACAATTCTCAGCAGACCATTAACTCCCGAGTAGTTTGAAGATGTGGCAGCCATCTTCAATTTCTGAGTCAAACTTTCCTTATGGCCCACAGTATCTTTACCAGGCTACCGTGATGCAATGTTACTGCAGCCAGGTTTTTGCAGGGCAGATTTAGGATATCCTTTATAAAGAACTGCTGTTTCCTGTTGGAGATGTTTGTAGCACTGGCAATAAAGAGAAGCACTCTAAAAGTAAAATAACTTTGTGAAAAACTTTCAAATATTTGAAAGTTTCTAGGATTGTAATGGAACAGGAAGGATTCTTAAGTCAGAACTATGATACACACATCATTCATTTGTGTACATGTGTGTAACGTATTAATACCAGCAGTAGTATTTATATGAGTTTTTAAGGTAGGGATCATAGAATATTAATGTTTTTGAATTACTTTACAATGACATAAGTCAAGTGGAAACATAGGTCATCTTAATGTAAAATATGCCGTGACAAAACACTTGGTAGCTGTCCTATCCATAGAGAGAACATTAATTAACACATTTTAAGAATAATAAGTCACACAAAGTGCAGTCACTGTTAAAATAAAGTGCAGGACTGTTATGACCAAAAGATCTTTTACTGACTTCAGACCATCCACTACTTCTTTCAGACCTCTGTGTTCAGCAAAAGTACGAGTCAGAGTGGCGGAGTTCATAGTCTGTTTTACCATTATTCTATTCCCCCTTCTCTGTATCTACCACTATTCCTCATAGTCGTGTGTATGTGATCATTGGTGGGGTTGGTGAAAGACAGAAAACTACATCGCTCCTGTTGGCTCTCAAGTACAAGGTTAATGCTCTCTGGTACACAAATGACTTAAGCCTTCCCAACCAGGGAGATGGGCTTGATTTGCTAGTGCAATAGCAGCTGAAGCTGAGTGTTGGAAAGTCACACTTTTTGCCTGCTGTCAGTATGCTTTGACTGTCTTCTGGGATCCTGCTAACCAGGACTCCAGTGATTGTGCTCTCCCATCTCTCTACATTTGGTTGCCTAGGATTTTGGACACCCCACAATTGGCATACTGGTGCCCCCTCATAAGTCCTTAGGATACGGTACTTAGGTACCCAGGGCATTGGAGCACCAGGAGATCCCCCTGGGCTGCAGCATGTATTGTGCCACCCCCAGGAGCCCATGCAAAATGTGTCTGCAGGCCTGCCATTGCAGACTGCGTGAAAAGGTGCATGCACCCTTTCACCACAGGTGACTACACCAGGTCACTGTAAGTCACCCCTATGGTAGACCCTCCTAGCCTAGAAGGCAGGGTGCAGGTACCTGTGTATGAGGGCATCCTTGCATGAGCAGAGGTGCCCCTATGAACTCCAGCTCCATTTCACTGAACTTCCTAAGTGCAGGGAAGCCATTTTAACCATGTACTGGACACAGGTCTCACTACCTGTGTTGAGCTATATACAGGGAGTGCAGAATTATTAGGCAAATGAGTATTTTGACCACATCATCCTCTTTATGCATGTTGTCTTACTCCAAGCTGTATAGGCTCGAAAGCCTACTACCAATTAAGCATATTAGGTGATGTGCATCTCTGTAATGAGAAGGGGTGTGGTCTAATGACATCAACACCCTATATCAGGTGTGCATAATTATTAGGCAACTTCCTTTCCTTTGGCAAAATGGGTCAAAAGAAGGACTTGACAGGCTCAGAAAAGTCAAAAATAGTGAGATATCTTGCAGAGGGATGCAGCACTCTTAAAATTGCAAAGCTTCTGAAGTGTGATCATCGAACAATCAAGCGTTTCATTCAAAATAGTCAACAGGGTCGCAAGAAGCGTGTGGAAAAACCAAGGCGCAAAATAACTGCCCATGAACTGAGAAAAGTCAAGCGTGCAGCTGCCACGATGCCACTTGCCACCAGTTTGGCCATATTTCAGAGCTGCAACATCACTGGAGTGCCCAAAAGCACAAGGTGTGCAATACTCAGAGACATGGCCAAGGTAAGAAAGGCTGAAAGACGACCACCACTGAACAAGACACACAAGCTGAAACGTCAAGACTGGGCCAAGAAATATCTCAAGACTGATTTTTCTAAGGTTTTATGGACTGATGAAATGAGAGTGAGTCTTGATGGGTCAGATGGATGGGCCCGTGGCTGGATTGGTAAAGGGCAGAGAGCTCCAGTCCGACTCAGACGCCAGCAAGGTGGAGGTGGAGTACTGGTTTGGGCTGGTATCATCAAAGATGAGCTTGTGGGGCCTTTTCGGGTTGAGGATGGAGTCAAGCTCAACTCCCAGTCCTACTGCCAGTTCCTGGAAGACACCTTCTTCAAGCAGTGGTACAGGAAGAAGTCTGCATCCTTCAAGAAAAACATGATTTTCATGCAGGACAATGCTCCATCACACGCGTCCAAGTACTCCACAGCGTGGCTGGCAAGAAAGGGTATAAAAGAAGGAAATCTAATGACATGGCCTCCTTGTTCACCTGATCTGAACCCCATTGAGAACCTGTGGTCCATCATCAAATGTGAGATTTACAAGGAGGGAAAACAGTACACCTCTCTGAACAGTGTCTGGGAGGCTGTGGTTGCTGCTGCACGCAATGTTGATGGTGAACAGATCAAAACACTGACAGAATCCATGGATGGCAGGCTTTTGAGTGTCCTTGCAAAGATAGGTGGCTATATTGGTCACTGATTTGTTTTTGTTTTGTTTTTGAATGTCAGAAATGTATATTTGTGAATGTTGAGATGTTATATTGGTTTCACTGGTAATGATAAATAATTGAAATGGGTATATATTTTTTTTTGTTAAGTTGTCTAATAATTATGCACAGTGATAGTCACCTGCACACACAGATATCCCCCTAACATAGCTAAAACTAAAAACAAACTAAAAACTACTTCCAAAAATATTCAGTTTTGATATTAATGAGTTTTTTGGGTTCATTGAGAACATGGTTGTTGTTCAATAATAAAATTAATCCTCAAAAATACAACTTGCCTAATAATTCTGCACTCCCTGTAGTGGTAACTTCGAACCTGGGAATGTTTGGTATCAAACATGTCGGAATCATACCCCAATATTGTTGCCAGTATTGGTTGTATGATCCTGTGCATTCTGGGGGCTCCTTAGAAGACTCCCAGCATTGCTCCTACCAGCCTTCTGGGGTATTCTGGGCAGCACGTGCTGCTGCCACCCCTCAGACAAGATTCTGCCCTCCTGCTGCTTGACCAGGTCAGGCCGAGGAAGGCAGAACAAAGGATTTCCTGTGGGATAGGAAGGTAACACCCCTCCCTTGGAAATAAGTGTTACAATGTTTGGGAGAAGCGTAGCCTCCCCATGCCACCGGTTTGCACTGAAGGGCACATTTGGTGTCCTCCTTGCATAAACCGGTTTGCATCAGACCAGGGACCCATGGTCCCTGCTCTGGCGTGAAATTGGACAGAAGAAAGGGGAGTGACCACCCCCCGTCCATCACCACCCAAGGGGTGGTGCCAAGAGTTCCTCCAGGTGGCCACTTGATTTTGCCATCTTGAATCCAGGATGGGCAGAGGACCCAGAGAGCATCTGAGTGGCTGAATGAGGTAGGCAATGCACTGCCCCCTCATGATAGGTGGTCACCCTGCTAGGTGACAAACTCCCCTTCTTGGGCTATTTGGGGTCTCCCTCTTGGGTGGGTTCTCAGATCCAATGTGCAAGATTCCAGCAGGAGTCCTATGCATCATTTACTTCATCTTCTGGCCACCAGGAATGCAACTGGACTCTCCAGGAACCGACAATCTGCAACTTCAGTGACAAGTCCGCTATGCAACATTGTTTCTCCAGCTCCTTCCAGCAACTGCAACATTACCCCCGGCTGTGCATCCTCTGAGGGCGGTGAGTCTTCAGCCTGCACAAGAAGTAAGAAGGAATCTCCTTTGGAGTGAAGGAGTCACTCCCCTGCATCTGCAGGCACCAACTGCAACGACTATCGACTTCATGGATCTGCACTCCTCTGGAACTGCATGGATCCTGCATCACAGGTGGTGGTCTGGAGAAGACCCCTTGTTCCTCTTTACCAGCTATCCAACTTGGGAGACGATAAGCATTTGCCTCTCCTTCCAGGACAGTGCCCCTGTGCACTGCGACTCTTGCAGCTACCAAAGCTTGGTTGCTCCTGCTCCAACGGATCTTCAGGCTGTGTGTAGCCCCGGCCCCAACACTTCTTTTTGCTAAGTCTAGTCTACTCTCTGCTGCTCCAGCAATGTGGGACTCCTCTTCTGGTGTGCTGAAGGGGCCTCACTACGACTGCTGTTCCTGCTGCCAGTTGGTTACCTGTGGGGGCTCCCTCCTCTTCTTGTGACTCTCCTGACTGCTGAGGATCACCCCGGACTCCCCTCCTTGGGTCGAGTCACCTGGGCCTTGCTGGTCCTCTTCAGCCTTGCAACTTGTCTTCTTCTCCTTTTGCATTTGCCACGGCTTCTTGGTGGTTCTCCAGCACCACTAACCAACTGCAACCCAACAGACAATGTGGGACACTTTCTGCATCACTCCAGGAACTCCTCTTTATCCCCTGTGCTGCACTGTTGGTCTTCTTCGTCCCTCGGCAACTTGGTCCTGTATCCACAGAAGGGTGAGTAGTGGCTCCTACCACAACCGGACACTCCATCATGAACTGGACCTGGTCCCCTTTCTCTGCAGGTCCTCTTCTGTCAGAATCCACCTTTGGGTTCTTTCAGTATGGTCTGGGTCTTGCACAAGCCTTTCCCTACGTCCTCCTTTTGGTTTTGGGGAAAACCCAGGTACTTACCTCTGCTCTCCTGGTGGCTGGGGGTCACTCAGGTACTCCCCTCTTGGGGTTTCTAGTTCCTCCAGCTCCCCTCTAACAATTCCACATCCCTGGGTGGGGGACTGTATCTTGCATCCCACTTACTTAGAATATGGTTTGATCTTCTCCTAGGGCCCTCACTGTTTCCTATTACTTTTGCCAATGCTTATTGCTTTTTATGCTCTTTACTGGTTGCTAATGTGTATGTATAATCGTGTGTTTACTTACCCCCAATTGGGGGACTGCCTATTAGTATTGTAGTAGTTGTGTTACCATAATTAAGTACCTTTATTTTTGTAACACTGTGTGGTTCTTTCATGTGTGATAGTGCTGTGTGACTATAGTGGTATTGCATAAGCTTTGCATGTCTCCTGGATACGTCTTGGCTGCTCACCTATAGCTGTCTCTAGAGAGCCCTGGCTTCCTACACACTGCCTACACTTCACTAATAGGGGATACCTGAACCTGGATATAAGGTGATAACATCATAGGAGCTCACCACACACCAGGCCAGCTTCCTACACTGGGGAGCTGTGAAAGCTGTTGCCCCTTTTGGAACTTCTGCTCCTGGATAAGATGCACCGTGACCCTCGACCCCAACATTACAATATGGCCAAATAACTTATTAGGTGCTAGAGAATGATGGTGATTTTGATCCATTGGTTTCCCCTTCCTAGTGGTTAATAACACTTTTTGCATTTGGCAGGCAATGGTAACTTCCAAAAAATGGGGTGCCTCACTTTCTCACTTACAGCAGAGATACTTGGTAGCGATCCGAGATTCTGAGAAACTGCTAAAACTCCTAAAAGTTAACTGAGTCATGAGGTATGGAGTCTTCCTTATTCGTCAGACACAGTAGTTGTTTTCCTGAGAGTCACATACAGAATGGGGGTATATAGCACATGCTTTTCCACACACAATAAGATATGTTAATTTCCAGATGAAACTGCATATGGTGCATTATGCATAGTATACAACCAAAGTGTTGTGGAATATGCTGTCAAAGTTGTGAAAAATGAGAAGGGTTCAAAAGGCACTAGGGATGTTTATGTCTGTGCAGGCACACCATTCAACCTGGAGGACTGATCCTCGGAGAACAAGACATCACACAGCATTCATTTAATTTTCTTTTGGAAATGAGCTTTTCTATTAGTCCAAAATTGTAAAAAGACTTTCTAAGGTTGTCCAAAAATGTATTTTCGTCTTGAAAAATAAAATGAGCCTTTCAAAGCTCACCTGTTCCCGCCATGACTGCCAGCAGTGAACCTGCATCTCCCACTCTATGGCTATTTTTCTCTTCAGCTGCTTCTGGCCTCTATTAGTGCCTGGCAACAAATGTAGTCAACTACACATCCATCAATCCATCCATCCAAACCGTCTACCATGTGTTCTGCTGCACTGTGGGTAAAATGCACTTCTTTTACTGATGCTGCTAAAAGAGCTGCAGGATCTTTAGTTCCACCTCTTAAGATGACCATGAGCCTGTCTTCTTGAATTCAGATGATGGAATGCAGAAGTAAGGCTGGAGTGGATTTTGGCCAAGAATGATTCTTTGGGCTCTGTTCCAAGAGAAAGGCAGCCCTTCCCAAAGATGAAGTTCAAACAGAAATTCACAGTGCTGAAGTAAAAATTACAAAAGGGGTCATTTAACCTATACATTTACTCCAGGTCTGTGGAAGCTCACTGTGGCTTGTAACCTGGATAGGCTGGAGCTGGGTGGCATTCACATTGCCCGGCTGATGGCACAGAGATCCAGCCGAAGAATATATGGAAATATGTTATATATGAACAAAACAAACAGACGTATGGAGCGAGAACACAGAAAAATACTGGCTATCATAACTCCTAATAGGAGCCATGCAGTCACCACTGTATAATTATAATACAAGATGCTGGCGTACAATTAGCAGAGAGAATGTGCTATATCTCAACCAAAAGAATACGTTGTCAATTGCATCTTGTTCGTCTTAACAAATACTTATTTTGAGAATGCAGGTTAGAATTGCCCTAAACCAGGGTTGCATGAAGTAAAAAATGGAAGAAGCGGCAGACGTGAATGTATAACATTGAATGCGACCCAGTCTCATTTGTAAGCACTCGCCAGCAAGGTAACTGAGGCAAAGCAACAGTAGTGGATTTATCTAAGGGCATATGGTTAGGCATGTTATGGTGAGACAGGACTGGCCCTTACAAAACCTAACTCCGTGCTTATTGGGCCTAAGTGATGCGCTTGCAACTGAGATCTGTCTTTGACCTGCATATCTCAAGACTGAATCCTTGCAGGGTACAGTTGAATGTTCATCTTTTCAATGTCAATAAACTGAATACCACTGAGTTGAGTTACAGCAGCATCTGCTATTTCGTGTGCTGTGAAATGGCAAACTACAGTAGCAAGTGCTAGATGATAAATGTATTGCTATTGCCTTTTAGTGTGGTAAGCCGCCGAGCAGTTCTGCTGTTTCTTACAAGACCTGACTCCAAACAGACATACTGAGAGATCGCTCTGCATGAACACCTTTGTTCAGGGATCTACATAACACCTCGAGATCTCAGGCTCAAATGATCCTCAGAGGGTGGAGATAGCCTTTCAGTTTTCTATTTTCAACAATCCGAGTGCCAGTGAGTTGGATAATAGAAAAATGTGTTGTTTAGAGTGCTAAGAAATGACAAAACTGAAGCAATTGCTACCTAAAATAAGCACTGGCCATACCAATAGGTCTGGTTTTGGTGTGCCAGAGTATCCAAAACAAAACCGTGAATCCTTGTGCTTGTTTTCTTTGTAAATGGAGCATTCCAGCAGACAAAATAAAAGCTCCGACTAAAATATGAAAAAGTTCATTACAGTGAAAAAAACACGATTACATACTGTATTTAATTTGTTTATAACATAAGGTTATAATGTGTTATGATGCACTGCACTTTTTAGATATAAAATAGTCCCTCGGGCATTGCCATTCAAGCACTACATAGGAGGTGAAAGGATGCACCCACACAACCCATTGCGTGAAGTGAGAGAGTATCATTATTCTGGAGAAGAGCTAAAGCCTACTCTAGGGTATTGGTTGAAGTATTGGTAACTACAGGTAAAAGACAGATGTGCTATCAAGCCACAAAAAAGATGATTTCTACTGTTTATGTTAGCAGTTCTTTACCTTTTGACTTCTGTGGATCCCCAGTGAATCAGTACGGGAAGTGGGAGACCCTGGCCTAAGCAAGAACCTCAACCCCCCCACAAAACTACTGAAACAAGTATACATCAAACAAATACAAACATTTTGAAACATTTTCTTTAGTTCAGAAACAAAACAAAAAATGTGAAGTCAAAGTATTATGCTAGGCCCCTGCTTATCACTGGATTTTTTGCTCCTAACGCATTCCGAGCATACTAGTGCATCAATTGAAGCCACCAATCGTCTGTATTACACTTTGTTGTACTTGCGCTGTTCCCTGGAGCTAAAGATACCAGCTTAATTTTAGCCTTCCGATCACATTCCTTCACATTTGCACAGCATTTTAAAGTTTTTAATTTTACATATATTTAATTATTCTCCAAATACTATTTAATCTTCTAAACCGTCGTCGAATTCACGTTGGTACCCATGAACCAAACATTAAGGCCCACAGGTCTATGAGGAAATTACCTGGTCAAATTCTGCTGGTCTAAAACACGCAAATCCATACATACAATTGGTAAAACGGGTCAGAGTGAAAACCTGGCTTTTGAGATCTGTGCTCAACCAGCAAGGTGGAATCAGCCTTCCCATGTGGGTGAATCTGAGTGCAATTGAGTAGGTAAGAGTAACAGATCTTATTTGCAAGACAGTGAAACTACAAATGCAGCAGAGCAGACTTTATGAGGAAAAGGTTATTGTTGTTCTTCCATCTTGCTTTCACCGCCCAAATGCCCTCGATGCCAGCAGGTTTCAAGGCGTCACCGGTTTAGGTTAATATGGCCACTGTGTGTACAAGGGATTCTTTCGGAATATGGGCCAGAAGGTTAGCTTCGCTTCAACAAATGGTCATTTCTCTTAGTGTGAAGCCAGTTTTCTTGATGTGACACTTCGGACTACAGGCTCATGCCACAGCTGTCTTATTTGAGCACCATTTAAAAAAAGTTGTAGACCATGATGTGTACTGCTGAGCAGAGCAAAGCGTGTTTCAGGGTACTGTGTTCGACCCTGGCTGTAGAAACTGCGCACTACTTTTCAAGGAGGTAGGTGTGTGTTTTTCTTCAAGTCAGACCTACTATTCACATCTCTCTAAAAATGGAAATCACATTTACTTTAAATGTATAAAACTCATATATGCGCAGTAAGTTAATAAATCAGAAAGCTGCCGGGACAGCATTCATCAGTTCAAGCCGTGCTGGGAGAAGAAAACAAGATGCAGTAATCAGGCAGTTTGTTTGACTGGCGAAATCAGGCCCAGACATAAACATCCAAGGGAGAAAAGCGAGTAAGAGACTTGTTATTTGTTTCAAAGTTAAGCTCCAAGGCACAGACTCTCATACCCTGCTGTTCCTGGAAGGAGTGCCACTCTCCTTTTACACTTTAGGAACAGTTCTTGTTGCTTCATCAAATCATCAAAGTACACAAATAGTTACAAATTGTGGTGCTTTGAAGTCTGGGGTATCCTGTGTAAAGACACTACAATGCGTAGTGTATCCCAGGTGGCACTATACCCTTGCTTACTGAGAAATGTATACCGATTACAATGGGAATTAGTAATCAGAAAAGTTACCATACGAGAACATTGATGTTCATAGGAGCATGTAGGGTAGATCTGAGGAAATAACACATAATATGGGGTGTACTCTGAACAGTGCTGTGGAGTACAGATTACCGAAGGATGAGTTTTTATGGCAAGACCAGAGGCTAGTGGTACGTACAAACTCCTGTGTTGCTTCATCTTAGCAGCACCTTTCTATCAACAAAGCAAACGGAATCCTCCAGTCTTCAAAGTCCACCTCCTTATCGCTTCTCTCCTTCAGCAACATCTTACATCAACATGACTAGTTAGTGAAGTTGTATCTAAAGAATGCATACTTCACATTCAGTTGTATAGGTTTGTAAGATTGCCGTTCATATGATCTTCAGCACTGTGTTGTTTCAGAAAGGTGCTAAGCCAATTGCGGCCCATCAAAGGCTAGGAGGTGGTAGTGACATGAGGTGATAGTTTATCTGAATGATATATTAATACCGTCAGAGTCTGGGGGATTTGGTCCAGCACTTAGATCTAATTACAGAGCTTTGCAGATGTTTAAGGGAAGAAATTTGCACAAAGGGTTATAGTACAGAGATAGGGTGCAGATTACAGAGGAGGTGAAAGATGAGCTTCAGTGATCGAAAGAAAACCTAGCAACATTAGAATGGATGTGTCATTTCTGGAACAATTCCAGACTTTTTCATAAAGACACATGCAAGTCATTATGGGTGAGGAGCAAAATGTGGGCAGACAGACTGGTGGCGGATGCTTGGACAAGCAGAAGGCAATACATGTAAATGGTTGAGAAATTATGGCCAGTTTTTGTCCTAACAGAGTTTTCAAAGCCAAATTGGAAATTGGTCAATATTACTGAAGATGGACAATGTTAAAGCAGTGAAATACATAAATCGCTTAGAAGGTCCTAGATCAAGAGAGTTGCCGGAATTGAAGAAGGGACTGTGGTATTTCTGTTGTGAATAAAAGATAGGTACCAATGTGGAATATTTCTCTGGCCTGGAGAATCAGGCAGCAGGCGGAATGTCTAGAGCTGAGGGATTTGAGTGATTGGATGCTAGACCCAGGGCTAAAACAACACAGTTGATAGTGAGGCCATTGGAAGTGGATCTGTTTGCTTTGAGGTTAATTATTCAGTTGAGAACACATTTCAGTTGGAAGCTAGATCCAGGAGCCTTGGCTGTGAATGCTTCTGAGCAAAATAAATTGGAAGAAGATGACTGGTTATCATTTTCCTCCCTTTGTAAATGCTATGGAGGGTGTTACTCATGGGGATGCCAAATAGTGTTGGTCACTTTCTTCTGTGAATATCAACCTTGGCTCCCAGGTATTCTTGAGCTGCCTACTCAAGTAACTTACTTGATTCCCATAACAAAAGATTTCTGATTAGGAAAAGTCAAAGAGAAAAATCCTTTAGCAGAAAATGGTACTCTGTACCTTCTTGTCTGGAGGATATTGGGTGTTCTTGAGAATTTATAGGACCTTAACAAGAAGCAGCAGGGTTGTCTTCAGTTCCAGACACAATGAAAAGATAGAAAGGAATATGGAAGGTCTGGTTAGGTTAGGACCTGGCCAAGGATATAGATCCCATGGAGACTAATGCTGCGGTACTGATGAATGTTTGTCATCTTTATTTGAGCAAGGTTTGTCATACTGAACAATAAATTGCAACTTCACAGGGACTCTACGGGTCATCAGTTGAAGCAAGGTAGGCCCTTAGGGAGTGATGATTTGGTTTGCAGAGTGATGAACAGCATTAGGAACAGATGACCACCAAAGGCAAAGTATACTTCAATGTGGGATGTAGAAAAGGTTTTCAGATTACTGAAGGGTTTGCCAACTAACAGATATTTCACAAATTAACAGTTGGGGTGAATTTAGCAACCATGTCACAGTTTTTATGCTCCAGGTGGACTATATTTTAAACAACAAAAGGACTAAACCTATTAATGAGTCCACTGTACACATCAAAGTTGGCAGGTGGCTGGATGCACATAGACATATAAGAAAAGAACCAGAGTTCAGACCCGCAGGTGAGTCACAATTTTTTATTTTGTATGTGAAACTATTTAAAAAGGTATCAGCACTAGAGATAGCGAGAGAGGTAAAAAAAAAAGGTAATAAGAGAGTCTGTTGTGAATTTGACTGTGCTTGGTACATATTGAACTACAGGTGCAGTGGCAATCAGGGGGTTTTCATCAGGAGTGACATTTTGAGGGTTGCAGACAGGTCAAATGCAAATATGTGTTTGCACATTTTTACTTAAGTAAAGTTGGGAATTTAAACATGCATAAGAGTAGCCTAGGCACTTGCTCTTGCCATAAGATATCAATTATTCTAAGAATGGCAAGATAATCTAGATTTTATTAAAGACACAGAGGCTAGCATTATCTCACCCATAACATCCATTAGAACAGTGTACCTGAGAAAGAGATTAAAAAAGAGCAGGGAATAGTGTGAGGAAGTTAATTTTATTTTGCACAAAATTAAAAAGGACAGAAAATAATAATAGTAAAGTTGACTGAGCTGTTTTTATAATACCTTTGTGGCAACGCATTATGTTAACTGTTGCTCTTTGGCAACGGGAGATAGGCAATAGAGGTGCATAAGTCGGGGATGTTTGTCGAGAATAAGTCATACAGTGGAAGGAAAGAAGTAAACAGGATAATATGCTAACCTTGGAGCAGACAAAGAGGACCATTGTTTAAGGAGAGGAAAAAAAAATAAGTAGAAGGTGATTCTAGAACTGGACTTTTTTGCTTAATCATTCCGACTATAGAGGTACTGCTGAGGTGTTGCAATAAAGAAGTTTATGATTTCTGCCAACTTCCACATTTTTAATAAAAATCTAGATTTCTAATCATGCTTACGAGAGATATCTTTCCCTCATGCAGAACCTTCCATGAAGAACAGAAGGTATGTCTAACTTAGATGGAGCGATATCCTAAAATAGTATATGTAAGTAGTGACCTTTAATAAAGCTACAGCTGCTTCCTGAAGACTAGCCACCCTAGGAAAATGGCGCTCTCACTCAATCAGGGCCCACTTCCAACTTCCCTTTCTCCTAATATCCGTACTCTTCTGAGGGAAAGCACAACAGTGCACGCACAGGGACTATGGTGCCTCGTATAATTTCCTCAAATGGGAAATACTTTATCTGTTCATATCCTGATATAAGATATCAAAGATATGAAAGATGCTTTCCTTAGTAGATGGAAAAGCGGATCTTTATCTTTTCCTCAAAAGTGTAGAATTGACTTTCCCCTTACGACCACCGTTACTCAGCAAATTCCAGACGCTAACAAGGTGGTACTACACTAACTGCTAGCTATCTTCTCTGAGAACGGCACCCTCCATCACACATGATCAAACCTTCCTCATAGCCACTCCAGGGGAATCACCCACAATCCTCTGTTGCAGGGACTTACTCTCACACCAGTGATACACTGTTCTCTTCCTCTTTCTGTTAGTGCTTCACTGTTTTGAGTAAACAGATCACCTTACCCGGGACAATAATTCAGGAGCCAGGGCTTCTCCGATAATAATAATGAGAACCCCTCCAGGTAAGTTTTCTAGGCGAATTCTACCCTTGGAGTGACAACTATCACAGTTTTTGAGGGGCTGAAGGAAACAGCTCCCCCTTTGTCTTTAGCCACTCCCAAACAGTTCTTAGAAAAGAGACAACGTCCACACACACCTTTCTGCCAGCACCAGCCTCAACTTCCCTGGCTGACATTCCAGGCAACCTTCAGCTCTTGCTGGCCGTAGTGTTTTCCCATAAGTAAAAGCACACACTACATCAACACAGATAGACTCCCAAATCAAGTGCATTCACTAGAACACGACAATCTGGAATCTGCACTGTAACATATTCACACTAAAGTAAACCCATAACACTGGCTAATGTAAAAGAACTTCTGACCGATTCACATAAGTTTTCCATGTGTGAATAAAGTCTGTATTATGTCCATGTCTAACCAACACAATTCACAGAGATAAACACTTTAGTTAAACATGCAAAATTCAATGGATTGTGGTATGTGTTATTTACTCAATTTTAGCTTATACTGTAATCAATACGAATTTACCAAAACTCCTAAATATGGTTGCCTCTGAACATTCTCAACAAAATGAATACAGAAAATATGTAGAACTTTGTAGACTTCCTGTGGGGGGTGCAAGGGAAAACAACAAATTCTATTGGTTTATGGTTAATGCGGTTTCCACCCGCCGGCCTAGCATGAAACAGGTTACAGCATTGTCTCCGCCTCGTAATCGAGCCACCGGCAATGCTGTAGCCCGCAGGGTGCACTAGCACATGCACAATGTTCACTGTCTGCAGGGCTGACAGTGAACACTGCGAGGTTGCTTGGCATGGGAACCCCTGCACTGCCCATGCCAAGGGCTAAGGGCATGGGCAGTGCAGTGGTACCCCAGTCGCCACCTGCACCTGTTCTCCGCCAGCATTTTCATGGCGGTGAAACCACCATGAAAAGGCTGGCAGAGAACGAGGTTGTAATCCACTAGGCAGCAGTCCATCAAGATCACCATTTCCGTCAGAGATGGCGGTACTCTGGCGGTCAGACCACGAGGGTCTTTTTGTGGCAGTCAGACCACAACAGCAGCGGAGGTCCTGACCGCCACAGCGGAACTGGCTGTCTAAAGACTGCCAGCCTCATAATGAGGCCCAAAGTGCTTTATTGTAAACACTGGAAATAACTATACACCCATAGTCCAAAACAAATACAGTAAAATAACGGTACTGTGTCATTTGATGAATAGAAGAATAAGCTTTAGCACACCCAATCAGTGGCACCCTTGAGACCTATCAAGTTGCCAGTGGTTTCTAGCCATGCTGTCACACATGGCTAAAAAAAAGTAAAAAGAAAAGGTGATATGATGTGGCAGTCGAGGCATTTTGTAAAATCATGCAAGTTGTTTTTTATTGAAAATATATTGGAGTGGGTGTAAGCAATGGGTGAGAGAGGAGGGCACGAGTGGGGCGAAAGCAACACAGAGGGCAAAGGTGGGGAGGAGAAGTATGAGCAAGAGAACAATATGGAGAAGGTGGAGAGAAGTACAAGAGCAAGAAGTCACAAGGGTAATAGCAACATGACGGGGGCAGTAGGAAGCACACAGGCTACAGAGAGCAACACAGAGTGCAGGAGGAGAGATAAACATGAGGGAGATAACGGGAAAACAAATGCTACTTAACCCAATAACAGTGCCTGAAAAGCAAGCAGGGGAAGCATGGCAGCCAGTCAGACAACATAAAGGGTAACAAATCCATGCTCCACTGGAGGAACAAATGCAAACTTGGGACACAAATAAGAAGAAGGCAAATTTGAATGACAGTTGCGCCATCAATAATAAGCAATGGGCAGGCTCCTAGTCCCTATATGCTCATGGTAAGCCCACAATATGTCTCTCAAAAGACAGCACCTGCACTGTCTCGTAGGCAAGACCTATAAGGCATAGACCAAGTAGGTATATGGTTTCACTAAGACAAATTAAAAGAATCACATTGCCTGGTATTAAGAGTGGAATGAACCTGCCTATCAAAATTGCCTACAAAATATTTAGAAACATAGACATGGATTCTCTTTAGACTTGATTATCCAAGCAGTTTTGTAAATACTGCACACCTATATTGATAGTGTTTACTGGAACATGATTAATGTTTTTCCAGTAGAAGAGCAAGTGGAACATACATTTATAATGTTTTGCCTGTGTAACTGCCTTTCCAGAGAACTAGGACGATAACTAACTTAACAATAGGAAATTAGCAAAATGTGATCAGACTGAATGACAAGGTTTATACTAGAGCACCATGAACACAAATATATTATGTTCTATATTTTTCTGTATATTCCAATGCCACAACAGACCCCCTAAGTTTGAAAATGGTGCCTGTAGCCGTATAAAAACTCATATTTTAAGTTTATATCTTGATTTTTCATTTTCATATGTATGTAATATGAAAAACTGCAAGAAAAAAAGGAATTGAAAATCAGCAAATGAGTACGCTGCTATCCTTTTATAATCCGATTAAATCAACACTTGGAAGCATTGAGTTGTGTTAAGAATATAAAAATAATCTAAAAACACAAATCCCGGAGACTCGATCCAAGACTTACTTTAGCTGGCTTTTTGGAAAAACCCTTTTTGTGACATGGGGCCAACTTTACAAATATGATAGAATTCAGAATTACGTTTTGAAACTTTATGAATAATTCTAATGAACATAAGAGGTTACTTGCGTATACGTGCTCTACGTGCAACTGCATTTTACGCACATAACACATATCAGTACTAGTCTATGTTAAACACCAATGTCTTATTGCAATGTATGAATCTGCATGCATAATTTGTATTCCCTAATACAAATAAAGGTAACAAGACGCACTGAATACCTTAATTAGAAGGTGTATAAATATGAAGGTGTGGAAGTTTCAAAGGATGTAAACAGGAAGGCAGAGGGTGTTAGATGAGGGTGTAAGTACAGGCATCTTGAGGTTTGCAATGCTCATTCTACACTTATGGGAACAACAATGTTACACAACAAGCAGGTAATAATGTGGTTAAGGAGGCCCGATCAGTGCAAAACCTAAAACGCTGTGTTTACAAAGGGGCAACTCATAAGGCAAAAGTGACTTGGCAGCAGGATAAAAATAATAACTGAAATAAAATGTACATTGTATATAATTGTACAACCCTACACATGCCTTAGAAAGACTGAATATAGGGGAAATATACCACCGTCGGCTTTCATTGTGAATTTTCACTTGTATACATTCTTAACGGGATGATTAGTCATATAAGACTGTGGTACATTGCAAAGCACCTCAGAGCTCAGTTTTTTTAAATAATATACAACTTTACTTCTATCCTATGAGACAGAAACGTCCTCACTCGACAGGAAAGTGTCACTCCTACAGCATTCTCATCTGATGGGCCAATCACTGCATGATCATGGTGCAGAACTTAACCCTTCCGCACTCCGGTGTGGGTTTGATTTACGTGGGTGGGTGGTGCAACTTGGTCACACAGTTGTGGGGACTTTAGGCTTCGATGCTCAGGCCTGTGACTATTCATCATAAGAAAATTCACTCTGAATTCTGTCACCAAAAAAGCAGCTTGCTTTGCAGACGCATTAGAAAAAGCACTCGGTAGCTTATTTACTCGATAACTACTCACTGCCTTTACTTTTCACAGCACAACAGTTCACTAAGGTGGTCTTGTTAGCCTGCCTGAAGTATGACATCAGCTTCCCCCACACACCCTGGGTCAGGTCACCTGCTCTCTGTGTTGATATGGAAACCATTCAGTTAATGCACCTTGGTCTAGATGATGGTGTGAGAGGAAGCACCGTCTGCTTGAGTCTTCCTGTGAAATATTAAAAAGCCTGGTGAGCTATATATTTAACTATTTACAGCAAATTGGTGGCATTTGAGCTCTGCTATTATGGCAGCATAAGCTGTCCACCACCCTCACGCTGGTGTCATAGTTAGGTATGGTAATAATATTTACTTTGCATTTATAATAATCTGAGATATTCACTCACTGTATGTGAAAAGGTTGGTTTAAACTTAACATTTTAATCTAAAAAAAAAAAACACTGAAATTCAAAAGTACTAGTTATTAAAGTAACTAACACATGCACCACCATGCACACTGTTGTCGTCAATTTTGTCAGTTCAGTTGTCATGAGTAATGTTATGATGTTATGAATGATGTCACAGAACATATCACGAATATTCTAATATACGAGGTCACAGGCAGTGCATTGCATGGCAAAGGTGTCACTATAATTTATGTTTTTGCCAGTAAATGTGAGGAGCCAACCCCACCGCCGGTCACAGCATTTGCTTGTTCTCAGAAACCCACTGCAGACACTCAGGATCCATACCCCCCCCTTTTTTGTAAACATTTTTTCCAGTCCCTTGAGATTCTTGTGGGAGCCAGTGAGTCCCCCTGTTCTTCCTCTGGACTCCTGTTGGAGTCCAGGGGGTCACGCTGCCTCCTGTGGGACAGCAGCTGCTTCATGGAAATATAATTCTTTTTAATTTGGCTCCAGCAGGGTCCCCCAGGAAGCACCACCACAATTCCTGGGGGGTCGGTGTACCCCTACCCTTATACTTTTTTTTTTTTAAAGTCATTACAGGAGGAAACTGCCCATGTTCTGAAACTGAAGCCGCAACACTTCTCTTAATGTTGTGGCCAGGCAATTAGAACACGAGCTCCTGCAGAAGTTTGCAGGATTTTTTCACTCCTGGGATAAAGAGAAAAAGCCCCCTAGGCCAATCAGATTGCACTATTATTTGAAGTTGCATTATTGTGGGACTCTGACAAAAATGCCGTGAACCCCACCGTCCTGATATACAAACTTTACAAGCCGTAATATCCCTTTTGGGACCTCCCCCCTTTTTTTCTCAACTCCTTGATGGATCACTCTGAAACTTTTCAGAAAGAAGCTGCGGTGATTAACTTTTTTTTTTTTTTTAAGTGTTTTGGAGATGTCTGAAACAGCGCCAAAGCTATTAGCAAACCCCAAATCGTTCTTCCTTTAGTAACTAAGTCCTAACTATAACTGCAGTGGCCACTGTGTCAAAAATATATATGAATATAGATAGGTATTGTCTGCTGTCTTCATCCATTGATCTGTTCGAATATCATTCACATTTTTCTTCTGTAGAACACAGCACGGGCCCCTTCAACTATTAGCTCTTTTCACTTATTTTGCATGTGTAAATGCACCGAAAAGGTATTCCACTTCATTACCAAGGCTAGTACGCTAATCTCTTCTTTCATTTCTTGTTTTTTTACTCATGTTTCACAATGGGCATTTTTTTACCCCTTTATTGCAAACAAATGCACAATGGTTTTTAGATGGCGGCATCAGTATTTTGACATTTTTAATACTTATGGCACAAGTCTGCAGAGAACACAAATAAATAAAAAAAAAACACACGCTTGCCAAGGACCGACTTATAGGTTTTGCCAATGCTTGCTTAAAACATTTCATTCGCCAAAAGCATAGCATTGTTTTACATCTATCCATAAGTTTTGTCCTAGTTCTAACTTTTGAGTACTCTGTCACACAGTGGAAAGATCAGAAACTGTCACTACTATTCATACATGTAACATGTGCCTGAGGGCGTCCTTCATCCACAATACGTTCTGTTCTACTTCTGATAGTTTCCTCTGCCAAAAAAATGCCTATTTGCATCATGGATTTGACTGGTGGCAGATGTGTAGTTGGGACGATGCTGAGAAGAAGAAACTGTGTGTGTTACAGGAGTAAAAGAGTTATAACATATGTAAGTTTAGCCTACTTCTACTCCAGTGTTGTCCCTCTGCCAACCTTGGGTAGATTCCGAAGCAACACGGGAGAGAAGAAAGGCAGCATAGGTTACCAACCCCGTAAAGTAGGTCGTTACTTAAGAACTCTCCATTGAATGACCTATCACACCGTAAAAAATGCATGGCAAGTACAGTGCCTGCAGAAGACATGCATGTGGAATGGCCTATGCAACAAACCTATGCAGCTCTCTCACAGAGCCGTGTTTCTTGCATGCCACCCACAATATGTTAGCTCTGCAGAATTGTGCGCAGAACTGATGTAAGTTAGGTTCTCTCGGAGGAATCGCTATGAGATGTACATGATGTAATCTATCTGACAATAGTTGTTTCAGTGCTTATGGCACTCAATAACAAAGGACATAGCCGGTCTCTGTGCTTTGTTACACTACTTCTGCTAAGGAAGAACGAAAATTCAAAGAATAGTCTGAGAGAAAATACTCCTCAATTTAGTGAAATTCTGCTGTCACCTTTGCGGCTATTGATTGTGTCTTGACTATCATATTGTCCCTGTGAAAAACAGTATGGCTTAAAGGTGCATAAGGATTGCAGCTTGACTTACACAATGTACTAATGTAAATAGCATACGCAGCAAGAATAACTGCTTTCCATGAGCGGATCTTCATGTAGCATGGGGCCATTTCTTTGAAGGGAGCATGTATCTATCATGACGGAGGAAGTTAAGGTTTTTCTTCTGGATCGACCAGCCCAAGCGGTCAGTCAGGTGACAATTGAGGTCAATCCAGATATAGTTCTGTAGGTTCTGATGTCTGCTCCACAGATTATTAGTATCCATTAGTAAGCCCAATATTCTGAGAGTTGCAAGACATCATTCCATTATCATCCATCATTCCACTGCACAACACCCAAAATCAATACCTGAGTCATTTGGCAATATATAGAGACCTGCTGATTAGTTTACTGGCAGCAACCAGAACTGTTTGCCTAGTAGCTAGGACTGCACTTAACTAATAAATTTATATAATAATTGATAAACAAACATACAAGTTACCAGGTAAGATGGTAAATTCTCAGAAACCAGGCCCTCAAGTTTATTGATTGTATGGCGAGGCAGAGGATCCCCCTCCTCATCCCTGTGTAAAAGGCTCTGCCTGACTGGAATCTGGATGGCCTCTTTCTGGAGGAGGTGCGTGGGTACTAAACACAAACTGGGGCATTGTGAAGTCATCAGGATTACTAACTACCCAGACCTGTCCTTAATTTACTGAAGAACTACCAGAATCAGCTGAATCAGTTGAGGTGGGTCAAAGACACAGAGAAACCTACCTCGTTGATCCAAGGAAATGCAGTTCCCCAGTGACCCGAGAGCCATGCCTTTCAAGGCAGGTTAATGATCACATTTTGACTTCAGATGCACAGTTAAGGTGCCTGCAGTCGGTTGCTCCAAGGTGGTTGGAGACTTCCTGATTGGGTTTCCCATTCATGCAATGTGCTTAGACACTACATCGGACTGTCTGTCTCCCTAAATTGAAAACCCCTGCAATTTGGGAGCCCAGCCATAACATATCCACGGAACTGGGTCACTGTCATATGTTCAATGGCAACATCAAACTGAAAATAGAGGTAAGGAAGTGCCCCATTGTTTCCAGACATAGAAGAAGGTTGTGGTGTTGCATCAGCATTAAGGCCACTCACAAGCAAGGGTTCTAAGGTCAGAGAAGTTGCATTCTAGTCCAACAGCCATATGGGTTGGATACAACAGATCCTTCTCATAAAGAGTCTGTGAACATGCTTCCATTGATCCATTATCACATACCTCTGTCATGACCAAGACCTGCTGATGTAGCAAGGAGATGGAACACTCCATAAAGTGAAGCATAGGCCCAGCAACTCCCAGATGGTATCAGAGAACAGTTGATGTGGAATTCCTTGGTCTAACCATCCTGCATCTAATCGCAAGTAAAACTAGGTGCAGTAAATTTTCTCAAACATACAGTGTACCATCAGAGACGATCCATTATGCCGGAGGCCTGCAGTTCCAGAAGCCTCTGGAACCATGAGGCCATGTTGGAGAAGCACTATGTAACCAAGCCAGTGGCATCTCAAGGGATGCCACTCTTTCTGAAGGGATAGCAGAGGTTCGACAAATCCATCGCAAAAGGTTCCAATGAGCGAAAACCTTTTTTATGGTATTACAGGAAATTTGGTAAAATCACCATGAACTTAGGATTGAATAGAGTATGAAGCTGATGGGTCAAATTCAGTACAAAGCAGCCATCTCTTCTTAGGTTGTTTTCCCCAGGGAATCTTTTTAGTAGGGAGAGCAACTAGAGGGAGGGACTTTCTTCAGCTGCAAAAAGCTGTTACTGGAGCTGGTTCTTTTGATTAACTCTTGCTAGCTGCAAAGACACCACAGAACAGCGCCCTGTTGCAATATTAGAAACCAAAGGAATTTTCTAGGATACTGATGAATGAGCACTTTATAGAATAAAGGCTGGAGGTCTAAATATCATAACCAGTCATAGATCTGCACAGGTGGGAAAACCAAAGGCAGAAACCATATCTTAAAATTATGGAGGGAGGGTAATGGTTGAGATCATATTGAGTCAATATGCAATGAGTCCTAATCATTTTCCTAGAAATTAGGAGTAGAACAATCCCTGTCCTTTTCCGGAGTGAGGGAGAAACTATGATGTGCTTAGGCACCCAGTACTTTTTTCCAGAGACATGGAAATATCAGGATCTAATTTTGGACTCTTGCAAAGCTGTGTTTGTATTTTAAGACTTAGGCCTGCAAAGGCGGCAGAGGATTTGGAGAAAAGTGATTCAGCCACCCGAGCATTCCCTTATAGTCTGGCTGAAGAGTCACCATGTCAATGTACACTCCCTTATATACTTTTGATAACACTTGGAACTATTGGGCTATCGTGTCAGCACAATCAGTGTCCAATTGTTTATATCTATTCCTGATCCTTGACAGTTTCCAAGGAGGCACACAGAGTGCGGTTGGAAGGCCCTTTCAGAGACTGGATTTGGAGTGGGGAACACTATGGTGATTCAACCACCCCTACAGGAAAATCCTTGACTAGGATATTCTGCAGGGATGTTTGGTACGGGTTTGGATTCTGATTGTATATGTGTATTCCTCAAGTCCTCTTTTTGATGTAGAAATCAACTTTTGTCTATGGTACAGTGCCGCTTACTGCTCCACACTCACAAGTATCTCTTCAGAGGCTTCATCTAGAAGATCATAGACAATGATCAGGTTTACTTCTGGCATTGATAAAGGAATGTGATGTGTCTACTGGTGCAAACTGCTTTTGGCACTTCACAGATGGCTTGATTTGCAGGTAATGCAGTGCAGGTTGACTGAACTGAAGAGTAAATGAAAAAAGGCTGCAAGAAAAACAAAAACCAAGGACATGCTAAATGTCATAAACGCTGTTTAAGTCAACATCAATTAGCATGAAAAATACTGGTGAGGGTGAGTCCTTGAACAAGGAAAAAGATGCAGCTATGTATATTCAGTTGCGGATGTGTGGTACCAGACACACAATTTCCTCCATCAACAGCTTTAAGAGGCATTTTCTGGTCCAGTCTCACTAACTGTGCTAGGCAACTAACAAACTGTGAATAGAGGAGATTACCTCTCCTCTCTTCACGTGCCCTTACGTTCAGCATTTCTATACCATTATATCTGATCTACATTCGCTCCTCAAACCCCACTATACCCGGCTAACCACTGACTTCACCAATAACCCCCGTACACTAGCTGCATTCCCTAGGCCCCGACACATAGATTTACTCTGCAAGTTTGTCTGCAGTAGTGTCATACTAGTACTAAGCCTTCTCTCTCTTAGGTGGCAAAGGGAACCTTTGTGCTGCCTTTGGTCTTGTATTTCTGTTTTTCCGTTCTTCATATGCACAGTAATTCCCCCACCTCATCACTTTTCCTATCACAATTGTTTCCAATGAGTGCTCCATCATGCATTACTGCACTAAAACAGCCTGTGCCACTGTTAGGAATCCTCATAACTATTTATTAACACGACAAAAACGTTCTTAAATGACAAAACATAACAATAGCTAGAAAAGGGGAGAACAGATGATACACAGAATTGTCTTTTAGTGCAGACATATTTTGAAGGTAAGCTAAACCCTTGTAGGGAAACATACCAGAGTGACTGATGCATAATGGACATAATTACTTTACTCAGTTCACGATGGATTTACTCACCTTGGTTGAAGTGATCAACATTTAGAGAGGGCACAAGGCGTCATACAGGTGCACTTGCCACAAGGTGATAGAAACAAGTATAGTTTATACACTGATACGGGTATTACATCCTGTACAAGACCAACGGGCAATGGCTATAATCAATGATTATTTAGTGATGAGGTGCTGGGGTGCTTCAGAATGGGCAGCCAACCATTTAAGGCACTGAAAAGTAACATTCTTTGAAAATGCGTGTCTTCTGCTAATTCCCGAATTGAATGAGGATTTCGGCAGTCACAAGGGATGCAGGGGTATTGTTTCAGATCACAGAAAGAGAAGGCCTGTTCCCTGCTTTTTCTCTTTTAAATTTCTTGGACCCCAGTCTGGTAGTGTCCTGGCTGCCGGTGTGTTGTGAGCCGGGCAAGTGCAAACAAGTGACGTGTGCCCATACAATGTGTCTTAAATAAGATCTGTATATTCATTGGTAACCTGTAGATAAAATCAACTGAGATTTAACAGACATGCGTGGACGTAAATTAGGCAACGGGTGTGGCAGCTGCTACTTGCCGAATCCGAAGACAAGAAATGTTTAAGTAAGCCAAGGCTGCTGTTTTGGTGTACCAGTAACTTGAGTGTTGAAAAAGTGTTTTACAACAAGCTAATCAAAGCTGACAGAAAGAAACAAAGCAAATAAGATGTTAAATAAACATTAAATAACTTTACAAAGTACAGGTTAATTAATAAATCAATGTCTATTGCTTTGTCTTTTTAAAAGTAAAAAGTATTTCAATCAAAATGCAACTAAATAAGTGCAAAATTATAAATATACAAAATTAAAACAAGACCTCTCTAGTGCCACCTGAGCTACAGATCTTTGTCAGAGGGTCTCTGTTAGTGTAAAATAAGGTACTGTCCCACCCTTGGTGTTCATCAAGAAAATCACAAAAGGAGGTTCTTCCGACTGTAATTGCCACTGATTTATCAGTGGACAACCCTTACCTCTTGCACTTATTAGGCTGCACAACGTAAACCACGTGGTGTGGTGGGCTAGAAACTCGGAATTAAGCGAAGCTAAAAAATAATGCGCACTATCAATATCCAAGTAATACGTTTTGTTTAAAAAGAAGAAATTATTTTATGCGCACACAACTAAGTACTATGCTTAACATGACAAATGTGTACATGATTTCATGTGGAATTACACATGCAAACCCTCTCTTAGGAGCCTGGCAGGTCAACAAAGGTGCGAATTGCATACTCTAAAAAATACAGGGGGCTACTAAACTGTAAAAATGTACATGTAAGGTACCATGTGAACATCTCATCACCCACAGGTTCTCATAGGAAAACCTACAATGGTCATAAATCGACCTACTGGAAAAATACGCAGGTTTTCACAATCAAAAAGGTTAAGCCTACAGGCTCTGTTGAGTCATTCACTCTGTAGAATCATTCACTATCTACAATAAGAGAACTACCTCTAACTCATTTGTCACCACAATTAAAAAACAAATACATTAAGATGCTTAACAATGCAAATCCTTTCTTATTGATTGTTGTCAGAGAGGTAACAATGTAAAGACACTTCTAATGGGTTTTGGCAAGCATTCAACATAAAACCCCTTTCTTTAAAATGGTCAAATTCAATGTAAAACCTCTTCATACTATATTGGCCACAGGTTTACACAACTCAAAGTCATTTCATACTGTATATGACCCGGGTCTGCATTAACAATACCCCAGCCCATTATGGAACTATTTCTTACGTGGACTGATGCAATTATTGGTCAATCAAATCCTTTTAGAGAATTAGATTAACATGTGGGCAGAACTACAGCAACTCTATTAGTACTGCTTCTTACACCTCCTATGCACGGGCAGACAGATGCGCTGTAAACCCAGGCAAAAAAAACGGACATTCCCCATTGAAACAGGATTTACCAAAACGGGTACAAAACTTGCCTAAAATGGAAATCAGGCCACCAGCAGGGAAGGGCGTTTCACTTTGAGTGATCACCATTTGGGCACTTTTTCAGAATTGTTTTCTCATAAATCTGGTGTGCATGTTTACTATGCCTAAAATCTTTCTGTCACTTCATAATTTATCACTAACAGTGGTTTACTGGTCTCCTTATAGGCCTTACATCTAGCATCTTGTTACATATCTTTTTTCTATTTTGCTCAGGAGTACCTATACTTCATCAGATTCCCCTTTTTGTGGATTCTTTTCATTAAACTATGCCATGCAGCCACTTAGTTATGATTGGGTAGTCTTTCTTCCGGCTATTGTGTATAATAAAAGTACGTGATGTAATTTCATTCATCATTCTGTAATTATTGCAGCCTTGAAAAAGTCTAAATCAGACGAAACATGTTGGATGCTTGATGTGTACAAAGTTTTTCAGTCAAGATTTGACTGAACACTTCAATGGACAACATCGGATGAACATTAATAATACATACATTACCATTTTTTGGCAAAAAAAGTAATATTTAATGGGCTGACTGACTGAGAGTTCTCTAGTATTGTTGTACGTTTATAGATGTGATTGAAATCCAATCCAGGTTACAATCAGTTTTCCACCCCATAGGTAGCAGGGTGTATGATCCTATGGAGATGCCAAGGTGTTTGTATTTGTTACAATATATGTGCTTTAACACAGGATACTTATATTATTGCTCCTTGGATGTGCAATTGTATATAACCACTGCTACCAAATTATTTTGGGTTGCATAACATGGTAATTTACAAGAGTCCTAAAATACTTGTCTGCCGGCTTTGAAAGTGTAATAGTCCAAGAATAAAGGCCTATTGGCTTTAACATATGCTTTTAACAATAAATAATTTAGGCTTGCTGCCTTTGTCAAAACTTTTCATAATAATCGTATCAACCCTATAGCATTTGACACAACTTTTCCAAATAAGGCTTGATAATTGGGTTGTCATCATAACTAACACGGGCCTACAATACTGAGCATAATCTGTGGAGCCCAAGCACTGTTTTTCAGAAACAAACACTAAACCCATGTCTAATCAATTCCTATAGGAAATACAAAATCAACATGTGGGGTCAAGCAAAAGTCCCTCTAGTCAGTAGTGCATTTTAAAGTTCATCTTGAAGTTCTTTTTCTGTTGCTCACATAGGGTCAAAGGTTATATATACACACTGTCGAACCAGATCTAAAAAATGAGGAAAAGTGGAAGTGGGGTGAACATTTTCTGTTCTTCAATATTATCTTCATATAAAGGAGAAATTGTGGGAAGAAAACGTAAAACAAAACTTATGTAAACATCTTGATTTTTTATTTTTGCATTTCAACGTTATTAGGTAATGACATACAATAAGGGCTACAATAAAAGAGTGAAGGAAGTCCATTTCAGACAGCAGAACTCCGGGGACCACCACATCTCAGGGGCTATATTCACTGCTATTTAAAGCAGCTCCCTGCTTGTGGGAGCATTGCTGGCTCCCACAGGATGTGGGGAGCCGGGTAGGACCACGCGGTCCTCTCTCTCTCTTTCTTCCATGCAGTAGTGGGATGGGAGAGTGGGAGAGAGAGAGAGAGAGAGAGAGAGAGAGAGAGAGAGAGAGAGAGAGAGAGAGAGAGAGAGAGCGGGAGAGAGAGAGAGAGAGAGAGAGTGGGGGGAGAGAGAGAGAGAGAGAGTGGGAGAGAGAGAGTGGGAGAGAGAGAGAGAGAGAGAGAGAGAGAGAGAGATTGTCATTGCAATGGTCTCTCCTTGCAATGACTTCAAAAATACACAGCACAGGAGGAAGTCACCTGTGGCATAATGGTTAAGGTGTCAGACCTTTACAGTGGAAGTTGAAGGTTCTAGTCCAGGTGTGTTGTGGTCATTTTCCTACTTTAATTTGCTTTGAAATTCAAAAGTGTAAGGTTCATAATGAAAGGGGATCTCACTATTTTTAATTGACAAATACATTTTTATTTTCAATTGGTCCAGAAATATCTAATTCTATCATTCACCAAAGCCTAAAAAACTCTCTCTCTCTCCCTCTCATGCTATTTCTCTCTCTCATTTTCTCTTTTTCAATCTATTTCCCCCACTCACACCATTACACACCCACTCACAGTCCCACTCAGACATGCACGCACCCACTCACAGACGCACACAGACACTGAAGCACCCACTAAGACACTGATGCACCCGGTTACACACACACAG
Organism: Pleurodeles waltl; assembly: GCF_031143425.1. Lineage (NCBI taxonomy): Eukaryota > Metazoa > Chordata > Amphibia > Caudata > Salamandridae > Pleurodeles > Pleurodeles waltl. Next base: position 345,772,662 of record NC_090437.1, on the reverse strand, counting down.
ACAGACACTCTCACTGCCACTCTCACTCCCAGATACACCCTCTCACACCCAGAGAAACAGGCTGCTGCCAACTCCTGCCGCACAAGGCCAAAGGCCTGTGCGCCGTGAGGGGTTGGTGGTTAGGGGTGGTGGCAGGCCAGGCCCTGCAGTCAATCGCTGCCACGCACGGCCAAAGACCCTGTGCAGCAGTGGTTGGATTAAGGTATAGTAATGAAAATTACTTTACGCTGGAAAAAAAAACATAAAAATTCACTGAAAAAAACAAAGGTTGCAGGGACGTTATAGTTAGGAAATAGAATTTAAAAAAACATAGAAATTCACTTGAAAAACCAAAGGTTACAGGGACGTTATAGTTAGGCTCACATTTTAAACATACAAAACCACAGAAATTCACTTGTTATAGTTATCTCAAGTAACTATAACTCTTGCCCTAAGGTAACTATAACTCGCACCCTCGACATGCACTGTTAATTACACCACAAATTACAGCACTCATAACACCTTTGATAACATAATTGATAATGTCACTGTAACATCTGCAGTAAAATTATTTATCGGATAACTATGCATGGCGGGGCGCAAGTTATAGTTACCGTAGGACATGAATTATAGTTAATTGACATAAGTAACTTTTTAACAGGTGAGTTTCTATGGTTTCGCACGTTTAAAATGTGAGTCTCACTATAACATTGTTGTAACCTTTGGCTTTTCAAGTGTGTGTGTGTATATATATATATATATGTATATATATATATATATATATACGCACACACAATAGCCAGGGGGGTAGTTATAGTTAGGACCTAATTTTCGGATAGATGGGGCAGTTTGCTAATAACATTGGCACCGTTTGATGAAACCTCATGAAATTTTCAAAACTAGTTTGCCACTCACTTTAGCTGCTGTGTGGAAGGTTTTGGGGTGATTTATCAAGCGTGGACCAAGAAAAGAGGATTCCAAAAAGTTTTTTCCTGATGCGATCTCTATGGAAATTTTGCAGTCTTTGAATACGACTACAGCCCGAATAGCTGAACGGATTTATACCAAATTTGCTGTTCATAATTTTGTTTAAATTTGTTCAGTAGTTTCATAGCAATTAAAGGAAATAAAATGCAGATATCTAGGGATGTATCTTAACGAAAAGCAAGGCCCTGTTTGGCTGACCACAACCTGACAGAAAAGTTGTGGCTGCCATTTTCTTTGTCACTTGGCCCTGTGAGGGAAAAATAACCTGTCACAAAAACATAACAGGACCCCAAAGAACACAGGGAGGAGTCCTTAAAGGACCCCTCATAGGCAAAAACTGGCCAAACGGGTTGTTTTGGCCAATCTGCATATCAGTGGGTCCACCACGGTGCCCACCACGGCCCTCAGTGGTGTAACCCTGCAATGTATCTGCAGATCTGACAATGAAAAAACCTACCCATTCACCAAAGACCGTGTACAGCGTGGGGTTGGGTGCATTGCGGGGGAGGGAAGGGAGAGGCCATGTTTTACCCACACAAAACCATAAAAATTCAGCAGTTATATTTCTACTTATACTTATCTGCAGTAACTATAACTCGTGGCATAACTTTAGGCCATGAGTTATAGTTTCTTAAAATAAGTATAAGTAAAACTATGACTGCTTAATTTGTATGGTTTTGTGTGGGTAAAACATGAACCTAGCTACAATGTCCCTGTAACCTTTGTAATATGAATGTACATATATATATATGTGTGTGTGTGTTTGTGTGAGAGAGCACAAAAGTAAGCAGGGAACCCAAGTTTTAGGTGGAGTCCAGCTCTTTTATATGGAGCACTCCACTGTTCACCTCAAACCTCTGTTTTTCTAGCAGAGTTTTTAAATATAGGATTAGCATAGTACCCTCCTCAACAAGCTAGAAAGTGACAAAGTCTTTTGCCATTTTTACAGTAAAAGTTTTAAGCATAGGATTGGCTAGGGCCATCCATGCAGAGCTGAAAATGACAAAAGCCCTTTTCCCCTCCGGGCACAGGCTTGCAGCTTTAGATTCGGTCAAATACAATTCAAGCCAACCCGGAGGGTGCATAATATTTAGATGTCATGAGGGCAGTTCACTGGAAGCTAAACTCAAATTCAAAGGATTTCATTAAATACTACCAAAGAAGTATACCTTCTAAGATTTTTTTCAGAGATTCACGTTATACAACATCGGGGAAAAAATATGGTTTCAGTGTCGGCTCCTTTTTGTTCCCCACCCACAGGAAAACAAGTACGAGAAAAATCAAGCTGAGGCTGGCTGGACACAGACAAATCCTTGGCCATGTAGTGCAGTCTGTGCGAGTAATTGCTTCCATGCAAAAGAAAATCCTCTGAAAGAGTTTTGCATACTTAATATAATTATGCATGACATTTATACTGTACTTAATACTCCAAGGGATTACATATTTCATTTTCTTGCAGAAAACCAGTATGTACAGATATGTTTTTTCTACGAAAGCTCGAAGAATAAAGCAGCCTATATTTCGTTCTCCATTTTTTCCACATAAAATCTCCATGAACTTTTAGCCCTTAAACATTGGTTTTACTAATTGAAACCACAATGTCCATGCGGTGTGTATTTCCATCCAGGAGTAACCATACCTATGCATGTACGAGTCGAAGAGAGAGAGAGGTTGCAAAAGGGTGGTGGGCCAATCCATGATGCCATTGCATGGAAGCCAGTAATTTACATCCACATGTAATGACGGGTGCAAGTTATTTATCTTTAGTAAAAACTGCGGTGAGATCTTTTATCCTAATAATGGTTAAGATCCAAGCAATGTCTCTCCTAGCTCCTCTGACTGAACAGCTAATCCAGTAGGAGCACATCATATGTGTTTACCTTGCTCGTGAACCACTGAATGAGAATTTTGCGATCACCTGGCATCCAGAAAATTGCATTGGAACCCAACACTCGCTGTTTTCACAACTGTTATGAAATAATGTAACACAATCAAATCCATTGCTGTGTAATGTTGCAACACATTGTGAAAATGAACACAAAGTTACAGTCTAGCATGGATGGCACCAACTATTTTCATGCTGCTTTAATGAAAGACGACCATGTTCTATGAACATTATTGAGGAGGTCCCAGGTTTATCGACACTTATAAACTTTTGCAGCAGCTTGGCAGGTGAGATTTTAGAATCTGGTCTCATGTATGTCACCGCTCACATCTCTGAAAAAATGTATAAAGCAACTTTAAGAACCCTGTTCAAGTGTAAAAATAGCAAACACCTGTTTGAGAAGGTTAGCCTTTGTAATTAACAGGCAGTGTACGTTATTACTAAAACCCCCCTAAGAACATTCAAAATATCACTGTTTGAAAAAAATTACATGTATGCTTATTACACCAAGTTAAACTTGGAAGATGCAAAAATACACACTGGGTAACCACATGACATGGTTACATATATATATATATCTTTGGTGAGGAATCAACACATCCACACCAGGTTCCAAGTTCAATTGTTTATTTTCAAAACAGGTAAAATATTGTTTAGAAGGTTTGAGAGTTTCCATCACACATATCTGGCTCGTTTGGTTTCCCAACATGACCTAAGGCATGATTTAGAACTCAGTGGACAAGTTACTCCGTGACGGATATCCTGTCTGCTGAAATCTAAATCACAATATATTCAATGGGATTTAGGTTTTGGCGGACAGGATATCAGTCACTGTTGTGACGGAGTAATCCCTCTGCCGAGTTCTACACCAGGCCTTTAGTCACTGATTGTCAGACACTTTTTGAGGGATCAGAGGACAGACACAGGCTACAGAGCACCTACTGTCGTGATCAAGATCGTTTGCTACTAGTGTCCTATGGTCCACCCTGCTATGGCTCACTATACTGGGTGAAGTTCATCCATTTCTGCTCTTGACTCTCAGAGTACAAACGGAGAGAGTCCAAAGCTTCTCAGGGAGGAAGAGTGAGAGTCAAGAATCAGAACTCAATAATCAACCAGCAGTCACAATAACTTGAACACCCAGCCTGTGGCTTGTCATTTTATAAAAGGAAAAATAAAATAATAACTTGAATTTCACAACAATACTAAGTAATACAAAATCAAATGATGCATACAGGGTTGAAACCCCAGTTATGCTATTAAATAATGATCCTCCACCCCACTCTATGTCCTACCCACACTTAGGTAACTTCTAGGTGCTATAATCTAAAATACTTGTGGCAAAAGCACAAATTAGTCAGAGGCACACATTATCATAGTCACTTCCGGCTGGGTTGACAACATAAAACAATCACTTGATTTTACCTGAATAACAAGTCTCGGGTTTGGGGTGCAGGTTGTCTTCAAGTGCACCTCCAGTTGTGGGGTAGCCTTGCAATACTGGTGTTCCAGCTCCTGCAGGCCAAGCGGCAATTTGGATACAGTCCATGCTTGCAGGAGCTGTTCTCAGTGGGGCGTGCGGTGGGATGGAGGAAAGTGATGGCAGAAATCAGAACAGGCCCAACTTGGCTGGGTTCACTATATGGGCATATTCTTCATCAAGAACTGCCCAAAGGGCCCTTCATGATATTGATAACTCTTGATTTTTCCCTTCGTTAGTGTCTGCTTACTCTGGGTGCTTAGCACACAAGGAACACACTGGGCTTCTCTTCCTCGATTGTCTCTCTTTCTAGAGGGCCAGGCACATTTGTTCCCTCTCTCAGCAGGCAAGCACACCTCTAGGCACCAGACAAGTCCGATTGCTTCTCTAGCAGAAAGTACACACTTCAGGCAAAGTCCACGTACCTCTGGGAGACTGGCTGTCAGGAAGATACCAGCCCTGGTTATACACCAGCTCCTTGAGTACTGTGTGGGCCACACCCTTTCTTGGTCACGCAAAAACTTTGAACTGGAACAAAGTAGGATTATTCCTGGCACATGAAGAACTTGGCACTAGCACAAAGAGGAGCTGTCTGGATCCCAAGTTTACATACATTTTCTATACCAGTCTCCATGTCAGCAGAGTTGGCTGAAGGGCCTGATCAGAGGGCAAAAGGCTATATACAGTGGGCGGGGTGGACACTCAGAGGTGGGCTGGATGCAGGAAATGGCCAGAGGCTGTCACAACTCCATCTTGTGCCCTATGTGCGGTGGGGTTTTACTTGCTGGGCTCATGCCATTTTTCCCTTGTGGCGCCTCTCTACCCAGAGTACTCCATGGTTCCCCTCCCAAAAGCCTTAACCACTGACCCTCCTGTTCTGCTGCAGATACCACATGTCTGTTTAGGATAGTTTTGCTTCCACTGTGAAACACTGAACTGTACCATCATGCAATTTAGAGTCCGCTGTAGTTGTTTATTGTTGCCAATTATTGTTTGCACCTGCCACCACCTGCAAGGCCTCATATCCCCTCTGAACCTGCATCAGCGCTTGGCTTTGTCCTCATCCTGTGCAAGCATCTTCCCTGCACTTGAGTCGCCCGAATCTTCCAGCGTCCCACTCCTGTGCAATGTTTGTCAATGTTTGTCTTTGCACTTACCTCCTGAGTCGCCCGGAACATCCAGTGCTCTAGTCTTCCAAGTCTTTGTGATTATCCCGGGACCCTGGCTTCTGCAATGCTTCTAATGTCTTCCTTCATATGCTACAATTTCGCCTCCTCTTAAGCTTCTTGCACTAAGCCTTCTGCCATCTTCGGATTTTAGTTTAAGTGCTAGACAAGGCAAAGTATTTTCCATCTGGTTAGTGGAAACTACTCGTCTTATAGGAGTAAGCAGGCCTGACCTTCAGCCTATTCAAGACTCTAGACTGGTCTCCAGTTCCTTTTCCACAATTTTACTCCAGTGCCTCTTGCTTGTTTTTACTCTGGACCCTCCCTCCAACCTTGGCTCTGCAATGGTTTTGCTCATGGACTAGAGAACTTCATTTTGTTTTTCTACTGAGAGAAGTGTCAAGAAGAATGAAAAGCGATTGATAGCTGTATGCACCCTGTAACCTCCAATCTGAGTTTATAGTATACCTGGGAGTGTCATTAACTCCTTATGTACCAAATGCATGCTTGGTGGTGTCAGTAACTCCAACCTATTTACAGAGTGTAACCTTGTGTCTAGCATACCTAGGGAGTGTCTCCAACTCCAACCTCTGTACCAGGTGTAACCTTTTTTCTAACATTCCTTATGAGTGTCTCTCACTCCAACCTTTGTATCAAGTGTAACCTTGAGACTGTCAGTAACTTCAATCTATGCTCTGCTTTTATCCCAGGAGTGTCATGGGCTCCAATGAGTATTTCAAGTTCTTCCTCGAGAGATAACCTGGTTATTATGCTCTGATTTTGTGATTCAGAACAAACCTCAAGTGTTGGTTATTGAAGCAATGCTTAGTTTTTTTTGCAGAGGCTTGCTAGTGTATTGATGGATGGTAATTGCCTCCTCTTGTGGTTCCCAGTATATTGCGTCTTCACGAAACCAGAGGTGCTGGTCCCATAAATGTCCACCTTTACATACCCAGAAAGCCTTAGGAGCAATGGATCTTATTAAGCAGTGTGGTACCGTCGCTGAGTAGATCCTGTACTGCAAGTTTCTTGTCTCTTATTTTGTCTCTTCGCAATGTTCCACTCCAGGACAGTGCAGGATCTAGGAGTTCTACCCCTGGACCTTGCATCATCCTGAGAGGGACTGTAGGTCAAGCATCGGCTCCAATGTCGCCTCCGTGGTTGGGATCATGTGAGTGCAGGACAGAGGCCAGACTCCACCCACCGCCCCCTGCTACACTCGGCCAAAGGCTGTGCTCTGTGGAAGTTTGGCTACCCACTAATGGGATGGCAGCCATTGTGTAGTAATACACAAGTCAGAGTTTCCAATGTTTTAGTAATAACTTTGACGCTTTTTGACGAATCTTCGCTAAACTTTCCAAAACAAAAAATGTTTATCTACCTCTGCTCCACCTCAGCTTCTTTCTGGAAAGTTTCAGGGTGATCAATCAAGTGATGCTGACAGAAAGGGGGTCCCAAAACACTTTTTCCAATGCATTTTCCATATGAAAAATTAGATGGTACAGAAAAAAATGGCTTGGCAGAATTACATCAGATTTAGCAGAAAGCTAGATCTTTAGTCAAGAAGAGTGCTTGTGCTTTGGTGTAAATCAGTTCAGTAGCTTTTGAAAAGTTATGGTTCAAAATGTATAGATATATTGACAGCTGGCCCCGTGTGAGTTTCTCTGGAGTGCCATGGAACTGTGAACTATAAAAATAAAGTGTTTTGATTGGTTGAGAAGGCTTTCCCTGAATCCCCCACCTCTGTGTGCAACCTTGGGCTTCCACAGGAGCTTGCACTGTGATTGACTGGCTGCAACCTGAACAAAAACAATGCAGCTGCCATTACAGGACTCCGTCCCCATAACCTGCACATAAAAAAATAAGGTCTAGCGAAGCAGAGTAAGGGTATCCTCATTCCTGGTCCTTGTAGACAGGGTCCCTTGGCTCGAATACCACTGCAGGCAGCACAGTCTCTGTAAACTCTCATAGGAGTCCCACAGGTGCCGGCGCAACCACCTGTCTCCCGCAGGATAAGAAAAACAATTTAAAAAAACGAAAGGTGTGGGGGAAGAGGTCCGAGGGTGGTTGCCTGCTAATGGGGGCTTGACTACCTCCAGCCAACCCACCTCCGCACTCATCCAAAGGCAATGTGCAGTGAGGGGTTGGCCGGCTCCAGGGGAGGGGTGGGGAGGAGATGGTTGGAGGCCCAAGCAGTAGGTACAGCCACACACTGGAGGTTGGGAGCAGGCCCTGGCTGCAGTGGCGACAGGGGGTTGGCTGCAAACGTATCATAATACAATATTACTATATGTTAAAATAAAACATAGAATGTCACTAAAAAACACAGGCTAAAGTGGATTTATATTTGAGGAAGGTAGTACGATTTTACCTAACATTGAAAAATCTACGAAATAGACTGAAAAAGCACTACTGTTTAAATGCAAAAAAAATACTCCCTGAAGGTATCCAGTTACATGTAACTGACTATATATATAGCAAGTTTAGACAGCTACATCCAAAATGGCTGAACAAAATTACACCAATTTTTTTCATAGAGCTAGATCTTTATACGGAAAGCAACGCTGTTTGCGATTTGGTGTAAATCTGTTCAGTCCTTTTTGAGAAACTAAGATTCAAAATGTATGTATGTTTCTGGCCGCAGAGGACCTACGGAACCAACGAATAGGAAGGTAAGATGTGACTGAATGACACAACAGTAACAAGGATGTTGCAGAAGCCATTTTAGGACTTAGTCTCCATGTACTCAAAAATATGGGGGTTTGGGGGGGAAAGGTTAGGAACACCCTGACCTGACTGCCTAGGCCCAGATTTGGGGAGGGGTGTTGTGGGGCCAACTATATTTATATATATATATATATATATATATATATATATATATATATATATATATATATATATATATATATATATATATACGTATATACACATATATATGTATAGATAGATATTACTGCTAATCTGCAAAGGATCAGTGGTAATTAAAAATAAAATAGGTGCCCTTTTCAAATAAAAGCCCCCAGGGGTGGGTCAGTATGTATGCATTTTTATTCAATGGGAGCATGCAGTATTTGCAGGTGCTGGAGACCCCATCATCTGGGGCTGATTTCATTTTGATGGGGAGGGGCATGTGTCCCCAGCCATTTCAATGCTGCAGGGATGCCATCCCCCAGGGCTCGATGTGTAATTTGGGGAGAGGATACTGTATGACTGGGGCAACCAAATTTAAAAAAAATAAAAAAAAATGGTGGCCTTCTCGCTTCCCTATTGGAGCGATGAGGCCACTCATTATTATTCAGTGCTACCTCTAGGGAGGGCCCTATAATTCCTTGTATTAGCCTTATATCTATACAGTTTATTTGTGATGGTGCCCCTAGGAGTGGCTGGGGCACCACCAACAATTTAAAAAACTGTTGCAGGGGGCAAAATGTAAAAACGTCTCCTGCGTCATTAACTGCATGATCTAAGGAGAATTTGCAATTTTTAAAGCACTCCGATTTGGAGCTCTGTGTTCTTCAGCTGGAGTGCAGGGACCCCTTGAGGTTGGTATTTTGGCCACATTTTGTGGCCTGAGTAGTGTTAAAGAAGAAAGAATCAAATAAATGTTAATGGTTTTATATATATATATATATATATATATATCCAAATCCATCTGCTCCATACGAGGGCCACAGACCCTGCAGGGCGGTCTTAGTTGCAAGGGTCTCAATATATATATTGTCTCCACTTTGAACGCCAAGGCTAAGACCTTATGCAGTAATCTCTTAATGCAGCAACAAAACTAGCAGTAAAATCTAACTCTGCCATGTGATATGTCCTTCGAGAAAAGACTGCAAATGTGTCAGTTCCTAGATTAGATTACACACTTTCCACCGACACCTCTGTTCATGCTTTAAACCAAACATACCTTGAACCATCTCCTTCCCTACCTTGAATGATTTGCACTAGATGCTGAAGTATCTTTTACACTATTAACCATCTCTTGAAATATTTACCATACTATGTACCAGCTCCTGATATCTGAATTTGAGACTAAGACTTGGAACACTACCCAGAGCTTTAAAATCCCATGTCTGGATGCATACAGAAGTATTGATGCCTTTCCATGAATTCAGCTCAGAATCGTAAATCAGTAAAATTCACTGGATGTTCTTGCTTGCCCACTCGCGCCCTTTTTTTCACGTAAAAACATACCCATTAGCAAAGGTCCATGCCAGTTCCACTCTAGTCAAGATGCCAAGCAGAGCTTTGTTTAAATGGTAATTCTGAAATTGGCTGGCAAGAATTGCCGATGTGGTGGGAATGGCTACATGCGTAGAAGCCAGTCCTAATTGACATGCCTCCACCTACCACCATGATAGTGCCAGGATCAGAATACATCTGTGCAAGCTTAAGAGTGTGCAACATGGTCCTGAGCACATTGTACACTGTCAAAAGGACTAATGCTTAAAACACTTAGCGGAACATGTGAATGTAAGATGAAGAATTTCCAACACACAGGGTGGAAGCAACAGGAAATTAAAAATAAATCTTTACATCAAGGGTACACTGACAAAAGGATGTAATTGTTTTGGACTCCTCATTTGGAAACCTTAACAAGTAAAAGAAATTCCAAATTGTACCCTTCAATTTTTAGTAAATATTTCCAGCGACGTTGTGATAATTGAGTAAAACACTTTTGCAACTTTGCTCTTTAAAGGACCTTTGTGTCGTGGAGGGCTGAAAGGCAATCTCAACCAATGCCGACATCTTGACTAAGAAAATATGCTATTGTCTTTGGTTGGAAACGAGCCTTCACGGAGGCGTAGAAGCCTACACTGAAGTTAAATAAAGATTACAAAGCCTGTTCTTCCTTTTAGCATAGGACGCGCTGTCAACTTCGGCAGCACCATTGTTAAGGAGGAATCCTATATATATGCAATGAAAAAAATATATCGTTTATCTATAGAAAGACTCAGAAAAGACAAAGGCCAGATCTTCGAATGTTTTATACAGTTTCTAGCTGGAAATATGTGTTAATTGAGTACACAATATTCCAGATTGTAGATGCCAATATTTGCAAGAATCATCAACATTATTTACTGACTAGAGCTGAAAATATATTTTTGTTGACACTGCCTAAGCAAGAAGTTTTCAGATCAAGCATTACAAATATTAAAACGTGATGGGTCGGAAACAAACTAGGACACGGCAGTTTTTGTGCTTTTACAGTCTTCTTTGCAGCCAGAGCACAGAACTTTCCATGAAAAGTTGCCATTGAGTAAGTTCAATCAATGCTGTATCTCTTAAGTCTCAAACCACGAGAGGTGTGCTTATCCAATGTCTCTTTTGTAGTTACCAGCCCACCCTACACACAATTTGATAGGATGGACTAGGTTATTTAATTAATTTAAATGGCACGTATTTTTGTTGGACAGAATGTGAATCCGGGAATGGAATGAAAATACTAGGATACCAGGCACAAGAGCTTCTGCGGGTTACACAGCCGTTGCCGTCAAACCCCTGCTGCTCCTATCAGTCCAGCTTACTCATAACCGGATCCTTCTAAACTTCTGGATCCACCCTCATCCCATGACTCATCAAAGACATGCCCATGGCGCAGAAGGCCACGCTAAAGGGCAGCTGGGTAGTGGTAGAGAAGCACAGTTTTCAGGACACCATGATTAGTGGCACAGACTGGGGTACACATTACCTTTCACCAAAAGAAGCTGAATGGCTCCGGCACCCACGTACCTTAAGCCTTGGCTATTGTAAGCCAGTGAATAGTGTAAAGTGCAAACGTGAAGTGCTGTCCTGGTATGTAAATCATAATTTGGGTTTTTGCCAGATTTATCCAGCAAGCTAGTGCTGTTTTATCTGTTGACTAAAATTGTCATTCAAGACAAGGCAATATTTTATGTTTAAGTTGAGAGCAAGTTTCTTCTTCTCTCTCATCAAACTGTGAGAAAAGACAACATAAAGTTGACTTTTTGGTGGGTCTCTAACCAATATAAACATTACTAGAGCGCACCTTTAAAAAATGGGCTACTTGGCAGGAAGTGGCTGGAGGAATCACACGAACCTTACATTAAGTATCTTTATTCTACCAAATAAATGCCTACAGCCTCTTCACATCCTTACATGTATCCTGCTTTAACACCACAGTGTCTACAAACTCCTCAACTTGTCATTTGCCCACTATTGCACCTCTTCCCTGCCCTATGCCTGTGACCTGCTTTGCCACATGTCTTATAGTGCTCCCTTCTCCTTTGACTCTTGCCTCCTTTTGTCCATCTCTTTTTGTCTCCTTCAACCTATGTCTATATATTGTTGGCACAGGACTTAGCTAGACTTAAAAGAGAGGCGACTCAACGCTTCCCATTACTAACTCTCTCCCTTGAGCTCAGTGACTGACCCTACGGCCTTCCACCTTCCTGCATCTCGCTGTGCGTGTGTGTTATTGCAGGCTGGCACCGCCTTGCAATTTCACTGCAGAAGCAGGTACAGTCACAGATATGCCGCAGGCTCACAGATGATGAGAGAGAAACAGAAAGAGAGTGAGGCAGAAGAGGGACTGATGCTACCATTGCTCTCTCATGGCACCTCAAGGAAGTGTGTGTGAGTGAGGATGAGTTCTCTGCTGCTTCCTGTTTTGTCAGGTGTGTGAGAGTGAATCGTGCATCGATCCCACCTGTTCTCTATCTGTGCTTTGAGCTAGGTGTGCTTCCCCTGGGGATGCCATGCTTGCCTCCAGAAGTCGGGAGGGTTCCAGGACCCAGGTGCGGTAGAAAAATGCTTGTAGCAGCATGCCTGTGTGAGCAGCACCTACCCAAACCGTGCACAACTCTCTTTTGTCTGAAAGGGAAAAAAAATAGCCTAGACGTGAAGGAGAACATAACGATGACAACCTCAGTGTCACAGAGGTTCCATTATTTGTTTTAGGGAAGGGCTCAAAGGTGCTATGATCGGCTCAGTCAATGTGGTAGTCCTAAAAGTCATAAGGAGGAGAAGGCGGATAGCCAACATCGAACTGATTTCTACTGTTCTGTGGTGTGCTTTTGTTGCAATCTATTTTCATCTGCACCTTAACCCTCATTATGCAGTGCGTTTGCTGAAATTATGTGGCAATCTGGAGATATAAAAAAATGTCGCTATGACTGTTCCAAAAAAAGAAAAGTAAATACTGCTTCTTTGGTGCATTAGCAATAAACTAGTACTGACACAGAGAGACACCTTCTGAAAGATAGCAACTCCTCAATTTCACATTGTAAACTGCATGGCACCAGGAGGCCATCTCTAATGAAAGGTTTCCTAGCTAATTTCCCTGGAGTTGGTTTTGCGTCTTTGCACTGGAACCCATACAAAGTATTTACAACTGGGACTGGTGTGGTATAAAAGGAAAAATACCAGGCAGCATGAGAGATGATGAGGCCTCGTTCCTACAGGAGCCGGTGAATTATTAGATTTGTGTCGCACGTTGTTTATTTTTTTAATATTGGCATTGTTCCCACTTGTGTACATTACATTTTTCATACCCAATTTTAAAACATTATTACTTTATTTTTCTATATTTGAGATGGTCCTCCTCGGGTATGTGGTGTTCTTGCTGCCCAGTGGTGGCGTAAGCAGTCAGCAAGTGAATTTGTGCAAACCTGGGGCAGGCACAACACAGCCTTCACTACTAAGCACATGTGCACTGCTTGCATATATGTGTGACCTCTCCAGTAAAAACTCTACGTGGTGTCCCCTTCTATCACCTGTAAGAATTTACCAATACCAGAATAACAGTAAACAATACATTTGGCGTACTACGGTTGCGATACAGGTTCTTTTAAAGACAGCAAGACCTTTGCCAAGAGAATTGTGATTCTGTTCACATACATGTGCAGATGCCATTCTAGGAATCAGAGCAATGACCAAAAAGTGAAACAAAGGAGGAAGCTGTAGTTACCTTGGTTTCTCTTTCTTCTTTATTTAGGAATTTTCCTTCGATATCTCATGTTAGCAGCCCCATCCTTCCATACCAGATTATTATAAAGAGGTACTATATGTCTGCATGCATAAATGTACACCTACATTTCTCCTTTTAAAGGATTCACAAGAAATGCATATAGAAACTCGGGTAGATACCCCATTTATGTGCACACAATACCCGTCGAGTCATATAAATTCATTTATCCACACATCTGCTAGCAGATAGGTTCACTTGAGGAAATATACATACATGAACCATCAAAGAATTATATGCATGCCCAGATTATACTAGCATAATAACACCATGCACAAAGTTGTTGAAAGACTTCAGAGAACAAGAATTCGGCAGCAGAAAATTCTACATCTTAGGGTTCGTCTACACACAATTAGGACTAGAAACATACATGGGTGATCTCATTTTGAGTGTGCCTGTATTTTGGTGCAGTAACACCAACCAGGGACATAGTGATACTGCAAAGTGTGGTATTACCCCGTATCAGTGTTACTTGCTGATTCTAAGTGGGGGTAGTCAGAATATCGGTGTCAGGGCATGCATGCCCACTTACAAAATGTGTTGCTGCTTTCTGAATCTCTTTACCATGCACATTTCACCCAGATTGTCCAGGAAAATTTTACAACTTGAGTGCGCAATAAACTCAGAATCCTGAAATTTCTGAAGGAAACCCAAATATGGCATAAAATCCACCAGATGAATTTCTTTCATCATAGTTTTACTATAGCGCAGGAAATTCAACCAGTGGATTCGACTACATCTTTAAAGATATCTTTACACTCTAAATGAGATCCTTAGAAGTAATCAGCTAACACATAAATAGCAGGTGTTGTCAAGGCATGGTGCGCTTCTGTTTTTTAATAGAGTGCACCACACATCATAACCGTCACAATGGAATTGAAAATACTAAAGAGATAGAACAATTTTTCAGACAACAGCATCAACAGTCCAGTCTGCTACGTAGTGGCTCATTTTGGTGAGTTATCTAATCTGTCTTCTCAACCTCTGTGCTACAGAGAAGCCATCTAGTACCACTCGCATATATGATGAGCAGCATATGAACGAGTTTGCGTCATAGGGCAGGGGATAATTCAGATCAGCCAAAAAGATGAATATGAGGGAGAAGTCACAGAACTGAGGTGGAAGATATAAAGTGCCCAGAAAAAGCCCAGGATCCGGTCTTCATCTTACCCCAAGGAGCAGGAGTTGACGGGCATCATTCACCCTTCACATTTTTCATGACCAGGGCACTGCAGAGATCACAATACCGTAATCAGCCAATCTAGCCTGCAGGGCAATGCAGTGTGGTACCATGAGCAGGAGCTTACAGGCATTGTAGGGGGGTCCAATAACAGGGGCCAGATGGACATAAATGCATCTCAATATAGAGAACCGACAAGGACAGGGTGGAGGCCCTTTGGTCTGTGGATGACAGCGTTGCTGGAGAATACAAATACTGACCATCCCAATGAAGAGGAAGGAAAAAAGCTTATGGATTAGAAATTTGGGGAAAAACAAACAGTGTGGTCCTGGTAAAAAACGAGGACAGTAGAGACAACGTTAGTCATCAGATATCTGCTAAATTAAAGTGAGTAGGAAAGCAAAGCAGCACTGCTCAATAATTCCTAAGGTCTCCAGCAGTCCCTCAATGCGATGCTGTTTGGTTGCCAGACATCATTTCTAACATGTATGAACTCCATCGCTTAAATGTCATGCAGGGCACAGGTGTGGGAACCTGAGGCCTTCTGTAAGGGGTGAAGATGGGGCAAGGTGGCGTCATGGGTTGGTCTGATGACACTGAGAGTGGAAGGTGTGAGGGATTCTGGGTAGAACATCATTGCAGCTCTGTGAGACAGAACGTATGCTACGGTCAAAGCTGATCAATGGTCTGTTAATCTTAGAACTTAAATCAGATTTCCCTTTCCACAACGTAATATCTCAGCCACAGGATCGTAAATAGCAAAAATGTTAGCTCACTGACCACAATGGACAGGTTGTGTAACTTCTTGCAAGCCTCCAGAAAAAACACAAGACAATTCCCAAAGTGTATAAATATTCACTTATTGATAGAATGAGTCTGTATGGGTGGTCTGTTGTACTTCTGCTGCCATACTGTAGCAAACTGGCAGAAGGTATTCTAGAAAAAGGGACATAGGGTCGGCACTGTCACCCGTGTGAAAAAGACATGCATTTGTGTATGTATGGGGTTGTCAAAATGTATATTTGTCAGTCACACCACTATGTGCACCTTTACTGGTGTGCATGCTGCATATCTGTACATTACAGAGTGGCATCAAAAGGGCAAAGGACAATTGTATACATTTGTTTCTCTACTGAGATCAGCCAGGTACACATGTCCCTGTAGTCTAAAGCCTGTGGTTGTGCTGCAATAGCTGACTGCTGCTTGTTGACATTGTATTCATGTGTATTACAGGGGGAAATAGTATTCGTGGGTCTGGTGTGACCCTTGTCATCGCAGGTGGTTGGACTCTGGCTGCAAGTGGTGGAAAATGAAGAAAAGACTTTCACCAGACCAGACTGGCTGGGATTCAGACTGGAGCACCAGGAAAGCATGGATAATGTGCCAGAGCAGAAAACTGCTGCATCACATGTTCCCTTTCCTGCACACACTGCAGCATTGTGATGTAGAGGGTCACAGGGTTCACAAGACAACACTTGGAGCTGGCATCTGCTGGGATCCTACTGATCCTCTGAAATAAGGAATATGCTGCAAATAGCAGTACAAAAAGTGTCTTGGCATGGGTAAACATGGCATTGTGGAGGACAGGGCCAGACATGAGCTCTTCTCAATCTTGGACATCGTTCAGGGTGACTTGGTTAGGAGAAGTGAATCCTGTGGACCTCACTGTTGGCCATGATGTAGTTTGTGACGTGTCTCTACACCGCCTTTTTCTCCTCAGCTTCCATCGCCTGCTCAAGCAAGTCGTATGTTAACACTTCATCTTGATATTTTGTCAAAATGACTCTAAAAGATTAAAGGTGCCCTCATCCCTTTCAAATGTGATGAAATGGTCAGAGACATATGGACGTCAGCTGTGATCAGTATTTGGCTCAGGGGTTCTCTAGGAGTAGTTCATTAGTTGAGTATTAAGGGGGTTATTCTAATTTTGGAGGAGGTGTTAATCCGTCCCAAAAGTGACGGAAAAGTGACGGATTTACCACCAGCCGTATTACGAGTCCATTATATCCTATGGAACTCGTAATACGGCTGGTGGTATATCCGTCACTTTACCGTCACTTTTGGGACGGATTAACACTCCTCCAAAGTTAGAATAACCCCCTAAATGTCTTGATTGTGTTACACATGTTCCTTTGAGGTTCATCTGTGTTTACTGATACCAGGTAGAATTGCAAATGTGTACAGTTTTCAGAATATATCTCAAACTTTTAAACTATCCTAATAGGGAGATTTTGAAAGAGGGTGAATATGTATTTTTCTCTTACCTGAATTGGATTAGGGATAGTTTAGGTGGGGGAAATAACGAAAAATGACAAAAAAGCAATATTTACAAAAACAAATTAATGAAAATGTTTGTGTGTACGTTACTTGTAGACGCAAATTACTTATGTTTCTAGTGGCTATTTCCATTTCTTTTTTAAGGGCGGTTAGGACTTACACTTAGGCTGGACATGTGTACGTTAGCACTCGCTGAGATTTGAGTAGAGGTTGGTATGTGTCTCTGGTACTGGTATTTACCCCTGTTTGCTCGCTTCGTCAACGGCAAGTACGTTATGGGATTGGCACTGCTTTTTGTGACGCCATTCGCCATCCTATTTTTAAGTTTTGATTTTCCTTTTTTGGGTGACATACCCTCATTTTCCATCACACGTGTAAATTGTACCACTGAGGAATATCTGCAGCCATGGTCGATCACAAGTTTAAATTCAATCCTTGTTTTAATTTACATTCACGCACGACGTACAATCTCACGGAGTTCCCAATTAAATGTTACCATAGAGAATGCAGATTGGGTGGAGAGGGTGCCTAGGTCCCGATATTTTAACATTTTATTTTCACAAATCCACACGCTGGAAATACATCTGAGTCCGAGATGAGTTACATATACCCACGCAAAATAATTGTTTAGCGAACGAAGACGGATTCCTTTTCCGGGAGAAAAATACAACAGCAGCACAAGGGAAATCTTCTTCCGGCGGCATAACTGAAGTGGCAAGATGCAATATTAGAAAAGCAGAGCTCCTCTCATTCCTGGGAGATGCTCTGTGCCAGAATGGCTCACTTTAATGAACCTGTCTGCAATAAGACTCGGGGTGCAAAGAGGCTATTCAGCCAGTCTATTGTGTCGATTGCAAGGCCTTCAAATACCTTGCCACCATTAGACATGCTGCATTGACCAATTCCGTCCTGATTGCTGTTCTCTTTAGCGTCAGGGGACGCCTCTTGCCCAGATAGACCAATGGATCAGCCACTGCGGCTCATGAAATGTTTACACTGTACGCAGGCGCGCGCAGCCAGACGGGTTCCCGTGCTGCGGATCACGCGCCACCAGCGGGACATCGCGCTGTCACACGACGGCCTACAATTTACTGTTATCAAATGAAAGGGCTGTTGTGAAACTTTGCTCGAGACCAAACTGTCACTCTGACGGACGCTCTCCCTCCGCCCCGCCCTCCTGTATGCATCCCATCCTTCGTCGCAGCAACTGTAATGCTTGTCCCTCAGCCACCCTGGGAATATCCGAAGAGAGCGACACGGGCAGTTCACGTCAATAAATGACCTTCGTCCGATTATAGATTGAATGCATATTACTTTTGTTACGGCGGTGGGGGCGGCCTGACTGCCAAGAGAAAACCCATGAAAGAGAAAAAGGTGATCGAACAACTGCACAGTCTGAATATGTGCAGCGCATTGTTCCCAATAAAGAGTCAACTTGCCCAGGCAGTAGTGTGAGAAAAAGCCATGATTACCGAGCAGAGGTCGGTGAACACATACCCCTTGAAAAGCATGGCCTGCGGCTCTGGGTGTCTTAGGAGGGTGCCTGTGCTGCAGTAAGTTCTGCCCAGGCATCTGATTTTTTCATGCGCACCTTTCATGCCCTCGCCTGCTAAAGGGCATACCTTCAAGATATCTTTAGTAACTTTTTTGTATTATGTGCAGACATGGCTCTTGCATTTGCCCCTGTGGGAGAAAATGTACTTGACAGCTTTAGCGAAAGGCTCAGCAACCGTCAAGCAAAGATAAAGGCACTTCAAACAAAGTCGTCCCAATCAGCACAGGGCAGCACATACTGGAACTTACCTGCAACGCTGGCCACCGTTTGATCTTTTACAAAGGCATCGGCTTTTGTGAGAAATCCAATGGTAGCTCGTTTTCAAAAAAGAGAGAAAAGGCTGGTGGAATACAAAAAACAAAGTGCATGGCTTATTCTTTTTATTGTCCTCTAACATGCCAGCAGAAAAGGAGCATGTGCCTATGCTCACAAGTAAACAAATTCTGCATCCGGTATTCAAGAGCGGGTTTCCGAATACAATGACTTGTATACTTTTATCACCATTCCTTGACCTAGAGCTATCAGGGAGAAAACCCCTTATTCTGTCTTCCCTCTCCATCCACTCTGCAGAAGTGGCTATGTTGATGAGTCTGATGCCAAGTACATAGGTGGCAATGGCTGCAGCAGTCCGCCTAGTGGTGTGTATGTAAAAGGAAATGTTATCATGGCACCCATTCCTAGATTTCCCGCAAGTAAGGAAGTTCTCCACTTCGTGTATAGACCACCCATTTGCAGCCCTCGTTAGACGCTATTGGTTTTGTCATCCACCTTACAGAAGTTCTTCATCACTCAACGAAGATTCCAAACCTTACAATAAGGCTTAAACCTCTAGGAGAAACTCCGAATGGTTTAATAAAGTATTTCAAGATGATAAAGACAGATTTTGATGATACGGACCAACCCAGGATGCTGCAAATAATCTTGTGCCCCAGAGCTGTGACAAACCTCTTCCATCTAATTATTTTGTTGCATCCATTAGTAAAGTCCCACGCTAGGAGGCTTTCTGGGGCCTCTTGGCTTGAGGTTTTACTAAGTGCTACAATGAAATTGTTACATCTGTACCCCCGGGGTTGTTTGGAGTCTGTTCCCTGTGGCCCCTCATCCATTCACTCTACTCCAACAAGGCATTATTTTGGAATCTGTGTACTGGTAGGGAAGTGAATCACTCTTAGCAGACCAAAGATTCCTGGTGCATCTTAGCCAATGGTTGTAATCACCAACATATTGCGAGAAGACAAAACAGCAGCCAGGAGCAGTCAACAGTACCTTACACTACATTGCTGGTAAACGCATTTCTCAAGACGAGTGTCAGTAAGGATACTAGTTCAAAATCCAAATTTTTCTAATGTGTCCCTCTCCAGGCAGGGCATACCTCATTTGTTTGACCTCAACCTACCACAATACTGACTCCATCACATAAACCTACCATCAGATTCACTCTGTAAACCTACTTTACATTCAAAAGGCAATTACATCAATCCATTCACATCAACACTAACCATAACCTTAAAACCACCTTAGCGGACACCATAATCATAACCTATGTGAATTAAATGTTTAAATAAATTAAGGTCAATTACATTAAGTTTTCCAAAAATAATACACTGAGCTTCATAATAGCACATTAAAACAATAAATGAAAATATTAACTTACATTGAATTCATTAAATATGTTCAAATATATTAAAATAATTCAAAAAAGAGTAAACCCTAAACCAAAATGCACAAGCATGATAATCAAAAACAAAATGTAATTAAAGTAAATACTATACATTCTAAAAATATATACATGAAGGAGTGATATTTTCTAAAAATAATAAGTGGAGGAGGGATAAGCAAAATCTTCCTCTTCTTAAATGTGCGTAAATGATTTTTTTTTAAAGTAAATTCTTATACTTTCAAGAGTTTTTACCAACTTTTAAAAAACATAAGCATTACATACTGAACCTGATTTTTTTCAGTTCCCTTTCATTTCATGATACTATAAAATGTTACCATTTCATCATTAATATATTACTTTCCTACAAAGTAGATGTCGAAGTACTGTCTCACTCTACGTGATGGTACAATTGTGTAGTGAAGTCTATGTGATAATTAAGTCATTCTATGATATCAGTCTGATGGTAATTCTTCCTTAGGGTGTGTTTACTTCATTCTTGTTATCTGGGAGGTGCCTGAAGGCTATGGACCTCAGTGTGCTTTTAGGTCTGGGATTTACCAGTGCCACTGTCAAATACACTATTGCTTACAAGAACATAGAATGGGCATTTGGTCGGTCCCTTTCAACCATTACCTTTCTCCAACCATCCTCTTTTCAGCCATTATCTTGAGGTCTTTGTCAATCAATTTTTGGCTTTACCCAGTGCATTTATTCATCTCTCATCTGATGCGTGTGGCAGTATCCTTCAGTCTCCACTCAAGTGCTTGTACGGCTGCACAATAACTATTTTTACACCTATAACCTTTTCTATCTGCCCCTGCTGGTTATAACACGTGTACACTGCATGCATTAGCCTAATGATTTTTTTTAAAGCCTCTCTCTCTCTCTCTCTCGCCATATTTGTCCAAAATTTACAACTTGAAATACATGATCTGGTGAAAGCAGAGTATGATACAACTAACTGACCATGCCCCCTGCCATCCCCATTCCTGATGTCAGCAACTCACCAAACCCTTCTCTAGCGTTTCCTGCTTGTACAAGCACAGGCTGGGATTCCCTTTAGAGCTTGAAAACACAAATCCTCACAACTTTCAGTGGCATACTTTTTAACATTTGCCGAGGATACTGGGAAAAGGCATTAAATGCCGCCAGAATGAGGACAATGAGGTCAGATAAGAGCTGTGAAACATTTAATCACCCGAAACTGTACTCTGGTTGTAGACACAGGACAGAAGCAAGAACATGGTACTTAAAAAAAGAATATTGACTGTAAAATGACCAGATAACTACCTGTACGGATTATGGGTGAGGCAGGACTAATACACATCTACAGAGAAGTTTACACAATTACACAAAGTTTGAAACTTAGGGTAGGCAAATGCGTTACCCCAAACTATTGGAAGAAATTAAATTGTGTTACAGATCAAAAGAAAGCCGTCCTTGGGGACTATTTTTCTCCCCTGTGCGGGAAAAATTTGTGCTTGTTGTTTCCAGTGCTGAGCACCGGCACTTATTTTTGAGGGCCGGCGCATAGTCTTCTGCCTCAAGCATTTGCTGCAAGCAAAATACACGTTTGGGAAAGACGGAAGAAGAGAAAAACAAAAATGCGTATCGATGAGAGAAAGCAGAAAGCTACAAGAGTTAGCTGGAGGGGCGGGGAGTGGCTGTAAATGGATTGAAGAGGTCAGAGATGGCATCAGGATTACACTGCCTCAGTATTCCGTGGTCACAGATTTAATTGCAGCAACCCTGTGTTTAAGAGGGGGGCTTTGAGCACCGGCACCTTTTAAAATGTGTTGTGGGTCTACAGTCTGTATTGTAACTCCACAGGTCAGTCCTGGTTAAAAAAAAACTTTGAATTTGAGGTTTTTGTTAAAAATGAAGCACCAGGACTGTACTTCTAGGAGTCTGGCACCGGTGCTGCTGAACGGAGGTTTTGCTGAATACCAAATCCTACTAGACCTGATTCCATCGGATGCGTCCTTCGGCCACTACCTTCCACTTTCTGTTCATTCTTGAAGGTTCGTTTTCGTACCTTATTTGTCCTTTCATCATTAATTTCCTACCTCTCGTTTCCTCCCTCTTTCTCCTTTTTCTACTTTCTGTCTCTTGTGTGGGTCAAACTCTAATGATGCAAAATATGTTCCTGTGCCCTGAAATAAGTGCCACTACCTACTGCTGTCAAATACCATCTTAAATTAGGCACTGACAGAAAGAGAGACCTCAGGTGCCTCCCAGATTCACAAAGGAATGCGGCAGAATGTGTTTCTACTGCACATTCAATTCTCTTACATTCTGTGGTACAGATTTGGAGCCAATCAATGCTGACAGAACAGAACGATCCAGTGTCAGCATTACAAGCTCCTGTTCTCGCCTGCCAGTGTAAGCCACCAGTAATGAGCATAGCATTACAGTTTTACTATAGCTTTGTTACAAAAATGTAATATGAAGCACTAACATGAATGGGCCTTTTAAATCTTTACATGTCAATGCTACTATCATGGGTGCCGTGAGTGAAAGAACTGAAGCCTGCCGAGATCATCAGATCCTTGTACCACCATCCATGTGACTTATTGGAGCCAAAGAGCACTAGAACAGAGGCAGCACTCGAGGCACAGAGCAGCACTCACAGCCTGGAGCAGCATTCACAGCTTGGAGAAGCACTTTGCGGACGTGAGCAGGACTCGTGGCCTGCAGCAGCAATCGCGGCCTGGAGCAGCACTCAAGGCCTTTAGTAGCACTCCCTGGCTGGAGCAACACGTGACGCCTGGAGCAGACACTATCTACAGATACTATCAGTGAATCCATAGCTGCCAAGGTTTCAGGTTGCTATGTGGGACACTTACATTATCTCACTGTAATTATGAGTGGCATTTTAAAAACCATGAGTGACACGTTCTCGTGAGCACACATCAAGCAATGAAAAAGAGGGAAACATATAAATATCAGATATTTCACCCCTTTGAGCAACAAGAAACTCTAAGAAGATCTTAAAACAGCTGCAAAACCAGAAATAGAAAGGCACTGGAAACAAGACTTATTGTTGCACGGAGAGGGAAGGAGGCTCTGACGGGAATCAGCAGAAATCATGAATGGGGATTCCATCTTGAATGTCTTGCGGGGCCCCCGGTCGGCCGTGGTGGTGTTAAAACACTAGCAGCCAACTCAGGAGGATGCTGGTGGCAAGAGGAGGGCAGCGGGCCACTAGCTCAGCTAGCCCAGGCCACCCAGTACAACAGTGTCAGCTTTGCCAAGGTGCGCTTGCAGCAGCAGTGGAATACTCACTCTGTTACATTGTACCTAAGTGAACAGAGCCACGCCCGCCCTCTGAGGCGGCCCTGCCGAGACACACAGGCAAAATTGACGTCACAGTCAGTGAGCATCCAATCATGGCCAGAGTTATGTCTGCGCAAGGGGAGGGTGACGGGCCACCAGATCAGCTGGCCCAGGCCACCCAGTACAGCAATGTCACTCAGCCACACCGCACTGGCCCAGGGTCACAGAACTTCAATTTCCGCCTCGCCTGCAACATAAATTAATCCTGACCACCACCACAGTCCGCCTGCAGCGCCGAGCGGGAGGAGTCGTTGGAGGATTGATCAACTGCTACACCTGCAGGCCACGGCGGGCGCCGCATTATAATTTCTTGCAAATGGTGCCACAAAACTAAACGCAGCTGAGCCCGAGCTAATAAAGCCTCAAGCGCTGACAACTCAGGCCATGATTGGACGCTCACTGACTGTGACATCAGTTTTGCGCATGTGTGTCGGCTGGACCGTGGGGGGGTGGTTTGTCTCTGTACACTTAGTTAGATACATTGCAATAGAGTGAGTATTCCACTGTCGCTGCAAGTGCACCTAGAGCCAGCTCCTTGACCTTAGAGTGCCAGAAGCAGGCAGCGCACATTGAACTCAACTCAGCACTGCTCAGACAGTTGATCTGTGCATTATAGCGCTTCCTTAGCTGGAGGCGCTATAATGCATGATTTTTCATTTCAGTGCAGTGATGCGGACCACCACACTGAAATGCTTTATAATCACGCTTGATGCGTGATACTTGGCAAGGCTGTGAATCATGACCTTTGGGAAGAAAAAAACGTTACTTGTGAGTGGCATTTTGAACCTCGCTGATGTACGGCTTTATTTTTGTTAATCCAACCTTTTATTTGGTACATGAAGGGCAAATCGGTTGCCTGCCAAGTGTCAAGACAAAATGATTGAAGGGGACCAGCATAAAAAGTAAATTAGCTGAAAAGTGGGGTCAATTCACAGTGGTTATTGAAAAAGGAAATTAAATTAGGTACAAATTTGTGCTTTGGTAGCTTTGAAAAAAACAATTTATTGACCCAACTTACGAATGTTGCACTGCAGAAAGACGATAGATACTGTTTTCTGGAAATGAAATAAAACTGCAAGAGCCTAAAAAGCCCGAAACCGACAGTCAGTTAAAAAGAAAAGTTGTCAATGAGCAGGCATGATTTTTTTTTTCATTTTACCTTTCTGAGTAGTGCAGCTGCTCTTTATCTTCCATCGAGAAAATATCAACGCTGGATTGCATTTTCTCCTAAAAGCAAAAAGGTACAACTCTTAATCTTTTTTTTTTCACACAAACCATGTCAATTACAATCGGGCATTCGTTTCCAAGACTAACGTGCGTGACAATGCTGTTGGGCGCATGGTTTCTCAAATGAAATTAAACCAATTCTTTTTAGGCATTTCTTACATTACTCAAACTTCCTTTTATCGCACTGTAAATACAACATAAGCCAAAAGGCACTTAGCATAATGTGCAGCGCACTAACAGTGAGGGGCAAGCTGCGCGCCACCAGCAACATTCAAACCACCACTCCTGTAAGCTGTAGCTAGAAACAGGACCGCCACATAAACAGACGGAGCGGTGCAATTAAGGACAATTAAATCAGTATTAAATTATGCCAGATTTCCTGTGCAGCATGGTTTCAAAAGATCAGTTTCAGATGTTGCTTTTATTCATAAACTTCTGCAGTATAAATAAAACGTTGTGTGCGCTGCACACTATAAATCTTATACTTAACTTACCATACAAATTAAATTCAAACACAAACATAACCTTGAAACCTCATCCTGTAGCGGCCGCGCAGC
The DNA here is from genome assembly GCF_031143425.1 of Pleurodeles waltl. Lineage (NCBI taxonomy): Eukaryota > Metazoa > Chordata > Amphibia > Caudata > Salamandridae > Pleurodeles > Pleurodeles waltl. Next base: position 345,747,386 of record NC_090437.1, on the reverse strand, counting down.
CCACCCCAACCAGACTCTGTGCTCTTCGCTTTCTGCCCGGGAGCTCGGTGTAAAACGGAGGGCGCGGGGATTTGTCATGCAACCCCAGCCTGGCAGACGAAGTATTTACAGTACACAGCATGGAAAGAGACACGAATCAAATCGTGCAAAGGGTATGGACGTTTGTTGTTGACCTAGCGAAAGTGGGGGCAGCTCTTCAACTACCCCCACTACTTATATGTTCATCTATCAACCATGATCGCTAATAGGCGAGTGTATGTGACAAGCTACGTCACCGTCGGTCTTCCTCATCCCGGTCCTTATATATATTAAATGGGTTCTCACCCTCAGACAGTGACCTTCACTTCCATAACCGACAAGGGATCTTATTCTCCAATTTCCACACCACGGGACAGCATTTTTTCCCTTTCTATAGTGAATCCCTTCCCTTTTCCCCATAACACTGCCTTCAGCCCAACCTGTTCTTTTGTGCTCCTCCGAAGACAATGATCTGCCTTTCTGGTCATGTTGTTTCTTTTGTCTTCATTTACTCCACTTGTAGCTGCTTCATTTTGGATGTCTGCTGTTTCTGTGATGTGCTATAGTGAAGGGTTGATGCACTTCACTAGGTTCATGGTCCTCCTGGTTCATGGCCTACATCTAGAGTCATGCAGGTGGGAACACACCGACGTGCCGGGGCTACCTCACTACTGCAGGCTACATCTCCTCCTTCCATTTATTAGCATTCCACTGCAATACCAGAGAGAGGTTTGGCATGCTCACTGTGGGCTGGTCCTGCCGTGACACTGCCGCGCAGGTCTGTTTATCAGGCTGCTATGCGTGGGTCCCTGGCTGTCAAGGTCAGTTCTTGCTTTTAATGGTCACATCTGTTGTGGGTCAGTTGTTGCCCATGGCTCTTACTTGAATTCTTCCCTAACATTCACCATGTTCTGACTGGGTTTTTATTGTTGTGGTCTTCTCTGGTTCCCGATTCCTTAGGGTTTGGAGGTGTTCCCCAGCCTGGCCTCCTTCCTGCTCAAGTGTGACCTTCTGGGCTCAATCTTTGGAGAGTTTTTAGTCTTGCTCTTGCCATCTGTGCTCTTCTCCATCTTCTCCATTGTTCTAGGCCTGTACCTTTTTCTATTGTTCTAGCAGAGCTGTGTCCAGGTTGGGGGCAGGGGAGAAGTGGGTTTGCTCTTAATCCTTCTAGGTTTCCATCTGATCATCCTGGGTCACTTCAGCTGCCTTGTTTCACTTGGACCAACCATTTTTAGGGCTTCTTTGCTAGGATTGCTCTCCTGCAAGGGGTTCTTGCTCTTCTTACTAGGATTCTCTGGGTCCGGGTGGTAGTTTTGAGATATTTCTCACTTCATAGGTTTGCTTCCTTGCCTTTTTTGCTAAGCATTGCTTTGTCCTTTGTTTTTGTTGCCTAGAGCTAGGTAGAGGCCTTTGTACACCATAAAAAATGTGAGGACTAGCATGTGAACAACTGAGTAGGATGTAATGGCCTGATTACTTACTGGTAATCTTTATATTCCACTACATTGAAAAGGGCTAAAATCCTTCCTAGTTTTGGGAGTCAGTTTTTTTTTGCAGTAGGATGAGGACTTAACTCACATATTTAAAGACTAGGACTCGACTAATCATGATTATCCGTATTCAGGGCCACTGGAATTATGCAACATGGGAAGTCTAAATTATGCTTCAAGCAAAGGGAAATGATATGGTATGATGTGACAATTTGTGGCATTATTACTTCTATTATTTTGTCATTTTAATATCTTTTGATCTGATAGAGCTACACACAATTTTTTCTTAAAATCTGCAGTTATTCAAGTGTGGCAAATACGTAATTATGCAGAATAGGACCGCACTACAGAGGGGTGTGCTGTGAAAATGACTGACTGCTTCGCGGGCACCAGCTTTCCTATGCCAAGAGATAAGTGTAGATCACCAAGGGCTATTTTAAGAAATCTATCAAATAGTGCAAACCGTATGAATTGCTTATTGAATCATTATGGAACGTGCAGGGATTACTAATGGAAGCTTTATGGGTGTAGGCAAATAGTGGCAATTGGGGCATTACTTAACCAAGAAACGGAGGTGGGAACTAAAGCAATAAGAAATGTTCCAAAGAGTTAACTGGCGGACACTATGGAACCTGACCAAGGGTGCTATCGGGGGCATTAAGAAATCTTTAAGAAAATGCTTCATTTGGTTGATTAAGGACAACGTCTGATAACTGGAACCTTTTGTAATGTGGAAAAGAGTGCTAAAAGGGGCATTATCTTCTGATCAGGTACAATAGCTGGGATATCATGTAGCCTAGTAATGTGTGGCCAAATGTATATTATGTAATTGAGAATTATGTGCGAACTGTGGAACTATGAAAAACAGCAATGTGTGCATGAGGGGGGACTGTGGCATATGGCAATATTTGCTAAGGGGACATTAGGAAATGTGACAACAAATGTATATAGAAACACAAAACCCATACATATTAGCAGCGCATTATGGATACAGGCAGTAAAAGCAAACTTAATGAATTGGAATTATTCAATCTGGAAGTGCACAGTGATTTGACATTATGTGATTTAGCAAAGAGTGGAGACCTCACTGGTGCATTTTGGGATCTGAATATGAACTGTGAATTAGTGTGTAACCAGGGCATTATGTAATCTGACATAGGGTGATCTCAGGTGCACTTTGAGCCTGGGAAATAGTGATTTTTGGAATACTGTGTCATCTAGTATCATATCCGAACCTGACTATTGTTTATTCTGGCAAAGGATAATGAGAGATGACATAGAAAATCTTGCAAAGAGTATTTTTCGGGACTAGGGGATGTGGAAAAGAGTCAACTGGGACATTATGGATTCTTATAAGGGTGCAAATTAAGACATTGTGAACCCTTGGTACTATGCTTATTGGGACATTATGGAATCTGACAATCTATGCTGAAGAAAAAGATACTTAATGTTTGTAAGGAAATTTCTTGTGAATACATAATCTTCATGCAGATTTTTCATTTTATGAATATCTTCCAGGCACCAAATTGGATCAGGTATTATTAGGTAGTGCCATCAGAGTTTATCCAGCACCCTGGCTTCAGTTTCTGGTATTCTTTCCATACTTCATCAAGGTGTGCGAACCACGAAAGCAAAAATGACTGCGACAATAAAGTACCTATGTTTGCATACCATTGAGATCTTATTAATCCAGGCACTAATTCACAGGAGAGAAGGGAGTGTAGTGAGAAATCTGTAGCAATATTAGGTATCCCTCAGAAATATCATTAAGTGACAACCATATTCCATGGATCAAGAGCACCTGTGATAACAGGACAGGCAAGGAGACACGTTGGAGTGAGCTTCATTGGGTGCAATTCTTCAGAGGCAACAGATTTTAACAGCGCACCCAATGTGTGGGAGTTGTTTGGTTGAGACTTAGAGTCTGAAACAAACGCACTAAACATCAATGGATAGATCACAACAAGATACAAGGTCCAGGGCACCAAAGGACTCTCACATGGCTTGTAAATGTTGGTGGCCATTTTGGATGCATGGAGTATATTCTTTTCATCTTCTAGAGCATTATTTGCTAGATATTCAAGTTATTTAGTTGCTCCAACAGAATTGCTGTTGCCAGAGTTGGTTACAAATGCTATGACTGACATATCAAAGACTGTATTCCGGGATAGCACTGTGTTTAACAGTTTATGCGTTGATATTTGAACATTGTTATAGGAGTTTTTCTCCAAGTGTTTTACTAGGTTTTCTTCAACATATAGAAACAAGTAGTTCTCTGCATACATATATTTGCAGCAATATACAGTTATCAGCCGTATGAGCATACAGCAGTACACTATGCAAATGTTTTTTCCATAAAAACTTGTTTATCTTTTTTCAAGTCGTAACATGGTATTAAAGTACTGGATGCTTCTTGTCATAAGGTAAGGTACATTACTAATGTGTATTCCATAGGTTACAGTGGATGGAAGTGTTACGTTGGGAATCATCCAGAGCAGAGATTTAATTTACAGATCACTGAAGGTAGATACTTAGAAACAAGTATTTTAGTTCAAGTATCCCCTTGCATATATAATAGAAATTCCATTTACGTTCCAGCGACACGAAGTCTCAGAGATTCAACTTCCTACAGAGTCAAAAATACAGAGCATGTTACAAGGTATATCATAACATATTAGGGTTAGTGAACTTGAACTTAAAAGGTGAAATACATAAGGAGTTTAATATTTTTTAGATTTCAAAACCGCTGCAGTGCAGATTGAACCCAGCTGTAAGAACAGACAGATTGAAGATATCCTTGCATCCCACTCCTCTTTCCCCGGGTCTACTACTGGCCAGCACAGTACTCCCTGTATGTTGATCAGATGGTTTAGGATACGGAGACTGACATCACTCCGGCTAGATCTGGATTGCCAGGTCAGCGCAAACCCAAAAGTAACTTTTTCTTGTAATGGATATCTTCTCACATATAGCTCACCTTGTGAATAAGTCCCAAAGCAAAACCCTACGAGAGGTGGGATGGAGTAGTGCTGGTTAACCAAGGATGTTAGGCAGCACAAAGTACCCATCCTCTAATGCCCGAGTTATGAGGCAATAATGCTTAGCAAATGGAAGTAAGGGTGACCACTTGGTTGCGCAGCAATATGTCAACTACTGGTACACCTCTGGTGAGCAATATGAAAGCAGCTCTGGCCTTAGTGGAAGGGCATGAATAGAAGGTCTTTACTTGCTAAGGCTTAGCTGATCCTGATGCAAAGAATAAACCAACACAAAATGTTGATTTGTCCCTTCCTTGTCCTTCTTGGCTCTGGTGAAAACCACAAAGAGGTGGTCATCCACCCTGTACTTCCACATGTAGTCAGTGTCATGAAACAGCACATGCTTGGGATCCAAACTATGCAGCTGCTTCTACTCCTCAGTGGAAAGAGGAGGAGTAGGGAGGAAAGATAGAAGAATAATAGACTGGCCCGTTTGAAAAGCAGGTACCACTTTTGGTAGAAAAGATGTACAACAGCAAAGAATCAACATATCCAGGCAAAATAACATGAACAATGGTTGATTTGACTGGGCTTGAAGTTCTTCAGCCCTACAGACCAAAGTCATTGCCACCAAGAACACTGTCTTTAAAGTGAGCAGTCAAATCACCTATGATAGCTGTGCACCAGCTGGGTTGCCATGAGGAAAGTCAACACAAGATTCAAATCCAAATGACAATGAATGAAGAGGAAGGGAATAAATACCATGAACCTTTAAGAAAATCCACCAATAGTGCCAACTTAAACAGAGAATGGTAATCAGACACATGAAGGTAAGAAATGGCTATCAAATGACCTTTTACAGTGGTCTCAGATTGGGTCCGTGTGCAAGATACGGTGTGAACGGCTGAACATTAGAAAGGCATGAATAAAATTAATTCATGCCTGCTGACTTGTATAACTGAACGAATGTGTACCAGCAACCAGCATAAATAGATTTTGTTGCAGGTTTCTTGGTAGTCAAGATGACATCTGTAAAAACTATGTACTGAATACACAGAAATATATTCATGTTTATGACAATATTATGAAAATATAAATAGGCGCTAAACAGAACGGCACAGTGATAGTGCTGGTAACTAAAAGTGTCACAAAGTGTGCTGTGATTTTCAAAAGAACAATGTTGACTGACAACTAGTTATTTCACTCAAATCACAGATTGAGAATCAGGATTGACAACTGTAAACCTTGCTATTACAATCAAACTGTGTACCATTCGAGAGAAAGAGAAGGGGCAGAAAAATGAGTGCACATAGATTGGTGTACCCCATCCTCCTTTCGCAGTCTTGGCTGATCAGGATCAGCTGTTTTTGTTCCTCATCACCTTCAACAGGACCCTTCTTAAAAAGATTAAGCATGGAAATCTGTACAGCAGTTCCTGTGACCAACTGAACCTGGAATCATCCCAGAAAACCATTCAGATGGATGTGTATGCAAAACATCCGAGGATACTTCATGTTCAGGGGCGTGATGAAAAAATCCATACTCGGACATCCCACTCTTGAGAAGATATTGTCTAACACTATGGTGTGAAGGTGCGACTTGTGGTTTTCTTAGGAAAGGTGACTCAGAGCAACCATTCCCATCTTGAGTGTGTGGTGGTACTGTTGGACAGAATTCAAATGGTGCTCCATGCGATAAAAGAGAGGTAAACATCCCTAGCAAGACAGACCACCTGCAGTTCCAGCAGATTTATGTACAGGAGCTACACTGACATGGACCAAAGGCTCTGCATCCTGATGTTGCCCAGATGGGTAAATCCATCCAAATCCCCAATCCAAAGAGGAAGTGTCCATAGCCATGGTAGCCTGCAGATGGCTGAAGAGATGACACACCAACAGACTGGAATGGACCTTCCACAAATACAGGTATAGGAGAACTGATCTGAAGATCTGCACTTGAGCTGAGAATAACTGTTGCACCCCTTAATGGCTTTTGTCTGTCATATGACATATAAAGCCATATACCAAATATACACAGTCATCTGACAAGAAAGAAAAATCTTCATGCCGTTGGTATTCCACACTGCCCCTATGAAGGTAAGCTTCCAAATGACTAAGATAAGACGTCTGGGCACTGAACGTAAAGCCTAAACTGTGGAGAAGGGCCATAGTGCACCGATGTTACTTGACCAGCACTGGGCACCCCACTTTCATTAATTAGTCCCCCAAGTACTAAAATACATAGACTCTTGGCATCTGCAATGAAGCGGCCTTAACTGTCAGCCATTTTGTGAAAACATGTGGTGCTATCATCAGCTCAAACCGTAGGACTGTGAACTGATAGTGCGTAGATACCACAGTGAACTCTTCACTACTTGTGTTTGCATCTTGTGTACATTGTGTGCCTAATACATTTTTGTCAGTGTCAGGCTCTAGCTGACACTATTTCTGAGTCAGTCTGTTTTTCCCTGCAAATCCCTTTCATCTGAGCAAGTGTGGTACCAGCCCTGCACTACAGTGTGAAGTTCTGAGAATCGGTTTTCTAAGCTACCACATAGAAAGGTGTCTACATAGCAGATTAAGAACAAGCAAGGGCCTAGCTAGTGCTTAACACACTACTAAATGTCAGAAGTAAGGCTTGTTTTAGAAGCAATGGATTAAATGGATGGCTTGGCCCCATTTATTTAGAACAACTAAATATTTAATCAAGGGAAGATGGGGCAGAGCACGTTTAAGAAATCATACCACAAATCCAACTTTCAGAAGCATCCTTGCATAAATCCACACTTTATTCAACGAAACATACCTCAACAGAGGCCATACATATAAACAAAATACTGAGAATATTGTTTTCATGTGTCTGTTTTGGTTGTACTGGACAAAGTGACATATTTCTTAACAAGTGCATGAGATGAAAGAGAACTATGACACAAGGCATGAGACATTGTAGGTTTATATGGCCAGTGGTAGAATGGAAATTGAATGGTTTAATACTCCTGCCACTTGCTTAACTTCTTCTTTAAATTGGTAAACACTTGAAGTTTTACTTAGATCATAACTTTAACCTGTATGCGGAGATCAGTGTAGTGACACAATGAGTCATCTTTCAAAAGGTCTCTCCCTACAGAAGCAACTGTTCCTCTAACAATCTTCTGATGACCATTCAAGCACCCAGCATCATAAGCTGCAGAGATAGACATACTGGTGTCCAGGCTCCCAAGCTATGGACCGATCTACAGGGCCGGCTTTAGCGCTGATGACGCCTGGGGTGACAATGTTTGTTGGCGCCTCCCCCAATGATCACCTTCGCCACAGATTCCCTCACTACCACACTTTAACAGTGCCCTCAAGTCTCCATAACCACTCTCTCAATTAGATGCATTTAATTAGTTAACTAGCTCCACTCATACCAGTGTAGGGTGTCAGAACATATTACATCACACTCACACACACATTACAAAGAGACAATCAATCAAATGTATAAAACACTGTATAGGAATTGTTACATACGACAGAGGACTACAAAGTGTAGGAGTCACGTCATCCATACTGGTAGGCAGTATAGTTTAAGAGTGCTTGATCTGGAGAGCGCAAAGTCAGAATTTAAAAAGTACCAACAGGGCTGCGGATTGTCTTTACCAACAATAATTGATTTCTACCCCAATGAACCTTTTTTGCAGAATTAGGATAATGAAAGACTGGGGAAAACTACCATAAAGCTGTAAGCTATACCTTGCGGTTTCCTTGCAGACTTTTGATGACAATTTCTAGCTCAATGTTCTATCATAATGATTTTAACTGATAACCTGCAAGTAACTAAAGGATATCTCCAACAAAAGCAGTAATCCACTGATCTACACACAATATATGCACTTTGTGATTTGCACGGTACACGTTCTTAGCCGCAAGCAGATTAGCCCTCTGCATTACCTTATGATGAGGTCCATTATTCACCGGAGTTATCTCAACCTTTTAATTGTTGAAGGTTGATGGAGGCAATGAAAGCAGCAGCAGGCGCTTTTAAAATCATAAGATACTTGCGAACACGACGCCCCCATCCGAAGTCAACACACGGGGCAGGGGCACCAGTCGTGCCGCCCTAAAGCCAACCCTGCCAATCTGCATATTCAACTAATGACTCTCCTGTCCTTGTAGGTGGAGTCAAAAGCAGGCGGCCCACCTCCAGGGCTGAGCCTATGCCTTGAGGTAATGTTCCACACAGTGTGAGTACTGCAAACTACAAAAATCAAGAAATGCAACAAATATAGGAAATGCAGGACGAGCCTGTGGTATTGTGATGGTCACCGCTAAGTTACCTTCATTTCTTTCAGATAGATAATAACCATTTGCAAAGATGTTTAGTGTGTTTAGTGGGGGAAGAGCCAGATACAAAAAACTTAGGTTTCTGTTTGTTTATTTGTAATTTGCCCCCTTTCTGGTGTATTGCTTACACCAAGGCTAAGCCATTTGCTCCTCTTTGTCCATAGCGGGCATGAGCCATGGGAAATGACAGACGAACCAGAATAGAGAAAAACCGCAGACCTGCACAACCTTCCGGTCATAAGATTGGCTTGTCGGAGTAAGACTCGGGTTGTCAGCCATGTGAGAGTGAAAATGAGCAACCTACCATTTGGCTATAGTAACATCTATTTGTCACAGTGCTATAGAGACTGACACTAAACACAATCAAAGCAGGTTATCGATGCACATCTGTGAATTTATACCCCTAGAGAGGTACCACGCACTGTTTTTATTTAGTGCACACTTGGCCCAAGAGCCCCACAGGCTTCAGATTATGTTGCACAGGGAGATTAAGTGATCCACCCAGAATTACTGGATATTGAGCCAACACCAGGAGCTGGTTCCCCAGTTCCAAAGTCGGCAGCTCTGGCGGTTAGGCCACATCTCCAGGTATTGGGTTGGGAGTTAAAGGGATGTGCACTGGTGTAGTGTGGTGTTGAGTTTTGAGGTGTATTTTGAAGTGACGTTGTGTAGTTGGTGCTTTACTTGGTGTTGGAGGCGTAGGATAGAGTGGTGTGTTGAAATTATGTGAAAAAATGTAATGTGATGGTGTGTGATGAGCTGTATTGTGGTGTGGATTTAGTAGGATCTGGATGGGATGTGCACTATGGTATGGAATATTAGGATGATGAAGCATCGAGCAGTGCCCAATATTGTGGTGTGAAGTCATCATGGATATGTATTGTAGCATGTCATGGTATTGCGCTGCATAGTGTGCTATGATACAGCATCACTTATGCAGAACACTGTGATGTAGTGTCATTTGGAAGTAAATTTGACAATAGGTTTAACTGAGTTCGATATGGTATGCAGTCTTGTGGTAGCATACTACACTGATTAGAGATAAATTGACTGCATGTGGGGGGCTTGTGTATGATGTAAAAGGGTGCGTTATGTTGTGATGTGGTGTTTAATGTGTTATGGTGTGTTTCTGCGTGGTAAGCTAACATTTCACAAATTCAGAAAACTAAAACTTGAACAGAAGTCAATTTACTTCAATTCAAACATGGTCTTAGCTACACATTTATACAGGAAAGGAGAAACTCGCTGCTAACTACGATTCGTGCAATAGTTTTTAATGCACTTACTTGTCTACAAATGCTTCTTCACTCTTGAAGGTCAAAGAGAAGTTCCTCACAGGCTTAGTAGCAGAATCTTGTCTTTAACAACATTTGGAATTAATCCCACAGCAGAGCAGTAATTGGGACCATGTCTCTTTATCATTGGCAGTGGGACGCGTCCAATCGAAGCTGGAACGCCTCCAGGTGCATCTTATCTAGCTCCTTGAGGTTGCCCAATTAGAATGGTGGCCGCACCTTCGGGTGCGTGAGAGCTACATAGATGCCAAAATAATGCACAGCTTGCTGCATTATTTACCACCACAAGCCTAAAGTTAGATCAGGGTGCCCTAGCCGCTGATTTGTAGAGAATTCATAATTAAATTACTCATGAATGTTGTCGAGGGCCAGGTTGGCCCTAGAGGCAAACATGTCCTCGTGATTGAATTATTACTCGAAAAAAACTCAAGGTCTTGAGGCACAATTACAATCCTGATGCATTGAATGTTATTGTGACTGAATGCAGATTCGTTTATAAACACAGCACATACTTGGAGGGGAGCCCTTTGATGGATGTTGGGGATGTAACTGTGACCTCTATGTTGACGCATGTAACGCAGTTATTACAAGTATCAAACTACTGATATTAGGAATCTACGGTATGTTTTGCATTAGCCCAGATACCACTATGCACACACAACACACACACACAATATTCACGGAAACAAACAGTTAAAAACTGATATGGTTCTGGCTCAAAGGTGCAAGGCCACTAAAATTCCCCAGCTATCGTATGCAACACACACCATAACTTATGTCACACACCATGTTTATCTCTGGGGTGCCCCCTACATTATTTTTAGATTTTTATGTCTATTGCTTCAATACCTTTTTGCCAGTGCCATTGCGAAATGGGTGTTTTGTCGATTGTGGGCGACACGAGGTATAGCAAGTGTGCACTTCATATCACAACTGAAGAATTTTGTTATTTTTTTGTGATTAGGTTGGAGCTACAACTCGAGTTTTTGAGAACGCCAAGGAGTTCTGGGACCACCTGCATGACCCATATGAGTGTGGTTGGTGGGCCTGGTCTGTAGCATGTGGATGTTTCTTCAGCAGTGGTCTCCTTCATTTTTTATTGGTTTTTGCAGTTTTCTAAATCACCAGCATGATCAAATGGGTATCAGAGCAAATTACATAAGAACACTTAAATCCATATGCAAACACTAATTCAAAGTTCAAATAACAAAATTGCCCAATTCCTTGTTACATGTAAAATTACTTTGAGGAAATGGAGGGAATTTATTACAGTTCTCTTTATCAAGTCCTGAAAATCTGACAGTCATCAACAGCAGGCATTCTAGAAGGGCAGTCATTATTTCTTCTGTCATTTAGACTAAGAATGCCTTGACGCGGTAATTGACAGGTAGCTATCTAGTAACTTTTAGGATCCGGTATCCAGACATGGTAGGCTCCATGGGATACACAGCGAAAGACGCAGGGCAGGGCACGATGCAAGATCCTTATTGATCCTGTGGCGGAACTCTAAGCATGACCACTGGTGTGCCAGCAATCTTCTGCCCTACGCAAGGGGGCCCAACAAGCAGCAGCCAGCTCAGTTCCAGTAGCAAACAAACAATCTATGCACAGGCCACCTCAACTCGCATCTGCTCCATCCTGTCTCTCAGTTGGTTCTCGACCCAGTACTGTCACACAACTCCTCCCATCCTTGTAGGGAGCGCTTGTGTGATAAATGAAATAACCCATATGATAATCATCAGCTGTGAGTTTTCCTAGTTGAGGTGTTCCAGCTAAGGATGGGAGTGGGTCTTGTGGTACTTCACTGAAGACATGCTGCATGACAGGGCAGTGATGTCTGACACTGATGTTTCCGACTAAACACTCCTATGAGTTGGCGTTTTTAGCGTAGAGCTTGTGTCTAGTTTTTTGTTTTGTTTCAGATGGCTTTTTTCCTGATCCTCATCCCTACTTGTCGCTCTGTCTACCTGTCCATGCGTCTGCTTGAAGCCCTCGTTCTAAATCCTCACTGTTGCAAGCTCCCTAGTCTCAATGTCTTCATGTCTCTTATTCACTTTTTTCTTTGTTCTCGTTTTACCTTTGACCCAAAACCTGTCTGTTTGCTTGCTTATTTTAATGTAAGGTATAAGTAATCTTTATCCAGTCTGTACTAACAACTCTTTTCCACGTGTCTCCTTCATCATATACCAACCTGTCTCTGCACCACCCTCTCCGCTTGTCTCTCAGCCCCACTGCCTCAACATCTTCCTTAAACGAGTATCTGCTTGTCCATCTATCTGATTTCTTGCCTGTATTCCTGTGCCTTGTCCTACTATCTTTTTTCGTGCCCCAACTGCCTCCCTGCGTTAGTGCACTTCTGTTCAAAGTGCAACTCCAACATGCTTCCCCAACCTTATGTGTCCTAGTGACTTCATATCAAAATGCCCCCAGTATCCTAATGCTTCTATCCGAATTCTTCGCTGACACTACTGGTTCACATAAAGTGTTCATGATATCATTTCCCACGTCTGTTTCCTGTTCCAGACCCCTCAAGATCCTTAGTCCATGTCAACAAGACCTTATATTACCTAACCATGTATTTCTGTTCCCAGGTGGGTCCATTACTCAACTGCCCTGCAACTTTCCTATATCTGTGACTGCGTGTCTCCCTCTTCACAAGCCTCCTCGTCTCCAGATTCTATGGCCCAAACACGTTATGTCCTGTTACAAAAGCCATATGCCACAACTGGAACCAGCACTAACCCTCTGTAACTGGTCAACTTGATTTATTTTTTTAACCAGGATGATTCCCCCAAAACTTCTCTCTAAAATTATCGCACACATTTCACTTGTTTCAATTTCACTGTGAACCATGCACTCTATGTTCAGAATTAATTTACATCCTTCTCCACACTGTACTTATCGAATCCAGATTGAAAGTGATAAAACTAAGTGGAAAACGTTAGTGAGACAATATATACGTTTAATAAATGGAAAATTCAAAAAGAGAGAGAATGCTTACTTAAAATGGACTGCACATTTAAACATTGTTATTTTTACTTCATTACATTGGGAAATCTACCCTTTAATCCAAAAGCTAGCAGTAGACCTGACATTCTTAGTGTGGATGTCCCCCAGACTTTTTGCCTTCACCCCTCTTGTTTGCTGAACTTGTTTTTGTTGGCTTTAGAACTCTGCACACTTTACCACTGCTAACCAGTGCTAAAGTGCTTCCAATCTCTCCTTTAAACAAGGTAAAATTGGCTTACACCTAATTGGCACATTTAAGTAACTTGTGAGTCCCTTGTAAAGGGGGACTGCATGTACACAGGGCCTGTAAATTAAATGCTACTAGTGGTAGTGCAGTACTAATTGTGCCACCCTCTCCAGTAACCTTTTAAACATGCCTTAGGTCTGCCATTGTAGCTTTTGTTTGCAGTTTTAAACTGCCATTTCAACCTGGCAAAATAAATGTTTGCCAGGCCTAAACCTTCATTTTTAATACATACAAGTCACCCCTAGGGTAGACCCTAAACAGTCCTTAGGACAGGGGGCATTGTATTTAAAAAGTTGGACTTGTACTTTTAAGTTTTACAGGTCTTGGTAGTGAAAAACTCTCAAACTTGTTTTTCGCTACTGCAGGGCCTACCTATCCCATAGGATAACACTGGGTTACCTTATTATATTTAATAAGTGATAACTCTTGATTGGGAGCAGGTAGGAAAGTTGTGTTTAGTGTCTGAGGATTTGTAATTTTAAATTCCGATTTTATGTCATGATTCTGAAAATGGCACTTTTAGAAAGTTGAGATTTTCTTGCCATAACCATTTGGTCCTTGCAGCCTGTTCCTGGGTCACATGACTAGGTGTAGTTGGCCTTTGTGTATTCCTCTCAGAGGGTATCAGCATAGAGGTTCTGGATATTGGCAGGATGGGCAACTCTGGCTTAATGACGGGGTGGAGCTGTCACCTACCACACTTACACTTCAGAAGCATTGGCACAGCACACTCACAAAGGACTTCGCAACAGCCTAATGTGCCCCCGACTGACTGGAACCAAGGCATGGAGGCAGAAAATTTCAGACACCTCTGTAAGGGGGAAAACTCCTGAAGCTTCTTTCATTTCAAAGTGGTTACCAGGTATAAATATTGGACCCTCATACCCCATTCTTCAGACCACTTCTAGACCAGTGGAAGACTCAAAAGGAAAGCTCTGCTGCCTTTCTGTTTGGCTGCAAGAAGGAATTCCTTTTGCTCTGTTGCCTGAGGAAGATGGACTGGACCTGCAGCTTGAACCCAGGACCACCAGAGTGATTCAAAGGGCTCCAAAACCCTGCAACTGGACTCTGCCTACCATGAGTCCTAACACCCCCAAGTGGTGCCTCTTCAGTCCTAGACTCTTGGAGTGGGGATAAAGGTGCTCTGCAAGTCCAGCTTTGATCTCAATCAGAGCAGACGCAGTCTGATGCAATTCGACACAGCCCTCACAGCTCCCCACTGGAACGGCACTGAGTGATGCGATTTGACACAGACCTTGCCTCATAGCCACTCACAGCTCTTCATCAAAAGTGATGCAGTGTGACGCAGAACCCTGCATCGCTTCTCAGAACCACAGCTGCGCAGCACAACAATCCACATCCAGGACAAAAGGCAGAATTCTCAACAGGCCTAACCTGGTCCCTGTAGCCGGCCTGTGCTCCATCAAGGTCGGCCTGAACTTGTGACTTTGTCCTGGTCTGGGGCAATCAGTTAACCACAGTTAGCGTGTTGTGCTTCTAGGCACTATTTTTACCTAGACCTTTAACAGTGTATAGCTTTGGTTTTACTGACTAGATTTGTGTCATTTGTGTATCAAATAATTTATTAAATTTTGCACTACTTTTCTAAATTGGTGTGGGATTTTTCTAGTGTTGTGTTTTCACTTTATTACTGTTAAAGCGCTGCATAGATACTTTACACATTGCCTCTAAGTTAAGCCTCATTGCTTTGTACTAAGGTACCAGAGGCTTAGGCACAGGTTAATTTAGTGACTTTTTTGTGATTCACCCTAAAAAGGATTGTGGTTGTTGCTTGAGAAGGGCTCACACACCCTCAACCAAATACCTTATTTGTCACAGGTGGCTTTCTCATACTTTCTAAATCTAACCACTAAGTGAGACACACTCACCCCTCCACTAGACCATGACTGTAATTGTAAGCTTCAAACAGCAGTTCTTAACCTTTGGTCCGGGGACCCCCGGATGTCCACGAAGCGTACTCAGGGTGGTTACGAATGCTTAGGAAGTCAAATAATATTAAATGTATATAAATAAAGAAGCAAAATTTAAAACTTAAAATGTGAGCTCGTTCAGTAAATGTGAAGGAATTTCAAAATGGAGGCTACAAATAAAATTGGTATCCTGAGAGTGATCTGTGGAAGCAGTGTAAGTTTATCAAACAGAATGTAATATGGTTGACAGGTGGCCTGAATTGAATTTAAGGAAAGCCCCAACCATCCCTTTAATTTAAATATTTTGATTTTTTTAAAAATATTTGTTTGTTAATGAAATATCTCCTCATTTGTGAATTAGATTGAGCAATGCCTCTGTCTGTATTTGTGTCTATTGTTTTGTGTTTCACATCATCTCAATTGCTTAGCCCAGGGTCCCCAGCTTCTAGTAATGACTGACTCAGTAGGAAACCCTGGATTACAATGATGATGCACTGGGGGGGGGACCGAAGGGGGGGGGGGGGCGCACAGAATTCAAAAGGTTAAGAACCACTGCTTTATCCTAATCCAAACCATAAGTGCATCCCTAAACATTCCCAATCCTAATGATTTCACCCCCTCAAGCTGAAGGTTTTCCTTTAACCTACTCCAAACCCTAAATCTTTCCATAACTCTATCTAGCACCCTAGTCTCTAACTCTTACCTATCACCGTACATTCACAATATCACTATGCCTAACTCTTATCCTAACCTGTACCCTAGCCTACTAAGCAACCATTTCCAAACCATAAACGTAACCTATCTAGCCCATACCCTAGTTTAATGCCCTTCCCTGACCCATGTGTAACCCCACCATTTGTGATACTCATTTTTCAAACTATTATTGTTGTTTCTTACTTGAAGATGTGTCACTTTTTCGCTTCTCACTTTTAACCTAAAATCACCCACAACTGACAATACAATAGAAGAATCATGTCATCATAGCCTACACAGTGTAGAAAATATGGCATAATATGAAAGCAAAAACGAGCTGCCCCGAGTGCAGCTGGCTGCCCAGAAGCAGAATTTCTCTGTCTGTTGTATGATTCTGGCTTTTTTTAGGCAGTCACAGACAGGACGAGGTTTATCTTTAACTGTAACTGACGGGTATGGGGCAACCAACGATGCACATATGGCGATCCGATTGTTGGCTGAGGCTACATCTTTTGTGCAGGAGAAAAAAATATTGAAAAAATATTCTGCTTGTAATTTCGTGGCTAAGCCAAACATTGTTACTTTCCATGTGGCCTGGAAGGTGTGAAAGTTAAATCAACAACAGGCGGAATCCTGTAAAAGAAATCCCGCAGAAATGTAACATTATATGATTCATGCATTCCACACGGAGCTTGACAATACTAAAACATGTTTTAATGTTACTGTTCAAAAGCTTAAGAGCCCTAAAATCATTTATTCAAACAACAATTACTGCAGTTAACTCTTTAACAACGGGTCAGTGTGCATGTGCGTGGGTGATATAAAATATATACTATAAACCACAAAGACAACTTGTTCCATGAAGTACCCAGTCACTCCGTCCGGCTCGATTAGTCTGAATGTATA
Organism: Pleurodeles waltl; assembly: GCF_031143425.1. Lineage (NCBI taxonomy): Eukaryota > Metazoa > Chordata > Amphibia > Caudata > Salamandridae > Pleurodeles > Pleurodeles waltl. The sequence goes on along the minus strand of NC_090437.1, from coordinate 345,730,497 downwards.
GGTAAGATTCAGAAAGTCATTTTCAGAAATAAACGCGCTTGTGGTCGAAATAGGTCTGTTTCCTCCTGCTAGGTACAAACACACACAAAAGGATACCCATTCGTATAGGCATACATTTGAACCAGTTATATATACAATTATGCAGTAGAAAGCCCCCAGCAAGTGGTGGGGAATGGGCGGACCAAGGCGTAGTTTGCCACGAGTTTGTGACTGACTACGAACACATGAGCTTGTGGGCCATTCGCAAATTCCACTCCAAGATCTAAGGGCCAGATGTAGGAAGATTCTGAATTGCGACCCACAAATAGCGAGTCAGAGCGAATCGAAATTTGCGAGTCGCGATTCAGAATGTTGGATGGTGTCCCTGACATCATTTGCGACTCGCAAGGGGGTCGCAAAGGCCCATCTCATGCATATTCATGAGGTGGGTCGCAATTTGCAACCCCCTTGTGAGTGGTGGCATTCACAAGGATGGTGGCCTGCTGCGGACAGCAGACCACCATGTCTGTGACTGCTTTTTAATAAAGCATTTTTTTTTTTTTTTGTAATGCAGCCCGTTTTCCTTAAAGGAAAACGAGATGCATTACAAAAACAAAAAATTAAACGATTTAGGGCCAGATGTAGCAACCCTTTTGCGAGTCGCAAACGGCGAAAATCGCCGTTTGCGACTCGCAAACGTGGGTTTGCAATTCACAAATGCATATTGCGAGTCGTTACCGACTCGCAATATGCATTTGCGACTCTCAAATAGGAAGGGGTGTTCCCTTCCTATTTGCGAGTCGGAGTGGTATGCAACTCCATTTGCGACCGCGTACGCGGTCGCAAATGGAGTCGCAGTTACCATCCACTTGAAGTGGATGGTAACCCACTCGCAAACGGGAAGGGGTCCCCATGGGACCCCTTCCCCTTTGTGACTGGACCCTATATTATTTTTTCAGGGCAGGGAGTGGTCCAAGGGACCACTCCCTGCCCTGAAAAATCCGAAACTAAAGGTTTCGGATTTTTTTTAAATGCAGCTCGTTTTCCTGTGAGGAAAACGGGCTGCACTTAAAAAAAAAAAATGCTTTATTTAAAAGGCAGGTCGCTAACATGGAGGCCTGCTGACGTCAGCAGGCCTCCATGTTAGCGAGTGCCTATACTCGCAATGGGGCCGCAATTTGCGACCCACCTCATGAATATTCATGAGGTGGGTCATTGCGACCCCATTGCGAGTTGCAGTCGGTGTCTCAGGCACCGTACTGCATAGCAATTTGCGACTTGCAAATTGCGAGTCGCAGGGACTCGCAATTTGCAAGTCGCAAATAGCTTTTTTTGTACATCTGGCCCTTAGTTCCATAGGACCACTGCCTGCTCTGAATTTTTTTTTGCAGTGCCATTCACAACAGGGAAGGGGTCCCATGGGGACCCCTTCCCTTTTGCGTATGGGTTAGCACCCATTTCAAAAGGGTGCAAACTGTGATTGGTTTGCGACCGCGTTTGCGGTCACAAACCAATCCTGCATTGCACTGCGACTCGCAATTAGGAAGGGGACACCCCTTCCTAATTGCGACTCGCAAACCTGTGTTGTGATTTGATAACCAGGTTACCGAATCGCAAAACGGGTTTTGTGCATAGCAAAGTGCATTTTGCACGTCGCAAACAGCAAAATGTGCTGTTTGCGACATGCAAAACACATCTGGCCCAAGATGTGTTTCATTTTCCTAACCGTTCGGTTTTGTGTGGCGAATCTGCATGAAGCGCTCAGGAAAAAAGTTCATAAGATTTGGGATCATCATAGCGAGATTCATGCAGAATTTGTCAATGAGGGCGGGGTTAAAATAAAGGAGGGTCGAAACAGTGATGTTTACGATTTTAACTCTCATTGGATTATTTGCTATTCTCTTCACAAAAAAATAGCCGACCAGATTTACAATAAACTTGGCATGAAAGTAGAACTTTATTCAATGAAGTGACTTTGCTTGGTTTGTTGTAAAATAAATATTTTCAGCACTTTTCAGGCAATTAACTTTTAAAAAGGGTTTCAGGTGCAATAAAGGGGCTAACTTGTTGACTGTTAATCAGATGATTCCGCAGGCATGCCCAAATCCAAAGGATCTGGAAATTCAATAAAAAAAAATAAAGTACGCTACTGAACGAGATAACTTTGTCTCCCACTGTCTATTAGGGTTCCATGAATCTGCCTGCAAATCAATTGCACTCTTGACCGGTTGACCATCACAGAAGAATATCTGTTGTGGCTAATATTACCCAATTTTGTTCAGAAAAATAAAAAACACTTGTGAAGTAGGAGCAGAGGCCCCCGATCTTTAAATTATTAAAAAAAAAAAAATTGTAACAATACATTCTTGAAGCACAGACTCTTCTTGGGTCCCAATGTCTACCAACCCTCCTGAAGCTTCAGAATTTAAAAATCCCCAAAAAATCCTGAAAAAAAAAAAGTACATGGTGCACTTGTCCAACTTTCACTGCACTTTTCCTATGGCTTTTTGCAGTAAGGGATTTCCATACATGGTGGGTTGGGAGCAATCCTTGGCTAAAGGCAAGTTAATGTTGTGCATGGCCAGAGACTGTGCATAGTGCCGGGTCACTGCCAATGGCAGGTTGGACACAAGGACTGGCCGCAGGTCAGGCCCTACGGCCAACTTGCACAGCACACAGCCAAAGGCTGTGGACAGCACAGTATGGAAACCTGCATTCGGTTGGCAGCAGGGAATTGTTGGGTGACCAAAATAAAACCAAATTAACTGAAAAAAGAAAGGTTTTAGGGAAGTTATGGTTAGCTTTGATTATAAAACCTCAACATATGTTTATCAAACAACACAAAGTGCAGTTATGGTTACAAATGAAAAATGAAAAATGAAAAATCACTGACATTCACATGAGAGGACCACAAGCTGTAACTCACATAAAAGCCAATGTGAACTATAACTTGCACACCAAATGCAATGCTCATAACCTCAAAATACTTACATCAATAACTCCTAAAGGCAAAATTAAATAGCACATGTTCAAACCATTAAATACTACAGGCAAAGTCACCTCTTTCAAAATGTAATATGTAATCTCCTCTGTAAAATTAGTTACATTTGTAATTACATTTGTCGCATTAAGGATGAGGTCATGAGCACTGCATTTGGTGTGCGGGCAGAGTTCAGCATGTCTGTGCAAATTATGGATTGTAGTCTAAAACTTTAGAATTGCAGCCGTTTTTCAGTATTATTTCATACCCATATCTGCTCCTTTGCTGTGTTTTAAGTATATTATCTATGAAGAGAAGAGTTTGTAAAGGTCAACAGAAGCCCAAGATGACACAACAGTGCCATATTTGTTAAATTGTTTTATACTTAACTGTATATTCTGTGGTAGTTAGCTTGACAAATATATTATTTTCAACATGCTTCTAACTATAGCCACTAATCAGAATTAAATGTTTAGGTTTGCCATACATGGAATAAACTGTTTTTATAGCACACCATTTTATACACTAAAAGCACTCAGCCAATTGTAATATATTTTATACAATAAATTGCTAACTGCTTTTTGGTGTGCTTAAGTTCGTACTACAGATTCCACCTTTACCCTTCATGTCTGTAATTATATTATTTCTTGCACATGAAGGAGCAAGATTAAGGATTTAAGCAATTTACGGGACAGATGGCAATGACACCATGTATGAAAAGGAAAAAATATCCCCTGCCTTGCATTAAGAGGACATTTCAAGTCACCTTGGAGTACGAGACCTTATAAAGAATTGTTGCCTTCATTCTCACTCCTTTATGTAGTCTTGGAACTCCTCTGTGACTTGCAAAACCAGTATGTATGACACAGGATACCTGATCCAATATCAATACGTCATGTTAGTGAAAATACATTTTACCCAATAATACATATTAATTACAGAAAGTGTTCCTGCAAACACACATCTAAACATTTATTACTATACTGCAAAGGTCAATCTCTGTGTTATTTCTACAGCACCGCATGTGTGACTTGAAAAAAATACTTATTCTCTCGCAGAACGCACATTACACTGACTTGACAGAGAAAAACAACCATGCTACTTGGAACAAAGCCTATTCAGTGTGATGTTATCTCAGAGCATTGATTTAACGAAATGTGTCATGGTTCTCAGCAAGGCATACAACATACTTTCAAAATCGCAGAGTAATTTGCTATTTGTAACTATTATGGAGGAAGCTGATGTGCATCATGACCCATTCATGGCTTGCCCCCGCCAAACTCAAAAACTGAGTTGCAGCAAAGCTCCTTGGGCTGTGGGGGATTTGTGTGCTCGGCAGCGGCTGCCCCATCCATGCTATTCAAACCTCAGGAGTTGTGAGGCCTGAGCCGGCTGGTGTCGGAAACTTCGCCTCGGCCGAAGTGGCGCTGGGGCCAGACTGGAACCCGACCAAGGCTGCCATTGACCCCTCAGGACCTCTGCAGTGGGTGCTTGGGGGAGCCGCGTTATGGCAACAGTCCTCCCCCACTTGGAGCAGTGGCTGCTTTTGGTGGGCCTTTGGGAGGTGAACATCCATTCTGGGATCACGCCACCTTACACCCTCAAGGGCTGCTAGGTCGGCACTTGTCTGTGGTTGGCCTCGGACTTGTGGTGGTTGCACCTGGAAGATCTGGCGGCCATATGTACTGTGCAGTGCTACACAAAGACCCTAGTGGTGAGGGTGTGAGAGACATTCTGCAGAGGTGAAGGACCCCCCCCCCCCCGGTGATCTAAAGGAGGCACAATAATGTAGCTGGGCCTGGGACAGATGACCATCATGCAGGGGGATGTTCCTTCCTGGCTGAGGCAACGCAGTGAAATGAGATGTGCCTCAGCGCTACCAGTCCCATACTGCCCTGCTGACCTGTTGTCCTGGCCCCTTGGTATGATTTTTATAAACTAGAGGTGCAGTGGCACTGGCCTGGTTTGACTGAAAAAGGGAAACTCCACTACTGAGATATTGTGACATTATGGACATCCAAGTCAATGACTCTTACATCCCTGTGACAGCAGTGGAGGCGCCAGCAGAGTGATTGAAAATCGTGCCTCACCTCTGGTCACCCACTCATCAGCATTGTTCTCCTGTGCTGGGAAGGCCTCCCCTTTTTTTGGGGGGGAGGAGGGGAGAGCATCAGGCCTATTGCTGTTGGCTGCTCGTTCTGCCCTGGGCCAGCGGTTCAGTGGCTGCATGGCTCTTCTGGTGAGCTCTTGCTGAGGCCTTGCCCAGATCAAGGTGGGCTCCTGCATGGCAGTAGTACCTTTCCTGAGGCAGGTTTCAACCCCATTGTGGGTGGCTGCTTGTGCTGTCCTAGGGTAAGTGGGCCAGCCGAAGTGGGTCCCCCACAGTGGAAATCTATTGGTGACTAAAGATGGAAGGTGATAAACCCCGCTCTGAATCAGAAACAGACCAAGATGGTCCAATACACAACCCAATTGCCAGATACTGGAGGGGCTGTGGGAGCGCCACCTCTGGACACATCTCACAAATCCCCCACAGATCTAACAATCACCTTTAAGACAATGGAGGAATCCAGAGAGGCAGTGGAATCTAAAGTGGATGGTGTATTGATCTCTCCATACTTCTGCAGGATCTATACAAAATGGCACAGGGTGATAGAGGCTGAAACCTGGATGGATAAGGTGGCGACCCTCAAATGCCAGGTCTCCAAACTGATATCCACAACGGCTGTCCTGGAGGAGAGGGCGGAAGACGGTGATCCACTAGAAACAACTTGAGCCTTACCGGGTTTCCAAAAGGGGTGGAGACCTTCGAGATGGATAGCTTCCTGGAGGAAAGGTTCCCGATAGACAAAATCTCCTGTTGTTTCGTGGTGGAGCAGGCACACCGTGCCCTCACAAAGAAACCCCCACCTGGGCCCCCCCGCACCCTCCAATAGTATCCGAATTTTCAACCATCAGGCTCATGATGTTATCCACTAAGAGGCCCAAAATCATCAGGACTTTCAGTACGTCAAGGCCAATAACATAATCTTTACAGACTATATCCAAGTGGTCCACTGGCGTTGCCACTCGTTTTGAGGAAGTTAAGCAGAAACTTTGAGCCCTTAATGTCCACTACATGCTTATTTTTCCAGCCCGCCTCAAAGTAATCTTTAATTCATCTATTTTTTTGAGAGGATTGGGAGTGGGTGGCGGGACAACTGCCATTGCAAAAGCTACTGGCTGGTGTCTTGCAGAACCAGGGGGGATGGGACATCCCCTGGCCCCCACTTGAATGCTCCGAAAACATACCTATTCGCAGAAGAGCCAGATGAACCAGTGTAAACAACCGAGGTCACCAGGCCCCCTCTTGTGTGGACAACACCCTGGTTGCTGTAGATCAAGAGGCGGACCTCTCTGCCACCTGCTTTCTTTCAGACCCTAGAGAGGATGCCTTACTCACTGACCTGAGCCTTCTTGGAAACCACAAATTGAGATATACTTCTGATGCTGCACTGTACTCTCTGACAAGTATTCCCTCTCTTGGTGAAGGTGCTATTTCTCCTGTGGTTGGATGGTTGGGGAGTAGAGGGACACAGGAGTTCTCTCACTACTGTTCAATCTATTTTAATGTCTCATGTTCCAGGTCTCAGATGTTGCTGTTAGGCATGAATATCCTCTTCATGCTAAAAACCCCAATCAAATTTTCCCCTGAACTTGTTCCAGTGTTTTATGTTTCTTTCTTGGGTAACAGATGCTTCAGGGTTGGAAGCATGTGGCAGAGAGGAGTTAAGGGGAGAACTAAAGGGAGGAATGTTGTTTTGGGTTTCATTGTTTAGGTTGTTTCTCTTCCAGGCACACACCACAAGCACTATCCACCACAAATGGCCCTAATCAAGTGTTAGACTTTGTGATGGCACTCACCGACCTACCCCCACTTTTCTGGGACCCCATGCGGCTCCACCCTTTCTTGGACCTATCCATGGGTGGTTAGAGTTGCCTCCTGTAATGTGAACCGTCATCTGGACCATATCAAGAGGTCAGCGGAGTTCAGATGTATCACGTGATAGAGTCCGCATGTGATCCTTCTCCAGGAGACATACCTATTGGGCTCCAACTGCCCTTTCCTGGGCTGGTTTAAATAAGACTGCATATTTCGTGTTGACTTCTCTTGAGATTCAAGAGGGGTCATGATGCTCTTACACAGATCATTCCACCTGGCGGTTTCCAGAGGAGATATGTTGGGATTGAGCATCACCTGGATGCCAGGCAATATAATTTTGTTTCAGTCTAAGTTCCCCAGCAGCTCTTTCCATTGACCCTACCGATGATCCATCCTCTAGTGGTGGCCCTCCCCCTGGGGACAACCGTGAAAGGCTGGGACTTTAACACGGCTCCCAATCCCGCACAGGACACACTCGATGACACATGCCCGGGGCTAGGGTGGGCGCTCCACTCACTTGACTTCCTGTACGGATTCCGTGGGTCTCTGCAATGCGATGTGAATTCCTTACAACAACCCTACACACACACACACATCTGCAGCACACAAATGGAGTCCAGGATTAACCTGCACTGGCTTCCAGTGTAGGATCTACTTCCACTGCATTTTTTCCAGATTTTTGCCATGAGGCATTTCAGACTATGATGCATTTCGGACCATGCAGCCCTCCTCTTAGAAAGGGGAACTCAGCTGGGTTCCGTCCGTCCGCTATGGCACTTTAAAGTGTGCCACCCAATGGACCAAGAGTATGCTGACTTTGCGGAGGAGGAACTTCAGGCTTTCTTTAAGATAAATCATGAGTCAGTGTCCTCTGCTGGGACCTTGTGGAAGGCAAACAAAACTACCCTGTGGGATCTGTTTAAAGGATATGTGCGGAGGAAAGAGCAGCACCAGACGGCACAAGTGGCAGAGATGGAGTCCCAGATCCTTAGTTTGGAGCCCAGAAGATGCAGAGCATCGATTGACACAGGCGAGATCCAAACTGTGACAAGTCTCTCTCTCTCTCTCTGGAAGAGTCAAAACAGTGCTGAAGAGCATCAACCGTGCGGGTGTATGAATACAGGGGTAAATCCAACAAACTACTCTAATGGCTGGGAGACTAGTGATGTCTACAACAGGTAGCACCAGCAATTCTGGTCTCAGCCATGGCACTCCGTGAGGAATTACCCGCAATTGCAAAGGTTTTTGCAACTTATTATCAAAGCCTCTATGTGGCACTTCCAGCCCCCCCCCCCCCCCCCACGAGGATGAATCCTCACTATTCAGGATATCCCACTGCCCTCTATTCCTGACTCATTAGCCAAGGAACGTGACCAACTCTTCACAGCGGAGGAGGTAGGTGACCCCATGTGTTCTGGCCCCAAATGACTTGAGATCCTCTGCCTATATGAGGAAGCCTCCGGTCTGCGGCTTAATATAGGCAAATCGTTCTTGGTGCTGGTTGCTGGAGACGCTGAACAGCTCTGGTGTCCTGGGGTGACTGTGCGGTGAAATTCCTTCAAGTAGGTTGAGATATACATTTCTTACCTCTCAGACATGGCCTGGTCCCTCAGTCTTTGAACTCTTGCATCAGGTTTAGATAGAGACTTGAGCAAGTGGAGCAGCCTGCCACTAAATGTGATGGGATGCACTGCTGTCATAAAAAATGATGTGTCTTTGTCGATATCGCTATGATCTGACAATCTTCCCTCATCCGATTCCCCCGTCGTGGTTTTGGTCACTCAGAGATGACTGCCTTCTTCTGGGCAGGAAGGCGGCACCGAGTGGCATTGCCTCTGCTAAAAAGTCTCCATTCAACAGAAGCCTAGGTATGGCTGAACTGTGTACGGATATTATCTTGCTGCGCAGCCGGTCCTGATAAACCAGTGGTTTTTGGGGATTTGGGATGATCCCACATACTGTCTTGAACTGCACATCACGGACTTTAGTGGTCTTCTTGATCTGCTCTATATCATTCCAATACATCGTGACATTCCCTCCTGTACCCAGGTGATGCTACTTAGTTGGAGAGCGGCTCTACGCTATATCCATTGGGACCGACACATTACAGATATGATGTTGCTGTGGCTCCGGCAGGTGTCTGATTTCCAGGGGTTTCCCCAATGGGACAAAATATGAATTACTTTTATGGGGGATGTCCTCCTCCGAGGAGCTTTGATCTCCTTTCAAGAATTGCGGAACCAATACTGTGTCACCCACACACAATTCTTTCAATACCTTCAATTACGTCATGCTTTGCTTGTCTGCCTCTCAGTGGATTAACACGTCCCCGAATTTAGTCCCCTTAAAGTGAAGCTGTTGATGGGATGGTTGGGCAAGGGAGTCACCTCCATGATCTATTGCTCCTGGATAATTAATGCACCCAGTCACTTCCTCTATCTGAGGAATAGGTGGGAGGGCTGGGTGGGTGAATTGGATGACAACACCTGAAGGGAAGCATGCACGGCCCTGTGAGAACTGGTGATTTTATCACGGCTTCGGATGGTGCAAATGAGCTACCTGCATGCAACATATCATCGAAAAGGCTGTCAACTGACAACTCACCAGACACATCGAACTCAACAACATCCTGGCCTCCTCACAGTCAGGCTTCCAGAGCAACCACTGCACCGAGACCGCCCTCCTCGCCGCCACAGACATCTGCATCCTCCTCGACCTGTCCACCGCCTTCTACACCATCTCCCCTGCACTCTACTGACTCATCTCCACGACGCCGGAATCTGAGAAAGAGCACTAGAATGGATCACCTCCATCCTCTCCGACAGGACCTAAAGAGTCTGACTCCCCTACTTCTACTCAAAGGCCACCAAGATCATCTGCAGCCTCCGGCAAGGCTCCTCTCTGAGCCCCACTCTCTTCAACCTCTACGTAGCCCCTCTAGCCACCATCGCCAGACACCACGCACTCAACATCGTCTCATACGCCGACAACACTCAGCTAATCATCTCCCTCACCAACGACGATTAAAGAGCCAAAACCAACTTCCACAATGGAATGAGGGCAGTCGCCGCCTGAATGAAGGAGAGCTGTCCCAAGCTTAATACCGAACAAACAGAAGTTTTTGTCATCGGCAACAACCCCTAAGCTTGGGACACCTCCTGGTGGCCCACAGCCCTCGGAAGAGCTCTGGCCCCCACCGACCACGCCCGCAACCTCAGCTTCATCCTGGACTCAGCGCTCTCGATGAACCGTCAAGTCGGTGCAGTCTCTTCCGACTGCTTCAATACCATGCGCATGCTCGGAAGATCTTCAAATGGATCCCAACCGAATCCAAAAGAATAGTCACCCACGCCCTCGTCAGCAGCCGCCTAGACTACGGCAACGCGCTCTATGCCGGGACCACCACCTCCCTACAGAAAAGATTGCAATGCATCCAGAACGCCTCCGCCTGTCTCATCATGAACACCCCCAAACACAGCCACACCTCCACTCTACTGAGAGACCTGCACTGGCTCCCAATAGACAAGAGAATCACATTCAAGCTTCTCACGCACACCTACAAAGCCCTCCACAACACCGGACCAGAATACTTCAACCAAAGACTCCACTTCTAGACGCCCACCGGGCAGCTCTGCTCCGCGGACCTTGCACTCACCGCGGTCCCACGTGTTCAGAAGGCCACAGCCAGAGGAAGATCCTTCTCCCACCATGCCACCAAGACCTGGAAATCCCATCCACCTCAGAAGATCTCCCAATCTACTGCAATTCAGAAACAACATCAAAACTTGACTTTTCACCTGATCATCGACGGCCTCTCACTTACTGTCCCCCCCACAGCGCCTTAAGACCCTGTGGGTGACTAGTAGTGCTTTACAAGTATTATGATTGATATCTAACCCACCAAGTGATTACAATGGATGGGCCGTGCGGCCCAGACTACATGCCTAAGATGCTCCTTCCCTGCCGCTGCCTTTTTCCATTTGGTCTGGTCTTGCCCCGCTCTAGCATCCTTTTGGAGACATAGAGCAGGAGATTACAGAGGTGCTGAGTCTCAGTGTTGGCCTGGGTCCCTGTGAGGCCCTACTTGGTCTTCTGAAGGAGGCTGGGGTACTGGGATCTGAAAGGGTTTTCACAGGAGTGGCCTCCCTGGTGGCCAAGCAAGACACTGCCCACACATGGAAGTGGCCAGAAGCCCCTTCATTGGCACTGTGGAGAAAGGGAGTGGACTGGTGTGCAAGCCAGGAGAAACCCATTTGTGAAGAGCAGGGATGCCCCTAAAAGCATGAGAAGGGGGTTAGGTAGGTGGTGGCCGTACCACGGACTGACAATGTGATGATGTCACTATATATTAATGTGAATATTAAGTACTATGGGTTGATGCAAAATCCTATGTTTTTTTTAATGTTGGTGGATGCTGCCACGAACAGATATATCTAATAAAATATAGTTATTAAAAACAAAAGGTAGATCATTTCTCAACAAGAATTTTAGATATAATCTGCTCATAGTGGCAGGCTTTAATTGTACTGTCTAAACTTATGCTCTTTGAAATGCACATAAAATTAATGTCCCTGACTAGTGCATTTTTTTCTGTTGTCTCTCACCAACTTCATATTAGCTTTTGTTTCATCATTACTTCAAGGCCATCACGCTGGCCTTCATGGGTCCTCAGGTTTTTCTTCTGGTTGTTCTAATACAGGAGCTCATTTAGAGTAAAAAAAATCTTAATCACTTCTCTAGCTGATTTAATGGCTCTTTCAAAATGTGTACTTTTGGCCTGATCAAGGCTAAGTTGCTGTGTATTTACTATAACAACCCAGTAGGTTAATTTCAGATTCCAATTGTACACCTATTACATTAAGCCTCCTCTCTTTCATTTTAATTTAATTTTGTCAAATATTAAAAACTGGAGTAGATATTATGTTGATCGCTCTACATATGATTACGAAAAGCGTAGTGTTTGCCACAAAATAGTTCCCCTTCAACATGGATATAGTCAAGTATTGTCACTGCAGTTCCAACAATTCTTGACAGAGAACTTGGAAAATCTCCCACTGGCCGTATATTTAACATTCAGATGTATTGTCAGGATCTCTAACGTGCTAATCTACTCACTCATCCCTGAGCAGATTGAGAGATTCCGACAGACTCTGACCCACTGAAGATGAAGTCCTTAGCACTGTATTTGAGTTAGATACCAGTTAATGGCTATATTATTCGCCTTTTCTCCTACTTTCTAAATCTTTATACCTTTTTGGAAAACTGGCAAGTCCTTTGATTTACTCCATGTGCAAGTGCTCTTTGCCCCAGCATGCTCTATCACAACAATCCATAAACACCATTGGGTCTCCTCAAGTCCCCTATACCAGTTTGTTTCATAAACTTATCATCTTTCAACACAAGTGGTTCGCCAACTTTAGTGAGCCAGGTCTTCAGTAGAAAATGCAATTTAAATTAACTTAGTTGACTGTAAAACTATTATATCATCTGATTGTACTCGATGACCATCTCCACATTATTATATGATAATATTATAAGTATGAAATCAGCATCAATGGTGCTAGTGCCATTTTTAACGTCTTAGCACATGTCATTTCAGCTAACCAATGCCATTCTTTAGAGACAGTTCAATGTTTTCCCTTATTGCCTCTTCTTCTCTTAGATTCACCACCCTTGCCATCTACAATTTGCTCCTCTTCTTCGCTACCTGCTGAAGCAGGTAGGAGTGGAAAAAGTAATTTGTCATTGTGTGAGGGACAACCCTTCAACTGAAGTGACTGGCTGTCTATGATTCTAGTCAGACTGTTGCCTACCACTGTTGGCCTGGTAGTAAGTTGGGCAGAGAATGGAGTCTCTCATAAAACATTTAAGTAATAGAATATACTAGGCGTCAGCTTCTGATTAGTAAGAGTACATATTTCTAGTTAACAACATGCAAATCCAGCATGGACACTTTTTGTTTCGTTTGTATTAAAATACAGGCTGGGATCAGGGCTTAGTTCCCTTACAGCGGCTCAAATAGTCAAGCAGGAGTTGAAAATCTGCAAAATCAATGTCGCCGAGTTTTAGTTTAAAAAAAAATATATTAATAGCAGCTTGCTTTACAGTCTCATTTGATTGATTCAAGAGTGCATTAAATCATGTCAATGAATGAATAATGTACAATATTGGAAACAATAAACTTAATAGTTCTGTCCTGTTCTGTCCTGACATACAGATCAATACACATTGAAAAAGCCCATCTTTACCAAGACACAATTCTTTCCTTGCATTTTTTTGCATTTCCAACACATCCAAATTCATAACATTCTCATTTGCAATCTGTACTTTTCCTCATGGCAGAGGCAGAAGGTACTAGGGGGGCAGATTTATGAAAAGTGGTGGTGCACCTAGTGCAGTGTCACTTTTCTTGTGCCCCTTAACACCCCATAACACCATCATGTGTGCGTTGTATTGAAAATGCGGCACACCATGGTGGTAGTCAGGGGTACTAGCGTCATCATTTTTTACACTAGTCCGGTGCTTTGCAAGATTAGAGTAAAAAATTCTGACGCTAATCCTGAAAAGCACCCAGAGGCCCATTGTAACCAATGGGAGCCTCTTTTTAACACCTGGCGTTAACAGCAGGGTTTCTAGCACCCGCTCACTCACCAGCTTCCCTTCCTTACCAGCTGAGTGAAACAAAGTTCAGTTTTATTGCAGAGCAAATGCTCAGGCTCACGGTTCTGAAGAAACTGCATAAAATTATAATTACAACATTTGATTCATTTTTTTCATTTTTACTATTTTTTGTTAAAATATATACCTTGAAAATAACTGCAAGGATATCCGTTTTTTTCTTACCACGACGAGTGTCCCTTTTTCACAAATATTACATCTATGCTAAACAGCTACCATGTTTCTATGGATGGTTGATAATCAATTATTGTCTTGTTTATTTGCACTGATTTTGAATTACCGTATTTAAGGTATTCACAAAGGATTATTTTTGTGTAAGGTTAGTATTTTTATTTCAGAAGCACTAAGAACATCTATTAAATATTTAAGATATGGTCTCTGTTCTAGACTCAAGTGCAAGCAGATCAAACTAAACACTGACCGGCTCCTTCTGTCACACAGCCTCTCATCCCAGTACCACTGCCATAGTTTTGTCTCTATTCATGTTAGCAGATGTAATTGTGCTCAGTCCTTCGGTCAATATTCCATAAGGATGCCTTTACAATATACCCTAAATGTTTTCTTTTTACCAGGACGCCTGATACCCATGTGCTATGTATATGTCTGCCATGTCTCCAACACCTCAGAGCGTGAAATGTAGTATGCCCACAAATTAATTTGTAAACAAAAAAAAGATGCAGGGGCCCAAAGTTTTTCCAGAAGGCCACTGCAGGTACTACTGAATGCTGGGGGTGGCGAATACCAATACTGATTAGTCTTGATTCCACCACATGCCCGTCTTTCACCAACATAGACTTCCTATTTCTGTATCTCACTCTTACAAGTTCTTTATCATATATGCATTTACCTTTGTCACTGATTTTCTGTCTTTCTCCTCCTCCTTTTTCCCTTTTCCACCTTTCGCTCTCTTGCCCCGAGTCGAAGTCAGATGATGAAAAATGTCAAGGTCCCTAAAAGAGTACCCGTGCCCACCACCTGCAACCACCATCGATCTTCCTCGAGAACTGCAGCAGAATTTCTAAATCTTTAAATAAATCATTTGATTGTTTCATGTCATTTCACCCCCAGCTGCTCTTTTATTACCACATATGTGGTGTTTTTTTTCCTCTGCATGTGCCATGAAGAAAAGCAGAGGATTAGAAAGTAGAGTTTAAATACTAAATACTTGAAACGAAAATGAAGCAACAATCACTGGAAAGCTCACTACCTTGAGTGTAGCACTGCACATGGCTACTGCTCTTGTAGACAGCAAGACTGAGGTAAGTAGCAGACCCTTTCCCCATCCCCCCTCCTCACTGCCCGTTCTCGATGGCCCCCAAAGCCCACGTCATTATTATAATATTGCATACAGCTCTCCTGCCTCCAAAGAAACACACCAGGAACAACTGGCAGCCAGTCTGGGAGACCAATCGGAATATGGGATTCTGCACCCATACACACCTGGGTATCACTGCAAGGTTTCCCACTCCTATGTCCAGAAAGGGCAAACGGCCCAGTAATGTGTGCATGTATCACATTAATGACACTTCTGAGCTGATAGTGGCTGGGATTTAACCATAGACGTTCTTAAGAACATCGCTTAATGGAACATCTGACAAAAGCAATAAAGTTGAGTCGCAATGTGAAACTGTCGGCGAAAACACAGAGTCGAGAGGTGCTGAAA
Source organism: Pleurodeles waltl (assembly GCF_031143425.1). NCBI lineage: Eukaryota > Metazoa > Chordata > Amphibia > Caudata > Salamandridae > Pleurodeles > Pleurodeles waltl. The sequence continues at coordinate 345,715,275 of NC_090437.1, read as the reverse complement.
GTAGGTCCACACTTCCCCTCCCATTTGGTTGTCATTTTTCTGTATTTCTTTAAGTCGCCACACGCTTTTTCTCTTGATTTGGCCCCGGTCTACATCCTCCTTATAATTCTGGAAAACACTTTAAGCGGTCTTCTCATCGTGGTGGAAAAACGGTCTTCAACTAAACAACTAACTCTACTCCCTATTGCTCATGAAAATACACAGTTCGTGACACATTGTGTGAATCTAAAGATACTCAAGAAGTAGCCCAGAATTGGCACCACAGAAAGAGAACACAGGGTAAGACCGAAGGAGAGCCCCTGCACGAACATAAGACCTGTGGCAGCAACACTCACCAACCTATCCATAAGAACTAACATCATCGATCCCATGCTGATAAAGATAGTATTGTCCTATTTATACCCTAATAGCTATTGGCAGGCTTTGCTTTTGCCATTCTTGACAAAGGTCTTGGAGAAGCTGTCATTTGATCAACTGAAATTCTTTGTCGAGGCCAATAATCTACTAAATCCCTTACAAACTGGGTTCAGAGCCTGTCACAGTCCAGAGATGGTGATTCTCTCTGTCCATGAAGACTCAATGGTTTATAGTGAACAAAGGGAACACTGCCATCTTGGTCCACCGAACATGCTATGCTGTTGCAGAGGTTAAAGAAGCATGGATGTGATTATTTGCTTTGGTATGCTTTCTTTTGTTTCGTTCAGGCCAAAGACAAGCCATGTTCATGCAGTCTTTTACTGTGAGACCAAGAGTCTCCATGTACAGGGTCATCCAGGAGTCTAGACTGTCACCACTCTTTTTAGGTCAAGCTCGCAAGCGGTTTGACCAGTTGTAAGTATTGTGGGCTTTTAACCACGCCCATCACTTTCATTTCTTCCTAGGCTTGCTGTAAGGAAATGCCTCCTTGGCATGGTTACCCCCTGACTTTTTGCCTTTGCTGATGCTATGTTTTGAATTGAAAGTGTGCTGAGGCCTGCTAACCAGGCCCCAGCACCAGTGTTCTTTCCCTAACCTGTACTTTTGAATCCACAATTGGCACACCCTGGCATCCAGGTAAGTCCCTTGTAACTGGTACCTCTGGTACCAAGGGCCCTGATGCCAGGGAAGGTCTCTAAGGGCTGCAGCATGTCTTATGCCACCCTGGAGACCCCTCACTCAGCACAGACACACTGCTTACCAGCTTGTGTGTGCTAGTGAGAACAAAATGAGTAAGTCGACATGGCACTCCCCTCAGGGTGCCATGCCAGCCTCTCACTGCCTATGCAGTATAGGTAAGACACCCCTCTAGCAGGCCTTACAGCCCTAAGGCAGGGTGCACTGTACCATAGGTGAGGGCACCAGTGCATGAGCACTGTGCCCCTACAGTGTCTAAGCCAAACCTTAGACATTGTAAGTGCAGGGTAGCCATAAGAGTATATGGTCTGGGAGTCTGTCAAACACAAACTCCACAGCGCCATAATGGCTACACTGAAAACTGGGAAGTTTGGTATCAAACTTCTCAGCACAATAAATGCACACTGATGCCAGTGTACATTTTATTGTGAAACACACCCCAGAGGACACCTTAGAGGTGCCCCCTGAAACTGTATTCAACTATCTGTGTAGGCTGACTGGTTCCAGCAGCCTGCCACACTAGAGACATGTTGCTGGCCCCATGGGGAGAGTGCCTTTGTCACTCTGAGGCCAGTAACAAAGCCTGCACTGGGTGGAGATGCTAACACCTCCCCCAGGCAGGAGCTGTAACACCTGGCGGTGAGCCTCAAAGGCTCACCCCTTTGTTCCAGCACCGCAGGACACTCCAGCTAGTGGAGTTGCCCGCCCCCTCCGGCCACGGCCCCCACTTTTGGCGGCAAGGCCGGAGAAAATAATGAGAACAACAAGGAGGAGTCACTGGCCAGTCAGGACAACCCCTAAGGTGTCCTGAGCTGAAGTGACTCTAACTTTTAGAAATCCTCCATCTTGCAGATGGAGGATTCCCCCAATAGGATTAGGGATGTGACCCCCTCCCCTTGGGAGGAGGCACAAAGAGGGTGTACTCACCCTCAGGGCTAGTAGCCATTGGTTACTAACCCCCCAGACCTAAACACGCCCTTAAATTTAGTATTTAAGGGCTTCCCTGAACCTAAGAATTTAGATTCCTGAAACTACAAGAAGAAGACTGCTGAGCTGAAAAACCCCTGCAGAGGAAGAACAGAAGACACCAACTGCTTTGGCCCCAGACTCACCGGCCTGTCTCCTGCCTTCCAAAGAAACCTGCTCCAGCGACGCTTTCCAAGGGACCAGCGACCTCTGAATCCTCTGAGGACTGCCCTGCTTCAAGAAAGACAAGAAACTCCTGAGGACAGCGGCACTGCTCCAAAAGAACTGCAACTTTGTTTCAAGGAGCAGATTTAAAGACCCCTGCAACTCCCCGCAAGAAGCGTGAGACTTGCAACACTGCACCCGGCGACCCCGACTCGACTGGTGGAGAACCAACACCTCAGGGAGGACCCTCCGGCGACTCCAAGACTGTGAGTAACCAAAGTTGTCCCCCCTGAGCCCCCACAGCGACGCCTGCAGAGGGAATCCCGAGGCTCCCCCTGACCGCGACTGCCGGAACTCCATTTCCCGATGGCTGGAAAAGACCCTGCACCCGCAGCCCCCAGCACCTGAAGGAACGGAACTCCCGTGCAGGAGTGACCCCCAGGAGGCCCTCTCCCTTGCCCAGGTGGTGGCTACCCCGAGGAGCCCCCCCCTGCCTGCATCGGTGAAGAGACCCCTTGGTCTCCCATAGGAAACTATTGGAAACCCGACGCGTGTTCCCACACTGCACCCAGCCGCCCCCGCGCTGCTGAGGGTGTACTTTTTGTGCTGACTCGTGTCCCCCCCGGTGCCCTACAAAACCCCCCTGGTCTGCCCTCCGAAGACGCGGGTACTTACCTGCTGGCAGACTGGAACCGGGGCACCCCCTTCTCTCCATTGAAGCCTATGTGGTTTGGGCACCTCTTTGACCTTTGCACCTGACCGGCCCTGAGCTGCTGGTGTGATAACTTTGGGGTTGCTCTGAACCCCCAACGGTGGGCTACCTTGGACCCAAAACTGAAACCTGTAAGTGACTTACTTACCTGTTGAAACTAACATTACTTTACCTCCCCCAGGAACTGTGAAAATTGCACTGTGTCCACTTTTAAAACAGCTATTTGTGTTTTATGTAAAAAGTATAAATGCTAATGTAATGATTCAAAGTTCCTAAAGTACATACCTGCAATACCTTTCAAATGAGATATTACATGTAGAATTTGAACCTGTGGTTCTTAAAATAAACTAAGAAAAGATATTTTTCTATACCAAAACCTATTGGCTGGATTTGTCTCTGAGTGTGTGTTCCTCATTTATTGCCTGTGTGTATGTACAACAAATGCTTAACACTACTCCTTTGATAAGCCTACTGCTCAACCACACTACCACAAAATAGAGCATTAGTATTATCTCTTTTTGCCACTATCTTACCTCTAAGGGGAACCCTTGGACTCTGTGCATGCTATTCCTTACTTTGAAATAGCACATACAGAGCCAACTTCCTACATTGGTGGATCAGCGGTGGGGTACAAGACTTTGCATTTGCTGGACTACTCAGCCAATACCTGATCACAGGACAAATTCCAAAAATTGTCATTAGAAATTGATTTTTTGCAATTTGAAATTTTTCTAAATTCTTTAAAGTCCTGCTAGGGCCTTGTGTTAGTCCCTGTTAGCATTTCTTTTAGAGTTTAAAAGTTTGGTAAAAGTTTGAATTAGATTCTAGAACTAGTTTTTAGATTCTTAAAAAGTATTCCAACTTTTAGAAGCATAATGTCTAATACAGATGTGAATGTGGTGGAACTCGACACCACACCTTACCTCCATCTACAGATGAGAGAGCTAAGGTCACTCTGTAAACTAAAGAAAATAGCAATGGGCTCCAGACCTTCCAAACTACAGCTCCAGGAGCTGTTGGCAGAGTTTGAAAGAGCCAACCCCTCTGAGGATGGCAACACAGAGGATGATGATAGTGACTTGGAGGTTGATTCCCCCCCACCAGTCCTATCTAGGGAGAACAGGGCCTCTCAAGCCCTGACTCCACAAATAATAGTCAGAGATGCTGGTTCCCTCACAGGAGGGACCAACCTCTCTGAAATCACTGAGGATAACTCCAGTGAAGAGGACATCCAGTTAGCCAGGATGGCCAAAAGATTGGCTTTGGAAAGACAGATCCTAGCCATAGAAAGGGAAAGACAAGAGATGGGCCTAGGACCCATCAATGGCGGCAGCAACATAAATAGGGTCAGAGATTCTCCTGACATGTTGAAAATCCCTAAAGGGATTGTAACTAAATATGAAGATGGTGATGACATCACCAAATGGTTCACAGCTTTTGAGAGGGCTTGTGTAACCAGAAAAGTGAACAAATCTCACTGGGGTGCTCTCCTTTGGGAAATGTTCACAGGAAAGTGTAGGGATAGACTCCTCACACTCTCTGGAAAAGATGCAGAATCTTATGACCTCATGAAGGGTACCCTGATTGAGGGCTTTGGATTCTCCACTGAGGAGTATAGGATTAGATTTAGGGGGGCTCAAAAATCCTCGAGCCAGACCTGGGTTGACTTTGTAGACTACTCAGTAAAAACACTAGATGGTTGGATTCAAGGCAGTGGTGTAAGTAATTATGATGGGCTGTACAATTTATTTGTGAAAGAACACCTATTAAGTAATTGTTTCAATGATAAACTGCATCAGCATCTGGTAGACCTAGGACCAATTTCTCCCCAAGAATTGGGAAAGAAGGCGGACCATTGGGTCAAGACTAGGGTGTCCAAAACTTCCACAGGGGGTGACCAAAAGAAAGGGGTCACAAAACCTCCCCAGGGGAAAGGTGGTGAGACAGCCAAAAACAAAAATAGTAAAGAGTCTTCTACAGGCCCCCAAAAACCTGCACAGGAGGGTGGGCCCCGAGCCTCTTCACAAAACAATTCTGGGTACAAGGGTAAAAACTTGAATCCCAAAAAGGCCTGGTGTCGTAGCTGTAGTCAGTCTGGACACCAAACTGGAGACAAGGCCTGTCCCAAGAAAAATACCACTTCAAACTCCACTCCAGCTAACAATGGAATGGCTAGTCTCCAAGTGGGATCAACAGTGTGCCCAGAGCAAATCAGGTGTCACACTGAAGCTACATTAGTCTCTGAGGGTGGGGTGGATTTAGCCACACTGGCTGCCTGGCCCCCTAACATGCAAAAATACAGGCAGCAGCTCTTAATCAATGGGACAAGTGTAGAGGGCCTGAGGGATACAGGTGCCAGTGTCACTATGGTGACAGAGAAACTGGTTTCCCCTGGCCAATACCTGGCTGGACAAACTTATCCAGTCACCAACGCTGACAATCAGACTAAAGTACATCCCATGGCTATGGTAACTTTAGAGTGGGGAGGGGTCAATGGCCTGAAACAGGTGGTGGTCTCCTCAAATATCCCAGTAGACTGTTTGCTTGGAAACGACCTGGAGTCCTCAGCATGGGCTGAGGTAGAACTGAAAACCCATGCAGCCATGCTGGGTATCCCTGAACTGGTGTGTGTCAAGACAAGGGCACAGTGCAAGGCACAGGGTGAAAAAGTAGAGCTGGAGTCTGGAAGAAAGGCCCAGCCTACCAAGAGAAAAGGAAAGTCAGCTGGGAAACCAGCTGCAACACAACAAGAAAAAGAGAACCTCTCTTCTCAGGAAGAAGTTCTGCCCTCTGAGGGAACTGAGCCTATGGAGCTAGAACCTTATCAGGTTGAGCTCTTGGGCCCAGGGGGACCCTCAAGGGAAGAGTTGTGTAAGGGACAAGAAACCTGTCCCTCTCTTGAAGGCCTTAGGCAGCAAGCTGCTGAAGAGTCCAAAGGCAAGAAAACTGGAACACATAGGGTCTATTGGGAAGATGGACTCCTGTACACTGAGGCAAGAGATCCCAAACCTGGTGCCACTAGGAGAGTGGTAGTGCCTCAGAGTTTCAGAGAGTTTATTCTGACCTTAGCCCATGATATTCCCCTTGCTGGGCATTTGGGACAAACCAAGACGTGGGAGAGGTTACTCAACCACTTCTACTGGCCCAATATGTCCCAGAAGGTTAAGGAGTTTTGCCTCTCCTGCCCCACCTGTCAAGCCAGTGGTAAGACAGGTGGGCATCCAAAGGCCCCCCTCATTCCACTTCCAGTGGTGGGGGTCCCCTTTGAAAGAGTGGGTGTGGACATAGTGGGTCCACTGGAACCTCCCACAGCCTCAGGAAATATGTACATCCTAGTAGTAGTGGATCATGCTACTAGGTATCCTGAAGCTATCCCCCTTAGGTCGACTACTGCCCCTGCAGTAGCCAAGGCCCTCATTGGTATCTTTACCAGAGTGGGTTTCCCTAAGGAGGTGGTGTCTGACAGAGGTACCAACTTCATGTCGGCATACCTAAAACACATGTGGAATGAGTGTGGAGTGACTTATAAATTCACACCACCATATCATCCACAAACTAATGGCCTTGTTGAGAGATTCAACAAGACATTAAAGGGCATGATCATGGGGCTCCCAGAAAAACTCAAAAGGAGATGGGATGTCCTCTTGCCATGTCTGCTTTTCGCTTACAGAGAGGTGCCTCAGAAGGGAGTAGGGTTCTCACCCTTTGAACTTCTGTTTGGCCACCCTGTAAGGGGACCACTTGCTCTTGTTAAAGAAGGCTGGGAGAGACCTCTTCATGAGCCTAAACAAGACATAGTGGACTATGTACTTGGCCTTCGCTCAAGAATGGCAGAGTACATGGAAAAGGCAAGTAAAAACCTTGAGGCCAGCCAACAGCTCCAGAGGTTTTGGTATGACCAAAAGGCTGCAATGCTTGAATTCCAACCAGGGCAGAAAGTTTGGGTTTTGGAGCCTGTGGCTCCCAGGGCACTTCAGGACAGATGGAGTGGCCCTTACCCAATCCTGGAAAAGAAGAGTCAGGTCACCTACCTGGTGGACCTAGGCACAAGCAGGAGCCCCAAGAGGGTGATCCATGTAAACTGCCTAAAACTCTTCCATGATAGGGCTGATGTAAATCTGTTGATGGTAACAGATGAGGACCAGGAAGCTGAGAGTGAGCCTCTCTCTGATCTCCTCTCATCAGACCCTAAAGATGGCTCAGTGGATGGAGTGATCTATTCAGACACCCTCTCTGGCCAACAGCAATCTGACTGTAGGAAGGTCCTGCAGCAATTTGCTGAGCTCTTTTCCCTAACCCCTGGTCAGACACACCTGTGTACCCATGATGTGGACACAGGAGACAGCATGCCTGTCAAAAACAAAATATTCAGACAGTCTGATCAAGTTAAGGAAAGCATCAAGGTGGAAGTCCACAAGATGCTGGAATTGGGAGTAATTGAGCACTCTGACAGCCCCTGGGCTAGCCCAGTGGTCTTAGTCCCCAAACCTCACACCAAAGATGGAAAGAGAGAAATTAGGTTTTGTTTTGACTACAGAGGTCTTAATTCTGTCACCAAGATAGATGCCCATCCCATTCCTAGAGCTGATAGACAAATTAGGGGCTGCCAAATTCTTAAGTACCTTTGACTTAACAGCAGGGTACTGGCAAATCAAAATGGCCCCTGGAGCAAAAGAAAAGACTGCATTCTCCACACCTGATGGGCATTATCAGTTCACTGTTATGCCCTTTGGTTTAAAGAATGCCCCTGCCACCTTCCAAAGGTTGGTGAATCAAGTCCTTGCTGGCTTGGAATCCTTTAGTGCAGCTTATCTTGATGATATTGCTGTCTTCAGCTCCACCTGGCAGGATCACCTGGTCCACCTGAAGAAGGTTTTGAAGGCTCTGCAATCTGCAGGCCTCTCTATCAAGGCATCCAAATGCCAGATAGGGCAGGGAACTGTGGTTTACTTGGGACACCTTGTAGGTGGAGGCCAAGTTCAGCCACTCCAGCCTAAGATCCAGACTATTCTGGACTGGGTAGCTCCAAAAATCCAGACTCAAGTCAGGGCATTCCTTGGCTTGACTGGGTACTATAGGAAGTTTGTGAAGGGATATGGATCCATTGTGACAGCCCTCACAGAACTCACCTCCAAGAAAATGCCCAAGAAAGTAAACTGGACTGTAGAATGCCAACAGGCCTTTGACACCCTGAAACAAGCTATGTGCACAGCACCAGTTCTAAAAGCTCCAGATTACTCCAAGCAATTCATTGTGCAAACAGATGCCTCTGAACATGGGATAGGGGCAGTTTTGTCCCAAACAAATGATGATGGCCTTGACCAGCCTGTTGCTTTCATTAGCAGGAGGTTACTCCCCAGGGAGCAGCGTTGGAGTGCCATTGAGAGGGAGGCCTTTGCTGTGGTTTGGTCCCTGAAAAAGCTGAGACCATACCTCTTTGGTACTCACTTTGTAGTTCAAACCGACCACAGACCTCTCAGATGGCTGATGCAAATGAAAGGTGAAAATCCAAAACTGTTGAGGTGGTCCATCTCCCTACAGGGAATGGACTTTATAGTGGAACACAGACCTGGGACTGCCCATGCCAATGCAGATGGCCTTTCCAGGTTCTTCCACTTAGAAAATGAAGACTCTCTTGGGAAAGGTTAGTCTCATCCTCTTTCGTTTGGGGGGGGGTTGTGTAAGGAAATGCCTCCTTGGCATGGTTACCCCCTGACTTTTTGCCTTTGCTGATGCTATGTTTTGTATTGAAAGTGTGCTGAGGCCTGCTAACCAGGCCCCAGCACCAGTGTTCTTTCCCTAACCTGTACTTTTGAATCCACAATTGGCACACCCTGGCATCCAGGTAAGTCCCTTGTAACTGGTACCTCTGGTACCAAGGGCCCTGATGCCAGGGAAGGTCTCTAAGGGCTGCAGCATGTCTTATGCCACCCTGGAGACCCCTCACTCAGCACAGACACACTGCTTACCAGCTTGTGTGTGCTAGTGAGAACAAAATGAGTAAGTAGACATGGCACTCCCCTCAGGGTGCCATGCCAGCCTCTCACTGCCTATGCAGTATAGGTAAGACACCCCTCTAGCAGGCCTTACAGCCCTAAGGCAGGGTGCACTATACCATAGGTGAGGGCACCAGTGCATGAGCACTGTGCCCCTACAGTGTCTAAGCCAAACCTTAGACATTGTAAGTGCAGGGTAGCCATAAGAGTATATGGTCTGGGAGTCTGTCAAACACGAACTCCACAGCACCATAATGGCTACACTGAAAACTGGGAAGTTTGGTATCAAACTTCTCAGCACAATAAATGCACACTGATGCCAGTGTACATTTTATTGTGAAACACACCCCAGAGGACACCTCAGAGGTGCCCCCTGAAACTGTATCCAACTATCTGTGTAGGCTGACTGGTTCCAGCAGCCTGCCACAGTAGAGACATGTTGCTGGCCCCATGGGGAGAGTGCCTTTGTCACTCTGAGGCCAGTAACAAAGCCTGCACTGGGTGGAGATGCTAACACCTCCCCCAGGCAGGAGCTGTAACACCTGGCGGTGAGCCTCAAAGGCTCACCCCTTTGTTCCAGCACCGCAGGACACTCCAGCTAGTGGAGTTGCCCGCCCCCTCCGGCCACGGCCCGCACTTTTGGCGGCAAGGCCGGAGAAAATAATGAGAACAACAAGGAGGAGTCACTGGCCAGTCAGGACAGCCCCTAAGGTGTCCTGAGCTGAAGTGACTCTAACTTTTAGAAATCCTCCATCTTGCAGATGGAGGATTCCCCCAATAGGATTAGGGATGTGACCCCCTCCCCTTGGGAGGAGGCACAAAGAGGGTGTACTCACCCTCAGGGCTAGTAGCCATTGGCTACTAACCCCCAGACCTAAACACGCCCTTAAATTTAGTATTTAAGGGCTTCCCTGAACCTAAGAATTTAGATTCCTGAAACTACAAGAAGAAGAGGACTGCTGAGCTGAAAAACCCCTGCAGAGGAAGAACAGAAGACACCAACTGCTTAGGCCCCAGACTCACCGGCCTGTCTCCTGCCTTCCAAAGAAACCTGCTCCAGCGACGCTTTCCAATGGACCAGCGACCTCTGAATCCTCTGAGGACTGCCCTGCTTCAAGAAAGACAAGAAACTCCCGAGGACAGCGGCACTGCTCCAAAAGAACTGCAACTTTGTTTCAAGGAGCAGATTTAAAGACCCCTGCAACTCCCCGCAAGAAGCGTGAGACTTGCAACACTGCACCCGGCGACCCCGACTCGACTGGTGGAGAATCAACACCTCAGGGAGGACCCTCCGGCGACTCCAAGACTGTGAGTAACCAAAGTTGTCCCCCCTGAGCCCCCACAGCGACGCCTGCAGAGGGAATCCCGAGGCTCCCCCTGACCGCGACTGCCGGAACTCCATTTCCCGACGGCTGGAAAAGACCCTGCACCCGCAGCCCCAAGCACCTGAAGGAACGGAACTCCGGTGCAGGAGTGACCCCCAGGAGGCCCTCTCCCTTGCCGAGGTGGTGGCTACCCCGAGGAGCCCCCCCCCCCTTGCCTGCCTGCATCGGTGAAGAGACCCCTTGGTCTCCCATAGGAAACTATTGGAAACCCGACGCGTGTTCCCACACTGCACCCGGCCGCCCCCGCACTGCTGAGGGTGTACTTTTTGTGCTGACTCGTGTCCCCCCCGGTGCCCTACAAAACCCCCCTGGTCTGCCCTCCGAAGACGCGGGTACTTACCTGCTGGCAGACTGGAACCGGGGCACCCCCTTCTCTCCATTGAAGCCTATGTGGTTTGGGCACCTCTTTGACCTTTGCACCTGACCGGCCCTGAGCTGCTGGTGTGATAACTTTGGGGTTGCTCTGAACCCCCAACAGTGGGCTACCTTGGACCCAAAACTGAAACCTGTAAGTGACTTACTTACCTGTTAAAACTAACATTACTTTACCTCCCCCAGGAACTGTGAAAATTGCACTGTGTCCACTTTTAAAACAGCTATTTGTGTTTTATGTAAAAAGTATAAATGCTAATGTAATGATTCAAAGTTCCTAAAGTACTTACCTGCAATACCTTTCAAATGAGATATTACATGTAGAATTTGAACCTGTGGTTCTTAAAATAAACTAAGAAAATATATTTTTCTATACCAAAACCTATTGGCTGGATTTGTCTCTGAGTGTGTGTTCCTCATTTATTGCCTGTGTGTATGTACAACAAATGCTTAACACTACTCCTTTGATAAGCCTACTGCTCGACCACACTACCACAAAATAGAGCATTAGTATTATCTCTTTTTGCCACTATCTTACCTCTAAGGGGAACCCTTGGACTCTGTGCATGCTATTCCTTACTTTGAAATAGCACATACAGAGCCAACTTCCTACACTTGCCTTTAAAAAATCACTTGATGTCATTGGTAAATGCTATACGTTTGTCCCGCTTTAAGGCGGTTTTTGTCACGCCTTGCAGACTGCCCCTGTTACATGTATTATTGCCCGATTGCCGCTATACTTCAGCCCGAGCTAACTATTTTTTCCTCTTGTCTCTCTCCTTCGTGCTGCGTGGAGGTCATGACACTTACAGAGCGAACAGGCACAGCAGCGTGAAGTTAATTGGCGGTATTGGAGCGCTGGTCCATTGTTCACAGTTACCTAAACAGTATCATTTCTTGTGGCTGTCCCCCTAAAACACATGAAATTGGTAAATACTTTACGTAAATCACAAATCCACAAAGTGAAAGCAGGTATCCCTGCACAGCAGGAGAGCTGATACTAAAATATTTACTGCCTTCGGGAAACTCACCCCATACTGCTTTGCATAGCATTACTTTTACAAAACATTTCTGCTCATAACTCAGCCTGCAGTGGTCCTAGGACGATCGGACCACCACCAAAACTTTCAGTACAATGCACTCTTTCTGTCCATGTCATCTCTGGATCCCCACACTAGGTTTGTGTGGACCCCAAAATAACAACCCCTCCCACCATTCAGTGTCTTCTTAAGAGCTCTCATGGTTGGAACTTTTGTTGTACAGCTAGGAATAGCTTGTGATTTAAGGGCCTTGTTTGTAATATCATGCTATAGGTATGCTACTCCTGAAAATGTGTAACTACAATCCCTAGGGGCTAAATATATGGTTACACTGTATTATTTGCTGCCACTTGTATGTGTGGTTTTGCCCTCTGAGGGCTAATTATATAGTTACATGACATTTGTTTTTACAAATCCTATTTTCATTGTGATGTCCTCTAGGGGCTGTTCTAAACATACTAAAATATTCACGGCACAGAACCTTGCCCCATAATGCTCTGTAGGGCATTACTTTTCCAAACCATTTCTGTGCATAACACAGCCTGTGGTGGTCCTAGGACAACTGAACCATCTTCAAAACATTGACCACAATGTGCTCTTTCTGTCTACATCATCTCTGGGTCCCCACACTGTTAGTGGGGACTCCTGAATATGAACACCTACCACCATTCATTATCTTTTTTAACTCTCTCATGGTTGGAATGTTTGCTTTATAGCTGAGAGAAGTTATGTTTTATAGGTCTTGCTTATAATATCATGACAATATGCCTGCTAGTCTTGAAAATGTGTAATGTACTACATGGTTACACTGCATTAATTTCGCCCATTCTTTGTTCCTGTGGTTATGCTCTGTAAGGGCTGACTGTATGGTTATATGACCATGTTTCTTCCAAATGCTATTTTTATTGTTGTGTCCTCTAGAGCTGTTCTGAGGATAGCAGTCAACATACTATAATATTTGAGGCACAAAAACTCACCCCATAATGCTTTGCAGGGCATTACTTTTACAAAACATTTTTGCTCCTAACTCAGCCTGTGGTTGTCCTAAGACAATAGGACCATCTTGAAAACTCTCTGTCTACATCATCTCTGGGTCCCCACACTAGGTATGTGGGGACCCCAAAATATTAACATTTAATGTCTTTTAAGCTTTCTCAGGGCTAGAACTTTTGTTTTACAGCTTGAATAAGTTTTGTTTTAAATGCCTAGTTTGTAATATCATTGCGGTAGGCCTGTTAGCCCTAAAAATACCCTCTAGGGGCTAAATATATGGTTATACCACATTACGTTCTCCTGGTTTTTTCATGGGGTTAAGTCCTCTAGGGGTTAACAATAAGGTTACATGATCATGTATCTTAAAAATTATATTTTTGTTAAGGTGCCCTCTAGGGGGTGTTTTGAGCATTACATTCTTATGGCAAAAGTTTATTTCCGATAAAGATATGTTTTAATAATCTCTCCTTATTACAATTATGACCATGATTCAGGCCAATTTAACATCCTTATTACACTATGACTGATTGAACACACTTGATATGTTTGGGTGATACTTCTAGTTTATTTCTCAGCTGTGGCTGTCTTGTGTCTTTTTTTGGGGGGGTGGAGGGGAGGGGGAGGTGGGTGTGTGTTAGCCAGCCAGAAACTCTGATGGTGGGGTGGTGAAAGTGGTATTTTACTGGAAATTAGCATTGCAGAGTTAAATTAAAATGCTAAATGGAAACATTTTCATTTTTTGCTGCAAATAGAGGAAAAAGGTAAATGGAAGTGCTTTAGTTATATGCAGGGACACCGGAATTATATAGCAGGAAAAGGCGAAATTATGAGGCAGGGTTGACCAATTTATGTGACAAAAAAGTCCAATTATGAATTTACAATGCCAATAGCTCTAACTCAACCAAATGTGAGACCTATTGCATTGCAAATGCTTGTTTACTATGTAGCACCTCTGGCAAACCTGCTTGGTAAACAAGGAGTGCAGGTTTACATCTAAGAGGATTACACACAGCTTATATATACACCCTGCAATAACATAAATTACTCAACCATATCAGTCCTACTTCACTGCCCAAATTGGCCTGCATTCTTGTGGAGATACAGCACTGGGTGTCTCCCATTCTGTAGAAGCTGACCCCTGCGAAAATGTAGTTGTTGGTGACTAGAAATAGCATTGTTAAACTAGGTCCCTCAGCCTCACTGGGATTCACAGGTCTGTGCCTCCTCCCCACTAGGACAGTGCATAACCTTGGCTTTCATCTAGAGACTGAGCTGTCAGAAGAACATCAGATGATAAGTACCAGAAGCTGGTTTAGCAAATACTTCATTTGTGGATTACATCTATTGGTAATCAAAGCATTAGTCTTGTTAAACTTCGACTACAGTAATGCCTGTTATTTGGGGATGTCCGACAAGGTGCTGAGGGGCCTGCCGTTGGCACAAAAAGCCGCTATTCTATTATTTATGGGCGACTCCAGGTTCTAGCAGAGTTCACCTGTATGGAGCCAGGCACACTGGCTGCCAGTAAGGAAGCAAGTTTTATTTAAGGCCTTGGTGATAGTAGATTTTACCCTCAAAGGTGCAGCTCCGCAGGTTAAAAAAACAATTTTGCATTATACAGGCAGCTGAGAAACCCTAGAATCGAGAGGTCTGTGGACACTTGCCATTCCAAGAACCCAGCAGCGGTGGCTACTGCAAATGTCAAGGGATGGGGGAAACAATTTTTTTTAAATGCAAAAATAAAAAACGTACCTTTCCAGCCGTTCCCATCGACTCCTGCAGCCTCGTTCCTCTGCTCCTGATGGTTGGTGTCCACAACCTCCCCAGCAATCCTGGCACTGCTTTAATGCCAAACCTAGCATGAAAACGGTGCCAGGGTTGGTCTGAGTGGCTCGGACTGACGCTCAGACACAGCCCTGGGGTTGGTGCAGTTTCTCCAGCCCGGCGTTGGAGAAACCTAAGTGAAAATGTGTGTTTGGCTGGCCTGAGACGGCCAGCCAAACACACATGAACACTTAGGTGCACTTCACCCTCCCCTCTGCCACCTCCCAAGACCCAGCCTGCCCCTCTCTCCACTGTTGGCTGAGCCAGCAGATGAAAAATAAAATGATAGTCAACTATTGTTTTATTTTTCATTTCCTGGCTCTTGGCCAGTGGGGCGATGCCCCTCTGCCATTGCAGAGGAGCTGCTCCTGGGGACCCCTACGAAAACTTTCAGGGACATAGATTTCTCTGTAAGTGCTGCCAGAGAATGGAATAAGCCTCCTGGCAAAATTCTGATAATCTTCCAATTACTCCCTTTCTGAAAGCCATTAAAAACATACTTATTTAAGCGGCAATACTATGTGGCACTAAACACAACATTTTCACATGGTAAGCTCATCTCATCTTTTGTTTTTCTTTCTCTTCTCATTAAGTTTTCTTTAAGCTTCACCGTGTGTGCACTAATACCCTCATCACAACCAACATACACAGCTAACATTCTGGAATATACAGATCAGTGAAGCCAACCCAGCCCTTCTCCCATCGAGATATTCAACGCTATAACCCAAGAAGTGGTAACATGAAAACATAAATACACAATTAGCATTAACCTCCCCCGTGTAACTGCCATAAATTCAATAACATGAGGAATCAAAAGTAGGCCGCACAAAACAATGCATTGGCCTACAGCACAACACACCGACTTTTGTGGCTTGCTGGACATCAGACGCTTAGAAGAGCATCTTCACCTGGTAGAAGCTGCAGTGACAAATGTAGACAAAAACACTTACAGAGTATGCAAACAACACACCACACTTCACCACACCTTTTAATACAGCAGAGTGAAATACAAGTTAAACTTTTTTCGGAGAGAAGATCTTCTGGTGACACCAGGCAAATAGTGAGGGAGCTTCATGTGTTCCCATAAAAAAAAAGTCAAAACTCGTGTTCTGCCCTAATGTGGAACAGTCTAGGGTACATGCATTGTAAGCATTGCAGTGTTGTCTCTATAGCGTAGGGAACGTTTGTGGTGGTACACCACTAAAGAACCCTCCATCCAAGTGTCTATTCTTGCCCATTAAGTTTAGAAGGAAAGTCGAGGGAATCCTCACATCGGTGCAGTAGCAGAAACGTCCAAAACATATATTCTGAACCAGTGCTTGAAATGGAAAAATTAAAGTGCAGGTACTCTGTGCCAGAGTACCTGCTTGTTTCTGAGAAGTGCCGGCACTCTCCAATTAAAAGTATTACGTTTTTCTTGAGATGTGCTGGTACTCTCCCTCTCAAAATAAAAAAGTGCTGGTACTCAGTACCGGACAGTACCAGCCCATTTAAAGCACTGTTCTGAACGATATAAACAGTACTAGAGGCATCAATTGACCTTGAGCGAATGTGAGCAATTGAGATGTCTGCAAGGATTCCACACCTCACTTTTTGCTCATTTGCTGCGATGCCATTAGTGTAGCGGGTATACCCAAAAATGTCATGTAGCTCACTGTACCATTAAAATTAAGGAGCATCTCACTGATGCGGCCCAACCAAGTCCAAACGGATCTAGGTTTAATGGGAATGTGGCCTAGCAGTTCGAGCTGAACTGTTCAAAAAGGTACAAGAGCAAACCTGATTTGCATCTGGTTGTTCCTTATTTGGAGTGATGCAGCAGACAAAATATGATAGGCTTCTTGCTTCAAACACGTGCGCTTGAACTTGTTCCTCCTAAGCTCACAGCAGATTCAGATTTTGAGAAGCATCTGTATGCACCTAGTAAACTATCTACTTTATTATCTAAAAAACATTTTGTTTATCTTTTCCATGCACTTTGCTCTTTTAAATTGGCTGGCAAATTTGGCATGAGATTATATTTCTTTTTAGTTAATGGTTTCTCTTAAAAGTATCACAGCTTCAGAATGACCACTTCTGAGTTTGTGGTTTATATTCTCGGGAGAATACTTGTTCTTGCAACTTAAGTAATCATCTCAGTCTTTGTGCAATGCGTTAGTGCATAATTGCACTCCACTGTAATCACCAGTGATGACTGAAGTTATTCAGTTATGCAAAAAGTGCACGTTCTGTGGGACCAGAGATTTTTTTGTTGCTTGTGATATATGGACTGCGGCAAATATTTTGCCTTGGTACAGCTGACAACCAATTTGCTCCATTTTTTGTAATGGAAAAAAGTGAAAATGAACGCTAATTATGTTTTCGCAAATTCACCAAATTGTGATCCTATGCAAATCTCTCTTATATTTATGTATGACACACTATATCGCACAGGTTGGATCAAAGTGCTTCACAGGACTGATTACAGTTTTAAAACATTTGCGAGGATGAAAGCAAAAGGCCTAAAGTAGTGAAGTATCTACAGAAGATGATCATCACTTTTTTAACTCTTTATTTCACATAAAGATGAGATTTTTATAAAATGTATTTTGGGTGGTAAATTTTACGGATTAAAGATGAAGGATTCTCCACGTAATGCTGAGTGTGAACACTGTCTAGCACTGGTATGCTGCTTCTAGAATGGTAAAAATTAGGAAATATAGTAATGACTCTGTGTAGGAATGTGTTGTCATGATCAGGAGGAAGCCTAGGTGAAATTTTAATTATGCCAGAGTAAACTGGGAAATTCTGGGTTACTCTTGTGACGTGATTACTTCTGTTTGAGTAAACTGGAGAAAAAATGCCTTCCAGGAGCAAAGGAACAGAGCCCAAGCAGTTTCTGGCTGGTGGTGTTCCTGATCTGTTGTATTTATCACTATTTTCTTAGCACCAAACGCATCCTTGGCCTCATTTAGATACAATGATGCATTTTGTAATAAGAGAATAAGAATAAATGCAGGATTACTCTGCTCGCCTGATTACGCACTATCTTTTGTGATTTTGCTGAACTTTCATATAATTTATCTACAGCAAAAATACACAAGTTACGCCCTCTACTAGTCAGGAGGAGGGCTGTGTGAGACTTGTTCTGGGTGAGGTGGCATCGTTTATCCACCAGGGATGCCGAGTCTGAAGTACGTTGAGTATGATGTGTGATACGCATATACACGAACCGGATGCAAGACGTGAGAAAAGTCAAACTACTAGGTATAAAGTTGCCATTTCTGTAAGGATATTAGATGACTGCATGCCATCATGCTCCCGTCCTAGGCTCATAGATAATACCCCACTGTTTTCTGTGTGCTGTTGTCTTTATTCACTGAAACTTGAACCCATAGGATTAAAGTGCTTGAGTGTAATGGATTTTAAAAAGAATGGTCCTGTGTCAGATGCTGTGATCAGGTAATGGCACTTATGTGAGAGGCAGGAACGGTCTGAGGCAGAGAGTATCTGCACTTCCTGTGTCTAGCACTGTTTCAGGCCTTGGATAGTCATTTAAATGTATTTTCACATATTTATAACAATCACATCCACCCTTGACTTAAGCTTGAGGCAGGATGCTAATGACTCCACCACCGCTTGCTCCCTTAAAGGCACCAGGAGCATCTCCACCACGGCAGCCGACAAAATATGAAATAATCACTTTGAAGCACTCTGTGTTAAAATACATACCCAGCACACAGTCTGAAAGGTGATATAATCCAGTGGGAGGAAGAAAACATTGGGGCTGGCAGTAAGGAAGCTCCTGGTTATTTTGGGGGCGTGATGTGTGAGCACAAATGGGATCCTTCCACCAGGTTGTGAACCTGTAATTGGGGAATCTGAATCACAAAACACAGCTCCTTGGCTGTCCTGCCCTTTCATGTGCTTGCGTGCTTCTTGAGTGACACACGTAATGACTCAACATGGTCGCGGCGTTCCCCGAGGCCGCGCAGCCTATTGATTCCTGCGGCTCCAGAGAGCGAAGGACCTGGTCGCCGCGGGCACGCGCTGCCGTCGTCCTCTGCAGCGTGACCCCGGCACGCCAGAGGTCACCGACCCCTGATCAGAGCATTGTGCGCTGTCACAGGCAGCCCTCGCGCCTGACGGAATAAAACATGCTACGTTGAGAAATGTCACGTCTCGTACGTTGGAGCCGTTAATGGGCGCCTTTACAAAACGAAGGGGCCGTTGTGGACTCTTGGAGGCGCTTCCTTTTGAACCATTTAGCCGAGTCCTAATTTCGGATGTAGCCACGCTGAAGCCATCGACGTTATCTTGAATGTGAAAATTGAGTTTAGTTATCACCGTACAAATATCAAACCACACCTGGTTTGCAGTAGTGGAAAACCACCTCGACTTGCTCCTGCTGCTGAAGTACATATTAAGACGTATGTAAACCAAACGACGCACTTTAGACATTTCTACCTGACATACTGCTATTTCTCGGAAACCACAGATCTAGTCTTCCTGCAGGTAGTCATGACGCGGTAGCTATGTGACCCTTGTTACTTTCAGAAGGTGCTATTGCAATGCTACATGCGACAGCAGAGGCTGCATTATGCAGCAGAATCGTGCAAACCTCCTGGCAGGAACCCTACCAACATTTCGTCAGTTGTTGCATTTGTTTTCTGTTCAGGCTAGACTGACTTTTCAAATGCGTTCATGTAGCATACGGTGGCAGTGTATTTGCCTACCCTGCACAGAATGTGCCCACAATGTTGTTTTCAGATCACAAACATTGGATTCTTATTAAGTCAAAACAAGCGTAGCTTCAACTGGTGTAGCAAGTGCAGTGAAACAGGGCACAGAATCCTGAGGGGACCATTAAACCCCGATTATTGCTACTGGTTACAATTCAACCAGCAACTATGGGGGGCATTTTCTTTCTTGCACTACAGCCCATGACACATTGGCTACTCTATTGATAATATCAAACAGCATAAATCAGGTTGGCAGTCTGGGATCAAAGGGCTTCCGAGAACACGTTAGAAGCTTTATATGTCCATCCCTTTTCTCCTGGTTTTCTCAAACTGAAAAACATGCATCAGAGTCGACAACTCTACTGCGGTGGTATGCACCTGCATGAAAGCAACGAAAAACATTCACTGTTGCATGTGCAAAGCACCCTACTAGTCTTGTAAACCTGCCATACTTCACTTTGTACTCCATATTTCTGCTGGATTTGTTTGATTCCTATGACCAAATTCCTGCCACTGGTGGTAATGAAATTCAGTTTCTGAGCCACTTGTCATGCCTGACTCAGAGGTGCTGGAGTGTTTTGTTTACTCTGCCCCTCTCTATGGATGATCAAAGAGCTGTTAAATAGTTAATGCTCTTCCATCTTACATACACTCCGGCCACCGTATTTAGGCGGCAATTCAGAACCACGTTATGCAGCAGAATTGACTGGATTAAGCTGCAAGGGATATTCAGATTAATGTGTTTGTGCACAAATTGTAGGAATCGCGCAGCAATGGAGTGTTCAGTGCTTTTCATTTAGACTTGTGTGCATGTAGGTGTCACATAACAGCAAATTCGCCTATAATCAGGGCCACTAGAATTACGCGACTGTGCGGCAGCTGAATTTTTCGATTTACAGTTTTGTCGTATAATTCATCATCTGCTGCTTAATCCACAGATTTTAGCAAACAAAATTGTTTCTAGCTCAAACGGTTAAAAAGCTGCAGCGCAGTGGAAGGTCCTTGCTAAACCTGACTGGTGAGCTTTCTGTAGCGTATTGCTATATTTGGGTGTTAAACTTGGACTAAGGAGGTGCAGCCACTGCCCAGCCACTATTATCAAGTGTCAGAATGACAAAAGAATCAAGTAATGCTATTACAAATTACGCTGCATTATGTCACATAATTTGTCTTATCTTGCCACATAATTTACTTAACCATGTCGCATAATTTTACCCTTACCTGCCATTTCAAGCACTGCCTGTATGGAGACCTAGTAAAAAATAGTTATCGCCTGGAGTCAGCAGCAACCTAACCATCTACACTGGCCACCTCCACCCAAGAATTTCTATTTTTCCTCAGTGCATTGCGCACTATGCCGTACTCTCTGTACAGCCCCCTTTTTGACAGGAAAAAAGGAAAACCTGTCATCATTTCTTGGCCAAAAGTCCACAAGGAGGCTCCGCACTGGAGTAGTTAGAGCGCAAATATATTAGCTGTGACTTCAGCAAGTGCCTGTCATGTTGAATAGCAGGCGAAAGAGAGATAGTAATTATTGCCGAGAAGCCATTAGACGACTCCTTAGTAAAACAAGCTGCCGGAGCAAACTAATGGACTAACAGTCCACTGCCGTGTCTCTTCCCATTCCGTTTAGCTGCATGTCACTCCTATCAAACCATCTGACACGGGCAAGGCCGCTCGGCTCAGTACAATTAGCAGACCCTGCGACTCTGGCGGCGGGCGCGTCCTCTGCAGGGGCCTGCATCCGGCAGCTGCACGCCTCTGCCAAGAAATCCTTTCCTGACTGGTCCTGATGCGCAGATCAAAACCTGTCCGCGAGGCAAATGCCCACTGGCCTGGCTGTGGTGACAGAAACTCCAGGGTTCGTGCTCGTTAGGAAACAAAGATGGAAGAGACGAACCATCCTACATTCGCTCTCTTTCTGCGCTACGCCGGGCTTGTTCGGCTGAGAGAACCGCAATTTCGCCTGCCACCCCCGGGGGCGGGGGCTTGTTGGCAACCACGAACAGAACCATCGCAGGCAGTCTGAGCTTTTTACCCGAGATGCAGCACGTCAGAAACGGATGGCGTGGAAAGCAACCTACGCAGTTTTCTGTTAGGATTTCTGCTTTGAGATGTAGGCGCTATTTCTTAATATAAAATATGCGTAGCGTTTCCTTGGTGTATTTTACTAAGTCACGAGCCAGAAGATGATGGCACATTGATTGGCTGTTGGGTCCACTGAATATTGATGGTGGTCTAAGGTTTTCTAATCCCTACAAGGAATAGTATTATTTAATGTGTACATTACAAATAATGCTTTCTAGACGTCTGTGTCACTGCCTAGCACGAAATAATGAGCTGATGAAGTGTTACCAGAAGCTTACGTTTCAGAAAGCATCCGGGGCAGCGGGGACCACTACAATCCTAGGGCTAAAAGAGATGGCAAGCGTGCCCATCAAATGGAGCACGTGAAATTATAAGGGGATTCTATTTTATGGCGCTCTCTTTCCACCTGACTTGGACATACTTCTAGATGGCGCAACATGCGGCATTTTCACATTTTCCCCTTCCCCTTTCCATGCAGAACATTTTCTTTTTAATGCCTTGAACCAGGGGCTTATGGTACTCGGCGCATGCAGAATAAGCGCCCAGAAGACTATACATCAAGTTTTTGCACTTCTCACAAGTCTGATGGCAAGTAGAAAAACTGACTCCCGTTCTGTGACCCCTAGTCACAAGTAGATTCAGTCACTCCTTTGCACAAATGCAGAACCCTTCTAAGATAATCCTTCCTCCCACAATAATCCTCCTCAGCAAATTTTCAGTACACCACCACCAATAAATAAAGTTGGCATTATCGAGGATCTGACAAAAGAGAAAGACAATATTTGTCCCAGTTGCTGTCAGAAATTTGCTCAGCATGTATTACGTGTTTCCCTAAAGGCTTCAGTAATACAAGAAAGAATACCATAGCAGACAAACATAAAATCACCCCAGAGATATACTAAGCAGTGCAATATTTTACATGACATGGGAGGTGGTTCTACCGATCTGCTCTGGAAGATCGTATATGAAACTGCATATGCGTAGGAAGAAATTTTTAGAGGTAAGGCAGGGTGTCCCAAAAGTAACCAGTAGCCATGCATTACGAATTTAATATGATATGCCTGGTTAGACAATATTAAACAAGATACAAGATTCAGAGTGACTTTCCAGTGTGCATTACAGCTAGAAATCCAATTTTGCATTATCATTGGCCTGGTGTCTTAGGGCAGCAGCTTTGCTTGCTGCAATCTGGCATCGTTAATGCTCAGAGTTGCCTATCCCTTCAGGCTACACACTCACCATCTTTCTACATCTCTTCAGTGTAATGGGTCGAACCTGCCCATTAGTGCAGTGTTAGAAATGGGGTCTTTGGTTGGCAGTCAGGTTACTCCCTGTCCAAGCAAGGACCCTCACTCTAGTCAGGGTAAAGGAGAATCACCCTCAGCTGACCCCGACTCACCCCTTTTGTAGCTTGGCTCGAGCAGTAGGCTTAACTTCAGAGTGCTAGGTGTAAAGTATAAAATATTTATCTAAACACAAGACCAAAACAACAAAAATCCACAATACACAAGTCAAGTTATCAAGTAAAAAACAAAAAGAGTCTTTATGTAATTTAAACACAACACTAACAATGTTAGCGTGAAAATGTACCTGGGTGCGTCAAAAATAACCCTGCACGGGTGAGTGTGAGTCAAAAAGGGCTTGTGATGCGTCAGTATCACGAGCGAGACCTTGCGTCGTTTCTCCTTCAGTCGAGTCGGTGTGCGTCGTTTCTTCTCTCTGCAGGAGAGCGATGTGTCGATTTGAACCGCACTCTTGGGTCTGGGCAGGCCCTGCATCATTTTTGCACACCCAGCGATGTTTGCGTCAGAAATCCTACCGCACGATGATCCAAAAACCATGCAGCGCAGGTTACGATCTCACCAGCCTCCGTCAGTGATGCTGTGCGTCGTTTCTCCAGCTGCAGGCGTCGATCTTCCTTCCGGTCACGCTGCAGGCGAGTGTCGATTTTTAGCCGCAGATCAGAGTCGTGTTGATCTATTCCCCGCATGGCGATCAGTGCGCGGATTTCCCACTCTTGGGCTGCCAGCTTCTCCTTTCAGGGGCCCAGGAACTGGATGGGCACCACTTGGCAGAGTAGGAGTCTCAGCAGAGGCTCCAGGTGCTGGCAGCGAGAAGTCTTTGCTGTCCCTGAGACTTCAAACAACAGGAGGCAAGCTCTAAATCAAGCCCTTGGAGAGTTCTTCACAAGAAGGAAGGCAACACAAAGCCCAGTCTTCGTCCTCTAGCACAGACAGAAGCAGCAACTGCAGGATAGCTCCACAAAGCACAGTCACAGGCAGGGCAGCTAATTTTCCTCAGCTCTTCTCCAGGCAGAGGTTCCTCTTGGTTTCCAGAAGTGTTCTAAAGTCTGTGGTTTTGGGTGCCCTTCTTATACCCATTTTGCCCTTTGAAGTAGGCTTACTTCAAAGGAAAGTCTCTCTTGTTTGTGAAATCCTGCCTTGCCCAGGCCAGGCCCCACACACACACCAGGGGGTTGGAGACTGCTTTGTGCGAAGGCAGGTACAGCCCTTTCAGGTGTAAGTGAACACTCCTCCCCTCCCTCCTAGCACAGATGGCTCATCAGGAAATGCAGATTACACCCCAGCTCCCTTTGTGTCACTGTCTAGTGAGAGGTGCAACCAGCCCAACTGTCAAACTGACCCAGACAGGGAATCCACAAACAGGCAGAGTCACAGAAATGGTTTAAGCAAGAAAATCTCACTTTCTAAAAGTGGCATTTTCAAACACACACAATCTTAAAATCAACTTTATTAAAATAGGTATTTTTAAATTGTGAGCTCAGAGACCCCAAACTCCACATATCTTTCCGCTCCCAAAGGGAATCTACACTTTAATCATATTTAAAGTTAGCCCCCATGTTAACCTATGAGAGGGACAGGCCTTGCAACAGTGAAACATGAATTTAGCAGTATTTCACTGTCAGGACAGAGGAAACACATTACTATATGTCCTACCTTAACCATACACTGCACCCTGCCCTCGGGGCTACCTAGGGCCTATCTTAGGGGTGCCATACATGTAAGAAAAGGGAAGGTTTAGGCTTGGCAAGTGGGTACACTTGCTAAGTCGAATTTACAGTTAAAAACTGCGCACACAGACACTGCAGTGGCAGGTCTGAGACATGATTACAGAGCTGCTTAGGTGGGTGGCACAAGCAGTGCTGCAGGCCCACTAGTAGCATTTGGTTTACAGGCCCTTGGCACCTCTAGTGCACTTTACAAGGGATTTACTAGTAAATCAAATATGCCAATCATGGATCAACCAATTACATACACATTTTGTATAGGAGCACTTGCACTTAAGCACTGGTTAGCAGTGGTAAAGTGCCCAGAGTAGCAAAAACAGAGTCCAGCACACATCAACAACCTGGGAAACAGAGGCAAAAAGTTAAGGGAGACCACGCCAAGGATGAAAAGTCTAACACGTGTTCCCCCCCACCCCCCAGCTGAAAGTGGGGAGCAACTACCCAACTTCATGGGAGTTCTCATCACTAAGGTGGAAGAATCTGGACAGACCATCAGCATTGGCGTGTTCTGTACCAGGGCGGTGTTCCACCGTAAAGTCCATCCCCTGTAGGGAAATGGACCACCTCAACAGTTTTGGATTCTCACCCCTCATCTGCATTAACCATCTGAGGGGCCTGTGGTCGGTCTGAACCCGGAAGTGAGTCACAAACAAGTAGGGTCTTAGCTTCTTCAGTGCCCAGACCACAGCTAATGCTTCACGTTCTATAGCACTCCACCTACATTCCCTGGGAAGTAACCTCCTGCTAATGAAGGCTACAGTTTGATCTAGGCCCTCTTCATTAAGCTGTGAGTATTGCTCCAATACCATGCTCTGAGGGGTCTGTTTGCACAACAAACTCCTTGGAGTAGTCAGGTGCCTTCAGCACAGGTGCTGTGCACATGGCAACCTTCAGGGCATCAAAAGCGGTCTGGCATGCCTCTGTCCAGATCGCCTTCCTGGGTTGCTTCTTAGAAGTCAACTCAGTCAAGTACGTAACAAGGGTACCATATCTCTTGACAAACCTCCTGTATTATCCTGTGAGACCTAAGAAGGCTCTCACTTCAGTCTGGGTCTTGGGGGTCTCCCAAGCCAGAATGGTGTCAATTTTTGGCTCTAGGCTGTAGGGGTGCCTTCTGGCCACTCCCTACCTGGTGTCCCAAGTACACCACAGAACCCTGCCCTATTTGGCACTTAACTGTCTTAATAGTGAGGCCTGCCTTCTGCAGGGCCTCTAACACTATCCAGAGGTGTTGCAGGTGTTCCTCCCATGTGGAACTAAACACAGCAATGTCATCCAGGTAGGTGGCACTGAACTCATCCAGCCCAGCCAACACCTGGTTGATCAACCTCTGAAAGGTGGCACGGGCATTCTTCATCCCAAATGGCACCACTTTAAATTGAAAGTGTCCATTGGGGTAGAAAATTCTGACCTCTCCTTGACCCCCTCAGTTAAGGCAATCTGCCAGTACCCAGACGTTAAGTCAAGCGTACTGAGGTACTTGGCAGCTCCCAACCGGTCAGTGAGCTCATCAGCTCGGGGATGGGGTGTGCATCAGTCTTACTTACCGCATTGAGTCCCCGGTAGTCCACACAGAACCTGAGTTCTGGAGTGGCACCAGGTGCAGCAGCCTTTGGGACCAGCCCAAGGACTGCTTCAATGCTCAATAACTCCTAGGGTTAACATTTTGGATACTTCATCCTTAATGCAAGCCCTGACCCTGTCAGTCACCCTGTAAACCTTTTGTTTAATGGGTGCACTGTCCCCAGTGTCCACATCATGTGTGCACAAGTGTGTGACTCCTGGGATCAGGGAAAACAGTGAGGCAAACTGTCCCAACACGTGGAGACAATCACCCTGCTGCTCTTCAGTCAGGGAGGGGGAGAGGATCACTCCCTCCACAGACCCTTCTTTTTCTCCTGCAGACAGCAGGTCAGGAAGAGGCTCACTCTCCTCCTCCACCCCATCATCTGTCGCAAGGTACATGGACAGTTCAGTCCGCTCAAAGTGTGGCTTGAGGCGGTTGACATGCAGGACCCTTAAAGGGTTCCTTGGAGACTGCAAGTCCACCAGGTAGGTGACTTCGCTCTTGTGCTCTACCACCTCAAAAGGCCCAGTCTACTTATCCTGGAGAACCGTTGGCTCGACGGGCGCCATCACCCACACTTTTTGTCCAGGTTGAAACTCGACCAGCATGGCATTCTGGTCATACCAGTGTTTCATGTCCTCCTGGCTTGCTTCCAGGTTCTCCTGTGCGAGGACTCCTGAAGCGGGCAGTCAGGTTTCTCAGAGCCAGCATGTAACTGAATACATCCTGGGGGGTTTTACTGGGAGCTTTTTTCAAAGCCTCCTTGACCAGACTTAAAGGTCCCTTCACAGGGAGGCCATAAATCAGCTCAAAGGGACTAAACCCAAGTCCCTTTTGAGGCACCTCCCTGTAGGCGAACAGAAGGCATGGCAAGAGGACATCCCACTTCCACCTCAAGGGCTCTGACAGGCCCATGATCCTGCCTTTCAAGGTGCAGTTGAATCTCTCAACCAGACCATTACTTTGGGGGTGGTGAACTTGTAGGTTACCCCACAATCCTTCCACAGAGACTTCATGTACGTGGATATGAAGTTGGTACCCCTATCAGGTACCACTTCCTTGGCGAACCCCATGCGGGTAAAACCCCCCATCAAAGCACGACCCACCACAGGGGAAGCGATTGACTTCAGAGGAATGGTGTAGGAAAATGGCTCCCTGTTGCAGTTACCCCCCAGTTTTTGCCTGATATTGATGCTGACTTGACTGAGAAATGTGTGGGACCCTGCCAAACCAGGCCCTGGCACCAGTGTTCTTTCACTTAAAATTGTACCATTGTTCCACAATTGGCACATCCCTGGCACACAGATAAGTCCTGTGTAAGAGGTACCAGTGGTACCAAGGGCCCTGTGGCCAAGGAAGGTCACTAAGGGCTGCAGCACGTTGTGCCACCCTAAGGGACCCCTCACCTAACACATGCATACTGCCATTGTAGATTGTGTGTGTTGGTGGGGAGAAAAAGGCAAAGTCAACTTCGCATCCCCCTCAGGATGCCATGCACACAAAATGATGCGTATAGCATAGGTAAGTCACCTTTCTAGCAGACCTTACAGCCCTAAGGCTGGGAGCACTCTACCACAGGTGAAGGCATAGCTGCATGAGCAATATGCCCCTATAGTGTCTAACTCTATTCTTAGACATTGTAAGTACAGTTTGGCCAAATTAAGTATATGGTCTGGGAGTTTGTCAAAATGAACTCAACAGCTCCAGAATGGCTACACTGAATACTGGGAAGTTTGGTATCAAACTTCTCAGAATAATAAACCCACACTGATGCCAGTGTTAGATGTACTACAAAATGCACACAGAGGGCATCTTAGAAGATGCCCCCTGTAAGTTACCCAATCCTTCAGTGCAGGACTGACTGATCAGTGCCAGCCTGCCACTGAGACGAGTTTCTGCCCCCCTGGGGTGAGAGCCTTTGTGCTCTCTGGGGACAGTAACAAAGCCTGCACTGGGTGGAGGTGCATCTCACCTCCCCATGCAGGAACTGTAACACCCGCCCCGCCGGCCACTGCCCCCACTTTTGGCGGCAAGGCAGGAGAGGATAATGGGAAAACAAGAGGTCACCCACCAGTTTGGACAGCCCCTAAAGTGTCCTAAGCTGAGGTGACCCCTGCTTTTAGAAATCCTCCATCTTGAGATTGGAGGATTCCCCCAATGGGATTAGGGACATGCCCCCTCCCCTCAGGGAGGAGGCACAAAGAGGGTGTAGCCACCGTCCAGGACAGTAGCCATTGGCTACTGTCCTCCTGACCTAAACACACCCTTAAATCTAGTATTTAGGGGTGACCCAGAACCCAGGAAATCAGATTCCTGCAACCTACACAAAGAAGAAGGACTGCTGACCTGAAAGCCCTGCAGAGACGATGGAGACGACAACTGACTTGGCCCCAGCCCTACCGTCCTGTCTCCAGACTCAAAGAACCTGCACAGCGACACACCCTACATGGACCAGTGACCTCTGAAGCCTCAGAGGACTGCCCTGAACCAAAGGACCAAGAAACTCCAGAGAACAGCGGCACTGATCACCAACAGCAACATTTTTGCAACTTTGAAACAACTTTTAAAGATCTCACTCTTCCCGCCGGAAGCGTGAGACTTCACCCTCTGCACCTGACGCCCCTGGCTCAAGCTCCAGAGAACTAACACCGCAGAGAGGACTCCTAGGCGACTGCAACTCCGTGAGTAACCTGAGACGACCTCCCTGCACCCCCACAGTGATGCATGCAGAGAGGATCCAGAGGCTCCCCCTGATCGTGATTGCCTGGAACAAAGAACCCGACGCCTGGACCAGGCACTGCACCCACAGCCCCCAGGATCAAAAGGAACCGAACTCCAGTGCAGGAGTGACCATCAGATGACCCTCTGCCTAGCCCAGTCAGTGGCTGGCCCGAGAAGCCCCCCTATGCCCTGCCTGCACCGCTAGAGTGACCCCTGGGTCCCTCTATTGACTTCTATTGAAAACCCAACGCCTGCGAAGCACACTGCACCCGGCCGCCCCTGTGCCGCTGAGTGTGTGTTTTGTGTGCCTAGTTGTGTCCCCCCCAGTGCTCTACCAAACCCCAATGGTCTGCCCTCCGAAGACGCAGGTACTTACCTGTTGGCAGACTGGAACTGGAGCACTCCTGTTCTCCATAGGCGTCTATGTGTTTTGGGCCCTCCTTTGACCTCTGCATCTGACTGGCCCTGTGAGGCTGGGGCGGTGACTTTGGGGTTGCCTTGAATCCCCAACGGTGGGCTGCCTATGCCCATGAACTTGAACTTGTAAGTGCCTTACTTACCTGAAAAACTAACCAGTACTTACCTCCCCCAGGAACTGTTGATTTTTGCAGTGTCCACTTTTAAAATAACTTATTGCCATTTTAACCAAAACTGTGTATGTTACTGCTCTAATTCAATGTTCCTTAATTACCCGTGTGGAGTACCTTGCATTTTATGTATTTACTTCAAATCTTGAATCTTGTGGTTCTAAAATAAATTAAGAAAAAATATTTTCTATATAAAAACTATTGGCCTGGAGTCAAGTCTTTGAGTGTGTGTTCCCCATTTATTGCCTGTGTGTGTACAACAAATGCTTAACACTACCTTCTGATAAGCCTACTGCTCGACCACACTACCACAAAATAGAGCATTAGAATTATCTAATTTTGCCACTATCAACCTCTAAGGGGAACCCTTGGACTCTGTGCACTCACTTTGAGATAGTAGGTTTCTGGGTACCGAGTGGCATGGTCCAACAAGACCAGGATAAAACCTGTTGCCCATGGCTGTCTTGGGATCCAGAGGCCCCACAATGTCAATACCTACCCTCCCAAAGGGAGTACTGACAACAGGTAAAGGTTGGAGGGGCGCCTTAAATTTCCCCCCACTCTTGCCACTTGCCTGAACAGTCTTGTCAAGACCTGCAATGTGCATCTGAGTGCTTGCGCATTAGGGGCCACTAAAAGTCGTGACAAGCCTCTCAAAAGGTCTTGTCCTACCCCAAATGTCCAGCTAAAGGCACATCATGACCCAACCCCAGTAAGAAGGCCCTGAAGCACTGGGGTACCACCAGCATCTGTCTGACCCAGGCTCAGGAACCTTAGGCTCACTGTACAGGAGTTCATCCTCCCAATAGATCAGGTGCAATCCTGGCTCCCTGCCAGCCGCCTAGTCTGCAGCCTGCTGCCGCAAACCCTCCAGAGTAGGGCATGTCCTCTGTGCTGCACAGAATGCTTCCCTGGTGGGCCCCCTTCCTGCTGCCACTGCAACAGCTCATGGACCTCACCCAGTTCAGCCTCCTGTTCCCCTGTAGGCTCCAGGGCGTCACCCTCAGGCTCTGCCTCCTCTCAGACCATGGGATCTTCGGGGCCGGTTTCCCACGCCCACTGCCCTTCCTCTTCTTGGCGGTCCCCTGGGCCACTGTTTCAGGCTCCAGGGGCTCTTGATTACCCTGACGGGCTGCCATTGACCGGGCAGACCCAACATCTCCAAGTGAGACCTGTGTTCCACCTCCTTCCAAGGGGAATCCTCCAGGTCATTGCCTAGCAAACAATCTACAGGCATGGTTGGACTCAGTTACCTTCAAGGAACCTGAGGCCCCCCACTTTCCCCACATTGAAAGGGAACCTGCACCACTCTGCACAGGCGCTCTGAGTTGTCCATTGCAACTACTTGGTAAAGTACCCGGGGATCAATCTGCTCTTCAGACACCAGCCGACTCCTCACTGTAGTCACACTGGCTCCTGTGTCTCTCCGAGTCTCCACCCTCTGTCCATTGATGGTCACCCATTGCCTGTACTTCTTAGTATTCCAGGCACAAGGGTTCTCTGGACCATCTCACTGTCCCCTAATGAGACAAGTGTCATCTCAGCTGGCTCCAACCCACCTGGAACCAACTCCTCCCCAAGCGCTACACTAGCCAAACCCTGGGACGGCGCACCAATGTGTGCCAGTGTACTCTTGGGGCACTTGGGGTCCCCCCTCACATGACCCACCTGGTCACATGCATAGCACTTACATGGGGGATCACCTGCCACTGGCTTCCCTTTGGAGAACCATGGCTTCTTCTCACTGGGGGGTTGGGAATCCTTACCCTGGGAATCAGTTTGGGGCCCTTTAGAGAACTCCCCATGTTTACCCTCACCCCCCCTTTCTTCTGAGAGGGACCATGCCCACCCTTGGCGTGGTCTCCCCCATACATCTTTTGGACCCTGGTGCTCTCCCAGTGGTCCGCTTCCTGCACAAGCTTCCTGGGATGAGTCAGCTTGCTGTCAATCAGATGCTGGTGCAGCTCTGGAAAACAAACTGTACAAGTGCTCCCAAGCAATCAGATTGTAGAGCCCCTCATTTGTAGTTACCTTACTGCCCTTCACCCAACCATCCAGTGACCTGCAATAAGAATCAACACATTCCAGCCATGTTTGGGATTCCTTCTTCTTATAGAACCTAAACTTATCCTTATACTGCTCATGGGTGAGACCATACCTTGTGAGTAGGGCATCCTTCACGATAGTGTAGGTGATATTCTGAGCATCCCCTAAGGCTGCCAGTGTATCCCTTCCCTCTACCTCAAAATGCTTGCCCAGACCTGCCCCCCAATGAGCTTCAGGGACCAGATTCATGTGGAGAGCAGACTCATACCCCTTAAACCACAAGTATATATCATCCTCCCTCTTGTAATCCTTCACAAGATCTTTAGGAATGTGCACCCTCCTCTCAGGCTGCACTGTGATGTGGCTGCTACCATCCCTACTAGACTGGCTCCTCTGATCCAGCTCCTTTAAGCTGAGCTCATGAGCCAACAATAACTTGTTCTCCTCTATTGCCATCTTTACTCCAACTCCCTCTGGTGCTCCCTCTCTGCTTATCTGTCCTGCAACTCTTCAGGGATCAGACCCTTACATGAGACACTGCTATCTGCCCTGGAGACCCTCTCCCTGGACATAACTGGCCCACCCACAATACCATTGTGTATGGAATGCTCTTCCTCCTCCTCATCCTCTGTGTGCCCTTCAGTGCCATTGGCTGTCACCAAGGCCCTCAGCTCCTTTTGCAACTCCTCCTTCTTGGATGAGCACTTAATGGGAGAGTCAAAACATTTACAGAACTGCTTCAACTGAGCCTTTGTATAGCTCTCTAATTTCTCTAGGTCAAAAGCAGCCCCAACTTATGCATCTCCAGATTGGGACATGATGAAAGGTCAACAAAGTGCAAAGTTCCAAAAGGCAGAAAACAAGTTCCCAATGAAGTTCAAAAGTCAATCAAAGATTACCACAAAAATGGATGTAGGGTAAAATCAAAGAAAGAGAAAAAGCAAGAATCACAAGACAAGTAGTATGTGGTCACGTAGTGGTCTGCACTGAAAACAGTAGTGTACACTTAATCACTGTATGTCAAGTACAAATACAAGTCCAATCCCAACTGCTGAACACCAATGTTAGAAATGGGGTCTTTGGTTGGCAGTCATGTTACCCCCTGTCTAAGCAAGGACCCTCACTCTAGTCAGGGTAAAGGAGAATCACCCTCAGCTAACCCCCACTCACCCCCTTGGTAGCTTGGCAGGAGCAGTAGGCTTAACTTCAGAGTGTTAGGTGTAAAGTATTTATACTAAAACACACAGTAACTTAATGAAAACACTACAAAATGACACAACACAGGTTTAGAACAATAGAAAATATTTATCTAAACAAAACAAGACTAAAACGACAAAAATCACAATACACAAGTCCAGTTATCAAGTAAACAGCAAAAAGAGTCTTCGCGAAATTTCAAACACAACACTAACGCTGTTAGCGTGAAAATGTACCTAGGTGTGTCAAAAATAACACCGCATGGGCGAGTGTGCGTCAAAAAGGGGTTGTGATGCGTCGATATCACTCACGAGCGAGACCTTGCGTCGTTTGTCCTCAAGTCGAAGTCAGTGTGCGTCATTTCTTCTCTCCGCAGCAGAGCGATGTGTCGATTTGAACCGCACTCGCGGGTCGGGACAGGCCTTCCGTCGTTTTAGCACTCCCAGTGATGTTTGCGTCGGAAATTCTGCCGCACGATGATCAGAAAACCATGCAGTGCGGGTTGCAATCTCACCAGCCTCCGTCTGCGATGCTGCGCGTCATTTCTCCAACCGCAGACGTTGATCTTCCGGTTGCGTTGCAGGCGAGCGTCGATTTTTCAGCCGCAGATCGGAGTCGCGTCAATCTTTTCCCCACACGGCGGTCGGTGCGTGGATTTCTCACTCTTCGGCTGCCAGCTTCTCCTTTCAGGGTCCCAGGAACTGGATAGGCACCACTTGGCAGAGTAGGAGTCTCAGCAGAGGCTCCAGGTGCTGGCAGAATGAAGTCTTTCCTGTCCCTGAAACTTCAAACAACAGGAGGCAAGCTCTAAATCAAGCCCTTGGAGAGTTCTTCACAAGAAGGAAGGCAATACAAAGTCCAGTCTTCGTCCTCTAGCACAGGCAGAATCAGCAACTGCAGGGTAGCTCCACAAAGCACAGTCACAGGCCGGGCAGCTCTTTTCCCTCAGCTCTTCTCCAGGCCTAGGTTCCTCTTGGTTTCCAGAAGTGTTCTAAAGTCTGGTTTTGAGTGCCCTTCTTATACCCATTTTGCCCTTTGAAGTAGGCTTACTTCAAAGGAAAGTCTCTCTTGTTTGTGAAATCCTGCCTTGCCCAGGCCAGGCCCCACACACACACCAGGGGTTTGGAGACTGCATTGTGTGAGGGCAGGCACAGCCCTTTTAGGTGCAAGGGACCAATCCTCCCCTCCCTCCTAGCACAGATGGCTCATCAGGAAATGCAGACTACACCCCAGCTCCCTTTGTGTCACTGTCTAGTGAGAGGTGCAACCAGCCCAACTGTCAAACTGACCCAGACAGGGAATCCACAAACAGGTAGATAACAGAAATGGTTTAAGCAAGAAAATGCTCACTTTCTAAAAGTGGCACTTTCAAACACACAATCTTTAAAATCAACTTTACTAAAAGATATATTTTTCAATTGTGAGCTCAGAGACCCCAAACTCCAGATATCTATCCGCTCCCAAAGGGAATCTACAATGTATTCATATTTAAAGGTAGCCCCCTTGTTAACCTATGAGAGGGACAGGCCTTGCAACAGTGAAACCAAATTTAGCAGTATTTCACTGTCAGGACATATAAAACACATTACTCTATGTCCTACCTTGACCATACACTGCACCCTGCTCTTGGGGCTACCTAGGGCCTACCTTAGGGGTGCCTTATATGTAAGAAAAGGGAAGGTTTAGGCTTGGCAAGTGAGAACACTTGCCAAGTCAAATTTACAGTTTAAAACTGCACACACAGACACTGCAGTGGCAGGTCTGAGACATGATTACAGAGCTGCTTAGGTGGGTGGCACAAGCAGTGCTGCAGGCCCATTAGTAGCATGTGGTTTACAGGCCCTGGGCACCTCTAGAACACTTTACAAGGGACTTACTAGTAAATTAAATATGCCAATCATGGATCAACCAATTACATACACATTTTGTATAGGAGCACCTGCACTTTAGCGCTGGTTAGAAGTGGCAAAGTGCCTAGAGTATCAAAAACAGAGTCCAGCGCACAAAAAACAACCTGGGAAACTGAGGCAAAAAGTTAAGGGAGACCATGCCAAGGATGAAAAGTCTAACATGCAGCATATTAAAACTAGTAATAAAACAAATCTCTGAATAATCTAAATATCAGATTGAAATCTTGCAGTTGTGCTATAACTTTGTAGCACACTGTCATGGGCTATATTAGTTGTTAAAGGCACAACTTAATTTATAGGCTCAAGGCACAGGCCTTTAATAAACAGTAGTGCCGAAGGTAGAAGAGCTAAAACACTATTTAACTATTAGTGCACTTCACCCACTGAGGGCAGAAACTTAAGTTACAAAGAGAAACAGAAAGACAAACGTTGAGAGGCAAATTTATGAGCCCCTTCCGACACAGTTGCGTCACTTTTTGTGACATAATGGCGGCACAAACCTTGCAGCTATATCTATGAGGCAACACAAAGCCAATTTGTGTTGCTTTGAATGGCTTCATAGATATGGACTAAAGCAAGGCATGGAAAATCACTGCAGTGCCTTTCCCTGCTCATGGGAGGCGTTCCAACCTGGGGATGCGCCAAAACCTTATGCCTCCCCAGGGGTGGCACAACGAGCAGAAATAACTTTTTATCTCCTTGTTTTTCCCCCTTCTATGAGTGCTGCATTCTGCATTCAAGCTATATACACATGAGCTGGGTATGGGAGTAGGGACTGAATAGATCCCTCTACCGCAATAATAAGGGTGAAGAAGATACCTCAGGTTTATTCTGGGACTTAACTTATAAAATGAAAAGTAAAATTGTTTGTGATAGGAATATAAAGATGTTGTTACAAATAGATTTGGGAGGTGCGAAACCAAGGGAAGATTACTGGTAAAAGTACATAAAAAGATGTAGATACCCAATCCTAGCCTTTATACAATCAATTAATGCAGACTGGTTGGATAACATACCATAAGGAGGAGTGTATGCCAAAAGCACTTAAGAATCTGTCCAACTTGTTCATTACCACTCATCACAGCACTCAGTAAGTAGCATTTAGAAAGGTCGCAACAATGTTCAACCAAAATCCGAGGTGCTACCAAGACCTTCTAACTCTCATTTGGTCATATTATGTCTGGCTGTAAGTGTAGTGAACTGAGATGCCCTGGACAGGGAACCTCTCTGCTTCAGAGATGTGATCTTCTTATTTGGCTAGCATTTCATCGTTCCTTCAGGCCTTGAAAATGACTGCACTGTTTGTCAGAACTAGAAAATAGAACTCACATGCATAGCTTAAGACAAGACATAAGGGTTTCAAAACTCAATGTTTTGACAAATGACCAGAAATAAGGTATCTTTAAATGATAGAATGATTGCAATACTCTTAATTGTCCCTTGAGTTCTATTAAGCACATGCTCAATGCAGTAAACCTAATCAATTCAAACATGATTATGTGATGGCCTACCTCTCAACCAACGTAGGTTGTTTAAACTTGTACATTTGTAAAACTGGGATGGTAG
Source organism: Pleurodeles waltl (assembly GCF_031143425.1). NCBI lineage: Eukaryota > Metazoa > Chordata > Amphibia > Caudata > Salamandridae > Pleurodeles > Pleurodeles waltl. The sequence continues at coordinate 345,679,278 of NC_090437.1, read as the reverse complement.
TCTAAATTTGATATGCATGTATATGATTGAATCACTGCTACTTTGGAATTTATGATTATTATTTTGCATTTTTGTGAAGTGCCTCGTTAAGCATCATTAGGTACAAATCTTTTTTTTAAATGCTTAGTGAATTCCCACACTACAACTAAAGGCCTCTGAACCAGTAATAACCAACTTCGATCTTACTGAGGGAATCTAAATTGCCTCAGGCAACAACAAACAATTAATCTAATGATTTTTTTCAGACCTCTCATCTAGCATTTTTGTATTTGCCCTTATGAGTGTCACATCAGGTTAAAAGAGATCATGAAACACGGTGACATGCCACACACCTCTTATATGATATAATGGCATCGAGGTTCCTTAGGAGCTGTCACTAGGCGGTCAGAACTGGGCTGAGTCTTATTAAGATCTACTCACAGAAGGATCTGTCTGCATGTTGCTTCTAGGTATACCTGCCTGGATAACGCTGAATAAACCCTCCTTCTAAAATATAGAGTCTGGGAGTGTGTTCATGCCACCAACGTGCTTCATAACAATGGTGATGAAACTGAAGATGGAAGAACTCTCAAGAGAAGATCGTAGCACAATGTAGATAACAGTAAATTGATGCTACTAATCCTCGTTCCATGGACTCTGGATGTAAAAAGTTACAGTACCAGGTCCTCAGTATCCATGTTTACGTAATTGCAAGACTGCCACATTACATGTGGTTCAAGCACTCAGTTTGTGAAACGCAGGAGCATGCCCATGATCTCAAAAAGAAGAAACCTGAAGAAAAGTACGGCAAACTGTTGGGTTTTGATAAGTGGAGGAACTAGACTAAAGATGGCTTTGTTCATGAGACTGGTAGGGGATGATCTCTACAGCTCTGTGCATTTGAAAACAAATGAAGAGAATAACCAGCGTATTATCCCAAGCAGCTTTATTCATCCTATATATTCGTCGATGTACTGTTTCGCATTTTGCTTTATTTTGTTACCTTTTCTTCTCTTTGCATTATATTGGCTAATACTGGACTTCTCTGTAGTAGGTAGCTGACCCAAGTGCCATTTCAAATTTCCCGAGATTCGGCATAAGCCTTGAACAAGCAATACCATGCATCTCTGCAATCTCTAAGCACACATGCTTTACTAGTCTTCAGAATGTCATCTCCATTATGCCACTGTGTAATGACTATTGCATGGAGCAAGAGGAGACCACCGTACGCCATTCCATATGCAATATCACACTGCTGTGCATCACTTCCTTTTCAGTGTCTTAGGTCTGCTCAAGGATTAAGATTCAAGGAGACTGGATTTACGGAGTGGGACCTCTCCTAATAATTACATAGTCGGTTGGCTCTTTGCGGCAACAGTGACATTAAGTCAGTGCTGCTGCAGACTCAGTAAAGGTGGGTGAGCCAGCATATTAACAGGGAGAGTCCAGCCAGAACCTAGCCTAAATGCTGGTGCACAAGGAGAGACATGAAAGCATTTTGCAGTAATCATGAACAAAAACAATGTAAAAATATGATAGTGGCTTTCAAAAATGGGTTGCGTGTCACCTGAGTACTTCAAATTATATCACTACATATATTAAAGTCATCATAAAAAAAAAAGCTTTGAAATATTCATGGCACCCCCTGCCACTTTCCTTGTGTACCCCATATGTGACCTAGATTGTTGTAGATTAATCAAAATTATAGTCTGTTAAAATTAAGAGATTTGTATACAGCACTCTGAGAACTCACAGAAGGTACTCTCATTTGTGGTAATGAAAAAAGAAGGCTTGGTGAAATAAAGGATTGCCTGGGATTATACAGTTTGTTCAAGCAGGTAACCTGGGATTGACCCCTGATTTGCCGGTTTCACATTATTCAATTGATGATAGATGGATATCTCTTTATCTTGCCGAATTTACATCAAAGGTCACTTCTTTGAGGTTCATTATTGGCGCACGAGATTAGAACATGGGGCAGACAGAGTCACATGAGAGCTCAGCTCATTTTGGACATTGAGACGAGGCAGAGGCAAATCACTGAGATAATAATAAATCAGCAATATTGTGGAACAGAAATATTGTTTAAAAAAATATCGATTTCCTATCCTTGTAATGGTACATACAAAAATGTTGAAAAAAGTATTTCACACTAATATCCTTAAAACACATACAAAAAGATTGTTTCTTGATAGATATATTGTTAAACAAATATTTTAATATATACCATTCATAATGTTAAATAAATCTCACTAATATTTAATACTATATATAAATATATAGTTATATAAATATATAGGTGTTTGTGTGTGTATATATATAAAATTCACTTTAAAAAAAAAAACAGATTACAGGGATGTTATAGTTAGGTTTTAAGGGAAATTCTATATTTTTTTAAATTCTATTTCCTAACTATAACGTCTCTGTAACCTATGTTTTTTTCCAGTGAATTTCTATGATTTTTTTTAACCCATAGTAACTTTCAGTACTATGTTAATCCAACCACCGCCGCACATGGCCTTTGACACCCTGGAACATAGCAGGAGCCGGCACTTGGGGGGGGGGGGGGGGGGGGAGGGGGATCAGTGGCTCCTCAAGGAAAATAACTTGGCCCCCCCCTGCAACATGATAAACAGGGGAGGTGGTGGCCCCCAGGGCTTGGGGGTCCGCAACAGACCCCCTTTCCATTATTTACAATTTGCCTTGGGGAGGTGGTGGTCCCTGGGGCTGCGGAGGGTGGGGAGGGGATCACAACCTCCACACTGAATATAATTAGTGCCCTGTGGAGGTGGTGGTCCCTGGGAAGGAGGGGGGAGTTCGGGTCCCCCTGCAGTTTAAATGTTTAATGCCCGAGGAGCTGGTGGTCCCCAGGCTGTGGGGGGACCGCACCAGTCCCCTTATTTATACTGCCAAAAGCCCAGGGCCGGTGGGGTTCCCCAGGGCTGTGGGGGAGGTCAACGGGCCTTCCCCACGCAATTCAAATAAAACTCCACGGAGGTGATGGTCTGGGGAGGGAGGGGGGGGCAGCTGGCCCCCGTTACAAATAAACATTGTCCCCGGGACTTGGCCTGCCCGGGGACTTGATAAAGATGCAAGCCTGCGCTTCATTTTTGTTTCTTTAATTTTTGCAGGATCCGTCGTAAATAGTGGTGAAATTGTTTTTTTAAAATGCCTCTTAGCCCTGGGGCATCCCTTTGGGACTGCAGCACCAGAGCTAAGGGGTCAGGGTGTTTTTACCCTGGCCCCTTTTGTATTTTTCTTTTTCTGCAACTCAGCTGAAGCAGAGTCCCAACATGGCTAACAACCCTTCCTTGTTGAAGTGTTGTCCGCCACTCAGGTCTCAGCACAAGATCAGGAGAGGTCGTGAATCCTTAGCATCCCTCAATATACAAATTTGGATTTCCTTTAATTTCTCAAAAACTACTGAACGGATTTACACTAGATAACAAAAAAGGCTCTTTCTGGACCAAGAGCTACCTTTTTGCCAAATTTTATGTAATTCCGTCCAGTGGTTTTGGGGCTATTGCTGTTCAAAATCCCTATGGAAAAATGAATGAGGAAAACGCGTTTTGGTACCCCCCTCTTTTTCTCGGCCCCGGCTTGATGGATCACCCCAAAACTTTCCAGACTGAAGCTGAAGTGAGCATCGTATTTTCTTTGAAAAGTTCCTGAAGATTCATCAAGCAGTGCCAAAGTTATTAGCAAAACAAAAAACGCTCTTACTATAGAAACTCGGTCCTAACTACAACTACCTCTAGTGGAGACCACCACTAGGTAATACACATATATAGTGTAACAATTATTATAAATATATATTTAACATAATATATTTTTTAATTCTTTACATTTACTATAAAAAGCAAAAAAGCTCTATCTCTATATCTATAGATATATATATATATATATATATATAAAGCCAACACGTGTCTACTTTTTCCCTACAAACCCAACCACCTGTACCAATTAACAATTAAATTAAAAATTCGAAATGACTTAAAATTACAAACTATATTTAAAAAAGAAAAACAATTACACAAAGAATACAAACACATTCAATTATATACACTAAAACATTAAATTAATTAAAAAACAATATTCTTTACAACTATATTATTGAAAATGATATTTACAACAATGATACACTTGACAATTATTTACTTTCCTATGGAAATTATATTCTTGACAAGGATATCGCTGCATCACAATATTTTGGCTCAATATTTTTTTCTGATATTTTTGTCTATTTACAACACAATATTGTATCCAACTACCCCAGAGGCTATTTCTGTATCTGGGATTGCAGAATGACCTATGAAGATGTGTGCGATGCACAGGCAGGTTTGAGAGCATGGATCTGATTGGGCCTCTGCCTGTCACTCACTCCACATCAGTGTGCCACCTTTAGGGCTTTTTAACTGGGTCGGATTTTGCCAGGGCTCTGTGAGGCAGTAATTAAAACCTCTTAATGGGTCCTATTGGGACCTAAATTCATGTCCTTTACAGACAAAAACAATGTTTGAATTCCCAACAACAACTAAAGAGAGCCTTGAGGTAACCCGTAAGAGGGATGCAGACCTTGGTTACATTACATTTTAATGTAATCTTACATTCCATAAGAGTATTCGCTTTCCCCTATGTTTCTGAATCTTTTTCATGCAACATATGACTCCTTTTTGTGAACAGAATCACTTCTATGCGTCTGGGTGAGTGTTAATGACAAAACTCTAGAGTGAGAGCTCTAGAGAGTATTCTGAAGGCAGTTTTAATTTCTTTCAGTGCATGTCAGTGTGTATAAAGGTGTTCAGACTTCATGCAAATTGAACTTTGGCTATTAAAGGCCTACTCTAGCTCTCCTTCCTAAGCCTGGTCTGCTGATGTTAGGCATGGGCTTATGCTAAACTGCTCTCCTTCACCTTTCTGCCCTACAGTGCCCTTAGAGAAACTGACTGGAGTAGAAAACATAGTTCAGACTATCCATATACTGGCTGGCTGTAATAGGTGGTTTCAAACCGTCTCCCCATGTCATGTTACCATCTCTTCTTGGTTCATAGAGGTCTGCAGCAAGTCAGTGTGTGCCCACAGCATGAGGAGTGTTCTGCTAACAGTAAACTCAGGTAGTTGCAGAACTATTTTTGTTTTTGTTGCTGCATTGCTATTACAACATTGTCAGAAGGCACACTTCTAAGAATGAACATTTGTAAAAGATCACTGACTTTATGCTTCCGGCATTTGTTGTCACAGCATGGTGTGTGTTTAGCATGCTTTAGTGTTATTCAACTGCCACTTCAACTTGTTCTTCCTCCATTCTTATTTTCCATAGTCACTTATTCCTTCTAAGTATCATGCACAGCTAAATGGTCTTTCTTCTTTCCCTTACAAGGTGTAATGCATTTGCTTAATTCAGGTAGGAGAAGGACCTGCCTCCGACGGTGGTGCGTTGGATACGGGGGATTGTGGCTAGTGCGAGGTCGGCGGATCGGAGGTGGCGTTTGGGAGTGTGGAAGTTCACTCTTTCATTGAGGTAGGCTGGGCCGGTGTTGTGGAGGGATTTGTATGAGTGGATGAGGATCTTGAAGGTGATCCTCTTGTCTATGGGGAGCCAGTGAAGGGATTGGAGGTGTGGTGTGATGTGTTCGTGGCGGGGGAGGTTCAGGATGAGGCGAGCGGCTGTGTTCTGGATTCTTTGGAGTTTGCATTTGCGTTTGAGTGTGGTGCCGGCGTAGAGGGCGTTACCGTAGTCTAGCCTGCTGCTGATGAGTGCGTGGGTGACAGTCTTCCTGGTTTCTGTGGGAATCCATTTGAAGGTTTTTTTTCAGCATGCGGAGTGTGTAGAAACAGGAGGAGGTGACTGCGTTGATTTGTTGGGTCATGGAGAGGGAGGTGTCTAGGATGATGCTGAGGTTGTGTGCGTGGTTTGCGGGGGTGGGTGCGGGGCCTAGGGTGGTGGACCACCAGGAGTCGTCCCATATGGTTTTGTTGGGGCAGAAGATGATGATTTTGGTTTTGTAGGAGTTGAGCTTGAGGTGATTTGTTGTCATCCAGGTGGTGGTGTCGAGGAGTGCAGCTTGGAGGTCGGTTTTGGCGGTGGTGGGGTTGCGGGTGAGGGAGATAATGAGTTGGGTGTCGTCTGCGTAGGAAAGGATGGTGATTCCGTGCAGTCGGAGGATGTTGGTGAGAGGGGTCATGTAATTGTTGAAGAGAGTGGGGCTGAGGGAGGACCCTTGGGGGACTCCGCAGATGATTTTGGCATATGGTTAGTCTCTTTCACTAATGTTACTATGATGCTCATATCGAGAAATAGCCCTTCCAGGGACTGAAAGTCACACTTTTGTGCAATTGTCTTCAAGCATTTTTCAAGTTTTTTCTTTTTTGTTGTCATATTGTTTAATGGGTGGTAATTGTTACCTCAACATGTGTCTTCAAGTGTTATTGCTACCTCAAAAGTTTCAAGTGTCTTACCCTGTTGAAAGTTCAATGGTTAAACATGTTTTCTAGTTTCCTTAGTCTTTTTCCGATTGGGGTCGCTGGGGTTCCACTTGCACACATTCCTCTTGTTTGGCAAAAATTTGCACCAGTGGCAGATGGTGACTTGAAAGTGGTGGGGCGTTAAAGTCGTGGGGTGTAAAAGTGGCTGCCGATGGAGTGAACTGTCGCTCATCAATAAAGTAAAATTACTAAAAATACTGTCACTAGAAGACAAGAAGGAAACATTTTCCTTTCTAGCTTGTTTTCTAATGTCAGCATTTTTGTTTATTTTGCTTTATTGACCTGCAGCTGAGTAAGATGAATGTAGGCCTTAGAATGGTCGCCGAGGAAAACAAACAATTTTAACTCGCAACATCCTAAGCAAACACTCTTAATTTACATGCTGCAGTCAACCAGGACATACTGAATGGTTAATTGTGCCTGCAAGGTGGCTCTCTCTGCAGCAGTGCTCTCATTTTCACTCCCTCGCTCCTCGCATAGTGTTGTCAGCTGTGCAGTGCAAAGGGAGTTAGCATCTCACCAGTGAGAGAGAGACTGTTACAGACAAATGGCCAGTCACTGTGTGGCTTCAAATCAAAGCCACAAGGTGATTGGTCAAACTGTGCAATTCTCCTGCCCCACACTACCGCTGAAGCCCAGGCTGTGGGAGAATAGGCCAACCTCTAAAACCAATCTTGATGCTGCCTTCATACTGTTTATAACAGTAAACAGCTTGAGAGCAACACCAAGATTGGTTTGGTCAGGCAAATCCTACGCTTCATAGGAGACTGGGGAGCTGCCATCTGTGTTCTCCTAATCTCCATGTCGGGCTGCACATACCAAAACAACTGTCCAACCAGTCAAGCTCAGGTGTATTGACCATGTTCAATGCAGTCTTTCTTCTACCAGCATTGGCCCTGCCCTGCCCTGAAAGGCACCACCTGACCCGGCACAACAGAAAGAGCGCCTCGGTCATGGCTTTGGTACAGAATAAACTAGTGAGTTTACTTATTACAAATATGTGATGCGTGACTCACAGCAGGGGGTGATGCAACACCCTTTTGCCCTAATGGTGAAATCGCCCCTGATTTGTTCGCTATTTTTTTTTTCTCAAGAGCCGCAACGTTTTTTTATCTAGGTACTTCCTCCAATGTGTCAAGGTAAAAAAATAATTTTGCTTTTCTCCAGAAAGTGGTTGGGAAATTTAATTTCAAAAGTTGAAAGAACTGGGTCGCAGCCTGTTTTTCATTTTGGCATGGACTGCAAATGCTTTACCTTTCCTGTATTTCAAGAGTTGAAAGACTTCCTAAATTCAATTTTTCAAATGTGTTTGGGGTGAAAGATACCCAAGTTTGTTGTTTCGTTGGTTTTAAAAACCCATACAATGATCAAATACGGTGAGATATTTACTGTGTGGGTGTGGAGTCAGGAGGGTGCCTGATTTTTGTGTGCATGTAAACCGTTCTGGCTACTTTTAGTTTGGTTCTGAAGTGAACCTTTGTCCTTTATTTTGTAAGAACTTTTTCTTTTATCACTTGTCTGTATATTTTCTTGGGCATTCTTTTACTCAATTCTTTCTTAGGTCAGTCTGGCCAACTATATGAGTTAATATACCTGCTTATGTTGGTTTTGTGATGGGGTAATGTGTGTGATGTGGGTGTCATTTTGGTTTTAGGCAGTGTTCCTCTGCCCTTGATGCCAGTATTATTTTCACTTATATTGTTTTTGTTCACTTATTGTTCCACTTCGCTTTACATGTGGTTACATTCATTGAGGTACATTTGTCTAGGGCTTACTAAGCGTTCACGTTTTCACTTTTTATTTGTTGGTTTCGTTGTGAAAGGGGGAGTTGTGTAGTGACCCGTGCTCAGTCCTACTAGCATCTACTCCTGGTGAGGTCTATATGCTTATTACTTCTACTTGTACCTGTGTGAATGGAGGTGAATAAACTGTCCTACTAACGTACAGAGCCTCTGTGTGTTATCATGCCACCAAATCAGATCATAGCAGGGCATTTAAAAATAAGCCCTGTCAACATGAACTCTGAGTGCTGTAATGATATTGGGATTGTATGGCATCCTCATAGCCAAGAAGCATTTCTACGCTAATCTTGTTAGCAAAAGGTTCAAGCCTATGTACAGCCCTCACATGCTCAAACAAATATTGAAGACCCAAGAGGGCATGTTTGAGAAGAGCACACGATAGCAGAGAAACAGAGGTTAAACATGATGTAAATTTACCGAATCGACATCCATGTTTGTCTGAAATTATATGGAATATAATTCATTTATTGGAATGTAATATATCTTAACATGTAAACTCTTTACAAGTTTGGCATGCACATTATAATAGCCTAAAACAAATAGAATACATTGCTGACCCTTTGGTTATTTCTTTATTAATTTAATAATTTTGTAAAGCACTTTATGCTGCCTTTCAGGTACATCAGTATCATGTTATACTAAAAACAAGATCTGAAATCAGGTCATCAGGATATGGAGTTTAATCAGATATGAGGGAATACACCTATCCACAATTACTTGTTTTCCGCAAAATGGGCCATGTGGTGAAGTGAAGGATGAGCTTGACTCTTCATTTATAAGCAGTCTCCTGAAGTGAAGGCAGGTTAGTCCTGCCCTCAGACAAAGGTGATGACCGCTCTCCAGCTTCTACCCATGAAATCCCAATCACTGCCCCCCTTCCTTTTGCCATCCTAAAGTTTATTGGTAGGTCGAATGTAAGAGGGAGGAGGGAAGGTTCTTAGAAGGCATGCTCTTGATGGTGAGGAGAATGAGCCTTTGCAAGTACCGTGGGACCTGACATTCATTTGTGGAGAAACCATGATGTAGAAAAGCTGTTCCAACGAAAACAAATGTAAAAGGGAAAAAATAAAGCCAATTTAATCATTATTCATTTCAAGATGATTAAACCAGGCACTTTGAAGGTGTTAAAGATGTCACAATGGTAAAAATGTACATGTGAAACGATCAGAATTGTTGGTTATGGTCTATGTTTAAGTTAGGTAACTACTAGTTCTAGGTTTTCATTCACAGTTAGGCTTAGGAGTTGAGATAGGGTTAGGAAAAGCTGCAGGTTCTTTTAGGAAACGTTAGATGAACCAAAATTGGGTTGTGGTTCTTGTACCAGCTTCCTTTGAGGAGACCTTCTAGTGTAAATTTAAAAAGAAGTATTCTTTAGATTCATTTAGGTGTACGGTTTGAACAGTAAAAGTTTTTTTTTTTTTTTATAAAAGTATGCTGTGCTATGACATGTTCTGAGGAAGGAACCTCTCAAGTTGCTCTCTGGACTCGGCCTTCTAAAGGCAGTCAGTAAAGGCAGTCAGTGCTTAATTTGTGCTGGTCTCTTCCAGAGCTCACCACCGGCACTGATTTCTCAACACTGGCACAGTTTTCTAATTGTTAGAGGGGTGGAGAATATCTCCCTGGGACACATCAAGTGCAGAATGGCAGGGATGAGTGGGGACAACACTCTTCTGCTAATATCAGTCAAGACTGAACAGGAGCTCCTAAACAGGCAAACAAGAACATTGGGCAGCCATGCTGTCTGGCAACTTGAAAGAATAGCTTTTTCTCCTGGAACATAAAATCATATTTTAGCCATATGGAAGAGAATGACTGGATGGGGATTGCATTTTTTCCTATACTGGTGTCCTCCTTTAACATGACTCATGCACAACGAGAATGTAATGGTGCCTAAAGAGCATTTTAGATAGAGCTGTATAGCTGTAGCTTATACCACAAGTGGAGAAAGTACAGTACTTGCATCTAATGTTATAAAATATATGTATAGGTCTGAGGCGTTTTGCTGTAAGCACAAAGGTTAGTGATTTGGGCAGGTCACAGAAGAGTCAAACAGCAGTGCAATAGAGTGAATACCTCAACAGGATCACACAAGTATTCTCTACACATTTTTATTTTTTTCCCCAAAAATTGACCAAAACTACACTCAAGAAGAGTGGTTATGAATCTAAAACTGAGCGGTTAACAACATGTATTAATGATCAACATCAGGGCTTAGGTAATTACTTTTTAGCCAACAACGTGGTTCAAGCATTTCATTATTATGAGGATGATTAACATTTGAAAAACCATTCAAGATGTAGACATGAAATTCCTACATTAGTAAGACAGCTTGATGGTTTGGGTGCTCGCTGTAACACCCACTTGTAACCTGCATGTGCATGGCAAAGACTCATACCTTGCAGGGCTTTCTTAAGGTTAATTCTTGGTGGAATGAGAAGGAGGTTAGAGGTGAGTGGTCAATAGTGCTCAGCTCCAAGTGTCCTTACAGAAGTCGAAACTGAAATGAACACTTTCTGCAAAAGATCCTCTAAGTCCACTGTTAACTGTGACAAGGTGATTTGGATTTAGACCAACAAACAGTTAAAATTATGTTGATTTTTGCATGCACAGGCACTCATATGAAAGAATGTATAATTCCTGATAAATCCACCGCACTATATCCTGGACAGAATTGTCAGTCAGAGGGATCAACTATTTTAACCACATGATCACGGCCAGACGAATGAAAACTTTTCCAGAGTAAGAATTTCACGAATACACAGAAGTGGAGATATCGACAGCTGAAGAATTGTGTTTGTTCTCAAGCTCTCTCCTTTCCCTGATGCACTGCCCCAATCACTTATACTGACTTACTTACAAAAATAGAGTAACCATAGTGGTTTGTTCCTGGCTTATATAGTTTTAATTGAAGAGCTTCACTCCAGATCACTGTGACAACAACTGAGAAAGAGGTGACAAGTTACCTTAAATAAAAAATTAACTGGAAGAAGACTTAGCTGAAATATTAGAAATGCATGACCGAGGACTTCGTTAAACTACTTCAATCTATTACATTAAAGGCATTGGTCCCCCAGAGACTACGGCTTGCCAAGCTCTCCCACCAGTCAGACTGCTGGAGGTGTAGAGAGCAACCTGGAAGCATGATTCATCTACTGTGCTCTTGTAGGTCTTTGTATCTTTTTTGGAGTGAAGTAGCAAATACTATGACTTTGTCAAATATGTGCCCCACTGGTTAGTTCCCAGTACTGTTTTTTGTTGTTGTTTTTTTTACATATGTTGATATTTCCAGAACCTACTCAGTACAAGTAGAGGTGGATACACAATGCAGTAGACAAGATATGCATCTTGAGACAGGGGAGACAGTGTCATTCTCCATCCCATGCTAACTGGTTGCAGGATATGACAGTGACAGCGTCCAATGAGAGACTATTCTTTCAGACTAGGCACATATATATGAGTCTACATGATCATTTGTGTCAGCCTAGTCTTAACTGCCTAACCAACGAAACTCCCTCTCTTGTATATTTTTTGATTTTGTTAAGCAATTTGGAATATGATAGTTGCTCAGAAGATGTCGGAAATACGGGCATGTTGTTCATGTGACTATTTGTGAGACTTACTATTAATAAAGGACATAATTCAGTTTGTGCTGTGTACATTAAAAAGTGTCAATATCAGAAGAAAATTGATTGTCACAGTGTTAAAAAAAAAAGAGCAAACCAGCAGCAACTCCTTTGGCCACAAAAGCAGAAAATGAGCCAACGAGAAGGATAAAATAAGAATGACACACGATAGGAACACTGCCCAGAAAAAAAACGCTGCCAGGAGGAAGGTGACGAGTTAACCGGAGGCGCTGCGAATATTTGGAAAACAACCTTCCCTTTTAAATGAGACACTGCTGGTAACGGTAATAGGGAATTTGCAATGAAGGGAAGGACATGCAATTATAATCTGGCTGGGCCCCTCTGGACAAAAAGTGATTTACTTGAAAGCTGCCTTTGCACTCAGTAAATGTTCCTGTTATGGGCTGCTCAGCCTGTGACAGCCTTCCAGATGTCAATCAAATTATCATCTATTTACAGTTGATTTGGTTGTGTCATTTGCAATATTCCCAACGTTTGTGATGAAATTGGAAGCACTGATTTTTCCCCGGCTTGCCCTGGCACTCGAGTGGGCAAACTGCTCTTTGCAAATGTCATGTGTCCGCTTAGCAGCCCTCCAAGGAGCGCAAGCTACCATCCGGCTGCGCGGAGCGCTACCAGATGCAAATCTCGCAGTCGCCAGGGGAGGCGTATGGCAAATTTTAATGTACTCTGAGAAAGTCAGTTTACATCAGTGCTCAAGGTGCGGCTTTACCCAGGCTAACAGTTTTTGTATAACAATGAGCCTAAATTAAAGGCTGAGAAAAACAAGAAAATGGTTTTAACTCCTCCTGGAGGAGGGAAAATCCAAAATTAGTCAGACTGGTGCCAGGGTGCCACATATGGCTCCCTGTGAGGCTTTACGGGCTTTCAAATTTTATTTAATGCCGAGTTTGGTCACCCCAACCGACTTCTTAAGTGATGTGAATCTAAACATGAGGCCCACAAACGGTCCATAAGGCAATTAGTGTGTATCCCCGCAACAACAGGTATCACTTCTACGAAGACTGAATTGCTGAGCTTTATTCGGAAACATCTGCATGCAGATGCCATTGTGAATGTGAAAGCTTTCCAAGTATCATACACAGACGACAGTACCACACATAAAAAGGCTCGCTTTTAGTGATTGTTTGACGTGTATAAATCATATTAAATGCGCTGTAAGTTGATTTCCTCCACATAACCTAATTCCTCCCTTTTATAAATTATGTTAGCTTTTCAAGAGGTAGCGCAAATACCACCTCCCTGCACTGGCAATCCCTTCTAGTCTTGCACCCCTGCATGAACAAAACAGGGGGAAGCACCATTTCAGCAGGCAGTGCCATACTTAAAGGTAAATATGCACTAATATCGCAAAAAGACGTGCAAACATACCAGGAGAGAACCTTTGCAACACAACCCAACCACCATACACACTCAAATACACAAAAACAAATGAACGCAAAGCCATAGCAAGCCACGCTCAAAGCATTTTGCCCAGTATTGACTGGTTTTCAAATAGCACATTTCCTCATTTAAATGTGACATAACTACAGTAATTGATGTCGTGAATGAAAAAGAAATTCAAGGGAACATTAGTAGCTGCCACGCTGAAAATGAATAAAAGGCTTCCAAATATAAGCATGCGAGCGAGGAAGAGTGATGTGTTTCTTTCCCATACTCGAAAATGGTTTCAGAGTCCCGGGGGGCCTTTCGATGTGGTTTAAAAGTGGTGTGTGTCTATTCGGTACACAGAAGAGCTGGATCAATATTGAAACTATCTTGACTCTTCAAATGTACATTACTGAATAATCCATGGACATATTAGGCTCGGCAGAAGGCAGAGCGTTCACGTGCAATACTCGGCAGGGTTTTAAGGGAAACGCCTAAAATGGCGGCGCGAAGTCCGGGATGGCGACACAAGGGCAGCTGACGAGAAATAAACCTGTTTACTTAATGTCTATAAAAACTTGCGTTGTAGGTTGGCGTTATTTCTGCCATTATGTATTCAACCACCAACTCACACGAAGTTACGGATTCTGATGGTCCCCACCCATTTCCAGAGTGTGCACGAGCTGTTACACGGGTCGGACTGTTACAAGGCCGCAGAGTTTAATGGACGGCATATCTTGTCGTCAAGTGCAAAGCAATGCTCAAATAAGCTGCAATAGGCTGTCGAAGAAATTCGGGAAAGTAGCTTTAAGCTGTGCAAAAAATAAACATGCGCGCTTGCTCTAAATTGTGTTGTAATTCAATATTAATTTACAAACATCAGGCTTTGTTTCTGACAAACTTTTTGTACAAAATGTATCCTGGCATCCAGCTAGCTCTCTGTCACCCTATCATGCTATGCACCAACCCGAAGCCATACATTCACCAGTTACAACCTTTTGACAATACTTACCCCATCCCCTGTCTTCTCCAAATTCCAAGGCTTTTAACTAGTAGGCTCCTTCACTGAAACTCACTTCCATGTGTCACCCACACCCCAGCCTCAATGCAAGATTCCTAAATTGCACCTAACACAACATAGATAATCAGGTATTGTGATGTAAATGCAAAAATAAAATGCCTTGCTTGAGCCTTAATGTTCCTATTGTTGGCGGCAGGATACATTTGTTGTTAGCAGTTTGTCTTTGCCTACCGGATTCTTAAATTGGCATAATTCATCAAACCTACACTGCTATTTCCACAAACCATGTAAATACCCAAAAAACCATTGCCAATGTACCGCCATCAATCAAATGTACAATGTTTTTGATCAAAATGTTTTCCATCCTCATAACTAAATTAAAAAATACGGATCGTGGAAGCCTAATACTTAAGGTTTAAGGGCCACCATGGAACCCCAAAGCTGTGATCTTTCCTAACTGGGAGCTCGAGCGGCAGGGCCAACATGGGCCCTAGTGTTCGGTTTTAACAGTGATAGAACATAAGAGAAGTAAAAGCTGCTCCAGTCACCAGACATTCTGTAACAATCAAGTAAGTAGTTGGTTTTGTGAGATGAGACAGCACATTGGGGCAGCTGAGAACTGTGTGAATACGAGGATGAGTGAGCCAGGCACCAGCAAAAGGAATAGCAATGAGATGAGCAGGTGCATTGCAGCGGTCGAGATGTGCATATGGCGGGCACCCTTGACAAAACAAAGTAGTGTAGAAGTACTTGCAGGGCCACACAAAGGAAGCACCAAGGTAAGGATAAATGTTTTACTCAAATGGGCCTAACCAACAGGTAGAGAAAATGGTGACCACTCACGACAAATTGAATGTCAGGGTTCTTAGTGAGGCCTGAATAATGACTGTGGGAGCAAGGAAAGAGGATTTATTGGCACCTGAATTGCAGATGAAACCAGGATCACAAAGAGCAGGGAGATGACCATCAAGGAATGGTAGTGCACAGCACCTGCATTTGAAATGCCTAACCACAGATGGGGAGAAGTGCTGGATATTTTGCATATAGCCCATAGTACAGCGACTATGGAGGAAAAACAGGGAGTGTGGGATGGCAGAAGGCAAGTCAGACTGACAGCATTAGAACTACCAACATGGACTTCCGGAATCATCGAAATAAAGAAGGGACTGCTACATAACTGCAGTGGTTAAGTAGGTTCACTACGGAGAAGTGTTCGAGCAAGTCCGTGGTGATAGGAACAGTGCTTTATTTGTGCTGTTGTTTGCCGGTGCTCGGCACTGGCAATGCTTTGATAAAAAAAAAAATACACTTACATCGCCACCATGTGGTGGGTTCTTGTATACCCATGGTGGTGCTACAGACTTCGCTAGTGGAGCATATAGCCATTTATTATGCCTTAAAAATTATAAAAAATGCAGTTTAGGGTAGCAATTGAGTGATGCCAGCTGCAGGTAACTCGCGTGATATACCTTGGGCACTCACACTTAATTTTCTATAAACTAAGCATTAGGTGGTAATCACCAAATATAGGGAAACCTGCAAGGAGCTCCCAGTCAAGACTGCAGGAGCAGAGTGAGGAGAAACATGAAGAGATAATAAACAAGAGTGTGGTACCATTGGGGTTAAGGATTAAGAAAAAAGAGGAATTTGATGATAGCTTTTAACAGAGAAAGTGGGTGATTTTAGTGGATACAAAGAGCAGCGATTACATTCAGCAAAAGCTGGCAGTTACTGCAAGGGGCAGAAAGCTGTGGCCAATGTGGTAGGTTACAGTTAAGAACAGAATAGAATCAAGAGCAGATTTATTGATTATGAGTACGATGGATAAGGATGGAAGAAGCTGCAAGGGAACGGCAGGTGAAGCGCTGTCATGTTGCTTGCGTCAACAGAGAAAGAAATTTATGGGCGAGGTACAGGAGGCAGGCTCATATTGTAGGCTGACCTTAGAGAGGTGGCTCTTTGTAAGTGGTAAGATGGATGAGATATGGTGGAGCACATGGAGAATGGGTGAAGGGGAGATGAAGCAGTGGTGGCAAACAGGCAGTGTACAACTGCGGTCACAAGCGGAGAAGGTAGGAGGAGTGTTAGAGGTAGTTATTAGTGGGAGTAGTAACAGAGGGAAGGAGAAACGTCAGAAGGAAAATAGCCAGTTTAGAAATGGACAAATAAGTAGAGTACAGAGAAATGAAAGGTAAAGAGAAGCTGGATGCATTAAGAAAGGAGGAAACCCGTGGAACAGAAATAGAAAGTTGTAGGTTATTAATCCTAATTCATGCTAAGGTTTATTGTGACTTCATTTTGAAAAGAAGTGGTCAACTTGTAGGAAAAAATAATAATAATGTACACCTAAATTCCATCAATGATGCAATAAATCAATCACTGGGCATGCAATTGAATTGCTATTTTTAATCAAAGCGTCTTGCCTCATCCACCGACTAGAACAACAGTTCAAATTATAGCAGTCATTTTTATATATACATTGACCAAAATCAACATTACAGATCCTCCAAATCGATGTCTAACATTTAACAACACTTAAAATCAAAACACCGAAACACAGGATACAGGACTAATTAATTCAATAGTCCACTGCTTGATTTAGGGAACTATGTGGTGTCCATACAAATTAAGTTGAAGATTCACATATGAGAGATGGTTGCAAAATAAATCCAAGGCCTACTACATCCTTATATTCAAGGGGAATACATGGAAGGGCCTATGGTACAGAGTTGTTTATAAACACAATCCAAGTTTGGTTGCAACCTCCTAAAATATACAGTCCATGAGTTTCGGCCCCTATAGCTCTGGGCCTCCTCAGAACTAGTGGGGAGAACCAAACCTAATAAATATAAACATAAATATGAGTTTCATCCCTATAACTCACTCAAATATAAGTAGCTGCCACCAAGACAGCATCACGGGCACAAATCGTATATACAGGTGCAATCTATTGAAAATAATCAATCAAAAAACTACATGAAAAAATCAGAACTACCCATGATATTATTTTTGTGCTGATCCATGCGGTTTATGCAGTGACTATATTGAGGATGTATCTGTACTCTCCAAGTCTATAAGGAACACCCTAGTGTGATATGTGTTCCTAAACAAACTCAATGTTAAGGGCTGCAAAGAGGGCCATTTAAATTACATGCTCCACTTACCCTCCCATCGGGTTATTTATAGATTGGTGTCACTGGATTCCTACATCACCAAATGCACTAGAAGCAATAAAGGCTCATAAGGTCCTAATTCAGTTAAGAAGAAACAAACCATGCTCAAAAACCATAAAAACCTTAATCTCTGCAAGCTTCTTATACTTACTGATCCCAAAGGTATTTGTCCTAACTGTTCTCATCTTTCTCACAAACAGAACATTCAAATGGGGGCAAATTTGTGAAAACGATCTCCCGTGGATCTGAGTGCCTGAAAAAACGGTTACTCACGAGTTCCACGCTTATAACCAGTGCGTGGCGGCCCTCTTGAAAATATCTTCAATGTCGACAGCGAAGAAAGCATTTCCTTGCAAAACGTATAACATATAAAGAAATATAAAGAAGGGGTCCTAACCTGGCATGATTATCATCCTCAATACCTGGAAACTGGGATCAAGATCGACCTTATCGAAAACAGCAACTTACTTCGATTAAAACCGATACCGGCGGCCATCTTCGAAGTATAACCGGTATCGGCTGGCGAGTAATCATTGTATTCTTTTATAGTGGCATTCTTAACCTTTACTCTCTTTGGAAATTCAGTGGCCATCTTGGAAGGGTGTCACAGAAACCATATGAGATAGTTATAACTAACGTAGGTAACACTGCTTGTGTTATTCAAAGAACTAAAGGATTATTAAAAAACATATGGGATTTCCCTCCTCTAAATGAGTTTTTGAGAAATTAATATACGTATAAACTGCATGGTTAGTAACACATATCTAAATCTAAAATCCTGTTTAAGTCAGAACACCTTGACTTACATAAAGTGTTCTGATAAATAGGAAACCAGGTCATATTCTACTTTTTGATATACGTTCAAGTATGAAAAACAAAATGAAATTAAAATAAGGATAGCTATAACAGTGCCCAAATTTCATCTTGATCATTCAAACCATATCTCACTGTTCCAAACTTCTCAATAAATTGTGCTTCCCTCCTGATCAACTGTTGCTACACAGATCGTCCATCTCCTTTAGGTCGAACCACCTCCAATACGGTCCACCATATATCTTCTGATGAGTGGTTTTGTTCACTATAATGTTCCACCAATGGTGCACTCTTGATGCCACATTTAATCCTGGATCGATGTTGAAGTATCCTTGTTTTAACTTCTTGTGACGTCTGTCCTATGTAAAACTGGTCACACGGGCATTTAATACAATAAATTACATTTTTTGTGTTACAGTTTGAAAAATTAACTTGTTGATGTACTCTTCCCTTCAAAATTACCTCCTTCGATTCACTGGTGAATTGGCACGCTACACAGTTCTTGCATTTATAATGACCCTGTACAGGGGGTAATTGTAACCAGTGGCGTAGCGTGGGAGGTGCAGGGGGGGCTGGCCGCACCGGGCGCAACATCTTGGAAGAGACTAAATCCACAGGTTAGGGGGCGCAAATTACTTGCCTTGCCCCGGGTTAGGGGGCACAAATTACTTGCCTTGCCCCGGGTGCTGACAACCCACGCTACGCCACTGATTGTAACAGATCTCTAAGATCTCTTATTTTTTGTCGGATATGTTGCCTTCACCCAATGTTCCCTCAGGTTGCGTGCTCTTTTAAATACAAACAACGGTTTCTCTATTTCTAATCCTGCCAAGATTATCCAGTTTCTCTCTATAATTGACCGTACCTTGTTGGCCTTCGGACTATAGGTAATAACACAAGTTAGTGGGTTTTCTTTTTGTCATTGTTTGGGGACCAAAAGGGATTCCCTAGGTGTATACCACACTCTCTTTAGTGCTGTTTTGACTAATATTTTGGGGTATCCTCTATTAATTTTTATACCAATTCTGATGCATTATTGAAGTAGTCATCTTTATTACTACAGTTCCTTCGTATTCAGAGGAACTGCCCATAAGGAATATTCTCTTTCAATGTCCTAGGGTGGCCACTTGTAAAGTGCAACAATGTGTTTCGATCAGTTGGTTTTTTATACAGACTTACTCGTAGGTATCCTTCTTTAGAAATAATCCATACATCTAAAAAATTAATCTTTTGGTTATCAGCATGCATAGTAAACTTAAAGTCTGGTGTGCGATGATTAAGCCATTCATGAAACTTGCACAAGGATACCTGGTGCCCTTGCCAAATCATAAAAATGTTGTCTATATATCTGAACCATTTAAAAAATATATTTTTTAAAGGGTTGCAATTATCATATACCCATTTTCTTTCAAAACAGTCCATTACTAGATTGGCTACTTCTGGAGCAAAGCTACAACCCATTGCCACTCCTTTAACTTGCAAAAACATAATGTCTTTGTATACAAAAAAAAAGGTTTATTGTGACTGTCATAGCATATTGTGTTGTCATATTTAAGGACAAGGATCCCCTTAGGAAAGCAGGCATTAATTTTAGGGGTGGAGCCTTGCTTAGATATGATGACGCTCTTAGGGCCAGGATGACTGAAGAAAGGGACATAGCTTGGGAAGAGGGAGATGTATTGTGAAATCAGTGTAGCACTTGAAATTTTCATGAACCCAAAGTGCTCACTGTTTTCTGGTTAGAAGCTACTCTCAAGGTTCTCGATTTGTAGCTCCAATGCCACAAGGTCCGTGTTGAAGCAAGTGCTCCAGGCAGGATTCAGACACTGCATCAAGTCTTTCATGGTTGCCTGCAAAGGAAAGGATGGCTACGGGAATCAAAACACAGGTTTGGCTTGGTGAACACTTCCTGGCAAAGTACAAGGAGTCCTGCGATGTTGGCATAACCTAAGTATTCAAAACATGCACGCAGCAGGCTTGGACTGGAACTCAAAATGTAACCATAAGTTACTTTATACCCGCTCTATTATGCACAGTGAGAGCAAACAAAGCAGGCCACTGCCAAGGTCGCCACCATCTGAGCTTCTGGGGGTCTTCCCCTAAAGAACGTTTGGGAAATGGGGGTTCCAACAGTGCTTTTTAAAGCAAAAAATACTGCAAATACATAGTCTAAAAGGCTAAATGTTTTACAGCCATTCCTGAAGAGGCACTCATGCTGTATACCAGTAGTTTCAACATTGCTAAATAATCCTGCTTCTTCCCAAGGGTTTTGGGGTGGAGTGTTTAATTCCTTAGAACGCCACAGAGAAGGCGTTGCCCTTTTAAAGTAGTCACAATCACTAATCCCCAAGACGGAGGCTCGGTATGGTTCCTATTGGAAAAGTATGACAACAATTGGGCTAAAATGAACATTTTATAAAAAAAAAAAATCTAATAAATGTGCTAAAAGCCATAGATTTTACACACCAGGTCAATCAATCCGATTGCACAGTGTGATATAGTCTCAATCACGTTTGAACACGAATATGACATCTTTCAACCTCGAGCCTCCTTTGAATTTTCCTCCATGCTCTTTCAAATAGATTTTCAGTGTTATCTGTGTATAGACATGGCATGGCAAAATGAAGATACACTTATCTTATAATCTCAGTAAGGCTGCTGAGCTGAATGTCTGCAGTTTTCAATGAGGGAAAACACTTAATAGGACAAATTGTAAATCCGTGCAAATAATAGCTTGAATGCCCACAATATGCGAGCAGAGTCTTATGGGCAGGGAAACCAGCCAAACTGAGGGTGCAAATGTTTTAAAGTGTGGCAGTGTCTGTACGATTCAGTCTTAGCTGGAGAAGACACTGATGCACGAACAAACATTCAGAATGTTGGTGAAAGGCTAGACACAGCATCACTTTCCTGTAGTTTTTCCTGCATATGGACAATATGACAGTAACCGCACTGGCAACGGTGGACAACGTACCACAGTTAGTTTTGCTTGCTCGGATGTTAAAGTTAGAATCTCTTGAAATAAACACCAAAACCAGAAGTAATGCAACCGATATTACCTTCGCCAAGGCGTCATCAACAAAAGAGGCCCAGTGGACTCAGTATAGAGATGAGTGGTCCTGAAAGATTCAGACAAAGGTTTGGACATAACAAAAGTGCATTCCATGTAGCTGGTCGAATATCCCTTTCTCATGTCTTATGATTAAGGCAAGTAGGTATTTGTGTCAAGTCTGGGTTTTTATGGAGTTTTGGGGCTGCTGGTATGTTATCCAACAAATGATCCAGTTTCCATGTACCAGCTGTGCACAGTAGCCTACCGACCACGAGGTGCCAAGTTTTGCAGTAAAGAAACAGATTACAAAATAGATGCAAAGGAGTTAAAGGGATGGGCAGGCGTCCCTGAATGGTTTGGTCAGACACTGACCCCAGTGGAAAGAGGGCTAGTCTTCTATTTTGTGCACAATGGCACGCAGATGATAAGATTCCTGTGGGGAAGGTACACTAAGGTGAAGATGGCAGGGCAATTGAACATCGTAGCAACCGAGGAGACTGTGGGATTTAAGACTGAGAGTAATGATGTAATGCAGTGGTTCCCATCCTTTTGACTTCGGTGGACCCTCACTTTATCATTACTGGAATCCAGGGACACCCACAGTTTCATTATTGGAATCCGGGACCCCCCAATGCGTCATTACTGAAAGCTGGGGACCTAATCTATTAATATTATTTCATTTTCTAAGCAGTTGGGGGACCCCCTGAAGATGCTTCGCGGACCCCCAGATGTCCCTGGACCACACGTTGGGAACCACTGATGTAATGTAAAGAAGGGTGTGTGTGTGATATGCCATAGTGTAAGAGTCATATCTGGTGATCATGTTCTTAGCAGTAGCGGATCATGATGGCAAGAGTTTAGCTGTAAACGTTGACCCATCACATTAAAGCAGCCTTTATTGCACAGCAGCAACTCTGAGTCTTCTCATTACATTGCCAGGGGGTTGCTGGAGAGCCCGAGGCAAGATGGCCACACTCTCCTGCAGCTCTGTCGGCTAGGTCTCAACATCCACCCATAATCTGGATTAAAGGCAACCATCTGAGTATAAACTGGATAACTAGGTATGAAGATAGTTGCTGGGACCCAGCCTGTCCCAAAAAACAGGTCGGCGAGGGTGAGGAGTGCCTTAAACAGAAGCCTGTGTGAAAGTTGAGTGACATCCCTGGTGGCCTAAGATGGCAGCAGCATGGGAGAGGCAACTACTGGGAGGTTCCAAACAGAGCCCGAACCACTAAGTGGCAAACCAGCGGTACAGGCAGATGGTTTGCCTGGGTACCCTAGCACTGCTGTATACACAGATCCCAACCTTAGTGCTGCTGTGATGACAGAGTGGCTCAGGCCACGGTGCGCATGTTGGAGCTGGAGTGAGCTGTAGTGGAAGAAGGCGAGCAGTGACGCGGCCCGCATCAGGTTCCCTGGCCCTGTGGAGTGGAGGCTGGGTGGCTGGCATGGCCCCGTGGGACCCTGGAGCGGCAGTGAGGAGTGGGAAGCCCCGCCAGATGGCAGACAGCGCAGGACTAAATTACTGCAGCACGAGGCTGAGATGGTCATCTGTGGCCCCATAAGAGCCGTGACTAGATCAAGAGTGGCCTACAACTGAGAGGCGGTAACAGAGAAGTCAAGCGGTGTGATAGGACAAACTGCAATGCCGCTCATGCAATGCTGGGTCGGCTACAGTGCTGGAAGACATACACCACAGTTAAGGCAGGTGCAATTGAACATTACCCTTGCCCAAATCTTGCCTGCATTAGAACAATAATACGCACTGGCTCACTGCTCACATTACCTTACTGCCAGATGTCAACAGAGGTCCTGGAGGAACGGTAGAACGTGGAAAGCCCACCAGAGGTGTGATGGCAGAGATAAGTGATCATAATTTCTAGCAAAGAGAACACTAACTGCCGGAGCAACACATGGGGGAGGGCAGATGGCTGTTTGGTATTTGGCGCACATCATTATCTAGCATCTCCAGGCTTGACATAATCGGACCACTGAACACTGTCTGATAAGCAAACACCAGGGAATTAAATACTGCCCAGACGCGGACACATTTATGCATCTGAGAGAACTGGATTCGATAATACCCTGGTGGTCCGTGCTTTGGGGAAAGGAGGGGTTGAAGGAGCGACCTTGACACTGGTGGGTACGCAGACCAGTGGAGACTCTCCATGCTTGCACCCCATGTAGCAATAACTAGGAGAGCAGACACTGCAGATACCCCTCTTGTGACCTTAGGCTGTACACTAGACGTCAATATGGGGAAGGTAGACGAGAGCCAAGCATGCCTCACATTTTAATCTCACACAAGCAATAAGTCCTAAGCCAAGAACCAGGTGGGCCCAGACCTAGATCAATAGGCCTCTGCCATGACTCTGGAGGACACATGGGCAACTTTGCAGCATTCTTCAACCGATAGATGGCAAAATAGACTCACTCAATCTTCGCATCAACTATATGGCAACTCAACTAGAGAAACCATGTGAATAACAGCTGTGGAACAACACATATTGAATGCCGAAGATGACCTGCAGTCCGCCACTTCAAAGTGCCTCAATTAGGAAAAAGTATTGGTGGTGATAAGAGCCAAAAATGAAGACCTGGAAACCCGGTCCTGCTGAAATAATCTGAGGATCACAGGAGTACGGGAATCCACCAACACAGGCCCGATGGATCGCTATGTGGAAAGTACGCTCTGGGACATCTTCAGAGCAGAGAATCTATCCACTATGCTTGTGGTGAAGTGGCCCCATAGATGCCTGGTGGCTCAACCCCCTACAGGAGCTACACCCTGTCCCTTTATAGCCACACACTGTGTCCCATTATAGCTAGACTCCTCAACTACCGGGATGCGGTGCTCCGCATGGTGCAAGAAAATGTTGCAATCCAATACCAAGGCAATGCCATAGCACTGTTTCCAGATTTCACAGTGGTGGTACAAGTGGCCTGCAGGGAATCTGCTCCAGTGAAAAATAAACTACAGCAACTAGTGATCGCATATGCCATGTTCTACCCTGCGCGGCAATGGGTTGATCACTGAGGTTCGCAGATGATCGTGACAACTCTCCAAGCGACGCAGGCCTGAGTAAAAACTCTCATCTCACTTCGCAGCGACAAGACGACCTCGAATCTTGATGACTCTGACAACTGAATATACTGGGATCTGATCTCTGCACTTGATTTCCACAGTGGTGCTGCACACATGCTGGACCGCAGATCTGCTATCCCCTACATGTAGAAGGGAGAATTGCTCCAACCAGCCATGGATATTGATACCATGAATATGACTGTCACTATTAGATCACTTTTTGTGTAACCTCTGAACCCTTTGTCCACCAGGACAACTGACATCAAGACATGCATAGTTGATGAGGCTAGGCAAAGTAATGGTTCTGGGGCAGTGCTGGATCATGTTTCAATGCATGCTACATCTTAATACTCTCTGGCCTGATATGTACCTGTCTACTTCTGACCACCGGTAGGGTGTTTGGAGCCGCTGGCAGCCCCTCAGCAGGTGCACCTCACATGGTTTCTTGTTTATGTGAGATACTGTCGATTTTGTTTTGAAAAGTTGGCCATACTGTGCTATGTTGTCCACAGATGGTAGGGTACGCCTATATCTTTATCAAGTTTGGAATGCTAAAGTGGGTGGGGCGGAGTGTTTGTTTTTGATTAATGTATATACTCCAATGCGTTGTCAATGATTCCTCATATCCAATATGCTAAGAAAGTATGGAGGGTGCAAGACATGTGATTAGAGTATACCAGACTCATAATGGTTTTCAGTAAATTGCTACTTACTTTATTAACTTGGAATGTGCCTGAATTGAACAATCCTAGGAAAACCCGACAGGTCCTCGCATACCTAGGTAGACATCATGTTCAGATTGCCCTTCTTCAGGAGATACATCTCACTAGCCACACCGAAAATACCACAGGGGATCAATGGGCGAGTACTCGAGTGGCCTCCTCCTTTTCTTCATATTGCAGAGGAGTACTGATCCTAATAAAGAAAGGCTTTCCATTCTCACTGACCCACTCCAAGACAGACGAACTGGGAAGGTTTGTGCTAGTGCAGGGCAGAGTATGCAGCACATTGTCCACCTTGATAGCAACATCTGGGCCTAACACAGATGACCCCGAATTTTACCTATCACTATGGCGCTGTCTTCACATGTTACAACCTACTGCTATTATATGGGGGGAAATCTGAACACATATCTGTATTGGCAATGTAGCTCTGCTTCAGAAATGGAGATCGCAGACTATCTAGAGGATCTGGCATTAGCTTGCCTCTCGCAGGGCCAATGAGAATATCTGATGCAACCTCTAACTGTTGATGAGGTCAAAGAGGCTATCCGAGCGTTGCCTAATGGTAAAGCTTCAGTTATAGATGGCCTCACTGGCAAATTCTATAAAGAATTTGTGGATCTGCTAGACCTGCATCTATTTGCCATTTATGGAGAAGCCTATGGTCAACAGAAGCTGCCCCCCTCCCTCAGAGAAGCCCTCATCACCTTACTAAAGCCAGAGAAACGGTCGGATAAATGCGAGTCTTATGGACCACTATGGTTATTTAATATAGATGCAAAGCTACTGGCCACTCGTCTTCAGCCCCGTCTCACTAACATGGTACTGCTGGACCAGTCCAGCATCATGCCAAATAGATCTACAGCTAAAACCTGCATACCAGTTTTACACTGCAACACTATTTGGACCCCTCTAGGCAAGCCTGCGGTACTACTAGATGTTGCCAAGGAATTTGATTCTATTGAATGGACATACATGTTCACTGTACTACAACGCATGGGGATCTCTCAGATGTTTACAACTGCTGTATACTGATCCTAAGGTTTCGGTAAGGATCAAGCGCCATGGTTTCCAACCCACTGAATATATCAAGAGATACGAGACAAGGCCGCCCTCTTTCCCCAATCCTGTTTACGTTGGCCCTAGAGCCTCTGGCATGCATAATACGGCAATATCACGCTGCGCTTTCAATAACAGCCTCTAGCTATATCACTATAAGCAGATGACATGGTGCTCTGTGTTAGAGACCTATGTGATTATTAAGCACTGATTATAAGAGAATATGTTCAGTACGAGCGCTACTCTGGCTTATGCATTAATTGGATCCAATTCACTATCCTCCCTCTCACTCCAAGCACGATGCCTTACCACTTAGAGTTCCTTTTGGAATTGAGTGCATAGGGATCCAAATCGAGTGCTCTGCTATAATTACGGGAAAGCAATCTTGAGGCTTGAAGATCAAGTGGCGCGGTGGATACGGGTGTCCCTGTCACTGGCTGACAAGGTGGCACTGTTGAAAATAATAGTGCTCCCCTGATTTTTGTATCTGTCGACTAACATATCCATTGTTCTTCACCAACACTTTTTAAAAACTCTGCGCTCACACACACTAACATTGATCTGGGAGGGGAAGCAACCAAGAATAGGCTAAGACCCGCTCAAGTTGACTTATGGCCATGGAGGGTTTGGTACCCCCGATCTCTGCTTTTATTATCTTTGTATACAAGCAGGATTCATGCACTTCACTTCTGGCTGTGTCCCCCACAGTATATGCTGCATTTGTCAATTTAAACTGATGATTCACATCCTATTCCTTTGACGGCCATCCTTACAAATAGGAGACAGTTAAAACCCCAGGTAGATATAAAAATCATAGATTGCACTACAGAAGCCTTTCGATCCCTGGGCACCCATCCAGACAAACTTCCACTGTATGCTCTGGCGCTTCTGCTGCACTATCATCCGAACCTCTCTGTTACACATGAAAAAGGGGTGCTGTTGTCGTTGAGGGGCCTGGGGCTGAAAACCATGGGAGATATGTATCCCAAAGCGACATTCGTGGAGCTGGCTGACCTGGCGCCAGTGCACCGGCGGACCCCATTGCTAGCGTTCACTTATCATCGTCTACAATCAGCCATGAAGGACTTATACCCACAATTCCCTGCCGATCCTGCCCACACTCAATGCACTACCCTAATACTTACCAGCACTACACCTAAAAAACTCATCACTCAGCTACGTACCACATGCCAATGTGATAATCAGGTAGTGCACCCGGCCTTGGCGAAGTGGAATGCAATGTTAGATGCACACTTGAGCCCTACTGATTGGGGATCCTGTTGCACACTCAAAGACATGCACACTTCCAACTGTAATCTTAGGATAATATACTTTAAATACTTGCAATAACTGTATTGTACCGCTTTATGATTATTTAGATATGGCTTGCAGGTAGATGTCAAGTGCACACGTTGTGGACAGATTTTCTGCACATGGCCTGGGGGTGTGTGAGAGTGAAGCAATTCTGGGAAAGTGTGGTGCAGATTCT
Source organism: Pleurodeles waltl (assembly GCF_031143425.1). Taxonomy (NCBI): domain Eukaryota; kingdom Metazoa; phylum Chordata; class Amphibia; order Caudata; family Salamandridae; genus Pleurodeles; species Pleurodeles waltl. Next base: position 345,651,585 of record NC_090437.1, on the reverse strand, counting down.
TATGGATATGATACTGGAACATGTAGAATGTACACCTAGAATATGTATCCTTGTCTTTGTGAAACCACTATAACCAGTAAACCAAAAATTGACAACAGCGGCCTTTCTAATGGTGATGCAGAGAGTGGCGATCAATTGGGGAAGTAGATATGTCCCAAAGGTAACGCAATATTTAAAAGATATAACATACTGCCAAGATAAACTAGACCTCTATGCGGAGGAACTGCCACAATCCTCCAGGTCCAAAGATATGTGGGGTCCCTTCACAGCCTATTTACTGTCTACACCGCGCACCACTAACGCTATATCAGATTCAGTGATTATGATCACATCAGTACTAAACTATTGTCTTAATACCTGCTAAATGTAAGAAGATATAAAGTGTAATAGTCTTGGGATAGATGGAGAAACAGTATTGACAGCCGTTTTGTTGTAACTGTGGTGTTTGTTGTTAACAAAAACGTAATAAAAAATATATTTTTTAAATCACGCTGCTTTAGATTGGAATTCCCTAAGAAGATGAAACATTTTTCAATCATCAACAGACATCCAGATCCAATTATTTAGCATTTAGAGAGCAAAATATAGGCATTCAGCCTTCTTTGTGAACGCACACTACTTTGGCAGGTAAGTAAACTGAAGTATAAAAAGGTGAGATAATTTGTCATGGATTACGAAATATATTCAGTCTTGGAAATCTGAACTTCAGTAAAATCCAGTTATCCTGTTTTACAAGTTGCAGTGTGGCCACCAGACTACGAGCAACACAGTAAACTGCCTTCCAATCTAATTCGAACCTTAAAGCGGAAGGTGTGAGAAGAATCTGTGTCAACTGATAGGTGCATCTATTAAGTATTTTTTAGCAATGTTTGAGTTCACAAGAATATTGATGTAAATTAATAATTAAAAAGAAAAGGGGCAAGTTAATTATTGGCATTTGCAAAACCGTAAAATTACTAAAATAAATTTTGCTCCCGAGTACCCTGGTCCAGAAGGATGAGAGCAGAAGGACGTCCAAGCATATTTCAATTAATAGTAAGAGGCTCTAGAAATACACTGCACATTTTGTGTACATCACATATTACAGACGAATGCATAAAACATAGACTGGTCTAGATACATATAAATATATGTGCAGCACAGATACTTATGCACTGTTTTAGTGGGTATCTTCTCTGTAATATATACATTTCTCGAGAATGGGCCCTTTAGCGAAGGCTGGTCGTGTGGCACTGGTGAAGTATGACCAGATCTGTTCCTGGATGCCTATAAACATGCCTGTTCTGGGCATAGCTCACTATTCATTAGTTAGTTGTACCACATCATGTGTCCGTTACAGCTCTGCTCTGCAACACCACACTACTCCTCTGAAGATTTAGATGCTGCATGTGGGACATAGTCTAAAAGTCAACCTAACTTTAATGTGCCCACAGCGAGAGGTCAATTGTATGTACCTAGAATCCACAATTTTACACTTCCTCTGCACTATCATGCAAGCATTATCATGAAATAAAGAACAGTAATACTCCACTGCAGGCAAAAACAAAACTGAGTGGGAAAAAAGTACCCCCCAGAGAGACAAAATGATGCAACTCCTCTGTGTGCTGACTGGCAAAACAGGCAACCCCTGAACAGGAGGTTCAACGCAGTAGGCATTTAGAAAAACAACGCAAAGACCAGCATTAAAGGTATGTTTGTTAATTTCACCACTTTCTTCAGACAAATGTTTTTTTTTTTTTTATCACAAATCAGGATTCGAATTATAAACATCAAGGATTCGCCAGCAGGGCGGACAGCTGACGCAGTGCAGGACACAGAGAAAGTTGCTGAACCCATGGAACTTTACTTGGGTTCACTGCTTGCTTTCCTTTGAGGCGCTGTACAGATGCGCGAGCTGAAAGTTGAAGAGAGTTTCAAGTGAACGGCACATTTGCTTTCTTTCACGCAACGAGCCAAAACGAGTCAAAATGTCCTATCTTGATTTGTATAGAATCCAAAACAGAGGTTTGCATGCTACGGGCCACCAGCAGATCACTGAAAATGTTAACACATGTTTAAAGCAACAGTGCACAGTCACATTTTAATACATTTTACAGATGTAAAGATGGTGAAAGGTTTCCCAGATGTGAAGGAAGACACCATCATTTGTCATTTTTTCCCAGTGAGTGGCGTCACTGTCCTAAGAGGTAACCGGCATATCAGATTTGTTTGTGGCACGACCAAATCCCTAACTTGAACAGGGTTGTGCCCTCGATGGCCATCAGCCCTGCCAACAGAGGGAGGCAGACATCAACACAACCTTTCTAATATATCTTACTCCCAATCACACTTTAACATTTTAGTACTTTCTAACCTAAAGATTAAAATGAAAATAGTTATTTTTGCTTCTGTCGCCCTATATTCAAATACAGAGATAAAGGTATTTTAAGACCAAAAAGAACTGATGAATATTAGGGCACCCAACTCATTCTGAGAAAACAAAAAAAGGACTTATGGATATCGGTTGCAGTATCACATAGTTCTCAAATGAATGTTTATGGTAACAGTAACTGTGTGTACGTATTGTCAATTATTAGTAATGTTGCCAGACACATTAGTGTGGTCATCCAAATCAGCTTCCATCAAAAATCACTAGAATTATTTTTGTCGCAAAATCTTTATTACATCATAACATCGCCTGTGTCAGAATCCACACCCGTACGCCACCATTGTAAAGTCTTTAGGCAGTGGGCACAGTTATGATGTTGGAGTTGGTATTTGCATTTTTAATCTTTTCTTGGGATACTCTTGTAGTATATCATGAGTCCTGAGGAGGTCTAGCAGGACGAAACACAAGTTGGCTGTGCTGTTTGATCGGAAGGATTATGGAAAGACATAGGGCCTTATTACAACTTTGGAGGACGGTGTTAATCCGTCCCAAATGTGACGGATATACCACCTACCGTATTACGAGTCCATTATATCCTATGGAACTCTTAATATGGTAGGTGGTATATCCGTCACATTTGGGACGGATTAACACCGTCCTCCAAAGTTGTAATAAGGCCCATAGTTTGCATCTCTTTGTGAATCTTATACTGTCTGATCTTTTTCTATCTGTGTGGAAATCATAGTTGTATTTTATCTGTTAGACTGATCAAGCGATGTATGTTGAATGACAGCATTATTATATGTATATTCATGCACTTTTTGATACCTGTATTTATGCTACATACTTTGTAACAAATGGAAGCAAAAATATAAATATTTGCCATACTGATTTGATATATGTGTATTAGATCACTCTAGACTGTTGTACAATGTCAGTTTGGGAACTATCTTCGCAAATACCACTTTTTTTTTCAGCAGAAGTGTTGGCTAATGAAGCACCTTTATTTTGACTGGCCACGTTTGTGGGGGGTTTGTGCAGGTTGCATATTCCACTGCTGCAAACTGCAACAGTCCTTCTTACAAAATATACAGAACACTTGTTTTTATCCTCTGTAGTGGATCCTATTTAGTTTTTATTTGGGACTCAGGAGTTTAGATTAGCCTCCCATCACCTAGTGACTTTTAACCTACATAGCTTGCTCTGTTTTAGCCCATTTATTTTATTATTTCTTTTAAAACGTCTGCCGTTGTTTATAGTTATAAAAATGTTTGGATTTGCATTATTAGTGTGTTAAGCTCAGACAAATGGTTTAGTGAGATGAGCTTTATTGAATACCACCAACCCACAGCAAATACAAACACGTCCACTCTCACCAACGGTCCAGACTCTCTCCCCGAGATCCAGTCACCTCATCTGGAACTTGGATGACATGTGGATTCCAGACAGTGATCAACATTCCAAGGCATCCACAACACATCCCCTTTACATACATTAAAATATTAAACAGAAACAAAGGAAAGGGAACAATAAAGAACAGAAAGGTAAAAGTATAGTAACATAACTAAACAGTGTGAAGAAAATCAAAAGTACCCGCAATATACAGAGGTGTATAATAACAAAAGTTACAAATTAGCAGGTTACATAATCTTTCAACCACGCTGGTTTGGAGCGAAACCTGGAAGGGGCTTTGATGCATGGTGTTGCCTTAGACCTACTTAAGAGATGATCTTCTTCAGAGTCTGAGGAATCTGCCACCCGGTTATTCCATTTCACTAATCTAGACATGCTCCACACATCTCCATTACCAAGGACAACCACATTCTTCCTAACTTCCCTGATGCAGAAAGGGCCTTTGAAGCTTGATTTCCCCTTGGTCCTGAACCCAGGATCCTTCAGCAACACCATGTCACCAACCTTCCATTTAACATCAGAAACACCATATTTGTGATCATATCTTATAACTTTGCCTACGATCAGATGCCTTACTAAGTTTCTCTTGGTCAAAATCTCCTTGACTAAACTTATTTCTAAACCAAGCAGGGGACATTTTGGTACACCCAGACCTCCCCCTCATATACTCAAAAGGGACGATGCCAGAGATACTATTTGGGGTATTACGATATGCCCACCACTGGTCCCTTAGAAGATCCGCCAGAGAAACTCTGGTTTAAATTGCTTCTTGGACACAAGATTTTACCAATCTGTTCATGCGCTCAGCAAGGCCATTTGCTTGAGGAGAATATAAGGCTGTCCTCAAATGCACAACAGCTAGGGAATCCAAAAAAAACTTCATTTCTTGAGAAGTTAGCTGCACGCCGTTATCTGTGATCAAGTGACTAGGTACACCTTCTCGGGAAAATTCTTCCTTTAAGAACTCAATCACAGTTCTGGTGTCTACAAAATTCACACACTTAGTCACCACCCACTTCGAGGTATAATCAACTAAGAGCATGACATAACGCTCATTAGCAGGTAGAAGATGGAATGGACCCATAAAGTCAAGTCCTAACTTCACCCATGGTTTTTCTGGAACCGCAACAGGGGAAAGTGGAGCTTTCACAACAACTTTGCTTTTGTCATTCCGTGCACAGGTCAAACAATCCTTCACCACCGCTTCAACGTCCCGGTCTAAACCTGGCCACCAATATACTGTTCTTAACCTTGATTTAGTCAAATTCCTGCCTAAGTGACCTTCATGAGCCAAATTGACAATTTTACTTCTCAAACTAATAGGAGGTTTGGACTTAGTACCACAGAATAATTCACCTCCACTCAAAGACAGTTCATCTCTCACATTCCAGTACCCCTTTAAAGAATCAGAAACGTTTTTGTACTCAGGCCAACCTCTCACAACAAACTCTGAAAGATCATGTCTGTCAGAATCCTGAGTGGTTGCAGCCTTCCATTCATCTTCACTAACAGCCATCTCTCTCATCCAGTTAACTTCTCCCTCCACTTCAGACTCGTCATCACCATCAACTGACGCTCGAGACAAGAAATCTGCCACCATATTCTTTGGCCCAGGCACATATTCAACAGAGAAATTATATTCCATTAATCCCTCAACCCACCTTTTTATCTTTGGTGTCAATTCTTCCCCTTTCTTTGAAGAAAATATTTGAACAAGAGGCCTGTGATCTGTTCTCACAATAAAAGGTAAGCCCCACAAGTAAAATCTGAAATGCTTAACTACCCACATGCAGGCAAGTGCCTCTCTTTAAATAACAGAATACTGTTGTTCAGCCCCTTTGAGAGAGCGAGACACAAAGGCAATTACCTTTTCATCTTGGTTAACTCTTTGTATCAAGACCGCTCCCAGCCCCTTGATACTGGCATCTGTGTACAAGAAGGTCTTGGCATGTGTATCAAAATGACCTAAGGTGGGCATCTTCCCAATACAATCCTTCACAAAAGTGAAAGCCGCTGCACACTCATCTGTCCAAATAAATTCACACACTTTCTTCAAGAGAGATCTCAGGGATTGGGTTACACTTGAAAAATTGGCAATAAATTTAGAGTAATACTCTGCCAGACCCAGAAAGGATCTTACTCCATCTCGGTCTCTGGGTTGAGGTGCTCGTATAATGGAATCAACCAATTCCAACTTGGGCTTGATTCCTTCATTAGAAATAGTATGGCCCAGGTATGTTACCGAAGAGACCCTAAACTTGCACTTCTCCTTCTTCACAGTAAGACCTGAACAGGCTAGCTTACTCAATACTTCCCTAAGAACCCTGTCATGTTCCTCTACATTACTGCCATGGACTAAGATATCGTCTTGGAAAAATAAAACTCCAGAGACTGCACCTAAGATCTTCTTCATGATCCGTTGGAAACAGGCAGCCGCGGAAGCCAACCCAAAGGGCATTCTTCAAAATCGGTAGGCTCCCACAGGCGTCACAAACGACGTGAGGTGTCTGAATCGGGATGTAACACGATTTGGTGATAGGCTGAGGATAGATCTAGTACACTAAACACCTTCGAGCCACCCAAACCAGACAACTCTTCAGAAATGTTGGGTAAAGGTTGACGATCAACCCATATATGCCTGTTGAGATCTCTAAGAGCCACACACATGCAAATCTTTCGGTGCTAGGACAATGGGAGCCAACCACTCAGACGATTCTATCTCTTCAATTACTCCAGCGCAGATAAGCTTATTCAACTCTGCTCTGAGTGGTTCTATCATCAACTTAGGAACTCTTCTCACCTTGTGCACAGAAGGAATAGCACCTTTCTTCAGGATAATTTTGTGTTCAAAATTAGTTAAACATCCTAATTTGTCACTAAACACTTGGGGGAACTCCCTAAGAACCTCAAAGTCGTTATTCTCAACATTCACCACCATAACCTGGCACTCAGAGTTGGGGTCTAACTTAATCCCCATGTCACGCTGATGACGCCAACCTAGCAGATTATTTCCACGTCTCGCTACATAAACTTTCCCCACAGTGGTTTTGTCCTGAAATTCAATCTTCATAACCTTGTACCCAATTACTTCTATCTTAACACCACCATAACCAACCGGATTGATATCAGGCTTAATTAAAGAATAGAGGTCTTCCCCAAAAATTGCTCGCCAATTCCTGTCCCCCACCATGGTGTACGGAGATCCTGAGTCTGCTAAAACTGTAACTATTCTGCCGTCAAGTCTAATAGCACACTCAGGCATGACGACTGGCCCAACATCCACTACACCACCATTGTTCTCAACATGGTTAACCTCAGGCTCAATACACAAAATCATTTTGTTAATGTTATCAGCGATAGAATCTACGTTACACTTGTCACTATTGCAGACTCTAGCATAGTGGCCTTTTTCCCCGCACTTCCTACATAAAGAATTCCTTGCAAAACAATTTGAACTATTCGCTGTGTGTCCAGAGTTGCCACAGCGGTAACAACGCTGAAATTTGGCTTCTTTCCTTTTCTCCAAAGTGGGTATCGGTGTTTTGCTGTCGCTGCTGACCCTTGAAACTTCCTCTCGTGTCAAGGGTGCTTGTATCATGGACAACTTGTCCTCCTCATGGTCATTCATCTCCTTGATCCAATAGCTAGTACTTTCCATTCCCTCA